>NC_059072.1:292980613-294245196 GCF_020497125.1 Mauremys mutica
GAACAAGAAGTGCATTGATGAGCTGGGAGGAAGTGTCTGTTTGGGAAGGGACATTTAAAGGACAATTACATTTCTGAAGGTCAAGGGAAGAATGTCAATGTATTGGGATGAAAGGATCAGAAGAAGAGTCCGTGAGGATGACGACTGATAATTTTCATAGTTATGGGGAAAAGTTTTATACCTACAGGGTCCATTGTTTTAAACCACCTTTTCTACTTTTTGTTCCACATTCTGTTCCTGTCTATATGTGAAAATGAATTAATTTGGTGCATGATTCTACAAACTCTTAAGCATGTGACAAACTTTATTCATGGTAGAAGTCCTATTGACTTTAATGGATCTACTCACTCTGAGGAAAGTTACTGACATATAAAATGTTTGCAAGAATAGGTCCTTGATGCATGGTCTCTCTTAAAATATCTTTTTTTATTTATTTAAACTTGTTCAAATAGCTTCTGAACCTGGCATTATTGTGTTTTCCATCAGATATACCTTTTCAATATTACTGGAAAGATAATATGGAAATGAAAAAAAATGATAGTATTCAAACTGTAGCTACAATAGTACCGTATGTTCAACTGCCACTTCTCTGACTTTTATGTCCAGTGCAATGTTTTTGCTTTTTTTCCCCCATACCTTCACTTCCCAATGATTGAATCATGAATCCCTTATTCTTAAATAGCCAGGTTTTTCAGCTATCTGGTACACTGCATATAATTTTTGGATAAATTGAATGAAATAATTTCACTATACCCTAAAACATCAGAAACCCAGTACAGAGATTATAGAACATATAAGAACAAATTGCTTGTGCCTGTTTAAAAGTGGTGGAAGTGCTATACTGGCAGAATGTGGGCAGGGCCAGCTCTGCCCCAAGCAAAAAAAAAAAAGCAGACCTGCGAGGTCGCTGGAGCATCAAAGCAAAAAAAACCAAACAAACCTGAGGACGGCCAGTGCAGCAGAGCAAAAAAACCCTTGCAGGGCGACTGGAGCGTGGGTTCAGGGGGACTCCTGGTGCTGCAGACGTGCTCTGGACAGCGGGGGAGAGGGGGAGGGAGCAGGGGGGGAGAGAAAAGGGGGGCGGCCAGGGCTTCCGCCGCACTGTCTGCCGGTATTGCTCCGCGCCGCTCCAGTCGGCGGGGAGGGAAGGACGTGGGCTGCCCTGCCGGGCTTGCTGCAGATCTGGCACCAGCTGGGGTAGATGGAGGGTGCAGCCCGCTCCCAGCAGGGTGCTCCCCTCCTCCGCGCCGCCGCCCCCTACAAGGCAGCCTGAGCAGCGAACCAAAAAGAAAAAAGAAAAAAACCTGCGGTGCGGCCGAAGCCGTGAAGCAAAAAAAAAAAGGGATTCAAGGGAATGCTGCCCCTTAGAATCTGCCGCCCCAAGCACAAGCTTGCTCAGCTGGTGCCTGGAGTTAGCCCTGCATATGGGTTAGGGTAAATTTCCTTCTACCAATGTTTTGTCACTAACACCATTTGCAATCGGCAGCCACCCCAGGGCACCTTCACCTTGGATCTCTCCCATTCTGTTCAGACTTACCACTCCAATTGTCTCCTGAAATATCTTCCTTGAATTAATACCACCAATGCCAACACAAAATGCCAAAACGACAACAAAACAAACAAAAATATAACCTCGCTTTTCCCCAAAAATCCTCCCTCTTCCTCCTTGCCCCTTCACATCGTTCAAAAGGTATGAGGAGGAGGGTTATCCCTGGAAAGAAGTAGAGGAGCAATTCCTAGAGTTTCAGGGATTGCCATTCTGTCTCGTTGTTAGGTAGGCTGCACACGAGTGTGTGTGTTACTCCTTACTCCCCACCCCACACATGCCGCTCACCTGTGTAAAGGCCAGGTAGAATCTCACCATTAGTAATAAGGGTTTGTCTATACTAGAAAGTTTTACTGCTTTAACTATAGCGGAATATTTAAAGCTGTTTAATTCTAGTGTTGACACAAGTATATCTGTGTAAAAGTACCAGTATAGCTTATTCCCACACAGGGAGGGGAATAAAAGTATCAATTTATAGAGATATAAAGATAAGTTATACTATCTTTATACCGTAATAACTGCATCCACAGTACGGCCTTTACCAGTAGATCTATTTTGCTAAGAAATCCCCAACCAAAATAGTTATACCATTAAAACCTTTAAGTGGAGATATGGCCTAAAATTTATCATGAATCACTTTACAAATGTATAACTGTGTAGTATTTCACTAATATATTGTGTAAATTATCTAAATTTAAGTGGCATTCCTACCACAAATTGTTAGCCTATTTTTGTAGAAAAGCCACTATAATTGATAAAATTTGTACATTGCATGTGTTTCATAACTGCTTCATTCTGCTTTACTGTTACTAAATACTTCTTATCTTTTGCTATATATGTTGCATTATTTAAAAGTCCTTGACATATTTACTGCTTGTAGAGAACTAATTCAAAAACAAAATTGCTTTTAACATGCTTTGATTTTTATTTTATTTTTTAAGTTCAATTATTTATAGACTAATTTTCAGTTTGCTGTCTCCTGGATGGCAATGTGAAAAGTTCATAAATCTGGCTATATGACACTTTCCTCTTCATATGCAGGGGTATTGACATTTCTTGGTGGACTGACAGTAAATCATAACTCCCTAGGCTGCTTGTTAACTTTTAGAAGTTGATATAGTAACTTATAAGTTTGGTCTCTCTTGGTTGGCAATGAATTCTGTTTATGGATACAACAGTGTATAAAGAAAGTATTCAAGACTGTAATAAATATTGCCTCAAAGATTAAATTTATCCATGGCACACGTGAACCATAATCATCACAGTGTTGCTATTTTCTCTCCATGTGGCATCCACATGACACTTCAAAGGCTTTAAGGATCAGCGTATTTTTCACACCAGATGAATTGTATTTTCATTTCAGGCAATGTCATTATCAGACCTGTGGACAGCCATCAATCACCTTATGATCTCAAAGTCATGGATCACAGCCGTTAGGATCTTACTAGATTGTGGTAAAGAAAAAAACACTGAACTTCTTTGAAGGAGATGACATTTTACCTGGAGAAAGATAATACAGTAAAGGAAGCTATCAACAATAAATGGACCAAGAATACACTTTTGAAACAAAATCTAACAGAAGATGAAAGCAAACCTGCAGTAAACAATATAGGGTACTGGGTGCTCTCTTATTTATTTAGTGTTTATTTTTTTTTCTTACTTAACACAATGGAAAGCTTTTGGTAAACACCTAGCGGGATTAAGCCAACTGTTACTTTATCTACGGCTGCTACACAGCAATACCAATATCTTTGAAATGTTAAAAATCACAAGCATAATTCACTTATTCTTGCAATTGTTTGTGAATACTTGTATGTGGACAGCTGACTTAATAGCTGTAATCTAAGGCAGACATTAATGAGTTTTGTATTATTCTATCTGCCTTGAAAATACTGTTGTGGTAAAGCAAAAAGTCACCACAGGGGGTGTACTATGAGATTAGTGTTACATATCTTAGTCAAACACTGGTTGGTTGTATGTACAATGTACAACCCAGAGTAGATTGATTCTGATTAGAGAATGGCTGATTAGTTTGAAATTTCTCCCCCGTCCCCACAACATTTATTTTAACAAGCAGGGGGTGGAGTGGAGAGAGAAGAGGGAGGAAGGGGGATGCTGACCTTTTTGGCCATGATGGCGTAACCTCTCACACAGGAAACAGACACCACTACTGCAGTCCTGACAGTGCGAAATGGGGTGCATAAAGCACACACTAGTGACAAAGGGGTTAAAGATCTGCTGTGGCCAAGGCTGCCTCCATTCCACAGTCCTATCAATCATGTCACAGGTGGAATAAGGGCAGGGGTGGCTCTAGCAATTCCGCCGCCCCAAGCAGGGTGGCGTGCTGCGCCGCTCGCGCCGCCCTTCCCTGTTCCTGCGGCCGGGGCAGAAGTGCCTGCGGACGGTCCCGTGGTCCCGCGGCTCCAGTGGAGCATCCGCAGGCATGCCTGCGGGAGCTCCGTCCGAGCCGCGGGACCAGCGCACCCGCCGCAGTCATGCCTGCGGGAGCTCGAGCGGAGCCGCGGGAAGAGGGGACCCTCCGCAGTCATGCCTGCAGCAGGTCTGCTTGTCCCGGGGCTCCGGTGGACCTCCCGCAGGCATGACTGCGGAAGGTCCGCCGGAGCCAAATGCCGCCCTGCCAGGACAATGTCGCCCCACGTGCCTGCTTGGCGCGCTGGGGTCTGGAGCCGGCCCTGAATAAGGGTTTAAAAAGCAGGATGTTTCACTCAATTGCTGGGCATATCTGGGAGAAATCAGACAGCAGGTCTATAGCTCCCAAGAGGAATTCTTGGAAGACATCAGGGAAATTGCCCTCCAGAATGTCATATTGGTCCTACAAAGAAATAGTAGACTCCAGCATACTCAGTGGGCAGGATAGGATTGGCAAGCCCCAAAGTAAGCAGCCAAGAAGCAGTACCATTATTCTCAACCCCTCCCAAGTTAGGGAATCAGGGAACTATACTGAAAGGACTAGGGGAATAGGAGCCAGAGCCCCATCTCCTTCAAATGCAGTTAGGCTATTCAGCTGTGAGACTCCATATTAGTGCAGATGGGGATGTCCTACAGGTTGTGCAGCACTCAGGCAGCAGGAGGTGTCTGTTAGTAACCAATAGGGACATAGGGATTTTGGAGAGGGGTGAGGGCTAATGTGTCCCTGTGGCTGGGCAAAGACTCACTGGCGCCTCCTGCTGGTCATCCAAAGAATTAGTTCTTTCCAGCCCAGAGCTCCCTCTGTGGGCTGGTGTCTTGCCTGCCGCTGTCCCCATGTCCTCCTAGACCCCGGTGCCCTTTGCCATGGGGTTCTGCCCACTGCAGCACCCCCTCACTCTGGGTATCCCCTCCCAGGGGAACCCCCAACCCTGACCTTGCCTCAGTGGCTACTGCCAGTCTCCATTTAGCCCCCGCTCACTGGGGCAGATGGCAGTCTGTAAACCACTCATCATCGGGAAGTTGGACTAGCTGCCGATGCCTATTCCTGGGCTGGCCCTCTGCAGTCCTAGTACCCTTTTGTGGGCCCAAAAGCCTGGGGCTTTGCTAGGCTTGAGCTCCCCAGCTCCTTCTGCCCTTCCCCAGCACTGCTCCATCCTAGTACCCTCCTAAGCTTCCCAGGCAGCCAGATCCTTCTCTCTCTAGGGAGCTAGAGAGAGTGTGTCTTTCAGTCTCTGGCCCTCAGCCCTCTTATAGGGCCAGCTGTGGCCTGATTGGGGCATGGGCCCACCTGTGGCTGCTTCTCCCACTCATCTTAGCACAGGGGTCGGCAACCTCTGGTACATGGCTCGCCAGGGTAAGCAACCTGGCTGGCCGGGTCAGTTTGTTTACCTGTCGCATTGGCAGGTTCGGCGGACCACGGCTTCCACTGGCCGCAGTTCGCCGTCCCAGGCCAATGGGGGTGGAGGGAAATGGCGCGGGCTGAGGGATGAGCTGGCCACAGCTTCCTGCCACCCTCATTAGCCTGGGACGGCGAACCACGGCCAGGTAAACAAAGTGGCCCGGCCCGCCAGGATGCTTACCTTGGTGAACCATGTGCCAGAGGATGCCGACCCTTGTCCTAGCATTTCTCCACCACAGCCCTCTCCAGGGCTGCTTTAACACCCTCAGGGCCAGAGCAGGGTGACTACCCCACTACAGTCCCTAAATCATGAAAGAGTAGAAAGGAGCATCTGGGTGAATGAGTTCCTACAGACTACAGGCTGGGGACCAACTGACTAAGTAGCAATTCTGCAGAAAAGGACCTGGGGATTACAGTGGATGAGAAGCTGGACATGAGTCAGCAGTGTGCCCTTGTTGCCAAGAAGGCTAACAGCATATTGGGCTGTATTAGTAGGAGCATTGCCAGCAGATCGAGGGAAGTGATTATTCCCCTCTATTCGGCACCGGTGAGGCCACATCTGGAGTATTGCTTCCAATTTTGGGCCCCCCACTACAGAAAGGACATGGACAAATTGGAGAGAGCCCAGCGGAGGGCAACAAACATGATCAGGGGGCTGGGGCACATGACTTACGAGGAGAGGCTGAAGGAACTGGGCTTGTTTAGTCTGCAGAAGAGAAGAGTGAGGGGGGATTTGATAGCAGCTCTTAACTACCTGAATGAGGGTTCCAAAGAGGATGGAGTTCAGCTGTTCTCAGTGGTGGCAGATGACAGAACTAGGAGCAATGGTCTCAAGTCGCAGTGGGGGAGGTCTAGGTTTAGTATTAGGAAACACTATTTCACTAGGAGTGTGACGAAGCATATGCATGGGTTACCTAGGGAGGTGGTGGAATCTCCATCCTTAGAGGTTTTTAAGGCCCAGCTTGACAAAGTCCTGAAGGGGATGATTTATTTGATTTATTTGGTGTTGGTCCTGCTTTTTTTTTAGGGTTGGTCTAGATGACATCCTGAGGTCTCTTCCAACCCTAATCTTCTATGATTCTATTGAAATGATCACTTAATGCTGTTAGGATATTATTTTATTGTGTTAATGATTCTAGTGCACCTACAACCTGGACTAGGCATATTTTTTAAATTTTAAATCCAAATAAAATTAGTTAATTAATTGTAATCCTGTTGTTTGTTGTAATAGCCCCATTACTTGAAGAACTTCTCTGATCCCATAATTTTCTTGTGAAGGAGAGGGCTGCGCAGTTACAGCAACAGCAGTGACAGAGTTATATTTGCTTTGTAATTTAAAAAAGAGATCTCTCATAATGGTAAGAACAGCAAAATAGCTATACTAATGATTTGACATTCATCACAAGTTTGCTGCATCTGCCGTGGTAGTTGGCAGACCAACTTAAAACAAATCCCAGGTGGCCAGCAGTGCTGGACTCACCAGACAGTTAGTCATGGATATTAAATGATCATGAGAGCTACAGTACCATATAAATCTTAGGGTCATCATCTGCCATTGTACAGGTGCATGTTGTAGCACCATATATCACTGGAGTAGCATAAAGTTACACTCAGTGGTATATTTAGACCTTAAACATCTTTTGTGTCTCTTCCTAAACAAATGGATTTATGTTGCTTTTTTTATGACTATTTTCTGAAAATGAAATGATGTGAGATTCAATCAGCAACTGAAAAAAAACACTCTGGACTTTGACATTTGTAGGTCACACATGTTTACATTAGAACTGCATAATTTCAAGTTTTGTTTTTTCAGATTTGCAAGGTGGAGACAATTAAAAAGAAGAGAGATAAAATATGCCGTGAAAGTCATTTAGCTAATTCATTCTTCTCCCCCCTATTATATAAATAAATCAGGCTATTTAAAGAGTATATACAGTATTTTTGCATAAGGTATGATAACATGAACAGAAGTGTTTAAATGTTCCACTGGTACAAGCCTCAGCTGTTATGAGGTATGAAGTTGTTTAGAACCATTAAATATATGTAGTAATGGGCCATTCCCAGGCCATCTGGAAATACTTTAGAGCCAATCATGACCCTTGTTATGTGGTTGCTCAGTGATGTAAGGTAGTACAAGATGTCACCCTGCAATCCTCACTGAGCAGCATAGGGAAGAGAGCAGCCACCTCCAGGCCACTAGTCCCACTCCCACACATGTGGGTGGGAGAAGTGGGCAGACTGGTGACTCCTTTTCTTCCATCTCAGTGTGTCAGTGGCTGAGCTGGGATAGTGGAGAGACAGAAAAGGTGCACAGGGCGTTTCACCCATGGAGTAAGGGGAAAGCAGGGACTAGGAACCAAATCGTGGCTCCCCAATTGTGATGTGTTCTCCCTAACTCAGTTTCTCTAAGCATCACAGAAAGCAAGGGGACCTGTTGCTGGCCGCTTCCAGGGCACAGTACAGTGTCAGAACAGGTAGGGACTAGCCTTAGCCAGGCAGCACCGCTGAGAGGACTTTTAATGGCCCGGTCGGCGGTGCTGACCAGAGCCACCATGACCCAGAACCTTACATTCTGTGACCCAGTACTGGGTCGCCACCCGCAGTTTGAAAACCACTGCTCTACAGATTAGAACAAGGATCTTGAAATAGTCTGCCTATTCCACAGCTGCTCTGTGTGGAACATAGCTAACTATTGCGATGTGGTCCTGTTGGTCTGCCTTACTCAGCAGTAGGATGCTGCATCTTGAAATGGAACAGCTAAAGTTGCCAGGTAGAGTTAATGGTCAGCCCAAAATAGAGTACTTTGCTCTAACATGCATTGAAATTGTTCTGTTTGAAGGTGACAAAATCACGGATCAGTGTGTGTGGGTCTTCATCCAACAAGAAAGGGGCAAGTATCCTAGCCAGATGACAATGGAAAAAGCATTTGGCCACTACTGTTGCCTTCAAAGCCATGAGTAGCAATCTCCAGTAAGACTGAAATTGTATAGCACCTTGATGATGAAGGAACCTTCTATAGAAGATGATGAGGTCACAATGTCACCCATTCTCTCAAACATATTTCCCTCAATCGGCCAATATCTCCTTTGTCTTACTTTGAGCTATATAAAGCTATATCAAGCTATTTCTCTCCCAGGACCATATTTCTCTCAGGTATTAGTACAGAAAAGCAATTGAACTTTCCATTTTTGATGAATAGAAGGTCTGGTATCATTAGCACATTTATAGCACTACTTAGGCTGAAAATTTTAATTTTGTGTCTAAATATATTAGTTTTTTGCCAAAATATTTTTTTTCACTGAAATAGTTTTGTTTAGTGCTGAAAACTTTGATTTTTGCAAAAAGCTCAAAGCTCAAAAATGTAATCAGTTTATTATCCATTTATTATGTTATTAAGTGTCATGGTCAACTCAGATGATATTTCATATATAATCAATGTATGATAAGTAGATTTAAGTTGTAGGATTTGGTACATAAGTGAAGCCTAGCTGGAATGCAGCTACAGGTTGAGGCCTGAAAGATTTTTAGCTTAGCCACAATAGCCTGTAGGCTTAAGAAGGCATGACATGACTGGGTGACCTAGGAATAACTCTATGCCAGTAAGGTTACAAGATTATTGTAAAAGAAGTGTCAATAGGTGATCTTATGGAAAAGGAGTTTAGTTACTGTAGCTGGAGGTTCTTTGTATGGTCCCTATCTGTATTACACACGTGCATGCTCATGCATGCCAAGCTCCTGAGTCTGGAAGTTTTTCCAAGCAGTATCCGTTGACCCAGACATACGCAGTATCTTCCCTCATGCTCCTGACTGGTAATGTAAAGGGAGGTGTGGGTCAACGCCTCTCCATTCAATAGGGCACAAGCAGAGGAGAAGGAGGGCAGGTTGTGGAATACAGATAGGAAACATATATCTCAAGGAACCTCCAGTTACAGGAAGTAACCTCTTCCTCTTCTTCAAGTTCTGGACCCTATGTGTATTCTACATGTGGGTGATTTGCGAGCAGTGACCAGTGAGGCGGTAGGTGTGAGGAAGCTGGTAGCAGAGCTGCTTTCAATATAGCCATTTCTTACTGCTGCATCTGCAGCTGCCACTCGAGGCAGGGCTTAGTGTGCTGTAAATATGTGGACATCAAGTTGGACACCAATCACCAAGCTGTGGCTTTGCAAATGTCCTGCAATGAGATGTCTCATACAGCTGCCATGGAGGCTGCTTGTGCTTGCATGGAGTGAGCTGTAATACTACCAGGAGGAAAAGGTTTTCTATTTTATAGCAGTCTAGTATGCATACCAAGACCCACTCTGAAATTCTCTGTGAGGTTATGGGTTGGCTCCTTGACTTGTCTGCTATGGGTACAAAGAGTCTCTTAATGGGTTTGAGTCTCTGCAGGTAGAACACCAGGGTGCATCTGACATTGAGGGAGTGCCCTTTCTTGTACTCAGGAGAAGCATAAAGTTTTGGAAAAAATACAAGTAAGTGAATTAATTTATTGATGTGGGAGGAATTTTGGGTGTAGCCAGAGGGAGACTTTTTCTTTATGGAATAGGGTTTAAGGCAGGTGTGTCATGAAGGTCATGAGTTCACTGACTCTTCTACCCAAATTGATGGCCTCTAAGAACATCACTTTATGGACAGGTGGGTCATGGCACTGGAGGAAGAAAGGTTCTAATTACTGCTAGGAGAACACAAAGCAAGCTCAGAGCTAGACTTGATGTCTTTAGGGCAAGGAGGTAGTCAAATATAAACAGAATGCCCAGTATATCAAGGGAATGGTGGTGGCACCACACCCAAGCCAAGAAGTGACACCAGTTAACCTGGTAGCATGTTCTGATTGAAACTTTTCTTCTTATCTGCTTTGGTTAAAGATGTCCTGGATGAACGCAGAGCATGAACATTCTATTTCTGATGGTAGTATGAAGGATAGGTGGAAGGTGGCCATGGTCTGAATGGCTTTTTTGATGTTTTCTCCTGGGGGCTGGAGTTTAAATCCCCCGGGACCTCATGGTAGATCTTGAGTCCTTCAGGAAATGCAGACACCTGTCCATCTTTTAATCAAACAGTTTGACCTCACTGTAGGGGAAGTCCTGAATGGTATTTTGGACTTTCCTGGGAAGCCTGATGACTGGAGCCAAGAGACTCTATGCATGACCAGCCCTGTGGCTGAGGATCAGGATTAATATCTGTCACATACACCATGGCCTGGAGACCCACCTTTGCCATCACTCTCCCTTCATCCTCCAAGGATGGAAATGGGGCCTGAGCTTCCATAGGGAGTTTGTATTTAAACTCTGCCAGCTGTTATAGATATTAAAATCGTATTTACCCAGCAGTGCCTGGTAGCTGACTATATGAAACCGAAGACCTTCCTGCACAGTAGATACAGGCTCTTTGACTCTTTATCCAGCAGGGTGGATTTCTGCAGGTGTTGTCGAGCTCTTTTCACAGCTGCCCATACCACCTGTGAGTTAGAGGCAGGGTGTGTAAAGAAATATTGGCCCCTTTGGCCAGCACAAAACAGTGTCTCTCAGCTTGTTTTGAGGTAGGGGCACACAGTGCTCGTGTGCCAAACTGTTCTGGCTGGTTCCAGTATGGTCTCATTTATTGGAAGGGCCACCCTGGATGGTCCCTGTGTCTGTAAGATGTTCAGGAGAAGATGTTGGTCATCTTGGCCTTCTTCCAGTGGGATTTTGACGTCAGCCACTCTTGTGAGTAGATCTTGATATTGCCGGTGATCATCCAGCGGAGAGGGTGGTAATGCTATGACTCCAGTGTTCAGTGATGAGGAGGCTCCAGTCTGATCCGGCAGTATTGGTGCTGCATCTTCTTCCTCATTCACCGACAGAACTGACTGACCAGAGGGAGAAGAGCAATAGGACTCTTGTGATGGTTCCGGGCATCCGCTATAAGGATCCCAGGGGCCTCAGTACTTCCAGAAGGAGGAAAACTATCAGTTGCAGTGGTTCCAATAGGAATCAATATTGGATGTCACCAGACACCAGAGGGACCCGGTTAATCTGTTGGAGCTGGCCTATCTCCATATTGCCAAAGCGGTACTGATGGTGCATCATGACCTACACTTGTGGATAGGACTGGCCTGCCCTGGTACTGCTGTCACCATTGGGATCAGCACATCCCTTTTCTTTTTCACCTAATCCTGGGGGTCTTCAGTGCCAGTTCCATGGGCTCCATAAGCAATGTATTACCCAACCTGGAATGGCTCAAGGAGACCACATTTTTCTTGTGGGCAGTCCTCTGTGGGAATCTGCCCTTATGCCCATGACAGTGTTTCTTGGGCTTCGGTGCCAGTGACTCCATTCCATGTCTCATGCTCAGAGGCTGGTTGGCTCAGACCAATGTACAAGGGGGTATCCTGGGCCCAGATCGGAGTGGGGGCCCCGTGGCCTCTTCCAATAGAGCTCAGGTTTCTTCAGCCTGAGCTCTTGGGCCTCTCTGGTTCTGCAAATGAAGGACTTGCAGATACTGCACTTTGCAGAGATATGTACCTCATTCAGAACACCACTGATGTTCATTGCTGATGGAAAAGGAGTGAGGGCAGGAGATGCAGTTCTTGAAGCCTGGGGACCTGGGCATAGTTCATGGGACAAAGGATCTCCCCAACCTGACTCTGTGTGCGTGTATAGGGTGGGGGGTTTATTAATCTATATTATATTGTGTATAACTAGGATTTCTAAACAACATTATACCTCTTGTATCAAATATTTACAATAACTTTTTTTAAGAGCTTGCAAGAGTGAAGGAGGACAGGATTCCAACTGAGGCCATGTGGCGGTAAAAAGCAACTGGAGAGGCATTGACCTGCACTGCTCCTTATTATAGCATTGGTCATGAGCATGAGGGAAGACATTGTGCATGTGCAGGTTAATGGACACTGCTTGGAAAAACTTCAAGACTCAGGCACATGTCATGCATATGAACCCAAGTGTGGAATACACACATGGACCAGCACTCAAAGAAGAAAAATAGATTGCAATAGACTGCAGTGTATTGTCCAAGATCACGAGAAACCTGATTGTAGCATCACGGAATGTCCTACTCTGACTTCAGATTACTATGGATATGTTGTCCATAGATGTTAATGAGAATAAGAGGAACTAAGAAACAACCTATGAAAAACTGGACACCCCAAAATGCATAGGGTGTGGAAATACAGATAAGGAAAAGAGGGTTGAAACAGTATATTCAGAAGATGTTAAATGTGGAAAGAACAACAACATAAAAAGGTTCCCTGGTTGGGTAAAAGTGGGAAGACCCCAACGGAAAGTCCAGCAGGGACCATCCCTCTCTCGATGATTGTTTGTTTGAGAAATCCATTAGACCCTATAATACCCTTAAATATGTGAGTATGACTAGAGTCTTAGTCATTGCATGGGCTTTTGTAGGATTTATATATGGATGGGTAATTGTAACTTTACTTATTGCTTTAATAAAACTTGTAGTACAGGGAAGACTTTGTACTTGTCATTGCTTCTGTGATCAATCTCTTTGGTCTTCATGTGTTCCTGGAGTCTCCAAATTTGAGAAACGCACCAGGAAGTGATTTTCACTCTGATCTTGAAACTGTAGCAACAGGAGCTGAACCCATGGTAGTTTAATACAAAATTACTAAATTCCCATTAAAAATTTAAATGAAAATGAATCCCCCGCACCTTTTGGGGGGTAAAATTCCTGAAGAAACATTTCAGACCAGTTCTGTAATCTGTATATTGGAGGTACAACACTGAATCTGAACCAAAATATAAAGAATTTCAGCATGTTTAATACCTATTTGACAAATAATATTGTCCTTGTCCAACTAACCTGAATTTAATTCGAATATAATATATATTATATGATGTATATCACATATACCAAATGGGTTCTAGAAAGACTCTGCCAAAAAAATCCGTTGATTTAACACAGTATTTGAGATGACTAAATATTGAAAATTTGCTGGAGAACACCCCACATCATTCCTCAGAGGTGAAGGTTGTTGAGTGTTCCTCTTTACACTCAATCAGAGGTGAAAGTAAGCTGGTATGGTATGGTATGGTGTACCAGCAAGAGCCAGTACGCTGTGCCGGACTGGACTGGCTTCCACGGCGGTGATTTAAAGGGCCCAGGGCTCCAGTCACTGCGGGGAGCCCCGGGCCCTTTAAAGCCCCGCTGGAGCTCCAGCAGCTGGGATCGGGCAGGGATTTAAAGGGCCCGGTGCTCTAGCCGCTGCAGGGAGCCCTGGGCCCTTTAAAGCCCCTTTGGAGCTCTGGCAGCCGAGCTCCTGTGGTGATGTAAAGGGCACGGAGCTCTGCAGCAGCTGGAGCCCCAAGCCCTTTAAATCTTGAAAGGCTGCACCTCTTCTGGTTGAGACCATAACTCTTCCAGTTGAGGCCATGCCCCCCCACAGGACTCCAGTGCACCGGTAAGTACTTTGAGTTACTTTCACCCCGCACCCAATGTTTGTCGCATTGCAGATGGCTGATTCTCAAAGAAAAAACAATTCTGCTTATCCTCAGAAAAATTACTTTTGCAAAGGCCACTGATAACTGCTTCTTGTGGTGCTGACTGAGGAGAAAGAAGGGCTGGTGGACTAGTAAGAGCTGCAGAAACTATAGTAAAGTGTTTTTATAACAGTACAGTACAAAACATATCTATCGAAATCCAATCAAATTCAGTATAATAAGTGGCAGGAATAGAGAAACTAGTATTCTGCCAGCCATGCAGGGCTAAAGTTGATATTTGAGAACACTAACAAGTCTCTCATGGTGTGTGTAATAATATATTTTATAATCTCATACCGGCATCTGTAAGAGTGTATATTTAGAAAGCATGTTGTCAGCCACACTAAACAGGATGTTGCCATTATAGAACACACAGAAGAACATGCTATTTTTGTCATGTTACCAATATGTGACAATCAAATAAAATTAAACAATATGGATCTGGTATAAACATGTGTTTGGATGAATGTGCTTCATACAAAACAAGGAGTATTCTTGATTTTATCTTAAGGTGCACTTAATGGATACCAGACTGAGCTTCTCTTAGAAGATTAAATACAACTAATTGAAAAGAGTGCAGTTCCTTACTGTTGTCTCAGTATGCTTCAATTTACTAGCGTAGGCAGGATGGCATTATGAACAAATTCACAGTGGGGTAGCAGTCCTATTCCCTAATAGCTGACTTGTGTATTTGTGCCAGAGTTAGATCTTTCAAAATAAGCAAAATTTCACATCAAAGGGAATGAATGGAAAAAATGACATTTAAAAAGACAATGGAAAAATAGATTTGATCTGTACTTGCACTGATATTCTGCCAGTTAAGTTGATCCACAAAAATGACTTGTAGATATGCAGTGTTTTGTTTTCTGATTACGTGGAGAAGATGATTTGGAAAATAGCTTAGTTAGTCCTGAATTGAGAAGTATTAGAGAGAGTTACATTGGTGATCATTTCAGATTTGAGGGAGGGAAATATTTAGTGACCAGGACCACATAGTAATTTCATCTGCTGACAGTCCATTAGTGTGATATTTGGGCCCTACTAAATAAAGTTGCTATGTGCTCTGTGGAGCAAAGATCATGCCTTCCTTTGTGTTTGGAGAGTGAAGCCTCTAAGGACATTTAGGGTGCTACTACCTTCTAATTAAATCAATTAATTACTACTAACAGTGGGACACCTGCAAATGATATGTACTAATATATTTTGAGGGTTGCTTACTGAACATCATTCATAATTTTTTTCATAATTGGAGATATACCAATCTCCTAGAACTGGAAGGGACCTTGAAAGGTCATTGAGTCCAGCCCTCTGCCTTCACTAGCAGGACCAAGTACTGATTTTTGCCCCAATCCCTAAGTGGCCCCCTCAAGGATTGAACTCACAACCCTGGGTTTAGCAGGCTAATGCTCAAACCACTGAGCTATCCCTCCTCCTCAAAGGATAGCTGGGGGGGAGGGATAGCTTAGTGGTTTGAGCATTGGCCTGTTAAACCCAGGGTGGTGAGCTCAATCCTTGAGGAAGCCACTTAGGGATCTGGGGCAAAAATTGGTCCTGCTAGTGAAGGCAGGGGGCTGGACTTGATGACCCTTCCAGCTCTAGGAGATTGGTATATCTCCAGTTATTACCTTACCTTAATTTGTTTGTACATTTGTTTCCTTTGGTGCTTGTCTCAAACTAGTCAGAATGCAACATCCTGAAGTTCTGAAATAGTCAATAACGTTGTTTCCCTGCATTTATACATGAAGGTCCTTTATGTATTCAACAAAGTATGTTAAGACTAGAGGTGGACCTTAATCAGAACCCTGTATCTGAACACCCTGAAGTTTGTGGTACTTCAATTCCAGATCCAAATCTATGATTGGCTCCCTTTTATATTAGGCTATATCAAACATGGGTCTGAATTTCTACCAATCTGAAGAAAATTTAAATCGGCATCTGTACTTTGCTGCTCAGACCTTTCACTTATTACGATGATCAGGTTTGCTAAATATCCAGTAATATTCAAGGTAGTGTATGTGTGTGTTACAAAACAGCTCATAAGAAAGGGGACTGGGTGGTGGTGTGAACTGTTAGTGTGGCTTGGTTTCCCAGAATATAGAAACTTCTGATTGATGGGCAGGACAGCTGATAACCTGGCTAATTTGGCTGGCTAGCTCATCATACTTTTCAGGCTTCACAGTGTTGAATCTGGTAGGTGACTGCTTTTCATTCTAACTGTAGAAAATGTGAATCATGAAGACAGGTTGATTAGGGATTACATCAGTATATTCAATGTATTTAATTTAATAAAAACTTCATGTTTGTTTTCACTACCTTCTCCCCAAGAAAAACAAATTTATTTTGCTTATGCTTAATCTGGTAGAGAGTATTCTGGTCCACAATACTACAGGTCTCCTAATTTTATTATTTCAAAATATGGCACTTCTAAGAGTGCAATGACTCTCACCCCAAACTCTCCCAGTACTGCATCCCAGTGTCAGCTTTGGTATGAGTGTTAATAGATTCCTCATATAAACATGTAAAAGATATATGTATACATATCACAGTAATTAGGTATATGTACACATTTCTCAGATTTCAAAATTCATAATATAAAAAAATAAATTTCAGTTATGCTATAATGATCTGCACAAGCTGAGAATTTGACCTTGAAAAATACAGGGCCTGAATTTCAGCTCCTGATCTGCAAGTATGAACAACAAAAAAATAATACCCTCAAGACAACAGATTTTTGTAGACACAGGAAACATCTAATCTACATGGATTTCAGTAAGGCATGTAATACAATTCCACATGGAAAAGTATTAGTTAAATTGGAGAAGATGGAGTTTAATATGAGAATTGAAAGGTGAATAAGAAATTGGTTAAAGAGGACACTATAGTGGGTCATACTGAAAGGTGAACTGTCAGGCTAGAGCAGGGGTCGGCAACCGGTGGCTCGCGGCTCGCCAGGGTAAGCACCCTGGTGGGCCGGCCCGGTTTGTTTATCTGCCGCGTCGGCAAGTTCAGCCGATCACGGATCCCACTGGCCGCGGTTCGCGGTCCCAGGCCAATGCAGGAGGCAGGAAGCCGCGGCCAGAACATCCCTCGGCTCGCGCCGCTTCCTGCCTCCCGCATTGGCCTGGGACCGCAAACCGCGGCCAGTGGGAGCCGCGATCGGCCGAACTTGCCGACGCGGCAGATAAACAAACCGTGCCGGCCCGCCAGGGTGCTTACCCTGGCGAGCCGCGAGCCACTGGTTGCCGACCCCTGGGCTAGAGGGCGGTTACTAGTGGAGATTGATCTTAAGACCAATCTTATTAAACATTTTTATCAATGAGCTTGAGAGAGGTTATTCAGGGATTTATCTTAAGACCTATCTTATTAAACATTTTTATCAATGACCTTGGCAGAATAAGTGGTTGTATGTTAATAAAATTTGCCTTAATAAAATTTGACACTAAGTTGGGAGGCATTGACAATATGGAGGAGGACCAGAATATCTTACAAGAAGGTCTGGATAGCCTTGAAAACTGGACTAATAGAAATGGAATTAAATTTAATAATGTAAAATGCAAGGCCATGCATTTAGGAACTAACAAGAATTTTTTTATAAGCTGGGAATTTATCAGTTGAAAGAGTTACAGGAGGAGAAAGACTTAGGTGTATCGATTGAGCACAGGCTGACTATGCTCTGTCAATATGATGCGGCTGTGAAAAAGTCTAATGTAGTCCTAAAATGCATCAGGAAAAGTATTTCCAGCAGAGATAGGGAAGTATTGCTATCATTATACAAGGCACCCATAAGACCTCATCTGGAATACTGTGTGCAGTTTTGGTATCCCATGTTTAAGAAAGTTGGATTCAAACTGGAACAGGTGAAGAGAAGGGCAACTAGGATGATCAGAGAAATGGAAAACCTACCTTAAGAGAGGCTATTCAAAGTGCTTGACTTGTTTGTACTAACCAAAAGTAGGCTGAGGGGAAACACATTTGCTTTCTATAAATACATCAGATGGATAAATACCAGGGAGGGGGAGGAGTTATTTAAGATAAGTGCTAATGTCGACACAAGAATAAATTGATATAAACTGTTGATCAGTAAGTTTAGACTTGAAATTAGACAAAGGTTTCTAACTATCACAGGAGTGAAGTTCAGGAACAGCCATCCAAGGGTAGTAGTGGGAGCAAAAAACCTAACTGGAATCAAGACTGAGCTCGGTAAGTTTATGGAGGGGATGGTCTGATGAGACTGCCTACAATGGCATATAGCGAATCTGCAACTGCTAGCACCAAATATCTCCAAAAGCCAATTATGGGGCCCTAGATGAGGAGGGCTCTGAGTTATTACAGCTAATTCCTTTCTAGGTTTCTGGCTGGTGGGTCTTGCTCTCATGCTCAGGGTCTAACTGATTACAATATTTGGGGTCAGGAAGGAATTTTCCCTCAGGTCAGATTGGGAAAGACGCTGTGGGTTTTTTGCCTTTCTCTGCAGCATGAGGCATGGGTCACTTGCAGGTTTAAACTGGTGTAAATGGAGGATTCCTTGTAACTTGCGATCTTTAAATCATGATTTGAGGAATTCAGTAATTCATCCAGAGATTATGGGTCTATTACAAGGAGTATATTGGTGGGTTGGTGAGGTTCTATTTCCTGCAATATACAGGAGGTCAGACTAGATGATCATGATGGTCCATTCTGGCCTTAAAGTCTATGACTGTGAGTCAACACTTTGCAATTGCAAATACTTGCAGGCAATGTTGATCTGACAAATGATAGCAGAACTTGGTAGTCTTGCAGGTCAGCTTCCTACAGCAGGAGAAATCAATGAAGAAGGATCTGGGCATACTTCATGTAACAATTTATTTGCATATATGCACTAGTACTTGAACTAAGACAGTCACAACCTGCACATAGGCAATCATCTCTTTCTGAAATATCAACCCACAAAACAATGTACAGTTCCTATGATGTAACTTTGAATCAAGAACTGAGTCTAACTGAAAACAAACCTTGTAAATTAAAACAGCTTCTTCTATGTAGTACTTTGCAAACAAAGAAACAACTGTTCAGGCATTTCTTCAAAGAATAAGAATTTACTCACACACTATGCAGAGTTGTTCCTAATTTATTCCATATGTGCTCATTCCTTATTCTGGAATAAGAATGTCCACTCAAGAAGTCATTCAGAATAGATATTACACTTTAAAGTAATTTAATCAGTTACTTTATCAGTAAATTAAAATAACTTTACTTAATCAGTAAAGTAAAATAACTTAATCAGGAAAAAAAACCAAAACTTTCAGGCGTAGACAATCCATAAGAAAAAGAACTTGGAAGACTGTGTAACAGGGCCACCTGGTGATATCGACCATAACAATAGTGTAACTTTGATGTATGTGTAAGTGTTAAAATTTATACTGACAGAACCCATTTCTCCCATTGAGTCTGACAGATGGAAATTCTAAGGCTTGTGTGAACACGCTTGTTAGTTTATTCATAGTACATATCCTTCTGATAGCATTTTTCAAGAGAGCATGACCACATTTACACCTGCAATGTGTGTGGGTATGTATGTATATATACAGACACAAACAGTAGCCTGTCAGGAAATCTGCTGGCATGCCAGGACGGTTAGTTTACCTGCAACATCCTCAGGTTCGGATGATCGCAGGTTCCACTGGCTGCAGTTTGCCGTTCCAGGCCAGCGGGGGCTGCGGGAAGCAGCAGCCAGCACATCCCTCAGCCTGCACTGCTTCCCACAGCCCCCATTGGCCTGGAATGGTGAACTGCAGCCAGTGGGAGATGCAATTGGCCGAACCCACGTACGCTGCAGATAAACAGACCATCCAGCCTGCCAGCGGATTTCCCTGATGGGCCACATGTCAAAGGTTGCCGATCCCTGCACTAGACAGTAGTAATAATGAAGTAGATGGTTGGGTGAAAATAAAGATCAATCTCAGCATAGATGTATAGATATTTTGAGCTTATTACTTCATCCTCTAGTCTAGAAATACCAGTTGCTGTCTCTGAGTTAATTAACATATAGTCTCAGGGTCCTCCCATAGATCATCTGGCCAATTAGATTGGCTTTATGTTTTTTCTCTTATTTTAAAATGAAATTCATTCTCTTCCTCAAGGCCTGAATCTTGTCTCTCACCATCATAAAAGATTAATAAAATAAAATTATCTTCTCTGCTTATTGAAGGGTGTATTATCTGCTTGATTCATATGCATTATTCCCATTAATGCTAATAGGAGTTATGTGTCCATCTGGGAAAGAGAATATGCCCCTTAATCCCTTAAATTAAAAATAAGAGTGTCTGCCAAAGTAAGAAAAGCATTACTTTTTGTGAATGATTCCCTTTTCAATAAAGGATGATAAAAAGGAAATTATAGTGTTTATTCCTGTCTATCATTTTTATTTTAAAAGACAAGGGAAATCATACAAATTCTGTCAAGTATGTGGGTAGGCAAAGAACTCATAGGGGTATATAAAGTCTTCTTTTGTAGGGTTGCCAGGAATCTGGTTTTCAACCAGAATGCCCAGTTGAAAAGGAATCTTAGCAGCTCCAGTCAGCAAAACTAACAATTTTGCTGGAAATGTAAAAGAGGAAACTGAAGTCGATGAGCCATTAAAAGCAGTGGGTGACAATCTTAGTATTATACAATTTTCTCGGATGCAATGAATTGCAATTACCATGCCTACTAATCAAATCTACTTTTTGCTACTCTCACATGTCTATCTAGTCCCCTTTATTTACAGTTATGATGGATTTTTGTAGCCAAACCTGTCCTAAAACACTTAGGATTCAAATATTAGAAAAAGTTTTTAGCAGACATTTATAGACTCAACAGAAAGATCTATGATTTATTATAAAGAATTCTAGCAGTTGGCAGATGACTGTCACTTAAATGAAATCCTGCTTAATCAGTTTTAGGGGGATTGTCAATAAATTGAATATATGGTTTATTTCCTGCAGAAATTTTGAAGCACACAACATGGATTTCTACTTCTAAAGTTTCTCTATTGCGCATCCTGTAACAGTAGTTGATAACTAGGAAAACACACTGACAGTACGCAATAGAGTGAGTCAACTTGTTAAATAAACCCATCTCCAGGTGAAAAAGATGATTTTTAAAGATATTTTCCCATTGTCTAAGCTTTTGCAAGACAGTAAAAGTTTCCTGTTATGAAACCAAAAGTGGGTTTTGTTATCCAAATTTTAAGTCATGGTAACTATCACTTTTAAAAAAAAAATTCTTAGCAATTCATATCACATTGAGTTAAAAGAGATGCACCAGTTACTGTGGGTTTCCATGGAAACTAATGTAGTACTTACAAAAAGTACAGCACACATTATTTTCTTCATAAAAAAGCCCCTGTTTTGAGCTTAATTGGCTCAACTGAAGTGCCCTCTGAAAATGAGCTGGAGAGTTTCTAGCCTCAGAAAATATTCAGGATTAGAACTCTCTAAAACTTTAATCCCAGCACAAGTGTTCTGAAATTTATTTGGAACTTTTTCATTCTATTCCAGAAGAGGAAAGGTGTACGTTAAAATGGAGCAGAGTTAATAAGAGAAATGTTTTCAATGAGTACAGAATACCTGTTACGAAAAAGAAATCGTATGTAGAGACAGAATCTCAGCATCAGTGGAGTTATATCAATTTATAGCAGTTTAGAATCTGGCCCACATCTGGAAATTCCCCTGTGAATTTATTTCAGTTAATAAATCTCAAAAGTAATGTTTATATTTTAATTAAATATAAAAATGTGGTTTAAAGTTAATTAGTAAATAAAATTACCTATTAAGGGCCTGAGATCGAAATCTTATTGAAATGAATGGGTGACTTCAAAATGACTTCAGTGGGCTTTGGATCCAGCCAAAAGGGCTTGTCTTCACTATGGGCTAACTCGGTGCTGCTGCAATTGATGCAGAGGGCATTGATTTAGCGGATCTGCTGAAGACACGATAAGTAGACGGAAGAGTGCTCTCCTGTCGACTTCAGTACTCCACCTGAAGGAGAGACGGAAGCTATGTCGATGGGAGATGCGTCTCCCATCAACACAGCATAGTGTAGACACTGCTGTAAGCCAATGTAAGTTACGTCAATTTAAGTTTTGTAACTTATGTAATTTAACGTCGACTTAAGTTTTATAACTTACGTAACTTAACTAGCGTAACTTAAATTGACTTTCAGGGTTAGTGTAGACAAGGCCTAAATAGCATTATTTCACATCTCACATACTGCGAGAGTGTAACAGACAATGGGCTGCTGAGGAAGAAATATGTATATTCTCAAAAAGAACAGGAGTACTTGTGGCACCTTAGAGACTAACAAATTTATTTCAGCATGAGCTTTTGTGAGCTACAGCTCACTTCTTCGGATGCATAGAATGGAACACACAGACAGGAGATATTTATACATACAGAGAACATGAAAATTTGGAAGTATGCATAGCAACAGACACTGCCTCTCTCTTTTTTGGACTAAAAACCAAACAAACAAACAAGCTGCAGTATAAGTATATGAGTTACATATAGTCTTATTCTTCTGGGTAAATTAATAAACTGTAATGCTGTACTGGTAGTTCTTGTGATATGATTTCTCTATCATTGTAGTATGAGTATGTCATCTGTGAAACGTGTAAGAGAACTGTAAATGCTATAACAGCTCAAATTCATCCCGGGTGTAATTCTCCTTTCAGCAGAGCAACACAAAACATCACTTGGCCCAACATGTGAGCCAAATTTTTGCTTCAGCTTCCTTTTCAGCATGCAAGCTCAGATTTGTGAAGATACCATTGTAAGGGGTGAGATCAAAATATGTAGATGAATAGAACAAGTTTTTTTTTTTCTTTTGCCTCTTTACAGAAAGCAAGGTAAAGGAAGAATTTTCAAATTTTGCTTCAAAAGAACGATTTTCTATATAATTTCATAACTTTTCTTAACCATTTCCTTGATGCATTATTTAATTTACTTACTGTGAACCAAATTGTATTGTCCTCTACAATCAGTCATATGTCTTTAACTTTGCGTGTCTGTCAGGGATCGGCAACCTTTGGCACGTGGCCCACCCAGGTAAGCATCCTGGCGGGCCGGGCAGATTTGTTTACCTGCCGCATCCGCAGGTTCAGGCAATCACGGCTCCCACTGGCCATAGTTCGCTGCTCCAGGCCAATGGGGGCAGCGGGAAGCAGCACAGGCCTAGGGATGTGCTGGCCACTTCTTCCCGCCACCCACATTGGCCTGGAGCGGCAAACTGTGGCCAGTGGGAGCCGCGATCAGCCGAACCTGTGGACACGGCAGGTTAACAAACTGTCCCGGCCCACTAGGGTGCTTACCCTGGTCGGCTGTGGGCCAAAGATTGCCGATCCCCAGTGTATGTGAACAATTAATAATGTGTGTGTTTGGGGGGGGGGTATTTATTTATATATTTATTTGTTTGTTTATTTACTTATTTATTTTGGCAAGTAAAGGAGAACAAGGCAGATGGAAAATTGTTAGAAATATTTTTTTTTAAAAAGCCTGAAAAAAAAAAGATTGATTACAATATGTTAAATGTGTACTTAGAGGTAGCTTACATCAGGCATTCTCAACTTTTTTTTTTCTGGGCCCCCCCAAACATGCTATAAAAATCCAACAGCCCACCTATACCACAACAACTGTTTATCTGCATATTCAGAAGCCTTAGGGGGTAGCAAGCAGAGCAATTGCTCAGGGCCCCACATCACAGGGGGCCCTGCAAGGTTAAGTTGCTTGGGCTTCAGCTTTCAGCCCTGGGCGGCGGGCCTCAGGCTTTGGCTTTTTGCCCTGGGCCCCATCGAGTCTAACACTGGACCTGCTCTCTGGTTTATTTTGGCAGACCCCCTGATAGCTGCTCGCAACCTCTCTTAAATAATATATCAATAACAGCAGTCACACTATTAATAATTCTTTAAAAGTAATTTTAGGGATTTGATTAATACAGGGGTCGGCAACCTCTGGAACGTGGTTCACCAGGGTAAGCACCCTGGCAGGTCGGACCAGTTTGTTTATCTGCCGCATTGGCAGGTTCAGCCAATCGCGGCTCCCACTGGCCGCGGTTTGCCGTTCCAGGCCAGTGAGGGTGGCGGGAAGCGGTGCGGGCCGAGGGATGTGCTAAAAATCACAGAGCTGAAAATTAGCTGACTACCTATTTTATTTACTATATGCCCAAAATACTGCAGCTGATGTACCATTTAGATAAACATAAGGGGCCAAAAGAGCTCAGCTCTTTCCATTTTGACACCTACATGAAATGGATAGATTTCCAAAGTGTTCTATACCTAGCGACCCTCATTGTTGTCAGTGCAAACTCTTGAAAGTTGAGCATTTTTGAAAATGGTTCCATTCCACTTAAGTGGCTGAGATCCATAGAAAATCGATCCGCTGATACTAGATGCCTATCTGAGAGTTGTTGAATGTTGTGCTCTTTAGAAAATCAAATGAAAAAATATAGAATAAATAAAGGATATTATTTATACATCAAGAAATAATTCGGCATTATTTTTCACCATTTTTCTTTTAAATTGTGGAATCAAGTGAGAGTTATGAGAACCTTGCTTCTCTCTCTCTTCTATATGAACCAATTCCTGTATAAACAGGGCTGATATCAGTCCCTTACTGTTTTATGCAGATAATGGTCAATGGTACCAGTCTCAAGAAAATCATTCCTCCCCTCAGCCACAAAGTCCAATATACTTTCACCTGCCAATCTGCTTTCATTGAGGAGGTGGAGTGGGTATCGGCCAGACTTGATTAGCAGGACACAATCTGAACATGAACTAATCTGAGGACATTTCTGTGATGGATAGGGGGAGAAGATGCTTTCAGTAGAGATTGCTGATGCTTTATCAGGCATGTTCTTCTTGAAACTCCTTCCCCAGGACCCGGCTCTGAAGTTGAAGATGAATCTTAGCTAAGGGAAGTGACCAATGACTATCAGAGAGTGCATCCATAAGGAAAGACATTTTCACAGAGAGCAGTAAATTACTATGGAATGATGCTTGAGCTCGTTTATGTAAAAGTCTTGTAGAAGTTATTAGGGATGAGACCTATAGATAAAAGAGCTGAATAGAAAGCTGGCTAGATCATTGGGCTCAACAGGTAGTGATCAATGGCTCCATGTCTCGTTGGTAGATGGTATCAAGCGGAGTGCCCCAAGGGTCGGTCCTGGGGCCGGTTTTGTTCAATATCTTCATTAATGATCTGGAGGATGGCGTGGACTGCACTCTCAGCAAGTTTGCAGATGACACTAAACTGGGTGAAGTGGTAGATATAGTGGAGGGTAGGGATAGGATACAGAGGGACCTAGACAAATTAGAGGATTGGGTCAAAAGAAATCTGATGAGGTTCAACAAGGACAAGAGCCGAGTCCTGCACTTAGGACGGAAGAATCGCATGCACTGCTATAGACTGGGGACTGAATGGCAGAAAAGCACCTAGGGCAGGGATCAGCAACCTTTGGTCTGCGGCCCGTGAGGGTAAGCACCTTGGCGGACCGGGCCGGTTTGTTTACCTGCTGCGTCCGCAGGTTTGGCTGATCATGTCTCCCACTGGCTTCCATGACAAAGTCATAACCCTAGTTATGATTACTCTTGAAAAAGTGCAGACATGCTAAGGAATGAGAAAGCACAGCTAAGGCACCTAAACAACCTTAACTTTGCCCTCTAGTGACATCATAAAGAGGAAAGAAAACCATGTAAAAAATCTGATGTTTGTTAATAATCAATTATGCTCTAGGAACATAATCTCTAACATGCATTATAGCTTTGCACAACTGGACAGGTGTATTTATAAAGTATTTCTTTTCTTAAAGCCAAGATACCAGACTTAATCATCTGAACTGATAATTCAAATCCTACAGTCCTAAATCTTTCAGAAAAACAAGCAGCTTAAACTATGCAAAGGTTATCTAAACTTTAGAAAGTTTTCCAGTATAGAATTTTAAGAACATTTATATGAATTAATATTCACCATGCAAATCACGGACAGTCTGTGATCTTTCTTTTGCTTAGCTTTCCACTTATAATTCACACCCTCAGAGATTACTTTTTCCTTAGATGTATATTTTCAATTATCCATTGGTAAATATTATCCAAACAGTTACACAAATTTTTCAAGAGTGCAATCTTGCAAATTATTATTGCAGCAAGAATTCAGAAGTTATGTCAAAGTGCCCTTAATTTTCCTTAACAAATTCAGCCTTCTAGTGTCTGTAGTGCAAAAGCTTAAAATGGAAGGGAATTTTCTATAGAATTTTAAAACAATTAAAACATCATGGCTATCCATCTCTCAGTTAAGAGATTGCCTTTTGATCTTTCACAGAAATACCAATTCTTTTCTTTACTGTCCCCATAAAATTATCAGCAGAAATATAATTACCTGTATGAATCTAAGCTTATATAAATAACCCCAAAACTAGAATTTGCCCCTCTTATTTGAGAATAAAAGAAAAATAAAACCAAGAAAACCAACATTGTTCTTTTGTCACAGGAAAAAAAAGGAATTCAGAAGATTCCTTCCATCAATATTAAAATATATATATATTTTTACAGACAGTTGGATATGTCTTTCTCACAACAAGTCCATCCTCCCACATTCCTTTTCACTTTTTCATAAGAAGTTCTGAATTTTTAACATCTTGCTCATATCCTGTCCTCTTTACTCTTTCTGAACATGGAACTCTTATTGACTTCAATGGGAGTTACCTGAGCAAATGAGCAAATGGACTGACAAATATTCATTGTCCGGTTATACCGAAAGAAGAACAGGAGACACTTCATATAGATTTAATTAGGCCACATGGTTATTATTAGATATCTGGGACTACCCTATTCTTTTAACCATCACCTCCTTTTAAAGTCCTTTGCAAGGCCATTTTTGAACTCTTTCCCTATGGAGTACCTTCACTGGACATCTAAATATTCATTTGTGTTCAACAAATAATGTATTCCCCACCATTTTCACAACCCTTTCATGTTCGCTTTCTGTGAGCGTTAGAAACCTCAACCTTTATTAGTGCCATTCATGAAAAGGGAATGGTAAGTGAAAATACTTAAATATTTGCTGAATGCAAAACTTGAATTGTAGATTCCTTTATAAAATTCCTAATTGCAGTATAATGGTTTGTTAAATAGGTTATCCTATTGGAATAGAAACACTACCACACGATTTATAGGTCTAACCAACAGAAAACAAAGTGTGAGGTTACAATCAGATATACAATTCAAAATTTGTGCTCAGTTCATACAGTTACATAAGTAACCTGTTCCCTGACTTGATGATCTATAAAACTAATGAACACAATAAAAATTGTGCGTTGTATATTTAGTTATAGTATTTGCACTTCAAATTAATTTTTTAATGAATAATTCAGTCAAGGAACAGAAACAATGCTACATAACTTATGTAATTAAACAAGCTGGAGTAAATTTTGCTTTGCAATATTCAATATTTGCTATTCTCAAATGATCTGCAAAGCAAGGGTAACTTCGGACAATATGTACAATCCATAACTTGACAATCAATAATTGGTGGACAATTCTCAAAAATAAATTACTTGCTGTGAATTACTTGTATATTAATGCTGCTCATCACACTTTACCTGAGAGTTTTGAGCACTGAAAACACCTGCTAACCAGTGAAGGAGCAATATACTCTTTGCTTCAAATGTTGTATTGTAATGGTTCCAAATAACAGTTCATATATGTATGGGGTAGTAATCTTATTCATGCTATTACTTTTGGTTTTATTTAATTTATTTATTATTTTCATTTTATTAGAGCTGGTGACCTTTGTGCCACAAAGTAACACACATGGTTTCTAAGTGGAATTCTAATCCATGGAATGACAGTGATGTTTTCCTTGAAGGACCTACTGAATCACAATTCCAGCCAAGTAGAAATGATTTGGGGGTCTACTCTACTATTCTTGCAGAACAAGGACACTCTTGAGCTCCTTCATTTTGCATGTTGGTACATAAGTGGAATGAATATGATTCATCTATTGATGTTTCTCTTGACAGTAGTCCTAACCTAATTGATGGAATATGCTGTTTTGCTCCTATGGTTTTTTCCCCCCTTCTCCTTCTGCTAGTGCCCCCTTAATGCTCATATGAAGGGAGAGTGGCAAGTTCCCAGCTGGGCTGGGACCAGGTTGGGAAGTGGGATGGAACCCCCCTAAACAAGTAGAAACAAGTAAGGAAAGAAGGATGAGCTGTATAATTTATTGACAAGCATTCCCAGGCATGTTAATAAAATTGTGCCCCAATTAAACCACATCCATTGCCTCTTGTCTTTCTTCTTGCATGGCTGAGACAATAAGCGCTAGGGGAGATTTCTCCATGGGCAGAATGATGGATTAGATGACCTAATATTTCTTTTCCATTTCTAACATATGGACTGTGATGCCTTCATATGTGATATAACAAATAAATAAGCCTGACACACTTTACTTTGAATGTCCTTGTTTTCCTGGGCTAAGCAAGGCTTTAAGACCTTTATCTAAACCATTTGTATATCCTTTGTTTAAGGTTTGTTTTAATACAGATTCCTGGGAACAAATAGAATTTTGCACTAATACCTAGTCCTTTTCAATTTCACTGCTTCCTCTATGTTTATTATGTCATTGAAATGTGAGTTTGACAGCACTAAGTGCAAGCCAGAGGCAATGGTGCTTTGATTTATCTCCTACAACATTATTCCTAAAATAATAGTGTCAAGTCTATGTAAACAATGTTTATAATTGTGCTTAGCTGTTATTGATTAAAGACAAAAATATCAAAGCCATGAAAAAAAAAACTGTTTAGTATATTTTGTTGACTTATTTCAACTGAATTGTAAATGTGTACCGCTATCAGTTAGAATTATTGTACTTTTTTTAAAGGTGAAATATTCATACACTGCAGCAGTCATACTGCTTTTTCTGTTATAGAAATAGAACAGAATTAACCCTATAATCACAGATAATGTACAGAAGCTTGCCTCTGGGGTTTCTGAAATGACTGTTGTGATATTTTTATTTGTTAAAAAGGAGAAAGAATGTACTTGTCAACTGGGATATGAAATCAATAATGTTATTGAAATAAACACCAGAAAAGAAACTACCAGCAAATGGATAAAACAAGAAAAACATTGCAGAGACCTTTGGAATAATTAATAGCTCAGAGCTTAAAGGCAACTAAGCAACAAATAGGTGAGACCCACTAATAAGGAGCTAACAGCTACAATTGAGCTTGTGTTGAAAGGGAGATTGTTAATCTAGTTGGGCTGTCTCTAAAGTTGCAAATACATCTATTTCTATGAGGCCAGGGGACCCCATGGACTTGAGTAGGGGTCGGCAACCTCTGGCACGCGGCTTGCTAGGGTTTGTGTACCTGACGTGTCGGCAGATTCGGCTGATCGTGGCTCTCACTGGCCGCGGTTCACCATCCCAGGCCAATGGGGGTGTCAGGAAGCTGCTGCCAGCACATCCCTTGCCCGCACTGCTTCCTGCCACCCCCATTGGCCTGGGACAGCAAACCGTGGCCAGTGGGAGCTGCAGTCCGCCGAACCTGCCAACACAGCAGGTAAACAAACTGGCCCAGCCCACTAGGGTGCTTACCCTGTTGAGACGTGTGCCAGAGGTTGCCAACCCCTGGTTTAAACTGAGATCATTTTATTACTTTCAAGAGGTTATACTGATTTGCATCAGTAGAGAATGTGGCCCCAAGAGACCTTGGGTAAAATCCTCATCCCATTGAAGTCAATGGGAATTTTGCCCTTGATTTCAGGGGATCCAGATTTCACCCATGAACTATGTAAGGTATACAGACCCCGAGCACCAAGTAAATAAATGGCAGTGCGAGAATCCACAATATAATTGTATACAATGTAATAAACTTTTTGGGAGGATTCCATAAGAGTAAAAAGAAACTGAGAGTAAAACAAGTGAATGGTGATGGCAGGTGTACGATGCATGTGAAGACTGATACTCAGAGCGCCAGACAATGAAATACATACTCCAGCAGAAGGCTTTAAAGAAGCAGCAGGAATTCAGCGAACACCCACACATCAGATAACAGCTAGACAGTTCTTTTCTCTCCAGATGTGCATCTGTTCACTTGGACAGTGCTGATAGTGCCATTTGCCTTATGCTTTAAAACTGTTTGAGAGTTTGGAAGAAACATTTATGGCACACAAGTTCACTATCTTATGCTATATAAAATTCAGATCCAGGTCTGAGAGACTGCAAAGATCTTCACTTTGTGAGGATCAATTGTGCTTTCAATAATAACTTTTTAAAATGTTTTAAATAGCAAATGCAACGTCTGAGCAGAGTCATTCCAAAAACAATTTAATTGCCTTGCCCTGCTAAAAGTAAAGTAGGCAATACAGTCTTTTCTGGGCCAACCATGCTGCATTTTGATACAATTTCACTGTTGCCATTTTTGTCTGATTTTTTGTTTTAACTCTGAATATGAAGTGTATGATACTGTAGATAGTTAAAGGATAGATTTCATCCTTGTTAGAGACTCTAATCATATCTTACATTAACATGAGTGTTTACTGAAATGTATACTAAGTGCAGGAAATGTGTTCTCCTTTGTGAAAGAAAGAAAAAAAAAAGAAAAGGTCTGAACTTGTAAATCCTTACTCACCCATCTTTGAGAACATTCATATGAGTAAGAGCTAGCAGGATCAGAACTAAAATGAAGGCAATTCCTGCTTAAAATGAAAGGGCAGATTGGGACGATCCAGGGACAATAAGTTGGAGGCTTACTTTGTTGTTAATTATTAATTATATTATTATTATTTTATTTATTGCCACACCTTCCCTAGGAGTAACCTGGGAAAAGGAAGTATTTATAGAGATTTGAGTGAGAAAAGAGTGGTGACTTTGATTTAGGATTGTTACTTTCTCCAGCTAAATATTCCAAAAGCAAATTTATTTACTATATTCAGAACGAAAACACAGGTAGTTTTCTATGCAGTAAAATTGCTAGAGTTGAAAAATCCTATTGAAGTCAATGAGAGTTTCAATACAGACTACTTTTAGAACACCTGTAAATGATACTTTTGTTACCAAAAACGTTCCTGGTTGATTTTGTGAAACATTTTCCACACTGCTTTTCACCCCAGAAAATTTAATCACCGCATGACATGTCTAAATTGTGCATAATTCTCCAAGGTTTAAACGAGGAATTTCACATGACAGAAAGCAGTTTTGCCTTAAAACTATTTAAAAAATTAGACTGATTATTAAAAGTTAGTGAAGCATATCAAAAATGGAAGAATTTATGTCTTTTGGTGTAGGTGCTTTTCTCAGATCCTTTCAGTCCTGTTAAAGTAAGATCAAATTCTGTGCCCACTGCTTTTTCAGTTGTGTGTCAGGTAAAACATAGCAGGGGGTGAAATAAATTCATCTTTCTGTCTTCAACTAAAGTAAAAGCAATTTTAGTCTTCCCATGTGGTCATTTGAGGTGCTTGTCATGTACAAGCTAATGATATCAGGCACCCTCAGGTTGTTTAAGTATTCATGAAGTAATTAAATTCTCATTAACATATAAATAAAAGAAAACTGAAAACAAGTTTACCAGGCAACTAACATCTGTTCTAATGCTTTTAAGTATTAAAATGTGCCACATACATAAGGAAAAGTGCATTCTGTTCAGAGAAGTATTTTGCATGTATTATTTATAGAAACTGTAATTAAACTGATTTGGCATATTAAGCAAAGTTAACAGCAAAGCATTATTTAGGTAGTTTGTAGGTCTCTGGCTCCTAAATAAAGAACTAAAAATAGGAAAGGGAGAAGTAAAATTAATCGTTGTTTGTTTTGAGATTCAGATAGAATTATGAGAATAATTGAAAAACCAGTCCTTCCAGAATTAGGCAGCCAAAAGATCTGCCACTGTAGGCAGGTTTCCAACTTTTCAAGTGAAATAACTTGATTTTTGAATGATAAAATATTGATAATGCTTGGGGGAAAAAAATTCCACATGCCCTATACATTAACTCCGCCCAAATTTCAAAATAGTTTTGTCACAGCCCTACAGGCTCAAATGTCCTTCTGTCCTTCGGATATTAATCTTCCCATGCCATTGTTGTCCAACCTTTAAGCTAGATAAATTCCTGTTATTATGCATTGTTCATTTGCTATAATTACTAGCCTAAATACATTTCCTTTATCAGTGATATGCACTTCGATTGTTCCCTAACATATTACTGCAGAGTTCTGTAAGATAGAAGTAGCCAAATAAAATTCAGTATTCTTGTATTGGTGGGTTGAGATTGATAGGTTTGCAGAAAGAGAAATCTTCAGAATAAGTTAAAACATTCATTTTATCAAATGGTGGCAGTAAAAGTAGAGTGTATTTATGACAGGTAACCCCTTTAAAATATAACTTACTGATGCAATACATGTAATAATTTAGATTACTTTTTTCTTAATAGCAATCTTCCTAACCTATATGAACATCTACTATACTTTAGTTACTGCCTTTTGCACTCTAAAAGACACATTGTACTCTTGAAATGCATCTACTTCTTAATTACTCTTAATGGGAGAAGCATGTGCACCTTGAGAAGTGTGAATATTCCTTAAGGTCTAAGATTTTAATCTAATTTTAAAAGTAGTACTGCACGACCCATCCAAATTCTTCATGGTTGCTATATCTCTTCTACAACTTGGTTCATAACCAGGGAATCTTCTGCCAGCTACATGATATGATGGGTGCATGCTGCAAAGGGTGTATTGTGAAAAGACAGTAGAGATACATGTCAGAAAGCACAAGCTATACATATTCATCTCTTTAACTTTGAAAACAATTGGAAGACAAGAGCCATGTCAATTAAAGTTACCTGTGGTCAGGTGTCATTTACACATATAGTGGTCCATTTGCCCCTTTCATCACAGTGCAAACTCTCACAATTGCAAACAGATATTCTGTATATGCAGTGAGGGTTAGGGTTAATTATAATATAATTTAATAAAATATAATACAATTTTAAATGCCCCTTTGTACTACTGTAAATCTGAAAAGAAACAAGGGTGCTAACCCATAACGCAAAACATTTGCACATTCCTTTTTGTCCCTGACCTGTACTGATGGTCACGAATAAAATAGCTTTCAAAATGACTCTTCTTATGGGACAAGATTCATCAGAATGATAACATATCTGTTCATCTGGAGCGGTGTTCAGTTGGACACAGGATGCTGGCCTGCAGATACAGGGGTCCCATTCTCTACTCCCCTCCCAACTCTTTCACCCAGGGAGCATAAAGGTGAAATGCCTAGTAGCCAATAGTATGTTTCAGGTAATGGGAGGGGCAAGAAAGGAACAAGTAGCTGGTCTAACACATTACTCACAATTTAGGGGGGTATGAGCAGAGCTAACTATGAGCTGCTGGTGTCTTCCTACTGACTCTTTCCGTTCCCCACTTGTGAAAATGGCCTGGTTCTACTTCATTCCTCATTTCACAGACTCTTTTTTATTATTATTAAGACTACTATTTTGGCATGGAGCTCATAATGTTCACAGTAATAGTGTATTTGAATAAAGGAAATGACCATTGAAGCAGTGTGTTCCTTTCCCTTTTGGGTATTACATCCTGGTCCATGTGGTTGCAGTGCCCTTGCCCCTCTGTAGATGGAGGGGCAGACATGGCAAACCTGAATGATGTTGTGACCCCATTCCCTAGGTCACAACACCAATTAAAATTGCCCCCCTGTCTTCCTCAATGGAGGTGCATACATGCCAAACCTGAGTGATGCTGTGACCATGTGGGCCAGGTAACAGCACCCAGAGTGGGGAATTGGGCCCAGCCCTCCAAGACAGGGTGAGTGCAAGGTGGGCATTCTGTCCAACCCTCCCTTCCCATGGGTGCCCACTGCACCTCTTTCTATGACATATCCTTGTTTTCACATACTCTTGCCAAGAAATGCATTCCCACAGCATTCATTATTATAGTAATGGGGCACCCTGCAAGACAAATTTTAATGAACCGGGAAATCCCTAGAGCTGGCAAAACTCTACACTTTCTTGTCTTCCTTCACAAACTTTCTCATTCATGGAAGAATCAAAGAGAAGCCTGAATGAACACACTCCTTTCTTCGTAAAACATTTTCATGGCACATTGTGAAGCAAGTATCAACACTCAGCTTCCACCTGCTCTCCAGAGCAAGCAAGTTTAACTGTTGAAAGGCTCTTCCCTTGACACTCTTAGATGTGCCTTGGTCTTTGTCTGCCTAGGTATCACTGCAGATCTGAGCTTCCCTGCTAGAGCACAGAGAAAAGGGTTTTTTTTATGATAGATGGCCTGTAAAAAAAAAAAAAAAAGAGAGAGAGAGAGAACTAGATAAATTCATGGAGGATAGGTCCATCAATGGCTATTAACCAGAATGGGCAGGGATGGTGTCCCTAGGCTGTTTGCCAAAAGCTAGGAATGGATGATAGGGGACGGATCACTTATTGATGACGTGTTCTAATCACTCCCTCTGGGGCACCTAGCATTGGCCACTGTCAGAAGACAGAACACTGGGCTAGATGGACCTGTGGTCTGTTCTTATGTCTGTAACCACTTTAGGCATTTAGAAATAAAGATAAGAACTTTGAATGGTACTCAACCCAGATGACCAACTAGTGCAGGGATTGGCAATCTTTGGCATGTGGCTCACCAGGCTAAGCACCCTGGCAGGCCGGACCATTTTGTTTACCTGCCATGTCCACAGGTTCGGCCAATCGCAGCTCCCACTGGCCACTGTTTGCCGTCCCAGGCCAATGGGGGCTGCGGGAAGTGCTGCGGGTAGAGGGATGTGCTGGCCGCCGCTTCCTGCAGCCCGCATTGGCCTTCAGCGGTGAACCACAGCCAGTGGGAGCTGCGATCGGCTGAACCTGTGGATGCAGCAGGTAAACAAAATGGCCCAGCCCACCAGGGTGCTTACCCTGGCGAGCCGCATGCCAAAGGTTGCCGATCCCTGAACTAGTGTGTAAATCATAAATCACAAGCATTGATTGAATGTGCTCTTGCTGATCTACCCCATAGAGAAAGCAGGCTGTTGCTGTAACATCCATGTTACTTTTATGCTAACAGGTATAAGTATATTTGGGTACGTCTACACTACGGGACTATTCCGAATTTGCATAAACCGGTTTTGTAAAACAGATTTTATAAAATCGAGTGCGCGCGGCCACACTAAACACATTAAATCGGTGGTGTGCGTCCATGGTCCGAGGCTAGCGTCGATTTCTGGAGCGTTGCACTGTGGGTAGCTATTCCCTAGCTATCCCATAGTTCCCGCAGCCTCCCCCGCCCCTTGGAACTTCCGGGTTGAGATCCCAGTGCCTGATGGGGCAAAAATCATTGTCGCGGGTGGTTCTGGGTAAATGTCGTCAGTCACTCCTTCGTCTGGGAAAGCAACGGCAGACAAGCATTTCGCGCCTTTTTCCCCTGGATTGCCCTGGCAGATGCCATAGCATGGCAATCATGGAGCTTTTTTTGCCGTTTGTGACTCTCACCGTATGTGTACTAGATGCCGCTCACACAGGCGATTCAGCAGCGCTACACAGAAGCATGCTTTTGCTTTTGCATGACAGCAGAGATGGTTACTAGCCATATTGCACCATCCAAATCCTTCCATAAATTGGAACTGAGGATGATCATGGCTACCAGTCCTTTTGTACCATTTGCTGCTAGTGCCCCTGGTCAATCAGCCAGGGGCGCAAAAGCCAAGAGTGGTTACTAGCCATATTGTACCTTCCATCGTTTTGTACCATTGGCTGCTGTCATAAGTGCCCCTGGCCGATCAGCCAGGGGCGCAAAAGCAAAAATTGGGAATGACTCCCTGAGTCAATCCCTCCTTTTTGGTATCTAAAAATAGAATCAGTGCTGCCTAATATAGGCAAGTGTGCTAGAGAACCACCTGCTCTGTGTCAGAGCCCGCTGAAATTATTATCTGTATGCTATTCACAGGGGGTGCTCCTGTAACAACCCCACCTGTTGATTCCGTTCTTCCCCCAGCCTTTCTTGGCTACCGTAGCATTGTCCCCCCACTTGTGTGATGAATTAATAAAGAATGCAGGAATAAGACACACTGACTTGTTAGTGAGAAATGAGTGGAAGGCAGCCTCCAGCTGCTATGATAGTCCAGACAGGACATTAAGCAGTGTGTAGGAGAGAAGCCCAGCATCCCACTGCTAGTCCAGGGGCAACTGAATCTTTTCTTTACACATGAAGGGTGGGGGCTGATGGAGCTCAGCCCCCTGTTGCTATGATGAGGATGGTTACCAGCCATATTGCACCATCCATCCACCAGAAAAAATTAGGGCCAATAGGCTGATGACGAGGACGGTTACCAGTCCTTTTGTACCATCAGCTGAGGCTGATGATGAGGATGGATTTCCATCTTTTTGCACAATCAGCTTATGCTGATGATGAGGATGGATTTCCATCCTTTTGTACCATCAGCCGCCCATGACGGGGGGGGAGCAAGGATGTTGGTGTTGAGTGCTGCACTATCGCGTCTATCTGCAGCATTCAGTAAAGATAGGGTGACATGTAAAAGAGTCAGAGGATTGTTTTACCTTTCGCTTCTGGGGGTGGGTGGGGGGTGGGTGAGTAGATTGCCAAGCTATGCCCTGACCCGCGGGCACTGTGTTTGACCCTAGAAGCATTTGGAGCTCAGCCAAGAATGCAAATAATTTTAGGAGGCTGCAGGAACTGTGGGATAGCTTCAGTCCTCCAGTCCATGCGCATCCATTTGATTCTTTGGCTTTCCGTTACGCTTGTCACGCTGCAGTGCGCTGAGTCCCTGCTATGGCGTATGTCTGGAGATTTTTAAAAAAGGATTCTGAATTTCATCTTCTGTAACGGAGCGCTGATAGAACGGATAGAACGGATTTGCCTGCCCTTACAGCGATCACATCCGCATGGTCCATGCGGGAGCTCTTTTTTTTATTTTGATTTCGGACTGCATCGCCACCCGTGCTGATCGGAGCTCCACGCTGGGCAAACAGGAAATATTCAAAAGTTCGTGGGGCTTTTCCTGTTTACCTGACCACTGCATCCGAGTTCAGATTGCGGTCCAGAGCGGTCACTGGTGCACTGTGGGATAGCTCCCGGAGGCCAATACCGTCGATCAGCATCCACACTAACCCTAATCCAATATGTTAATACCGATACTAGCGTTACTCCTCTCGTTAGGGAGGAGTACAGAAACCGGTTTAAAGAGCCATTAAAATCGATATAAGGTGCCTCCTAGTGTGGACGGTTTTGGCGTTAAATCGGTTTTACGCTCCTAAAACCGATTTAAACGCCTAGTGTAGACCAGGCCTTTCAGTAGTCTTCAGCTTCAATAATATAGGTCTCAATCAACATGGCTATGTTCTTATCTGACAGGAAATTGGGTGCAGTCTCCTGGCCAGACTGTAGAGGGAAAGAAATAATTTTGACCATCACTGCTATCTGGGAGTCCAGGAAAATAGATGAATCTAGCAGGTTATGGACCAACTTATTAGGGATATATGCCCTTAGCTGAGGTTGGAATCAGAAACTGCCAATTCTTCAAAGTATTTCCCTCTGCCTTCACTTTTGCCTGGTCTGAGCTAGGATCTTACTTCACTCAGTGTGTGACTTCAGAATATCTGACTGTCTGAATTCAATAAGCACAATCTTGATACTTATTTCTGTGGCTGAAAATTATCTACATATTTAAATAGTGTAAAATTGTGTAAAAGATCTGTTTTTGCTGGTAATACAAGAATACTAATGAGGAGCAGGATCATCACACAGAACATGGTGCTTTTGCTCAGATTAAATTAATCATCCAGTTAGAGCTAGGCAAAAATTTCAGTCCAAACCTGAAACTTGTGTCTGTTGTGCCAAGGTCTGAGAATCCTTCAGCAAACCTGGGTTAAGTTTCAAGCAACCTTGTGCACAATTTTGAGGCAACTTAGTTTTAAAATAAATCTTGATCAATGTATTGTTTAGGTAGAAAACATACAATCCTCAATCATTTCACCTGAGGTTTTCTTTGAGTTTGGATGTTTGTTCTAACCTCAGCCACAAAGCCATACCTCATGAGGTATGAACTCACATGCATTGAAGCGGAAAAATACAAAGTTTTCATAAAAGCCTGAAAACCAAAACCACTTGATTCCATATGGCATTAGTGAATATTTGCTATTATTTTCAGTAGCAGTAAAGGAAGGGGTCATGATCCCAGTGGTTATTGAGACCATCCTCCCTTTTTATACGTAGATATGAGGAGGGTCCCAAAATTATTTTTTGATGTTTTATTGTGGAGTCAAAACATTAATTAGAGAGCCAAGAAAGAACATCTGGGGACCACTGCCTAGGAGTTATGATCAAGTACTGTGTCCAATGCTATTGTCTAGGAAAAATAACATTTTATATTTTTCACACCATTTCAATTGGTCACCTGGAGAAAAGAACTAGCCAAAGTAATCAATATAACTCTTCTCACCATGCTTAGTAATAATCATATTTCCAAAGGATAACAGGGAATATGAAACAGACTGAGCTTGTTTACTTTTTTTCTCCAAACACCTTACTCATTATCCAGATGCCATGGTAGAATTTATTCAGTTTGCAAATATTACACAACAGCAAGAGTAATTTAAAGGATTCTGAACCATTGAGGTTTTCTCTGATAGACTGGGAGTGAACAATTGTATTCCTCTTCCTTGTGGCAACCGCCAGATAATGGGAAGGTATATGGACACAGGTAGCATTTCTACAATATGAACACTAGCTATGAGAGTTATGGCAGTCATTTACTTTTCCACTCCTGCATATTCATGCCACAATTCCCTTTCAGTGCTTTAGTTATACAGGAGTCTGTGGTGCTTGCCTCTAAACCAGCATTTCAATTTAAGCTGAGTTTGGAGAGCAGGATTATGTCTCTGGTTTACAGAATGTCCTCAGTTTGTCCTGAAATGTGCATAGACATGAAAGGCATGAAAGACAAAAACAATCCTTTCACAGGAACAGAAAAATAAAGCAGCAGAATTGATTTCTGTAGCTGATGATATTCTCCTCTCCTCTCCAAACGGTATTGTGATTACAGCCAGAGACCTGGATTCAATCCTTGGTTTTGTCACCATCTTCTTTTGTGAACATGGACCAAAATTTTCAAAGTTAGGTTCCTAAATCCATACTTAAACACCCAACAAAATGGGCTGATTTCAGAGATACTAAGCATTTTTTGGTCTAATTTAGGCCCCCAAGTTTGGAAATGTTTGCCTTTACCTCTTTCTGTTTCAATTTTCCTATTTATAAAATGGAGATGATTACTTATTTTTTAATTGAAAGGGGTTCTGATGGAGCAGAGAGGCTCCACCCCAACAACAAGAAGGTAAGAGCCTGTTGACCCAGGTGGTCCCTACCAGTGACACTTGTGGAAAATCTCAGGCATGAAATGGGGAGTTAAAAGGAGGAGACCCAGCCCAGTTCACAGCTGCCCAAGGAGAACAAAGCTCTGCTTCCAAAGTGAGAAAAGCTTGGTTGCAATCCAGAAACTGCGTTAGTTTGTCAGTCAGCTAAGCTCCTGCTAGAAGGGACGAACAAACCCTAGGGGACCTGTTGATGTTTGGATTGTTTTAAGACAAGCCATGAATAGAACTGAACGTTCATCCGATGACCCAATTTTGAGTTGTGATTTTTTGGATCCTGATTTCTGTTCTGTGTAGATCTTCACACATTGGGAAGGGTAAGTCTGAGGTATGCCTTTACAAGAAGGCTAACGCACAGCTACCGTGGATCTTGCAGAGACAGCGACCTACCAGCAGAAACATGTAGCTGGGTGAGTTGTGCCCTAACTATCCATGAGGCACAGATTTGGTGGAGAACATGGCACCCTTTCCTTTGAGGAAAGCAGGTCAGAACTTTAACACATACACAAACAAAACACAGTACTTGTAAGGAAGCTGCTTCCTGGCAGTAGAGACATAGAACAATTACTGAAATGGATGATGGAGCAGGATGCCCAACACGAACAGCAGCTCTTATAGCCACACCACAGAAGCAGTTGATCTGAGATTCAGCAACAACAGCTGGTAACAGGTTGTGATTTTCTGGCAGCTTCCTTTAAAGGGTTAGCTCTCCAATACAGGATCTTCTGATGCCTGCAGTTCTGGCTTGACTGAAGGCGGCAGACTAAAGATGGCTCAGAAGTATTTTTTGAAACTTTTGAAAGGGTGAAAGATGAAGCATTGTGGCTGCTGGAGCAATCGGCCATCTTATTGGCCATATGCTTGACTAGGATGACACAAGCCACCTACTCTGGGCTGAACCAAGTGATGACACAGGATTATAACCAAGTCAAGGGAGCCATTTTAGAATCTTTGAATATCTCTGAGGAAACACTCCACCAGCAATTTTGGGAGGAATAATATTCCTCAGGGGCATAGCCCTACATGATGTCACTGTGGGACTTGTGCCGCTGGTGGTTAAAACCCTGAGACAAGAACAGAAGTCCAAGTAGCTGAAAAGGTTTTGCTTGAAAATGTTACTCAGACCTGTTACCCTGTCAAAGAAAGCTATTTGGTTGGTTTGAGACAATTTGTTCTTGACAAATCCATGCTGTTACTTATCACCTTATTATCTTTTAGGTGTTTGTAAATTGATTGCTTAATTAGTTGCTCCATTATCTTTCCAGGTACTGAAGTTAAACTGACTGGTTTGTAATTCCCCAGGTTGTTCTTATTTCCTTTTTTATAGATTGGCACTATATTCACCCTTTTCCAATCCTCTGGAATTTCTCATTTCTTCCATGACTTTTCAAAGATAATTGCTAATGACTCAGATATCTCCTCAGTCATCTCCTTGAATATTCTAGAATGGATTTCATCAGACCCTGGTGACTTGAAGAAATCTAGCTTGTATATGTAATTTTGAACTTGTTCTTTCCCTATTTTAGCCTCAGATCCTACTTCTTTTTCATGATCATCCACTATATTAGATATCCAATTACTACTAACCTCTTTGGTGAAAACTGAAACAGATAAGGTCCCTTGCAGATGAGGTCCAGGCCTTGAGGGCTTGCACAGGTCCATGCACAAAAAAAATAGGTGCATCAGTTTTGTGGGCTGGTGTGATATTACCACTTGTTTGCAGCTGGTTTCTCAGCTATTGATGCTCCTCTCACCCATCTGCTCAAGACCAGCAGCCCAAGAAATGCCTATTGACTAAATCCTGTGAGATCTTAAAGGCTGACCTCTGTAGGAAGCCCATTTTATACCACCTGGACTTCATGAAGGAATTCCTCCTACAAATTGATGACACTGAAATAGAGAAGTCACTGTCTTGTCCTTGGTGGCTGAAGGCAAGGAACAGTCTGTCCTCTATCTGAGCCGCAATCTGTTTCCAAACTGTCTACGCTGCTATAGAAAAAATGGCTTATTAGTAAAACATACCATGAAGACACTCTGATATTACCTTCTCAAGAACATATTTACCCTGTTCACTGATCATGTCCCTCTACAATAAGTCCATGACAAGAAAGTCACCAATCCCCACCTCATGTAATGGTACCTGTCCCTTCGCATTCTGTCCCCCATGTAGGACTGTGAGTGCTCAACAAAATGCAGACATTTTCTCTTGATATGGAGGTTAGCTGATGGGAAGAATGGTGTTGAAAGTAAGGTTCTGAGAAGGAGAATGTTTGAGAGGAGAGAGAGGCCCTTCACTGGGAACAAGAGAATTAATGAACGCCTGTGGACCCATTTGGCCCCCACCCCACTGCACTCACAGTAGACATGGACAGAGGAGTTAAGAGGAGGCAACCTAGCTCAGTTTGGCACTGTTCGGCAGGGAGAGAAGTGTTTCATTTCAGTCTCTGGATGCAGCACACAGACTGAGCTAGTTTGTCTGTCAGACAAGCCTCTTGCTAGAAAGGGTGACTAGACCCTAGAACAGTGGTTCTCAAAGCCGGTCTGCCGCTTGTTCAGGGAAAGCCCCTGGCGGGCTGGGCAGGTTTGTTACCTGCCACGTCCACAGGTCTGACTGATCGCGGCTCCACTGGGTGCAGTTCACTCCTCCAGACCAATGGGGGTGGCGGGAAGCAGCGGCCAGCACGTTCCTCAGCCCTGCCTTACCATTGTTTGGCATGTGGCTTGCCACGGTAAGCACCCTGGCAGGCCGGGCCATTTTGTTCGCCGCTCCAGGCCAATGGGGGCTGTGGGAAGTGGCGCGGGCCAAGGGATGTCCCGCAGCCCCCATTGGCCTGGAGCAGTGAACTGCGGCCAGTGGGAGCTACGATAGGCCGAACCTGCAGATGTGGCAAATAAACAAACTGGCCTGGCCCGCCAGGGTGCTTACCCAGGCGAGTCACATGCCAGAGGTTGCCAACAGTTGTTAAAAGTTATAATTTCATGTATTTAGTTATGAGGCTGAAAATGTGTCGTCCTGTCTTAAAATAAGCCCAGGCAAAAACTCTCCAAGGGGAGAGAGGCAGTTCACACCTCATACAGGGCTTGTATGGGACAAACCCAGCCCAGTCTCATAGGAACAAAGAACGCTGGCCTAGGCAGCAACAAAAGGATCTGTTGGACACTTGAGTGAGTCACCCCCAGACAATCACCATGCTCACAAATGAACTCTCAGAAAAATGATAAAAGATAAAATCATCATATCACCCATAGGCAAATGTTTTCAGAAAATGATCTCCCCTTCTAGGCTCCGTACCTGACCCCTTATGAGCCTGGGAGCATAAATTCATAACTTTGTTATAAACTAAACATCATGGACTTAAAGACATTGGATTTATGGCTCATTACAACAATCTATAATCCTCTAACTCTCCATTGTCTAATAACTGCAGAGGCGTTAACTGCCCACTGCACCTTGAATAATATCTCATAACATGTTAACTCCTTATGCTAAGCAATCTGTTCCACCTTGTATTTAGCTGTGGCACTCTGAGTGCCTTTCTCAGATCTGGGGGAAAAAAAAAAAAAAAAAAAGCTCTGTGTAAGCTTGAAAGCTTGTCTCTTTCACCGACAGAAGTTGGTCCAATAAAATATATCATCTCACTCAACTTGTCTCTCAAATAGTGAATACATTTTCAGAACTGACAAGGAAAATGTGGATTGTCCATCTGTTGAAGTCTTCAAACCAACATTGTATGCCTTTCTGCAAGAGATGCTTTATTCACACAAAGTTATTGGGCCCAATACAAGAATAACTAAATTAAATTTAATGTAATGTAATACAGAAGGCTTCACTAGATAATTTAATGGACCTTTATGGTCTTAAAAGCTATTCATCTAGGAACATTTGGAAAAAACAGAGTCTCTTCACAAATGATTGGCAGATTTTTAAAAAGGCTAAGTACATCAAATAATTAAAATACAACAAGTAATTTGATCAGATCTCCTTTGCAAACTCTGAAGTAAAAGATTTAGAGTGAGCTTTCCTCCCAGCCTCAAATATACTTGTGTTTCTCTTCCTGCTCATAAAAGAAAGTTGATATGTTCAGTACTTTTTATAAAATATTCCATCACAAGAAAGATCATTCCTTTGCTTTGATTCTCCCCACCACCATACTAACAAGTTTGCAAAGAATAAAAGAGGACTGATTATTTAATAATTATTTGCCTTCATGTAAGCCTGTTTAATTTACCCTTGTTTCTCCTAAGAAGTAGTCCTTATTAGAGGATCTTAGCATTCAGAGGGTTATTGTGAATTAAGAGACACTGGGAAATTTTAAAGGCAAGGGAAGCCATGAGGCATGGAACAAAAACTGAGATAAATACTATTATAAAATTGTATAAAATCTAATAAATTATTAGAATTATTACAGTTTAAATTTGTTTGGATAGATATCTTTTAAATAAATTTATTTTTTGCTGTTTTATTAGAAGAGGGAAAAGATGAGAGTGTAGAACTGGGACAGGAAGAAAAGATTTTTCATTTATAATATTGATTTATGTCTTGGAAGAGCTTCTAAAGAATATGTATAACAACAAAATCTAAGCAGAAGGAGATCACTTTGAAAATGATAGTACCTGTATTAAACAGATAATTAAGAGGATGAGAAATCTATTATCAAAGAAGCCCCAAAATATAGGAAACTGTTCAGGAAGCAGAGAGTTAGTAAGTCTAAATAGCTGAAGAAGCTATATTTATCTGTGGTTTTTATTTAAGTGCCCATTGCCATGGTAATTACAGTAAATGTGATTTTTCACATTTAAAAGGAAAATAAGTTACATCAAACTACATCTTTTTGCCAGGAACCATAAAAAGTAGGCCTGATAAGAATGTTTTACAACATGTTCTGAAGCTCATTAGAAGCACAGTTTCAGGCATAACAGCAGTATCCCCTTTTTTCATTGTTGTTTCTGGCTACCCAGCAGAAGAAAACCATGATTCCTCTGGACATAAATCTTCAGCTTAGGTCACTACAAAGTCTCTCTGTGCCTCTGATATGAAGAACATGTGTGTTTCTTAGAAGAGTGATGGGGAAATCTCAAAAAGGTTCAGAAGCTTTGAGACTTGTTCCCTACTAGACTCTGTTCAATAAAACTGACACAGAAGGGCCCATGACACTTGAGCCTAGCTTTGTCAACCAGGTCTCCTTCAGAGGCTGTGACTATGTGACCCACTTCCCTCGTCAACAGTCTCCTCTTCAGGAAAAGGGTAAAATATCCTCTTTACTGACCATCTCTGTCTTTCCTGCCTAGGGAAATACTTCTTCAGGGGATCAGGTTACTGTCCCTTTTATTCAGCAAGTAGCTGTCTGTAGGCTCAACAAATGCCTCTAATCACCAATTATTGCTTAACAGTATTTTTCTTTCTTATGTCATAGCAATGTAAGCACTGATGCATTAAATAAATGATTTTACTGTGACATGATAAATGCCAAACACAATAGTATCAAATCAGCAACTAAAATTTCATGTGCATACGATATTCATCTGTATTTTTTCCAGGTAAAACAGTCTGGCTGCACAGTAAGTGAGAAATTATTGATACTTAGGAAGCATCATTGCAGAAGGTGGAATATTGGATACTGAAGTCAGTGCCAAAATAGCAAGAGTGAAAAACATTCTGGAAGAATCAACATCTGATAAAAGGGACATAAATCTGAAGACTAAATTGCAATTCTTAAAATTTTGCTGTTGGTTCTGTGTTAAATTATGGCTGGGAAATATGGACATTCAGACAATCAATAGTAAAACTACTGTTCTTTAAATTATAGTGTTATAGAAGAATTCTGAAAATATCATGCTTAGAACTGCATAACCAATTAAAAAGTATTGTAGGCTACTCAAACTCAGCAAAACCTGTTGGAGATTTTATGAAAAGACATAACTGATTTCTAGGGCACATTAAAAGGTTCATCAGGCAATGCATGTTTATAGACACTGGAGGAAAAGTTGATGGCAGAAGAACCCAATACAGAAAAAGAAGATCTTTGGTGGATGATGTGGTATCCCAGCTATTTTTTTCTTTGGATAAACAGAACGAGTTACCATAGTTGCAGACCTCCACTAACGGACATGCCACATAAGAAGAAGAGGCAGTCTAACATTATTTCCTCACTGTATTTAATGTGAACTCCATAGAAACTTGTTATTGCTTCAGTCTTTGACAAGCCCAAAGCAGGTTTTCAGCTACTTTATTGCAGGGTTTTGTTCTTGCAGTAACTCTGTGTCCTGTCTTTAAAATTCCTCATGTAGGTTGAGTTCTCTAATTGCCTAGGTAATCAATCAGTAACACCTATACAGATTACAATTTTACCAGAGTTTGTAATTTGTAGAAGACTGCATTTAGTTCCCATACTGATTGCATTTATCCTTATATTTACTCTGACTGAATCTCCTTTATAGAAGACTTTTGCATCTCAGATTTTCTGGATTAAAATTCTATCACATTCTCTTATTTATTCTGTTATTTTTGAAATTTACTTGATCATTTGGTCTGAGCCTGCATCCCCTCAACTTTGGATGCATCTCTGAATTGGGAACTGAAGTCCATGGCTTGATCCTATATCTACATTTTTTCATGGCTAAAACAGTACCCAGAATTTATTGATTTTGGCATGGAAATTGTTAGTCATAGGGAATGACTATAGTTCAATGGCAAACATTTTTATGGTGCCCCTAAAGCTTCTTGCTTCTTGATAGTTCCTTGTCTTTGGCAAAATAGAGCACGAATACCTCAGAATATTGTAGATGAAATTCAAAATGGAAGCATCAGTTTTTAATCAAGAAATCTGATTAAGGTACTGAATATTTCTGGGATGTGGTCACTAAAAATAAGGCTTATAAAAATTAATGACTTTTTAAATTCACTTCTTCACAAAATTTACACCAATTAATTTCACACTTATGTGGTGTAAACAACACTTACACATTCTTCTATCCAGCAGAAGGAACCATCACTTCATATTTGTTTGAAGCACAGCCAAAGAAAGCCTGACAAGACTTCTTCTCCCCTACCTTTAAAAGGGGTAGCTTCTTGTTTTATTAACTTTATGATAGACCGTAACCCAGGTGTTCAAGCAAGGATTGTCATGCATGAACAGAGTCTGATCAATCCTACTGAGTTCAGCCTATCACAGTGTACCTCATACATTACTGATTTTTAAGACTTAAAACAGCATATCTATAAGGGGGAAATGTATTCTTAAAAAAAAAATCAAAATCTCTGTATTCAACATGTGAAAGTAATTACTCTGTAAACCAGCCATGCTATAGCTCAACTATATGCAACAGAACGTTGGAAACCAGCATCATTATACCCAAAGTACATGTAAAACTAACTGCGGACTAGAATGAAGTGAAAGGCGTGCATCAGAAACAAACTGTACAAAGTATGGTGACTTAGAGCTGAAAGTGTTAGAATGTATTCTGAAAAATCAGCTGCACAAGCTGTTGCCTTGAGGTAGGATCGGATTTGTCAGGGCGCAACATTTAAGCAGCCAGTGCCACAATTACCTTTCCAGCCTTATAGGGATAATATTCTCATTTAACTGACATGCTTGAACAGTTCTCAGTGTATTATAGACACAGAGATATTTTCCTTGAACATCAGATATATCCAAAAAGAAGATTTTTATAATTCTTCCTTGTTTTCTCAATATCTGAGTCCATCAGATGAAACAAATCTGCTAAAAACTGACAGAGTAGTTCTGTGGTTTTCCATTAATCTCTGCATTTTAGGTGATTCCACTAGGGATTAATGTTCCACTATATAACCTACATATGTGAAATTTTGGCCTGTGGCCTCTCAGATGGCTGTTACAGCACATTGAGCTGCTTTTGTTTATTATGGTATTAAAGGAATCAATGGCTGATTTTGAGATACTTTAAATTATACTGACCTGGGTTGCCTTCACATTTTCATTTGGCTGCTTAGTTAAATAGAGTGTGCAATTGGATATATTCTATATTCATATAGTTTAACAGCATGTGCCACTAAGTCATGCAAATACCACATTCCATAGTAGGAAGTGTATTTTACATCTAGCACGTTTGGGCCAGACTACTGGCCAAAATGTTAGAAATACTTTATTTCATTGGCAGAAACACTCACTTAAAACCCCAGAAAGCTAGTACTGTTGTTATGCCCGATTCTAAAGTTTATATTTTAAGCTTCAGAAATTGTGAGCTGGGTCTTCTGCCACACAGAGAAAACCTCCAGTTAAAAAAATGCCTCTATGTAAACAGCCACACAAATAACTGAGACAATTTCCTTACCCCAGCTGTAACAAAGGAACAAATTTGGATTTTTTTCCTACCCTGTTAGCGTATGCATTTCAATTTCACTATAAACCCTCTCCATACATCTATAGGACAGAAAATGTTTGAATAATATGCAAACACTAAATGAGGTTACTGTTAGTCAGAAGAGGGGCAAAAAGTAGACAAGAAGCAAAGATCCATATGACTGAAAATCAAGATATCTTTCAAATACCGGTATATCTTTACTAATATCAGGGGTGCTGGAACAATTTGTATAATGGGGGGCGGTGCTAAGAGCCATTGAATCCAACTGTTAACCCTGTATATGATAGAAACCACTTCAAGCCAGGGGTGCAGCTATGACTAACATGCCATCTGCAAAGAGACATGTACTAGAAGCTGTAGCTGAAGTATTTCGGCATTTGTCAATTAATAAGTTCCTTCTCTGTCTCGAGGAGAGTACAAAGAGCCTAAGCTAGTGTCCAAACTCACCCCTTGCCTAGAGTTTGGCTTTAGTGGTCACTTATAAACAACATAACCATTCAATTTCTCCTCAGGTTTGACTGTTCTCCATTAACCACCTTCCTCAGCCAGTTCTATTCTAACAGGCAGAGTTTTGTCTACTCCCTTTATATCCTAGGTGTAGTTAATTGAACCCACCTCTAAGAATGACTCAGCAATAATTCCTCTGCTTCTTAATACAGAGATTTAGCAATTTATGTTTGATTGCCAAGGTTTTGGCATCACTTGTTCTATATCTACACCAGGGGTCGGCAACCTCTGGCACGAGGCTCACCAGGGTAAGCACCCCAGCGGGAGGGCCAGTTTGTTTACCTGCCGTGTCGGCAGATTTGGCTGATCGCGGCTCCCACTGGCCGCAGTTCTCCGTCCCAAACCAATGGGGCGACAGGAAGCCACGGCAAGTACTTCTTTCAGCCCGCGGGGCTTCCCGCCGCCCCCATTGGCCGAGGACAGTGGACAGGGGCGGCTCTAGCCATTTCGCCACCCCAAGCATGGCGGCACGCCGCGGGGGGCTCTCTGCCAGTCACCGGTCCCGCGGCTCCGGTGGACCTCCCGCAGACGTGCCTGCGGATGCTCCACTGAAGCCGCGGGACCAGCAGACCCTCTGCAGGCACGCCTGCGGGAGGTCCACCGGAGCCGCCTGCCGCCCGACCGGCGACCGGCAGAGCACCCCCCATGGCGTGCCGCCCCAAGCACGCACTTGGCGTGTTGGGGCCTGGAGCCACCCCGACAGCGAACCCCGGCCAGTGGGAGCCGCGGTCTGCCAAACCTGCCGACATGGCAGGTAAACAAACTGGCTCGGCCTGTCAGGGTGCTTCATGCCAGAGGTTGCCGAACCCTGATCTACACCATCAATCATTTTTATCCAATGTGTATTAAATACATGAAAAAAACAAAACAAAACAAAACCCTAACAGTTGAGTTTTCATTATAAGTGTTTTTCTTACACCAGAGGTTCTCAAACTGGGGGTTGGGACCTCTGAGGGGGTCATGAGGTTATTACATGGGGGGTCGTGAGAGCTGTCAGCCTCCATCCCAAACCCCACTTTGCAGCCAACATTTATAATAGTGTTAAATGTGTTTTTAATTTATATGGGGGGTAACACTCAGTGGCTTGCTATGTGAAAGGGGTCACTAGTACAAAAGTTTGAGAACCCCTGTCTTACACCGTTTCTCTAATTTTATGGCCTTCTAAAAAGAAAATTTTGATTCCTAAGCTACTATGAAATGTCATTGCTGGAAAAAGGGAAAGTTCATTTTAAATTATACCTTTCATTTTTTATTGTTCAAATCAGACCCTGTATCTTTTTTTAAGACAAACACATACTGAAAGGAAAGAAGAAGGAAAAAAGAAACAGCACAAGATAGAAAATGCAGTTTCCATCTACAATACTTGCAGTTATGGGAACACCACAGGGTACAGCAAACAGCATTGCTTTTATCTTGCTAGACTGGTCACAGTAATAGTGTTTCAAGGTAAAATCTGCCCTGGTTGGCCATGCAAGTCTCTTATTAATAGAAGGAGAAATATATATACTTGAGTTATATATGTGTGTGTGTATATCCCTCAGCCCGCACCACTTCCCGCAGCCCCCAGTGGTCTGGGATGGTGAACAGCGGCCAGGGGGAGCCGTGATCGGCCGAACCTGCCAATGCGGCAGGTAAACAAACTGGCCCGGCCTGCCAAGGTGCTTACCCTGGCAAGCCGCGTGCCAGAGGTTGCCGATCCATGGTTTAGGGTTATTTTATGTGCTGATCGTGGTCTTGTAATGGGAGACTTATGTTGGTTTGTGTCTCAGGGGTTATACTGATAAATGTGTTGATTTCTGCAATTGGCAAGTACTCTGGTGAGGGGCTATGCATATTTGTGGTTGTTGTGTGTGCCTGTTGTGTTTTTTTGATGGTTATTGTGTTGATTTTTGTGTTTGAGGGGTTGTGTTTGGGTATTTGATGTTATGTGGGGGTTGTGCTGGGAGATTTGTGAAGTTAATTATTGAGGTATATTGAGCTGCCATACGGGTCATATGTGTTTGGGGTTATTGCTTGTGCTGGTTGAGTTGTTTTCTGGGTGGTTTTGAAGAACTGTCACAGTTGGGCTAAATAATTCATCCTCTGTGCAGTCTCCTTCTTACAACTAATTTAATTGGCTGTAGAGTAAGGGTGGTGATTGGTTGAGTTACCTCTGATATAGGTCTAGAGCTCCTGGCAAGGCATAGATACAGGCCTTGGTATTACATTGGTGTAATTTGTAAAGTCAAAATGGTGAGACGGTGAACTGCGGCCAGTGGGATCCACGATCAGCCAAACTTGCCGACACGACAGATAAACAAACTGGCCCGGCCGACCAGAGTGCTTGCCCTGGCGTGTGCCAGAGATCGCCGACCCCTGGTATAGCTTCTTGTTTGTGTTTTTTAACACTTTGCAACTTGGTAGAATCTGATTGGCATTTCAAAGGACATGGAGCCTGAGGGACTTCTCCCTGTGGAATATCAAAGTCCCATTGCAAACTTTGCCGGTTTTAATGCTTCTCAAAGAAAAGGTCACAAGAATCCTTTGTAATCATAAGTGTTATGCAACCTTAACATAATAGTTTCTACCAGTTCATCCTATAGTAGGACTATTTTTGTGTGTGGAAAACAATGAGAGTTTCACCATAACTACATTTTATGAGATGTTTAATGAAATAAACATAAAATCCAGACTGTATAGTAGATAGTAGGCTCACATTTTGTTCAATTATGAATATAACACTCATAACTGATTTTTCCTATCCAATGATAGAAAAAAAAGTAAAGCCATCCAAACATACTGTGACAGTCTGTACCCCTAAGTTCACCCCTTGTCCAAGACTATGATAAATTTTATACAAAGTATGCCTTGTGAGGTATTATTCGAAAACTCATGATTTGCTGATCATTATTGTCCTGGTAAAATGTGTTGCAACATTGCATATCAAGTTATACCGGTAAAATTCCTCTGGATGATATTACTAAGATAAGTTCCAAGTCTGGGGAGCAGCCACAAACCAATTTTTCAGATACAAAATAAATTCTTACGCCTTAGGTAAACCAAACAAAACCAAATGGACCATCACCTAGTTAAGTGGCCACTCTTTGGCAGGAAAGAGGACGTGGGAGGAAAATCTACATCTTGTTAAAGAAATAGCTTGGGGTTCCCATCCACAAAGACTTTCTGTCTCCTTAACCTCAGCTGGAGATGATTCTTGAAAAAGAGAAAGAACTATAAGAATAGAGAGCTGATGTCCAATAATATTCCTCCCTTTCTCTCTAGCCACAACACCTGTAGAACAAAGGGAACAGCTGTGGACTGTGGGAGGGATCCTGACTTAAAGGAATTCAATCAGTTAGGGTATGTCTGCACTGGCAGAGTCACAGCACTGGCAGTTACAGCGCTGCTCAGAGAAACTGCTATTGTGTGTTCACCCTGTCAGCTGCCTGCGCAATAGCATAATCACACTTGTGGCACTTGCATCGGTATTTGGAGCAGTGCACTCTGGCCAGCTATCACACAGAGCATCTCTTCCTCTTCTGCCACTAAGAGTTGTGTGAAGGCGGAGGGGCTTACGGGGCATCCTGAGTACTGCCCCAATGCCCTGTGAGGCATTGCTTCACATCCCAGCAATACCTGTGCTTCTGTCTGCATTTGGCACCATCTTTCAACGGTTTGTGTACTGAGCACTCTGCCTCTTTGGTCTGCAGGAATGAATCCGGCACTGTTGACCAATATGCTGCTTGTTCTGACTAACACATCATGAGTGACAGTGGAGTTATTCCTTATACCTAATCTATACCTAACCAGTTCGGAGTGGGAAAGTCGACTGTTGGACTCGTGTTGATGGAAGCGTGCAGGGCTATTAATCACATCCTGCTCCGAAAGACTGTTACTCTGGGCAACGTGCATGACATTGCAGATGGCTTTGCACAAATGGGCTTCCCTAACTATGGAGGCGTGATAGAAGGCATGCATATTCCAATTCTGTCACCAGAACGCCTAGCCACCGAGTACTTCTCAATGGTTCTCCAAGTGCTTGTGGATCACCATGGGCATTTCAAAGACATTAACACAGGCTGGTCCAGAAAGGTGCATGACAAATGCATCTTTTGGAACACTGGCCTGTTCAGGAAGCTGCAAGCAGGGACTTTCTTCCGGGACCAGAAGATCACTGTAGGGGAAGTTGAAATGCCCATTGTGATCCTGGGAGATCCTGCCTACCCCTTAATGGCGTGGCTTATGAAGCCATACACAGGGCACCTTGACAGTAGCAAGGAGCAGTTCAACATCAGACTAAGCAAGTCCAGAATGGCTGTTGAGTGTGCTTTTGGCCATTTAAAGGCCCACTGGCGCTGCCTATATGGGAGGCTAGACCTGGGTGATGATAATATTCCTATGCTTATAGCTGTGTGCTGTATGCGCCATAATATTTGTGAAAGGTAGGGTGAAAGCTTCACAAAGGGCTGGACTGCTGAGGCTTAGTGCCTGGTGGCTGAATTTGAACAGCCAGAGACCAGGGCTATTAGAGGGGTGCAGCATGGGGCAAAGATCAGGGATGTCTTGAGGCAGTAATTTGAAACTGAAAGCCACTAAAATTTGTTGCTATGCTCAGGAGTGCAGTGCTTATAATGCTAGGAGGTGATTCTGATTGGTGCAGAAAATGCGCTATGAAGCTGTAAGAAAATTGTCTGTTGCTTTGTAGGACTCTGTTTGCTTTCAATTAATGGAAGAGAGATTGCTTTCAAACCAAAACAATTCTTTTATTAAAAAACAACAGCCAGAGGATGGAGGCAAACAAAAAAAAAACACATCAGCACTATGGAGGATGGGGAAGGGTGGGGGGTCCCGGGATGGTTAAAGACTTGTGTATGTCCAGGTATGCAACCTTCTCCTTTGGAGTACAGTGCAGTGGGTACTGTACTTCAGCAGGGCTAAACTGCAGAGGGATGGGTACAGGGAGTCCACAGGGCTGGATTGTGATGGGGTAGGAGTGGAATGCAGCAGATACATACTGGAGCCAGGAGGTTGATAAGAGTGTATTGGCAGTGTCTGGGGGAGGTGCATGGGAAAGAGTTTTGTGACAGTGGCTGCAGGGGAGGGCGGGTGCGGAGCTGCTCGATTTGCAGTGCTAGTAGCACCTGGAGCATGTCCGCTTGGTGCCCCATAACATTTAACAGTTGCTCTATGGCTTTGTTCTGGTGTGCCACATTCTCCTTTTGGTCCCTCTTCTCGCTGTCCCACCACTCCTTCAATTATTGTTTTTTTGGCTACAGAGTTCATGATGACCTCACACAGAAAGTCCTCTTTAGTTCTTCGTGGCCACTTTCTAATTCTGTGCAGCCATTCAGCCGACAATAACAAAGAGGGAGGCTGGGTTCCCAAGGTAATATTTTTTAATCCAAAATGCAACATTTTAAAGAAGCAGTATTGTTTGCAACACAGAGACCACTGATTTAAAACACAGCCACTATTCACATACCTGTCACTAACTGGGGAGGGGCCAGGGGAAATCAGTGTTCCAGGACCAATACTGTACACTAGGCACGTGGCTCTTGGGGAGAGCCAGCACTGTAGGGGGCACCTTATAATCATTCCTGTCCCCACATTTTCCACAACTGCTTTACTGCAGAGAAACTTGCAGTGTAGACAAGGCCTTAGACTGCTGAAACATGTGGTGAGAGAGACTTTGCTTTGAATTCACTTAGCTTGTTAAATTAGGCATTAGATGTATTTTACTTCTATTTTTCTTATAACCTATTCTGAATCTTATACTCCATTACTTGTATTCACTTAAAATCTATCTTTTTATAGTAAATAAATTTGTATTATTGTTTTATCTAAACCAGGATGCTTGGAAAACACCATTTGGGATAACAGGATTTGTGCTTATCATTTTCTATTAGTAAAATGATGGACTGAATATGAGCTTGTATTGTCCAGGAGAGTGGAAGACATACATTTATGGGGAAAGTCTGGGACTGGGAATTTGCTAGTGTTGTTTTGCAGTGTAATTCAAGAATCGCTGGCTGTAGCACTCACACAATATAACTGGGAGTAATTTATATGCTGGAGATTGTGTGTGAGTAGACCAGGGAGTGGTAGCTCGGACAGCAAAGCAGTGTAAAAGGAACTCCAGGTTGGAGCACTGAGGGGAAACAGCTGTTCATCAGTCCAGATTGTACCCTGGGTAATGTCACACATACCTTAATTTGTTTTAGCAAACACAAGCTGTATGCAAGAAAAAATGTAACAGATATAAGAATACAGCTGTAACCTACATAGAGGGGGAGGTAAGTCAATGTACTTAAAAATTATGTGCTACAGAACTTCTCTAGCTAGCTAGTGAACAAGGTGCAACAAACAGGAGAGCTTGAGAGGGAGATCACTTGCTGAAGAAGGAGGGGAGGTACTAATTGTCAGGGTGTGGGGGTGAGCTTTTCTCTGTGTGTGTGTGTGTGTGTGTGTGTGTGTTTTGTTAGCTTAAAGTTTACAGTGTGTTCTGTTGAGGATTGAGTATTGAAGACTGTCTGGAATTGGGGGACAGAGGACAACTAGCTGTTAGCTGAGTGGGCACTAGCAATGCTCAGCTTCCTGTCCTTTGATTCTTGATCACCCTTCCCCTGTGTGTTAAGAAGGAGGCAGGACTGACCTAGGAGAGAGGGCTTAAAAGCCAGACACTAAGTGACCAAGGAGAGCTAGCAAACAGGAGAGTCTGAGGGGGAGATTTCCTGCTGAAGAAGAAGAAAGAAAGGCAGCATTGCCAATGCCAAAATTGCTCCTGGGTGCCCCGCCTGCTCCTGTGTCTAGATCGAGAACTAGACCATAGGTCATGCGTAGGTCCTGGTAGGGATTTGAGGAGACTGTGGCCTGCAGTTCCCTGTCATAGAAAGCCAGGCTGGGGAGACCATCAAGTGTGAGAGGTGTCTACTGGAAGAATCTCTCAGAGAGCAGGTGGGGGGAGTTACAGTAAGAGGTATCTTGTCTGAGGAGCATCTGTGTGGACAAAGAATTTTTGGAAAACATGCATACCAAGACCTCCAAGTTTGAGGGAAAAGGTCAGACTGGAGAGGACTGCAGTAACACCCCTAGGGGTGGTGGAAATGGCTCCTTCACAGGGAGGAAAACTGGCTGCTGGTTACTTTGACAGCAGGCAGTGCTCTATCCCTGCTGCCAACCCACTGTCCATACCATCAATAAAACAGGATGCTGCCCCGGCAACAAGGGATGATGAATCTCCCCCAAAGGTGGAGGAGCAGAAACCATTTACCCCAATGCTGAGAGGATTTCAGCCACCACTCCTAAGAGAAAATGAAGAGTGGTGATGGTAGCGATTGGTGACTCCCTTCTAAGGGGGATGGAAAAATCCATCTGCCAGCCTGCTCTCTAATGCTGGGAGATATGCCACCTGCCAGGGGCTCATATCTGTACCATTATGCAAGGATTGCCAAGGATCATCCATCCATCTGACTACTATCCCATACTGCTAATGATACTGCAAGGTATGAATTCTGCAGATCAGAGGTGATGACAGGGCACTAGGAATGAGGGTGAAGGAGGTGGGACCACAACTGGTGGTCTCATCAAACCTTCTGGACAAGGATACAGGCCCTGGCAGAGATAGACACATCCTGGAGGTAAATTAATGACTGCATGGATTGTGTTGCCAGGAGGGCTTCAGCTTCCTCGACTAGGGGATTCTGTTCCAAGAAGTACTTTGGAGCAGAGATGGGGACCACCTATTAATTAAAAGGAAGAGTGTTTTTGTGTACTGACTTGCTAACCTAGAGAGGCAGGCCGTAAACTGGGTTCAATGGGGGCACGAGACAAAAGCCCACAGGTAAGTCCAAAACATGGAGACTGGGGTGAAGGGTCAGATCTGGGGGGAACATAGGCAATCACAACAGGGACAAAGGAGAGATGAGGTACTATAGAGGGTACATGTAATAAACATCTTAGATGTCTGTATACTAATGCAAGAAGTATGGGGAATAGCAGGAAGAACGAGAAATCACAATTATGACAATTGGCATCATGAAGTGGGATAATTCACATGACTGAAATATTGGTATAAAAGGATTCTGCTTATTCATGAAGGACAAATGGGAAAAAAGGGAGGAGGTGTTATTGTCTATATCAAAGATGTATACATTCGCACTGTGAAAGTGGAAGCAGACCTGTTGAAAGTCTCTGAGAAAGGATAAAAGTGGTAAAAAGAAGGGTGATATCATGGTAAATGTCTACTACAGACCAACTAACCAGGAAGAAGAGGTGGATGAGGCTCTTTTTAAACAACTAACAAAATCCTCCAAAACAGAAGACTTATTAGTGATGGAGGATTAAAGCTACCAGAAATCCGTTGGGAAAATAATGTAGCAGGGCAGAGATTATACAATAAGTTTTTGGAATGCATTGGAGACTACTTTTTTATTACAGAAGGTGGAGAAAGCAACTGGTGGAGAGGCTACTATAGATTTGATTATGAGAAATAGGGAGGAACTAGTTGTGAATTTGATGGTGGAAGGCAGCTTGGGTGAAAGTGATCATGAAATGATAGAGTTCATGATTCTAAGGGATGATAGGAGGGAAAACAGCCGAATAAAGACAATGGAGTTTAAGAAGGAAGACTATAGAAACTCAGAGAATTGGTTTGAGTTTCTTGAGGGAAAAATGATTTCTGGAGTGTGGGCAGTTCTTTAAAGAAACATTATTAAGGGCACAGGAGCAAACTATCCCAACACATAGGAAAGATAGGAAGTATAGTAAGAGACCATTCTGGCTTAACCAGGAGATATTCAGCGACCTGACACTCAAGAAAGAGTCATAAAAAAGTGGAAACTAGGTAAAATTACAAAGGATGAATATTAAAAAAACAAATATAATCATGTAGGGAGAAAACTGGAAATGACGTTAGAATAGCTAGGGGCATATAGAGTAACAAATACATTTTACAAATATATGAGAAGCACGAGGAAGACCAATAACAGGGTAGGCCCATTATTCAATGGCGAGGGAAAGACAATAACAGAAAATACAGCAGTGGCCAATGTGTTAAATGCCTTTTTTGTTTCATATTTTTACCAAAAACTTTAGCAGTGATTGTACAACTAACATATTGACCATCAGTGTAAATGGGGAAGAATCTGATGCTAAAATAGGAAAAGAAAAAGTTAAAAATTACTTAGACAAGTTAGAAATCTTCTAATTGGCAGAGTCTGATGAAATACATCCTATAATACTTAAGACACTGGCTAAGGAGATCTCTGAGCCATTTGCCATTATCTTTGAGAATTTGTGGAGGTCAGGAGAAATAGCTGAGGACTGGGAAATGTCAAATAGAGTACCTACCTTTAGAAAGGGGAATAAAGACAACCCTGAGGAGTATAGACCATTCAGCTTAATTTAGGTATCTGAAAAGATAATGGAGCAAATAATCAAACAATCAGTTTATAAACATGTAGAAGATAAATAACAATCAACATGGATCTGTCAAGAACAAATCACATCAAACCAACCTTTGACAAGGTAACAAGCCTTGTGGATGGGGGAAAGTAGTACATGTCATATATATCAAGTTTAGTAAGGCTTTTGACACTGTCTCACATGACCTTCTCATAAACAAACTATAGAAACATAGCCTAGACAAACGTGCTATAAGATAGGTGCACAACAGGTTGGAAAACCAAATTTAGAAAATAGTTATCAAAGGTTCAAAATCAAGCTGGAAGGGCATAACAAGTGGGGTCTCACAAGGATCTTTCCTGAGGCTCTTTCTATTCAGTATCTTCATAAATGGTTTGGATAATGGCATAGAGAGTATACTTATTAAGTTTGCTGATGGTACGGAGCTGAGAGGGATTGCACGTGCTTTGGAGGACAGAATTAGAATTCAATATCATCTTGACAAACTGGAGAAATGATATGAAATAAATAGGATGAAATTCAATAAGGACAAATGCAAAGTAATACACTTAGGAAGGAATAATCAATTGCACAAATACAAAATGGTATATGACTGCCTAGGAAGGAGCACTGTGAAAAGAATCTGAGCGTTATAGTGGATCACAAAATATGAGTCAACAGTGTTATACTGTTGCAAAAAGGAAACATCATTCTGGGATGTATTAGCAGGAGTGTTGAAAGCAAGACACAAGAAAGTCTACTCAGCACAGATAAGGCTTCAATTGGATTATTTTGTCCAATTCTGGGTACCACACTTCGGGAAAGATGTGTACAAATTGGAGAAAGTCCAGAGGAGATTAAAAGTCTGGAAAATATTGAAAAAAATGGGTTTGTTTATTCTGGAGAATAGACTGAAGGGTGACAGAACAACAATCTTCAAATACATGAAAAGTTGTTATAAAGAAGAGGGTGATAAATTGTTCTTCTTAAGCACCAAGGACAGGGCAAGAAGTAATGGGCTTAAATTGCTGCAAGGGAGATTTAGGTTAGACATTAGGAAAAACTTACTAATGGTAAAAGTAGTTAAGCACTGGAACAAATTATCTAAGAAGGTTGTGGAGTCCCTATCATTGGAGGTTTTAAGAACAGGATAGACAAATACCTGTCTTAGTTACTGGACTAGATGACCTATCAAGGTCATCCAGTCCTGTATTTCTATGAGTCTCTCTGATTCAAAGTATTTGCACAGACCATGAATTCATATCGTTGCAAGACACTACAGCTGGATTTTCTATAGGATCCCTCTAAACACTGGCAGTGGAAATTATAATAGGATTCACTTTCTTTATCTTCTAAGGAAAACAGTACCTGTCTTCAGAATCAGACAATTAAACACACACAATTAATTGTTTCAAATTTCTTTTTTTAATGAATAACACTCCAACGATAAACCAACAGTACAGCAGTTACAACACACCATCACTAGACTAATGTCACTAACTAGAGATTTGTCATTCATTTAAAATGAAATGTTAACACAGGGCCTAAACTATAATATATGTAAAACTTACAAAATAAATACAGGAATTTGGAGTTCTGACAATCAGATATCTTCTGCTTTCATTTTTGCTCACCCTGTATTTCAGTAGTGGGCAACCGGCCCATCAGGGAAATCTGTTGTTGGGAGGCCAGACAGTTTGTTTACATTTCCACAGTTGCTCGCAGCTCCCAGTGGCTGTGGTTCGCTGTTCCCGGCCAATGGGAGTTGCTGGGAGCTGCTGGAAGTGGCGCGGGCCACAGGGACATGATGGCTGCCACTTCCTGCAGCTCCCATTGGCCGGGAATGGCAAACCACGGCCACTGGGACCTGCGGGCAGACATGAAAATGTAAACAAACTGTCTGGTGGCCTGCCAGCAGATTACCCTGATTGGCTGCGTGTGGCCCGCATGCCACAGGTTCTCACCACTGCTGTATATTTATTGATAATTAGGGTATGTCTGCGCTACGAAATTAGGTCGAATTTATAGGAGTCGGTTTTTTAGAAATCATTTTTATACAGTCAATTTTGTGTGTCCCCACACAAGTGCATTAAGTCAGTGGACTGCATCCACAGTACTGAAGCTAGCGTCAACTTCTGAAGTGTTGTACTGTGGGTAGCTATCCCACAGTTCCCGCAGTCTCCACTACCCATTGGGATTCTGGGTTGAGATCCGAATGCCTGATGGGGCAAAAACAGTGTTGCGGGTGGTTCTGGGTACATGTCGTCAGGCCTCCCCTCCCTCCCTCCGTGAAAGAAACGGCAGACAATCGTTTCACACCTTTTTTCCTGGGTTACCTGAGCAGATGCCATACCACGGCAAGCATGGAGCCCACTCAGCTCACAGTCACCGTACGTCTCCTGGGTGCTGGCAGATATGGGACTGCATTGCTACACAGCAACAGCTCATTGCCTTTTGGCAGCAGATGGTGCATTATGATTGGTAGCCATCTTCATCATATTCCTGGGCGCTCCTTTTGCCGACCTCGGTGAGAATGGTCAGGGGCGCCTGGGCAGACATGGGAGTGACTCAGCCAGATCATTCCTCTCTTCTGCTGAGCACCCAGGAGATGATGATGGCTAGCACTCATACTGCACCATCTTCTGGCGAGCAGCCAGGAGGTGACGATGACTAGCAGTCGTACTGCACCGTCTGCTGCCAGCCTACGATGTAAAAGATAGATGGATCAAAACAAGAAATTTGTTTTGTGAAATCAACAGCCTGCTAAACCCTGGGTTTTGAGATCAATCCTTGAGGGGGCCATTCTGTGTGACAGTTGTTTATGTTTCTCCTTGATGCAAAGCCACCCCTTTTGTTGATTTTAATTCCCTGTAAGCCATGTCGTCAGTCGCTCCTCCCTCCGTCAGAGCAACGGCAGACAATTGTTTCGCGCAACACCAGGTGAGGAGGCGACAGCAGCATGGTGACGAGAGGGACATGGTCATAGACTTCTCACAAAGTACAGGCCGGGTAATGTGCCCCGGCAATATGCACATCATGCTGATGAGCTCTGCATGAGCTCTGCAAACATGATGGCCAAACAGGAAATTAAATTCAAAAGTTTGTGGACCTTTTCCTTTCTGCCTGGCCAGTACATCTGAGTTGAGAGCGCTGTCCAGAGCGGTCACAATGGAGCACTCTGGGATAGCTCCCGGAGGCCAATACCATCGAATTGCGTACACACTATCCCAAATTCGACCCAGCAAGGCTGATTTCAGCGCTAATCCCCTTGTTGGAGGTGGAGTAAAGAAATTGATTTAAAGAGCCCTTTAAGTTGAAAAAAGGGCTTTGTCGTGTGGACGGGTCCAAGCTTAAATCAAGGTAAAGCTGCTAAATTTGACCTAAACTCGCAGTGTAGACCAGGCCTTAGATACATCATTTAGTTGCACCACATAACCAATAGTTTCAGCATCTACACTATTGAGCACATACAGAATTTAAAATGAGAAAAAACTGACCATCACTGAAGCTGCTAGACTCACATGGTGTCTTTGTTTCAATGACTTGCATCCGATGAAGTGGGTATTTACCCACGAAAGCTCATGCTGCAAAACGTCTGTTAGTCTATAAGGTGCCACAGGATTCTTTGCTGCTTTTACAAATCCAGACTAACATGGCTACCCCTCTGATACTTTGTTTCAACGATGTGCTACAACTGACAACGACATGTGACCTCCTGGTTATGATTCCTCATTTATGGTGTTTTCCCCTCTCAACCCACTGATTTCTGTAAAATTACAGTGATCCCTGACAGCTCTTTTCCCTGAAGGGTTGGGCTGAATCTGACTGGTGCTGTACCCCGGGCAGCACTCAATACTGATTGGCCAGGAGCTTCCAGGTTCTAACTAAGGGGATATGTGTCTATGTGCAGGAATATCTGCCTTTATTAAAGCCTTCCACAGTAGCTTCAAAACAGCTACTGAGCCTGCTTAACAACTTCCTGCACTGCTGCTAGTGTACTGAAATAACTACTACTTGTTTCAGTCACTCAAGCCAATATACTCCCATCTTGCCTGGGAATGTTTCCATGTTAATTCAGAGCAAATAGAAATAGTAGCTGTAATTACAGCAGTAAGGTTTTTGGCTGAAAACCAGGAAATAAGAAAATTGAAAGGGGATGATGTTTGCATAATGTATCAGGTAAGGAAAACCTTATAATGGCACAGTCAAAGAGCCAAATTCCCCTCTCCTCATTATTATATAGTGGGAAATACTAACCCTTAATAGACACAACAGTTTTTATCTAATAAGTACTAAACAAGTATCATAATCTTAACTTCTTCTTTTCTCTTCAGTAATTTTTTGGCATCAGTTGATGCCTTTTGTTTTCTGCAGATAAAATCTGTAAAATCTTTATTTTACAATTCTTAATTGGGATTATCTAATATTAGAAGAATAGGGCACCTTCTTGTGCTGTGAAATACTTACTGTAAATAAATATTGTTTAGAATGGGTTTTCTTGAAATTTTCACGTAGTGAAAATTTTTTTATTGGAGGTGGGAAAGAGAAAATAAAAGAAACAATGTGAAGTTAGAAGGTTTGACTTCCTTCTTGGTCTTTAAAGTTCTTGAAATGAATGAGAGAGGGAGAGAAAGAGAATATATAAGAATTAGAATACTGGATCAGATGTGACATCTATCTAGCTCAGTATCCTGTTTCCAACAGTAGAGAGTACTATGGAAAGGTGAAAGAAACAACCCTGAAATAGGCAGGTGTGGAATAATCTTCCCATACATTCAACATCATGAGAATTTACATCTCTTCCAAGTTTTTTTATTAATTAATCCTTACTTCTGTAACTCCGAAAATTCTTGTTATACCCATAAATGGACAGAGCCAGATATTAAACCTCTTCCGAGTTCCAGTTTATAGATAATCAATAACTGATTTTTAATATTTTGAATATCTTTTCCATTTGTGTGAAAACTTTTTTACCTCTTGGAAACGTCCCAGAACCTGTGAGCAGAATCCTATATTTTGACTTACAGACTGCAGCAGAGTCCTAAAATCAACTCCCAACACCGTACATTGCTATTTTTAATACCTTTTAGAAAGTTTTAGACACTCATTGTTAAAAATATAACCCTCCATTTGTTTTCATTCATTTTCAATTGACACTGTGACACATTATTCATGGTTTAAAAATGAAAGCTGAATAGAGGTTGCAAGCCAAATATACAAGGGCCCAGGAATCAATTCCCTGGCAAGGGGGATCATGCAAGAGTATTTGGAACAGATCTTTCTTCCTGCTCATGTTTCTTTTCATTGTTTAATGGTTTTCTAGTGAAAGAATTGAATGCTCAGTAGCTGGCTTGAATTTTAATAAGAGCTGCATGGTAGCAACACTGAAAGCTTCATTGATTCCGTGGCAGTAATCACCCAATGCCCCTTATTGTTTGGATTGTCATAGAAATAATTATTGCTTCAGTAAAAAACAAAACAAAAAACAAAACCCTTTAACATTAAGTACACATTTTAAAAGGAAAATTGTATGAGTAAAAATTTTCTGGACGGGAGATATATTTTTTATTCTTTGTCAGTGAAGCAAAATTTCAGGTTGAATGGGGTTCTGTATACTTCCTGGTGTGTAGCTTTATCTACCTGGGTTTTTATGTGGTCCCATCACCACAGTGTCTGGGCACCTCATAAGATGCTTGTGAGGTAGGGAAATATCACATTTTATATTTGGGGAACTGACACACACAGGAATTTTAAAAAAATGACAAAGGTCACACTGGAAGTCTGTGGCAGAGAAATAAACCCACATTTCCCGAGTCCCTGTCTTTCTTTTGCATGTGATCATCCCTCCTCTTTATGAAAGCAGAGTTAGTATCCCTTACCTGTCCTCCATGCCCTCACAGGTCCTCACTGGCTACTTATGGCATCATTTGGGTGCCATAAATACACACTCCACTTTATCCTTGAATTCAGGTCACTTATTCATGACTCTGATCCTGGCTGCCCTTAAAATAAGAGTTCAATTTGTTCCTGAGGCACCCTTTGGTGATGTTTGGTATACTGTCTGCTATGCTAGAATAATAATGGTTAGTTTTGAAATGAGTAATTTTCTTTAATCTTCTCATCATTTCAGCATGTTATAAATCCAAGGACTATTTCCTGTGCATTTTTAGGGACAGATTGTGATGCCATAGATACTCAGTGAGTAATTCCTCACCAGAGTGAGTGAGGTGTTCAAACTTTGTCCCTTACTGAGTAGGTTGATCAATATGTAGTGGGTTCCTCTAGTCTCTTAGCCAGCATACTCATCTAGTCTCTGCTGATAGAAATGAAATTAATTTGTCACCAAAGTATCAGGTATCTTTACAATGTATTAAATGCAATAGTGTCTTTGCATTTAATTAACTTTTGCCGATAGATTGCTGTAGGATAAAACAGCGGGTTCATTGGCTATTTATACAGATGTAGTCTGAAGGAGACTGTTGGATATGTAATGGAAGCTTGTCCATTTGTTAGGTATAAAAATGTGCAATGTAAGACTATCAATAAGCATGAGGTTAGAAATGGTTTGCTAATGAATGACCCTGAGAAGAAGGTAATATTCCTCTGTGGTTGCTGTCTTTTTTTCCTCTCCTAAATCAATAAATGTTCCACTAAAAGTAATGTTTAATGTATTTTATAATATAATATCTTAGTAGAATATTTAATGCTTAAGTAACACCTGGTGCATATTTGGGCATTAAGTGATCAATTACAAACTGTCATTCAAGATATTCAAAGCATGTTACAAACAATGTGTAATGTTTAATTAAACCAGAAAACCACTCTCTTAACTAGAGCTCAGTAAGCATTATTACATTTGTTTTATAGACAGGAAACATGAAGTGCAGGAAAGTTAGGTGGCTTGCCAAATTCCTTTCCCAAAAACTAGATCCTGCAAATGGATCAGCTCTGGCATATCCTTGTGCCTTGGCGCACCTATTTGCAGTAGTGAGCTCCAGATTAGTGGGGAAGCCAAGAATGGAACCCAAGAATCCCATTTACTAGTTTCTAGCTTTAACCACAATACATAATGTATTCTCATAGATCAGATACAGATCAAAATATTAATTCTTAATATTTATGGGTCTGACTCTGCCACCCTTACTAGGAGTCCAACTGGAATGATTGCCATAAAGTACATGTTTAAATGAAATTTTATGTTTATAATGGATATATAGTGACATATAGTGTATATAAAGCACTATAGAATATAAATGATAAGTATTACTGTCTCGATGATCTGTTCTTTATAAAGTATATGGCAGAAATTACTCATGTGTGTAATGGTTTAATATTTTCTGTGTTTTTCTGCACATAATAGAAACTTGCTTAATGTGGCATGACAGTCAAGCTTTCCCAGCAAGTGTATGTTTTGAAGAATAAGATATGCTTTCTGCTTCTTTGACCCTCACTTTGAATTGCTCCCAACTTCAACTGCTCTACAGGCATGAGGAATAATGACTATGGTGGCATGTTTTCAGTTTCCTGAGCAGCTGTCTGACTCTTTCAAAATATCCCAAAGGCATAGATCTCTTCCAGATCCTGTATCATTTCCCATATTCCTGGCAAGATCTCCTTTAAAATTTAGTCCCTAAACACTACTTGGTAATGTTTCATGAGTTTTTCATTCACTTTTTGGCATGTGAAGACCTTAATTATAGCCCTCTGAACTTTTGGGCCAGGGCCAGATAATGAGAAAGGTGCACCTAAATAACATCTCCAAATCATCATCAGCAGCAGAAGGAGTAATAGGCTTTAGGAAGCCCTACAGAGGTGAATTCTGCTCTCATTTATAGTGGTGTAGCCCCACAGAGAAGTGCATTTGGCCTAGTGTTACTTATATCAGAATTGGTTATTTGCAGGCTTTTAAACACATGTGTAAATAATAATAAAGTAATAATTAGGTAAAATGTGTAATGGAGAGATAGACATTTGTTTGTGCATGAGTCTGACAATGCATATATTCTCCACATTCATCCTAAAAGGACACAGTTTGGTTGGCTTCTGTATGTGTATGTGAGAGAGAGAGAAAGGGAGAGAGAGAGAGAGAGATAATGCACATGCAGCTGTGGAAAAATGGAAGGAGCTTGTGTCATGTAAGCAGATACAAGGGAAGTGCTACGAACAGGTTGTTTCTGCTCCCCTAACCAGACAGGGAGCTACTGATGGGTAGTGTCCTTATGGATATTAGACTCTTCAGAAAAGGAAGGGATAGGAAGATATAAGACCATGGCTTCTCTCCACCTTCTTACTGGCCAGTGGAGCTGCTACCTTTGAAGTGAGAATATGTTGTAGACTCCTCAGTTTCACAGTGCCTTCTGGAGGGACCCCGTTTACTATGCCTTTGAATCTATTCATGGTTATTCCTTATTAACACAACCTATTCTGTATGATAGTACTTGAAAACTGCTGTATATCGTAATTCAATGATTCAGAAAAAATAATAATTGCATATACGACTTGAAGACTCTGTGCTTTTTTATTGAGTTGCAAGTGGAGTGTACACTGGCATCCTTATTAGCCATCAACTGAAAGCTGTGACAGTGCTGCAATTTTTGTAACAGAAAACTGAACTCCTAATCTTTCTTCCCAAACATTTTCCATTACCTCTGTTCTACATCACTGTCAACATCACCACAATTCTTCCTTTTGTTTATCCAACAATCTGGGGATTACTTTTGATATGTTACTTTTCCTTGTGCTGCACCTCCAGGCTATATACAAATCCAACAACTTCTTCCTGCTCACCATCACCTTTTCTTTACATCCTCAAAGCAAAATATCTTGTTTAGGTCCCCACTTTATTGTTCCTTGATTACTGCAACATCCTCCTCACTGGCCTCTCCAACACATCACATTACACCTCTTCAGAACATAGAAAATACAATCAATAATATAATCTAATTATATCACTCCACTTTTTGGATCTCTCTATTGCCTCATCAGCACATCAGATTTAAACACCTGGTCACCTCCTACGATGTTCTACATAAAGCTGCCCATTCTTGCTTATCCTCCATTGTCAAGCTTCATATCAATTTCCACCCACTCTTATTGTCAATAGTCCTATCCTTCATTACCAATCTCCAAGTATCTCAGACAGTCTGTGACTTTTTTCACTTGGCTCTTATGCATGGTTCAACTTCTCTGAATTAATTGGCAAGCCCCTACTCTGTCCACTATGAAATCCCTTTAAAATAAAACAACACTTCTGTCATGCTTCCTTTAGGGAATCCTGTTGATATCTATATACAATCCCTTTTGCGATTGCCCTACCCTGACATTGGTTGACCTACCTGTCTGTCTTTTCACTGACAGGTTCTCATGTCTTTTACATTATTTTCTTTCTCAGGTCCAGCAGGATGTGGAAACATCAGTATGAAATAAACTGATAACAAAGCACAAAATACAAAACTATTAATGACTTGCTCCCAGTTCTTTATGGAACTGCAGAAACCAGACAGATGTTAGTTCTCTAAGGCTCCAATCCATCAAAGACTTACTCATACGCCTTGATTTCAACTGGACTACTGTAATTTCAGGGTCTAAAAGTGTGAACAACAAGAACACAAATTTAAGTTTAGAATACTCACTCACCCCTTTCCCTCCTTGCAAACATAAAACTGGCTTACTTGAAAGTTTCATATAAAGTTTTCAGTATTTCCCATGTTTTGAAAGCCTCTCTCATGGTATTTCAAATTGCGGCAAGAAGTAGAAATAGGCCAAAACCAAAAGCTTAGATTCATGCTCACAGTCTGAGTTACAATCCAAAGTCTCAGCTCAAACTTGCCACTATAATGGTCTGAATTTGAGCACCCTGTTATTTTAGAAAGTTCAAATTCAGGTCTGAACTGGTATCCACAATTTTAGTTTAAAACTCTCCCAGATTTAGAAACATCTCAGGAAGCATGGACGTATAGACTACTTTTTCCTTTAAGTCACTAGACTTCTTTTTCTAACGGTTTGAGGGATTTGTGATAGTTTTGATTGATTCCTATTTTATCTTTTAGCCCCTAACCCTCAGGTGCTTATAAATATCAGGGGTAAGATATATTGAATGTTAAAGGGCACATTTTGATTGCTATGACATGTTTTCTTAAATGGTTCAATACCCATTTGGATATCATCACACACACAAGCTCTCACAACAAGGAAAACGTGGGATGGAAGGGTGCTCATGGATGCATACTATAAAATCCCTAGTCTCTCTACAGATATGAAGGAAAGCTTAGAGTTATAGATGTTAATATTATAAAGGAACTTAAGCTTACAAGAGGTAGAGTCCCTTTTGGTCACTGCTTCTTGTTTGAGCAGGTGCAAGGAAAAGCTGTCTTGATTCTGCAACTCTGAAAAGAAATGAGCAGACAAGGAGACCACAGAGGCATGCATAACCAGCAGTTTCCCCACATTTTAGTATTTGCATAAAAAATCATGGAAACATGCCCAGTGTCTTATGTTTTGAATATTTCCATAATTTAATTTTCCATGATTTCTTAGGGAAACAAAAAACTGGCCCTGATTAGCTTGAACAATTTATTTTGTGTGTGTATGTTTGTGTTACATCTGGGGACTTTTAATTCTCCCTCTCACCAAGCCTGCCTATCGCTCTAGCTACCCACCTACCTACCAACCAACCAACCAATCAATCAACCAACCCAGTGCTTCATGGATTTTCTCCCCTACTAACTTTTCCCAATTTCAGTTTGCAGGACACAGGGCTATTGTTTTAAACATCAGCGAGTGTTACACAGTTAATAAGTTCAAGAAACAGTAGCAAAATTTGTAGAACTGGACTGATCCAAAAAAAGTTTTCTGCTATTTATGGGCAGGGTAGCTGTAAGATAATTCTTGGAGATGCAGACTGATGCAGAATGGCTATATAATGAGACCATATTCCTTTAGGGAAGATTTGCCCTTTTTATCCTTTATACTGCCTCTTCCCATTCTGAATCATATGAGGTATGGAAACTAATAAGAGATAATTACACCATAAGAGGGTTTCCTTTGAAAGATAGCAGAAATGGGAGATAGCCAAAAGGAAGAGATAGGGTGGGATGAGGACTCTATTTGCATTATGGAAGCCTAGCTTTACTATATTGCATTATCATAGAATCACAGAACTGTAGGGTTAGAAGAAATCACAAATTCTGCCAAGATGAAGGATATGTTGTGTCTAAACCATCCAAGACAGATGGCTATCCAGCCTGTTTTTGAAAATGTCCAGAGAAGGAGATTCCAGGACTTTCTGAGGAAGTTTGTTACATAGTCCTATCCTTCTTACAGTTAGGAAATGCTTCCTGAGATTTAATCTAAATCTGCTCTGATGTAGTTTGAACCCATTGCCTCTTGTCCTGCTCTCTGTAGTGAGAGAGAACAACTTTTCTTCATCTTTTTTTGGCAGCCTTTCAAGTATTTGAAGACTGCTATCATGTACTCCTTAATTTCCTCTTTTACAAACTAAACATAACCAGTTCCTTCAGTCTCTGCTCATATGGCTTGCATTCAATCACCTTGATCATCAGTGTCACTCTCCTCTGGATACTTCCCAGTTTCTCTACATCCTTTCTGTACAGCAGTGACCAAAACTAGACACAGTACCGTATTTTCCGGCGTATAAGGCGACGGGGCGTATAAGACGACCTCCTAATTTTACAGTTAAAATATAGCTTTTGGCCTATACTCGCCCTATAAGACGACCCCCCCCTTCCGAGGGGGGGAGCCCAGAGCCTTTTAAATCCCAGCCGCAGCCGGGAATCAGAGGGCTCTGGGCTGCCCGCTGCGGCGGGGAGCCCAGAGCCTTTTAAATCCCAGCCGCGGCGGGGAGTCAGAGGGCTCTGGGCTGCCCGCTGCGGCGGGGAGCCCAGAGCCTTTTAAATCCCAGCCGCGGCGGGGAGTCAGAGGGCTCTGGGCTGCCCGCTGCGGCGGGGAGCCCAGAGCCTTTTAAATCCCAGCCGCGGCGGGGAGTCAGAGGGCTCTGGGCTGCCCGCTGCGGCGGGGAGCCCAGAGCCTTTTAAATCCCAGCCGCGGCGGGGAGTCAGAGGGCTCTGGGCTGCCCGCTGCAGCGGGGAGCCCAGAGCCTTTTAAATCCCAGCCGCGGCGGGGAGTCAGAGGGCTCTGGGCTGCCCGCTGCGGCGGGGAGCACAGAGCCTTTTAAATCCCAGCCGCCCGCTGTTTATACCCGGCGTATAAGACGACACCCGATTTTTGGGGGTTGTTTTTTAATATAGAAAGTCGTCTTATACGCCGGAATATACGGTACTCCAGCTGAGGCCTAACCAGGTCCGGGTAGAGTGGTAATATCACCTCCTGTGGTTTGCATGCTATGCCTCTGTCAATGCAACCCAACAATTCATTTGCTTGTTTTGCAACAGCATCACATTATTGATTCATGTTGAGGTTGTGATCCACCACAGCTCCCAGAGCCTTCTCAGCAATGCTGCTGCCAACCAGTTATCCCCCATTCTGTATTTATACATTTGGTTTTTCTTCCCTAAGTCTAGCCCTTTACATTTGCCTTATGGAACCCCTAGGTCTTAGTTTCTGGACATGGGGAGAGGGAATTGTGGGATGCAGACGTGATCTCAAATACATGAGAGTCTGGGTCAAGATTTCTGGTTTGAATGTAGTGCACTGCATCAGTAACAGTGGTAGAGTGCAGACTGTCCTGATAGTCATGTAAAAATGAGCATTAGCCATATTCTCCAATCTCATTCATTGACATCAACTATAACTCAGTTAAAGTCAATGAAATTACTGCTGATGTAAATGACAAGAGAGTCAGGTCTGTATGTCATTATACTGTGTCCCCCTGTTTCTCATTTATGTCTATTCTGGAGGAAGTTAATTTTAAATTAGCCTTTGTGAGCAATTTCCATGAACCCCGTCAATAAAGCCCAGCAGGATGTTTAAACTTGCCATATATCCTGTGGACACTATGCAGTGCCACATTGTAAATGGATTCATACAAATTCTCTCTTTCTATTTCTTACACACATACAAACTAGGTGCAGGTATTGAGGCAGTCAGTGCAGCTAGGCTTAATGCTTGAGTAGAAAGCAGAGATGTATTCATTTCTTATTGTTATTTAAATACACACATTATTTTGAAATCAGCTTCAGTCCTCATTGTAATAGCAGAAAACTCATCTAACCACAATAGGTATCAGATTTTCATTGTGTGGGTGTCAGTGTGTGTGTGTATCGAGGGATGGGGTGGTTAATGACTGCCATCTCCATTAGTAATCATATGACTATATCAAATTAAAATATTTTAGCATATTTATACGAACAATTGACCTAAATGAAACCACACAAAGAGTCAGAACAAAGCAATTCTGAGCACTCATGTAATGCAAACAAAAATACACATATTAGTAAAAGCAATCACAAAATCCAAGACTCAATACTTCAATGCTCAACATACACAATGATACATAATAATGTTACAATATTAAGGACCTGATCTTGCAAACACTTATGCACATGAATAACTTTATGCACTTAGAGACTCACATAGTTACCCATATGTATATGTTTTTGCAAGATCAAGGCCTAGTTTTCATCCCAGAATGTGTTACACCATGATAAAGCTACTCATCAATAGATAAGGCAAATCTGTACTGACTTTGGTACCAATCCATTTCTACTGAAAAAGAGTAGCTGCTGCTTACTGAAAAGGCCCAGCATATTCTTCTCTTCAATGGCTGATAATCTGTTGTTTTGTTTTTCTGGTTGAAAATACATAGCTATTAAAAATCATACTTTGCATATTCACGTATGGGCCTGTAAATATAGGAATTCAACATGACTGAAGGTAAGGCAAAAACAAAATTTGCTAAACATATTGAAAGGAGCAGATCCTCAGCTACTGTAGATCAGCATTAGTGACATTAAAGGAGCTTTGCCATTTTAAACCTACCAAGGAATTGGCCTGACATTTCCCCCCAAAATGTGGGTTGCTTTCTATAGTATTTATTTGTTATTCCTACTAAATACAGCACAGAAATAACTTTCTCATGAGTACAATCATATGACAACACATGCTTTTTTGGCCTATAGCAAAACTAGAGGGATTTTTTTCTGTGTTTGTTTGGTTCTAGTAGTTATGTCTTACATAGGATTTTCTATAATTTTATATTAAAATTATCTATACTGCTCCTTTCAATAAAGGTACATATAGCACCATCTAGGGATACAAGAATATTGTTGTCAAATGAAAGACTATCAAGCAACTAGTCTACAAGATGACTGCAATTTAGAATTAATGTGCAAATTATATTTTCAAATGATAGGCTGTATGAAAATCACACATGCCTAATTGAAAGCAAATACTTGTTTAATGTTGAGTCTCCGCATGACTTTTCCAAAAATACACTGATTGAGCAGCTTCTGACTATAATTTGCATTACATGGCAAATTATTAAGATAATGAATAGATTACTCAGTATTTAATGATATTCTTAAAAGCCTCTTATGTTGAGTAGACATTTTAAATATCCCCTAAATAATATGTAGATAAACACAGAAATTCAAACTGGTAAAATTAATATGTAGGTTATTTTCCTTAAGGAGACACTGATTTTGGCATTGCCACAGGGATCTATAACCATGCAGAAAGGTATAGTGAGAGAAAGGGTCTCTCAGGCTCCTAGAGGATTTTTCTACTTCTACTTTCTATGTTGTGGAAGACATGATTAGAAACTATCTAATTTGCATTACAGGGAAGATATACAGCCCTCTGGTTTTCTCAGTAGAGGAATCAATTGCTTTTCTCATTGTAAATCAGTGATGAAGCTAGTGTACAGTTAAAATAGCTTTGACTATATAAGAAGACTGTTTGCTTGATCTTTCCACGGAAGTCAATGGGTGATAGAAGAGGTAAGGGTAAGAATATGGATGTTAAGATGACAGCAAAGGAGTGAGCACAGGCAAAAGCTTGGGTGACATCGTTTTCCTCTCCTTGACCCAGGGCCGCCCCAATAAAAAAAAAAAAAAAAAAAAAAAAAAAGGACCGCCCTGCTGAACCAAAACCAACCCCCCACAGCGCCGCCCTGCCAAACCAAAAAGATAATCACCCCCCCAGAGTGCCGCTCCACCGAACCAAAACCAACAACAACAACAAAAAACCCAGCGCTGCCCCGCCGAACCAAAATCAACCCCCCCGCCCCCGGATCACTGTCTCGCCGAACCAAAAAGAAAATCAATTCCCCACCTCGGAGCGCCGTCCCGCCGAACCACAAAAAAAAAAATACAAACCCCGAGTGCCATCCCGCCGAACCAAGATTGGCTGCCCCTTATGAGGTGCCACCCCAAGCACGTGCTTGGTCGGCTGGTGCCTGAAGCCAGCCCTGCCTTGACCATTATTCTTCTGAAATCATCACAAAACCATTCTGTCAGGTCATTTCAGAGCAATCTATTGGCCTGAAAGGTGAGGAAGACAGCTCATGGGGCTATTGAGAAAGGATAAAGAACTATAATGATCAAATTTTACATTTTGGACAAAAGAAATAGGTTTAATCTTCCATTATTGTGTCCTGATATTATTGAGCAGTGTTAAATTAGAAGTTAGTTAAGTTAAAATCAGGTTTTTAAGCTCATACTCCAAAGGCCTAGGAATCCCTTCACACTGGTGTAAATCATGAGTATCTGCAATGAAGTTAGTGGAGTTACTCTGGTGTAGAATGGGCTTACTGAAAGAAGAATCCAGCCCTAAAAATTTATAGTAAATAAATCAGTTTTAATAACTTTTGTTATTATTAAAAATATTGAACAGTCTAAGGTACTGTAAGAATTCTTTCAAGCAGCTGGGAATGTGCAGTTAATGATGTCTTTTGTCCAGCACTACAGTAGATGTCTTGTAAGATATAGATTAAAAAAAATAAAAATTCTGCCAAAAGAGTTGAAAAAATTAGAGCTTTCAAGTACAGCTGAAGTTCTGATACAGATTATTGCCTTTTTAAAATTAATTACTTCAAAGCTCACACTTATCCCACAAGATGTGCTCAGTAATAGTCATACTTGTATAATATTGACACAAAAAAGATAGCATTCTGGATCAGTGAACCAATGAATTTGTATTAAAATGAAAGCTACCTTTCACATTAAACACAACTTGAATTGAATATATCTACGAATTTAAAAAACCATTTAAAACCAAATATTTAAACTGTGTAATCCCAATTTGAAGAATCATTGCTGGGATAGCTTCAAACTTGATTTCATGTCTGAGATCAACATTAGGAAAGGCTGTAAAATAATCAAGATGAGATTTTATTTATCAAGGATTAGAGACCCCTACCTTTACTCACACGGAGCAGCACACAGCTGCAAGTAGCTCCACTGAAACCAATGTGAGTAAAGGTAGCAGAATCAGGCATTAAGAGATTTATGATTTAGCATTATTGTATTACTGTTCAGTAGGTCACCTGATCATAAAAGTATACTAGGTTGGCTTTTCACTAGATTTAATGAAAACTGTCTAACATCTGCATTGTAGAAACATATAGAATCCCCCAAAAATATGTATTGTTGCCCTGGAGCAGAAACCAGGGCCGGCTCCAGGCACCAGCTGAGCAAGCTCATGCTTGGGGCGGCAGATTCTAGGGGGCAGCATTCCGCCCAATCCTAGGGTGGAACGGACGTTTTTTTTTTTTATTCACTGCTCCAGCTGCCCTGTAGGGGGCGGCGGCGCGGAGGAAGGGAGCGCCCTGAAGCAAACTCGGCAGACCAGCCCCTGTCCTTCCGCCCCCGCTGACCGGATCGGAGCCCTCCCGGCAGGCGGCACAGCGATTGGGGCTGCGGGGTGAGCACCCCGCTGAAGCGCTGTCCGCCGCCCTTCTCTCTTTCCCCCGCTCTCCCTCCCCCACACTAGACCAGGCACACACTCTGCAGCAGAGGGAGTCCCCCTGGCTCTGGCCACCCTGTAGGGTTTTTTGTTTTGTTTTCTCCCCCGCTTTGCCGGCTGCACCGTTGTTTCTCCCCCTGCCCCCCGCTTTGCTGCTCCAGCCGCGCCGTTTTTGTTTTGTCCCCCCTCCCTCCGCTTTGCCGCTCCGGCCACAAAGTGTTTTGTTTTGTTTTGTTTTGTTTTTTCCCCTGCTTTGCTGCCCCGGCCGCGTCCCCCCCCCCACTTTTTTTTTGCTTGAGGTGGCAAAAAAGGCAGAGCCAGCCCTGGGAGAAACCACGTAAGAATGTTAATTATATCTCTAATACCTGAAAGCTAATAAAAGGAATGTACTCAAATTCACTGAAATGACTAAAGGATATGCACAGGAAAAGCATTTTTGGTTTCATTTCTTAGGTGCACTTTAACTAGAATGCTGTGAAATATCTGGGAATAATAGTTTTTGCTGTAAAAAAAAGCAGATTAGAGCATACTGCAGATAGTACTGTCTTTTTTAGCTCTGTGATTCGATTACATGCAAAAAACCCTCATAAATCTAATTAAAAGGTGCAAAAATGTTTTCTCTAATAATCTATTTTATGATTTTCAAGGATCAAATACAACAAAAGATAAATAAAAGATACTCTTTGACCTCCCTTTGGAACACCAAAATGTTGTGAACAGAACATATCTGTATGCAGATACAGCAGGCCTCATTAGTTTGCCATCTGCCATGGTGGATAGATGCTAAAATGTTGTTATTGCAAGGTTCATTGAGCAGTAAATTATAATATTTAAAAAAATATATTTTAAGTAAAAATCCCTTGAAAGAAACCAGCTGCCAAATGATGAGTGAGGCTGTGATCCCGTTGACAAGAAAAGACACCAAACAAATAAAACAAAATTTAGAAATAGTTATATCAGCCTTCCCTAGCTTCTAGCTCCAGTAAGAATGCTAAATGGCTTTAGAGATGAATGGGTAACCTTTTCAAAAGGGTGAAATTTTCTACAAGCCAATATTTAAATGACACAGAAGATAGTATGCTTTATCCTAGTTATTTCTGTTCTAGCACATCTTCGTTTGTTGTGTGGTAAATGATTGGAACTGTCAAAAAAGTTGTGGTGCTGTTTCATTACGGAAACTTTTCTGGACTATTTCTATTCATCATCAGTACCAGGAATTTCTACATGAAGAAAGGAAAATTAATAGCTGCAGAAAGTCTTGTTAGCTGGGACAGTCATCTGTGAAAGTGCAAAGATAGCTTTGGAATTTTTTTCTTCAATTTATAAAATGCACCTGTTGAGACTTCTAGATGCATGTACTGTACAAACATATAAATCACATCTGTTTCTTACAATGCATATTTGTATACAGGTGTAAATCACCTGGATGGTATAGATAATACTTAGCCCTGTCTTTGCGTGCAGGGGACTGGACTAGAAAATCTTTCAAGGTCCCTTTCAGTCTTACGATTCTATACCCATATTTTGTTGGACAAACACTTCCACCAAGCTGAAGCTAAAATATCTCCCGCTGGCAAAAAAGAGGTTCAAGCTACAAAACAGGGTCTTCTTGATTTTTTACAGATGAACACGTTAAATACTATGACCACTTATGTTCCATTACTATTGGTACAGCACCAAAGCACTCCAGCCATTGCATCATCACCAAAGATCACCCTGTGGTTTAAGTGGCAGAAAAATAAGTGAATGATAGGGACTCAAATAATGTTGGTGAAAGCAGACCTGGATAGGCTGTATCACATGGACTTTGTAAGATCTGCTCCAAATACATGGAAGTCATAGAGTATACTTTTTTCTTTGCCATAGCAACTGCAAAGTGATGCCCAGAAAAGCTATTTTGGACAATAAATTGATATCTACCTGGACTAGATGCACTCCCGTCTATGCTACTAATCACTGCAATGAATGATCAGCCTATTTTCTGGAAAAGATCATCTGAGCCAAGGACATTCTCCTTGGAGCCGAGACAAAAAAAGCAGCATACAATGTCATTACAATGTCACTTTTACTTCACTTTGAATACCAAGTGTATCATCCTCTGCCTGTCCCAGTGACCAAGAAAAATCAGTACTTGAATGAACAGCAGCTGTTAAAAGTTGAACGTAGTACAAATGGAGGTGAAACTGGGTCATAAGAGAAAACATTGAGACAAGCTAGTAAACAACACATCACCCTTAGAGAGCACGTGCTCACTGATGGAATGCAAGCTTCAGCCCTCAGCATTCCAGGCTGGTCTCTGCTACTGGATACATGAGTAGATACAGTGGTCAGAAACACTTCCTACTACCTTTAGTTAGCCAAAAAACTTGGCCTCTATGCTGATCAAGGGGACTTGCAACAGTGATCCACATGATATCTCTGTTTGACTACTTTAATATACTCTTCTTACTTTAGTGCACACTATTTGTAAATGAAGGCTGCAGCCTTGAAGAAACATTCAGCATCATACCTAATAGGTAACACTTCCGTAAAAACATGTCGACGCAGTGCTCTTGTCACCTCACTGGCTTCCCAGAGAATTCTCAGTTTGAACCAATTTAAAATCTTAATCTTGATTTTCAAAGCTCTTAATGGGATGCCCCTTAGTCATCAGTTGGGGATAGATGGACAGCCACACCCATGTTAGGTTTCTGTCCCTTTCTTCAGGGCTCTGTTTATTGTCCTCCTCCAAAAAGCAAGAAAAGTATACAAAACCAAAACTAACAACAGTCTCATTAGGGGGTTTCAACTGAGGTCATAGTCTCCTGCTCTGTTTCCCAGAGAATAACCTCTCTCCTGGTTTCCCCTCCCACTTTCATGCCTTAGCTCTCCTTTAAATTCCAGGTGAGAATGTGGGCCAGTCATAAGGGGCTGCTCAGCTATGTCAGCTGATTCCTAGCACCTGTCTGCTGCGCTTCCTTGCGGAGTAGAGGTCAGTTGCTCTTGTCAGCCCTCCTCCCGAGGCTATTAGAGGAGCAAATCACATTGTGACAATGGATCTTAGGTATTTCAAGAGCTTTCCCTTGCTGTCCAGGACCTTACCATGGCATGGGCACTCATCCAATATAATAGAACTACCTATCAGAAAAACTAAATTTGGTTCTATACTTTATCTGCTCCATGACAAAACTGGTATGGAAATGTATTTTCCCATTGAAAAAATGACCAACTTTTTCTACAAAATTTTGAGGACTTTACCAGAAAACCAAAAATGTTTTTAAAGAAAAGTTTGAACAAAAATAGTTCAACGCTTTCTTTCGGCATAAGACAAGTGAACAAACTAACCTTTCCCAATATTAAAACCGTTTTAGACATTTTCAGCTAAAAAATGTGAGGAAAAGAAGTTACCTGGCTAATTGTCCTCAATGAGGATTAAATACTCTTGTGTAATCCATTTCAATTTGGTTTTGATTTGACTGAGTTCTTTTGACAGTCAACTCTTTTTTACAGGGGCACTACAGTTGGTAGAATTCTTAGCATTATTCCAAGTGAAGGTAGGCTGCATTGCGTGTGTGCTTAATTTAACACCAACTCTTTAGTCCTGTGAATTGGAACAAATGGGCCACTTCCAAGTATTTCTGGAAAATGCTAGATATTATAAAGTCTTCTTCTTGATCTGTTCCCAACAAAATGCCTCTAAGAGTGAAAGTCTATAGATGATTAACTGAATGGTACCTCAAAAGACTTATTATAGAACAAAGAATTTTCAAAGTAAATATAGCAGGACCATACAGCATGTTAGAAGTACTATTGTTAGATCACAGTAGTCTGGAGGTGCCGTGGGTTAATAGGTAGGGTGATTTCAGCAGTAGAAAGCAAGCTGAGGAAATTCAAGTCACCTTTTAGAATAAAAGAATAATCTTACATACTGTACCTGTGGTTTTTTCTTCAACACTAACACACTTAACTAGCTTAGGCTACAGTGTGTTTTTAAGGAACAGGTCTGTATTTAGGCTTTGTGGAGTGGGTCACATAGCAGTGGGTGCCCAAATAAGTATTCTAAATGTTTCTGCATGTATAATCATTGCTATTTTGACTGGGAGGTCAGTAATGCAATAACCAGTGGCCAGTTGACGACATTGGTATGAATGGTATGAGGGAATATGAAAGGAACATAAGAACAGAACATAAGAACATATGAACGATCATACTGGGTCAGACCAAAGGTCCATCTAGCTCAGTAGTCTGTCTTTCCACAGAGGCCAATGCCAGATGCTTCAGAGGGAATGAACAGAACAGGTAATTATCAAATGATATATCCCCTGTCACCCAGGAGCAGCAACCCAGATAAAGCCACTGCGCTGCTTGAGTCCTTGAATTCGGTGTACCTGGAAAGGTGGAAAGAGTGTTGAAAGCCTTGATTTCACCCATTCAACCCTAAAGCATGGGTTCTATTGTGGCAACTTGCAGGATATTAGCCAGTTACACATAGCCCGGCAAAGGTGACTGCAAATGCTGTCACCTCTTATCTTCTTTCTAACAGTAAGATGCCATCAGACAAGATTACACGCCAGGAGGGTCCAGCAGGAATTCCACAGAAACCATCACCAATGCCCTGAGTAATCTCCACTCTCCTCCCTATACTCTGTTGAGGAGATCAATGTTGTGCTGTAAGAAACCAAAAGCCGGAAAGCTGTAGATGGCATTCCTTCAGAGTTTTTCAAGAACCTGGAGAGACAGGGACAGGAATGGCTGGCAGCACTTTTTACCACAGTGCATAGAACTGCAGAAATGCCAATAAGCTGGCAAGAGTGGTTGCCCTACTGAAGCTCAAGGGGCTCAGGGGTCAGATGGTCCTAGAGCTTGGGCTCCAGCCCAGGCCTGGAAATGTATACAGCAATGAAACAGCCTTGCAGCCGGAGCCTGGCAAGCCCGAGTCAGTTGGCTAGGGCCAGTTGCAGGTTTTTGTTTGCTATGTAGACATACCCAAATACACAATCCCCAAGAGATCACACTGGAAACTTTAAGCTAAAAGAAAAACCAGACAGACAAGAAGGCTTACCCACTCACCTCAAGTATTACTGTTTGCTATTTCCTCAGCAGGAGATCTCACTCTCAGGCTCCCCTGTTTGCTGCCCTCTGTTCCCTAGTTCTTCACAAATCAGGGGGTCTGATTATAGTCACACTTTTTATTAAAATTTAGTAGTTGCATTTAAACATGAGATGACCATGGTCTTTAGTCATCGCTCAAATGGATGAGGGTCTTCAGGAGCCAAAGCCAAAAAAAGCTGCATCAAAATGAGTTCAACAAGTTCAGCTATTTAAAAGGTAAAATGAAGTGCAGATTACCTAATGTACACATTTATTAATGTGTCAGTAGGTTTTGTTTAGCTGAATGGAATAGAATAGAATTTCTTGGGGCATGGATGTAAATAAGACTGTCTATAAGCTGATTGAGGAAAACAAACAATGAGCAGTGGTGAAATCCTGGACCCACTGAAGTCAATAAAAATTTCTCTGTTGACTTTAATGTGACCTATATTTCACCCCAGATACTGTACATTAGCTGAGCAGGTGAATAATATTTCCACAAAGACACTCATCGTTGTCCAGTGAACAAGGTGGCTTGGAGTTACTTGTGAAATTCATCAACATTATGAAAGAAAATTGAACATGAATCTGTTATATCATAGATTGATGCATTTTTGATCTTGTAGATAACCTCTGTATCATGTGCATCATCTAGCAGTGGGTAAAGTAGTAGGTTTTATGATGGCCTATATGGAATACACAAATTATAGTTTAGTGTGACACACATTATTAGCCAGATTGTCAAAAGATAATGTAATCGTAATACTCTATGTTACATGAGTTACCATGAAGAGGTGTCATTATTTACACTAGAAATAGTAACATGAGGTACTTAAACCCATCATAAGCTCTCATGGGAAATGGTATGAGATGTTTTAAAAGTGGAATAAATAATAACTTATGCCAAACTGTACCTTTTAATTTCTAGAAATATGAAGAAATTGTGAGTACAGCTGCATTTTTGTGACAGGTGTATATAAGATAAAGTGAATTTTAAAGCAGTCTACAATATGTCATTTTAATGCAAACAGCTGTGCTGTAAAATATAATGCTTATCACTCATCAATTAGGTCAGGGATCAGCAACCTTTGGCATGTGGCCTGACAGGGTAAGCACCCTGGCGGGCCAGGCCGGTTTGTTTACCTGCTGTGTCTGCAGGTTTGGCAGATCGTGGCTCCCACTGGCCACAGTTCACCGCTCCAGGCCAATGGGGGCAGTAGGAAGCAGCAGCCAGCACATACTTCAGCCCGTGCCACTTTCCACAGCCCCCATTTGGAAGGAGCGGGAGTGGGAGCCACGATCAGCCAAACCTGCGGACGCGGCAGGTAAACAAACCTGGCGGACTGCGTGCGAAAGGTTGCCAATCCCTGAGTTAGGTTATTGAGATAAAAAATCATATACTATCATTAACATAGAATGGTGCCTGAGATTAATAGTTATAATTAATAACGTTATTTATTATCTGAATTGTGGTAGTCCCAAAGGTCGCAGATAGGAGCAGGGCACTATTGTGCTCAACAAGGTACAAATACAAAAGAAATTATTATACCTGCCTCAATGAGCAGATATAATTTGAAATGAACTTCAACAAATGACTTTAACAAAAAGTAGAAGGGTAGTGAGGAGGAAAGATGATTATAACTAATAAAATAATGTGGTCCTAATGTGCTCAGCCTAGCTATCATTTGCATGATTCCCCATGTATTTAGAATACGAGCTATGTGCAATAAGAGTGTGGTAGCCATCAAGACTGCATGTAGGTTTTTCATTATCATCTATTCTTAATATATTGCTGGGTAAACTTCTTTCATTATTGTGTTGAAATTTTGTTGCCAGAACCTTGCCATGCTTGGCTAGTACTGCACAGGGAGGGTATGACTAACCAAGGTTAATGATCAGAGGGGAGCCGTGTTAGTCTGGATCTGTAAAAAGCGACAAAAAGTCCATATGGGTGCATATCCGACAAAGTGGGTATTCACCCATGAAAGCTCATGCTCCAATACGTCTGTTAGTCTATAAGGTGCCACAGGACTCTTTGTCGCTTTTTACAAGGTTAATGAGATATTACACAAGTCTGATCCACTGATCTTACTATTCATTTTGAGACTAAAAAGATTTATCTTTCTCTGAGGTTCTATTTTTTGAAACCAGATTTGAAATCACTGTCTAGCAAACAGTGCGCGCACACACACACACACAGAGCCAAGCTACTGAAAGATTATTTGTCCATTTTAGTATAACACTTTTACACAACTTATAAAGGAGAATGGGGCAATGAGACATCATGGGAACATATATATATATGTGTGTGTTGTCGATTAATCGCAGTTAACTCACATGATTAACTCAAAAAATTAACTGTGATTTAAAAGATTAATCACACTGTTAAACAATAGAATATCAATTGAAATTTAATACATATTTTTTGATATTTTTCTATATTTTCAAATATATTGATTTATATTACAACACAGAATACAATTAATTATATTATATTATATTATATTGCTGTTGTAATCATCAGCATGGGCAGATATATATGTATGTATTAACTGCTCTCTAAAAAGATCAGATCTATATAAAGAAGATAGTAGATAAAGTAGTTGTCTAACCATGTAATACTGAATGAAACCAGACAACAATTTAGATGTGATTAGAATAAATGCTAGATACTCAGGTAATAGCTCCCAAATTGAAAAAAAATGCTAGAGCCGACAAACAGTATTTCTATACTGGTAGTTTGACTATGGCAGTGGCTAATGTTGAATATTTCACAGTAAGACATAAGTCACCCATCCACAAATAATTTTCCTAACATGACTTTTTTCTCAGAATCCTAGCTGCTGATAGGTTTATGTCCTGAAGCATGACTGATAGCCTTTGTAATTTTATCTTATCTCATCCTCTTTTAATACCTACATATACAGTATGGTGTCACCAGCTGCTTTTTTCCTCTCTAATTTGTCAATCACATAGCAGCTGTTCAAAGAGAGTCAGTTTAAAGAAAATATGGGGCACTTTTGGGAAGATCTGCACAAGCCAATGGCAAGTTGAAATTCAAATGTAATCCTCTGAATAAATGCTTAGTCCAAGTATGGATTTAGTGAGACAAAATATGGAGTCAAAGGCAGGCACCAAAGGCTATATTAGTGAGTTTGAGAGCCAGAGAGAACAATAAGGAATCCATGCTCAGCAGCTTTTGTTACTGATAACCATTACATGCATTACAATAGAATTCTGTCTTTTCTCTAGTGTGGGAAAATTCAACTGGTACAATTTTAATTCGCTATTTACTTTTGTATTATATATATTGTATACAGTAACTATAGAAATATACAGCCTGCACCAAACACATTAATTTTGTCTTTCATATTGGAGAGGCAGAGGAACATTTGATAAAAACAGTGAGTACACTTTTATTTAGTTGGTGGTAATTATGAGGTGAATGGTCTGGGAGAACTTGGGTTCTGGGCCGTACTCTGAGGCTGACTTGATGTGTGACCTTGAGCAAGTCACATATTCTCAGTTTTCCAATCTGTAAATTTTAAATTTTGTTATTTTTAGTAAATTTGTATTATTGGGGTTATTAGTTGCTATATAAATGTGGTATGAGAGGCAGAGTGGGGGGGTCTGTGTCCAGGTCTGGTTGTTGAGGATCTTGGGTTGCAGACTGGATAATATAAAATTGTAATTTATGAATGACTGAGACTGGGAGAAAAAGTCGGGGAGAGATGCTAAACAAGGCCACATTGAAAACAGCCATCAGCATCTATTGGCAGACATATAAAGTATATATTATTTATATATCTGTCTCAAAGGTATATAAATACACGTTTGTGTTTATAAATACATTTCAGTTACATTTCTATTAAAATTGCCTGACTCTTGTAGAAATTCATTTTATTTGAGGAATCACCTCACATATTATACCAAAGCACTCCAGAATAATATATCACACTGTAGGACAAATTGCCAAAAATTATATGAACACAACACACAGTACACAGAAACACAAAGGAATAACCCTGTTTGACTAAAAAGCAGCAGCAAATGCAAATATACATAGATAACATAGGATACCACCTACATTAACTACTACAGGGGGGAAAAAATGAATGCTGGAAAAAAAATACAATCAAGGGTTACTTACATATATTTTGCGCATATTAATAACAAAATAATTTGGTTTAATAGAATTTCAAATTAAAATTAATGATACAGTGAGCTCTAAAATGATGTTCTTCTGCCAGACCATTGTGCATAGGCCGTAAGGGGAAAAGTAGAAGAAGAATGAGAGAATATAGAAAATGGATGCATACATAGTGATCTGGTATCCAGGATGAAATACTTAGATACCTTAAAACTCGGTATCCAGTTCTGGAAGATTCAGTCTAGTCCTTCTATGATAGATGAATGAAAAATAAACAAAAAGAAATCCCACTGATTACATTGATATGGCAGATGTCAGTAGGTGGTACAGTTACAGTGTTCCAGGTTGTTTTTCCTTAATCTGCAAGACATTTTTTAGTCTACGAAGAAAGACTGTATTGTTGATTTTTTTTTCATTGTTTAATATTCTGTGTAGAGGAAGCTGTTGCAAGCAGAAAGAAGATGTGCTTTCTCTGCTAGAATAGGTTCTTGGTGCAGAATTACTTCCTGGGAACCAGACTTTAGTAAGTGAGCTGAGATTTCTGAAGGTAGGTTTGCCTGTATGCTGTTTGTGACTGCCTCTGTTCCAGGATTGGTGTAGATGTGTCAATATATCCACACTACATATCATTGATTTATACTACACTAGGAAACTCACCTGCAGCCCCTTTGGCAGACAAATGATGATGGTGTCAGAAATAAGACACTTGTTTTAGAAGGAGGGGCAACAATGTAGTCACCCAGATACACATTTTAAAAAATAGAAGTTTCTGAATGGGCCAGATCTTCACTGTACAAATCAGTATAAAGCTACTGAACCCACTGGTTTACACCAGCTGATGATCTAGCCCATATATTTACATATTAATATACATTCAGTTTTATAAGATGCTATAAACTACCCTGCACTGGGCACACACCTTTTTAAATAGGATTATAAATAGCCATGTGGGAAATTAAAAAAAAAAAAAAAAGGGGGCATGTAGATCTCACACTTGCAATATAAACTAGTGGCCAGATTCACCACCGTGTTACTCCAGTTTGAAGCCAGTATAACTATTTAAATTAATGATGTTATGCCAACACAAAACTGAACCAGATTAATAGTTGATTGGGCACATATTTGTAACGTGTCAAGGAATCATCTTAACCTTTATAGAAACTCTGCTTAGATTACATCCCCTTACCTTGGAATCATGATGTAAAGAAAAATCTGTAAGATTAACTTGTCTTTCTGACTCAAGGGCTGTAGAATTTCTCCTTTTATGCCTCAGTAGTTTTTAATTTCACTATTTCTGTTTACTAAATTATATTTTATTTAGCAATGCCCCATATTGTTTACTATGCATATGTCCTCTGTCAGCTTTTCAATTCAATAATCAGTTCTTGGTATTTGCAGTTCTCATTTGGCTTGTTTCAACCTTGAAGAAGGCACAGCCCTTCCTGGAGCTGTATCATAGTGCCAGTCAATGCTGAGTGGACACTATTCCTGTCATTATAGCCTTTGAAATTAAGAACCAATATGTCAATCACCTGGAGTTGAGTGTTTAAACTATTCATATGTGCATCTACTATATTTACACACATTTTGTTTATTTTTAAACTACCTCCTTGTACGCAAGGTGAAGTAATGTGGATGAAGTGATGTCTTCACAGAAACTGTGTGTTTCCGTCTGGCGGCTCTTTTTTACTTATAAATTAGTTTATATTACATATTCATCATAGGCTTGGCGAGGATTTAGCTAAAAGGCTCTTATCGAAGACATTATGCCAAGTCTTCCCTCCCCCTTTACATATCATACTGAGTTCATTCTTGCAAGTGTTGGAAATTCAGATGGTGTGGCTGCTTTTTGTTGGTTTGTTTTGAAAGAGCTAGATAATTTTATGATCACTAATAACATGCATGCCAATAACAGTAACTGAATACCATGTAACTGATAGCAGATTTTTTGATCCAAAGATGGAGGTTTTTCCTCTGGTGGGCACAGTTCAATAGCAGAGATCTGCTGCAAATAGTGAAAAATGGTAATAGTCGCTAGGCCATATTTATCCTCATGCAACACCACTGCAGTCATTTGAGTCTTAAATATCTTGATGCATACTTCCAATAAACTGTTCTGTTTACAAATAGAAATCTGGTATTAAAAAAAGAAGAAAACATTCTCTCTTTCTCACAATCTTTACCAAGTAAAATATATCCATGTTGAGAGCCTTTGATTAAATTCTAATCTAGAATAAAAATATTTAACATTCATTTAACTGTAGTCATCTACAAGGAGACATGAATAATCTAAATATTCCAATTAGATGAGCACATATGTGATTCATGGAAAGTAGCTCCATTAATGTAATGTCCTATATCCCTAAATGGCCCCCTCAAGGATTGAGCTCACAATGCTGGGTTTAGCAGGCCAATGCTCAAAACACTGAGCTATCACTCCCCCGAAAAGTCAACCCACACCTTTTCTTGGGGTTGGCTGCTGTCATAGCTCATCTGAGGGCTGCTCAGCCCTCACTTTTGGTCCTCTCTAGCAAGCTGCTCTCACCTTAGAATATCAGGGTTGGAAAGGACCTCAAGAGGTCATCTAGTCCAACCCCCTGCTCAAAGCAAGACCAATCCCCAGACAGATTTTTTCCCCATATGCCTAAATGGCCTTCTCAAGGATTGAATTCACAACCCTGGGTTTAGCAGGCCCATGCTCTTTAGTCTAAACCTACAGAAAGCCAGCATATAGTTAAATACTTTTTTCCCCAACATTGTTTTCACAGTGCTATGTAGCATCATGTATCAATGGACCAAACTGTAAATATGTGACAAATAATGAATATGTTGAAGAATGGAGAAGCTAATAGTTAAAAAAAACAGTCATTATTGCACTTCTATGGTATAGTGTGTGATACTAAGGGCAGGTCTATACTACAAATTTACATCAGCTCAGTTGCATTGATGCAGCTGCACCTCTGTGGCGCATATCATGAAAACAGTCTGAGACAATGGAAGAGACTCTCGTGTCGGCTTAATAATTCCACCTCCTCGAGACATGTAGCAATGTCAGTGGGAGAAGCTCTACTGCTGACATAGGGCTGTCTAAATGGGGGGTTAAGGTTGGTATAATTACGTCACTAGGGGGTGTGGATTTTTCACAGCCCGAGCAACATAGTGATATTTAAGTATGTAGTGTAGACGAATCCTGAGAAAGGAAAAAAAAACCCACTCATATACCATAGTAAATTTAATTACTTGTGGTGTGAAGGGTGGCATTCACAAAAGCACTCTAAGCATTTTATTTCCCATTGAAATCAATGGAAGTTAGGCACCTAAATACCGCTGTGAATCCCACCCCAAGCACCAGTTTTTAATGCTCCCCCACTGCACAGTTAGAAATAAATAAATAAATATTAATTATGTTTGCATAATTTATGGTAAGGCATAAGGTTATAACAGCAAAGTCATACTTTTTTTTGCCTTCTAACTATAAACAAAAATAGCCGTAAGTTTGCAGTGGGAGGAAGTCAAAAGTAAACAGAGTCCAAAAGTTAAGATTTTCTCTGGCAATGTTACTCCATCAAGTTAAATTTATTTTCCAGCACACATTATTTGTTTTCAAACTTGGATTCCTAAAGTTAGCCACAAAGAAACCCCCTATGCTTAGACACAGGAATAAGATGCATTTTCAGAGGTACTGAACTCTGGTAGCTCCTACTGACATCAGTGGGAGTTTTAGGTATTCAGTCACCATGGAAGTCTGGACATTTATTCTGGTGCCTAATTTATAGCACAGAGATTGGAAATATTGGCATTGTTGCTACTTCTGGAACAGAGAGTTTGGGGTTCAGGTCCTAAGCGGAAATATTTTTTTCAAAATATGTGACATTTTGAAGAGAGCTATTCTTATGCAACCAAAGAACTCAATCATTTGAGTTTTTGCCTGATCTCATTATTTTCCATGTTAAGTTTAGAATGTTCTTGTAAGGCTCCCAGGGAAAGGTAAGAAGAAAGAATCATAGAATATTAGGGTCGGAAGAGACCTCAGGAGATCATGTATTCCAATCCCCTGCTCAAAGCAGAATCAACACCAACTAAATCATCCCAGCCAGAGCTTTGTCCAGCTGGGCCTTAAAAACCTCTAAGGAGAGAGATTCTACCACCTCCCTAGGTAACCCATTCCAGTGCTTCATCACCCTCCTAGTGAAATAGTGTTTCCTACTATCCAACCTAGACCTCCCACACTGCAATTTGAGAACATTGTTTCTTGTTCTGTCATCTGCCACCACTGAGAACACCTAGCTCCATCCTTTTTGGAACCCACCTTCAGGTAGTTGAAGCCTGCTATCAAATCCCTCCTCACTCTTCTGTTCTGCAGACTAAATAACCCTAGATCCCTAAGGCTCTCCTTGTAAGTCATGTGCCACAGTTCCCTAATCATTTTCGTTGCCCTCTGCTGGACTTTCTCCAATTTGTCCACATTCCTTCTGTAGCGGGGGGCGGGGGGGCAAAACTGGTTGCAATACTCCAGGTATGGCCTCACCAGTGCCAAATTGAGAGGAATAATCATTTCCCTTGATCTGCTGGCAATGCTCCCACTGATACAATCCAAAATACAATTGGCTTTCTTGGCAACAAGGCACTGCTGACTCATAACCAGCTTCTCGTCTACTGTAATCCCCAGGTTCTTTTCTGCAGAACTGCTGTTTAGACAGTTGGCCCCCATCCTGTAGTTGTGCATGGGATTCTTCATTCCTAAATGCAGGACTCTGCACATGTCCTTGTTGAACCTCAACAGATTTATTTTGGCCCAATCCTCCAATTTGTCTAGGTCACTCTGGACCTTATCCCTACCCTTCAGCGTATCTACCTCTCCCCCCAGCTTAGTGTTATCTGTGAACTTGCTGAAGGTGCAATTCATCCCATCATCCAGATCATTAATAAAGATATTGAACAAAACCGGCCTCAGGACCAACCCCTGGGGCACTCTGCTTGATACCGGCTGCCAACTAGACACTGAGTCGTTGATCACTACCTGTTGAGCACAACAGTCTAGCCAGCTTTCTGTCCACCTTATAGTCTATTCATCCAATCTGTAGTTCTTTAACTTGCTGGCAAGAATACTTTTGGAGACTGTATCAAAAGCTTTGCTAAAGTCAAGATATATCACATCCACCGCTTTCCCCATATCCACAGAGCCAGTTATCTCATAATAGAAGGTGAATCCATGTTGGCTGTTCCTAATCACCTTCCTCTCCCCCAAGTGCTTCAAAATGGATTACTTGAGGACCTGCTCTATGATTTTGCCAAGGAGTGAAGTGAGTCTGTAGTTCCCCAGGGTTTTTTTTCTTCCCTTTTTAAAATATGGGCACTATATTTCCCTTTTTCCAATCATCCAGGACCTCCCCTGATTGCCACAAATTTTCAGAGATAATGGCCAATGGCTGTGCAATCATATCAGCCAAATCCCTCAGCACCCTAGGATGCATTAGATCTGGACTCATGGACTTGTGGATGTCCAGATTTTCTAAATAGTCCTTAACTTGTTCTTTCACTACTGAGGACTACTCACCTCCTCCCCATACTGTGTTGCCCAGTGCAGCAGTCTGGGAGCTGACCTTGTCTGTGAAGACTGAGGCAAAAAAAAGCATTGAGTACTTCAACTTTTTCCAAATCATCTGTCACTATGTTGTCTCCACCATCTAGTAAGGGTCCCACAATTTCCCTGACCTTCTTCTTGTTGCTAACATACCTGTAGAAACCCTTCTTGTTACCCTTCACATCCCTTGCTAGCTGCAACTCCAATTGTGCCTTGGTCTTCCTGATTACACCCCTGCATGCTCTAGCAATATTTGTATTGAACAGACTCTAATCTTCTACAAATTTGCCCTCTGCTGAGAGTGAGTACAAAAGTAAGTATAAAACATACTAACTGGCTTGGTAGAACTTTACATCTACTTATACAGATGTAAAAGATAATACAGACTTCAAGGCAGTAGACAAGTGGGCCCTGAATTTGTGACCATGCAAAAATAAACTCTTCAATATAAGATCATCCCAGCTAATTTGAATTATAGTAATGACCAAAGCCATCCTGGAACTTGAGACCAAAATAGATCATCCTTTAAAAATAAAATAAATAAATTCTAGGTTTCTGCTTGTTTAAAAAGCTGTTTCCTAATGCTTGGCTTGATGTTATAGTGAACAATAAAGAAGCAGTGGACGAGCTGTGTGCATCACCTTTCATGGTCTCAAATAAAAATAAGAGATGACATAAATCCAGTATTTGGACTACATAATCTGTCTTTTAATAGAGAAAAGGCTGCATTACATGTCCATATTAAATAGTGGCTTAAATCAAGCTTGTCTAAATATTATCTATTTGCTAGTATATTAAACACAAATCAGTAGTGTTTTTGTTGCATTCTGTATACAAACAATTAAAAAAACTAAAAAATGCTAGTAAAAAATCAGTAACAAACAGATAGAAACCAAAGTTAGTTACACAGAAGTTCAAATCCAGAAAAAAACTTAAGGGAATTGCCATGCACTGCTACAGACTTGAGACTGAATGGCTAGGCAGCAGTTCTGCAGAAAAGGACCTAGGGGTTACAGTGAACGAGAAGCTGGATATGAGTCAACAATGTGCCTTTGTTGCCAAGAAGGCTAACAGCATTTTGGGCTTTATAAGTAGGGCATTGCCAGCAGATCGAGGGACGTGATCATTCCCCTCTATTTGAGGCCTCATTTGGAGTATCGTGTCCAGTTTTGGGCCCCACACTACAAGAAGGATGTGGAAAAATTGGAAAGAGTCCAGCGGAGGGCAACAAAAATGATTAGCGGGCCGGAACACATGACTTATGAGGAGAGGCTGAGGGAACTGGGATTGTTTAGTCTGCAGAAGAGAAGAATGAAGAGGAATTCAATGTCTGCTTTCAACTACCCCAAAGGGGGTTCCAAAAATGATGGATCTAGACTGTTCTCAATGGTACCAAATGACATAACAAGGAGTAATGGTCTCAAGTTGAAGTGGGGGAGGTTTAGGTTGGATATTAGGAAACCTTTTTCACTAGGAAGACGGTGAAGCACTGGAATGGGTTACCTAGGGAGGTGGTAGAATCTCCATCCTTAGAGGTTTTTGAGGTCAGGCTTGAGAAAGCCCTGGCTGGTATGATTTAGTTGGGAATTCATAAAATCATAGAATCATAGAATATCAGGGTTGGAAGGGACCTCAGGAGATCATCTAGTCCAACCCCCTGGTCAAAGCAGGACCAATTCTGGGATGATTTAGTTGGGAATTGGTCCTGCTTTGACCAGGGGGTTGGACTAGATGACCTCCTGAGGTCCCTTCCAACCCTGATATTCTATGATTCATCTAAATACTACATATTTGTTTTAATAATACTCCATAACCAGCAAAATACCAGTTACTGAAATAATTAAATCTCAGACATCTCAACTATCTAAAGTAGATTTGTAAATCAAATGCAAACACAAGCCTGACTCCTTCACCTGCCCTATGTGATGGTTTCCTGCAGCTGTGAGGCGTCCTACTGATTTTCTTGTGGCTCCATGAAAATGTGGAGCAGTCTGTAGGTTGAGGGCTAACAAAGTCATCCAACAACCACAAGGTGGATGCGGTAATATCTTTTAATGAACCAACTGCTGTTGGTTAAAGAAACGAATTTTAAAGTGACACAGAACTTTTCTTCAGGTTTGGGAAAGATACTCAGAGTGTCACGGCTAAATATAAAGTCAAAGAGATTGTCTAGCATAAGTAGTCATCCAAGAAACTTCCATCTTCTGTCCTCTACTTCCACTCCCACATACTTAAACAAATTTGCCAGCTGAGGAGCTTCTAAGTTTTAAAAGAGGGGCTCTCTGAAAGACCTCCCAAGGGACAGTGAGGAAAGCTATTCTCTGGGCACATTACAAGTTCAATATTTCTAGATTAGGACATTATAGAAGTCATGGACAATTTTTTGCAAGCTAATAGAGTTTTGAAATTTTATAGAATTAAGACACTGCATGTTACTCTATTTTTCAGTAGTTAAATGAAACAAAATTCTGGAAAAATTCTACAGAAAAAAAAAAGAAAACGGACCAAAAAACCTAAACGAAAACATACCACCGTATGATCCTGGCAACCCCATCCTTTAACCAACAGAAAGAGGTGAAAGTTGAGACATAATTTTTGTTTTCTTTCTTGTGTAGAATGTCCAAGGCTTGTACTTTTGGAGAGGAGCAGAGTTTGCTCCTTGCACCTCATAGATATGTGAGATATGTTCAAAGGCATCACAGATCCCATGTGAGAAGTAACTCTTACATAAAATACTGTTTTGTGTAATGTTATGGGTTTTTTCTAAGAATCACAAAAGCAATAAATGTAACATCCAACATAGCTATATATTAATATATATTAAAGATAAATATTAATGAAGTGTTCTTTAATTATAAGATGATATCACTTTAGAAATAACAAACATCGCTTGCTGGTGGGATCTATTTTTCCTTCTCTGCTACACTGAATACTCACATAGTTTTTCCAGTTGTGATATCGCTTGGTAACAAAAGGAAAAGAATGATCCAGCTAGAGAGCAACTGACGAAAGAAAGTCTCAAATAAAGGTTTACGCTTCATTTTCATCCACAAAACTGGCCATTTGTTTCCCATTGGTTGAATTACCTTCTAATGTCCTATTGATTCAACAACATTTACAAACACCAATTTACCCAATCAATCAGTGACTCTGAATAATATGTTGATTTGAATTAGGCCACAAAATTGTTGAGTCCTTTTATCTGCAAAATATCCAGTATACAGCTGTGCTCTTGAGTAAATTATAGTATAAACTAGAACCTGGTTTATTTGACTGATTCTAATTAAACTGTAGTGACACACTTTTTCCTCAGAAGAGCTATATCATTTAGTGTTTCAAAGTTTTACTCTTCTGTTCTTGTAGACTTATTTATTTAGCAAACAAACCAGGCTGTTCTTGAATAATACTATCTATTGCATTTATTTATTCTTCTTTCCTTCCAGAGGCTGAAGAGTAATATTCACTCTGCTCTGATTATTAGGTGTATGTTTGCAACTGGCAAACAGTTACACAACTGACAAATGTCATTCAGCTTAAAAATGCTCTTGTTTGCTTTAGTATTATGGTTTCAGAAATGTGCTTACTGTAAATACTCATTCTTACATAGGCTGTTAGAAGAGTGAGGTTCTTGAATTAAAGAGATGGGAATGAAAGTGCTTACACAATACATGCTTTGCTAGATGAAAGTTCAGCACCTTCACTGGAGAATAATAGACATTCCTGTAGTAGAGTTTCAGGATCACCCTCTTTTAAAATGCTGATGGTCTTAACTATATGAGCAGACCAAAGGGTATGTTTTGTTTGATTGTTAAATGAAAAATAGCTCGATAATGAGGGAAAAGTATGTTTTTTATGTCTCATCCTACTGAGTCTTAACCCTCTTTCAAACGATTATCACCCGCAGCTGCCTCAGACTTGAAATACTAATCATTCATAAATTCCCCTTTTCAAAGTGCTCACTATTTTTGTATAAATTCAGAAAGCATCAGCACCACTCTGTAGTGCTGACACTATATTTTATGTAACATGTGTTGTGTAATGAGAACAGAACTCCATTCTCCTAAAACTAAACTAACTCTTTATTAAAACAGCATTTCAGCCAGGTGCTCAGAGTGTCTTCCTGGTTCCTCCTACAAACTCTTCTCTTTCACAACCTGTCCTTCTAAATTCCATGCAGGTTGCTCTACCATAGACCCTTAATTTTACATTAAAAACTGTAAAAAGGAAAACGTGTAAAGAAAACACAGTGGGCCTATTTCAGAACACAAACAAGCACCATATTCCACTGACATCAGTGGCAATACTGCTTATATCTCTAAGGCAAATCTGGGTCTGGTATGTTGACATCTACAAACAAATAAAATGGAGAGGTGCTCATTAGCATGACTATGTTGCTATTATAGTACAGATCATAAGTGTCTGATCCAAAGCCCATTGATGTGAATGGTAAGATGCTCATTGGTTTAAATGGGTTTTGAATCAGGCCCTCAGCCAGCAAAGTCCCTCAGCCAGCAAAGCAATAAGGAACAAATTATCAAAAGGAGTTGAACTCTGAAATTCCATTGAAATGAATAGATGTCAGGAACCTAAACAGAAATCAGGAGCCTAACTCCTGTTAGCCTTCTTCAGGCCTGTAAAGAGTTTCATGGAACTCATTCACCTCTTAAATTTGAGAATCCACCACAAATCAAATTACCCTGTGTCATAGGTTTCACCCCCACTCTAGACTTTAGAGTACAGATATGAGGACCTGCATGTGAACCCCTAAACTGAATTACCAGCTTATATCTGGTTTTGCTGCCACCACTCCCACGTGCTAACTCCCTTCCCTGGGTAGTACTGAGAGACTTCTTCACCAATTTCCTGGTGAACACCAATCCAACCCCTTAGATCTTAACACAAGGAGAATTTAACCATCCCCCCTTCTTTCCCCCACCAATTCCTGGTGAGTCCAGATCCAATCCCCTTGGATTCTAACACAAGGAAAAAATCAATCAGGTTCTTAAAAATAAGACTTTTTATTAAAGAAAAGAAAGGTAAAAGAAAAAAAACCTCTGGGAGAGATTAGCATACCAGCTACTCTCACAGACAACCGATTTAAAATGCAGAGGATGTTCCCCTGGGCAAAACTTAGTACACAAAAAAATTCCCAATTTGATTATTCCTCTAATTGCACAAAGACAAAGTCACAAAGGAAAATAAACATAAACCTATTTATTCTTTTCTAAAACTTACTACTCTGATAAGAGGCTGGTTCCTTGATCTTTTCCACTCCAGCTGAAACTGAAACTGACCAAAACAAAGGGAACTTCCCTCCTTCCTTTTGAAACATCCTGTCCCCGCATTGGTTCCTCTGGTCAGGTGTCAGCTAGGCTAGGTGAACTTCTTAACCCTTTACAGGTAAAAGAGGCATTAACCCTTAACTACCTGTTTATGACAACCTGTTTCAATGGTTAATTTATCCTCACTGTTAAAATGTGCGTCTTACTACTATTCTGAATTTGACTAGCTTTAGCTTCCAACCACTTGTGTCTATTACCAGAGAAAACTCTCCAGTTTCTACTTTGCATTTCTGATCTCTATTCTGAATAAGCAAAAATCATTTCACTCTGAGATGGATGCTGAGAACCCTGAGCATGCTCAGTGGGAGCTAAGGATTTCTATAAAAAATAAAAAGGTGCCCTGTCAAAGAGCCAAGTGTATGTGAGTGTGGTCCAGCAGAATCAAAGCTCTGAAGTAAAGGACATCAGTAAGCATGTGCAATATTGGCAATTAATGATCATGAGCAAAGAAAGTCTAGGCAAAGATCAAACATGAGCAGGCAAAGGCCTGACAGTCAACAGTATAGTACTACTAAGCATGTGCAGTAAAGGAAGGGGTGACATAAGTCAGTCAATTAAGCTTCTAGCTGGTCAGAACCCATTCATACTGGTCACAACTTGTTTTAAAGGTCAGTCTTGTCAATCAGAATTCTGAGGTAATGGCCAAGACTGAGTATGTGTGAGTGAGGTAAGCTATGTAAGACAGAGCTACTATGTAGCATAAAAGGCCAGCTGCCAGCAGTAGTTTTGGTAGTGTGAAGGCTGCACCTGAGAAGGCAGGAGCTATGCGGGAGGAGCCAGAAAGCCAGCAAGAGAATCTAAAAAAACTGTTGCAGAGAGAGAAAAGAAAGCCAGAGTGGAGCAGACCTGACTGACCAGGAGCCAAACAGCAGCAGTGATTTGATTTTTAAAAGAAAGAAGCAGTGGTTTTATAGAGTAAGCTTAACATTATTTAATTAGAGTTTAGTTTAAGTATGGTTTAGGATAGTTTTTTTTCTTTTTACAGTATTTAATATGTGTATGTTTGAAATGTGTGTGTTTTAATTGTATTTTAATCTATGTGAACTTTAAAGCAATTTAAGATCTGCTGCTAGCAATTTGTTGCAAACTGGCCACTTGCAAAAAATTGTTTCACTTAAACAATAATAGTATTAGAAATATATGCTAAGTGCTCTTTAACTTGCAATAAGGGATTTGTGTCTCAGGGATTGTTGTGCTTTATTTAGGATTTTTAAGATACTGTATTGGGATTGTTATTTTAATAAAAATACTTTGTTTTCAATTACTTTATCAGAAGGTTATATCCATGTCCTTTAAGTGTTTCCTTAGCAACCCTGAGAAGGTTTACCTTGAGAAGAACATATTATGGGGGAAAATAGGCAGGTTAGTGTAGCAACACCCCAAAAATGACTTTTGGGATAACAGATCCTGATATGACTTTGTCTGCAAGCATAAAGAACCCTCTGCTTCCAGAAACCAGAGTGTCCATATCATATACAGTTACTCATGTACTTAAATGATGTGCTGGATTAGTGCCTAAGAGCAAAATCATTTCTGATCTACACTGGGTCCACTGACATGATGGAAGTTCCACATGTGAAATGAGTGTGGAATGAACAACATATCTGCTCTACAGTAAGGGTTGGAGAGAAAAAAAAAATGCTTAAGACACTACATACCACAGGACAATGCATTGCAGTGAGGATAGAGAAATGATGAGGAGTTCTAGGAGTAAAATTTCATAAGCAAAAGCACATAATTACTTAAATGATATTAAAGGGAAAAAAAACAAGTAGGAAGAAAAGGGAAGATAAGGGAAAAGTTAGGGACTAATTAACAATGAGGAAATAAATTGAGAGCAGTAAAGGAGTGAATTGCTAAATAACTATTTTGCTTCAGTCTTTACTAAAAAGGCCTCTCGGGAGGAGTGGTTAATTATTATTCTTGAGTAGGTAACAGACTACATTTTTAAGGAAGAAAACAAAGAAATACCAGGACTAAATTAATATTTTTTAAATCATTCTGGCTAGATTTGGCACTTTCAGGTGAATTTATGGTATTTGCCACCAGATTCTCAGAACAATTGGCAATTTTGGAGAACTCTTGGGAGACCCCAGAACAGCAGACCTAACATCTGAACATTCACCTCCAGGAAAAACAGAGCAGCTAATCAGAGTATCACAAAGTACTCCCGTTCTTTTTGTGGATACAGACTAACACGGCTGCTGTTCTGAAAAGTGTCACAGGGTGCCTAGCTCTTTAAAGGAAGATAGGCTGTGTCCCAGATGGACTGGGGCCTATTTGCCTCCCTAGATGGAGGAAATGACGTGTCTACTCTCTTACTATCTGTTCCAGCTGTCCACGGGTCTCTTTCTCACCCCCCAGAGCCTGGTGCCTGATTTTAGTCACATGACTTTTGTGATGCAATTCAAGTCTCATGCCTAAATTGTGAGATTTATGAATTCAAAAGCTGTAAAGATCTTGAGGTTCATTACATGGAAAAAAAAAGAATGAAAAAGGAATACAAAAAACTGGAGAGAGTCTCTAATGAAATGCTGCACATAGCCACATAGGGTTGCCCACTTTCTAATTGCACAAAACTGAACACATTTGCCTCACCTCTTGCTCTGAGGCCTCGCCCCTGCTCAATACATCTCCACTCCCTCCGTCACTCGCTCTCCCCCACCCTCACTTGCACGGGCTGGGACGGGGGTTGGGGTATGGGAGGGGGTGAGGGCTCCAGCTGGGGATGTGGGCTCCAGGGTGGGGCCAGAAATTAGGGGTTAAGGGTGTTGTGCAGGAGGGGGTTTAGGGCTGGGTCAGGATGTTTGGATATTGGAGGGGGTGAGGAGTACTGGCTCAAGGAGGGTTTTAGGGGGAGAAGGGGGTGTGGGCTCCAGCAGGGCAGCGCTTACCTCATGCAACTCCCGGAAGCAGTCGGTATGTCCCTGAAGCCCCTAGGCGGAGAACATAAGGATGGTCATACTGGGTCAGAACAAAGGTCCATCCAGCCCAATATCCTGTCTACTGACAGTAACCAATGGTGGGAGGCATGTCTAGAAGGGCTCTGCAAACTACCTGACTGTGTAACTGGTGCTCGGGGTGAGGACAATGTGTGGAGCCCCTGTGGCTGTGCCTAGGGGCTGCAGGGACATGCTGTCTGCTTCTGGGAGCCATGCAGAGCCAGGCTTTTAGTGGCCTGGTCAGTTGTGCTGACTGGAGCCGCCAAGGTCCCTTTTTGAATGGGCGTTCTGGTTGAAAACCAGACACCTGGCAGCCCTATAGCTATGTGGAGTTCCTAAGCCCCCAGCTTCAGGACACTTCTCCAAAGTCCTATGTTCATAATACTGTCCCTTATGAGGGAGTGTCTCTAAATTATAATCTTCTACAAAACCTGTCTCAGATACTCACACATACCTCATGAAATCTCACAGCACAGAGCCCAGAACTGGGAGCAGAAGCCCAAGTGCCATCTCACATTTCACCCAGCCATCTGTCCAGCATGGCTGCAGGTAAGGGGCTTTTCTGTTACACCACTCAGCTCTGGTTACTTCCTCCCCATTGGTGGAGGTGTGTCCTGCTCACTGCTGGTTGCGGGGAATAGACAAGAACCTGACTGTATGGGAGCGGAGAACTAATCAGACAGCGGGGAGACAATAATTGGATCTGAGTGGTATTGGGCAGTGTCCAAACCTGAACTGAGAAATAGAATTGACTGGAGCAGGAAGAGGTAGCAGCAGCTATGCCAGGGGTCGGCAACCTCTGGCACACGGCTCTCCAGGGTAAGCACCCTGGCGGGCCGGGCCAGTTTGTTTACCTGCCGCATCAGCAGGTTCGGCCAATCGCGGCTCCCACTGGCTGTGGTTTGCCGTCACAGGCCAATGAGGGTGGTGGGAAGCCGCAGCCAGCACATCCCTCGCCCATGCCATGATGGGGTTTACTCGCTTTATTAATAAAATAATAAAATTGTGGAGAGTGATAGGTGCTCCCCACATCACTCAAAGGAAGGAAGAAAGCGTTAGTGCCACAAGCCCTAACCCACTTTCATACTCACACACACTCTACCTGAGGCTGGCCAAACCCGGGTGTAATGCAAGAAGACAAAGGGGAAGGGTGGACGGGAGTTCTGTCCTGGGCCCAGGTCATCCGAGGTCCACTGTTGATCTCTGAATTGCTCCAGCTTTCAGGAGAGTTTTAAGTCCTGGGTTCCTTTGGGGGTATTCCATTCTGTGACCTCTGTTCCTGGTGCTTTGTGTACCAATCCAAACTGGCTTTCTGTGGTCTTCTCCGCTTTCCCAAAAAACACACCAGCTCCAGGGACATGAAGCTCTGCTCCCCCCCTCATCATCTCGCCTGTGTTTTTCATCTCTGCAGCCCTGGTGCAGTGTACATTTTCTTTTCTCATGGCTGTCTGTGGCTGAGTGAGAGACAAATGCAGCTGCAGATTTCTCATCTGGCGCTGTGACCTTGGATCGGGGCCAGCATCTTATCGTCACACAGAGCTAGTGTAGTGCCCCTCTCCACCTGGTTACTTCCTTTAATGCCAATCTGTTTACAAGTTTTGATGGACAGGTCTTGATGATCTATATGGTCTTCCTTCTAAGAGCCTCTTCAGATGTGGCCTTTACTGCTCACAGAAGCCTGAAGCGAGTAAACCCCATCACATACACCGCACTTTAAATGGCAGTAATCAATCCCTGCTCCAACTGGCTTTGGGTCAGAAACTGAGCTATGATATTCCTTCCGTATCCTTAATGACAAAACCCATTCCTTAATTTTCCAAATCCTACTAATTCACATCCTCCTAACACCCTGTATAATTTTAGCCCTCATCATACCAAGGCCCAGTGCCTTTACCCTCTTTATTACAATTCCAGTCCCTGAATCAATACCATGTGATTCATAGATTCATAGACTCTAGGATTGGAAGGGACCTTGAGAGTCCCAGTCCCCTGCCCTCATGGCAGAACCAAATACTGTCTAGTGCATCCCTGATAGACATTTATCTAACTTACTCTTAAATATCTCCAGAGATGGAGATTCCACAACCTCCCTAGGCAGTTTATTCCAATGTTTAACCACCCTGACAGTTAGGAACTTTTTCCTAATGTCCAACCTAAACCTCCCTTGCTGCAGTTTAAGCCCATTGCTTCTTGTTCTATCCTCAGAGGCTAAGGTGAACAAGTTTTTTTCTTCATGATTGCCTCTGACACAAAGAATCGTGATTTATTACAGATGTTGGTAATGAGCAGCCTGAGCAAGACCAAAATTAATCATTATAATTCTAATGTAAAAAGAATATTTTAAAAAAACAACTTTTTTTTGTCTCATTTGTAACTCTCCTATGCAGATAACAAAATGTCAGCAGTTACCTATGATACAGGAAACTGCCGATACACACCAGTATTTGCATAGGCTATTTTGATTTTTCACTGACAATTTTTCATTTTATACAGATACAGCAATCACGTTTTAGAGTCACCAAAAGGATTAACTGTTTCTCCCTTTCCCTTGGAACTTGTCTAGCTGGAGGAGTGTTTCAATTTTGTCACACAATTTTATATTATAAGGTGGATGACATGAGGCAATGGCATTGAAGAAACACAAGTCACTGCCCTGAACAATTTATAATCTAATTAAAAAAATGTGAAAAAGAAATGCCTGTTATATGTATTTATCATTTTTAATGACTAAAAAAAGAAAGATTCTTTCTCATAAGCCTTGGAAGTAATTGACACAAGTACAAGCCATGTGAGCATTACATAAAAAATTCTACATTCAAAGAATTTTAAAAATTGCAAAATCAAGCAGTCAAATGATAGGAAATCTTCCTACCCAAAATTTCCTACCTGTATCCTGCTTCCCAAGACTCTACATCTATATAGTCGCTAACTACCTCCCCCACTGTGCTCCTATCCAGCTCCCTCATACCAGCTCTTGTACCCCTCCTATTCCCACGCAATTCTCCCCTTTTCCCTCTGTGACAAACTGTACCCCAAAGTTGCAGCCTATAACCCCCATATTCATATATGGTTGTGATATTTCATATAAAGCAAGGGTCGGCAACCTCTGGCACGTGGCTCACCAGGGTAAGCACCCTGGCAGGTCGGGCCAGTTTGTTTACCTGCTGCATCAGCAGGTTCGGATGATCATCGCTCCCACTGGCCACGGTTCGCCATCCCAGGCCAATGGGGGTGGCGGGAAGCTGTGGCCAGCACATCCCTTGCCCGCGCTGCTTCCTGCCGCCCCCATTGGCCTGTGACGGTGAACTGCGGCCAGTGGGAGCCACGGTCCTCCAAACCTGCCGATCCGGCAGGTAAACAAACCAGCTCAGCCTGCCAGGGTGCTTACCTGGTGCCAGAGGTTGCTGACCCTTGATATAAAGCATGCCATGTAAGATATCATAGGAAAGGTCACGATCTGCTGAAACCAATTGTTCTGTCAAAATATGTGCATCTTTAGTGTGTGTGACGTTATGAGCTTTTGCTGTATAGTTGTCATTGAAATATGTTGTGAGTTTGGGAGTTGTCCAATGCTAGTTCTCCAGTGACAATAATGAAGGAGGTGACTGTCCGAAATAGATTGCGGTTTGATCAGCTTTATATTGGGAGAGGAAAATCAGGCAGGACCAGAATAAGGTGCAAAGCCAAGTGGCTGCATTTATTTGGGGGAAAGTTACAACTTGGGCCAAGGGAGAGAGGCAATTTTTAGCTGGGATTTGTTAGGCAATATAAACAACCCAAAAATCATTAACAGTACAATTCTATACTGCTCACTGCACCACACTGGATAGGCAGACACACCAATCACACAAGATGGGAACCGGGTTCGTCAGGGCGGTGCCTGGTGCAACACAGGAAAGAGACCCACAGGCCACTGCCTCAACCGCCCTTGCTTTCACACTAAGGGTAAACCCAAAGTGTGGTGCGGCTGCAGTTGGGCAGATTCCACTCACACAGATCGCTGGGACAGGAACCCCTTGGTCAGCTAATCCCCAGGTGGAGACAGCTCCCAGACACAAACACTCCGGACAAAGACAGAGCAGTGACTCACACACTTAAAACAGTTTACAATAAACAATTTATTAAAACCTTAGAACAACTATACACCTAGGCAATTGTGCAATTATGAGCTCAATACTTTAATCCTTAACACTGTATACACACTTGGTACTGGGTTAGGGAGGGGAAAAATAGGAGGCTAGATAAGCAAACTGCCAGAAATTAGAAAACAAATACCGCACTCCAGGCGCAGCTGACCAGCAGAGCAGACACCAGAAGCATGATGAGGTGCCAGGAACAGGTCCAAGGCGACAATGAAGACGACACGACACGAGCTAGCTATACCGGGAGGAGACCCTGGCCGAAAGGTTGATCAGGTCCTTCAGCTGACACGCGGATACGCTACACAGATTTTGGGGGGAAACCTAGTTTTATAGAAAGGGTCTCACTCACTAGTGTCAACATCTGATTGGTCCCTGGTTCCCCCTCCCTCCAGGCTCCGAGCTGTTGCCCCCCACACCAGCAGGATTTGCACACGGCACACTGGGGTATCTGGGCAGAATTAGGTCTCTGTATACAGTACTCTGGAGTTGCTGGGCAGAACTAGCCTGACCTCCAGACGACCAGGCCCAAAAAGAGTGGGAAAATGCATACTACGGAGTTGCTGGGCAGAATCAGGTCTTTGCACACTGCACTAGCCTGACCTTTAGACGGCCCAACAGAAAAAAAAAGCAGGAAAGTACACACAGCACTTTAGTGTTGCTGGGCAGGATTAGGTCTCTGCCCTTTCCTATGCAACAAGAACCTGGTCCAAGATGGAGGCTGCCTTGTCCTTTTAACAGGACAAGATGGCCGTGGACCGACAATTGGCCATACAGAGCCATAACTGCGTATCAGGTTGCGACAGTGACCAACACCAGGGGAAGGGGGCTTAAACAATCATTAATCACCTGGGGAGTTGTAAACAAAGTATTTATAATACTGTAAGAGAGTTGCGCAAGTACCACACAATGGAGCTTGCTCAACAATATGATTCAGGTGCACAAGACCACACCAGTGGGATTGCTCAAATCTGGGACTCAGCAAAGCCCACCAGGACATGTCTGGGCTAGTATTTTCCAGGCACATGTACTGAGGGTATAAAATAAGGGACAGTGGCATCATGCAATTACCTTTCTCCTCCCCCACCTAAGTTGATGGCAACAAAAAATGCTAGGGACAAACAAACTTGAACTAAGAAGGCTGATTCCAGTTGAGAAGGAAAGTCAGCCTGTGTATTAAGAACTGTAACCTACCTGCAACATCCAGTGGGTGATAAAAACTGCTTGATTCAAATATCGCTTAGTCCAGGGATCGGCAACCCTTGACATATGGCCCCCCAGGATAAACACCCTGGCAGGCCAGGACGGATTGTTTACCTGCCGTGTCCGCAGGTTCGGCCAATCATGGCTCCCACTGTCTGTGGTTTGCCGCTCCAGGCCAATGGGGGCTGCGGGCTGCGGCGGCCAGGACATCCCTCGACCCGTGCCTCTTCCCACAGTCCCCGTTGGCCTGGGATGGCAAACTGCGGCCAGTGGGAACCGTGACTGGCCAAAACTGTGGACACGGCAGGTAAACAAACTGGCCCGGCCCACCAGGGTGCTTACTCTAGTGGGCCGCCGACCAAAGGTTGCCAATCCCTGGCTTAGTCTAATAAGGTTTAGGATTTAGACTGCATGCTTACTTTTATTTTCTTTGGAAAGTATCTCTGATCTTTATGTCTGCTACTTATAATCACTTAAAATCTATTTTCTGTAGTTAATACATTTATTTCAGTGTTTTATCTTTCCCAGTGAGTTTGTCTGAAGTGCTTGAGAAATCAGTTCAAGTTACAAAAGCTGGTGCGGGTCCACTTTCATTTGACAATGTGGTGAACTAAGTGACAATCTAATAAGTTTGCACTGTTAAAAATGAGGTCTTGAGCAGTGCAAAATGGTATATTTCTTGGGTGTAAAGCTGGGTGATCAGGAGACTTGCTGGTGTTTCCCTGTGTATAGCTCATGAGTGGCTCAGAAAGCATTTACGCAAAGTAGCTGGGTGTGCCTCTGCATGCCGGTGACTTAGTGATAACAGCACCTGGAGGGGTTTTCTGCTTGCCACTGTGAAAGCATTGTGAGAGACACTGCAGGCTGGATAGTTAAGGGGGCACAGCAGTATCGCAGTTCCAGGTTGTACCCCAGGGGTCCCCATACATCCTGTTTTCCCCTCCCCATTCCTAAAACCTTTGCGTTTCTGTCAGGGTACTCCCTCTTCTGTGCCTCACATCCTGAGCACCAGCAGCCAGAGCATTGAGAGCATAGAAAAGATTCTGGTGTGCAGAACCACAGCATTTCCCAGCAGTCAGGAGAGGCAGTGACAGGGAAAGTCCTCTTCATCCCCTAAAGCCCTGGAATGAGTCATGCTCAATCAGATAGAATCTTCAGAGAATTTAGCTGTTGAATACTAAACTGAGCATGTGAGATTTTTAGGAGCCATATATCTTGGCCAAATTTGAATATGTTTCACAGGAAGATGCCATTTGTTAGTATCCAAAATATCTTCCAGCTGGGATGGTACAGCATGATTATGTACAAGGCAGCATCTAGGAACTTAGAGAACTTTGCTTTCAGGAATTGTTTGATCATAGGGGAGAATATATATGGAGGAACAAATAATGTCTCTCTTTTTATGTTTGCACATTGAACATCATGTCAGAAATGAGTAAGCTCCTGAAGGTATGTGAAATCAGAAACTAAGAATATTGAAAAAAAAATAATAAAAAGAGAGAGAAAACAATCATGGCAGCAAGATTCCTGTTTGCAGGTAAAATAGACATTAAAAGAGATGTCTTTAGCAACTGGCTATTCTTTGGATCAAAATGGGAAAACTACAAAATTGTAACAAGCTGGGTCAAAAGGAAAACAAAATAGGAGCAGCCACACTATTAGCTGTAATGGGCAAAAGCTGCCACATGCTCTTAGTATGTTGACAGAGGACTGGTATGATTCATGTAAAATCCCAGGTGTGCGCCAAAAACATTTCAACCCACAAAAGATATGATATATGAAAACTTTGTAAAAATCTTATATTTGCAACAAGAATAATGAAGACTCTGGGGAAACAATAGATCACTATAATGCCAAACTGTACAAGAATGGCTGACAAATGCAACTGTTAGTCCTTAAAAGTCCTTAAAAGATGAACCAACTTTAAAGTCCTGTGGCGATGGGCGAGCGACGAAGCAGCAGGTGTGGATACACTGGGAGCTGTAGCCGCGGACCTGCACACAGGCGGCTCAGGTCTAATGGACGTCTTCTTGCTGACCAAAGCAACAGCTGGATTCGGCGTCTACCTGAGTGACTGAGCAGCCCTCTTTAGGACTGCACTGCTCACCTCCATAGTAAGAGGAAGGGGCTAGAAAAGGTGCCCTAAACATTGTTTGCTTCACAGAACCCTGGCCAGCTTACCGCGGCTAGAGGGGATCCCATCTTATGCGGTCGAATAACAAAATTTCAAACAACAAAACGCAAGGTGACACCACTCATTATTGGTACATGGAATGTACGCATGCTTCAAGACAACCCCTCAGCAGATCGACCAGAAAGAAGAACAGCTCTGGTCGCCAGAGAGCTCGCAAGATTTAACATCGATATTGCGGCCCTGTGTGAAACTCGTCTAGCCAACGAAGGTCAGCTCACAGAAACAGGAGAAGGTTACACATTCTTCTGGTGTGGACGCAGCAGTGATGAACGTCATGAATCTGGAGTTGGCTTTGCGGTTAAGAATCATCTTGTCCGCAAACTTGCCAGTCTTCCCAAGGGCGTGAACGATCAACTCATGACACTGCATCTTCCACTACCGAGAGGAAAGCGAGTTATACTAAACAGCGCTTATGCACCCACAATGACGAATCCGGATGAAGTAAAGGACAAGTTTTATGAAGATCTGGATGCCCTACTTTCATCCATGAAGCGCACCGACAGGCTGATTCTACTTGGCGATTTTAACGCGAGAGTAGGATCTGATCACTCTGCCTGGGATGGCGTCATTGGAAAAAATGAAATCGGCAAATGCAACAGCAATGGCCTACTACTATTGAAGACATGTGCGGCTCATGATCTGATCATCACCAATACCATCTTCCGCCTGCCCACTCGCAAAAAGATGTCCTGGATGCACCCATGTTCCAAGCACTGGCATCTCATTGATTATGTCATCGTGAGGAAGAAAGATAGACAGGATGTAAGGGTGACTAAGGCCATGCCGAGTGCTGACTGTTGGACTGATCATAGACTTATCATCTCTAAATTAAGCCTTCACATCAAGCCAAAGAGACGTCCGCAGGGAAATAAAGCTGTGATGAAAAAGATCAACGTCAGTAAACTGAGGAACCACAACACAGCAGCTTCACTAGTAGAAGATCTCGACAACCAACTCTCAGAGCTCCAATTAGAGGAAAATGTTGAGAGGAACTGGGAACGCTTTTGAAATATTGTGCACTTTTCTGCACTAAAGGTTCTTGGACCCTCACACAGGAAACAGCAGGACTGGTTTGATGAAAATGACGAAGAGATCAAGGCTTTACTTGCTGAAAAGCACCGCCTTCACCGTGCTCATTAGAACGACCCGTCGTCAACAGCTAAGAAAAATGCCTTCAACAACATTCGCAGGACCGTACAGAGCAAGCTTCGTAAGATGCAGGACTCCTGGTTGAGTGCCAAAGCAGATGAAATCCAGAAGTTTGCTGATAGAAACGATGCCAAACGGTTCTACGAAGCCCTTAGATCCTTGTACGGACCTCGGCCTTCAGGGAGTTCCCCTCTACTGGACTTAGATGGTGTAACTCTCATTACTGAGAAGACTCTGATTCTACAGCGTTGGGCTGAGCATTTCCAATCCATACTGAACCGCCCATCTTCCATCAATAATGAGGCGATTGACAGAATGCCCCAGGCGGATATTAATTACAGCCTGGACGTTCCACCATCAGAGACTGAAACCCTACAGGCAATCAGTCAGCTGTCTAGTGGCAAGGCCTCAGGATCTGATGCGATTCCAGCGGAAATCTATAAGGATGGTGGTGCAATGCTTGTTGACAAACTCACTCAGCTGTTCCAGTCCTTCTAGAATCAAGGGTCCATTCCTCAGGAACTGAAAGACGCGTCCATCATACACCTCTACAAGAGGAAAGGAAATCGAAAAGTCTGTGATAATCATAGAGGAATATCACTGCTTTCTAGCGCAGGTAAGATCCTTGCACGAGTGTTGCTGAATCGCCTGATTGACCACCTGGAACAGGGTTTACTACCCGAGACACAGTGCGGCTTCCGCAAAGAGCGTGGCACTGTGGACATGATCTTCGCAGTTCGACAGCTCCAAGAGAAGTGTCAAGAGCAGAATCGTGAACTGTATACCATCTTTGTGGATCTTACCAAGGCTTTTGACACTGTCAGTCGCGAAGGTCTGTGGCGCATCATGTCGAAGTTTGGGTGCCCTGACAGATTCATCCTGATGGTACATCAGTTCCACGACGGCATGACGGCTCGTGTTCTGGACGACGGAGAAGCTTCAGAGGCCTTTCCCGTCATAACCGGCGTCAAGCAAGGGTGTGTGTTGGCACCGACCCTGTTCAGCATAATGTTTTCAGCTATGCTGTCAGACGCCTTTCAGAACAGTTCCTTGGGAATCAGCCTGAGATACAGGACTGATGGGAAACTGTTCAACCTGCGAAGACTCCAGGCTGTCACCAAAATAAAGGAGACTGTGCTAAGAGACCTTCTTTTTGCTGATGACTGTGCCCTGAATGCTGGATCAGAGCAGGAAATGCAAGCTAGCATGGATAAATTTGCAGCAGCATGCAATAACTTCGGCCTCCTCATCAACATAAAGAAAACCGAAGTGATGCACCAGCCAGCTCCGAAAGCCCAACACCAAGAGCCCACCGTCATAGTGAAGGGAAAAAGCTGCAAGCAGTGGACCAATTTACATACCTTGGCAGCACCCTTTCTCGCGCAGTGACAATTGACATCGAGGTCAACTGCAGAATCGCTAAGGCAAGTTCTGCATTTGGCAGACTGTTGACCAACGTGTGGGCCCGCCGTGGAATAAGCCTTGCTACAAAGCTTAAAGTCTACCGAGCAGTAGTGCTAACTACCCTGATGTATGCCAGTGAGACTTGGACTGTATACAGGAGGCACGCTAGGCAACTGAACCACTTCCACATGACTTGCCTCCGCAGACGTCTGAGGATCCGGTGGCAGGATAAGGTGCCAGATACAGAAGTCCTCTCCAGAGCAGGCCTGCCGTCAGTTTATACTCTGCTTATGAAATCTCAGAGACGCTGGGCAGGCCATGTTGTAAGGATACCAGACCACCGCATCCCCAAACAGCTCTTTTATGGTGAGCTGTCTCAAGGAAAGCGATCGCACGGGGGACAAAAGAAGTGATACAAAGACACGCTGAAAGCCTCTCTTAAGTCCCTGGATATTGACATAACCTCCTGGGAAACCCTGGCACAAGACCCATTGACATGGCGTACGCTGATCCATCAAGGCTGCCAGACATCTGAAGCCAGAAGGATAACTATAGCACAAGAGAAGCGAGCACTCCGTAAAGCCAGAGCTGTAAATGTTGTAACAGTGGTGCCCACACATGTCTGCCCAACATGTGGCAGAACATTTCGTGCCCGTATTGGCCTTATCAGCCACCTGCGGACGCACTGTGGACAGCTCACAACCTGCTAGATGTCAAGGTCTTCTTCGAAAACGATGGACGAACATCAATGCAACTGTTAGTCCTTAAAAGATGAACCAATTAGTGATAGATTGGTAATAGGGACAAATGATGCAGGAGCATGAAAAAGAATGCTCAGAGAATGCCCACACTTTACCAACAGCAACAGATTTATGAATAGCTAGTGATGAAGCTGACATCCAAATGCAGAGCATAAGTGGAGCAGACACAGATAATTGACCAGGTATCATAGGGAAAGCATAAAATATAAAGGAAAAATACACAAGAATTTGTTCAAAAGCAAATGACAAATACAAAGCAGAGAAGATAAACAAAATGCAAAGGAAGACCTGTAAATACTGTGGAAAAAATCATGTTAATGGAAAATGTCCCACATATGGGATAATATATAGTAATTTTGACAAGAGAAATAATTATGCCAAAGTTTGCAGACAAGAAAATCAAAGAAGAAAAAATCATATTGAGGAAGGAAGCAGTGATAAAGAGGATGAGATGTTGCACATAGATGAAATTAATGCAGTTCAAAACAGCAAAATAAAGCTTTAGAAAGCACAGACTAGCACCAGAAGTAAAGATGTGGCAGCAGCACACAAGCAGCAGGAAATGGAATGCCAGATAGATAGTGGTGCTTCAGTGAATGTGGTAGGCTACAAAGACTTCATCAGAATTATGCAAAACAAAGCAAAACTGTAACCAAGCAAAACCAAATTAAAATTATATGATGACACAATTATAACACCTCTAGCACAATGTAAATTAAAAGCAGAATACCAAGGAAAAACATGTAGACTGAAATATTATCTTTTACAACAACACAGAAGCCAGTTCAGCTAAAACTTGTGAGTGCATGAAGTTAGTATCACTAAACTTTGTATAAACAGTTCTTACAATAGCACACAAGCAAACAAACAAACAAAAAATATATCCAGAGCAGAGAATGCATTGTGCCATCCTTGCAGCAAAGCTGCTAAAAAATATCCTGAAGTTTTTTGAAGAACTGAGATATTTTCCAGGCCTGTTACTCCTGGAAATAGAGAAAACAATTTTGTTAGTACAGTAAGTACTTCACAGAGTTCCCATTGCATTCAGAAGAAAATATAAGGGGGCAATACATCAACTGGAAAAAGGAAGGCATCGTTACTTAAGCCACTGAGCCTAGAAGTTGGATAAACAGCATGGTAGTCATTGACAAGCTGGCAAGCTGCACATTAGCATAGACATGAGCAATTTAAACAATGCACTAAGAGGAACTACTCCCAAAGGCCTACAATTGAAGAGAGAGAATCTTACCTGGCAAAAGCAAAAATAATCTCAATACTTGTTGCCATTGCCAAAGACAGATATTAGCAAGTGCTATTGGATTAGGAAATATGCTACCTCAACACCTTTTGAACATTAGCAGGTGATTGAGGATGGCTGGGAATGCCATTTGAGTTCAAAACTGTAGCAGAATAAATTAATTGCCACCAACAAGATGTACTGACACAACTCATAGAGATCAGCAACATAGTTGATGTCATTCTGGTTTCCAGATGCAGAGACAACATGGCAGAAGCTCTGGCAAATCATGACCACAACCTCACCCATCTTTGAGAAAGAGCCAGAGAAGTAAATCTGAAATTAAGTAAAGGCAAGATGAAATTGTGATTTACTGAAGTACCATACATAAGGGAACTTGCTAACCCCAGAAAGGTAAAAGCAATACAGGAGATTCCAACACCTAAAGATATCAAATAAATTCAGTGACTATTGGGATTTGTAAAGTATCTAACCTTCTATTTTTCCAAACCTTTCAGATATGTGTGAACCTCTGAAGTGACTACTAGATAAAGATGTGGCATGAAAATGGTTACTTCAACATGATTATGCATATAATTTTACCACACTAAAATTTTACATTGTTTACAGCATAATCACATTAAAATAGATAATTTCACTCTATGGTAATGGCAACAAAATTGTGTATTAACTGAATGCGGACATAAATATGCATTTATTAACAAAAACAGCTTAATATTTCTTCTAAATAAACAGACGGCTTGCTTACATGAACATTTAGTTTGTGGTAAGCTGCGGTGTGAATCTACCCCACACTAGCCTGCCATAGATTAACTATCCATGTGAACCCTGCTTCCAGGCATTAAGTGTTCCTTAGGGTATGTCTACACTACCAGAGTAGTTCGATTCTACTTAAATCGAATTTGTGGAACCGATATTACAAAGTCGAACGTGTGTATCCACACTAAGGACAGTAATTCGACTTTGTGAGTCCACACTAACGGGGCAAGCGTCGACATTGGAAGCGGTGCACTGTGGGCAGCTATCCCACAGTTCCCGCAGTCCCTGCTGCCCATTGGAATTCTGGGTCGAGCCCCTAATGCCTGCTGGGGGAAAAAATGTGTCGAGGGTGGTTTTGGGTAACTGTCATCATTCAACCGTCACTCCCGCCCTCCCTCCCTGAAAGCGTCGGCGGGCAATCAGTTTGCGCACTTTTCTGGTGAGTGACAGCGCGGATGCCACAGCACTGCGAGCATGGAGCCCGCTGCGATCATCGCTGCAGTTATGGCCGTTGTCAACTCCTCGCACCTTATCGTCCACCTTTTTCACAGTCAGATGCTGAGAAATCGGGCGAGGAGGTACAGCAGCGCGGTGAGGACATGAAGTCTGAGAGTGGCACAGACCTCTCACAAAGCACGGGACCCCACGCCGTGGACATCATGGTGGCAATGGGTCACGTTCATGCTGTGGAACGGTGATTCTGGGCCCGGGAAACAAGCACGGACTGGTGGGACCGCATAGTGCTGCAGGTCTGGGATGAATCACAGTGGCTGTGAAACTTTAGGATGCATAAGGGAACTTTCCTTGAACTGTGTGAGTTGCTGTCCCCTGCCCTGAAGCGCAAGGACACCCGGATGTGAGCAGCCCTGACTGTGCAGAAGCGAGTGGCCATAGCCCTCTGGAAACTTGCAACGCCAGACAGCTACCGGTCAGTAGCAAACCACTTTGGCGTGGGCAAATCTACCATGAGGGTTGCTGTGATGCAAGTAGCCAACACAATCGTTGAGCTACTGCTCTCAAAGGTAGTGACCCTGGGAAACGATCAGGTCATCATAGATGGCTTCGCCGCGATGGGATTCCCAAACTGCGGTGGGGCTATAGATGGAACTCACATCCCTATCCTGGGACCGGACCACCAGGCCAGCCAGTTTATTAACCGAAAGGGCTACTTTTCAATGGTGCTGCAAGCACTGGTGGACCATAGGGGATGTTTTACCAACATCAACGTCGGATGGCCGGGCAAGGTTCATGACGCGCGTGTTTTCAGGAACTCTGGTCTGTTTAGATGCCTGCAGGAAGGTATTTTCTTCCCGGACCACAAAATAACTGTTGGGGATGTGGAGATGTCTATAGTGATCCTCGGGGACCCAGCCTACCCACTAATGCCCTGGCTCATGAAGCCCTATACAGGCGCCATGGACAGTGACAAAGAACTCTTCAACTACCGGCTGAGCAAGTGCAGAATGGTGGTGGAGTGTGCTTTTGGACGTCTCAAGGGGAGATGGAGAAGCTTACTGACTCGCTCAGATCTCAGCGAAACGAATATCCCCATTGTTATTGCAGCTTGCTGTGTGCTCCACAATCTCTGTGAGAGCAAGGGGGAGACCTTTATGGTGGGATGGGAGGTTGAGGCAAATAGCCTGGCTGCTGATTATGCCCAGCCAGACAGCCGTGCGATTAGAAGAGCCCAGTGGGAAGCGCTGTGCATCCGGGAGGCTTTGAAAGCTAGGTTCCTCAGTGAGCAGGGTAACCTGTGACTATTAAGTTTGTTCCCCCCCCCCTTCCAACACACGTTTAAAAATAAAATACATGGATCTTTGTTAATTAACACCGTTTTCTTTATTACTGATTTCACGGTAAAGGGTTGAAACTGGGACGCAGACTGTGGTGGGTAGGGTGTGTAGTGATGTAAAGACCGCTTCTAAACTTGAGGAATGACCCCCTTCAAACACAGTCTCCTCTAAAAGAACATGATGGAAACAGTAATTAACAGAAAAGTATTTTTTATTATCAGCTAGACAGTTAGGGGATGAAACTGGGACGGGGGCTTGGGTGAGGCGGGAAGGAAAGGACTTATCAACATTTTGGGAATGAGAGCCTTCTTGTACTTGAGCACTCTGCAGGGGTGGAGTGACAGTTTTCACGGCCCCTGCCGCCCCTCCTTCTCGTTACTTTGTGTGAGGGGGGTATGAGACTTTGTGGCGGGGGAGGGCGGTTAGAGATAGACTGCAGTGGGGCTCTGTCCTCCTGCCTCCGGTCCTGCAGAACATCCACAAGGCGCCGGAGCGTGTCCGTTTGCTCCCTCATTAGTCCAAGCAGCGTTTGAGTCGCCTGCTGGTCTTCCTGCCGCCACCTGTCCTCCCGTTCGCTGTGTGAGCGCTGGTACTGCGACATGTTCTTCCTCCACTGGGTCTGCTGGGCCGCCTCAGCTCGGGAGCAGCCCATAAGTTCAGAGAACATCTCGTCCTGTGTCCTTTTCTTTCGCCGCCTAATCCGCGCCAGCCTCTGTGAGGGGGATGCCGGGGTAGGTCGGGAGACAGTCGCAGCTGTGTGATGGGAAAAAGGGAGTGAATTCCTTACAAAGATACAGTTTTGCGAACAATGAACATAGTCTAGTCTGTCTCTGTGAACAAGACCATGCACAGCACCTATCTCATGTGCACTCAGGACAAGTTCGAATTTTCGGCCTTCGCATTCAGTGCCTGGGGTCTTGCAGTGGAGATCAGACAAGCGGGGCAGGACAGCAGAATTCGTGTAGCAGGCAGACATGGTAAGCCGTAGACTTTTGGTTGCTTAAAACTTAATTTATAGCAGTGCCCTCCTTTCACGGTCAAAGCAATGCTCCTAGAGTTGGCCAGTTCCTGCTGCCGGCAATCCGGAAAGCATAAACTCTGCCCCTGTCCCACCCCCTCGCGGCTGTCGCCGGGAAAGATCCCTGTATGCTGCCCCTGTCCCGCCTCCACCGCGTGGCTGTAAACTGCCGGTTACAGTTATGTAAAGGAACAGGCAAGCAGTCTCAATACTAACATTCCCCTAATTCAAAGCAGGCCACCATGGGCGAAATCACCCTGATGAGGATCAGTGACACAGATAAAGACCGCATGCTGCGTGAAAGCCAGCAAAAACCAGGGCCCTATGCCGCCATGCTCTGCGAGGCAATGATACCCGAGTACCTGATGATAGCCTGGCGAGGAAAAGTGTGCTACCACAGAGGACGCAATAAGGCCGCTCTCCCCAGGAACCTCATGCAGAGGCTTTTCAATTACCTCCAGGAGAGCTTCGTGGAGATCTCCCATGAGGATTTCTGTTCTATGCCCGTACATATTGACCTTCTTTTCCATTGTTAATATTCCTGATCTGTTAAAAATAAATGTTTACATGTTTAAAGCACTTACCGACTGATCCTTCCCCCGATTCAGGGTCCGGGTTAACGGCTGGGGAGGGTTGGTAGGGGATCTCCATGAGGGTGATGAAGAGATCCTGTCTGATGGGGAAATCAGCATTGTAAGCGCTGTCGACTGCCTCGTCCTCCTCATCTCCTGCCTCATCTTCCCCGTCTGCGAACATCTCCGAGGAACCAGCCGTCAACACTATCCCATCCTCAGAGTCCATGGTCAGTGGTGGGGTAGTGGTGGCGGCCGCACCTAGAATGGAATGCAGTGCCTCATAGAAGCGGCATGTCTGGGGCTGGGATCCAGAGCGTCCGTTTGCCGCTTTGGTCTTCTGGTAGACTTGTCTCAGTTCCTTGATTTTCACACGGCACTGCGTTGCATCCTGGCTGTATCCTCTCTCTGTAATGGCTTTGTAGATCTTCTCGTAGATCTTCACGTTTTTTGGAGCGCAGTTCCGAAAGCACAGACTCATCGCCCCACACAGAGATCAGATCCAAGACTTCCCGATCAGTCCATGCTGGGGCCCTCTTTCTATTCTGAGATTGCATGGACACCTCTGCTGGAGAGCTCTGCATCGTTGCCAGTGCTGCTGAGCTCGCCACGATGTCCAAACAGGAAATGAGATTCAAACTGGCCAGACAGGAAAAGGAATTCAAATTTTCCCGGGGCTTTTCCTGAGTGGCTGGTCAGAGCATCCGAGCTCAGACTGCTGTCCAGAGCATCAACAGAGTGGTGCACTGTGGGATAGTTCCTGGAGCTATTAGCATTGAATTCCATCCACACCTACCCTAATTCGACATGGCCATGTCGAATATAGCGCTACTCCCCTCGTCAGGAAGGAGTACAGAAATCGAACTAAAGAGACCTGTATGTCGAACTAAATAGCTTCGTTGTGTGGACGGGTGCAGGGTTAATTCGATTTAACGCTGCTAAATTTGACATAACCTCCTAGTGTAGACCAGGCCTTAGTTTGTTTTGATCAAGTCCTGTTTCAAAGACTATTAAAACAAACTAACCAACTGTTAATGCCAAGCAGCAGGATCCAACATGGACAGTTCATCTACAGCAGGTTAGCATGATGTAAATTAATGTCCCAGCTTGCTGCAAACTAATTGTTTGTGTAGACAAGCCCAGAGTTTAATGCAAGGGAAAAAACAATATTGCATTAAACTCTCGGCTTGTTTAAATGAACAATTAGTTTGTGGAAAGCTGGGATGTACAATACTTTTTCAAGCAACCATAACAGGAAAGTGCTTGACTTAACAATACTTTTTTGGTGAATTTCCATTTACACATGGCTGTAATATTGGTACAAGAAGTTATACATTGAGAGATTGTCACTTTTGATGTAGCCTGTCATGCCTGAGCATGTTAGTAAAAGTTGAGTATGTCTGTTGTGTCTACGCTGTTGACTGGTACTGTTATGCATTACAGGGCAATTACCACAAGAAATGGAAATCAGAATTGCGTGCTTCTCCAGACCCGTAAAACATCAGTTCTTGAACTACTTCACAGTAAAGCCAATATTCTTGCTGTGCTGGAATGTTGTCTTCAAACAGTGGGATATTTTAATATAGCGTGGTCTCACAAATGTTAAGGTGTTGAGGTGTTTTGAATGATTTGGCTCAAATACACTGAAAAAAGAAGCAGCAGGTGAAAAAGTGAGAGGTTAAGTCAATTTTCATATATAATTAATTTTTTTGTAGCTTTCTAACAGTGCAGTTATTGTTGCTGTATGTTGGCAAAGTTCCATGCAGTTTTCTGCCCAGAGTGTAAGATCACATATGTCACTTTTCACTTGGTGAGTACAAACCGTAGACTCTTCATAAACTATGTGTGTATTAATGTTTTGGGGCACAAACTCCTTTAGAGTCTCTAATTTTTCAATAACTGCTGCAGATTGGCAAAGATGAACAACCTCTTCAGCACATGAATTACTACTACAATCATTCTCCATTGTAAAAAATGAAATTTAATTCTCAGCATATACATAATGCTAAAGAAGTGCTTTGAACAACTATTCCATCTGGTTATTATGGAGATTGATGGGATACAAGGACTTTTCCCTCTTTCCATCAGAGATTGACAAAACTGTGCTTTTCTTGTAGGGCAGGCAGGGTGTGATGGGTTTTCCCGGGGTGACATTTGGACTGTGGGACTTCTGAGCCCTCTTTCCCACCAACCTAGGCTCCCTCTCATACTGTGATGCTGTTGGCAAGTTACAAATCTCTGGCAGGTACTGCATTTACACAGACATCCACAGGCAGGGGTACACCAAGTTACATAAATGCTTTTCCCAGCCATTCATTAACCAACAATAGAAAGGCTCCAGCCAATTATTCCCAGCTCCCCAGCTTTGCACCTCAGAACTGTATTGTCTTGACCTGGTTAGAAGCTTGACCAGTGTAAGTTCATTATCCAGTCTGCCCCTCCCTCAATATGGACACACACTAGCCTTTGCAAACTGAGCTGAGATTTCCCAAGCACTTCAGCAAAAACACACTGTTTTAGGTAAAATATAAACAGATTTATTAACTACAGAAAGACAGTTTTTAAGTGATTATAGGTAGTAAGTGTGAAGATCAGAGTTGGTTACCTAAGAAATAAAATACATTTGCAGTCCAAGTTCTGTAAATTAAACAGGATTTGAATCAAGCAGTGTCTCACCCTGACAGATGGTATAGTTCCTCAGAACATAGGCTGGAACTCTCCTTCAGTCTGGGACCACCCTCCCCAGTTCAAACTTTATATCCTCCAGATGTGTTTCCAGGTGTTGAGTTGTGGGGGGAGTGAGGCCAAGTCATGATGTCACTTCCCCTCTTTATCGTTTCTTCCAGCTTGTTGGAATGATCTGTGCTTGTGACGTGGAAGTCCGCCCCCATTGGTCAACCAGCCTCCGTTGTCTACCTGCTCTCTCTGAGAAGTCTTCTGGGATGAGTGTTGGGAAAACGGATTCCCTTTAATGGGCCATCAGCCCATCTGGCTACTCCACTGTTGTACCTGATAGGTTGGTTGTGAGTGTTCTCAACTTCACAACTTATTTTAGTAACACACACATAGCAGAACTTCATAACTTCACATACAATGATAGCACGTACAACCAAACGGGACATTAGTGTTCAACGCATCGAGACTTTTAAAGTGATACCTCTCAAGGCCTACTTTATACAAATCATACCATAATTATATGACATTGGTGAATATGGGGCTTCCAGGGTGTTGCTTTGAGGTACAGGGTGCCGCACAGTGAAATCCTGTTTTATAGTCACAACTAATTTGTTTACTTTCAAAAATATTTTCCTCCGGAAATACTCATCAAGGTTCAGCAAATGTTCCATGCATGTCATGTGCACACCATTTACATACAAAGATTTCAAACCTTAATCCCAAACTTTACCTATGTAGATGGCATTATCTGTCACACATGTAGTGATGTGAATGAATAGTATTGTGAATTTCTCAAGTTTCCCTAATTGCCTGGCCTACTGCTTTCAAATTAACTGCTTCCAAAACTTCATAATTCAATCAAAAATATCCAGATTGATGTGTTTACTTGCTGCTGAGGTATCCACATTGTCACTGCTTCTTGGGATGGGAATAAAAGAATATTAAGCACACATTTGTATCAATGACAGTAGTTTCTTCAACTACAATTGCTGATTCTTTCAAAGGCTTGCGGCTTTTCTTTTAATTCTTGTATGTGATGCTCAAAAACCCTCCGATAAGGAAAACTTTCTAAGCTGGTCTGCATGAGGTATAATGATATCACTGCATATGAAGTTGTGGAGGCTGCTGTCTGGATTGGAGGAAGAAGTGTGTGGCCACTTTAAGGTCCAGAGAGCCAGATTGACTTGCTGTGGCAGCTTCAGACCAGGTCAGCATGAGAATTATGAACCATATTCCTTCCTCCCCCCTGACTGGAAGACAGCAAGGACTATTTAGGTTCATATCCATGCAGGATGCCTTCTTTTACCTGCACTAGGGTGAGCAGCAGGGACAGCAGCACAGCAAATTCTACTCTCTCATGGCTCCATGTGGTAACAGAACAGTGAGGACAGAGGAGTGGGGTCGAGGGAGAAAGAGTAGGGCAACCAGATAGAAAATGTGAAACATTGGGATGGGGGGTGGGAGATAACAGGTGCCTGTATAAGACAAAGCCCCAAATATTGGGATTGGCCCTATAAAATCGGGACATCTGGTCATCCTAAGAAAGAGCCCTCACCCTCCATCAAACAGCAGTAGAAGCAGGTGTTTGGTAACACAGGGGAAATAGGAAGGAGATTCAGACTCAGCTAGGTGCTGTAGCAGACCAGTAAGAACATAGAGCAGAGAGGGAAGGAGGCCCCCACCCGCCCACAGAGGCAGAAGCAGGTGTTTAGTAGTTAAATACCAGGTTTTGTCATGATCTGCTATAGGCATTACACTAGTCACTTCTTTCTTGGTGTCATGGGAAGGGATTTCTTCCTCACCACTAGATTGATCAAGGCAAGATGTGTTTTTTCACCTTTCCCACAGTGAGCTGGAGGTGAACGTGAATGTTGGAACCATTATGTTATCGTGGGGCTTACATAAGCATAACCCTTCTGTAAGCATGGGGCTGCTGACACTGCCAAAAAGTCTCAATCAAGTTTTGTTTACACAAGACTTTCTCACTGTTTTCACAGTTGAACTGAAACTCATAGGTTTCATGACAGTGGTGACCACCATGACATAATTGTATCCTCAGACATCACCATCACACGTATCAAGGAGCTGGTGACTAAATATCCCATCCTGAAATGTTACAATGTGAATAAAGGGACAACCACACAATGTGATGTCACTGAGACAGGGCTTGAGGCATCACAGTTACAAAAGGGACAGCTGGTAGCTTTTGCATCAAGGTCACTATTGCCCATGAAATAAAGATATGCCCAAACTGAAGAGCAATGTCTTGCAATAGTGTTCACAAGAGAAAAGTCTGACCAGTCTATTTAAGAGCGGGAAGTCATTCGAATAGACAGTAACCACTAAAGAACATTTTTAAAAGAGCAACTACTAGCGGCCCCGGTATGTTTTCAGCCTATACTACTTAAACTGCAACCCTACAACTTGTATGTATGCTACAAGCAAGGGACTGAGATGTACATAGCTGAGTTCTTATCCAGAGCAGCCTTGCAGCAAGAAAATATATTAACTGAACAAGAATATGAGATTCTTAAAGTTGTAGAAATACAGAAAAACATAGCTTGACACAGAGAGCGTCAACCAGGCCAATTATGTGCCAGTGTCAAGACAGGGGCTAAAAAGAATCTGAGAACAAACTATACAAGACAAAGATTAACAAGTGCTCACATCCATCATTCTGTCAATTGTAAAACCCAGATCACTGATGATAGAAATTCTTTCAAGAATACATCAAAGACATTCCAGAATAGAAATATGTATCCAGAAAGCCAGAGATGCTGTATACTGCCCAACTGTGAGTAAGGATATCTGAGACCTGGTGCTCAGTTGTGATACCTATGAGGAAATGTAGGCCAAGCAGCAAAAAGAGATCATGAAAATATACACAATTTCCAACAGACCTTGGAGCAAAATAGGAATGATTTTTTTTTCATGGCAAGCCACATAAAAAAACTCATTATTGTACACTACTATTTAGATTTCTGGGAACTGTACAAATGTTAAACACTACTGCAGCAACTATGATAGACAAAGCAATGAAACATTTTCAGCAGATATGGCATTTCAAACTGTAGTTTCAGACAAGGAATCCCAGTTTCCTTACAGTGAGTTTGCGCAATGCACCCAGAAGTAGGAATTAATTTCTGAATTATAAATGTCCATTGTAAGTCCCATGGAACCCTATGGTATTACTTGTTATATTTGGACCAAGCAGTAAAGGATATAGACATGGACAATATGATTTAAACACAGATATCTGCTGTGGTGACTTTATTGTTCTTAGCATATGCACAATGTGCCTTAGGTGGCACATGACCAGGATTCATCACCGAATTTGGTCCACTGGTTGGATCATTACCATCCCCGGCTTGGGCTGGGTACTGACCTGGATTGCAAGGTGAATACTGATCCTGGCAGCAAAACAGAAACCAAGCCTAAGTGAGGCTCTGCGCTGAGGAAGGTGGGTACAGAGCACTCAAATATTTAAAGGGATAGGACATCAAATTCCTCCAAAATACTTTCCAAATGTACATACACAAACACATTATTGATTACATGGCTGACGGAACAAACTATATAACCTAACTAAAAGTTGTGAGTGGACTAGTGCAGACTCTTAAATTGCAAGGGAATATTCTGCCCTGGAATAGAGTTTGTAAACTATATATATTCAAAAGAGCTTTGGAATTCTCCAGGCTGGAAAGTGCTGAGATACTACAGTAATGGGCACATGAGAAAAATGAGGGTATGATAGAAAGGAATTAAGATCAAAAGGATTTGAAACAGATCCTTAATGTTGCAACAATTTATATGTTTAGGCACAGCACTAGTTTTCACACTCTCTTGGGATAATTGGTGATGGTGGTTCAGCAATAGGAACAATAGGAAGAGTCAATTGTAAGGAATCAGCTGGATCTGGTAAGACATCAGGTGGATGTGGTACCAAATTTTCTTCCAACAAGTCAGTGAAATTAGGAATTGAAACAGGAGAAGTTTCGATCAGAAAAATAGAAAATGTGACTGGAATATCCCTGAATTCTGGTACTGGTTGAGGTTGCAATTGGTCCATATGTTTCCATAAAGTACTATTGAATAGTTTTACCATGAATTAAACAGGTTCAATGCATATTACATGTTCTCCAGGTACCCATTTCACTCCAAAAACTACAGTTGCAAATCCACACTAAGTCTCCTACTTGAAAAGAATGATGATGAGTCTCATGTCGTCAATTAATCTGCATAGCTTGAGATTTGGCTTCATGTTGTGAGGCAACATCAGAATGTAAGGTCCAAACAGGTAAGCAAAGATCACTTCAAAAACAGAGTTGCAGGTGGCTCTTGGGTAGTAGCATGTAGTGTGTTCCTGTAGACAAACACGAAATTGTCCACTTTCTGTCAATGCTTTCCACTAATCCATTTGGATCAAGATGGTGTGGAGCAGAACATATGTGCAGGATTCCATTTTCAGGTAGTAACCTCTGAAATTCATCAGAACAGAACTGAGGTCCATTGTCAATCACCATCTGTATTCAAATTGGCTAAACAAGGTACGAAGATATCAAGTGGTCTTGGTAGCTCTCATAGATGTCTTTCTATAAACTTCTGGTCACTTCAAATAGGCATTGACTATGACCTAAAACATATAATCTTCTAAGGGTCCAACAAAGTCCAGGTGAATACATGTCCAAGCAGAATTGGCCATGACCAAAGGTGTTGATGAGCTGAGCCAGGATCATGCTGAATTTGCTGACATGTAGTACAGCACTTCACCTTCCTCTCAATGATTTTAGTGATCTCTTGCCATCAGACCTGACTCTGGCATAGGGTCTTCATCAATACAGTGCCAAAATGACCTTCATGGCGAGCTTCCAAAACATGAGATTGAAGTGAGTTTGGAATGATCACTCACAATGCCCATAAAATGCAACCTTGATTCACAAATAATTTACATTGATGTAACACAAATTGTGTAAACTGTGGGTTCTTATGACCCAGCACTGTATCATGTAGTATCATTCCCTTCATCATCCTTAGTGGTTTCTTTGTTGATATCTGTGCTACTGACAGGTAATCTACCTATCAAATTAAGATAAAACACATTGTCCAAAATTTCCTTCAGTTAATGGGAGCTTGTGCATTGCAAGCTCAACAGCCCATCAGCATTGTTGTGCTAATTCTCTTTCAAGAATTGTATGATATTGGAATGATCTGAAAATAGCAGTGTCCATCATTGTGTACAACCAGTGGCCAATGATAAAATTCCATGTTTCAGTACAAACATTGAAAAATAAAAGGAAGTGATTCATCAGCAAAGTAAATTATCTATCTGTAAGGACCCAGGAACTAGAACCTGAGTCTGAGGGTGAGCTGGTAGTCCCACAGTGCCACCAAGAAGATATGCAGAAGCACAGCCAGGGAACACTGTGGAGAGTAGGCACCACAAGAAGTGCCGCACAAGAGACCCAGAGTGAAAATACCCAATGGCCGTCTGATCGGCTATGCCCCCTATTTAACTCTAGGGGTTGGTCCCAGGATGTTCTCTGGACAACCACACAGACTTTGGCCTGGTGCAATGCCAGACCCTGCTTGATCTTCTGATCTCTAGTCTGATTCTGATCTTGATTCCTGCCTCTTGATTCTAACCTGGTTCTGCCTCTGATCTGTGGTCTCCAACTCCAGCCTGACTCTGACACAGACTCTTACTTATGGAATCTGGCTCATGAGATCCCTCCAGCTCCTGCCCAGCAACTACAATCCCCTGGTGAGCAGACGTCAGCCCAGGTGCAACCTCTAGGCCAGACTGCCTATACTCCAGTCCATTACACTACCATAAAGATATATATGCAGTATTGTTGTAGCCACGTCAGTCCCAGGATATTAGAAAGAGAAGGTAGGTGAGGTAATACCTTGTTTTTAGGGGGGGGGACCAACTTCGGTTAGTGAGAAAGACAAGCTTTTGAGCTTAAACAGAACAGTTCTTCAGGTCATATAGAGAGGTATGGAACTGCCAAATTCCAAAGATAATGATGAGAGCTTCTTGCTCTATTTGAGCATAGTTCTTCTCAGAGGTGGTGAAAATTCATGAAGCATAGGCAATTAGTTTCTCCCTGCCATCAAGAAAAATGTGGGAAATAATTGCACCCACTCCATATGGTGAAGCATCACGAGCCAGTTGTAAGGGTAACGAGGCATAAAAGTGTGTAATAACTTTGGCTGATGTCAACAGTTTCTTTGCTTCCTTAAATACACAATCACATTTCTTTCTTTTGCTTGTAACAGTTTACGTAAAGTGGCAATATTGTTGCCAGATTAGGCAGAAATTTACAATAGTATTTAAGCAGTTCCAAGAACTAAGGTAACTGTGACAGGTTCTCTGGAGTGGTGCTTCAAGAATCACTTTCTCTTTCTCTGGTGATTTTCTTAAGCCTGTGGCATCAATTACACATCCAACATAGTCAACTAAAGATTTGAATAACTAATGTTTACCTCAACATACTTTCAGTCCATGGTCTTCCAAACATTGCAAGACAGTGCCCAGATTTCCAAGATGAACCTCTTGATCATTGCCTGTAGCAAGGCTGTTGTGCAAATAGCATTGAACATTGTCCATTCCTTTCAGGGTCTCATTCAGGGCTTTCTGGAACATAGCAGGAGTCAAGGTGTTACCAAAAGGCAACTTGTTGTAGAAAATAAGCCTTTTTGCATGTTGACTGAGATTTGGAAGATACCGGATCAATCTCCATTTGTAGGTATGTATTGATCAAATCCAATTTGCTGGATCACAGACATCTATTACAAGTAGTAAACAAATCTTCAATTCAAGGTAGTGGATACAGGTCTATACATAAAACTGGATTCAATATCGCTTTTAAATCGCCACAAATTCAGATGGAGCCATTCTTCTTGATCACTGGTACAATGTGTGTCGCGTACTCATTGTATTAAACTGGTGACAAGACTCCAGTGTTCACTAAATGGTCCAAATCAGCTTCCACCAGAGGCTTCAAAGCATAAGGCACAACGCTGGCTGTCAGACTTAACAGTGAGCTTCACTGTCCTGTTGCTCAGCTGTCCAAGTACTATTTTTCAAAAACTTTTACTATTCTTCCAAAACTTTGCAGTGTCTCTGTGATATTTCTTGATGGTTTTCACGTGCTTCTGTAATCACCCTGATCTTGGTCCAATTCATCTTGAGCTTCTCAAGCCAAGTTCTGCCAAAAGATGTGGGTAGCTTTCTTCAGTCATATACAAGAGTAAAATGACTGATTGCCCATCAAGCTGATCTTTCACTTGGAATATCTCTTTGGGGGACTAATTTTTCCTCCTCCTTGTTAATTCTTCTAAACCATGGAGGTTTCTTACAGAGGAACTTGTGACAAACTCTGGTGATAGGTAGATGCAAAAATCAGTAAGATGCAGCTCCTGGATCAAGCTCCATTCTTATAGGAACTCCTTTGATCAAGGGTGTTACCCAGATGCCATCTCTTACTACAGCTTCTGATAACACCTGAAGTGCTAGTTCAGGGATCTGCAACATTTGGCATGCAGCCCGCCAGGGTAAGCACCCTGGCGGGCCGGGCCGGTTTATTTACCTGCCGCATCTGGGAGCCGCGATCGGCCAAACCTGTGGACGCGGCAGGTAAACAAACCGGCCCAGCCCGCCAGGGTGCTTATGCTGGTGGACTGCGTGCCAAACGTTGCTGATGCCTGTGCTAGTTCTTGATCAGTGTCACTAGAGCACTTGTCTTTCTCCACATTATGAATTTCTGACTTCCATCCTTTCTTAAGTTCAGTTTTCAAGGTGTCTTCTTGCATGGACAGTAAGTCTGTGGCTGGTCATGGAACTCTGGAACAGGTCACAGTAGTGTGTCCTTTCTTCTGGTCACTTCTTGCAAATAACCTGGTGTGCCCAGCAATCCTTCTCAGCATGTGTAATTTGTTCACAATAGCCACACAGAATTTCCTTATGTTCACATAGTCCTCAGTCTTGCTGATTCAGGAGGTGTATTTCTGATTTCACATTAAATTCCAGAGAATCCTTCTCTGCAGTTTCGATAGGAATAGCTACCTTAACAGCCTTCCTGAATGTAAGCGCTGATACAGTCAGTAACTTATTTTGGATCTTATCATTACATATTCCAGAGACAAACTGATCATGCAAGGCATCACATAATGTTTGTCTGAATTGACAATGCTCTGACAACTTACTTAGAACAGCAACAAATTGTGCTACTACTCTCCACATCCCTGATGTTGCTAATAGAACAAATATCATTCTGCTATCATTGATGGGATAGGAGAGAAATGTTCATGCATTGCTGCAGTAATTGAAGTGTACATGGCATTTCCAGGGATAGGTGGTGACAGTAGGTCACACAATGATAGATCCAAAGCCATGCCGACTGCTGTGAGCAAGGTTGAAATTGTTTGTCTGTCTGGAATAGAGCTGGAATCTACAAAATGCTCATACTTTGTAACCTTAGCAGTGCTTGATGTAGCTCTTTATTGAGAATGGCCTTGAATGACTTCTGATCTATTTTCACCTTTACAACTTGGCTGTACATATATTGGTGGAATTTATCACAGCCAAACACATTGATAGTTATCCTTTGATCCATGCACAGGTTTGTTGTGACCTAGTTAGGTGTTTTTTTTTATTCCCTTAGCATATGCTCCCGATCAGCCATCTTGCAACAGCAACGTTTCTAGACCATTGGAACTTACATCCACTGAAATTCTTACAAGACTGCATTAAATGCTTCAATGGACTTGAAGCTAAGGTGATTTAAAGGCACTTTTATGCTCTCACAAGACAGGACTGCTCCAGGGCCCCAGTGTAACTAAGAGAGCCCTGAGGGTCTGTCTAGGTTACAGCAGCCTCCCCAGGTTGCTCTAGAAGCCACAATTCTGTCTGGAATCTCCATAGAACTGTGTGATGCAGCTCCATCCCCCAACCATATCTCCCATTCCCAGCCAGTTCCTATGCCAGGGTTGTTGGAGGTGTCCGTAAAAGCAGCCTTATGGCTGTTATGCACAATGCCAATGCCAGTGAAATCCTTCTTTGATACCCTTTATGCTTCACTGACCTGCTTCATGTGGCATAAAGGAGCTGGATCATGGATTAGGATGTCATTCATTTTTCTTTTAGATAACCCCCAATACTAATAAGCATCTTTTCTGCGGAATTAATTTACTGAGATAAGAGATCAGATCCATGAATCATGTTCATTTTGCCTTGTGGTATTTTCATATGCATCTTTCAAGTTTAGCTTCAGGTCATGTTCACTGAATGTGTCCTATACAGATAATAGCATCAATTCAATTGGTACTTTGCTTTGTTTAACTTATCTTCTTTTCTTATTTCCTTTAGTGTTATATCCAGTCTTTGTTTTGCTGTGTTCTTTCCGTATTAGAGCTATACAATGACTTCCTCATGGGGTATTTGATAGCAGCCTTCAACTACCTGAACGAGGGTTCCAAAGAGGATGGAGCTAGGCCAGGGGTTGGCAACCTTTGGCACGTGGCGGGCCAGGCTGGTTTGTTTACCTGCTGCGTCCACAAGTTCGGCCGATCGTGGCTCCCACTGGCCACAGTTCGCAGTCCCAGGCCAATATGGGCTGCGGGAAGCGGCGTGGGCCAAGGGATGTGCTGGCTGCTGCTTCCCGCCATCCAGGGGCTTACCCTGGCAAACCGCATGCCAAAGGTTGCCAAACCCTGAGCTAGTCTCTTCTCAGTGGTGGCTGATGACAGAACAAGGAGCAACAGTCTCAAGTTGCAGTGGCAGAGGTCTAGGTTGGATATTAGGAAAAAACTATTTTACTTGGAGTGTGGTGAAGCACTGGAATGGGTTAAGCACTGGAATGGGTTACTTAAGAAGGTGGTGGAATCTCCATCCTTAGAAGTTTTTAAGACCCGGCTTGGTGTTGGCCCTGCTTTGAGCAGGGGATTGGACTAGATGACTTCCTGAGGTCTCTTTCAACCCTAATCTTCAATGATTCTACGATCCTGTCTAACACAAGCCATTGGATTTCATACCATGATTCCTGCATCAAACCCATACATTCTGGTTCAGCTAAGGAATTTCTTTTAGGAAGACATCCAATCTTGATTTAAAATCTGCAAGTAACAGATTATTCCACTGGTGAATTACCCTTACTGTCAAAAATGTATGCCTTATTTCAAATCTGAATTTGTTTTACTTCAGCTGCATCCACTGGATCTTGCTATACATTTTGCTGCAAAAATAAAGAGCACTCTACTACCAGAAATCATCTCCCCAAGTAAGTACTTATAGATGGTGATTAAGTCATATCTAAATTATATCAACTGAGGTTCTTTAGTCTATCCCTGTAAGGCAAGGTTTCCAGACCCTGAATCATTTTTGTAAATGTTTCCTGAATACTTTTCATTTGTCAACATCCTTTTTTTTAAAGTATTGACACTAGAAATGAATGTAGTATTCCAGTAATTATCACACTAATACTATATACAGAATAAATAACACCTTCCTACTTGTACTCAATATTCCCCTTTTTATATATCCAAGGATGTCATTTGCTATCTTAGACACTGCATCACACTGGCAGCTCATGTTAAGTTGGCTGTCCAACATGGCCCTTAAGTCCTTTTATGAATCATGTCTTTTCAGAATACAGACACCCCCCCTTTCTATAAGTGTGACCCATATTCTTGGTTCCTAGATAGTATAATCTTGTATTTAGCTGCATTAAGTCACAGTCTTCAAGTAAGCACAAGTTACCTGACCTGCCCCTATCATTATTTACCACTCCACTAGTTTTTTGGTGTCATCTGTAAACTTTACTAACAATGATTTTATATTTTCTTGCAGATCATAGACAAATATATTAAATAGTATTAGGCCAAGAACAGATCCCTCCAGAAACTGTCTCTTCTAGAAATGCCACATTTACAATTCCCCATTTAAAATTCCTCATTTACAATTACTTTGGGATCTCTTAGTTAGCCAGTTGATACATTTAATATGTTCTACTTTATTTTTTATCGTGTTATTATTTTAATCAAAATGCCATCCTGTACTATGTCAAATGACTTACATATATATATAAATTTAAGTATTTTATGTCAACACAAGTATAAAATAACATTGCTGATCATGTCACAGACCCAATTAATTGGACTAACACTATAGTGACAGTGATTAAACTAAATAAAACATTTACTTGTCTCAGTTCTCAACATCTAAACAGAAAAATTCAATTTGAGCACTTTCCTTTGAGCACTGTTAGGGGGATCTTTTTTCTAGATGTTTGCCAAGGCATTTAATGGATGCTGTTAGGATGTGAAAATGCCAGTATGAGGATATTTCATACCTTATTTGAAAGATATAGGTTTAAAAGCTGCCATTTGGCATTGAATTGTCACTGGAAATCTACCAAAGTATTTTTGCTCAGCAATTTGCTGAATTTTTGAATCCTCACTCAGTCACTCTTCTCTTCTGTAGACTAAATGAGCCCAGTTCTCTCAGCCTTACTTCATAAGTCATGTGCCCTAGCCCATAATCATTTTCCTTGCCCTCTGCTGGATTCTCTCCAATTTGTCCACATTCTTTCTGTAATAGGATCCCCAAAACTGGACACAATACTCCAGATTTGGCCTCACCAGTGCCAAATAGAGGGGAATAATCACTTCTCTCGATATGCTGGCAATGCTCTACTAATGCCACCAAATATGCCGCTAGCCTTCTTGGCAACAAGGGCATACTGTTGACTCATATCCAGCTTCTCGTCAACTGTATTCTCCAGGACCTTTTCTCCAGAACTGCTGCTTAGCCAGTCAGTCCCCAGCCTGCCAGACTCTTCACTTGTCGTTGTTGAACCTCATCAGATTTCTTTTGGCCCAATCCTCCAATTTATCTAGGCCAATACGTCCCTCAGCCCACGGCACTTCCCGCTGCCCCCATTGGCCTGGGACGGAGAACCGCAGCCAGTGGGAGCCACAGTCTGCTGAACCTGCCAACATGGCAGATAAACAACTGGCCAGGCCTTCCAGGTTACTTACCCTGGCAAGCCGCGTGCCAGAGGTTGCTGACCCCTGATATAAAATAAGATAAATATCAGATAACATTATTTGTTGCGTACACCACTTGAAGGATGTTAGGATTCACTTTAATAAGTTGTTCAGTTGGATTATCCCTTTTTATTCCACTAGTTGCATAAAATGATTCATATTTCAGAATGTCATATACATGAGCTTTTACATTCACTGTGTGAAATAAATTCATGAAACAAATTAAGTTCTATAGAATAGAGAATTTAGTTCCAGGACCTCAAACTCCCTAAACTCATATTTTTCTTTAATCTAACCAGCCAATGTGGCTTTGAGAAAAAAAAAATTCCTGGCCCAATAAGGTACAATTTTGGTTTCAACTTAAGCACAATCATAGATTTTAGTATAGTCTTTACAATTATGTTACTTTTTTCACTTATGTTTATCTTTAGTGGTATCCTGAGTTTTTAAGGGAAAGATTTGTATGCCGTACTTGCTGACTGTCACATGTGTTCTTTTGTTCATGAACCAATAAAATATTTTGCATTTTTATTAGTATGGTTATGTTTTACTGTCTTGTTCTGTTTCTTCCTCTTATAGCTAATCACCTTATATAATCATTCAATTGTGTTATATATTTTTTGTGGTTAATTCACATGTAATCAATGTGTGATTAATAGATTTAAGTTGTAGATATAAATTTAGGAAATATGAAGGATAATATTATAGGGGTATAGGATTGATAAGTATATAGTATTGGTGAGAGAGTATTAAGTATCTAAGTAAAATTAAGCTGTAAACCAAGGCCTACAGGCCTCAGATCTGTAACATATTCATCTTAAAACAGGGGTCGGCAACCTCTGGCGCGCGGCTCGCCAGGGTAAGCACCCTGGCAGGCCGGCCAGTTTATTTACCTGCCACGTTGGAAGGTTTGGCCGATCGCGGCTCCCACTGGCTGTGGTTCGCTGTCCCAGGCCAATGGGGTCTGCGGGAAGCGCGGGGTGAGGGCGAGGGATGTGGTGGCTGCGGCTTCCATAGTCTCCTTAGCCACACAAGGCCTTAGTCCTGAACCAGGTTCGCATGACTAGTTGGTTGAAAGATAATCCTGTACCAGTAATGTGCAACATTACAGTAAAAGATGTGTTGAGTGCTGATCTTCTGGAAACTATGCAGCAATAGACTGGAAAATATGCTGCAGTTTATTAATATCTCAAGATGACCAATAGTAATGTCTTGGGGAATTTTAGCTTGTCCATAAGTTGCTATGGTAATTATTTGTCATAAATGTTAATGAAAATAAGGGGAACTAAGGGGATAGCCAATGAGAAATGGGGCACCCCTAAATTAGTGGGATGTGGAGATTAGGATAAGGAAAAGAATTGGAACTTTTATGTATGTGTATGAGCCTTAAGAATTGTAAGCATAGCTCAAGCCTGTTTGCTGGGGGAGCAGAAGGAGGAGAATGTATGAGGAGACACCAGGATGACCACAACAAGTGGTGGTGATGATAAGGAAAATAATGATTGACATTCCAGAGTCCCCCAGCAAGCGATGGGAGATGGGAGTAATGCCAGTCTTAGGGCTAAATACTTTGCGCTATCTCTATTTGGTATTTTATTTCATTGTTTGTGGAGTTGTTTATGTGCTTAGTAGATTTGTTACTAAAGGGACTTCTGATAAATTGCAGTTGTTTCTCGTGTGCTTCTAGGGTCCCTTATTCTAATGATACAAATAATATTCCCGATGCTATAGCGCTCAGGAGACTCAACCTTTATTGACCACTGTGGTCTAAAAGATCAATCTATATTAATTAATTAATCAATTAATCACCAATTCCTCAATAAGGCTACATTCTAATGAATGTACATGTACTGTCCTATGTGAAGTATGAGTTTTTTATGCTTACAACAGGACTCAGTTGCAAACTGATTTGGCTTTCTGTGTGCTGTATATGTCTTTTCATATCCCAGACCCTTTTTTGGGTATGGCTTTTGCCACCTCTGACAGATTACTGCTGTGTGCTAATACTTGTGCTTTGTCTGATTTGGTTTTGACTGCTGTCTCAACTGGCCTTGCCTTTTGCTGACTGCAACACTATCAGCCTGATCACATGCTTTAAGCTGTCCATTGCTTGCTTCTTTATGTATGCCGATATCAATTTCCTAAATCAAATTCTCTTAGTGATCTTACTTCTATATTTGTATTTATTATATACCAAAATTTTGTGTTTAATTGAATTGTCTGTGTGTTGTACAAATTCGCAGGAATTTGATCTTGATTCTTAATTCAGCCAGATAATGATCAATTGTTTCTTGCATCTTCTGATATCCACTAAAGAACATGCGCCTTTTGAACATCAAATATTTTCTGGGATAGCAATTAAATCTCGGAAAACAATTCACAATGAATAATTTATTTGGTATGTTTAGCCCTTTTTCTTGTTCTCAGATCATCCATATACAGATTGTGATTTTTACAAGTTCTTTTACACTTCAAATTTGTTTAAACTTTTGTACAAACTAATTTTAGACTTTGGATTTCACATTGTGAACTGATTTCTGTAAATAATACTGAGAATGATAATGTATGATTCAGTATATGGTTTGTAATCTGCTGTGAGTATGCCTCTGAGTTTCAATATTTTGTGATTCATCATCTGAGTCACCCGGTCTTGTTTCTTTTTTCTTATATGATGATCTAACTTTTGATTCCTTCTCCTTGTTCTAGCCTTAGTCCTGTCTATATGGCATTGGCTTTTTGAGTCCTTCTCCATTCTAGTCTGTCTTGAAGCAGTTCCGTGAAAAATCTGTACCCAGTCAAATTCTTTTGTATGATATCCATCCATCTGTTTGGGGGTCCTCAAAACCTTCTCTTACCCTACACTTCTAAAGTTTAACATGTTTCCTATATATTCTATCAATCTTGTTTTCACATGCCTAAACAATCTAAACCTGTATTCCTACAGCTTTTCTAGAAAAGCTCAGTGAATTTCCCCTTCCCCTAATTCATTTGTTCTTCACATGGTCCATCCTTGTAACTCCAGAGATCCATTTTAACCTTTTCATTTCTACTGTATTCAAGATCTACACCTGTCTCTTCCTCCGTGCCCAGCATTCAGAGCCAGACAAAGGTGCAGACCTAATTACCAACTGGTAGACTATTCTTTTCAATTAGATAGGTTTTCTCCTATTACAGATTACTCCCCGAGCATGCTGTACCTTTTGGACTACACATAGCTAATTGTCCGCTGTGAGTTTTTATATTTTGTGACTGGCTGCATAAGTCACAAGATATTTTTCCTGTTTCCCAGTAAGATAGAAGGTGCTTCTGCTCTTAATTAAATTAATTTTGTCATAAAATTACTTTTGTTGCATGATAAAATAAACCTCAGGAATGGGCTTGAAATTCATTTTCTGCTGCCATTCATACCACCACATTTTACTCATACAAATGTTCATAAAGAAGGAATAAAAATGGGAGGCTTTGACGCAGTCAAAGTGAAATTAGAATGTGATGAAATATTCTGTGTGTTATAAGCACAACATATTATTTTTTCTCTATTCACCCAGCTGCAGCTGCAATATTGCTGAAACTTTTCAATTATTTTCTTGTATTTCAACTTATTGTCCTTATCCCAACACTAAGGCTCTCACTGCATCTCATTACTGACTCAGCCTAGTAGCACAGCTAAACACATTAAACTTTCCCAGTCTTTTGTTGCATTTTTCAGCAATATGCCTCCAAAATTAAATGCACTTGGTAGCTTGAAGGGCTTAGTTTAAAAGCAACTATTTTCAGTTCTGTTTCCCACTTAGATGTACAAAGTGGGGTAAATTCTGTTCAGTATTACACTTGATATAGATTTCAAGTAGTTTCATAGATGTCAGTAGCACTACTCCAGATTTACACCAGAGCAAAATTTGGACTCTTATGTATAGACTGTTTGGTTCATGATCTGTATTACATGTTGACTAGAATTAGGAAGCTCCTTTGATTCTTTTCTCTAAACAGCAAGCTGAGAACGTAGACAGGATTTTCAAAAGCACTCAGTGCTGGCCTAACTCTGCTCCCATTGAGTTCAATGGAGTTTAATCATTCACATCAATGTGAGCAGAGATAGCCCCAAAACACTGAGTGTTTTTGAAAATTACACTCTTAGTCCAAAGGGTCAGTTTCCTATCTACTTATTTACATGAATTTGATTTTATGCATCAAAGAGTCGCACAATGGGTCTACTCAAAGTGAAAAATACTACTCAATGTGAATTGAGTTAAAGGAAGAATTTGGTACCTTGAAGGGGGAAAATGCAAATAGTGATGTGGCTGGATGGATGAATCATGCAGCGGCAGCAGCAACTTGTGGAGCGAGAGTGGGGCTGTAGACTGAGAGGGACAGAGCGATGGCATACAACTGTGGGAAAAACTAATCCCCAGAATGGCCAGGAGGAGGCACCGTCATAGCATTGAGCTGAGCACCCCGTCCCAGTGAGAGAGACAAGCTTTTGTGACAAAGTTGGTCCAATAAAAGGAGTTGGTCCAATAGGAGTTCATAAAATTGAACATCTCAAAATGACAATAGGTATGATGCATAAGTTGCAGTATGGTGCACTGCATCTTTTCCCTCTTATCATTCAAACCACTGCAAAGTGATTTCCAATATATTGGAGGCATCAGAATGTTGACTCGTTCTTTAATTTTTTGATGTGATTTTTTCCCCCTATTGGGGAAAAATGATTAGCATACCTAGTCATTTGTAAGTCTGGTGTTAAAAAAACAAAAAACAAAACAGGTTCTACTGTAGATAGATTCACTATTGAATTAATATCTGTTACACATACCTCTCCTTTGGGACTTATTCTAGTACACCTAACCAATGAACAGCTCCAAACAACTGCCATTTAAACAAAAATGGGGTTGTGTCCTATCTTGGTTAATACACGTTGATGGACCTATCCTCCATGAACTTATCTAGTTATTTTTTGAACCCAAGTTATACTTCTGGCCTTTACAACATCCTCTGGCAAATAGTTCCACAAGTTGACTGTGCATTGTGTGAAGTACTTTTTTATGTTTGTTTTAAACCTGCTGCCTATTAATTTCATTGGGTGACATCTAGTTCTTGTGTTATGTGAAGAGGTAAATAACATTTCCCTATTCAATTTCTCCACCCGATTCATGATTTTATAGACCTCTATTGTATCCCTCCCCGCTTAGTCGTCTCTTTTTTCTAAGCTAAACAGTCCCAGTTTTCTTAACTCTCCTCATATGGATGCTGTTCCATACTCCTAATCATTTTTGTTGCCCTTCTCTGTACAGTTTCCAATTCTAATACATCTTTTTTGAGATGGGGGACCAGATATGCACACAGTTTTCAAGGTATGAATTGACCATGGATTTATATAGTGGAATTATGATATCCTTCTATCCCTTTCTTAATGGTTGCTAATATTGTTAGCTTTTTTGACTACCACTGCACACTGAGCACATGTTTTCCAACACTATCCACGATGAGTCCAAGATCTTTTTCTTGATTGGTATCAGCTTATTTAGACCACATCACTTTGTATGTATAGTTGGGACGTTAATCCTGTACTAGTGACAAGTTTAAGGTCACATGTCACATTTCTATCTTTCAGAGGTAGAAACAGGAGCTTTATAGGTGGAAAATGGAAAACAAGTGGGACTAATCACATAGGAAGGTTCTACTCATCATGAGTAGAGGAGGCAGAATTTGACCCATGTATTGTTAGATAAAGCTTTTAAACTTAAGAACAACAAAGTTAAGATGTACAAGTCATTGAATTCTGTATAATCAGTGAAGACTGTAGTTGGCTTGGACTGAAATAAGTAAGGAATCTTGCCCCCAAATACTAGAGAGAAAATGAAATAGATTGAAAAATAGGAGCCATTTACAAAATCTAGCTCTAATTTCTCAAGCTCAATTTAGTTCACATTATGTTTTATTTTATTTGATGCATCATTGTTATACATTTAATTAAGGGAAAAATACTCTGAATGGAAATCTGTCTGGAAATGACTTAATATCCAATTATGTCTGTGCAACTAATGTTACCAGTGTCCAATTTAACTCACTTTTTCTAACTGACTAGCAGTTAAATGCAACTCATAACTTCATATTAATACATTTTCAGAATGATAAAACATGTTTGTTTTTTTAATTCTTGAGTCTAGGAAAACTAAAGAAGTTATGCTGACAGTCTTAATATTAAATGATATATAGTACAAACATCAGCAAGATGAGGAAGCCAGGAGAACTGTGAAAAAATATTATTGATTCATATACCATGCCACATTAAGAAAAGAAAAAGAAGGACCAGGCTCTTTAATTCATCAGTCTGTTAACATCCAACTAAGCTACCCAAATAAATACATGCATAAATAAATAATGTTTTACAAATACATTATACTATCCCCAAGCCCTTTTAAAATACCAGTCTAGCAGACATATGGATTTCATCACAATATTTGAGACCTAAATACAAACAACTTGGCATCTGTTCAAAGGTGACACTATTGATCCTACCAGCATCAGCTAGAAATCTAAGCATCAATCCTAAAATAATTAAGGGGTATGGTCTCCTCTTGATGTGTTTTCCTTATTTCCTTTCATTCAAATAGGAGTTAGGCATATCCAGCAAGAGGGAAATAAGCGTCTTCATATGAATGCATAGCTAGAACCATCAGTTAACTTAATAGATCCTGCTCTTTCCTTATGCTTTCTTGTAGATAAATTAAGCTTCCATCTTTGTCCTCCACTGCTTCTAGAGAAAAAAAGTGTTGTAAATGAGTGCATCCAGCCTCTAGATAGTACCTTAAGTCTAATACCAGGCAAATGACTTCTTTCTCTGGAGTTGAGGGGGAAGCATCTCTTTCCACAGAATAAACCCTCATTCTCACTGTTGACATGTTTTGTTAGCATCATGGTATTAGATCACATTTTGTTAGCATCATGGTATTAGATCACATTTTTAATTACTGGAAGTAGAACATTAACTCTACAACACATTTTCAGCATCAGTGATATTAATTTGTTTAATAAAAATACAATTTTACAAAATAATGTTTGAACACTTTCTAAACAGCAATACCCATTAGTCTGCAGAAGGGCTAGTTAGATCTTCCAATCAGTGAAGCAATTGTCATTTCCTTAGACCCTCTTGTGACATACAATGGAACCTCTACACAACAGCACTCTTCTGCTCTAAGGGTATGTCTACACTACCTGCTGTATCAGTGGGTAGCGATCGATCTATCGGGGATCAATTTATCACGTGTAGTGTAGACATGATAAATCGATCCCCGATCACTCTCCTGTCAACTGCTGAACTCCAGCTCGGCGAGAGGCGGAAGGAAAGTTGACAAGGGAGTGGCGGCCGTTGATCCCATGCCGTGAGGATGCAAAGTACGTGATTCTAAGTTGATCTAAGATACGTCGACTTCAGCTATGCTATTCTTGTAGCTGAAGTTGCATATCTTAGATCAATTCCCAGCCCCCCTCCAGTGTAGACCAGGCCTAAGAGACAACTCCAAAGTACTGGAGAAAGTATGGAGTACAATTCTGTCCCAATTTAGAAAATTACCCACTTTAATAAACCAATTTTGTCTGTCCCTTGAGTGGCCAATTAAGGCAAGATACATATTGTATATCTTTCCTGGAATTAACTATCATGCAGAGATGATCACAAGCAAGTGTTATATAAAATCAGTACTGGTAAACAGGAAGGTATCTACCAACCTACATGGTAGGTGAGTTTTTCATATCCTGTCTGTTAAGGTATGGCACACAGCTAATAATATGCTTCTGTTGCATAAGGAGTGTGTGGTTTGTAAGATAGTTTTTCTCTACTCTTGATGTCATACATGTTTAAGTTTATTCTCAGTATTACTTTTGTATCTAGCATTTTTGTCAGAGCTGCATGGATGAATTATTTATACACTAATATTTCTTTTAAATCTAAATACAATTCAGAATGAAGTAAAAGTAGGAGAAAAAGTTTAGATATCTTTCTGTCCAAAGATATTGTTCAGTTCTTCTGTAACATTCCAAGTTACATAAAAATTTAACACTTAATTAATTCAACTATCTAACTTAGATTACAATGTTTATTGAACACAAAATACAAAACATTTTAATAAGGTTTAATAAAGTTAAATAAGTAATGGTATAAGGCTGTATCATTAACCCAACTATGCAAGCCATAAATGTGCTATTCCACCGTAATTGATACATTTAACTTGCAAGGACTTTGAGGATATAACTGGTGTTTAACAAAATAACTGTAGTGAGTTGATTGGATATCAATTAATTGCCAAAAATTAGCATGTTAGTTGGCGTTTATTTTACTATAGTGGTAGTTTTCTAATCAATTGCTAATGAAAATACTTAAACTATGCCTTTCAATCACAAAGAATGAAATTATTTAAAAATTTAGTAGATAATAAGTGTATAATGAGGTGGCAACTAAATTTATGTCCCATATTTACTGAAGCTCAATAGCTACAACAGATATTTTATTATCATTTAAACACTTTTATTAAGACTAAAATGTGTACTTCTAACAATGAATGTACTAGAAAACTTTTAAATTTATCTTTCACTTTGGAGGATGCAAAATGAAGTGATTGAATGTTTCTTGTTCATTCCTATATTATACATTTTAGGCTTGCTATTCTTTTTTTTCGTCCTGATAAGCATGCTGTCACATGCTTGATAATGAAACACTACACTGTAAAGATATAGCAGATAGCAGAATAAAGTTCCTTTATAATAACTCAGTTGCATGCTATGTAAAAAGAATATAAAAGTAGACTCTTTAATTCTATTCTAGATAGAAAAGTTAGGTAAAGTAATATATTTCATTGGACCAACTTCTGGTGGTGAAAGAGACAAGCTATTGAACTTAGGGCTTGTCTTCACATACAGTGGCACAGATGCAGCTGTACCACTCTAGCACTTCAGTGAAGATGCTATTATGCCAATGGAAAGTTTCTCCCATTGGCATAATTAATCCACCTCCCTGAGAGGCAATAGCTAAGGCTATATCTACACTACAAAGTTAAGTGGATTTAAGTTATGTCAATGTACAGCCACCACTATAATTAAACCACTGTTTCATGTCCACACTATGCTCCTTGTGTTGTCCACAGTAGCAGCTCTTGCATTGACACAGATGGCAGGTCTTCACAACCTGCTAGATCGGCAAGTAGTGATTGATCTATCCGGGATAGATTTACCATGTCTCGTGCAGACGTGGATAAATCGATCCCTGAACTAGCTCCGCATTGACTCCGAAACTCCAGCTTGCAAGAGGCAGAAGCGGAGTTGATGGGGGAGAGCAGCGGTCGACTCACCGCCGTCCTCACGGCCAGGTAAATTGACCTAAGATACGCTGACTTCGGCTACTCTATTCGCGTGAAGTTGAGTATCTTAGGTCGACCCTCCCCTCCCCGCTCAGTGTAGACCAGGGCAGAGCAGTGCAGTGAGGCGAGCTATCCCGCTGTGCAACTGGCTTCAGGGTGTTTTGGGAAGAGCTTGGAGGCATGTTCAGCATCACATGATGCAGGTTTCTCAATTCCATCATTCCATGAGCATCCTGCTAGGTTTCCAGTTGCTTTTCAACTGCCCTGGTAACCTGTGGGTCAGCCATCTCTGTCAGAAATCATGGATCCTGAACTGCTCTTTAGTATTGTGCTGTGTGTTATGAACATAAGGCTTTAAGAGGCGCTCAGTCAAGGATAGGGTGGGGTTGCCAACCCCTGGACTATAACAATGCACATGAACCTATTATTATTGTCTTGAATGTTAGCAGCAGCCTCTATATGATAGAAAATAATAAAGAGAAATTCAATTTCCATAAGTAGATTTTTATTCCCCATCCATGCAGTCATACCTATATAATGCTGAGGTAAACTTCATTCATGGATGGGAAAGTATCTTAAAGGGGATGGGAGCAGGGAATTCACAAGCACATACACCAACAAGGCTGTGACAGTTGATTGTATGTGCGGCTGTCATTGTGTTTAATCTCCTGTGGGATGGAGTGCCTTGGATATTGCTGAGGCCCCAGAAGATACATGGAGAGTATAGGGAGGTCCTTGTGATTCTCTTCCCCTACCTCCCTACAGTGATTTCTCCCCACAGCCTCTTCTCACCACAGACCCAGGAGATCTACCACCTCCCAGGAACTCCAGGCAGGAGCATGTTTGCTATGTGGAGCTGGCATGCTCAGCTGGGCAGATGTTCTGCGAGCTCTCCACACAAAGCAAACATGAAGAGCAATTTCAAAACTTCCTGGGCTTTACAAAGGGAGGGGCACAAACCTATGTACCGGCAACAGGGCAGCGAACTTCAAATTGGTGACCAGAACAGTCACGGTGGGCATTGTGGGATACTGCTGGAGACCAAAAGGGTGATGTAAGCAACAGTGTCTACAGTGACACTGCATCACTCTAACTACATTGTCCTAAGATCTGCGCCTCTCAATGTCTGCATAGCAGGAGAGTTAAAACAGTGGGAGGAGCATTCCAGTGTGTCCTCCTCCATAGTTAGGTCAATGTAAGCTGCCTTATGTCAACTTAACTTTGTGGTGTAGAGAAGCCCTCAGTCAATGAGAAGCTCTCCTATTGACATAACACTGTCTACACAGGGGGATAGGTTGATATAACTTCATTCCCTAAATCCACACTCCTGAGCTACTTAGTTACACTGATATAGGTATGCAGTGTTGACCCGGCATTACACAAAGCTTTCCATTAGGTCTTGGAAACATAAGAATATTACAGCTAAACACAAGGTGGAGTGTCACAGCTAAATACAATGTGGCCCACTTCACCTTGAATGGTCCTTTGAAATGAGTGTTAACTACTTACGGTAAACAATCTGTTCCACCTTGTATTTATTTGTGACACTCTACATTTCCCAGCTCTGAAGAAGAGCTGTGTAAGTTCAATAGCATATCTCTCTCATCAACAGAGGTTGATCCAATAAAAGACATTCTCTCTAATATCCTGGGACCAACATGGCTACAAGTACATCTTGAAATAATCATCAGTGACAAAGTGGGGAATCTATGTACAATTTATGAATTTTATATGAAATTTGAACTCATGTGAAGTTTTATCAGTCTGCAAATTCCATTGTGGATGTGAGGTTAGTTTGCCTACTCAGTTATTTTTACCTCCATGTTGGACTGGGATATCAAAGATCGTGGCACAGGGCTAACAGAGGGTCATTAAACCTTGATGATCCTCTATGCAAGTAGAAACATCTTCACAAGAAGCTGGCTTCTAACCAAGATAACTGGCTCACCAGGGCACTAGTCATCTGGCAGGGGTCTGCTCACCTGTTGAGGGGGATGAGGTCACATAATAGAGGAGACTGGAAGGTTATAAAAAGCAAGTTCTGTTTCTTTTGCTACTTGGCACCAGCTGAAGCTGAGGAGAGCTGCTGCAGAAGCCTAGATGGGGGGAACCTTGCATACCTGAGCACAGACACACAATAAGGACTGTCAAGGGAAGGCTGGGCTAGTGGGATGGATATTGCATTCAGGGTGTCTGTGGCTTTCTAAATCATCTGTCTTCTTTTGGTGCTTTATTTCTTAAGTAACGCGTTTTTCAGTTAGAAACCTTTTGCAGAGCCTGTGTCTATTTGTGCCTGCTACCACATGTCCCTGAAGATGTAAACTGTAAACCAGAAGGTCCAGCCTTTCAGTGGGATTCTGGGGAATGTGCAAGAGCTACTGTTGAGGCTTTGGGAAACAATAGTTGTTTCAAGGCCAACGCAATTGGACTGTAGCATCATCATTGCCAAGATGGGTGCCAGATATGATGTCTGCACCTGGAATACATTCCTAGTGCAGAGACCAAAGTCTGGGACAATACCAAAACTCTGCCCAGCCCCTGCAAGTGAATGACATGTGAGATTCGGTGTTTGGATCTCCTCACAGCTGTCTGTCAAGTTTCTAGCAAGGAGTACTCAACCAAATCTACGACACCATCTCTTTAGATCAACCTGCATTGATTATTTCCTCTTCTCTATGGATACTTATCTATTTAAGACCTATCCAGAGGAAAAAAAACAGTTTAGAATGTGAGCTCCCTGAGTGATGCTATGGTGGAAAATGGCTATCACAAACTTTTGTTTGATTTTGTTTGATATGATTGCTCTCTTTAAATATATCAGAGGGATAAATACCAGGGAGGGAGAGGAATTATTTCAGCTCAGTACTAATGTGGACACGAGAACAAATGGATATAAATTGGCAGTCGGGAAGTTTAGGCTTGAAATTAGATGAAGGTTTCTAACCATCAGGGGAGTGAAATTCTGGAACAGCCTACCGAGGGAAACAGTGGGGGCGAAGGACCTCTCTGGCTTTAAGATTAAGCTTAATAAGTTTATGGAGGGAATGGTTTGATAGGATAACGTGATTTAATCAATAGGTCAATAACGTGCCACCACTGGTAATTAGTACTGAGGGTCAATGTTGGGATATTGAAAGTCTTTTTCCTGAGTGTCTGGCTCGAGAGTCTTGCCCACATGCTCGGGGTTCAGCTGATCCCCATATTTGGGGTCAGGAAGAAATTTTCCTCCAGGGTAGATTGTCAGTGGCCCTGGAGGTTTTTCGCCTTCCTCCGCAGCATGGGGCAGGGGTCGCTTGCTGGAGGATTATCTGCTACTTGAAGTCTTTAAATCAGGATTTGGGGACTTCAGCATCTGAGTCAAGGGAGAGAATTATTTCAGGAGTGGGTGGGTCAGCTTTTGTGGCCTGCATCTTGCGGGAGGTCAGACTAGATGATCATAATGGTCCCTTCTGATCTTAAGTTCTACGATTCTATGATTCTATGATTTTGATGTATAAACAGTGGAATGTCAAGTAGGATGAGGAAGTGATATTAGTTCTTCATAAGGCATTGGTAGAAACATTTCTTGAGTAGTTCCCTCCACTGCAGGAATTTCTGGTTGAGATTCTATGGCCTTTGCTATGAAGGTCAGACTAAATGATCACTGGTTCCTCGTGTCCTTAAAAACTATGAATTTAGATTTTATACTTATTAGAGAACAATTTAATCATGTTACTATTGAGAAATATACTTAATTTTCTTATTATAACTATCTATGTTCATTACCACCTAGACATAGATCAGGGGTCGGCAACCTCTGGCATGCGCCTCACCAGAGTAAGCACCTGGCCTGGGACGGCGAACCACGGCCAGTGGGAGCCGCAATCGGCCAAACCTGCCAACGTGGCAGGTAAACAAGCTGGCCCGGCCCGCCAGGGTCCTTACCCTGGTGAGCCGCTTGCCAGAGGTTGCCAACCCGTGACATGAATGGTTCTGTGTATTAAAGGGAGGAAGTTTGGGAAAGTGATAAAAGTTTAGATGTAATTTGGTAGTATAATATAATTTTATAAGGTAATTTAAAAAATAATCGTACATATACAAACATTACAAACTGAAACCCAGTGTTGTGTCCATTATTTAACTGACAGGAGTAGCCTGTAGTCAGAAGTGATTTGTAAAGTGGAATAAGTTTTGTCCCCTTACCCCAACTTAGATTATCTTGCCCTAAAAACCCTTTCAGATCTATCAATGCTTAAGCCGATCTAAATTCATGTAATTTACACACTGAAAAGTCAGAAGGTATGAATTTAAGTAGCCCTCTACAGTAATTCAATCTTCTTGAATAGTAAATTGTACCAATTTACGACCCCTTAAACATGGATAGAGTGAAGGTAATTAGGTCTAAGGGAGTTTGAATGTAAGAGGTTTAAGATAACATAAAGGGGAAGAGGAAAGGAGCTAAATGTGCACCAACTAATATATCAATTCTGAATTTGGTCCTCTGATTTAAAAAAATAAAAATAAAAAATGATCATTTATAGATCTGAATCTTCAATTAGGTTTCCCAGCTCAGATTTTTCCCTGACTTTATTTAAATATAAACTTTATATAAACAAATCATCTATATGCTCATTGTTACTAACTTCAGTGATGATGCCTTGAAAAAATGTTAGCTTTGATGAAGCACCTAATCTAGATCAGAAAAGAAATGACCTTTCATTGATTAGCTATTAATTGCCTTTTGTTTTTCTATCAAATTTGCAAAGCTGCCGACCTTTTGGAGGATAAGGAACAACTATCTAGCTAGCAAGCAAGTCTGGCAATGTCTTAATGGAAACACTCAAATATAATCTTCCAGAATGTTGTTTCTTACTTTGTCACTAAGTATACAGAGAAAATGTGCAATTAACTATAATCTTGCTTTATTAATATATCCTCTTGATCCTTCAGTAACTTCCAGGTTTGTGTGTTCAGACACATATACAATGGGCATTGTACCCTTTTGATTAAGTAGCAGTCTTTTGTTCAATGATCTGAAATTAAGACAAGTAGCCTCATATAGTTACTAACTGCTGAATATAAGTATTTAAAGTGAGTAAAAACTTATTTCGCCGGTTTATGCTTTAATTCATTTAATATTGTCCAGTGTGGTTTTTTATGTTTATTTAGAAACACACAGAAGGAGAGAGCTACTAAAATATAGGATTTATTATTGTCTGTATTGTATGATTATCTAGGTTCTTATATTGGTGCCTATTACCATCATATTTGAGTGACTTGTCACACCTAGTGCAGTTGGAGAATAATTAGAGTTTCATCAAAAGTCATCTGAAGTCAATTGGATTCCTTCCATTGATTTTAATTGGTTTTGTGTCACACCCTCTATGGAACCAATACACTGATTTTATGACCCTGGAGGGCATGTGCAGTGGTGTCTTGTTCATATCCTCCAGTGTGAGCATATATTGTCTTGGTCTGTGTGGAAAAGCAGGTGGGCAGCAAGAGCAAGGGCAATAGCTGAGTCTACAGGATACACAGCCCCACAGACTGCTTATGGAATAGCAGGACTGGGCCCATAAACAAGCAGTTGGTCAAGAATCCCTTAGAAAGTTCTAAAGAAAAATAGAACGTATTCTGAACAGTGGTGTCCTTTCCACACATAAACTCACCTTCAAATAACATTTAATATCAGAAAAAAAATTAATCTGTATTTTGGACTGAAACACAAGGGATTTTTAAATAAATCGATCCAGTCTGTAATCTTCTAAAATAGAAGAGAATGACTATGAAGGAGAAGTGGGATGAGGGACTGAGTGGTGGGGGGGTTATTGAGATGAGAGAGAGAGAGAGAGAGAGAGAGAGAGAGAGAGAGACTTCAGTGGGGCCAGGATTTCTCCCTCTGAGCCTCTATACATAATTAGGTTATTTTTGAAAATGTCAAGTAAAGAGGAGAGTATGTATTATTCTCGGATAGGGCCATATCCTTGCATGCATTCACAGAGCATCCAAAAAAACCCAAACCCATGGACATCTTGGGTTCAAACCAATGGTGTGACATGGACCTAACAGTTTTAAGTCTTTTTCTATCAGTATTAGAGAGACTGGGGTGGGGGGGGGTGGGGGAGGAAAGGGGAAATAGAGAGTGTGGGATGAGCCTGATAGCAGCACTTTCCTGAGAACTTGACTAGTAAATAGCAGCACTGATGTTGGTAAGAATTGATCTTCATTGCCTTACAATTAGGGCTGTTGATTAATCGTAGTTTTAATTGCACTGTTAAACAATAAAATATCAATTGAAATGTATTACATGCTTTGGATGTTTTTCTAAATGTTCTGTGTTGTAATTGAAATCAAAGTGTATATTATTTTATTACAAATATTTGCACTGTAAAAATTATCAACAAAAGAAATAGTATTTTTCAATTCACCTCATACAAGTACTGTAGATTGTTATCGAGCAGAACCCGTCATCAGCATGGACGCATGTCCCCTGGAATGGTGGTTGAAGCATGAAGGGACATATGAATCTTTAGCGCATCTGGCACATGAATATCTTGTGACACCAGCTACAACAGTGCCATGAGAATGCCTGTTCTCATTTTCAGGTGACATTGTAAACAAGAAGCGGGCAGCATTGTCTCCTCCAAATGTAAACAAACTTGTTTGTCTGAGCAATTGGCAGTACACGAGTAGGAGTGAGTGGACTTGCAGACTCAAAACAATGTGCAATTTTAATTTTGAATGCAGTTTTTTGTAGATAATTCTACATTTGTAAGTACAACTTTCATGACTAAAAGATTGCACTACACTACGTGTATTAGGTTAACTGAAAAATACTATTTCTTTTGGTTTTTTTACAGTGCAAATACTTGTAATCAAAATAAATATTAAGTGAGCACTGTATTCTTTATTATAATTGAAATGAATATATTTGAAAATGTAGAAAACATCAGACAAATTTAAATAAATGGTATTCTCTTGTTTAACAGTGCAATTAATCATGTGATTAATTGTGATTAATTTTTTTAATCGCTTGGCAGCCCTACTTACAAGGAACAAAAATATCCCTGGATATGCCAAGCACAGTATATTGAATATCCACAACTTGTGTAACTCTTCAGCAAGAACTAGTCCAGTGCTGGTTTCTTCTATGTCAGATACAACCCTTAGGTTCCTCCTCCCAAATAACTGAGGTTCCAGCACCATTGTCAGGCTCCCCACTACCCTTCCCCCACACAAATGTTGACACTCTCCCCTATACATGTGTGCCCAAACTTGGGTTTACCTAGGAATTGAATACTGCTTTGCTTAAGCACTTGCTCTGAACCTATGCCAAACTGCCACAATCAAATAAATCATGAACACAGATGTAACCTACCAATGGGCCTCCAGGTTACCCTGAAGTTGGTGAGGAGGGGAACAGTTAAAAAAATAGGTCTGAAATGCACAAAAGAAGTTAGATGTCTAAGTCTACCTTTCATGTACTTAAATCCCAGTTTGGGGACCACTGCAATACACAAAATTCCCACTGAATCCTGTAGCTACCTAAACTCACTTGCTTAGAGTCATTTGGGAGGGAAGGTAAGGGAGGGGATGCTCTGTAGCCTAGTGCCTACTGCACTTAGGATGCGGGAGACCCAGCATCCTGCCCCTCCCTCCTATTACTCTTTAATTACTTATCCAGAGGCAATAAGAGAGAATGAGGGAGCCATATATAAGACTATCTCATAGCTCAGTGGTTAAAGCACACACTTGAAAGGTGGCTGATCACTGCTTGAATACCTTCTGGAGGTGGTATTTGAACCAGGAATCTATCACATGCCAGATGAGTATCTTAACCACTGGACTAAAAGTTACAAGATAAAACTTCCTGCTCCTCTGCTGCATGATAACACCATAGGCACCTACCATCAAGAAAGAGTTTGGAACTGAATATCCCAAACAGAGAGGTGCCTCTCTGCAGCCATGAGAGGGTCAGTGCTTAGTACACCCAACCCCCCTTGTTGGCATCTCTCATTGGATAGCATCTGTGAATTATAGCCTAAGATGCCTGTCTCTTCCCATTCATTTTGTAGGAGTTCAGGCACCTAACTCAGGCTTTAAGAACCTGTCATTTTCTAGGCACTCAGCAGAACAATGCCTAAATCTTTTTGTGCATTCAGGCCTTATCCTTTCTGTTCACAGAATGTCTGAGAATAGATCAGGGGTTTTTTTTGGTCAAGTTCTTTTGTTGTTTACATTTACTTAACAACACACACACATACATATGTTATAAAGTAAATATATATATACACACACAATAGAGTGTGGGTCAAGTATTTGAAACTCATTGATCAAATTTTGAGTGATGTCAGCTAGGAGTGACTGGTTATATAAACATCATTGTTTCTGATGATAGCAAAGCTAAATGTAAATCTTATAATCAGCGTGAGAATTTGAAGAAGCCATTGGAGCTCTGAATCTCCGAGACAGGGGAATCAAATTTATGGAGAAGTAAGAAATAAGCAAGAAGACTAGCAATTGTAGAAAATGTTAAACTTTTTACCTTCTGGGGTGTTGAGTCCTTGCCCAGACCAGCATTGTGGTTTAAGATTACTGGCTGGGTGCAGAATAGAAATTTAATATCCACTCACTGCATGCTTAGAAAGTAATCTCTGTGTGTTGGTCAGATGAAGAAGCAGCTCACAACTAGGAGAGTCATTTTGCACGTTTCATGAATAAGTTTCATAATAATCTTTATGCACATGAGCAAAAGCCAATGCATCAGAAGCCTGAATATAACCTACTCTATGAAAACAGTACATTTGAATTTCTTAGGACTGGTCTACGCTGGGTGGGGAGGGGAAATCGATCTAAGATACGCAACCTCAGCAACGCTATTTGAATAGCTGAAGTTGAAGTATCTTAGTTTGACTTACCTGGCCATCCTCACAGTGGCGAGTCGACTGCCGCGGCTACCCTGTCGACGTTGCTTACTTCTTCTGCCAAGGTGGAGTACGGGCATCAATTCACGGATCGATTTATCACGTCTAGATGAGATGTGATCAATCAGTCCTTGATAGATCGATTACTACCCGCCGATCCAGCGGGTAGTATAGACTTACCCTAAGGGTACTTTCCTCTCAGCTTTATAAATGACTTAAGTAAACATGTCCTATTCATTAACTTTTAGGAATATAAGAACATAAGAACGGCCTTACCAGGTCAGACCAAAGGTCCATCTAGCCCTGTATCCTGTCTACTGACAGTGGCCAATGCCAGGTGCCCCAGAGGGAGTGAATCTAACAGGCAATGATCAAGTGATCTCTCTCCTGCCATGCATCTCCATCCTCTGACAAACAGAGGCTAGGGACACCATTCCTTACCCATCCTGGCTAATAGCCATTAATGGACTTAACCACCACATCACTCATGATTTTATATACTTCTATCATATCCCCTCCTAGTCTCCTCTTTTCCAAGCTGAAGAGTCCTAGCCTCTTTAATCTTTCCTCATATGGGACCCTCTCCAAACCCCTAAACATTTTAGTTGCCCTTTTCTAAACCTTTTATAATGCCAGCATATCTTTTCTGAGGTGAGGAGACCACATCTGTACGCAGTATTCAAGATGTGGGCGTACCATTGATTTATATATGGGCAATAATATATTCTCAGTCTTATTCTCTATCCCCTTTTTAATGATTCCTAACATCCTGTTTGCTTTTTTGACCGCCTCTGCACACTGCGTGGACATCTTCAGATCACTATCCACGATGACTCCAAGATCTTTTTTCCTGACTTGTTGTAGCTAAATTAGTCCCCATCATATTGTATGTATAGTTGGGGTTATTTTTTTCCAATGTGCATTACTTTACATTTATCCACATTAAATTTCATTTGCCATTTTGTTGCCCAATCACTTAGTTTCCTGAGATCTTTTTGAAGTTCTTCACATTCTGCTTTGGTCTTAACTATCTTGAGCAGTTTAGTATCATCTGCAGACTTTGCCATCTCACTGTTTACCCCTTTCTGCAGATCATTTATGAATAAATTGAATAGGATTTGTCCTAGGACTGACCCTTGGGGAACACCACTAGTTACCCCTCTCCATTCTGAGAATTTACCATTAATTCCTACCCTTTGTTCCCTGTCCCTTAACCAGTTCTCAGTCCATGAAAGGACCTTTCCTTTTATCCGATGACAGCTTAATTTACGTAAGAGCCTTTGGTGAGGGACCTTGTCAAAGGCTTTCTGGAAATCTAAGTACACTATATCCACTGGATCCCCTTTGTCCAAGATAAAAATATGGCATTACTATGGAGAATTCTGTGTCTCATCAGTGTAGCTTCACAATATAAATAAGTTATTAAAGATGTACTTGCTAACCATGCTTCCACCTTCACCTCACTCATACTCTACACATCTTGTTCACTCCTTGCTCAGGCCAAAGGATTTGGTTTCAGTGGTACATTTGCCTGAATAAGAAGTGAAAAGATGCCTGCATGTCCATTTACCTAGAATAATATCAAGGCCCAGATTTTTTCATAAGTGTGAGAGTGCAATTGTACATACAAGACTGAGCATGTGTGCACGAACAATTATAACTGTCACTGTACATGGAAATTATGCTTGCAAAGCTTTGTATGTGTACTACTGAAAATTTGGGTTCATATGTAGAATATATAAAGCCTTCCCAGGACAATTGGGGTAAAGCATGTGGTTGTGTGTGGCTAAATTCTACCAAAAAAAAAAATGCTGCCAAAATACATCACCCATCTGCACTGTGAAACAAAAGCAAAATTATAAGGCTGGTGATCTCATATAGGCCTAGATGACTTTGTTAGTGTGTTGATCTGAAAGTGTCTATACCAGCACCCACTGAAGGCAACAAAGACATTTTTCAGTACTTCAGTAAAGAAGTGGCTGGGAATAGCAACCCGCGGCCACTGTAAGCTGTGGGCGGCTGTGCAAATGTAAACACTGTCTCACAGCCCTCCAGTGAATTATCCTGATGAACTGCATGCGGCCCGTGGACTGCAAGTTGCCCACCACTGAGATGTAGTGATTTGGGGCTTACTTAATTTTAGTAATTGCCAGTAATGCAGCAGCTGCTTTCAACCATGCTGAAGTTGAGCCAAAAATTTTGTCAGGCGACCAGCCAACAATATTTCAATAGCTGATTCTCAGGGCGAGAAAAGAATAAAGTCAACAGTTCTGGATGCTAAGTGTTAAGGCAAACATTAGAATAATCTTATCATTATTATGCAAATTGGAAAGGGAAACCCTAACACAATAATGTCTGAGTTTTTGAATGAAGGTCAAAAGACTTATTTTTCCTCTACTGTCCAGTTTTCTATACTCAGTTTTCATGGATGTCAGTAACAAACTTAATACTGTTCATGTACTGTAAAAAGATCCTTTTTTAAATTGAGGAGGGCCCAATTATATTTAATGTCTGATTTATTTGTATTTATCTGGAAGAAATTTTGTTCTCTCCATAGTTTTGGCTTTGAGATTGGCCTTGATACCTAGATTTATATTTTGCTATCAAAAGCTTTAAGTTGGCAACTTTTAATTAAATGACTGTGCCTGTTCTGAAGTGTTAGAGGTACATCTCAATTAAACATAATTATGAGGAATGCTGTTGTAATGAAATCAATAAACAATATGACGAGACTATGGTTGAAGATGCTCAAATGTGTGTTGGCTCTAACTCATCCTGACAAAACCCAAACCATTTGATAGCTCCAAAAATACTGAAGCCACATTGGAAGAGGTGAAACAAACAATGATAAAGCAAACTTGTTAATTTAGTAATGAACTAAAACATGGATTTAGTAACAGTGGGGCTATAGGTTGGCATTATTGCTGGGAGGCCCTGATACAGAAAGTGGAATGTGTCAGAGACCGGGAAGATGGACATGGAGGTTTTGCTGGGGAAGCTCCTTGTAGCTCTACATAAATCACATCACATGTGCATTTGTTAGGAGAGAGGCCAGCCTAAAATCCAAATCCTGGCACTGTTTCATAACTCTAGTGTTACTTCTGAAAACAGCAGACTGAAAAATACTACTTTTTATAAGCTGGTCAAGGGGGTAATAGACAGAGGTCATTTTATTGTGGTTGCTTCTGGCAGTATTTTGTCTTCCAATCCTCATGTTGTGTTCTGAGGGGTTTTTTACACTTAATCTTTTATTAGTGTTTTTTAGACATACAAAATAATGCCATACACTGGATCAACATTAATATAGCACTTCAATCCATGCTCCAGATGTTTCTCTTCAGCCTATTGTAAAATAAAAGCTGGGTATAAATGTATTAACAATTAAAGCATTTTATGCATTTACTACCTGTTCTGCACACGGATTATCCACAAACAGCTGGTCTCTTTAACAACAGAAGTTGGTCCAAAACAAGATATTACCTCCCCCACCTTGTGTCTCTAATATTTGGCATACCTAGTAATGAATTAAAATTTAAAAATGGAAATTCATTAAAAATACATTGGATGCCTGAAATAAAATTGCAAAGAAATTCAGAGATAATGAGCAATCTTTCTAATGCTGGTATTATCTACATCAGGGGTCAGCAACCTCTGGCATGCAGCTCGCCAGGATAAGCACCCTGGTGGGCCGGGCCAGTTTGTTTGGGTTGGAGGGAAGCCGCGGCAAGCACATCCCTCGCCCGCACCACTTCCCGCTGCCCCGATTGGCCTGGGACAGTGAACCATGGCCAGTGGAAGCTGCGGTCCACCAAACCTGCCGACGTGGCAGGTAAACAAACTGGCCTGGCCCACCAGGGTGCTTACCCTGGCGAGCCACGTGCCAGAGGTTGCCGACCCCTGATCTATATACAAGGACCAATCCAAAGCACACTGAAGTCAATGGAGAGATTCCCATTGACTTCAATAGGCTTTGGATCAGGCCAATAAGGCTTAATTCCATTCCCATTGAATTTAACTGTTGCGTTTTTGGTTTTGGTTTTTCTCTTAATGTCACAGGGAGTGGGACCTATCCCATAAGCCTCTGCCTGGTTTCAGATAAACTTGCTCACTATTTTCTCAAGGGGTGGAGAGAGTGGATTTCAAAAGAATAAAGAGAGTTGAAAGTCAATGGGAAGTGAATGCAAAACTCTTAATTGTGCCTTGGAAAACTTCCCTCTTGATTGCAATACCCTTATTCACAATGAGTAGTCCCTTACTCTGTGAGTAGACACATTGACTTCTATGGAAGCATTGAGTGAGCAAGGCATTATTCATGAAAAATAAAAGGAGGAGCAGAGTCTGGCACTGTGAGAAGTTAGTAAATGTACTGGCTCTTTTTTAAAAAAATGCCTAAAGTTTGGCTCCTTAATCTCTATTTAAACCCTTAAATAAACAGACTAAATTTTCAAGCACTCAGAATGTCATGGACTTCAATATTTGAAAATCTTGACCATAGTCAGAGCCATGCAACCCACTACTTGTGTAAGAAGAGCTGCTGAATTTGTTTATAGCACCACCAACAAAAACACATTATTCAGCTATTTCTTTGCATTGTTTGAATATATATATATATATATGTATGCTCAAATCCAAAGAAAATAAGGCCAGATTTTGAAAAGTTTCTGGGTGCTGAGCACTGTTGAAAATGTGGACCTAAAGAAATAAATTACAAATAGGGCAGGAGGGGTTGTGATGTCAGAGTGAGGAATTGTTTCAGAGTAGCAGCCGTGTTAGTCTGTATCTGCAAAAAGAACAGGAGTACTTGTGGCACCTTAAAGACTAACAAATTTATTTTAGCATGAGCTTTCGTGAGCTGCAGCTCACTTCTTCGGATGCATAGAATGGAACACACAGACAGGAGATATTTATACATACAGAGAACATGAAAAGGTGGAAGTATGCATACCAACAGGAAGAGTGAGGAATGTCACTGTGAGAACTGCCTGTAATGCTGAAATAGTGTAAACACATTGAAGAGGTGGATGAATTATTAGGGTTGTTCAAAGGATGTATCATGGAAAAATGGGACAAAAAATGAGCAGATTAAAAGTGAAGAATATTAAGAATCTATAAGACTAGTAAAGTTATTGAATGATGGAACAAAGTCCTTAGGGAAGTGGAGGAAAGCCCAACACTTGTGAGTCAGTTAAAGCTAAACTGAACAAAGTACTCAAGGCTATAATTTAGGGCTGCATTTGCAAGGGGCAGACTAGGTCATCTAATAGATCTTTCCCATTTCTAATCTCTGCCTCTGTGGGATGTTAATTATAGTGCATATCAATATATCATGGCAATTATACTACTGTAAATTAATGTAACAATGCATTATTAAGAAACTAATTATTTTGAAGTATTTACATTCTTCCCCTATTCCATTAATCACTTAATTAGCTTAAGTGTAATAGAAAATTATCCTACTATACATAGAATAATTCTACTACATCTGCATTTTTTATTATTATTCAAGATGGAGGGCATCCTTCATAAAGGAGGTGAGGAGGGCAGCAAACAAAGGCTTATGAATTAGTCAAGTTTGTATGCAGATTAAATACACTACTAATCAATAGGACAAATACACTCTGAAAAATCCAGGCTGATTCAATCAGATTATTTTTATTCGAGACTTTGAAGCCTGTTGTTCTAATACAAAAATAGGTAAGATGCTTGCATTATGATGCAAACTATGATAGGTAGAGAAGTACTATGTATTCAGAAATTATAAACATTACAGAATAATGCAATTGAGATATGAAAAAAATTGCCTTGATTTAAGAAAGACAATTATAACCAATATCTTTGTTTTAACATTACAGTCTTTTTTGTATGCTGGAAAAAATGTTTAAGAGATATAGTAATATAGTACATCTTGCATGACTGATATATATATATGTTCACCTAATGTTAGCCTTTGAATGTTTGTATGATTGATTCAATATATATAATAGAGCAACACTTATTAAAATGTTTTTCTAATCAATATTAGAACACAAGGTCTTCTTTCTAAGCCTTTCTATACATCACTGTCCTGACCTAAACAAACAGAACTATCTTACAAAATAGATGCAAAATCTCATCATATGTCATATTTGAAGCACCTTTATTCAAATACTGTATATATTTTTCTTCCTTTTCTAAAGTTTTGGAGTCAAGTAGAATAACACATTAACATTTTTCATAGTATGTATTTTCTAACAATTCCCCCCCACTCTCGATTCTCTGGATTTTTTTTCCCTTTGGAAAGGGTGTAGGAAGCTGCAGCTTTTAAATTATTAAGATTTCTTTAACCAGATTAAAAAATTCCTGTAAACTGGAAATAAAATGAAGTATGTGGTTACCCTATTCTGACCAATCAGGTTAGACTATTGATCAGTCTATTCCATTAGCTATAAAGGCCAGATTGCAAATGCCTAACTCACCTGAGCTGTCGCTCATATGAGGAGTCTCATTGGGGTCAGTGAGATCACTCACTTTAGTAATTGATTACTGTGAGTAAGGAATTCAAAATGTGGCCCTCAGTTAATTCAATCATAGTATCTGTTACAATCTTCAGGGTCCTGCTAATGACTGGTGGCTTGGACAAAAACCCATTGAAACCAATAGAAATACTTCCATTGATTTCACTGAACTTTGGATCAGGCCCTGATTGTGTCACCCTTAATAATACTCAAACATTTTTTGGCCAATATAGAAAATTGTTTTGAATTGGCTGATACTGCAAATATTTCTATTTTGATTCATTAGAATGTTGATTTTGCACCACCACAAACTAAATCTTAACCCTTGGGGGTTTGATTTAAGTCTATCCTTGGTTCTCTTTCATCCTTCCATCCCCAACTTATTTCCTCCTGTGCTTAATTTGAATCTGATATAATTCAGGTCTCCTTTCCTTCAGCTTTCTTGTGGTCATTATTTTGCTTCTCCTCTGCATGGATCACCACCTTGTAGTGGTGGAGAGGCTTGCATGTCTCAATGACCCCGAGAATGATGTTGCCTGGAGTCATGTACTCCATTTGGGCTACCCATGGCAGAACGGTCAAGGGCAAGGTTCTAGACAAAGTGTGATCCAAGAGGTCCCTAATAGCAGAGCAGACAGAGGATAACTGCACAATGGAGGTGAAACTGTTGTGGAATATTACAACGGCTGTGAAGGTGGATGAAGGGTGCCCACGCCATTGGTTTCAAGTCCTCTATCTGTCAATGATAGTGTGGTGAGTGTTGTTCACCAGTCTCCCCACTTTAAAAGAAGTCCTGCACAGGCATCTTCCAGTTTTGGAGAAAAATAACATTGCACAAGTCAAAAATCTGGTGGCAATCGGTGAATGGTGATGGGAACAGGACAGTGAAATATGGAAGTTCCTAGTTAAAGACCGACACACAGGAGGTGGGCGTGTGATACAGTCATCTTGCTTGAGGATTGAGGCTGGTTGAGCATCTCAGCAGCTGCACCCACGACTGAGCAGTCCTTTCTAGGATCCACTCTGCTCACCCCACATGGGGAGGGGGTTAGAAAAGGTCCTCTAAATATAGTCTTGCCTCTGTTTTTCCTGGATGGATAGCTGCGCCAGCAGGATCACCACCTCAGTGGTCGAAAATGTAAGAAACTCTTCAAAGTTGGAACTTGGAAAGTACGTACCCTGATGGACAACTCAAACAGTGACTGACCAGAGTGATGTACAGCCATTATTGCTCGTGAATTGAGTCGGTTTAACATCAAAATTGCTGCTTTGTTCGAAACTAGAAGAGCTGATGAAGGACAGGTGAGGGAGGAGAAAGGAGGATACACCTATTTCTGGAATGGAAAATCTATAGATGAACCCCGATTGCATGGAGTGGGCTTTGTCATAAAGAACAAGCTCGTAAGGTGCCTCTCTGAGGTACCAGTTGGCATCAATGTGCAGTTTACGACACTCTGATTGAGGCTTACCAAAAATCAACAGGCAATATTGTGAGCACCTATGCACCAACACTGGATGCCTATGAGAATGTAAAGAAAGATTTTTATTCTCAGTTGGAAACCATTTTACCGGAGACCCCTACAGAAGACAAGATCATCCTTCTGGGGGATTTCAATGCAGTGTGAGACAAGACTCAGACCTGTGGAAGGAAACAATCAGGAAAGACAGAGTTGGCAAAGGCAATTCAAATGGAATTCTGACCAAGTGTGCTGAACATGAACTTATTATTATGAACACTCTCTTCCGACAAAAGGAAAAGTTCAAAACATCTTGGAGACATCCACGATCAAATAACTGGCATCTGCTTGACTACGTTATAGTTCATGCCCGAGATCGTAGTAACATACTTCTCACAAGAGCAATGATAAATGCTGATGACTGTTGGACTGATTATCGCCTTATTCAATCCACAATGAAAATTAAGATCACTCTCAAATGGAGGCTGCAAAAGAAGCAGCTCAGGCACAAGTTGAAAATTCAAGATTTGAAGGACCTTATTCAGTGTGACCACTTTCAAGCAGTCTTAGAAGAAAATCTCCCATCGGAGTTTCTGGAAGAAATTGAGGAACACTAGAGTCAGTTGAAAGCAGTAATCATCAATGCCTGTGAAGAAACCACAGGCTACCAAACCAGAAAACATCAGGACTGGTTTCATGTGAATGATGTTGAAATTCAGCAACTCATTAATGAGAAGAGAATGGCATTTCGTGCTTGGCAGAATGACATAAATTGTAATATAAAGAGAGAATCCCATGCGAAGGCAAGGGTGGAAGTACAATGTAAAACCAGAGAACTCAAGAACAAATGATGAACTGAGAAAGTGCAAAAACTCCAACATCTTGTTGGCATCCACAATATATGTGGTTTCTTTAGTGCCACCAAAACTGTTTATGAGCCAATTTGCCATGGTATGAATCCTCTTCTCTCTAAGGATGGAGCCACACTTTTGAAGGACAACAAAGCTATCAATTCTTGCTGGAAAGAACAGTTTGAAGATCTCCTTAACCATAATTCTATGGTTGCAGATGAAGTCATTTAGCAAATGCCTCAACAACCATTTAGGGATGAGCTTGGAGACCGTCCTAATTTGTATCAGGTACACAATGCCACCAAGCAGATGAAGAACACAAGTCAGCAGCTCTAGATGGAATCCCTGCTGAAATCTTTAAAGTGGACCAGAGCTAATTCAGCAGCTTTACCTACTTATCCTTAAAATCTGGTTAAGTAAGAGATACCCAGTGAAATGAGGGATGCCCTGATTGTCACCCTCTTCAAGAAAGGGGATAAAGCAGAGTGTAGAAATTATCATGGTATCTCCCTCCTAGCCATTACAGGAAAAGTTCTGGCATGGAGCCTTGCAACTTGCCTTCTGCCCCATCAGAAGAAATTTTACCAGCATCACAGAGTGGTTTCCGACTATGTCATGGAACTGCGGATATGATCTTCACAGCACAGCAGCTATAAGAAAAGTGTCGGGAGCAAAACCAACCACTGTACATGGCTTTTATTGATTTAACTAAAGCTTTTGATTCAGTGAATCGCCATGCCCTCTGGACTGTATTTTCTAAGATTGGATGTCCTGATAAATACATCTATGTCCTAAATTTGCTAAATGATAACATGAAAGCAACTGTTCTGAGCTGCACTGGCTCCCAGAATGAAAGTTTCAAAGTACAAACAGAAGTAAAACAGGGCTGTATCATCGCTCCAACCCTATTTGTGGTTTTTATCACCATCATTCTTTATCTAGTTGCTGGGAAGTTTACAGCTGGCGTTGAAATCATTTACAGAATGGATGGAAAGCTGTTTAGGATTAGCAGGCTGAAAGCCAAGAGTAAGATCTCCAAAACATCTATTGTGGAACTTCAGTATGCTGATGAACAACACACTCTTTGCCACTCTGAGAAAGATCTTCAAACTATCCTGAATGTGTTTGTTGATGCTTACACGTGTCTTGTTCTCACTCTTAATATCAGAAAAATAAAGTGCTCTATCAGTCCTCTCCAAATGAAGTATTACATGCCCCATCTATCAAAATCGATGGAGTGGCACTAGAGAACGTTGATCATTTCCTCTACCTTGGAAGTCATCTTTCATCCAAGGCAAATATTGATGAAGAAATTCAACATCGCCTGAGCTGTGCCAGTGTAGTTTTTTTTTTCATTTATGGCACAGGATTTTTGAAGATCACGACATTCAAACAGACACCAAGGTTCTTGTTTATCAAGCCATTATTCTCTCAGCACTGTTCTATGGGTCCGAAACTTGGACAACCTGTAGACATCACTTGGAAGTCCATGAGAGGCACCATCAACGCTGCCTTTGTAAGATTCTGAAGATCAAATGGGAAGACAGGTGCACCAATATTAGTGACCTGAAAGAGGCAAAGACCACCAGGATCGAGGCAATGATCAGCCATCAGCAATTCTGCTGGACATGTCCGGATGCCAGACCATCGCCCCCCAAAACAGGTCCTGTTCTCTCAGCTGAAAGAAGGGTACCGTAACGTGGGTGAACAATGGAAGCATTATAAGGACTTACTGAAGGACAACCTAAAAAAGTGTAATATTGACATTGACACTTGGGAGACACTTACCCAGGATCGCTTAAAATGGAGTGAAGTCTTACGTGATGGTCCCCTGCATTTTGAACTTGCTCGCAGACAAGCTGAAGAGGACCAGAGGTGCAGAAGGAAGGAGAGACTGGCTTCCAGTCATGGTCAACAGCCTCCTTCTGAGCCTGAAAACATCTGCCCTCATTGCAATAAAACTTGTGGTTCAAGGATTGGTGTTATTAGCCACCTGAGGACCCATAACTCCAATGGAAGATGATCATACTCGGCAATGAACAATTGCCCATCATCATTATCATCATTTTATTTCCTCCTGTCAAGTCATCTTTTTTTCTGGAGATGTATCACAATTGAATTCTGCCATTTTTCCATCCAATTTCTCCCTATTTTGTTTCTGGGTGGCTTTCATTTTTCTATCTTCCTCACCTTATTTCCATCAGGCATTAATAAAGCATACACAGGATGGTGGAGGAAAACTTCATGGACAACTCTGTGCAATTATAAGACAAACAGAGGCACCAGAATTGGAGGAAGAGAACAAATGGGTGAGGACACAGTCAATTCATGGAAATTTCTGAAAACCAGGAGTGCCAATCAGAGATGGCTAAGAATTCTATAAGGAGGAAGGAAGTTAATTGTATTATTTTGTTTTGTTAAGGAAGAAGATAGTCTGGCTTGAGTATTAGGACCTTGAAAGTTTAGGTCCAGATTCAGCCATCCTTTCCATGAATAATAGTTTACTCAGTAGTGCTATGGTTTTCACTGAGATTATTTGAGAAAAAGGATAGATTCAAGCCCTTAAAGAATGTGTCCTGATTCCAAACACCATATAGTACATTGGTGTAAATTATAAATAATTCTGTTGAAGTGGAATTCCACCAGCAGAACTGAGATCAGAATCCTCGGGATGTAAGAACATCATTAAAAGAAAATTCCTTTAGTCCTGATAGTACGTGAATAAGTATGAATAAAAATTTCTGCATAGGAAAAGTCAAAGTAAGCACACATTTTTGCAGGGTTCCAGGGAGATTGTGATAGGCTGGGTCTAATGTTTGTCATTATAAACTAACAAAGCGTCCAATCCTGCAACCTGTTTTCATGGCAGTAATCCTTACTCATTTAGAGTAGTGCTTCCATAGGGGTTATATTAGTCCAAAAATTCTCAGATACACACTACACCTAAAACCCAAGAACCTTTAATAATTACTTCTGGAGGAAATTGGGAAAGGTGCACCATCTCCACTTCAGGAAGAACTTTATCTTATTTTAAGCACAATGTTTAAGGAATTATGTGTTATCCAGTTGAGGGGAAAAGTTTTTAATGAGTGTAATGAGAAGAACCTAAGGCAGAAATTCATATTTTTTCAAATCACAGTGAAAGCTTTCATGATGATGTCTGAACAGATCTGATGAGGAAAAAGGTTTGAAACCTATTTGATAGCTAAATTGGATGAAGAGATCATATTTAAACAAATAACGGATAGATCTCACATAAGGTATTGAAATAGATTTCTTCCAAAAACTCTGAGCTGGAGTGCAATGTTGCATGAAAAAATGGAGATGTCATAACTCTTTACTATATAAAACTCTAAAGTAACACCCCCACTTCATCCACTACACCCTCCTGTGGCTCTAATGGTAAATATTCATTATTAATACTATTACCTTGTACTCACAGGGTATCTTCCACCTGAGGATCTCAAAGTACTTTGGGATCATTATGGCTTTACCCATGGTATGGGTAACCAGCACAGGGGGATAAGAGGAAACCTTATATCCCTTATTCCTCTTTGTCTCTTACCTAATGTACCCACAAACTTGCCTAGATTAATTAATTCAGAAAATCATTTAACCATGCCCCGCCACCCAGTGTTAATGAGACTAATCTGTGGATAATTTGTGAACAAAGAGTGACAATCCAAAGATATTCATTACAAATCATTCATCCAGCTGTAATAAATATTATTAAACATATTTTATAGAAGGGTAATCTGAAAAATAGGAAGGGTAAACGACTTACCAAAAGTCACAGAACCTATGATTGCTGGCTCTCAGTCTACTCCTGTAAGCACTGGAGCATATTGTCTTTTCTCCCTTCCTGTACCTTGTTCAGTTCCCTCTCATAGTTGTAAAAGGGGGAGATTTGGAAATCAATGGGAGCCAGATTTGTAACTCCCATTTGTGCCTTTGACCGTCTCCTCTAAAACAGATTAATTTATTTTAATGATAGTAATGGCATTTCTCTTCATGACTCCTCATTTCAAGACTTAACCCCTTTCTTGGAAAGTTGGATGTTCTCTTTGGTACACTGTCACAATTGTTTACCTTAATTTTCCCTGCACTGGGGGATGGGAGTGGGGGGATGAGGGAGAAAAGATACTGTCTGACTCAGGAATTACAAAGGCTATGCTATAATAATGTGTGACAAAGTATGGAACACCTGTTTCAGACAGAAGATATGGGAGAAGGTGGCCAGATTTATATGGTATGCAGAAGGTTTGCTAGCAAGATGGTACAGAAAATTGGGGAAGGACAGAAAAAGCCTATTTGATACCAAGTGAAGTCTACTTAAGAAGTATGAGCAACACTTGTAAAGTGGAGAAAAGCAACATGATCTGTATATTCTGTATGTTGCAATAGGTTCGTTGGTTCATTCTCTTGACAATACGTAGATGATTTATTTACAAATGTTTAGCCATAGGATGACTTGATCTTAATGATGATTTACAAGTAAATACTGTGACAATATTTAATTTGTTTGCAGTGTTGTAGTTGTGTTGGTCCTAAGATATTAAAGAGACAATAGATAAGCTTGTCTCTCTCACCAATAGAAGTTGGTCTAATAAAAGATATTACCTTGCCCACCTTGTGTCTCTCTAATATTTAATTTGGCATTCATCTTGATATCTGAACTCACGACAAGGTTTAAATTGAGACATTCTAGATTTTGTCGCAACCTGATACGCAGTTATGGCTCTGTATGGCCAATTGTCGGTCCACGGCCATCTTGTCCTGTTAAAAGGACAAGGCAGCCTCCATCTTGGACCAGGTTCTTGTTGCATAGGAAAGGGCAGAGACCTAATCCTGCCCAGCAACACTAAAGTGCTGTGTGTACTTTCCTGCTTTTTTTTTCTGTTGGGCCGTCTAAAGGTCAGGCTAGTGCAGTGTGCAAAGACCTGATTCTGCCCAGCAACTCCGTAGTATGCATTTTCCCGCTCTTTTTGGGCCCGGTCGTCTGGAGGTCAGGCTAGTTCTGCCCAGCAACTCCAGAGTACTGTATGCAGAGACCTAATTCTGCCCAGTGTGCCCAGATACCCCAGTGTGCCGTGTGCAAATCCTGCCGGCGTGGGGGGCAACAGCTCGAAGCCTGGAGGGAGGGGGAACCAGGGACCAATCAGATGTTGACACTAGTGAGTGAGACCCTTTCTATAAAACTAGGTTCCCCCCAAAATCTGTGTGGAGTATCCGCGTGTCAGCTGAAGGACCTGATCAACCTTTCGGCCAGGGTCTCCTCCCGGTATAGCTAGCTCGTGTTGTGTCGTCTTCGTTGTCGCCTTGGACCTGTTCCTGGCACCTCATCATGCTTCTGGTGTCTGCTCTGCTGGTCAGCTGCGCCTGGAGTGCGGTATTTGTTTTCTAATTTCTGGCAGTTTGCTTATCTAGCCTCCTATTTTTCCCCTCCCTAACCCAGTACCACGTGTGTACACAGTGTTAAGGATTAAAGTATTGAGCTCATAATTGCACAATTGCCTAGGTGTATAGTTGTTCTAAGGTTTTAATAAATTGTTTATTGTAAACTGTTTTAAGTGTGTGAGTCACTGCTCTGTCTTTGTCCGGAGTGTTTGTGTCTGGGAGCTGTCTCCACCTGGGGATTAGCTGACCAAGGGGTTCCTGTCCCCGCGATCTGTGTGAGTGGAATCTGCCCAACTGCAGCCGCACCACACTCTGGGTTTACCCTTAGTGTGAAAGCAAGGGCGGTTGAGGCAGTGGCCTGTGGGTCTCTTTCCTGTGTTGCACCGGGCACCGCCCTGACGAACCCGATTCCCATCTTGTGTTATTGGTGTGTCTGCCTATCCAGTGTGGTGCAGTGAGCAGTATAGAATTGTACTGTTAATGATTTTTGGGTTGTTTATATTGCCTAACAACATCCCAGCTAAAAATTGCCTCTCTCCCTTGGCCCAAGTTGTAACTTTCCCCCAAATAAACGCAGCCACTTGGCTTTAAACTTAATTCTGGTCCAGCTGGTTTTTCCTCTCCCAATACAAAGCTTATCGAACCGCAATCGGTTTCGGACAGATTTCAATAAGAGAAATGAAACACCAAGGTCCCCTGCTGACTTCAGCTTTACTAGTCAGGTAAGAAAAGAGGATTTAACCATTGGGGAAGGCTTGGGCAGAGGATTAAAGGAAGACTGCATCTTTAGTTCACAGAAAAGAGTTCTGGAGGTTTTCTAAGCATTTAACAGAAGAAATAACTCTTTTTCTGAGAGATAATTTAGGATCATGGATGCCAGATAGTGCCATTCATGAGAAAGTCACTTTGTGCTATTATAGCAACATGACTGAACATAAGAACATAAGAATGGCCGTACTGAGTCAGACCAAAGGTCCATCTAGCCCAGTATCCTGTCTATCGACAGTGGCCAATGCCAGGTGCCCCAGAGGGAGTGAACCTAACAAGTAATGATCAAGTGATCTCTCTCCTGCCATCCATCTCCACCTTCTGACAAACAGAGCCTAGGGACACCATTCCTTACCCATCCTGGCTAATAGCCATTAATGGACTTAACCTCCATGAATATATCCAGTTCTCTTTTAAACCCTGTTATAGTCCTAGCCTTCACGACCTCATCAAGCAAGGAGTTCCACAAGTTGACTGTGTGCTGTGTGAAAAAGAACATCCTTTTATTTGTTTTAAACCTGCTGCTCATTAATTTCATTTGGTGGCCCCAAGTTCTTGTATTATGAGAACAAGTAAATAACTTTTCCTTATTTGCTTTCTCCACATCACTCATGATTTTATATACCTCTATCATATTCCCCCTTAGTATCCTCTCTTCCAATCTGAAAGGCCCTAGCCTCTTTAATCTCTCCTCATATGGGACCCATTCAAAACCCCTAATCATTTTAGTTGCCCTTCTTTGAACCTTTTCTAGTGCCAGTATATCTTTTGTGAGATGAGGAGACCACATCTGTACGCAGTATTCAAGATGTGGACAAACCATCGATTTATATAAGGGCAATAAGATACTCTCCGTCTTATTCTCTATCCCCTTTTTAATGATTCCTAAAATCCTGTTTGCTTTTTTGACCGCCACTGCACGGACATCTTCAGAGAACTATCCACGATGACTCCAAGATCTTTTTCCTGACTTGTTGTAGCTAAATTAGCCCCCATCATATTGTATGTATAGCTGGGGTTATTTTTTCCAATGTGCATTACTTTACATTTATCCACATTAAATTTCATTTGCTATTTCGTTGCCCAATTACTTAGTTTTGTGAGATCTTTGTGAAGTTCTTCACAATCTGCTTTGGTCTTAACTATCCTGATCAGTTTAGTATCATCTGTAAACTTTGCCATCTGACTTTTTACCCCTTTCTCCAGATCATTTATGAATAAGTTGAATAGGATTGGTCCTAGGACTGACCCTTGGGGAACACCACTAGTTTCTCCTCTCCATTCTGAGAATTTATCATTTATTCCTACCCTTTGTTCCCTGTCTTTTAACCAGTTCTCAGTCTATGAAAGGACCTTCACTTTTATCCCATGACAACTTAATTTACGTAAGAGCCATTGGTGAGGGACCTTGTCAAAGGTTTTCTGGAAATCTAAGTACACTATGTCTACTGGATCCCCCTTGTCCACATGTTTGTTGATGCCTTCAAAGAACTCTAATAGATTAGTAAAACATGATTTCCCTTTACAGAAACCATGCTGACTTTTGCCCAACAATTTATGTTCTTCTATGTGTCTGACAACTGAGTAAACACCATTGGAGATTACCATAAAGGAGTTAGCCAGAACAATGGAATTTCTGTTGAAGACTGAAATTCTTTGCTTGTTGTCATCCAAGAAGGCTTAATGAAGGGAGGTTAATATTATTTTGCCTATAATCTCATTTTCCAGCTAGCAAATGTCCCCTTAAAGTATACCTCAAAATTAACATACACGACAGTAGATGTCTGCATTGTTAGCTGACAACTTGGACTTGACATTTTAAAATTTTAGTTTTCTTATTCTCATTGCATTGCCTCAATCTGACAATGAGTATATCACAACAGTATGAATTTCATATTAATTAAAAGGGTTAATCCCAGCCATACTGCATCTCTTTAGAAAAATATAGAGTGTAACTTGTCCTAAATGTAAACCTTTAAATTACTTATTTCAGGAAATAGATTTTTGAATATTTTTTTCTCTAGAATTTACTTTTTACATTGTTTGTTGTAAAATTATTAATTTTAAATGACAAGGGATTAAATAATAACAAGCATCTGTTAATCCACAGGTTAACTCTAAAAGTGGAAAGAAATGTGGGATTTCCAGAACTGTTTAACTAATCTACTTTTACGATCATAGAATCATAGAATCATAGAATCTCAGGGTTGGAAGGGACCTCAGGAGGTCATCTAGTCCAACCCCCTGCTCAAAGCAGGACCAAACCCAACTAAGTCATCCCAGCCAGGGCTTTGTCAAGCCTGACCTTAAAAACCTCTAAGGAAGGAGATTCCACTACCTCCCTAGGTAACCCATTCCAGTTCTTCACCACCCTACTAGTGAAAAAGTTTTTCCTAATATCCAACCTAAACCTCCCCCTCTGCAACTTGAGACCATTACTCCTTGTTCTGTCATCTTCTACCACTGAGAACAGTCTAGATCCATCCTCTTTGGAACCCCCTTTCAGGTAGTTGAAAGCAGCTATCAAATCCCCCCTCATTCTTCTCTTCTGCAGACTAAACAATCCCAGTTCCCTCAGCCTCTCCTCATAAGTCATGTGCTCCAGCCCCCTAATCATTTTTGTTGCCCTCCGCTGGACTCTCTCCAATTTATCCACATCCTTCTTGTAGTGTGGGGCCCAAAACTGGACACAGTACTCCAAATGAGGCCTCACCAGTGCTGAGTAGAGGGGAATGATCACATCCCTTGATCTGCTGGAAATGCCCCTACGATGACCTAGACAGACCATCATTTCCCCAGAGAATAATTCAATTTCTAGGAGACAGTTGTGCTAAAATATACAAGATGTATGCAAAACACCACTATCATAAAGGGCTGTTTCGAAAAAGAAATCAGCTGAGACTAGCAAGATGCTTTTATTTATAGGCTAAACCATAATTCTCTCTGATACTGTTAGCATTTTACTGTTAATTTATCAGAATAACTGTCCAAGTAGTTATTATTTTAATCATTGTATCTATTTATCAGTATTATTTACCTGTGTGAGTAGGATTTACCAGAGGTTTGAGGGAATTCTGAAATCAGCCATGTATTATATTAAGTGCCTAAAAGAAACGTTTTCATCCTTCCTTCCTTCCTTCCTTTTTTTTTTTTTTTTGGTAAATAAGGGAATCTACTTTCTCCTTTTTCCCAGTAGCATTTTTTGCTTTCAGTTTCAATTACTTAACACACTGTCAAGTATAATTTCTGCAAATCAGATGACAAATCATCTTCTAATTACCAACTGGGATGCAAAAGAGTGAAAAATAAAATACAAAGAGTGCATTGCATCACAGTTAAATATTGTTTGAAAAGAGGATATTGGAAAATGAGAACAGGTGTTTTCTGTATTGTGAGGATAGGAGAAAGTACTTGAGGAATTCTTTAAAGCAGGGGTCGGAAACCTCTGGCCCACGCTGCTTCCCGCAGCTGCAATCGGACGAACCTGCGGACGCGACAGATAAACAAACTGGCCCGTCCCGCCAGGGTGCTTACCCTGGCGAGCTGTGTGCCAGAGGTTGCCGACCCCTGCTTTAAAGAAAACAAAACCTTGCAGCAAAACAAAACAGCACAAGAACAAAGAAAATGTGAACTTGGGATCTGCAGCTCTGCAGCATGAACTAATGCCACTTAAAATATTTCACTTCCATTCTTTACAGTCTCTCGAAAGCAAAACAGGCCAGATATTCAGCTGATGAAAATCAACATAGCTCCATTAACTTCAATGGAACTACAAGGATTTATATCAGCAAAGGATCTAGCCCAACTATTACAGAGCAGTGGAATAGGATAAAGCAAAGCCAGAACCCATCAATTCTAGAGGCAACAGAGAAGGGGAAATCTCAAAGCTAAAAAATAAATGTATGTACAAACTTTAAAAAGACAATAATAGCTCAATTCAGTTTTAACAGATTCCAAATCACTTTTCATTGGTGTAACTCCATGGAACTCAATAGTACTTTACACCCATTTACACCAACTGAAGATCTGGCCCATGGATGATTTGCCCCCTTCTTCCCCCCTGTGCAGAATATGGAGAGAAATTTGGGGAGAAAGATACGACGGGACTTAACTGAAAGTTTTGCTTCAGTACTGACTCTATGATCAATCCCTGTGTGTGCAAAATAGCTCAACTGAGCTTCTATCAATGCATTTATATACAGGGCCAAATTGATAATCTTACTCACACAAAAAATCCCACTGAAGCTTTGATTCTGCAAGGCCTTCTGTGATGTACACCAATGTGTGCAAGTCTGTTGCAGTACAGTGAAAGTGGAGGCTACCTGTGTGTGCAAAATAAATGTAAGCATCGTGCTCCTCACCAATCAGTAGCAAGTTGCAACCCGCCTGAGAGCTATTCTCAATTTGTAAGTGCACAAGGTAAAATGGGGTAGTGTATGAATAGAGGTATGTTGAAAGAACAGGGGTTTCTGGGTGATTATCAACACTCTAATGAGGTGCTTAGCTACACATTCTCATATAGGCTTGCTTCTGCTGCTAAGCAGGAGTAACTTTTTGGTCACAGAGCAGCACTCTCATTAATACAAGACCAGATTTCACTGCACTGTCAATACTGCTCATCAGATTTTAGGTTGCCTTTACATGTGAAACACTCCACACTGGTTGTGTTTGCATCTTTAGGTTACCAGTTAACCCTCATAGCCAAACTCCTTGTGGAAATGGAGCCCAGCTGCTTGTGCCAGGATGTATGCATAGCTGCTAATATTTAGAAATAACAATAATTATGTGGATGAAACCAGACCAATCGCTACACTGTGAAATGGAGTCACACAGGAAAATGATAAAAGACAAAAACACTATATAAATATCACAATTTTCCTTCCTCATATAGTTCTCCCTGGTTTAGAGATGGGAAAATTCAGACAAAAGGATTGTAATTTGACTGATGCCTGGTCTACAGAGTTAAATCAACATAAGGCAGCTTATATTGATCTAACTCTGTAAGCATCTATACTACAATGTTGCTCCCGCCGATGTAAGTCACTCATTACACCGACTTCTTCACTTCCATGAGAGGTGTAGCACTTAGGTCGGTGTAGTTAGGTCAACCCAGTGTCAATGTAGGCCAACCGATAGCCCAGACAAAGGCCTGCTGGGCAGGACTGGGGCTGTCAATGCCCCACAATGTCCCACACTGACAGCCGGTGCAAGCGTTCCTGGTGAGGACACTCACCACCAACAGAAGTAGCTAGAGTGAACATAGAACACCAATTTAATTACTGCAGTAGCTGTACGTTGATGTAACTGAAGTTGACTTAATTTTGCAGTGTAGACATGCTTTAAGATCAAAAGGGAGTAGTTAGTGCCAGGGTCAGGATTTGAATTCAGGGGCCCATTGCTCTCACTAACAAGCTTAGTCCATTAGCCCACACTGTCTCTCACAGTATTAAGCTGCTTCTCCTTCTAGGCAGTGGAAGAAGTGGCTCAGCTACAGGCAATTGGCTTGAAGAAAGTTTACAAGGGCCCTAGCACTATATGTGGCAGCATGTATGGCATTGTTCTCTACAGCTGCAAACTGACACCTGAAAGACAAGAGACCATGGCACAGACCTAAAAGCCTTGGCTGGCCATGGGTAAGGGAAGGGATAAGGAGCCTGTGATCCATAGGAAAATAAGTGACAAACTTTCAACGTTTGGATTGGTTTCTGTAATTTTACTTTTTCAAGGATATCTTCACAAGGAAAGGACCTAGAAACTTTTTCTAAAATAAAGCTGAAGTTAACTCTGATGTTTCTAGATACCCCAAATCAGTGGAGATTTCATGGTCAGGAGTCTGTGTGTGCCAAATCCTGCCACTGCCTTGTGTAACGTTGCTAAGATTTTTCAACAGTTTGGTGAGATGATTCAGCATGGCCAGAATTTTAAATCTTTTATGTATAGTTAACTATTGTTAAATAATAAAAAGAGAAGATTTAGGCCCAGTGCTGCAAACAGCTGGATGTCTCCTGTCAGGTACTAAGAGCCTGCCACTCCCTGAAATTAATGGGAATTGAGATAACTATGAACCTCACAGAAGTAGCACATTGTGTGGACAAAATTGTGATACCCATACTCACACAACATGGTACTTTATTCCACAGAAGTTAATGGGACTATTTGTTGAGTAAGTTGCTACTCAGTATGTTTCAGAATTTGGCTCAAAATGATATTATTTATTATTGTCAAGTGAACTCCTGAGACACTGTGCAGAAAGAAATACTGTTTGTCTACTATATAATAGAGTAGGGGTCAGCAACCTCTGGCACGCGCTTGCCAGAGTAACACCCTGGTGGGCCTGGCCAGTTTGTTTATCTGCCGCATCGGCAGGTTCAGCTGATCGTGGCTCCCACTGGCTGCAGTTTGCCGTCCCAGGCCAATGGGGGAGGTGGGAAGCCACGGTCAGTACGTCCCTTGGACCGTGGTGCTTCCCGCAGCCCCCATTGGCCTAGGATGGCAAACCATGACCAATGGGAGCCGCGTTCCCCTGAACCTGCCGACACGGAAGATAAATAAACTGGCCCGACCAGCCAGGGTGCTTAGCCTGGCGAGCCGCGTGCCAGAGGTTGCCGACCCCTGTAATAGAGTATACCATATATACTCGTTCATTAGCCCATTCATTTATAAGCCAACCTCTGAAGATGGATAGGTAAAAATAGCAAAAACTGTGTGACCCTTCCATAAGCCTACCCTATATTTCAGGGGTTGACAAACTTTGGCTCCTGGCCCATTAGGGTAAGTTGCTGGCGGGTCTGGATGTTTTGTTTCCCTGGAGCTTTCACAGGCACAGAGCCCCTCAGCTCCCATTGGATGGGAATGGCAAATCGTGGCCATTGGGAGCTGAGGGGCTCTGTTCCTGCAGACGCTCCAAGTAAACAAAACATCCCAACCCACCAGTGGCTAACCCTGATGGGCCGGGGTCCAAAGTTTTCCGACCACTGCTATATTTCAAAAGTTGGCATCAGAAGAAACATTCAAAAGTTTTGCTAGAATTATTTTAATATAATCTAACAAAAAACCTGTTATAATAATAACTGAAGAAATATGTATTCACCTTCAAAATTACAATCAATATTTAAAATCAGTAAATGGATATTTAAAACAAGTAACTTAGAACAATATGAGACTTTAAAAAGTTTTAAAATCCTTCAAAGTCTGAATCAGTCTCTGATTCAGCAAGCAGTTCATTAAACTCGGCTTCAGTCACAGCTGTACCTGCATTGTCATCGTAGATGTTGGCAGTGTCGTCTTCAGACTCAGATTCCTTCTCATCATCAGCCTCTGTTGTGTCATCATCAAATATGGCATCATCTTCTGACCTGTCAAGTGCATTCCTGATACAGCATTTCCGAAATGATTTTTCTATCATTTCTGAGGAAATGAACACCCACACATTCTTGATCGACTGGCGACCAGATTGATTTCGGGCTTTATAAGATTCCCACCATTTGTCAACTTCACCATGCCTGAGCTCTTCCATTCAGACCATGTTTTGTGTAGCCTGTCTTTAAAGGGTTTGTTCAGGTAGATATCAAGCAGTTGTAGAACTGAAGTTAAGCCTCCAGGTATTACATCAAAGTTGTTTTCATATTTTGGCCACATTTTTCACCTCACCCATTTTGTGTACCCTGAACATGTCCCAAACGAGCATAGCAGGTTTCTTGAAAAGTGCTCCTGGTCTCTTATCCACACTTTTTCCAGCCATTCAATAGTCCCACTTTCATATTGGCTTGAGATTTATGAGGCCCAATGGTAGAAATGCATGAAGAAATCAAATTACACAGTAGCAGATTGACACTAGTGCTATAGTACTATTGTTTTCTGATTGGCTTGGAAGGTGTATCATTTGGTGAAATGCATGGGTCAAATAGCATGCAAATCTGCAGCACTGCTCTTTTAGTATTCATTTCAAGCCAATCTAGTCCACTAAACAAAGCCTTTGCAACTTTAAAAGGCTGCAGTATTGACATCAATAAATGGGTCACCAGACTTTGGCTCCCGGCCCATCAGGGTAAGCCGCTGGTGGGTCAAGATTTTTTTTTACCTGGAGTATCCGCAGGCATGGAGCCCCTCAGCTCCCTTTGGCCGCGGTTCACCGTTCCCAGCGAATGGGATCTGTGGTAAGTGGCAGCCTCCGCTTCCTGCAGCTCCCATTGTCGGCAAACGTGACCACAGGGAGCTGAGGAGCTCCATGCCTGCAGACACTCCAGGTAAACAAAATGACAATGTATTAGATATTCAATTAAATTATTCCATAGAGTTTAAAATCATCAAATTTTGGTGTAGACCCATTTATAAGCCAATCTCCACTCTTCGATGTGTCACTTTTTTACCAAAAATATTCGGCTTATGAACGACTATATACACTACTTTGCATAAGAAAAGATCAGGAAACCTATGAAGCATATTATGGAAAATAGAAGACTAGAAGGTATAAGTGTACATTCTTCTAATGCCATGTTGATACATTTCCCAGATTGACTTTGTGGTTGGAAGCTGTCAGATCCATTTAGAGTACTTTTTGTATAAGGGGGGAAGAATTCTAGGAAGCTTTCAATTATGACCTCAATTCATGCTAATTTTAATACCTTTACTCTATTATCCCATAACGGTAAACAAAGATCTTCTTCCTTTTAGCATACTGTGCAACTCACTCACTTTCTCCTCCATTCTTTCCTACGGGGGGGCATTTCATCTAAAGGGACTGATGTAAAGGTCTAGGCATTTCACTGTATCTAAATCAGCAGACTGGTAATGGCAGATCATAATGCAGCTGGCAATGAGAGAAAACAAATAGCCATAAATAATGTATAAAGAATGAACCCTTCTCTCTTATTGCTGTAGGCCAAAGTACATCTCCAGGCAATCCATCCATTTACCAATTAGAGAGCACATTTCAGTGCTCCTGCATTAACCTGAAGAGTTGAGAGCTTATCTAAGAAACTGTTAAGCTTCATCCTAGATATTAAGTCAAAAAATTTCAGTTCAGCATGAGGAATTAATTATGCATGTTTCCATGCATTAGAGAAAAAGATGGGTCTCAGATGCACCCACACTTTATTAAAAATGTTGTTGTAAAGTACATTACATTAGCAGGAGCACTGCCATACAAAAAGCTGGGGGTCTATACAATATTTCCATTATTTGTCTAACAAAAATGCTGAATTATTTTCTAAATAATGAATATTACATGCAGGGTATTTGTGCTTAAACATAGTATAATATCATTCTCATCACACAACTTAGATGAAAAGTGAAAATAAACCTCATCAGTTCTAAATGTGAAGAACATGACTAACAACATGCTTTTTTACTGTGATTCTACTCTTGAGTCAATATAGGTTTAGGGTGTGACTTAAGGCAAATCTTTAAAGACGTGGTGTCTGATTGTCCCCTCCCACAGAAGAAACATTAGTGGGAGGAGGACTCTAGTGGGAATTCTGTAAGGTTATCTCTGTTCATAGATTTTCCTTCTTATTTTGCTCTTTAAGATGAAACTTTTCCAGCCTTTCACTGATGGTGTGGGTGTGGCCTGGACACATGACAGATCTCTAGGATCCAAGCTCATAAAACCTAGAGATACTGCAAGAAGAGTCAGTGGTGTTCCTAGGACTCTATCTGCTCCCAATGAACCCAGTGGGAGACTATTTCTTTACTTCAATTGGGGGGGGGGCGCAGATTGAGCCTTGGCAATTACCAAAGAGAGCCTGACACTTCTCCCTGAACCTCTCCTCGAAGAAAAGACCTGTCATTGACCTGTATCTTTACCACCCATACCAGCCCCTTTTTTCAGAACTACAACATGATAGAAGACATTCAAAGCTTCTCAGAGTCTACTTTGTATATATACCTTCAGTTGAAACTTTTTATAAAATTATAGAAGTGTGATGTATATATTTCCCTGTCTCATTCACTCCTGGAATCTAATAATTACACCTGAAACCTTGTAAATGTCTATCTTCCACCTACACATTATTAAATAAAAAGGAATATTTGTTAGACTTAAGTGGGAATGCATCCTGGAACAGTATGCTTATAAATAATGGTGGAATGAGGTAATAAAGATAATTCCCAGAGATTTCATTGCAGCTGATGAAAGAGAAACAAAGTAGAAAATCCTGTATACATTGAACATTGACTAACTGCTGAGAAAGAAATGTATTCCTAGGGCTGACTTGACATTTCTGAAATGTGGTACACAAGTGGCATATTGGGTCTATTGCTGGTGTTTGTGTTCCATGGTCTCATACTAAGAAGATACAATGTCAGTATAGGTGTAGTAATTTTAGTACTGAAGTCTCTAGAGTCTAAACCCTATGGTACACCTACCTGGACATTGTCTGTATTAAATTTCTCTTCCTTCAGTCAAGGGATGCCTCAGGCTGTCATTTTTTTGCATCATAGAAAACAGTTCTGCTAAGCTGGATAAAATCTCCCCACATTCATTACTACTCTGGAAATCACTGATTTTGGGAATCCTGCTCATGAAGAATAAACAGCAAGAATAAAAAATAAAACTGACAGTTTCTATAAGGTCTGGAGACTATTTTAAACTCTCTGCCTGAAAGAACTCGATTAAGAACTCGATGGTGGATTAAGTGATGAGTCTTTGAATCTTCCTCCAACACTATTTAATTGACAGCAAATTTACATGAGTTTAGAGGAAGGTTTCTCATACCCCAAGGTTAGGATGGGTTTGGAGGGATTTTTATGTTTGTAATTATTTTACATATTACTTTGGAGAGTGGGAAGTGAGGAGAGATTTAGATAGAAGAAAGAAATTTAAAAAAACCCTCTAAAATTATATTATATACTTATTACGTTTGCCGTGTTAGGAAAAAAACACTGACAAGTTTTGTTGGTTGCTGTTCAATGGTATATACCACCTCCCATTTTACTGTGCATTGTAGATATGCACATTATTAAGGAGCAAGGATGCTGGCCTCTTCAGTGCTTAGCACACTGTACATCTCCAATAATACATAGATGTTGATATCAATAAGTAATATTAAAATAAAACATTTACACTCAGAAGTGTTCAAACAAGAAAATGATGGACTGATTTTGGTTCTATGTCTTTGCACCTGGACATAGCCCTTCCCTACCCACAAAGCCCCAGTTGCGTAGTTTACTGTAGATGGGACTCTTCGTGTTCGGGGCAGGGAGATCCCATGCAATAGAACTCTTGCTCTTCCCCTTCTTCACTTACTTCTTGGTTCCACCAGTTGTAGCATCCAGGAACAAAATAGGGTGCATCCAACCCAGGGAAATGAAAGTAAGTAAAGACAAAAGTTTGTCAAGGACTTACATTATGGTAACAAAAATAGTTTTGTTGGGGTGCACTTCCAAGGACTTTGGACTTCAGTAGGAGTGGGGCTGAAGCCCCAAACCCTGGTAGGTGTGTCCTGGCTCTCAAACTGCTAGAGACTGTCATATGTAGCTTAGACATATGTAAGTTTGGCCACCCCTGCTCAAGACTGTGCAGGCACTCAGAACAGTGTGAGAAACTAAACAGAGTAAAACTGAATAGCATACATGTTGTACCTTGATCTGTGTGGAGAAAGATGATTCCATTTGGTGGAAGATCTCAATATTTCAAAATTTGGTTTAATTGTTATTTGGAACAAAAACCAACAACTCTGATATTCTCTCCAAAATAGAAAAGATCCTTGGCTCTGTGACATTCCACCTGGTGGATCCTTGTAGCCCAGGCTACTGAGGCACTTAGAGCCAGGCTTTCCAAGTTCCTGCCTCTCCATCATCCTGCCTGGTGAGTTGAGTCAGAGATGGTAGTCCTGGCTGAGTTGGGAGGTTGGGAGATTGGGTTCTGGATCTTCCAGGGCTTCCAAACTCTCAACTCTTCATCAGGCCACTAGGTGTTGGGTGGGCAAGCTGTCAGGAAACAGGATAGGGTTCAGAACATGCTTACTAGGCAGAATTCCATTGGAATCCTGGTAGGTTTCATCAAGCAGTCTCTGAAATATTTGGTTTTGACAAATCTGCCTTAGCCAATGAAAAAATGTTATCTGGGAATTTCTGACCAGCTGATTGGCTAGCTAATATTAAATACTGTATATAAAAAAAACCCAAAAAACACGCTGGACAATTTTTATGAGTAGAGATGGGAGAACAACTGATTTTTCCAGTTGGGTGGCAATTCTGAGAAGAAATAATGGTTCAGATCAAACTGATGCTGACCTCTTTTGGTCTGTTTTAAGTTGAACAGAATGTTTCATTCAATGTGAAAAGTTTTGTTTCAAAGTATTATTAAGGGGTTAGATTTACAAAATGGCAGCAAGAGAAGATGTGGTGCTGCTTTCCTTATACCCTCTAGCCCAGCAGTCAGAGCACTCACTTTGGGTATAGGTAGAGTGACCAGATGGGAGGAATATAGAAAATATCAGGACACATGGGGAGGAGGGGTCGCCGGTGGAGCAAAAAAACCAGAGCGCCGCCGGTGGAGCAAAAAAAAATAAAATAAAAAAAATGGACTGCCGCCGGTGAGTGCCGCGAAATAGCGGGACAAATAGTGTCCTGACCAAACATCGGTTGGGACGTGGGACAAACGCCTAAATATCAGGACACCCTAGGAGACCTAGCTTTGAATCATTGTTCTGTGATCTGTTACGTGAGTGCCCTAACCACGAAGCTATATGGTATTCTGGAGCATTGTTCTCTCATGTTCTCTTGTTGAAGCTATTCCACTTGGTACTAATAATTAAATAGTCATTGGAGCAGGGGGGATTAAAACCTTGGTCACTCCTCCTTTAGGTGACTGGCTGAGCTGCCAGGCCACAGCTGTCTCAATTTCTGACTATTCAAGTATTTCAGATAAAATGAAACCACATCACCAGAAGAGACTAAGAGAAACCTGCCCCGGGCTACTCCATATTCTGGTGGGTAGGTTGCCTTCCTGGGAGGTGAGAGACCAAGTTCATATCATTTCTTCTCATGAGGCAGAGAGGGAATTGAACCTGGGTCTCCCACATCCTTTGCCAGTGCCTTAATTACTGGGCTAAAAGTGCTAAAGGAGGCACCAGCACCACCTCCTCCTTCTCTCAGTTTTTCTGGAAAAAGGACTGACTTGGTTTAGGCATCAAACTCCAGGAGTAGGTTCAGAGCTGAGAAGCATGAGTGGAAATAGATGCCTACTTCTGGCTTGGACTTAGCCACCTGACTCCCTTTGAGGGGTGAGGCTCAGCCCACACCCCTCTCCTCAGCATTTTCTACTGCCTAGTTTAGGTGGCATCCTAGTCAGTGTGATGGCTTTTTGTGGATCCCACTCCTTAAGCACCTAACTCTCCCTTGCATAGTATAAGGCAGGGTTTCTCAAACAGGGGTTGCCGCTTTTGTAGGGAAAGCCCCGGGCAGGCCAGGCCAGTGTGTTTACCTGCCCTGACCACAGCTCCGGCCGATCGCGGCTCCCACTGGCCATGGATCACTGCTCCGGGCCAATGGGAGCTGCTGGAAGCGGTGTGGGCCGAGGGACTTACTGGCTGCCGCTTCCAGCAACACCCATTGGCCCAGAGCAGCGATCCGCGGCCAGTGGGAGCCACAATTGGCTGGACCTGCGGACGGGGCAGGTAAACACACCGGCCTGGCCCACCAGGGGCTTTCCCTACACAAGGGGCCACCCCCTGTTTGAGAAAACCTGTTGTAGGGAACCTGGTCACCTAACATGGGTTGTGAATTACATTAGGAGGCAGAGGGCCTACAAGTTAGGCACTGCAACACCTGGCTTTTTTGCTGCCCCAGGCAAAAAAAAAAAAAAAAGCAAACCGTGCAGAGCAGCAGGAGTGTGTGTGCAGGGGGACTCCTGGCATAGCAGATGTGCCCCAGGCAACAGGGGGAGAAGGAGGGAACAGGGAGGGAGAGAGAAGGGGGGCGGCCAGGACTCCCGCTGCGCCGCCTGCCTGGAGGGCTCCGCGCCACTCCGGTCGGCAGGGAGGGAAGGATGCGGGCTGCCGGGCTTGCTGCATACCTGGCACAGGCTGGGGTAGACGGAGGGCGCAGCCCGCTCCCAGCAGGGTGCTCCCTTCCTCCACGCCGCCGCCCCCTACAGGGCAGCCAGAGCAGCGAACCAAAAACAAAAAAGAAAAAAACCTGCAGGGCGGCCAAAGCAAAAAAAAAAAAGGATTCGAGGGAATGCCACCCCTTAGAATCTGCCGCCCCAAGCACGAGCTTGCTCAGCTGGTGCTTGGAGCCGGCCCTAGCAACACTGAACCTTGCAGTGCCTAAGTCCCTTTTGTGAATCCATCCTCGGCAATCACTGAACATCATACTCATGAAGTTGAAAATACAGGATGTGGGATCCCCTGTAGGAAGTGTGGACTCCTGCATGCTGCAGAACTGACACAGTCTACAGAGATCTCTTTGCCACACCATGAAGGGGAGCTTTGGAGGCAGGGCCACTGGATGTGTTTCCACTTGATCCTGTCACCAAAGCCCCTGAAGAAAGGGAAGATAACACAAGCCTTCATGAATGGCTTCAGAATGGTTTGAGGGATCCTTTCTTCACCCCCTCACTGTTCAGGATTCAGGCCTTACAGGTAAGGTATATCTCTTTATTATATTTTCAGAGTTTACTGTAATCACAGTATTTAACATAGGCATTTGCTCAGTTTGACTGAACTTTTGTCAATCAACTTCTTTTAATACTAATTGAAGTTGTGTGGCTAAAGCTTGATTTAAAGATATAGTATTTCTGAGACAATTAAAATTACTTGTCATATGGTTGTTTTGGGGTTTTTTGCCTTTTTTGTTTTTGTTTTTTTCTTGATGCACTGGATAAGCATAGTATTGTACAAAGGGTAATGGAGGAAAATACACCATGATCAGGATCCCTATGATGGTTTTGTTTCCTACCTATAATCTTTCTTTACAGAAAATAAACCTTTTCATGTGCAAACTTTCTGATATTTATATTTCACCCTTTAAAATCTGACTCTTAGCCATAACTTTCACATATCATTGCTTGTTTGTAAATGATGATCAACTTTAAACGAACAGTTGTCAAGTAGACAGCAGCAACATAGCCATTCAGAATGGATTTAGAAGCAAGTCTCTAGGTAGGAACATTTTCTTCAATTTTTCTCCTGAAATAAACTCAAGGTATTGAACGCTGCACAGCCATTTACAATTTGGAATGGTCAGAATTGTGACTGACCATTAGGGATTTGCACTGCAATAGAAACTAAGTCTCCTGACTGGCAAACTCCATTTAATTTTTCCTCTCTTCCCCAGAAATAAATGTTCCAATGCTTCTAACTTGTGACCGTAGGGACTTACCTGAAAGTCAACGTTAAAGGAGGCAGCAAAGTAAAAGAACTCATTGCAGCTGTTTTGGAGGCTAACAAGGAAAAGCAGTATAATGGAAAAGAATGGAACAAATCCCTTTCTCTTATATGTAATTAGGAAGAGGAGCTAGCAAAACAGATACCATGACAGAAGGAAATTGATAGCTGTCTGAGTATCTTAAATACAGGAAGACAAATTTAGCAATTTAAAGTTTATTGTAAATTACATTACAAGCCTAAACAACACTAATATTTTTTCCTTCCCTCTTGATACAATCTGAGATAGTGCTTAATCAATAATTAGGCCTTTGGATCCGTAAACTATCTTACTCAATGCTTAATCCTTGAGTTCATGAATTTTTGAGTGTGTCCTAGGCCTCTGACATATAGGACCTGAGAAACTGGCTACATAACAGGTCAGTGATCCATACTTCTCTCTTTTATCCATTGATCTTTGCTTCTATTTTGTTAAGAGCCATAACCAATGAGATATGTGTTACCCTGGAAAGGAACTCAAGCGATTTGCCAATACTGCTTCTCTTATACTGTTTCCTTCATCTATTTTATACACTTCTATTGAGAGAGTAACTTATTACTTAAGATCTGAATGAAGTCAAAGGTGCCTTTTGCTGTCTTCAACTGATATTGAACCAAATTCCAAATGTCCTGTCATTAATCCCACAGTGAGATTTTAGCTGCACTGTCAACTAACTGAACTAATCAACCATTCTCAGAAAGGTGCAAATCAGATGGTAAAGATACTATCTCAAAATTCTGCATAGTTTTTTTGAAGAGAAACTCCCTGTCTAGTGCAGTTTCTTCCTTAAATTCAGGTAACTGGGAGCCCAAAATGAAATACTCCTTCCTCTTCATGAGAACCAGCCTTTCCTAATCTTTCTTTTAATTTCCAAGCTTGCTAAACAGAGAAGAGGGGAAAACAAAACAAAACAAAACAAAAAATGTGACCTAGTAGTGTTAGCATAAAGCTTTATTTCCTTAACTTCTCATCTAATCCTAGTTGTGGTATTGACCTCCTCTGTGGCTACGGTAACGCAAAATCTGTTTCAATTTTTGCATCTATGAAATGGAAACAATATTTTGAGGAAAAATCATATTTTGATGATTATACGCAACATTTATAAATTGCTATATACTAAGATCATATTTAGGCTAGTTTAAAGAGGTTCTGTAGTGTAGAATCCAGATACAATATGCTCTAGATATTCAATATTTATTGTTAAATCCATGTTGCTGTGGCAAAGAAAGTAAAAAGCAAACAAACAAACAATAGCTATAATTTATGTATGAACCTATTACATTTGTGCCCAATTTCTGTAGAACTACATAATTTGTACTCCCTGTGCTGGCAAGTTTATCTAACAAACCTTGTTTTGGAACTGTGCTGATGGTATATAATTGCATCATTTATGAGACTGGCACACAATAAGGGAGATCCATGTTAACTTGTGCCATACAGAGAAACAAAGGAAGGGGAGAAAAATCAGAGCTTCTAAGGCATTATTGCAAACAATGAAGAGCAAAACCCAAATATTTATGGTATGAAAGAATGATGAAAAATTGATTGCTTAGTATAAGGAACTGGATGCTAATAATCACTTTTTCTTCCATCTTTTCTTCCTTCCCCTTTATCTTCAACTACTCTTTCACCTTAGAGATTACATTGAAACATGCCTTGTTTTCTCTTTTGCTGAACAATTTTTTTTCAACAACTTTGCTACTCTATACTTCTCTGCCTCTCTTTGCCTCAGTTTTCACTCCAATGAGATCCCTTCTTAGCTAAGTCTACAGATCTCTTTTCATGCTTCATTCTTTTTGACCTGTCTTTTTCCTTTAACAAAAGATCAGGCTACAGCACAGAGACTGCATTTGTCATTTTGTTTGAATACCTTCTGTTGGCAATAGACAGTGATCAGGTGTCCATAATGATGTTGCTATTCTATCAGCTGATTTCTACGTCAGAAAACTTGAGGTATTATAAATACAACTATAGTCCTTGGCAGAGTTGATGGAACATGTTTATAAATGTAAGAAATGGAAACAAGGTGGAAATGAAGTTTTGATTAAAAATAGAAAGAGAAACTTTAAAAAAATCACTTTTTCTTTTCCATTTTCTGATCAGCTGTACCATGTTTCACACATTGGGTCACCTAGATTTTTTTTATGGCATTGCACCCTACATGGAGCTACACATAAAATCTAGTTGGAAGTTGAAGCTATTTCACAAGCTTACTTGTTAAATAGATTATGTCATTGTGAGAACATGTCAACTTGCCATCATTGCTTTGGCTCTGCACTGGTTTTCAGAAGGAATTTGAGATCTTGATTTTGTTACAGTTTCCTCCGGGTTTTTATGTGTGTCTTTATGCCACAGCAGAGATCAGCAGAAATGTTCAAGGAGGAGCTAGCTCCTAAAGTCAGTAACAGCCAAAACTACTGGTAGAGCATTCTTCTGGAAAGCCTGTGAGCTTTTGATCACAAACCAAATTTGTTGACCTTTAAGCAAGTGCAAAAGCCCATTTGTTAGGAGGGTTGACACATTTGCAGGACTGTTTGTTTCAGGAATGTGACGTTTGGGGACATTTGGACATAACTTTTGACCCTGCAATGCATGCCACAAGGAGCAGACCCCTAAAGATGGAGCTAGGGGGTACCATCCACCTGGAGGGGTATTCTTGCACTGAGTTAATGGAAGAATGAGAGCCTATATCTGAAATACGTTCTTGCTGAGGGGTTTCTGGTACATAGTGGTGAAGAGAATATGCTGCTGTTTTGGTTTTGCAATATTTTATATTTTTAATAGATGGCAAGTATACCTACTAGGAAATATGTTTTATCATGTTACTTTATTTGCATCAAAATATCTAAATAAATAAAGCAGATAAATCAGTACTAGTCAGGTTGAACCCACTGCTCTAAAGAAAACAGGATGGAAGGTGCTAACAAGCATTGTTTTGGCAACTGCAATAGAAATATTTGGAGAGCCTGAATAAATTCATTTCTACTTTTCTGTCACTCTGATACCCTCAAAGTTCGCTGATTGACTTAAATATATGAATGTTAAATTCAGACTGGCAGAGTTGTTTTAACTCATCCTGGCTATTTTTCTCCTTTAAATGCCCATTATTTCAGTGATCTTGCAGCTTGTAGCTGATATATGATTGCAAATCGGCTGATACTGGGTTTACAAGGAGTTAGGTACATTGGTGGAAAAACTTTAACTGCTCATATAAATAAAAGGTTTTACCTTTAAGACACAGCCCATAGTATGAGGTAGTGCTCAGCTGCACCTCTTGAAGAGGAGCACCAGGAAACATTCTGACCCAAGGAGGCAAATGGTCTCCCAGTGTGAAGAGGAATACATCCACTTCTGCATCCTTTTGTAGAGTGCAACTTCCTTTTCTATTTGTGCTGTCTTCACTGTGGCTCTTCTCTGCTCCCTCAAACACTTTTGAGGCACCATGCACCCTCTGGGGACCAAGGAGAAAGCAGTAGAGGAGACCTTCAGACCAGGGGTGGCTCTATGTATTTTGCTGCCCCAAGCACAGCAGGCAGGCGGCTTTCGGCGGCACGCCTGTGGGAGGGCCGCCGGTAATGTGGATTCGGTGGCGCGCCTGTGGGAGGTCCACCGGTAACACGGATTTGGCGTACCCACCCCCAAATTGCTTCCAAAGCCACGGGACCGGTGGACCTCCCGCAAAAACGCCGCCGAAGGCAGCCTGACTGCTGCCCTCATGGCAACCGGCAGGCTGCCCCCTGTGGTTTGCCACCCCAGGCACGCGCTTGCACACACGTGCCTGGAACCTCCCCTGCTTCAGACTGCAAATCTGAATTACACATATAGTCATTACACATATTGTGCAAAAGGTGGGGGTACTTCTCCCTTCCACCCTACTCCACTCTTTACTAGAAACCCACATACAGGCCAGCCACAATCTTGTCTTAAGCAAGGTTGGAAGGAAGAGACTGAGGAAGACATAATGGCATGGAAGTGCAAGGAGGTGGGGAAATGTGGTAGTTCACACTGTAAAGATGGCCTCAAAACAGAGACCTGGTGTGATCTGTCTTCTGGTTATAATAAATGGGAGTAGTGGGCCAAAAACCCTATAAAACAACACACTGGTAAAGGCATCTGGACAGTTCTATAAGATCCTTGAAATAAAATCTATTAATATAGATTAGCATTCAATATTTTGGATCTTAAATTCAGAACAGTTCAAGATTCTTGCATTGTTTTATTATTTTATTTTATTATTAATTTATTATTTTAGAGGTTTGGTTCTATCCTGAGGCTTTTATAATATTGCACTATTGTGATGAAATATCATTATGTACTGATGCAACATTAAAATGCAATATGAAATAGATCACACGGGATTAATAGATTTGTGCTATGGTGGGGATGGAGCTATTTAAGAACAGCTGGAAAGCTGTATTCATTTGGAGGCAACAGTAATTAAGATAATACATTCAAAAAATCCTGTATTCACCAGAATGGGTGTCCAACCCTTCAGTTATTTGGAAAATGGTCCCTTTGCCAACATTGAAAATGTCAGCAGCGGCTTATGACACAGCAATAACACATAAGGTCACCGGCTCTTTTTAATTTCAGTCTTGGCTCTGAGTGAGGAGGAAAGTGTCCCCTTCTTTCTCCCTCTCAATACACTCTAACTCTTAAAAGGAGCAAGAGAAAGCAGATCTTCCTTGTGCCCTTACTTATCCCCCCTCTCTTTAGGATACTTGTTTCTTTCTTTAATTTCTAATTTTCTTTTTCCTCTTGCTGTTTTTTTAGTTAAATACCAATAGCTTCCAATGCCCAGAAAGTTGCAGAGAAAAAACTTAGTGTTTGTGAGATCGATCAGTCATAAAAGAGAACGTCTACCTAGGTTCCTGTCGTGTATACAATATCAGTGGCCATTTAAATGATGAAATACTGAAAGAAAAAACGGGTCATAGAATTCTAAATTCGATAGTTAAACTTACTTATCCTCTGAAAATAACATTAGCAAGCAATCTTCTGATCCATCCTTTAACAAAAGTAAATTTAAAAATTACACTACTAAATAACACATTCTGACCAAGATAACTTAAATATTAAGATCTCTACTATTAAACATGTTCCTTTTTTATTCTAAGGGCCAGACATTGCTACACTTACTCTCTTCAGTAGTGCTTTAGTCCACAAGCGGTCCAAGTAAGGTAAGAACTCATGAGGCATGAGTAAGGATGTGAGTCTGTCACAGTGTCACAGTGTGATTTCTTCAGCGGCCGGTGCTGGCTCAGGGGTTGCCCGAGCCAGGCAGTCCCTGGGACAACAGCAGCAGTTTGGGTGTGTGGGAGAGGGCTAAGGGCAGAAGGTTGGGGTGCAGGGTGGCACTTACCTCTGGGTGGGGGGTTCTTCAGCTCCCACAGGCATGGCCCTGCAGCTCCAAGGCGGTAGAGGGGCCAGGGGCTGTGGTTCCTGGCCAATGGGAGCTGCACAGCCAATGCTTGTGGCGGAAGCAGCGAGCAGAGCTCCCTGGCCCTTCCACCACCTAGGAGCTACAGGGATACACAGAGCCGGGTAGGGAACCTGCCAGCCCAGCCAACCCTTCCCCCCCACAGCACCAGCAGTGCTCCTCCCGCCTCCCCCCGCAGCAACAGTGGGGTACTGGGCCACCTCCCTCAGAACCTGCAGCACCCCTGGACAATCCCGCCCCCCCCCGAGCACCCCCGCCCAAGTTTTAGTTAGGGATATATAGTAAAAGTCATGGGCAGGTCATGGGCTATGAATTTTTTATTACTACCCATGACCTGTCCATGACTTTTACTAAAAATACCCATGACTAAAACATAGCCTTAGGTATGAGCAAAATCTGGTCCTAAATTTACAATTCCTCTCAAATGTCATATTCTCTGATATTTCAATGGCGGTAGTTCTGAGAATGTTATCTCATTTAATTTGAAATCTCTTGGGCTTTGAATTTCCATAGAATTCCTTTAAGATCACACTGTTTTTTTTAAAGGCAGGGCCAAATTCTGCCTTCATATACACCTGTGCAACCCCGTTAATTTCAGTAGGGTTGCAAGGTTGAAAGTGAGGGCAGGATCTGATTCTAATTTTTATTTGAGACTTTGGGTGAGAAGAAAAAAAATGAACAAAATAAATATTTTGAATAAAATTTTAGAATCATAAAACAGAAGAAAAACAGACCCCAAGAAGGTTGTTCTATTAAAATATTTTTAGTTTGGAAAACAACAATAAATACAAATATAGATTAAGTATAGTCTACACTAGCAAAATTACCGGAGGCTTCCATGGGATTGAGTCTAATTAGGGAACATACAGTAAATTCAGAAATCCCCTTCTTCTTGAACTGTGCATCCCTTCTGTGACATGGGACTCCCTCTCATATAAAGACTATACAGTGGGTGTAAAATGTGGTTTTAAAATGATTTAGTCTTACACTAGGCATAGACTTGGCCCTGCAAGGAGGTTACAGATCAGTATGAATTTCTGTGGCTGAGTTACATTTATTTTCAGGTGTATATAACAACCGACACATCCTTTATCATAATTGGGCTAATGACACTACTGTAATAATCCAAAGGAATTTAGTAGCCTCCAGTTTTCTACAGTGTAGGATGGTGAATCCTTAACCTAAGATAAATATTCTTAGGGGGCTTCTGTTTCCTAGCTGTCAAAACCTGTGCATTTGGTCTTCATGATTAGCCGGTTTAATATATGGGACTCAAACAGAACAAGGCAAGCTGTCTTGGCTATAAGTCAAGACAGCTTTTCATCTTCATATTAGGAATACAGAGGTAATCATCCCAAGGTGATAGACACAACGGAGACTTAAACCAGGAGAATGTGCATGCAATTGGCTGTGTGATGTTCAGTCCAATTCAGTATAGTTTGAGAAGAAAATAATTTAAAATCTGAAAAAAGTTGTTTCTGCTGAAAGATAAAGGCCTCAACAAAGAATAAACAACCAAAACTTTTCTGGTAAAAAATCTGCTGTCATCTAGCTCTTTAGTCTAACACAATATGTCTTCATTATACGGCTAGGGAAAGAAATGAATCACACACACAATTTGGGCTAGATTGTGACTCTTGTAGCCACAGCTGTATTGTGGATGCATGACAGTTGTTGATTCATTCTGCTTATGGAGAACAAAGGCAACCCCTCCCCTCCTCCCAAAAAGCAAACCAGACCAAAAGAAAACGAAAAACCTAACTCTCCTGGGAAGTTGCTAGAACATACCCTGGAGGGGTAGCTTTAAAAAAAGTGTGGTGTGTACCTTCAGGTGCAAGCAGATGGAGAAGTCTGCCCCTAGGCACACACCCCACCTCATCCAGTCACATCCCCTTCAGGCTGCAGAGTACTTCACATGCTAGCTTTATATTTAGGGAGTGCAATATGTTTTAAAGCATATTTTATATGTATGGAGTAGTTCTGTGCTTCATATTTGTGTCTCTATTTGAAAACACCTAAAAACACCTGAAAAGACCTCTCACTGTTGAGGAGAAAAAAAAGATTAGGCCTGATTTGTGCTCCAATTTGTATAAAGCTCAGTTCTGAATATCAACCAGAAGGGTAGGTTTTGCTCTGAGAAAACTGCTTTTCTGCCTTGCTAACTTCTTTGTCCTGTAGTTTAGACTCATGTCCAGAAACATAAATCAAATCTCACCAAAGGTCATATTCCTTCCCAGAGGTCCCAATTACTTTAAAAACATATAATGATCCAAACTCCTAGCAGTAGGACTGTAGTGTCTGAGGCTAGTGAAATGCTGCAATAGCTTTATTCAGATTGGTATAGTGAGCCAGCTTCTCCTCCAACACACACAATGTCCATTGCCATCCCAAACACTATACTTCCTAAATTGTAGTGGGGGGTTATCATTTCCATGAGGCTCCTGTTTTATATCTGGGGGTTTGAGTGGGGAGGGGAAGCACCCTGTCAATGTGAGATTGGAGGGACAGGAAGGGGAGTGAGAGGAGCTACTAAGACTGGGTTTGAGGGAGGAGGTGAGGACAGCTGGCTCCATGTTGGGAAGGGATATCCTGGCAGTTTCTATTGCCATTCCTACAGAATCTCCTGGGCACCTGGTGCCCTACCCTCCTTGTCATCTGGCACCCTGTGCACTAACTTCCCCTGCCCTCCACTCAGCTGCTGATACCCTTTCCTGTCCCTCACCTCACCTTTGTGGCTGGTGTACATGCTACTGCTCCTTTGCCAGGCCAAATGTCTCTGATGGGACCTGTGGTTGCTGGAAGGTGGGACCGGGATGGGTTGGGGAATCCTATCTGTTTCCCAGTGGCTGACCTAATTATGTGCGACACAGTGGCTACTCCTGCCCCACCCTGTTCAGGTCCCTGCATTTGTCTCCTCTCATACCAACCTTCCCATGTGTGCATGGGGGAGGAAACATACCCAGGCCCTACTCTTGCCTCTGCCAGATATTGTGAGGGTAGTAAACAATGTGGGGAGGGCTGGAAAAACAATCCTTCCCCCCAATATTTGCATTGCAGAGACACAGTGCCCTGATATCATCTTAGTTCTGCCTCACTCTGACAGGGTGTACAAACCCCACATGGTTCAGGTGAGGGTTAAGGAATTACTCTAGACACATGTTCCTCTGCTCCCAGTGGAGGCAGAGTTCTAAATGGAGCAACTCAGTTCAGTTTGGGCTGACTGAGCTGGAGAGCAGTTGGGTGCTGCAGCCTCCTGTAGAGAAGCTTTTGGGGCTCCAAGCAGCCAGGACCAGGCCTAGGCCTCACAGTCAAACTGCCACAGACCTTGCAATTTGTGGGGGCTGAGGATGACAAGTGACTGCAGATAGAGGAAGGGGCTCCAAAGAGTGACCTGAGAGGATGCCAAAGGAGATCCCAAGACAGATCTGTTGTGTAGACAGAGGAACAGTGGCCCAGGGAACAAGCATGAGGGCATCTTCTACTGCCCAGTACCCTCCTGGACAACACAAGCTCATAGAAAGTCTGTCATTTCATTAATAGAAAATGATACGCACAAACCTTGTTATTTCAAATGATATTTCTCAAACACTTCAATCCAAACACACTCGGGTTTAGATAAAACAATAAAACAAGTGTATCAACTACAGAAAGATAGCCATATTTTAAGTGATTACAAGTAATGAGACATAAAAGTTATAATTGGTTACTAAGAAATAAAAGGTAAAATGCAAACTAATACCTAATTTAGCAAGCAAAATGAACTTAAAGCAAAAAGGTTTCTCTTCCCACATGCTTACAGCAGTCTGGCTGGATCTTTCAGCCAGAACCCCTCCCCCAGTTCAATGATGCTTCTTTTGTCTTTCCAAGGTCCATTTTATTTTCTTGACACCTGGCTGAGGCATCAGTTTGCCCTTTGTCTCTAAGAAATTGGTTTGGGCAGCTTCCCCAGATTTGGAATATGCCTTAGTAACATCATAGAGAATCTTATAACTTTACATACAGTGATGCCACACATATTTTACCAGGACAATAATGATCAGTGAATTATGAGTTTTTAAATGATACCTCACAAGACATACTTTGTGCAAAATTACCAGAGTCTTGTAAAAGTGGTGAACATAGGGGTACAGTCTGTCAGATCTTTTGGAGTCCCACAGGGGACAATCTTGGATTGGGACCATTCAATATTTTCATTAATGATTTGGATAATGGAATGAAGAATATGCTTACAAAATATGTGTGTAACACCACACTAGGATAGGTTGCAAGCACTTTGGATGAAATGATTAGAATTCAAAAACACCTTGACAGACTGGAGAATTGCTCTGAATTCAACAAGATAAAATTCACTAAAGAGAAGTGCAAAGCACTTCACAAAGGAAGAAAAAAAATCAAATGCTTAACTATAAAATGGTGAATAACTGACTAGCCAGCTCTATTGCTGAAAAGGATCTGAGGTTTATAGTGGATCACAGATTGAGTATGAGTCAACAATGTGATGCAGTTGTGAAAAAGGCTATCACTCTGGGATGTATTAACAGGAGTGTTGTATGTCACTCCTGGGATATAATTGTCCCAATCTACTCAGGATGCATGAGGCCTCAACTGGACTACTGCGCCAATTTTGGAATTCCCCCTTTAGAAAAGATGTGGACAAATTGGAGACAGTCCAGTGGAATCAAAGATGGAATAGGGGAGCATGGCCAATGTCAAAAGTTCAAAAATAATGAATTAATATATATAAATCAAGAGGCAGGCCAATAAACATGAGATAATCATTTTTAAAAAACTATCATGCCTTTATGGGGATGAATTCATTATTTTATAGTATATATACACATATATAACTCTAACTGGCCATCACTAATGTGTGTGTGCCAGTGAATGTTGCCAACTCTTCCAAATTTATAAAGTAAGGTGGTTTTGACCCTTGTGGGAGCTCTTGCTAAAACACCAAGCTGAGATGAAATTATATAGAAATGTATAAAATACTCCCTGGTGGTAGCAGAGCCACTAGTTTCTTCCTTAAAAAAAATAAATAATGAATTATGTGCCACAGCAGCTCTAGATCTACGTGTCCACCAACCAATTCATTAATTATGCACCACCCCAGTCCCACATAATGCTACCACACTCCACCCCCCGCTCTACATCTGCCCCTTGCCCCTCAGTGCACCGCTCCTTATCTACTCCTTTCAGCCTAGAGGGCTGAGGCAAGTTTCTCTTCTCCCCCTAGCCAGGCCTGAGAGAAAGGGTGCTTCCATGAGTTCTTTGTCTCCTTCTGCCCTTTCCCAGGCCTGGTGTTGCAGGGATGAAAGGAGAGGGGGAGAAGCAGAGAGCCCATTTTTCATAGTAGGGGAGGGGGAATGAGAGAGCAGGGCTAGCCTGAGCTGCTGCTGGGATCTTTCTGGTCCCTCTTTCTTCTTCCCCTCCTGTAAGAATAGTGCTGGCTGCTCCCTCTCTCATTGTTCCTACTCAAAATCCCTTCTGGGCTCCTGCCTCCTTCCTGCAACAGCCCTTCTTTTTCCTAGGAGGTGGGGAAGTGAGGAAGGCAGCCAATCAGAGGAGTTCCACCTTCCCTCTTCCCAGGACTATCAAGTGAGAGCTGGCGATTCTCATGCCAGACTGGTTTCCACAGGGGCCAAAACCATGCTAGTTGCAATTTCATCCCAAGAGTTGGCAACAAGGAAAGGGGACAGTGCAGATTGCTGAGTGTGGCAGGCTGTGGCTGATGGAGAGAGAGCATTCATTCCAAGAGTCAGAAACATCCTTCTACAGCTGTGAAGCCCAGGAGACCCATGGAAAGTCAAAGAACCAACAGCCATTGAGGTTTTTCTCAGCTAGACTGAAGCTTAGTTGACTTGTCATAGGCCTCTTCACAATCCTAGAACATGGTGTGTGCAAAGTTGGCTTAATGACAGCTCTGCTTCTCCCTTTCTCCTAAGGTTAGCAACAGGGCCGGCTCCAGAGCCCAGCGGGGCAAGCACCCGCCTGGGGCGGCCCTTTCCTGGGGGGGCGGCAGGCTGGGCCGGCGGACCTGCCGCAGCCATGCCTGCGGGAGGTCCACCGGAGCCCCGGGAGCAGCGGACCTGCCGCAGGCATGACTGCGGACGGTTCGCTGGTCCCGCGGCTCGGCTGGACCTCCCGCAGGCATGCCTGCGGCAGCTCAACCGAAGCCGCCAGACCAGCAAACCGCCCGCAGCTGCGGGAGGTCCAGCTGAGCCGCGCGACCAGCGGACCCTCCGCAGTCATGCCCGCGGGAGGTCCGCTGCTCCCGCAGCTCGGGGGCGCCTCCCGGGCATGACTGCTTGGGGCGGCCAAATTTGTAGAGCCGCCCCTGGTTAGCAATGGAGTAACTGAGACTCAGGCCCTGAGTCCTCTTCCTTAGTTACATACAGAGTGCATACTCCCCATCTGAAGCCCCAGAACCTCTGAGGCTTAAATATTCTACTGATAGTTCCACACAACCCGATTATTTGTGTGTTTCATTCTCCATATGCCAAACCCAAAATGTACCTCTCACACATATTTTTTTTTCCATTTCATTCAATTGGAAGAAAAAATACTTGTAAGAAATAGCAGTTTTGTATATCCCTATTGGATGGTATCAAATGTAGCATTCATACTTATCTGTATGAGCATTGCTTTTATAAAATTAAAATCATAGCTATATAGTTACAGTGTATTTACTTAGTTGTTAAAATTAACATTTTATGATGAAAGATATTTGTGCCCTTTAGTAAACTGTGTAATCTAAAGATCTGCCAAGAAATGACCAATTATGCCTTATAAAATGAGGTGTGTCTGAGATGTTATACCTAAATATCATTAAAAATCCAACCTAATAATAAAAGGGAAAGAAATGTTGGAAAATATCATGTTTTAAATATCTACCTACCTGATACTTTTATACTGCTGCCCATCATCTTAGTATCTGGGCAGCTTCTAGTTAAAAACAATAGTGAAGTCCCCATAGAGTTCATGGATTAAATTCAAAACATTGTTAAACTTGCATCTAATGGTATGGCTCGTTCACCATAAACACTTGAGATCAGCAATGTAGCCAGTGACAGTCACAAAATCCCAGTCTGTTTTCTGTGCCAACCTCATAGGATTTCTAGCCACAGCCATGTATCAATTGATAGGTACTCACAATTACTCTGTGCAGCAATAGTAATATAAATTAGTACCTCAGCAGGTTTCTAGAGGAGGGGGCCTGCTGAAAAATATACTACCCCTACAGGTAATAATGGGATTGATAATAAATTATATTACCTATAATTCATAGCTACTGACAGCAGCTGTAATCATACTATCTATCCTCTTCTCTTTGATATTCCATATTCAGAAATGCCCAACATTTTCTACTTGTTTTTACAGTTTACAGGTTTTAAAAAATCTCTATTTTGAAATTTATTGTAAGTTTATTGTATCAGTAACAGCATTTAAACTGTTTCTGGTATCAAGAGCCATACTTAGGCCACATTGTGCTTGGCTGATCTAGAGGTACATACAAATTAGGCTATTACTCTCTTCCCCCTTCGCAGCCCTGCACTGAAGTGGGGCACAACCACAGTCCTTGTACTATCCAGAAAACAGGGAATTCTCCCACCATGTATGTCCAGGAGTACATGAGAAACTACATATTGGACAACAGAAGAGGCACAGCCATGCTCTCACTCTCGTGTATATGCCAGCAGTGTGTGTGAATGCTGAACATGCTGAAAGGATGTAGCAGCAGGCACGCTACCCAACAATCCAGATTGTTCAGGAAGGAATTCAGCTTACCTGAGGCTGAATTCCATCTGGAGCTCACCTAAGGGCAGCATGGCTCCCTGGCCCTAATGCAAAAATGTGCTTTAAGGTGGCAGCTAATTAGCAAGATAACTTGGATACCACAACAGCCTTGCATGTGCTAAATTTACACATTTCTGGAGAGCAGGCAGAATGGTGGCTTGAAATCACCTTTCTGGGCCCCTGATCCTGTTCCAGCCAGGAGCTAAAATGGCCTCCAGTGTAATTTAGAGGAGCACAGAGGTTGCTCTGAATTAGTTCAGCTACACTGGTCCCACAGGGACCACCTAATTGGCTGAGGATCAAAGTGACTTGTGCTCTTCCATTTGCTGCCCTCTGGAGGTGGGGCAAATGGGTGGCATAAAGCCAGCTATGCCAGTTCTATTCCATCCTAGTATTTCCCCTGTCTGGCAATACCCAATGTCTACAGCTCTGGCCAGGGATCTGCCCCCTGAGCCTGATTCTCCACTGCCTTCTCTTTATGCAGTCATGTACAGCTGTGCAAAGTTAGCACAATGCATGTGTAAACTGCTTTCATATCATAATTGTCCATTTTGCACCCAGTTTGTGCAGTTGCAACTAAGTATGCATGATATAAGTCAGAGGAGAAGAAGGACCCATATTTCACATTTTGATTCTCCAGCTTAGTTTGGATCTGCTGGAAGGCTTTGTTTGCACTAACAACGGAACTATTCAAAGAGAAACACCACTTACAGATCTCAGCAATTCTTCCTTAGAAATTGCTGGGTGCCACTCAAAAGGAGTCAGGAGTTCAAGACTTAATGCTCTAATAAAGCTGTACATCCCAAAGTGAGCCATCTGCAATGATACTGCATCATCAGTAAAGTGAATCCACCAGATATCCTATACATTACAGTGAACATTTTCAAATCTCATCTCCCTACAGCGCTCAAAGTGAAATGAAGCTGAATAGAACAAATCCTGATTTTTCACATTTACTGTTATTAAAGAAAGGAACAAAGTAGTGCCAAGGGGAACAAGAGAATAAAGCTATGGCTATTCAGTTGTGAAGAAAGTAAATTAATAAAACTAACCTCATTTCTTTGGTACATGCTTTCAGTAGATGCCCCTGGAGAACAATTCCCTTTACAGAAAAGAGTAAGGTGGGGAACAGACTGTATTCTTCAGCTATAGCTTTCTCCAGTGCTATTGACAGACTTTGTGTATCATCATCAGCTAATGTGTTGTCATGTTTGTTATTATATATATTTGAGCTATATTTGGTTTTGTTTCTTCTACTATTGTTTATAACTTTTCAATGATGTTTGCTGGAACTTTTGCAAAGCCATAATATTCATATGCACATTTTAAACTCTGGCAAGTTTAAAGGTTCAAATGTTGTCATGTGGGACCATCGGAGGCAGATCTTTTTGTTGAGATAATCTACAAAAAGCATTACGCTTCATATCCATATGAAATATTAAATCCATCTTTAGCTTTTCCTGGGTGAGAGCTAATGCAGTTGTGTTAAAAAGCCTTTATGTGTTGTGACAAACTGAACAACCTCCAGGGCGCTCATCTGCCATGAAGCTGATTTTTCATTCAATAGCCATCTGAGTGATGCATGGGGAAATATTTTAGTTGTTCTACTTGGTGTCTTTAGGCTTAAGTGACACAGTTTAGAAATTAGCACAGCCCTATTAAATGAAGTGACAGGAGACAGGAATGTACTTTCACTAGGACTCATTTGTGGTTGTGATACAGAACTGTATGTCTACAGTAGCAACACCAGGAAAATTGTGCCTCATGGAGCTTACAGCTATGCAGGAAACTCCAGAATCTCCCTACTTAAGGGAAGGAACTTGTGTTGACTTCTACAATTAACTAACTCCATGAGCCATCCTCACCTCATCCCTGCCCCCTTTTTATACACAGGGCAGATCAAGAATGGCAATTATTGCTAGTCCCAAATATCTTTTTCTTCCCTTTGTTCATCCTATTAGGAGATGAACACAATCTATCAATCTCTTTATAAATGACTTTGAATTCTTGGCATTTCCAAATTTGCTAATGTATCACATTTTGCAGCTCAGATCTTCTCAATCATTATGAAAACAAAATAAACCACATTTATGCAGTCTACATACCATTGAGCACTTTCCCCCTCCACATATTCTGAATAACCATTCTGCAGAAGTAGGATCTGAAGGATGTACATCAAATCTCTCTTTCCATAATAACCTTAAAACTTGAATACCCTGTCTGAGAATACAATTATGTTATCTAGATAACCACGTGGAGATGGAATTCTCCTCTATATGTGCAAAATACAATCCAGGAGATTATTTTTTTAGATGTTCTCCCCTTACTTAGATAGTGATTCAAATAATTTATAAAGGTAACTCTAGGAAACTAAACCTCCTAACATTATTTTATATGTAAAACTGCATGAAGTAACCTCAGAAAATATGAAATAATTTCCTCAGGGAAGATACAGGTACACTGTAATCAAATCACCTCTTGATCTTCTCTAAATAAGCAAAACATCTTAAATCTTTTGTCTGTAAGACACTTTTTCTGGCCCTAAAATAATTTTTGTGGCTCTTCTTCGTATCTCCTTCAATTTTTCAAAATGCTTGTAAAAATGTTTACACGAGTACTATATGCAAAATTCCAGGATTCATCTCACCAATGCTATTTACAGAAGTAAAATGACCTCCCTATTGCTACTTCCTGTTCATGCATTCAAAGATTGTATTTGCCCTTTTTCTCACATCATCTCGGTGGAAGCTCACATTGAGTTACTGGTCCAGTATGACCCCTAAATCCTTTTCAGTGTCATTGCTTTCCAGAATGTAGTCTCCCATTCTGTAGGTATAGCAGACATTTTTGTTTCTTGATATATGACACTGCATTTGGCTATATTAAAACACATTTGGTTTGATGGGACCCAGTTTGCCAAGTGATTCAGATTGCTCTGTATGACTGTCCTGAAGTCATCATTATTTATTGTACCTCCAATCTTTATGTCATCTGCAAATTTTATTAGCAGTCACTTTGCATTTATTTTCAGGCCATTGATAAAAATATTGAACAGTCAGGCCTAGAACTGGTCCCTGATGAACCCTACTAGAAACATCCCTATTTGATAATAATTTCACATTGACAACTACTTTTTGATATCGGTCAGACAGTTGTTAATCCACTTAATGTGTTTATTGATATGTATTTTTAATCTTGCTGTCATGCAGTATTAAGGACTATAGGACTATAACAATGTTTAAAAGGGAACTGGATAAATTCATGGTGGCTAAGTCCATAAATGGCTATTAGCCAGGATGGGTAAAGAATGGTGTCCCTAGCCTCTGTTCGGCAGAGGATGGAGATGGATGGCAGGAGAGAGATCACTTGATCATTGCCTGTTAGGTTCACTCCCTCTGGGGCACCTGGCATTAGCCACTGTCGGTAGACAGATACTGGGCTGGATGGACCTTTGGTCTGATCCGGTACGGCCATTCTTATGTTCTTATATGTTCTTATGTTAAGTCAAACATAGGAATGGACATTCTGGATCAGACCCAAGGCCCACCTAGCCCAATATCTTATTTCTGGCAGTGGCCAGCACCAGATAATACAATAGAAAGACATGGGGTAATCTGTCTCACATAGGTCACCTCCTGATCTCTGATAGTTAGAGACTGGCTTAAACCCTGAAGCAGATGGTTTAATATCCCTTCCAAAATTTGTTGTCATTCATTATGATAACTCTGGGTATTTTCTCATCTCCATATAAATATCCAATTCCTTTTTTAATCTTATTAAGTTCTTGGACTCAATGACTTTCTGTGGCAACCAGTTCTACAGTTTAATTATGCACTTTGTGAAAAGGTATTTCCTTTTATCAGACCTTACAAAAGGTATATTATTTATCAGCCAAGCTTGTTTGTGTGACAAGACCTGGTCCATAAAAAAACATTGATTTTAATGTGCTCTTTGTTGGTGGTAGGAATACAACTGGCCTGGTGCTCAAATATAATGGCTGTATATTTCAGTTCTCTTTTGCTTATCTTCACAACAAGAACTTTAGAAACCAGATTTAAACTTCCCCACAAAAATTCAAACAAACATTTTTTTATCAGGCTTCACTCTTGGTTTCCAGAGCACCACTCATGAGAATTAGTGAACCACTGCCTAGTTCACTAATTCTCTTCATTATAAGTTCAATCCTTCTTCAAAAATATATTTTCACAAAATTGTATAAATCTAAATAGCACTGTAATACCAAGATTAGCTGTTTAACCACAAAAATACTTTTTATAAGCTATTGAAAAATGGTTGGATGCCAAACCATTTATCAGTTTCTTAGTATTCTCTGAATGATCACTGTATGAATTCAGCAAACCAAATAGGGCTGAAACAGAAAACAAATCACAACAGTCTCCTAGAGATTTCTTTTTAAAAAAAAAGTTGTACCAGAATAACATAGATTAATGTTAAATAGACAATTGTATAGTTAAGTGGTGTATATGTTACACAATAAATTAAATGAAAAGTATATAGATCTACTGTATCAATCTGTTCTATAATATCTATAGACTGGACTCAGGGTTCATACATGATACAATAATTAATGGAATATTGAAAATGAATATAAAGAGACATGATTTTTAAGAGACCAAAGACACAACTTTATTGAACAGACAACAGTAAAAGAGTACACGCAGTTAATTATTCCTTAGTGTGCCAAACTAAGCTATATCTCAAATTCTGCTTAAATATTGAGCCCCCACTGCGGATTAGCTTACTCTTCATTGTACAGTGATCTTTCATGAGGACCAGTTTTTTAAGTAGCCTGGCCTCTCTGTGCCTCCAAAACAGTATCTTTCAGGATCCCTCTCTTGTACTCTAAATTCTCAACTGGTTCCTCGGTGAGATTGAGGGACCACTACTCTCCGCATCAAAATATCCCACAGACCGGGGTTCTCCACCTTTTTTTTTCCTGAGGCCCCCCAACATGCTATAAAAATTCCACGGTCCATCTTACATAAATAGAGAATGTGCTACATAAACTGAGAATGTGAACATGTTAGTTTCCATACATGCTTATATATTGAAACCTATTGAAGCCAATAGGTTTGAGCATATCATGCAGGAAAATTAACACTCTCTTTCTCTCTCTTCTTTTTAAAGCAGTGTGTCCAAATAGCACAAGGTGAAATGGCTTTTATTTCTTGTATACTCTCTGATTTATTCTGGAGGACCCCCTTAAACCTGCTTGCAGCCCAACAGGGGGCTGCAGACCCAGTTGAGAACTATCATCATAAACAAATAGTTAAAGCACTCACATGAGAGATGGCAAATCTCTATTCAAATCCCTTCTCCCCCTTACCTGCAGGGGAGCATGTAAATCAGAGTGTCACACATTCCAGCTCACTGCCCTAATCACTGGGATAAAAGTTATGAGGGAAGTGCCCCCATCTCCGCCACACACACTCTTAGCTTATATTAAGGTAAGTGCCTCTCGGCAGCCTGAACTTTGGCACTTACCTCTGAGCGGGGGGGGGCTTAACACATGCCCCTCTTTTTGGCATCTCCCACTGGCTAGCTTAGGCAGCTCCCCATTTAGAATGTTTCCTTTTGTGACTTGCAGTCTAAGGTGCCTATATCTCCCCATTCATTGTATAAAAGCTCAGGAACCTGAGGGTACAATAATACATCACACTCCTCCTGAGTGTGGTGCTCTGTCCCCTTTAGCGAGACCACTTATAGATTAATGAGTCTGCTATAGCTTTAGGTAAGGGCCATGTGGCTTTTAGCTCATGAAGTAGAGGCTCATACACTAAGCTCTAGAAGTCCCAGGTTTGATCCTGCCTGCTGATGACTCGGCGTTACAAATCCATAAACAAAAAATAAGTGAAATGAGAGGCAGATGTTACCTCCATGTAGTCTAGATTGAACTTCAGACAAATAGTTCCCATCCAGACCTAGATCACAGCCAGATACACTGGGAAAGCAAAGATTCCACACCTTCCATGTCTGATGAAAAGGAGACACAGAACTGAACACCATTAGCGTCCAGTATACTGAAAAAAAATTACAAGTGTATACATTGGTGCTTGAATTTGTTAGATTATTTGCTAAATACTTTCCAAAAGTAATGCACATGTTCATGTAATCTGGAATGCAAGATTTTCATACTTAACAGCTGTAAAAGAACTCTTTAATATACAAATTCCTCTTTTTTGTCTGTAAACCACGTCTTTCTTTTCACTCTATAAATGATTATTCTGAACACGCTGAGACTGGAAATGTATAATTCCCCGTTTATAGTCTCTGCTTCCCAAGCTGAAGACAAATTAAAAGTATTTCTTGTAACACATGAGCAACAGAGGGATGCAGAGAGAGAGAGAGAGTAAAACAAATTGAGAGGAACTGTACTAGAATTTGCCTGTGAAACTTGCCACTGTAACCTGCATTTCAAGCAAGTTTGCTTTTATCTGCTAACATCTAATTATACAGAAACAATTTTTCCTAGGTTTTGATCTTAACACCATTGCATACAAGTCAAAGGTCAGTCAGCTGCTACCTTGCATTAGTTGTCTTTCATTAGGCTAAGTGAATGTGCTTGGCATATTAGCTTTTGGCAATAAAAAAGACAAGATGAAGGGGAAAAAAAACGTGAATGAAATACATATACAAACATAACTGCTAGGTATTCAGAGGGAAAAATAATTTGGAAGCTATTGGGAGATAATTTAAAATACAGACAAATTGAAAATGTGCTGCAACAATAATTCATAATATCAACCAACATGGCATAAAAATGTTCCAGCTGTATTACTTAAAAAAGAGGGGAAAAGCTTCTAGCTCTGCAGCGCACTGGATTAAAATACAGCCTCCTTATGAAATTACCATGAAATTGAGTTGAAGCACATGCAGAACTAAACAGATTGCTTGGAAAGCATTCAGCTACAAATCTGTTCTTTTTTCATGCCTGCTGAAATCTAAGCTGATTTCAAGGGAACTAGTTTCAATTATTTGCTCTGGTGTTTAAGCAAACCATATCAAAGCCTACAGTGGTATACAGTATACATCTTTGAGAGGTATTTGTTGACTGGGAAGACACAGGCCATTGACATTTCTGAAAAAATAAAAAATTAGGAGAAAGTAGATCAGCTGAAGCATAAGTATTTTAAGAAAGCAAGTGAACCCAAAGAAAATATATTTAGGCTGCTGAAATGCTGCAGCATTTGGCCTCTTGGGTTTGTACTGTGCTTAATATTTATTTGATGTTAGTTGATTTGGCTTTTCTGAGATGTAGAATGGGATGGAGGAGGTAGGAGGGGAAAAAAGGACACAGGTCAGAATAGTTCCCCCCAAAATATAATACATACTAGTTAACAAGGCGTGCGTAATGGTGAAGACCAATGCTGGCCCTTACTGAAGTCAGTGTCAGTTTTGCCTAATTTTATCTTATTTTGAGCAGTGCAATTAATTAACCTTGGATTTTCCTTCATGTTCTTTTAGATACTCAAGGACTTGGGTCTGATTCTGTTCCTATGTACAAGAAATTATTGCTACAGTTACTGAAGGCCTATTCCTATCCTGTTTCTAAAATGTGCAATAGCGGTTTCATCAGAAGTACAGTGCACAAGACGACGCCACCTTGCCTTACAATTACAGTTCGTTCAAAGCTGAGCCATGTGCCAGACATCATGGTATAATACAATTCTATTTAGTAAGTCATTTCCTCTGAAGAACATTGAGCAGGATTTTTCAGTGTTCCTTCTGGAATTCACCTCACAATAATAAATCAACCAAAAAAACCCCCCAAAACAAAAAAAAACCAACCCAACACAACCCAAACAAAAAAATACTACTCAAAACCATACACAGGTCATTTAAACTATTTATTTCCTTCTCTGTGAGGAAGGGCTGCTATATGTCTGCTGATACATTTTTGTTTCTTTTTAACTTCCATTTAGCACCACATGTTCAATATTCCCTACTATGTTGAAAAGTAACCCAGGCTGACATTTTCTAGATCTTCTATGCATCTATCAAAATCCTCCCCATGTGCCTTTTATCTAAACTGCACAAGGTAACATCTTTAATCTGCCGTTAGAACATGTTCTCTTTAATCATTGGATTAGCTTTGTTTGCTTTTTACTGTATCTTTTAAAGAGCCATAAATTTTCATTGAGATAGCCTCTGGGCACTGAAACACTAAAACAAACAAACAAACACACAAAAAGCAATCCAAAACAAAACAAAACAAAACCCCTCCAGCTTCCAAAAATGGAGATTCTGCTCTTTAAATATAATGGAAGAGCTGAAAAGTGCTATGACTACAGTACAATGGCAACTTTTTATGATTTTAGTTAAGAGCTGCAGGCAAAATGCCTTTAAACTACAACTAACACTGCATATGCATGAGGTATTCATATATATATTTTTTTATAATGCAGGAATTGGTTCAATTATTGTACTGGCCATTTCCAAAAAATCCCACTAAGCCACTTCCCTTCTTAATGGGATTTAGGCAGAGGCCAACTGGGTATATATACATTTTTTTTTTAAATTATATGATTTAAAGTGCTATGGCTCTTACGCCATTCCTTCAGCTTGCCAACCCCTGAGCTCACAGGGAAGCCAATTGCAGTCAATGGGACTTCATCCAATCGTGGAGGTCTTCCCAGACACAACAAGCTGCAGGCTCAAAAGCTTAAATTATTCTTTATCTATCTAGATATAGATATTGATACGTATATAAAATCAATCCTCATACTTCATTAAATATACTGATCAGCAATTGGATTGAGAAGAAATTTCTCACCATGGGATGGTATTTTATGAGGTTGTGATATGTATGTCTAGCTGGTCCAGTTTTAAAAGTGTGTGTGCATGTGCGTGTGTGTGTAAATCCCACCTAATTTACTTATGATCCTCTTACTGACTATGTCTTACCATCAAGCATTGTCAGCTGTGACTTGCCCAGGTGATATCTTAAGACATGCCTCAAATATACATAAACACTAACCCAGGAACCTATCCTTGCAACAAAGCCCGATGCCAGCTCTGTCCACATATCCATTCAAGTGACACCATCATAGGACCTAATCACATCAGACACGCCAACAGGGGCTCGTACACCTGCACATCTACCAACGTGATATATGCCATCATGTGCCAGCAATGCCCCTCTGCCATGTACATTGGCCAAACCGGACAGTCTCTATGCAAAAGAATAAATGGACACAAATCTGACATCAGGAATCATAACATTCAAAAACCAGTGGGAGAACACTTCAACCTCTCTAACCACTCAGTGACAGACTTGAAGGTGGCAATTTTGCAACAAAAAAACTTCAAAAACAGACTCCAAAGAGAAACTGCTGAACTCGAATTAATATGCAAATTAGATACAATTAAAACTGGCCTAAACAGAGACTGGGAATGGTTGGGTCATTACACTAATTGAATCTATTTCCCTATGTTAAGTTCTCCTCACACCTTCTATGGGCCATCTTAATTATCACTTCAAAAAGTTTTTTTTCCTCCTGCTGATGATAGCTCATCTCAATTGATTAGACTTTTCCTGTTAGTATGCATACTTCCACCTTTTCATGTTCTCTGTATGTATAAATATCTCCTGTCTGTGTGTTCCATTCTATGCATCCGAAGAAGTGAGCTGTAGCTCACGAAAGCTCATGCTAAAATAAATTTGTTAGTCTTTAAGGTGCCACAAGTACTCCTGTTCTTTTTTCTCAAATATACTGTTTTCTGCATCATTAAAAACAACAAAATACTGTTTTGTTGTTTATTCTGACTAAAATGTATAAGATCCTCAAAAGAAATATCAGGAACACATTGTTTGGGGGAAGGATGCATTTGAAAGAAGCCATTGGAAATGAATACTTAAAGAAATATTATCTAATAGCAATTATATCTAATGAGACATACATAAGGGCTTTTTCTAGTAAACCAGATTTCAAGAATATAGGTGCTACTTTCTATCTAATCTGTTGATGCATTTGGTTTTGCCTATCTTTTTATTTTATTATTTGTTCTCTATGTGTGGTATTCACCAGTAAAATGTTATTTTCTTTAAGACCACATAAAATGGGTATCTAACTTACTAGCTGGGGGTTGGGGGCGTAGTTACAGTCTAGGAGACTTTGAGAAGGTAAAAGCTTGATGAGTTCTTTAGGAAGATAGAGAAGGATGTAGATACTTACCTGAATGCAAGATCATGGGCACAGAGGTTGTTGTCCTCATCTAAGGCCTGGTCTACACTAAGAAGGGGGTTCGAATTAGGGTACGCAAATTCAGCTACGTGAATAGCGTAGCTGAATTCGAAGTACCCTAATTCGAACAACTCACCCGTCCACACGCGGCGGGGTCGAACTCCGCGGCTCCCCCGTCGACTCCGCCAACTCCTTCTGCCGAGGTGGAGTACCGGAGTCGACCGCGGCGCTTCCGGAGTTCGAACTATCGCGTCTAGATCAGACACGATAGTTCAAACTCCAAAAAGTCAAACTCTCCGCGTCGAACCGGCAGGTAAGTGTAGACGTACCCTAAAAGTATCACAGTATATGTCATGAGGGTCTTTTGCTGACACAGGAAGTGCTGTGTGAATTAAGGAGTACCAATCACTGTTACAGATGCATTTGGGGAGTTTTAGAAGTTCCTCTCAAACATCTAGTATTCACCACTATCACAGGCAAGAGGTATGACTGGATTGTTCATTAGTTTGTTCTGGTGTAGAAATTCTTATTGTGTGTAGTCCTTGGGCCAAGTCCAACTATTATTCACCTTCTATGAGAAACTGACTTCATAGGGACCACAGTCCTGAAAATGCTTAAGACAATTTCTAACCTTCTATAATTAATACATATTGCAACTAGGATTGGGTGACTGTGATCAAGCCTGTGAGGCATTGAGCAACTATTATAAACTAATATATTTTTATAAGTATCTTGCCTTACTGTAAGATTGTTATGATAACAGCAGACAAGATGATAATTAAACCTCAGACCTACTTCTGAAATCTCCTGCAGCTTGGGGCCCCATTCAAACCCCACTGAAGAGAACAGAAAGACTCCATTGATGTCAGCAGGATTTAGATCAGAGCCTTAGTACATAGACTTTAATGGGATGAATTTATTGGTTTTCTGTGAAATCCTGCACTAAGATCCTTTCAGAAAAATGTGATGGCCCTCAAGAATTATTCATAGACCAATCACACTTATGAACTTTTCTCAAAATCATGTGTCCCCGTCACACAATGTGTTTTCTGAATACTACTGCAGTATTAATAAGCGGTGCAGTAATACAGTGGGTTTTGTCCTCCTTCCCTATGACTACTGCTCAGAGAAATAACTTGCTAATATGACTAAAACATAAAGCTGTTTTGTAAGTAGATGGCAGTTTCAGAAATTGAGTTCATCCCTCATTTGCTCTCCAATGTATTTTATAAATCATCAGTTGTAAGTGCACTGGATACAGTATATACAGGAGACTTTTTTATGTCATTCATTTTTCACTGTTAGTGAAGTAGTTATCATATGTTACAACAAACATAAAATCCTCTGGCAATCCAGTGTGCACTCAGTCTATACAGTAAAGTATGAATTTATGCAAATTATGATTGTATGCAAACTGTACTTAAAACATTTATGGCTATATCCTTGGCTATTTAGATCTCTGTTGCTCTGTGCAGGTTCCTCCTCCTCCTCCTGCCCCCTTGCAGTGTGTTAGTGTAGCCTAAGAGTGTCGAAGTTGAAGAGAAGAATCTTGAACTCAATGTAGGTAATTGGGAGGAAAGATCAAAACTTCTGTTTTGACTGTGTTAAGTTTATGTTGACAGTGAAGCATCTAGGAGATGTCAGAGACAAGCCATGAGACAAGATTGGATAAAGAACATCTTTTAAAAGGTAGATTTGTGAGTTATTGGCATAAAGATAATGATTGAAGGCATGTGTGTAGATGAGGTTGCCCACAGAAAGAGTGTAAAGGGAGAAGAGAATCAGACGAAGGACAGAGTTCTGTGAGACCTCCATAGAGTATGCAAAAAGGAGGACACACTGAAAGTGATCCAGAAGGAAAATAAACAGAGAGGTGGGATGAAAGCCTAGAAGGAGTTGACAAGATCAGTAGTGTCAAAAAGCAGCAGGTAAGTCAAGAAGAATGAGTTTGAAGTTGTAGTCCTGAGATCTGAATACAAAGAGGTTGTAGGGGATCTTATTGTGAGTTTCTGTTAAGTGAGGAATGTGGAAGCCAACTAGAGGTGAGCCAGGAAGGAATAAAAGGGGAAGAACTTCAGGTAGCCATTGCAAGCAGTGCATTCAATGAGTTTAAAGGTGATGAGGATAATGGAGAGTGGTCCGTTGTTGGAAAAGTGGTGGGGTTAAGACTTATTTGAGAATGGTGGAAATCTGAGCATATTATCATTGTGAAAGTGAGAAAAGAAAAATGTTGAGGGAGAAGAAGGAGCTGAGATTGACTTCAGTGGTAGAAAAAATTCAGAAAGAGTGTTAGAGGGTTGTAAGGGGGGAAGAGAGAAAGTAGAGAAGAGAGCTCATGGTATATTGTGTAGCTCAGGGATCGGCAACCTTTGGCACGCGGCCCACCAAGGTAAGCACCCTGGTGGACTGAGCTGGTTTGTTTACCTGCCGTGTCTGCAGGTTTGGCTGATCGCAGCTCCCACTGGCCGCGATTCGCCACTCCAGGCCAATGGGGGCAGCAGGAAGCGGCGCGGGATGAGGGATATGCTGGCCACTGGTGCTTACCCTGGCGGGCCACATGCCAAATGTTGCAGATCCCTGGTGTAGCTGGTATCAGAGGAAAGAGTGTTTTTTTCTCCATCATCAAAGGTATCTACGCACCTAATTCCCATTGAAATCAATGGGCGTTAGCGTTGAGGATTTGGGCCTAGATGCTTAAGCTTCCACCAATGAACATGCCTAAAACCATCTAAGGCCACGTTTACACTTACCGTCTGGGTCGACGCGGCGAGTTCGACTGCTCGTAGTTCGAACTATCGCGTCTGATCTAGACACGATAGTTCGAACCCCGGAAGCGCTAGTTTGAACTCCGGTACTCCACCGCGGTAGGAGGAGTTGCCGGAGTCGACCTTGGAGCCGCGGAGTTCGCTTCCGCGGCGTCTGGACGGGTAAGTAAGTCGAACTAGGGTAGTTCGAATTCAGCTACGTTATTCACGTAGCTGAATTCGCGTACCCTAGTTCGACCCCCGACCTTAGTGTAGACCAGGGCTAAGTCTTGATTCTGCTGTACTGCTTAGTGCCTTGGCACCAATAGGATTCTGAAATTGGGGGTTCCTTTGCCTTTCTCACCTACAGGGCCTGATCTGGTAGGTGTGCTCAGACCAAACCTAGTTCACACAAAAGAAAGCCAGGGATGAGTCTTTTGAGGGGTGAGTGGGTGTGTGTCATTATACCAGTGGTTAGAGTATTCATTCACTTGGGATGTGGAAAACCCAGTTTGAATCTCCACTCTACCTGGTTAGGAGCAGTGACTCAAACCTGACTCCTCTGTATCCTAGGTGAGTTTCCCAACTGCTGGATTACAGAGTCGATCTCTTACTTTTTTCTCTCTTGCCCAATGAATCTTTAATTATTTATACAAGTTGGAACAGCTTGAACAGAACAGATTGTGCAGGCCTTCCTGTGAAAACCCCATAGAAGGTGGCTAGGGAGACCTTCTGAAAAATAGCAGACCTGAGTCCAAGTCACTGCTCCAACTTCAGGCAGAGTACGGGTTTGAAAATAGGTCACCTCACATACCAGATGACTGCTGTAACTACTGGGGCATCAGCTATACTGGGGTGGCTCTTTCAGTGGGAAAGGACTTACGTGGCTTAGACACCCACCTTCACAAGAAAGTTCACAACTATGAATCCTGAACAGAGATAGGCATCTCTCTCTGGCCTGAAGTTAGGTGCCTAACTACCTTTGAGGGGTGTGGCTTCGGTCCTGCCTCTCTCCTCAGCATTTCTTACTAGCTATCTTAGATGGATCCCTGCTAAATGTGCTGGCTTCTGTGAATACATTTCTTAAGTGATTAGCACTCCCTATACAATGCATGGGAAGCCAGCATGAATATCTCAGGGCTGTGAAGTATCAAAGGGATAGCCGTGTTAGTCTGGATCTGTAAAAAGCAACAAAGAGTCCTGTGGCACCTTATAGACTAACAGATGTATTGGAGCATAAGCTTTCGTGGGTGAATACCCACTTCATCAGATGCATGAATTCCATCAGGGCTGTGAATTCCTCTGGTTGGAAGAGTGTCTAGGAGTTAGACTGTGCCATTCTGAGCAATGCAACGCCTAACTACCCTTTGTGGCTCTAGCCCTAAGTTTAATTGAAAGTCAGTGAGACTTAAGTGCCTAAGTCACGTCTGAACATGACACACACTTAGGCCTGGTCTACACTAGGACTTTAATTCGAATTTAGCAGCGTTAATTCGAATTAACCGTGCACCCGTCCACACCAGGAAGCCATTTAATTCGACCTAGAGGGCTCTTTAGTTTGAATTCGGTACTCCACCCCGACGAGGGGAGTAGCGCTAAATTCGACATGGCTATGTCGAATTAGGCTAGGTGTGGATGCAAATCGAACTTACTAGCTCCGGGAGCTATCCCACACTGCACCACTCTGTTGACGCTCTGGACAGCAGTCCGAGCTCAGATGTTCTGATCAGCCATACAGGAAAAGCACTGGGAAAATTTGAATTCCTTTTCCTGTCTGGCCATTTTGAATCTCATTTCCTGTGTGGACGTCGTGGCGAGCTCAGCAGCACTGGCAGCGATGCAGAGCTCTCCAGCAGAGGATTCCATGCAATCTCAGAGTAGAAAGAGGGCCCCAGCATGGACTGACCGGGAAGTCTTGGATCTGATCGCTGTGTGGGGCGATGAGTCTGTGCTTTCAGAGCTGCGCTCCAAAAAACGGAATGCAAAGACCTACGAGAAGGTCTCCAAAGCTATGGCACTCAGAGGATACAGCCGGGATGCAACGCAGTGCCGCATGAAAATCAAGGACCTGAGACAAGGCTACCAAAAAAATCAAAGCGGCAAATGGACGCTCCGGAGCCCAGCCCCAGACATGCCGCTTCTACGAGGCACTGCATGCCATTCTCGGTGGGTCTGCCACCACTGCCCCACCAGTGACCGTGGACTCTGAGGATGGGATAGTGTCGAGGGGCAGTTTCTCGGCGATGTTCGCCGATGGGGAAGATGAGGAAGGGTTTGTGGAGGACGAGGCAGGCGACAGTGGTTACAATACTGCTTTCCCCGACAGCCAGGATCTCTTCATCACCCTCACAGAGATCCCCTACCAACCCTCCCCGGCCGTTAACCCGGACTCTGAATCAGGGGAAGGATCAGTCGGTAAGTGCTATAAACATGTAAACATTTTTTTTTAACAAAACAGGAATAAAAACTATATAAAAAGAAGGTCAATGCATATAGGGATCGAACAGAAATCCTCTTGGGACAGTTCTACGAAGCTCTCCAAGAGGTACTCGAAAAGCCTCCGCAGGAGGTTCCTGGGGAGAGGTGCCTTGTTGGGTGCTCCGTGGAAGCACACTCTTCCGCGCCAGGCCATCCTGAGGTATAATGGGAGCATCGCCTTGATCAGCATGGCAGCACAGGGCCCTGGTCTGTGCAGGGATTCACGCAGCATTCGCTCTCTGTTTCTTCTGGAGACCCGCCTCAGGGTGATCTCGCTCGGCGACTGCTGCATCTAATTAGGGGAATTACTTTAATGTTACTATTGTGAATGCTTGACTTTTCCTTTGCATAACATAAACCGTCGTTTAACAGCCACGTGTTGTAGGCTGCAGAGGAAAAGCATACAGGGATCTTTCCCGGGGACAGCCGCGAGGGGCTGGAACAGGGTCAGACTTTATGCTTTCCAGATTGCCTGCAGCAGGAGGGCACTGCTATCCATTAACTGTTAAGCAGCCTAAAGTTTACGGCTTACCAGGCCTGGCTGCTACACGGATTCTGCTGTCCTGCCCCGCTTGTCCGATCTCCAGTGCAAGACCCCAGGCAATGAAAGCGAATGCCGAAAATTCGAACTTGTCCTGAGAGCACATGAGATTAGGTGCCCTGTATGGTCTTGTTCACAGAAACTGAGTAGACTGTGTTCAGTGTTCGCAAACATATATCTTTGGAAGGAAATCACTTCCTTTTTCCCATCACACAGCTGCGGCTCTTTCCCGAACTGCCCCGGCATCCCCCTCACAGAGGCTGGCGCAGATTAGGCGGCGAAAGAAAAAGACTCGGGACGAGATGTTCGCTGAACTGATGGCCTGCTCCAGAGCCGAGGCGGCCCAGCAGAGCCAGTGGAGGGAGACCCTCTCTCAGCAGCAGCGCTCACACAGCGAACGGGAGGACAGGTGGCGGCAGGAAGACCAGCAGGCGACTCAAACACTGCTTGGACTAATGAGGGAGCAAACGGACACGCTCCGGCGCCTTGTGGATGTTCTGCAGGACCGCAGGCAGGAGCAGAGAGCCCCCCTGAACTGTATCTGCAACCGCCCTCCCCCGCCACAAAGTCCTGTCCCCCCTCACCCAAAATCACAAGAAGGAGGGGCGCTAGGGGCCGTGAAAACTGTCACTCCACCCCAGCAGAGCGCTCATGTACCAAACAGCTCTCATTCCCTAAAGTATGAGAATTGCTTGCCTTCCTGGCTCACCCGATCCCAAATCCCAGTTTCATCCCCCAACTGTGTAGTTGAGTATTAAAAATAGTTTGCTGTTCATTACTGTTTCCGTCATGTTTCTTTGCAGAAGACTTTGTGTAAAGGGGGGGGGAGGGGGTTGTTAATTGCATAGGACAGCCATCATTAACAGAGTACAGACATGGGGGCAGGATCAACAGCAGGTCACACACAGAGTGCAGTCACTAGGCACCCGGGTCACTCTGCGAGGTGTCTGCTGCCCCAGGTCAGTCTGGGAGGTGTATGTTGCCCCATGGTCCGAGCGCCTGGCATCCACAAATGGCAAGGCAGGCTGCCCTTACCATGCCCTTCCACCCTAGCCATGAACCTGTCCGATGCCCTGAGCCCCAGCCAGAGCCATCATCCCCCCACACCTACTCACCCTTCCCACACACCCCTCACCCCTTCCTGCAAACCCACCCCTTCCTGCACACCCTCCGGTAACCGTCCTCCCCCCAGAGACCGCTGTAGGAGCAGGAGCCTGTCAGTCCTCGAGTGTAGAAGCGGTCTGTACATCACTGCACACCGTACCCACCACAGTCTGCATCCCTGTTGGAACCCTTGAACGAGAATTCGTTAGTAAAGAAAACTTTGTTAATTAAAAATGTTCCAATAACTTTATTTTTAAACGTCTGTTGGAAGGGGGGAAACCTGGTGAACGGGGTATGTAACCGCTGAAAAAAGTCAATAGTAACTGAAACAGGGGCAGGTTCAGCTTCTCTGTAAAGAGACTGGACAGTCATAGGTTACCCTGCTCTCTGAGGAACCTAGCTTTCAAAGCCTCCCGGATGCACAGCGCTTCCCGCTGGGCTCTTCTAATCGCACGGGTGTCTGGCTGAGCGTAATCAGCAGCCATGCGATTTGCCTCAACCTCCCATCCCGCCATAAAGGTCTCCCCCTTGCTCTCACAGAGATTGTGGAGCACACAGCAAGCTGCAATAACAATGGGGATATTGGTTTCGCTGAGATCCGAGCGAGTGAGTAAGCTCCTCCATCTCCCCTTGAGACGTCTGAAAGCACACTCCACCACCATTCTGCACTTGCTCAGCCGGTAGTTGAAGAGCTCCTTGTCACTGTCCAGAGCGCCTGTATAGGGCTTCATGAGCCAGGGCATTAGCGGGTAGGCTGGGTCCCCGAGGATCACTGTAGGCATCTCCACATCCCCAACACTTACTTTGTGGTCCGGGAAGAAACTACCTTCCTGTAGGTGTCTAAACAGACCAGAGTTCCTGAACACACGCGCGTCATGAACCTTGCCCGGCCACCCGACGTAGATGTTGGTAAAACGTCCCCTATGGTCCACCAGTGCTTGCAGCACCATTGAAAAGTAGCCCTTTCGGTTAATATACTGGCTGGCCTGGTGGGCCGGTCCCAGGATAGGGATGTTAGTGCCATCTATAGCCCCACCGCAGTTTGGGAATCCCATCGCGGCGAAGCCATCTATGACGACCTGGACGTTTCCCAGGGTCACCACCTTTGAGAGCAGTAGGTCAACGATTGCGTGGGCTACTTGCATCACAGCAACCCCCACAGTAGATTTGCCCACGCCAAAGTGGTTCGCTACTGACTGGTAGCTGTCTGGCGTGGCAAGTTTCCAGAGGGCTATGGCCACTCGCTTCTGCACACTCAGGGCTGCTCGCATCCAGGTGTCCTGGCGCTTCAGGGCAGGGGCCAGCAAGTCACACAGTTCAAGGAAAGTGCCCTTACGCATCCTGAAGTTTCGCAGCCACTGTGATTCATCCCAGACCTGCAGCACTATGCGGTCCCACCAGTCCGTGCTTGTTTCCCGGGCCCAGAATCACCGTCCCACAGCATGAACGTGACCCATTGCCACCATGATCTCCGCGGCGCGGGATCCCGTGCTTTGTGAGAGTTCTGTGCCACTCTCACACTTCATGTCCTCACCGCCCGATTTCTCAGCAGCTGACTGTGGAAGAGGTGTTCGATAAGGTGCGAGGAGTTGACAACGGTCATAAGTGCAGCGATGATCGCAGCGGGCTCCATGCTCGCAGTGCTGTGGCGTCCGCGCTGTCACTGACCAGAAAAGTGCGCGAACAGAGTTCCCGCCGGCGCTTTCAAGGAGAGAGGGCGGGAGTGACGGTTGAATGACGACAGTTACCCAAAACCACCCTTGACACATTTTTCCCCCAGAAGGCATTGGGGGCTCTACCCAGCATTCCAATGGGAAGCGGGGACTGCGGGAACTGTGGGATAGCTGCCCAGAATGCACCGCTTCCAATGTCGACGCTTGCCCCGTTAGTGTGGACTCACAAAGTCGAATTAGTGTCCTTAGTGTGGATACACAAATTCGAATTCATCAGGTCGAATCCACAAATTCGACCTAAGTTAAATCGAACTACTCTTGTAGTGTAGACATATCCTTATAAATCACTTAGGCACTTTTGAACATTTTAACTCCCGTCTTTTTTGTTTTGTTTATTTATCTTCTCATGACACATTGTGTTCTTTACATGGCACATATTGCTGATCTTTTATTTGAGTCATTAGAATATTTGCATATGGTAAGTTGTATAACCTACTGTAATTTCTTTGTTTTTGGTAATAGCTAATATGTTCTTCCAACGTGCGCTCTCTCTCTCTCTCTCTCTCTTTTTTGGTCCAGCGTGAACTGTATTAATATTCAAGGTCATATGAGAATGCACACTACAAAACCAATGCAACAATTTGTGAAGTGTCTAATCTTAGAATCTTTTCTGAGTTAATAATACTCTCCCGTCCATCCCACCCTGTGTTCAGGATGCAGCATTCTGTTTTCTGAGCTGGAGCAGCAGCAGGGAAGGGACCCTGTCATCTTCGAAGCACCTGCACTGGGAGAGTCATTATTTGGCCCTCTGAATGAATATGCTAGTTACAAAATATACTAAGATGACAGCTAATTGGGTTACCAGAGATTGTCCCTTGAGACAATAGTGACATTTCTCCGGTCTCATCTTCCCTTACTTGGGAAAAATTAACATAGTTCATCTTTCAAAAATAGAGATCTCAAAAAGTGGTGTGTTAATTTTAAAAAGAAGTAGGTTGTATTTACTATTTGACCATATATGAGTGTGCCAATTTGGGGAAATAACATTGCCTGAAATGCACCACTATCATAGGGTCTGATCCTGCAAAGACATATGCAACTAATCCTTAATTGAGTAGTCCCATTGAAAGAAATCCTGGCCTTGTTGAAGTCAATGGCAAAATTTTCATTGACTTCCAGGAGATCAGCATTCAGGGGCGGCTCTAGAAATTACACCGCCCCAAGCAGGGCGGCGCGCTCACCGCCCTTCCCCGGTCCCGCAGCCGGGGCAGAAGCATCTGCGGCGGGTGCGCCGGTCCCGCGGCTTCGGTGGAGCATCCACAGGCATGCCTGCGGAAGCTCCGTCCGAGCCGCGGGACCAGCGCACCCGCCGCAGTCATGCCTGCGGCAGGTCCGCTCGTCCCGGGGCTCCGGTGGATCTCCCGCAGGCATGACTGCGGAAGGTCCGCCGGAGCCAAATGCCGCCCTGCCGGCAAAATGCCGCCCCACGCGCCTGCTTGGCGCGCTGGGGTCTGGAGCTGGCCCTGTCAGCATTTCACCCATTTTCTTTATAACTTTAGTTCATTACGTGCACACAGAGGGCTCCTAGTGACTTATGAGTAAAGTTTGCAAATTTGGGCCCAAATTCAGCAATTTTGTCTATTTTAAAATCAGAAGAATAATGCCTACAAAAGGTGAGAATTCCAGTACTCTGGTTCAACCCAAAGCTATTGGGCTCAATGCAAGAATTACAGGTTGAAATTGTATGGCCTGGGTTATATAGGAGATAAGAGTAGATGAACATGATGGTTTGTTCTGGCCTTAAAATCCTTGGACTAGAATCACAAAAGGACTTATGCATAGTAATGCTGAGAATCACCACACCTAACTTTTAGGCATCTACAAAATCAATCATATTCACAAAATCTGAGTTAGATGCTCAGGTTTCCTAGACAATGAATGGAGGGAAATAGGCACTGAGAGTCACAAAAGCCAGCAAAAAGTCACAAAAGTTCCCCACCTCAGATAGCCAAAAGGAGATGCCCAGGAGAGGAGTGTGCCATAAACATCACCTCTCCGCAGGATGGCAATGCTTAAATCCAGTCTGGAGGGAGATGCCTATCTTTGTTGGGATTATCAGCTGTGAACCCTCCCTTAGAGCTAGGGGCCTAAGCTATTTCTTGGAAGAAGCCAAGTAAAAGGACCATCTCCCTCATAACTTTCAGCTCAGTGGTTAGGCACTCACCGGAGATGTAGGCATATCTCTCAAGAGCCTCAGGTTTCATGGGACTGTTCCCCTTTAACCTCCCCAAACCTCTCATTGCAGTTGAAGCAGAACATTTCCTTCATTAATGTTGCTACCTTAAGCTTTAAGCTGAGCCTCAGAGACTCTCAGGGCAAAAGGAAGGAGCATCCTTTAGGCTTCACTTTCTTTTCAGCCATGTGCAGGGCCCCCTCAAATACTCCCTTCCACAGCAGAAGTTGGAGCCACAATTCCCAGTGCAGTAGTAAGAGTATGAGCAGTTCTGGCCTTTCCTGACTGGGGAATGAAGGGGCCATTGGTGGAACTGCAACCCTCATGCTCCAGCTTGCAATGATTCTCCCTCACTGATGGCGGGGAGGGGAATGGGGAGGCCAAACCTGAGAGGGCAGTAGGGTGACCAAGGCTGCTTCTCTTTCCACTGACGGGGGGTGGCTCTTCCACCAGTACCTCAACCAAACCAGCCAGAGCTTTCCCACTATCATCCAGGCACTGATGGGGAGTCCCCATAACGGGGCTGGCAAGGAGGGTATGGTGGGGCGTCCAGGAGCAGGGGAGAGGGATGCTCACTTTTGGCTTCTTGAAATATTGGGAGGTATGGATGTGGGAGACCACTTGTTCAAGTCCCCCCTCCACCTGCCAGGGAGAAGAGATTTGACCAGGTATCTGCCACCTCTCAGGTGAATGCCCTAACCCCTGGGCTATTCTGATGTGAGTTTGAAGCTGTTCCACTTTGGACAAATAATTAGTCATTGGGTCTGAAAGAGAGAAAGCACACCCAAGCATTGGAATGAATAGAAAGCCTGTTGGTTAGAGCACTCACGCAGGATGTGGGAGACCCAGGAGCCAGTCCCCCTGCTCCAATGATTCAAATTATTTGAAGCAGGTGTCTCCAACATCCCAGGTGAGTAGCCTAACCTCTGTAATAAAAGTTTATGAGAGAGCTCCATCACCTGTCCCCTTCGTTTTTGTGTGGAGATGGGTAAGTTCACCTGTGAGGCCTGATCTGGTCAGTGTTCTCAGAGCATGCATACAGGATTGTGCCCCACAAGTGAGTTCAGTGACTGACTGCCTATCTTCCCCTGGTTCATGAATCACACTTGGGCTTAGGCAGAGATAAGTGTTGGGACACCTGGTGTGAAGGAGCAAAGCACCTGCCTGGAGGCAGAAATATAGGAACTTAGGGAACACTTACTGCAAAAATTTAGGTGTCAAATGATTTTAGGTGCCTACAGGATTTGGCAGTAGCTGAGTGGAGTTTTTGTGAATCTTAATGTGTCCTGACTCTGGAATTTAGGCACCTAAGTTCCAGTTTAGGTGCCCAGGTCACTTTATAAATCTATCCTCCTGAATCTAAAAGAAGTTGGAGGAATATCATTTTAGTATTTGTAGCAGTGAGTAGGAGCCCCCGGACCCCATTATGCTCAGTGCTGTAAAAACACAGAATAACAAAATGATGCATTCCTTAAAGTTTACAATCTAAGTATAAGACAAGAGACTATGGGGATACAGACTGATGAGGGAGCACAAGTAAACAATTAGACAATATTGGTCATCCTGATGGAATTCATGATGTGAAAATGTACAGGTACTGTCAACTATCCTGCTAGAAGGCTATCCTCATAAAACATTTATAGTAAGTGGTGTCAAGAAGGATTCTTCTAATATGACTTTGTGTTTCCTGGGAAAATTGGAAAACAGCATTCTACTGGCTGAAAGCAATTATCCTCCCACACAGAGAGTGTTATGGTCTCCTTGGCTGGCTTAATGTAATAGAGCCAAATACAAGCCAATTTTTATTTTCCATCAGCAAAGGTCTTCCTGTGCCATGCTTGGTATTACTTTCTCCATTTTTAATTTCTAAAGCTGATTGTTTAAAAATCTAGAAAGAAAACTAGTGCTTGGGTCAGCACCTATACTGGAAAAAAAAAGGAAAGAAAAAGAAATGGGAAGGTTAATGAAATGTATGTAGAGAACAGCAAACTGGATTATAGATCCTATTTCTATCAGGATCCTTCTTGAAGCTGTAGAAAAAATTGAATAAGTTTATGGGAGAGGCAACAAAACCAGCGAGATATATACTGTCTATTAAATGCAAACAAAAATAAGTAAAAAAAAAAAAAATAGAGCCTTACAGGTAAGATTTTTAAAGCCTCAAGAAAGAAAATTCAGAATTTCATTCCCATAGTAACACTAACTCTTGTACCTTGCAGACAGGCGATAGAGTTTTCATAATCCTGATTAATAATGAAAAATAGTTGGTAATTAATGGATATACCAAAAGGGATTTTGACATTATATAAATTATCAAAAGCAACCTGAGAAGTAAACCATTTGTTACAGATCAACTGTATTTATGGTATATGAGAGCAAAAATAGCATGCGCAATTTTTCAGCTACTCTGCATCATAACTGCTTTAATATTAATATTGTCACCGTGCTCGACAAACACTAAGCTAAGACAGAGGTAAGGGTGGCACTGTATTTCACTTGCACTTTGCTTCTAAACACAGCTAGGACATCTTCTAATATTGTAAACCTCTGAACAGCTTTCCAGTGTCATTCTTCACTACTAAATCTAGTTTTCCCACCAAATGTGGTGGAGGTGAAATTGACACCATGGTGAGGTCTAGGAGAGGTAATTTTGTACTGGAGTAGAAAGAAATTTAAGAGCTAATATCTTACAACTACCCGGGACAGAAACAGCTTTTCTCTCCCATACGTGAGCAGGAATTACTGGCTTTCAACTGATTCATGTCAATCCTGGTGAACCATGAGATATAATGCCCTCATGAGATATAATGGGGGTGCCCTCAACTGTAGATAATAATTTGAGAACATTTTTTTTTATATTTTAAAAATATGTTCTAATTTTATATCACTGAGTCCTGCATTTGATAGGTAAGACAGCTGGAATTTTTAAGGCGACATCTACACTGCAGCAGGAACTGTGCTTCCAAATGTGAGTAGACAGACATTCGCTAGTTCTGCTATAGCTAACATGCTAAAAATAGCAATGTAGTTGTGAGAAGCATGGGCAGCCATTCAGGCTGGCTGCCCACGTACAAAACTTCCTGCATGTCCTGGACATGTACTTGAGCAGTAGCCAGAGCTGCTGCCTCTGCTATCCCTGGCTATGCAGCTATTTTTAGCGCACTAGCTCTACTCAAGCTAATGAGTGTCTATCTATCCAAGTTGAAAGCACACTCCCAGCTTCAGGGAAGACAGAACCTTAGAGGTAGAAAATTTTACTAATGAAATGTTAAACTCTATAAAATTATTTCTAAAATCACATCTTTAGAATGTGGCCTGAGAAAATACATACTTGTATGTGGGAGTATAAAGATTTTGTTGGTAGTCATTTGGGATGACCTGGGGCATTCATTTGTGGCTTCACCACTTATAAATAATTCAATCATCCCAAACTCATGGAAGTAAAAGCTTTACAGTACCACACACCATCTGTATAGTTCTGATGAGATATTTTATATTTTTAATTGGCAACTCTGCCATTGTCAGATCATAAGCCTAGCATTTCAAAATAATTGAACCAGTTTTTACATATAAAACCAAATAGGTCTTTGACTGTAAAAAATGAACTATTAAAGGTGTCAGTGAACTAGTGCATGCTTACAGTAAGGCTGAAGAGTGATTTGGAGTTTGCTTTCCCAAGGCATCCTGAGCCAAATCCTCAGTTGGTGTGAATTGGTGTCGCTCCATTGAAGCTAAACTGATTCACATCAGTTGAGGACTGGGCTGCCAGAGTAGACAGTTTCCATTTAGATCTCCTTTAGCATACCCCATAAGGGAATCTGTAACAATAAAAGTGATGGCTGAAACCAAGGGAGGAGTAATTTGCCTAATGGGTTAGTTCCCAAATTAAACTATTTGAATGATGTCCAATGGCTTAGGGAAAGAATGCGGTCACCTGGGTAATTTAAAATGAGAACGTGGCACATGGTAAGGTTTGGTATGTTTTATATTTGAATAGTGAGAGGAGTCTGCAAGAAAATTCAGACAGGCTGTTCAGAGAGAAAACCAAACATTTTTCTTATTAGCTTTAACAATGGAGCTTAAACAGTTAGATTCTGCCTTTTATAAGAAAATTTATCTTGTTGTATATAAAAAAATCCCTATAAAAGCATAATTCTCATTTTTATATTTCATTAAGATTTAGAAACTGCTCCCTTATGTGCTACTTTGTAAGGTCTGACTATTTGTAGAGATTTATGTATGCATATGAGAAATCTCGTGTCCCTCATTTTATTTGTAAATTAATCAACTCCAAAACTGAGTTTAAGTTTACATGGGCCAATATATTAACAGCTTTTCCATGTTTGTATATAACAATAATCTAAAATCAAATGCTGAGCATCACATAAGGTGAGAAAGAAGAAAAAAAGTAAACTAAGAATGTGAAAAATATGACTCAGTGTAAAGGATGCAAGAAGAGATAAAAAGTATAAAACCTAGGCAGTGAATAAAAAGTAAAAAGACAAGTTCTGAAATTAAAACTCAGGTAGTCTAGAAAGATGATTAGAAAAATAAGAGATAAATAATCATAATAATAGCTTCAAAATTACAATAAAATATTGTCTTTTTTCAACAACTGCGGTAAACTTGGTGTATGCTACTTTTTAAAAAAATGTATTATAAAAATGTTACAAAATTGGGGGAAGCTATAATAGTGCTTGCCTTTTCCTTAATTAATTTCTTTTTACATAATCCACCGATTTATTTTGAGCTTTGAATTATCTAGCTAGTTAATTATGCATGCAGTGCAAAATAATGCAGAGGCTGCTTTCTTTGAAAATACCCTGTATGGTTAAACAAAGTCCTGCTGTATGAAAACAAGCTGATCTCAAAAGTGGAAAGTGACCATGCTGTTTTTGTTTGCAATTTTTACTCTAAATATTCTCCATAAAAATATGATCTTGATAACATACAAGATTAATCGATTCTAATAAGAATAAAGGGATAACTGCATGGACTGATCTTGGCTTAAGTATGCACAAAAAACTACAGAACTATCATCTTCAATTGTTCTTCTTCCAGAATACTGGCAGGAACAGACTTTAGGAACAAGATAATTAGATCTGTGTAAGAACTTTCTTAATGTAATCTGAAACTATGAAATCTGATGAAAGAGGATATTTGCCTCATTTTAGGCTCTATTACTGTCATAGGGCAGCCACATCCAGATTCTCTGAAGTGAGTCCAGCCTCCTTACCCTGCACCCTGTTATATGCACCCCTCTTGCCATGGGATGATCAAAATTCTCCTGTTCTCCACCATAATATCATAGGGAGGCCTCTCTTGGGGCACATCCAACCATCAGGCTACAGCAGGACTGGTGTTCCTGCCTCAGTTCCCCGCTTCTTCCCTAGACCCCAGTAACTCCACACAAGTGCTCCACATATTAATAGCTCTTTGCAGGGTTAATTTATTACAAAAGTCCTACACCCATAATCTAGAATTCCCCAGCATAGTCCAAACAGTACATTCAGTCCTTCAAGTCCCAACAGTCCATCAACACATCAAATACAGCTCCAGCATCTCTTACCATGGTCCAGCTCTCAGGTACGGCTCCAGCATCCCTCATTATGCCTTGTCCCAACCCCCTTAGATGGAGTGCTTCTCTGCCCTGTTTCCTTCCCAGTTATGGTTCCAGCTTCTGCCTGGAGATATCAGCAGGATCTCCAGCTCAGAAAGCCAGCAGTCCTCTCCCTCTGCTGCTGTCAGCCCTCTCCAGAAATGGGTCTTAGTTCTGAGGACTATATGGACAGGGGCGGCTCCAGGCCCCAGCACACCAAGCGCGTGCTTGGGGCGGCATGCCACAGGGGGAGCTCTGCCGGTCTGCAGGCTGAAGCCACGGGACCAGCGGACCCTCCGCAGGCACGCCTGTGGGAGGTCCACCGGAGCCACGGGACCAGTGAGCGGGAGAGCGCCCCCCCCCGCGGCATGATGCCGTGTTTGGGGCGGTGAAATGTGTAGAGCTGCCCCTGTATATGGAACTCTTACCACTCCCTCCTTCAGGGGCATTCCCTCCCTAAACCTCTCAACCTAGCTATCTTCTTCTTGTGAGCTCTATCTACTTTTCTAGAGACCCTGAGCTCTTCTCTATTTGGGTCCAGAGCTCTCTGTTGCCTTTGGGCTGTCTCTCTTTTATAACTCCCAGGAGTAACCATGCCCTCCACATTCCACCAAACTAAGATGCACCTGCACTGGAGCAGAAGAGCTGGGTATAATTTCATTTAAGGGGCTAGCTATTCTGTTACAGTTACAAATACACAAGTTATCCTAGGTTCACCAAAGCATTCACTAAGGTCCATGAATAATTTTACCAAATTTGGACTGAATGTCTTCTACCTTTGCTGTGAAAACATGGAAAATCCCCAAATCTGTCAAGTTTTCAATTTTTTCCCCAAAATACTAAATGAGTACAATTTCCAACTTAACATGAAAAGTAGAAATTCTCAAATTTCATAAGAATTATGTAGTCCATTTCTCTGTCGAAGAGATTGTCCTGTTCCTGGAACAGCCAAGTAAAGAAAAGATACTGTACAAAACTACACTGATGCTGGCTGAATGGCTGCCAATATATAATTCAGTTCCAACATAGCAGCAGACGGAAGCAGTTTGGGCAGTGATATGTCTCAGTACTAGAACTTGGAAAGTACCAAATTGGTATTAATAACTATTGGGCAAATACTGCTTCCGCTTTCATGCTTGCAGGAGGCAACAGGTGCTTCAGGAGTGATCCAGTTTTCCTCTTGAGATGTGGCCAGATCTGGACATCATGGATAGGGGGTGCACACCTATATACTATGGATTCTAGGTCTGAATGCATCCCTTGCACATCCTTTCAAGAGAAGGTGGGTGTGGTTTGAAAGCTCAGGGTTGAATTGGATCATGAAGGGACTGGAGTGGAACCCGGGGTGGCTCTAGACATTTCGCTACCCCAAGCATGGCGGCATGCCGCGGGGAGAGCTCTGCCGGTCGCCGGTCCCGCGGCTCTGCAGGCAGAGCGCCCCCCGCGGCTCTCCGACCGGCAGAGCGCCCCTCGCGGCATTCCACCCCAAGCATGCGCTTGGCGTGCTGAGGCCTGGAGCCGACCCTGAGTGGGACCCACCAAATACTTCTTCCTGGAGGCTGGGGGGCGACATTAGGGAACTTGGACTTCAGAAGAGGAGTAGTGGCTGCTGAGTGACTCAGAGGGTATTCTCCAGCCTGTTGAAGAGGATTCCTTTTCCTCCTGTCCTACTAAAGCTACCCTGAACCAAGCCTTTGTACTCAATCTTAGTGCAGGGGAGAGGATTTAGTGCCACATTAATAAAACATAGGCGGCATGGTGTATCTGTAATCCTTGAATTTTGATGAGTTGCTTTCTGCCAGCCCGATTGTTAATGCATTTTTGCTGATATGATGCACTACTCACATTCAATCAAATTGACTGGATTTGATATACAATATTGTTCATACTGCAATGTTACAATTTACAGTTGAATTCAATGTGGTTAAGCCAGGGTTCCAAACAGACCTATTGAAACAAGAGCAGATTGCATTAAAGTTCTGTGGGCAGAAGTCTGCGAAAACTACCAAGTACCATGTTAGAGCCAAAGACTGAGATGTACATCTGTCTCAGGATCATACATCTCTCTTTTTACCATCTGCTTTCTTCACATTGCATCCATCCCTATTATTTTATGGGTTTGAATGTAATTATCAAAAGAACACCTTCTTACATGCGAGTCATTAAAATGAAAGCACTATTCTTTTGGTATTTGGGACTTGTTATCAAACAAAGAAAGAGCTTTCTAGGGTCAACATGGCCTGCCTGCCTAGTTATGGAATCAGGATTTTTAAAATACTAGTTTTACAGTATTTTATTTTTCTCCCAGGACTCCACTGTTTAAAAGATGAAGATCTTCCCCCAAATGTAATTAATTTGAACACTGTGTATATACAACAGAATGTGACAATGTGTTCTTTAAAGACTGAGTATGTCATGCAAGCTGTACAGATTCAATGCGTTATTCTTGAAATTTTCAAACAATTTGTGACCAAATATCTGCAAAAACAGGTAAACTTTTCTTCTTTCTCAGTAAAACTTATTCAGTAATCTTATTAAAAAAAAAAGACTTCTCCTTTCATTGAAGACTCTACCTGTGTAAATATCTCTACCTTGCATAGACTTGCACCCACGCTGCAGCTGCATCCTTGTGAGACAGCAGGAACTTGAGCCCATTCATAGACCTGCTTTTCAAATAAACATGGTAGCTGCATGCAGCCTGGAAACAGCAAGAAGCAATACCCTGAACTTGTGAACTTCCTCAGCATTATTACAGTCTGTAGGAGAATCTAAGTGATAGGGTATATGCAGTGTGCTACCGAAAAGGGATTATTAAGTAAGGGCTAATAAAACAAACTCTAGCAGTTCACAAGAAAGCCAGTAGGGGGCGAAAGTTAAGAAATACAAAGAAAAGAGTATCATTTTTTATAACTCCACTTCTACAATCTCAATGTAATGCAGGGAGAGAACTATAAAAATCAAAGAGCTATTTTCAGGTTGAGGGAGGCCCAGGTGAATAGAGGTGGTTGCCTTAGAGGCTTTCAATAAAACAGCTAAAGCTGCTATTTTTGTAAGGGAAAGGAATGGCATTTAAAGAGCTTTTACCCCCAAATAACTGCCTTAGGCTCTTTGAGAGCCATTAAAGAGAGAGAGAGAAAAGTTTCAGCTCACGGATAATAATGATTCTGGCTTGTGCTAGGATATACAGCATATCCTAATTTCTCTATACCCTTGGGGGTGGAATCCTGGCCTTATTGAAGTCAATGAGAGTTTTGCTATTGACTTCAATAAAGCCAGGATTTGACCCCATACATTTAGTTGGGTGATATTTTTTTTTCTAGACTTGAAACTTTGAGGAATCTATTAATGTTCTTCTCAACAAATAGAAGAGAAAACCATTTTGCTGTCCATTTCATTACTGACTATTCAATGTGAAAGTTTGTCTCTCCCAGTATTGACTGCCTTTTCCAATAACTGTACCGTCTCTATCATGACACGGTGAATGTCCTTATAATTTTAACATTAATCCACAGTTACGAACTAAGTCTCCCAACCGTCAGGGAGATGAGCCAGGATTTCTGTCCCTGTTGTACAGAGGTAGAATGTAAGGCAGTGAGTTGGTAAAGGGCCTTCTGCACAGTTACAGAGGGAGCCAGCACCTGTGGTAGGCATATGCGCCGGTCTCACTTCTCCCCCCTCCCCATGCTAACTGCAACATGACACTTACCTTCCCCCACTTCTTTGTCGGTCTCTGAGATTTCTTACTGTCTTTCTATACTTAAAATAAGAAATAACTGTTAAATTTGTAATGGTGACTACTGCACTTCCTTAATGTTCATCATCATCATCATCATCATCATCACTCCCTTAACCGCATTGGTCATTGGGGCTCCATCATTGATGAGCAATCAACCTGACGATTATATGTCAGTGCTTGAGTCTCCGCAAAGTCCATTCCTGTCCACTCTTTTATGTTGTCAATCCATCTCTTCTTCTGTCTACCTCTTCTTCTCTTCCCCTGTACTGTCCCTTGGAGGATGATCTTGGATAGGCGAGATGATCTTTTTACATGGCCATACCATTTCAGCTTGAACTTCTTCACAGTTGTCAGGAAGCCAGCACATTGGGTGATGATGTTGCAGACCTCTTCATTAGTGATGTGGTCGAAGTAGGAGATGCCCAGGCTTTTACAGATGCCTTAATGTTAAAGTGTGGTAAGTTAAGGGTTAAAAGTAAAAGATACACCTAAGTGGTGGCTTTATTTTATCTGTACTTCATTCATCTAGTCACAAATGCAATGCCCTTAGTTTGCTCATAGTCTATCAGAATATACATTTTTTTTCTACTAAGTCATTCTCTAAGGCATTGATTCAGCAAGGTGCTGAGAATATCTGAGTGAAATCAGTTTCTGTTTGAAGCCAATGGGAAGTCAGCATCCAGTGACATCCCCATGAGCTGAATTGCCGTTGAAGCTCAGCACCATGCAGGAGGTACTCAGGGCCAAATTTTTAAAGGTGTTTAGGTCCCCAAAAAAGTAAATAGGCACCTAATGAGATTTCCAAAAGCATTTAGTTATGTAACTCCCACTGGTTTCATTGTATGGATTGCAATTGAAGTTATGTATCTAGGCACTTTTGAAAATCTCATTAGATTCCTGTCTGCTTCTTTAGGGACCTAAGTACCTTTAAAAATCTGCCTCTTGATGCTGTGCAGGACTAAGCCCTTTATTGTATGCTTTTAATTTCTCTCCTCCAATTTTGGTGCGGGTGTGCAGCCTACTTGTAATTGTCAGATAATACACTTAAAACAATTCCTCTATATATTCGCTACATCTGCTGTAAATGTTGGCACTGAAAGGAAAGCTCTTTGTCCCTCTTAAGCTTAAAAAACACAGACCTGAAGGTTGCAGTGTTAGACTAACACAAGGAGTGGCATGTGTCTTCCCAGCTTCCATCTGTCAGACACACTCCTTTGAAATATTAATGGACTTCATTGTTCTGTCAAGTATAAGGCATTCTTGTTAACATTAGGACATAATTTAGGGCATATTTCATAAGCACAACTGTGAAATATTTATGACTAACACTCATTACTTAAAAAGCAATTCACATATACATACCTGTTTTAATTATTAATGAAGAGAGTTTGGACAGACCTTGTTTTTATTGCTCTGCACTTCTGAAAATTAACTTTTCATATATTCTGTATTAATAACCCAAGGTTCTTATCACATTGTTTAAGGGATGTATATTGAAATGCCTCTTCCTCTATTAACTCCTCACATACAAGGCTTATGGTGCAGTGGTGAGGGGTATTATATCACACCCAGGAGAATTTGGGCCAGTACCTACTGTGCCCAAAACCAGCAATGAGACATGGATGCCTCTGAGGAAGTGATAGTCTTCTTTATCGTTATCCACTACAGCAGCCTTAGGTGTGTGTCTCCGGATAATCCTGCAAATGTACATAAGCAACAATCCCCCCTTCTCCTTCAAATGGCCATTCTGTACTAGAGTTTGGGGCTAGGAGTGAATGTAATAAAGAATGCAATGGTGGGCATGGTATAAATACCTAGATAAATATATCACACACGGCCACTCCCATTTCTATCTATAATAACTTATTTCCTACATTACATAGTCTAACCCAATGGTGACTGTGTATTACAGGTCCCCCTATAAGGCTGGTCCGCAGAGAATACGAGTCTGTTACAGCTGCAGCTGCAGAGATTCATGGTTTTTGTTCTGGTGGACCCCAGTTCAATCCCTGTAGTAGTCACAATAACATCATGCAAACTCAAAGAGACTTAGCGACAAGTATCACCAAAACACAAAGGAATTTACTCAGGATGAGAAATGACAGGTTTGCACATATGGTCCTTACACACCTGCTGTGGTTGTTGCTTATGAAGTGCCACTGCTATTAGACAGGTCAGGAGTCTTTGACAATGGAAAAGTGGAGAAAGAGGCTGGATTTGGGCTCTGGGTAGTTGTTAATAACTGTGCCTCATAGCAGTGAGTTCAAAATAATGCTTTTATGGATACAATTTGATAATGGCTCAATCAAAATATACAACAGTAAATGTGCCCCATACATAAAAATGTGAACAATACACTGGTAAAGTCATAGCTATTGTATTACATTAGTTGTGTCATTTTATGTTTTTCATCCTTAAGATTTTATAACATAATATTTGTTGTGCCTTTTGTCTTTCACATAATACTATTCAATAGGATGCTTATTGCCCTGTGAAATCCAAGAAACCTTAGTAAATTTGATACTTTTGGATTCAGATATAGACGTTTTTAGCCTTGAATCCAAAGCAAAATTGAGACCTTCTGTTTCCTCACATCTTCACATGAATTAGAAATTTGCCTGCTACCTAAAATTACCAAAAAAAAATCATTTATTAGTCTGTTGCTTAAGATTCGCTAACATCTGAATATAGCAGAGACTGTAAAACTGTTTTTACACATCAACAAAAACAGCAAACTAACTCTTAAATTAAGCTGATTAGAACTCCACTCTAGGCTCAAAGCATTACTTAAGATAGGCAAAATATAGTCAACAATTAAACGAGTAACATTCACATTTGAACACCTTTTAGACATTTACTGCTATGTCAGTACACAGTAGCTACATTTCAAATGTTTATTGCTATACCATTGCAGACCACTTATGTTGTTTCAAAATGTTGTAGTGCGTAGACTGCATAGACTTATACACTGGGATGCCCTCCCACTAGAGCAAATAATAGACTCATAATAATTAAATTAATAACCATAATAATACTAAAATACTGTAAGCGGCATATTAACTGGATGCTTAGACCACCCCCTGTCCTCAACATTTCCTATTGGCTAGCTTCCGCTCAGCATGATGGCTTTTCTGTGTCCCACTCTTAGGTGACTAACTCTCCCTATGAGTTGTCTAGGGAACCTGGTCAGGTAACTAAGGGCTATGGATTTCACTGTGTTGCAAAGCACCTAAAAGTTGGGTGTGCAACACACAGCATTGCAATGCTTAAGTTTCTTTGTGGTTCTGGGCCTTGCTCTCCCTAATGCGTATGGTATAGGTACTGTCAAAGAAGAGGCCATCAAACCACAGCCTCAAACATGATAGTCTAAATCACATGTAGGAATTATGTGGATGTCATGCCTCCTCTTATTGTCATAGGCAATGAGATAGAGCTTCAGTGTAAGGGAAGAAGGTAGGGAAGGAGGAAATTATCATGGTTTGCACTTCAGAATTCAACAGCATCTGCTTCTTCTACTAGGTGACTGGCTTCCAGGGCCGGCTTTAAGCTGATTGCCCAGAATCAGGCCCCGCACCCGTGCCTAAGAGGGCCCTGCGCCTTAGGCGTCTTTTTAATTTTTTAATTATTTTTTTTACTCACTTGGTGGCCGGGGTGGGGGGTGGCGTGTCCAGTCTGGGTCTTCGGCAGCTTTTCGGCAGCGGGGGGTCCTTTGGTGCCGCTGAAGACCCGGAGCGGACCCCCCGCCGCTGAAGTGCCACCAAAGCCCTGGACCGCCACCAGGTATTCGAATCGGGCCCTGCCGTTCATAGAGCCGGCCCTGCTGGCTTCAAGCATCACTGCTGCTTCTTTACCAAAGATGGATCAATGTCAGATATACATAAGCAGGCATGATAGGAGATTACTACAGAGAAGATTTTCTAGAAATAAGTGCAGATATTCCAAAACGGTTGTTCGATCAAATTATCTATAAGCCCATTCCTACCAATATCTTTGGCCAAAACAACAGTAGATTTATAACTTGCACAAATTGAATTAAGTCTTGTCTTGACTGAAGATATGGCTCAATCACAAGGGAAAAAATCTGGATGAAAAATGTCTTTACAATTTTTTTTTTTAAATGGCCAATCTCTAATTAAAGTCAATTTCCATTCTGCCTGTCTTTGGATATTAAATATACCAAGGTTTCTCAAACAGGGGTCGTTGCTTGTGTAGGGAAAGTCCCTGGCAGACCAGGACGATGTGTTTACCTGCCCCGTCCACAGGTCCATCCGATCACGGCTCCCACTGGCCGTGGATCGCTGCTCTGGGCCAGTGGGAGCTGTGGCCACTTTCAGCAGGTCCCATTGGCCTGGAGCAGCAATTCGCGGCCAGAGAGAGCCGCAATTGGCCGGATCTGCAGACGGGGCAGGTAAACATACTGGCCCGGCCCGCCAGGGGCTTTCCCTACACAAGCAGTGACCACTGTTTGAGAAACCTCAATTTAACTCATTCTGAATTCAATGGAGAGATTTGTTTTTACTTCAGTGAGAGCAAGATCTTCTGTCCAAAATGACTTCAGCCAGACTTTGCATTAGATCAGAGGTAAATGATAAAAATATAGTCACCTTTTCTGGTTTCCTACAAAAGACTAGTGGTTTATCAATGTCAAATATTACCATTCATTTGCGTCATTTGAGGGGGTGGCGGGGTCTCAAGGATTTGGATAGCTTTCATAAGCATTTGATAAGTATCCAAATTTTAAGGCCTTATTTGAAGTATATGCTGAACCAAAAGTGAAGAAGCTACAATCCTGAAATCTTTACTCCAAAGATTGAATCTACAATATTTATTTCAGCCTTGTTGTCTACTAGGGATGTACAAACAAACTGAAGTTTTGTCTTCTCTACTAGAATCCCACAGCACTGAATGATTCAAATTTCTAAGCAGAAGGATAGCCTTCATAGTAAACAGTTGCAATTAGAAATGCATAATATCTGTGAAAGAATGAAAATGGGCTAATTAGACATGGACTGGCTGAGTGATTAATTATAATTCAGGACACAAATGTAAGTGTACCTATAGATTTATTATCATTAATTAAAACAACATTTATGTCTAGTGCTATTTAAAAATTATGAGCTGGGAAATCTTAGGATTTTCTATGCCTTTTTGCATCATGCATTTCTTAAACACATATACAATTCTCCACTACTAATACACTGATCAGCACATTAGCCTATACACTGTATATTGGATGTAGTGGATGTACATCAGTTCTAAGTTGGCTGAGGCTCAATTTCCTATAGGAGATATGATAGTGACAGCTATAAATAAGATGCATAATGGATTTCATTTTCAGTATCTTCCCTAGAGGTAGTAGAAAAAAAATTGCCCATTTTTTTTTTCTGATAGAAAATGAATTTTCAACTAAATAGAATTTTTTATGGAACAAAAGATCTGTTTTCATCCAAAAAATCAGCTTATTGCAAACCTATATATATATAAACCTGTAATTATATGTATATAAACCTTGAAACATTTCAAAGAAAAATTATGATTTATAGATGAATAGATGTCTTAGGCCAGAAGAGACCATTAGGATTATATAGGATGACCTCCGGTATAGACCAGTTATTTCTGCATCAAACTCATAGCTGCTCTTTGAGCTATAGCATATTTTTTTAGAACGATATTCAGCTCCAGTTAAAGACTTCACATTTTTCGGTAACTTATTCCCATGATAATTACTCTCATTTAATAAAAAAAATGAGCATGATTTCTAATCTGAATTCCAACAATTGGACTGAATTATGTCTTTTTCTGATAGATTAAAAATCTATCTATCAGAATTAGAGTAACTTTTTAAGTCACTCATTATAAGATTTTACAGACTATGACTTCTAGTATTTATTTTTTAACCTTTTTCAATTTGTCAACATCATTTTTAAAGTGTGGGCTCCAGAGCTGAACACAGTTTAGTTTTCACTGAATTCTTCCATTAAAAAGGAAAAAAAAATACTGAACCAACTCTCATCAACACTTGCTGAAATTTTCACCCTTTTGGTTGAAATTGTTCGGGCTTGGTCTCTGCATGAAGATGTTTTGTTTTTAAATGTTTGAGCAAGAACAATCCTGAGAAATTCAGGTGCTATTCTCCAGAGAAACATGAGGCTCTGAAGAGGCTAAGGATGCAGCAGGACCATGGCTCTGTCCCCACTATGCATTGGTCAGATCACTGGTTGGCTACCCAGCAGGTAGTAAACTGCATGTCACAAAGGGATGCAGTATTGGGGCTGGGCCAAGACATATACTTGAGAGGTCTAGAAAGTATTCAGCCTCCTCAAAGCAAAAAGTATCCCCAGTGCAGAGATAGGCAACCTTTGGCACATGGCTCACCAGGGTAAGCCCCCTGGTGGACTGGGCCAGTCTGTTTACCTGATGCGTCAGCAGGTTCGTCCGATTGTGGCTCCCACTGGCTGCAGTTCGCTGTCCCAGGCCAACGGAGGCAGTGGGAAGCGGCACAGGCTGAGGGATGTAATGGCTGCCGCTTCCAGGGGGCTTACCCTGGCGAGGCGCGTGCCAAAGGTTGCCAATCCCTGCATAAACTGTGTGCAGTTTTTACAACCTAGTCTTTGATTATTTAAAACAGGCTTTGTTGAGTAGTGGAATAAAAATGTCACTGTGGCAATGGTTGTGTGTTCTTTCTCTCTCTTCTCTTTTATATCATTTTCATAGTTACATATACCTTTCAGATGTAATATTCTTTGCTGTTTTCAATGAAACATATTAACATTACTATGTATGCTTTACGAAGACAAATACCTGTAATTACATTAGCAACATACTGACAAGTCAGGTAATAGAAACGAGCAGTTTAAATAACTGCATTCAAAGAGTTTTATAGAGGACTATTGACTATATTTAAACTGAAGACAAGGAGCATGGAATTATGGCAGTAAAATTAAAATAAGATTTTTCAAAACAAAGCACTGAACAGTTTATATAAATTTAATTCAGTATACAGAGAGGGGTAATTTTCTTTTGTTTCTGAAAAACAAATCAAACAAATACAAAGCACAGTATGAGTTGATCTATGTCTGTATTATAAGCAAATTGGGGTAGGGACCAAATCTTTCTCTGCATTCTGTAGAGCTGCAAGCATTCCACTGGCATACAACAAATAACCAATAGTGTTCTGTTTATAGCTACTTATTGCTATGAGTGTTTTTTGTACGCCCCGTATTTACATGTCTAAGGAGTCTTCTTACCTGTCTGCTTGTCCCGAACAGTTTTAGTTCAAGATGGCTGCTGTTACAGACTCAGTCACACACTATGGGCATTAGTAATTGACACCATTGCAAAGTGAATGAAAAGTTGGTGTACAAATCAGAATTCTCCACTCACTTACCCCAGGGGTAGCAATAGCATTTTGCATCTACTATGCATCTCACTGGCTCCTCTGGCCCAAGCACAATTTAGAATGATCACAAAGATGATCTAAATTAATGCCTAGTTGCAATGGTCCTCAAGGAACTGTTCTACAGTCAGAGATTGCTGGCTCACTGTGTGTGCTGACATTTCATGCTTGCCAGACCCACTTTGCTAGAGCTATAAGGAGTGGTGGGGAGGACAGATGATATAGAGTCAGGCAGCATGTTTGTGGTTCTTTTCCTTTTCTCTCCTACGTAATTGCCAGTGAAGAAAAGAAATGTGATTTGTACTACATATATATTTTAAATTAAAGCTGATTCTTTGAAGAAAGGAAAATAAAGTGTTTGTAAATTACTCAAGCTATTACAATTTACAATAGTTCCACAGGACAGCATAATGACAACATGATTTAAATTATTTTCCATGAATTTTTGGGTTCAAATCTTTGATTAAACTTAACAGGTACACATAAAAATATATGCATCCCACCCTAATGAGAACATGCCTTATTTTAGAAATATATCACATTTTATTAAATTTGTATACTGAATTAAGATTTAAATGTAATCACGTTGAAGTCAATGGCAAAATTCCCATTGACTTTAATGTGAGGAGAAAGAGATCTTTAATGTGTGCTGTAACACACTTTTGTTAGAGGGCTTTCCCTTCACCCCTTCTCTTGGTTCTTGTCACACAGACAGAAAGCAGAAGTCCAGAAGTCTGAAGTGCAGGCAATGTGATGGGGGAGGGATAGCTCAGTGGTTTGAGCATTGGCCTGCTAAACCCAGGGTTGTGAGTTCAATCCTTGAGAAGGCCCCTTCAGGTTCTGGAACAAAAATTGGTCCTACTAGTGTAGGCAGGGGGCTGGACTCAATGACCTTTCAAGATCCCTTCCAGTTCTAGGAGATTGGTATATCTCCAATTATTATTACCTTATGTTTATTGGGGTTAGTTCCAAGCAAACATATCCATAGCTCTAGACGCTGACAGTCTGTTTTCCAGAGTTTCCTTCCCAGCTCTGACACAGAGCATTTACCTCATATCACACTTTCTATCTCTGATGCTGCAGAGCCTTGCCTGTGTCCCTATTCCCCATTCTCATTTCCCATTCCCTATTCCCCATTCCCCATTTCCCCACCTCCTCCTTCTGAGCAGGCCCCTATTACTTGCAATGCACGCCCACAGTTCCACTCCTTACACCTTAGTGTCATGTTCCATTTTGGGTCTGGGGTCTTCATGCCACCCCTTCATGCCACCCCATGGGAGGGGTAAGGAGTGAGGTTGTGCTCCCATCAGGGACGGGCATTTCTTTGGTCTTTTAGTGTTTTATACCTTCCCCCACAAGCCCCTTTGCCCCTCCCAACTGGTTGCTTGACTTTGCCTTGAGATAGGGGTTGAGGAAATCTTAAAGTGTGCTCTGAGTAACACTTGAACTGCTCTTAGCTATTCCCATTGTACTAACAAATCCATCTGACTAGGCAGAAGCAACATCACAGTGTCTTTGTGCCTTGTTTCACATTTTAGTATAATATTATCACAAAGTCAAACCCAAAATTCGATCCCAGGCTAACAAACTGGCCTATATACTAACAACTTTTTCTACCTACTTCCCAATAACTATATACATTTCTGTGTAATACAACAAAGGCCTTAAACATATGGAAGACTCATTCACAATCATGCATGTATAATAAAGGCCATGATGGAAAAAGATTAACACATTTTATTTCTATACATCAAGTTTGTAGACAAAGTCAGCAGATTGTATTCCAAGTTAACTTTTAGATTACTTTAGATTTGATCATAAGTTTTAAAACAGTGCTGCTGTCCTTTGATCTTCAACTCTTCATAGTATAAAACCTTAAGAAACTCATTCATTTTTGTATATTTATTTGAAATACAAATCAATATGTTTAAATTGATTTTGTTATCTTTGCTCTGCCAAAATGTCTTTATTTTTACACTTCAGGGAGTTACAGTGTAAATTATAGAGTTGTGAAGTCAGAACTAAGATCTTTTCACTATCTTTGGGGGAAGGCCACTGACAAATAGGCTGAAATAAATGGAACAATTAAAATGCATGAAAAATTCAGATTGGGTCCAATTAAACAGTAGCTGTACCTCAGTCAATTATGAAGATAAACTCAAATGCCCCAACTTGTTTGAAATTTCATTATAAAAAATAATTGTATCTAAATGTATTTTCTCTGATTAGACTTAAAATACATAGATTAATTTTTAACTTGTACTTCCCAAATGAGACTTTTTCTTTCCATTGTCTTCATCTTTTCCACATTTCACTCCCATTTATTATTACACACACAAAACTCAGTGCTAATAACTGGTCTGAACTGTGGGTGTTCTTTTGTTGGTTTGTTTGTAAAGCTTGAGGATAACAGGATACATTAGGTGTCTGATCCAATTCTCAATAAAGTTAATAGCCAAACTCCCACTGACCTCAGTGGTGCAGGATCTAGGATCTCAAAAGTGGGTAGTAAAACAAATCAAATGTCACTGGGTAATAGAAGATAAATAAAAAAGAAAGGTTAAAATATATGAAATTTCTGCTTACCTGGATCCCAAAGTATTGCTAGCTGAGGCCAGTCCACTATAGTAGGTGTAGATATATAAGATGCTGAGGGGATCTTGAGAGTGCTGAGTCACTTCCACTGCAATTATCTTCAAAGGGGCACCGCACAATATTGGGAACTGGATACAAAGTGTTTCCACTGACTTCAGTGGGCTTTGGATCAACCCACAGATCTTAGCGCTTCTCTAGACAAGGGGCCTTTGAAAAGGAAAATTTAATAACAGTAATCTAACACATTATTAACAATTTTTGGCCATTCGTAAAGACAAAGTATGTTTTTTGTTTCTTTGTTTGTTTTGATTTTTTTAGATTTTCCGTACGCTTACAGTGGTGGCACTTTCACCATTTCATTTGAGAGATATCAGGTCTACCAGTATTCTGACAGGGGATGATCTCTGAGTGGTAGAATCTTTAAAATCAAAAGAAAATTTTAAAATATGCACATTGTCTATTTCCAGCTCCACAACTTCATGTACAACAGTTAGGGAAAACTAAAAAAGATACTCTAAAAGGCTCTGTATGAATATGTTAGATAATAATTGATCAGAGCCACAAAAAACAGACCAGAATCTGTACCTTATGGGCCAAATTCTCAAGTATTACTTACGGGCACATAGCACAAGTTAAAGCAGGGCCAGGTGCAAAAGTGGGTGTAATGCTCACCATTGCACTCTTCCAATTCTGAGGCTTCTCTGTGCAGGGCCTGGCCTCAGATGAATAGATGCTGTAAATTACATAGGCTGCTCTATGGAGATGACATAGGAGCCTTAAGACAACTCTGTGCCATGTCAGGATCCTCTTGCACTAGGGCAGGGGTCAGTAACCTTTTTCACGTGGCTCAGCAGGGTAAGCACCCTGGTGGGCCGGGCTGGTTTGTTTACCTGCTGCATCGGCAGGTTTTGGACGATCGTGGCTCCCACTGGCCGTGGTTTGCCGTTCCAGGCCAATGAGCAGGGCTGCCCAGAGGGGGGGGCAAAGGGGGCAATTTGCCCCGGGCTCCGCAGGGGCCCCCAAGAGAACAGCGGAGGCTCCCGCCTCCGCCCCTCTCCTGGAGCCTCAGCGCATCAAGCGCCGAGTCTCCGCCGGAGCTCCTGAGCCCCGCCCCGCTCAGAGCCGCGTGGTCAGGGGGCGGGGCTGTGAGCTCCGGGCTGAGCTCAGCTCCCTCCGCTCGGCGTGGAGCTCCCAGCCCCGCCCCCTCACCACGCGGCTCTGAGCGGGGCGGGGCTCAGGCCCCGCCGGAGACACGCTGCGGCTGTTTCGGCGAGGCGCTGAGACTCCGGGTGAGGAGGGAGCCAGGGGTAAGAGGCTGGGGCTGGGGCGGGGGGGAAGCGGGACCCGCCGCCGAAGCACAGCCCGGTCTTCGGCGGTGGGGGGCCCCTTCCGTTCCGGGACCCGCCGCCGAAGTGCCCCGAAGACCCGCAGCGGGGACCACCCCCCCGCCGAATTACCGCTGAAGACCGGGCTGCACTTCAGCAGCGGGTCCCGCTTCGGCGGTAATTCGGCGGCGGGGGGCTCCTGCCGCGGGTCTTTGGGGCACTTCGGTGGCGGGTCCCGGAACGGAAGGGCCCCCCTGCCGCCGAAGACCCCGGGCCCCCGGAATCTTCTGGGCGGCCCTGCCAATGAGGGTGGTGGGAAACACATCCCTTGACCCATGCTGCTTCCCACAGCCCCCATTGGCCTGGGACGATGAACCACGGCCAGTGGGAGCTGCAATTGGCCGAACCTGCGGAGGCGGCAGGAAAACAAACCGGCCCAGCCCGCCAGGTGAGCCACATGACAAAGGTTGCTGACCCCTGATTTAGGTGTTAAAAGAGATCCAGATGACAGGCTGGGTGTGTTAGCAGTAGAGCAATACCTGAAGCAGTGCAATGGCTTGCAACCTGACCAATGTGATGTATATATATGTGTGTGTGTGCAAAAAAAGTTTTATTAGTGATTATTATTATTTACCAAGTACCAAAAGGTGTGTTGGACTCTTTGCGGACAAAGAATGATATAGGCCTTTGCCCTGAAGTGAGTGCATTCTAAACAGTCAAAATAGAGGGCAGGGGAGACCACTGTGACACACAATAAAAACTATTAAGACTAAGTATCAGAGGGGTAGCCATGTTAATCTGGATCTGTAAAAGCAGCAAAGAGTCCTGTGGCACCTTATAGACTAACAGAAGTATTGGAGCATGCGCTTTCGTGGGTGAATGCTGACGAAGTGGGTATTCACCCACGAAAGCGCATGCTCCAAATGTCTGTTTGTCTATAAAGTGCCACAGGACTCTTTGCTGCTTTTATTAAGACTAAGTTTGCTAGAGTCACCATTTTTCTTCTCCTTTTCATCTGATCTATCCACCCACTCAGAACACTATTGTCCTTCCTCCTCCTTCCCCTCACCACCATCATAGACCATATTGCTTGTTAGAAAGACAAAGCGGATGAAGTAATATTTTTGATTGGACCTACTTCTGTTGGTGAGACAGATAAGCTTTCGAGCTTACATAGAGCTCTTCTTTCAGTCTGAGAAAAACACTTGGAGTGTCACAGCTAAATGTAAGTGGAAAAGATTATTTAGCACAAGTAGTTAACACATATTTCAAATGATCATTCAAGGTGTTTGGGCCCCTTAACATCGCTCCAGTCATTGAAGGGAAGGAAGAAGGAGGGGGGAACGGCAGGTTGTTGGGGGGAGTTGTTAGTGGGTTATAAATCAGGGGTCAGCAACCTTTGGCACTCGGCCTATCAGGATAAAGCCGCTGGAGGGCCAGGCTGGTTTGTTTATCTGGAGCGCCCGCAGGCACGGAGCCCCACTGCATTATTCTCCCTCCCACTAAATATCAATAAAAGCAGTAGAGTGTTCCATTCCCAAAATAAAACTACATATGTATCTAAGGGCTTTACACTGCCATCTATCACTGTAGAATCTGAGGAGTTCCACATTAAATTCTACTCAAATAGTGAATTCCCTAGTGAATTATGTGTTGCTAATGGTATTTCTTTTGGAGGGTAACTCTGTGCATTTTAAGATTTTGGTTTTTGTTTTTAAATTACTTATTTTGTTTTGTTTTGCATATGATAGGCTGATTAGTTTCAGGTTTTCTGTTTTTTGTTTTTTTTTCCTTTTGTGGTTGTAGGGTTGTCTTATTTTCCCTTGATTGGGTTACTTTGGGTAGAAGCAGGTGTCAGTATTATCACTTATGGTGGAAAAAATCTTTGTAATTTTGTAATCATCTCAATTTGAAGGGACACATTTTCTGATCAGGGAGGCCTATTGGAGTCATTTGAGCAATGCCAGGAAAGATTTCTGCCCAATACTTTTTTAATATCTCTCACTTCTATTAATGTTCAGATATATGAATATAATATATTAATATTCCCAGAACGAACTATAAGCAGTATTACATTCTTTTAATACATTTTCCAAAAGGTCCTGGAAAACAATAATTTTAAATATGTAAAAATTGGATAGCATGTTTGTAATATATTTTAATTGTTCAGTCCCTGAAGAAAAGAATCTTTTAAAAGCAAAACTCACCATTTAAAAAAAGAAAAAAAACCACCTTTTACTTTAACGATTACTTTTGTAGTAATTTCAGTTATAAAAATATTTGATAGCAAGCTTAAAATCCATTATCCACTCACTGGTATACAGTGAATTACACAGTACCATAAGCAGTTTAGTAATCTTCATTCTACAAAAAATGCAAAGCGGGTAAAAAAGAGAAATTGGGGGGGAAATGGTTATAATAGCTACCGATGAATGTTTGAAGTATAGTTGTAGTTGTGCTGGTCCCAGGATATTAGCGAGATAGGGTAGGTAAGTTAATATCCCTGATTAGACCAACTTCTGTTGGTGAAAGAGACAATCTTTTGAGCTTATAGATCTGTGTAAACTCAAATGCTTGTCTTTTTCACCAACAGAAGTTGATCCAATAGAAGATATTATTTCACACACAACATGGGTGAGCAGGAAAGGTGGAAAGATCATAGAATCATAGACTTTAAGGTCAGAAGAGACCATTATGCTCATCTAGTCTGACCTCCTGCACAATGCAGGCCACAGAATCTCACCCAACCACTCCTGTATCAAACCTGTGTCTGAGCCATTGAAGTCCTGAAATCATGGTTTAAAGACGTCAAGGTTCAGAGAATCTTCCAGCAAGTGACCCGTGCTCCACACTACAGAGGAAGGCGAAAAATCCCCAGGGCTTCTGCCAATCTGCCCTGGAGGAAAATTCCTTCCCGACCCCCTAAGCATGTGGGCAAGACTCACCAGCCAGATACCCAGGAAATAATTCTCTGTAGTAACTCAGATCCCACCCCATCTAACATCCCATCACAAGCCATTAGGCATATTTACCGCTAGTAGTCAAAGACGAATTAATTGCCAAAATTAGACTATCCCATTATACCATCCCCTCCATAAACTTATCAAGCTTAGTCTTGAAGCCAGATATGTCTTTTGCCCCCACTACTCCCCTTGGAAGGCTGTTCCAGAACTTCACGCCTCTGATGGTTAGAAACCTTCGTCTAATTTCAAGTCTAAACTTCCTGATAGTTTATATCCATTTGTTCTTGTGTCCAATTCCTCTCCCTCCCTGGTATTTATTCCGCTGATATATTTCTAGAGAGCAATCATATCTCCCCTCAGCCTTCTTTTGGTTAGGCTAAGGAAGCCAAGCTCTTTGAGTCTCCTTTCATATTACAAGTTTTCCATTCCTCAGATCATCCTAGTAGCCCTTCTCTGAACCTGCTCCAGTTTGAATTCATCCTTCTTAAACATGGGAGACCAGAACTGCACACAGGATTCCAGATGAGGTCTCACCAGTGCCTTGTATAATGGTACTAACACCTCCTTATCTCTGCTGGAAATACCTCGCCTGATGCATCCCAAGACAGCATTAGTTTTTTTCACACCCATATCACACTGGCAGCTCATAGTCATCCTGTGATCTACCAATACTCCAAGGTCCTTCTCCTCTTCTGTTACTTCCAACTGATGCCTCCCCAGTTTATAACAATAGTTCTTGTTATTAATCCCTAAATGCATGACCTTGCACTTTTCAATATTAAATTTCATCCTATTACTATTACTCCAGTTTACAAGGTCATCCAGATCTTCCTGTATGATATCCTGGTCCTTTTCTGTATTGGCAATACCTCCCAGCTTTGTGTATGTCCATTCTCCTACCCACGACAGAATCCTTTCTTGCTTCATTTTCATCCCTCTCAATGTTGAAATCCAGTGTGGAGATTACCTGGACATCTCCCCCCAATTCCTAGTTTAAAGCTCTCTTAATTAGTTGTGCCAGCCTCCATCCTAGAAGTCTATTTCCTGCTGTACTCAGATGAAGTCCATCCTGAGAGAACAGTCCTCTGTCCATGAATGCCTCCTAGTGGCCATACATCTCAAAGCCCTCCTTATAGCACCACTGCCTGAGCCATCTGTTGATTGCCATAATCTTGTCACATCTTTGTTTCCTTTCTCTAGGAACAGGCAGAATCCCACTGAAGATCACCTGAGCCTCGATTTCCTTAAGATGGTGTAAAGCTTGTTTTTGTGTTCCCCTATCCTGAGGACATTGTGTGTAATGAGGTTTGTCCTTCTGTGCCAGGCAAGAGAAGCCTAAAGACTGCTCCAACTCATGTCTGCTCCCAGTTTGGGCTACATAAACTGCAGAATTGTCTTCTTTTTCTTTACTATATATATATCACGGTAGTGCCGAGGGAGCCGCAGTCAGGAACAGGGCCTTTTTATGTTAGGAGCTCAACATATATAAAGATACAATCCCTGCCCTGAAGAGCTACAGTTTAAGATGCCTTGATACTAATTCTTGAAAAACGTTTTTTTCTCCAGGAAATAGGGAAATAACAGTGTTTCTTGTATGAATGAAAAACAGTGTCATAGTGAGATAGTACAATAGATGATTTACCACTTGCTCTTTGATCACCCTTGTGTAATGAAGCATTTTTCACTTTGTTGAAACAGTTTGGCTCATCTATATTTTATGGGTTTGGACTTTCAGGGTATGTCTACATTGCAATTAAACACCTGCAGCTGGCCTGTGTCAGCTGACTCAGGCTCACGGGGCTTGGGCTATGGGGCTGTAAAACTGTAGTATAGACATTCAGGCCCAAGCTGTACCTGAGCTCTGGGACCCTGTGAGAGCCAGCCCTGACAGAACATCTACAGTGCAATTTTACAGCCCCTCAGCCCAAGCCAGCTGACAAGGGCCAACTGAGGATGTTTTATTACAATGTAGCCATACCCTCAAAGACTTATGCATTTGAATACAGGCCTGACTGAAAAATTTCTATCAAAACTGTCTGTCAACAGATAACTGGGTTTTCAACAAAACAATTTTTGTTTTGCGAGCCAACCCCCGGAAATGTTTCTAGCTGAAAACCCCAAATCTTTCAAATGATGCCAGGATGCCTCATGGGAACTGTACTTTTGGTGCTTGATACTCCTGTCCTTCTCTGTGGATGTTCCCCTCAGGGCCGGCTCCAGACCCCAGCGCGCCAAGCGCGGGCTTGGGGCGGCATTTTGCCGGGAGGGGGCAGGCGGCTCCGGTGGACCTCCTGCAGGCATGACTGCGGAGGGTCCGCTGGTCCCGCAGCTCTGGTGGACCTCCCGCAGAAATGCCTGCGGAGGGTCTGCTGGTCCCACGGCTCCGGTGGAGCATCCGCAGGCGTGCCTGCGGGAGGTCCACCAGAGCCGCGGGACCAGCGGACCCTCCATAGGCACATCTGCAAGAGGTTCCCCGGAGCCGCGGGACCGGCGACCGCCAAAGCGCGCCTCAAAGTGCGCCGCCCTGCTTGGGGTGGCGGAATTCCTAGAGCCGCCCCTGGTTTCCCCTTGCCACTTTACACTCACCATGAACGGGTGTAAATGACAACACAAGGTGCAAGGCACTGGAGGATCAGCCATGATATTTTTGAGTTGACAGAACCCCTTTAATTATCCCAAAGTATTTACAACATTTTTATGTTTTATTCTGTTAACATAAAGCCACAGATTTTCAAGCAGCCATTTTACATTTTTAGAGAGAAATAAAGTAAATCAAGTTTTACCACAACACAAATAATTGCTACAAGCCAGAATTTCTGGGCATCACATTAGTATTCAGAAAGGGCTGCCTCATGAGATCCAAATATAGCTTTCAAAAAAGGGTACCTTCCAATAGCTTGCAGGTGCAGAGACCATCTGCACAGAGAAAATCACTGGCTCTGGTCCATTGTAATGTTACCATACAATATCTGTCGCTAAATTACAATGTCATGTTGGTAATATACTTTCCTCACATTTGCAAACTTTAATTGTCTGATTGTTTGATTTTATACGGTAATATTTTACAAGTAAACACAATCATGAGAGCATGTATTGTAGATGCACAAATAATTTGAACAGTCAAGCTGTATTATGTTTAATGGAATTATGTATAAATGTTGTTTGTTTGCAACTTTATAGATTAAAAAATGGGATATATAAAGCTCCAAGGGCTGGGATATAATATACACAGTGTTAATTTATTTCAAGAATAATAATTAAGTCATAAGTAGACAAACAAACAATAGTTTGAATAAATAAATAGACTATAAAAACAGGTTGTTCCCTTTAGTCCTGAAGTTGTGTGGTGTGCAAAACAATTCTGCATGTCTGAAATAATTTCTAAGGAACTAAAATAACTACAAGACACAGATATTCTAATGGTACAATGGGCAAAATTAGTCCTGGGAATAACTCCACTGAAGTCAATGGAGTCACATGAGGGATAAATATGGCCATTGGAGTCAGTTACGTGAATTATCAAAATGATTCTCATTGTTACTCTCTCTTCAGGAGTGTCATTTTTTAAAAAAAGGTATCTATGTGTATCTATCTATATATCTATATTTGTGATTTTTCTTTTCCTCATCTTGAAATTAGGGGTGTCACGTTGTCTAATGTCAACAAATTGGTACATATGATGTTCCTACATTCAAAAAGGGTGATGTTATGGAATGTCAGCAACACTTATCTCTTACCAATGTTCTTTGATGAAAGTTCCAATATTGTACTGAGTTGCATGTATGCGGCTGGGTGCCCAGGTGCATCCATTTGTAGGATTCAGTTATAGGTTACCACTTTTAACTATATGCCTAGCCACTTCATACAGTCAAACATCACACTTTGAAAAAAAAACTATTTAAAATCATAATAGAAGAGATCATGGTAGCACGTCATGGTAGACACTAACGGCATACATTGGAAAATGCTTACTTTCTATTTATAATTTGGCAGGAACTGAATCCATTTTCATTGGTACTCATGTTGACAATTCAGACTGGAAATACGGCATAATTTTGTTGACAGTGAGGGTAATTAATCATTGGAACAGTTAAACAAGAGTCATGGTGGGTTTTCAATCACCAACAATTTTTAAGGCAAGATTGGATTTTTTTTTCTGAAAGATCTACTCCTGGATTTTTTTTTAAAATTGGCCTGGGACGGCAAACCGCGGCGAGTGGGAGCCACGATTGGCCAAAAATTCCCTCCACAGAGATTTGAAATTATCTTGTCCCTGATTGGTCCTCTGGTCAGGTGTTCATCAGGTACTGCTTGTTAACCCTTTACAGGTAAAAGAGACCTTAACCCTTAACTAACTGTTTATGACAATCTCACATAGTGAAAATTTTCCTTGAAAGCCCAAAACACAGTGCATTTAACGCACACATTGCACACATTATATAAAACTCCCAAACCATAGTCCAACATCACACCTCATACCCCACTTCCAGCACCTTCTGTCATCTGGGGTTTCCTTTAGTCGCCGCCTGGTCTTTTATTAAAACAGCCACCCCAGCCCTTTCAGCTGTAGTTCTTCCCAGGCCTCTTCCTGGCTCAGAAAACAGGTAAACAAACTGGCCCGGTTCACCAGGGTGCTTACCCTGGTGAGCCGTGTGCTAGAGGTTGCCGACCCCTGTTCGAAGGCCTTGGTCCTTCAAAGAGTTCTGCAGAGGCACAGGGATTCTGTGTGATTCTGATGTTTTGGTGATCACCCAGACCACTGTGGTGTTAAATTACCACTTGCTCTGTAACCTTGGGGTGACTTTATACAGAATCCTTTACTGGTCTGGGTGATCCCCAAAATTACATAGCTGTGCAGTCATTAGAGAAGTTGCACCCCAATATCAGCACACTCCAAACACTTGCAAAATGTGCAACAGATCCAGATCCTAACAGATCCAGAACAGAAGGACGGTCTTGAAGGTAAAAGGCTCTTTCTGAATGATGGATCCCCCTTAGGGCAGGGGGCATGCTGGGAAACTGGTCAAAGGCAATAGGTAACTTGTATTTGGAAAGGGAATGTATCAAATACGGAAGGTAAAACCCAAAGTTGTGTCTTTATGTTTATTTTCTGTGTAACTTGTACATGTTTATTTTTCCTAAATATTTCATCTTTGAATCTGTGGTTTTCTACTAAATAAACATTTTGTTTATTTTTATCCCAAGCAGGTATCTGGTGTGCAAATGGAGTGGATTGTGTGTGCCAAAGTGAAACTGGGGGCTGTTTTCACTCCTTTGGGGGTGATGAAACAGAGGTGAGAAGTCTGAGTCTCTGGTAGTTAACTCGAGAAGGACAGTTTTGGGGAGACTTGAGAGACCAGAAGCATCTCTTGAGACAGGCTCAAGGCCTAAATAATGAATGGAATCTCTAGTCAGGTATTCAGCTGGCATAACAATGTAGACAAGAATATACAGAGGACCAATGCTGGGCTATTTGGTGAAGGCGTAGGATGTATTCTATTGTCCAGTAAACAAACAAGTAAAAACTCAATCTACAGCTTGCAAAATGTGTTGGCTAAAATGCTATTTGATAACTGAAGGTCATTGTCAAAATTTTGCAACAGGGAATTCTAAATGGATGATTACCCAGTGTGTTGACCAGTAATTTCATGAAAAGAGAAGAATAGATATTTACATGTTTCAGATGCATATCACTTGCACAAACTTTGAACCAGTGAAACAACTCTATACACTGTTCTTCTGATTAACTACAGGTCTGAACCCTGTTTCTATGGGAGCAACATAGGTCATAAACATAATATACTCCAAATTAGGGTAGCTATAACTTAGTGTATGCTCACTGTACTAGATTAGCAAATTTATTTATCCAGCCACACTTGTTGGACAAAGCTTCTCTACCTCTTAATTTTTTTCTTTCTTTTCTTTACCCTCCCCCCCTTCTATCCCATTAAAAATATTGAGGATATATACAAGTGATATTGCATTTTTTGGAGTCTAAGAGCATATAGGTAGATGCAGCAAGTGACTGGCAGGCCCTGCAATTCATTCATAGGGGAGTCATGTTTATTGCTGACATAATTGTGAAAAGTCATGGGCCTGCATGGGGCACCAACAGAGCAGGGATTATATGCCACACTTTGAAAACATTGTGGAATATTGAGCATAATGAAACAAACTGAATCTGAATTATATGTTTCAACTGTATTAAAAACTAGCTACATCTGAGGAGGAATTGGGTCAAACTACTGCTCCCACTTTTATTATAGTTAAACGATTTAATGTGCTCAGTAAGGAAAACATTAAATGGAAGTGCTCTTCCCCTTGTTAAACTTTCATCATTTAAGCAACTGTAAGGGTAACTTATAATAAACACTATATAACAATGTCTATACACTGTAATTAGGTAATACATTGGACTTCCAGCTACATCCCATTACAACCACAGTACAAATTTATTCTACAAAAGTATTTTTAGTGTGTCAGGAACCTTAATCGAGCAGGAAATGTTTCTTTCTTCTGGGATTTAAAGAGTGAGAAGCATACCAGGTTCTCAATTTCCCTGCAAGACTATGAAATCTCCTATTTATAGGCATTCATGTACAAATTAGATGTTGCTATAACAAGCAACTCCCTACTTCAAATCCTCAAAGATGCACTTTAGACCTTTAAACTTCATCTCAGAATAATCAATATAAATGAATTATCTTTAATACCACTGCAAACAATTTTTAAGATGGAATTTTATTAGTAAAAAGAGCAGCCAAACTGTCATGTCTATGATGTTATGTGATAGGATGCAGTACCAGCATGAATATTATGTTATATGTTCAAATGCATAGTCAGCTTAGATATTAGCCTTATCAATTAAGCTAATGTTGCAGTTTACATTTAATTTCACTTACACTGAAAATACCATTGTTTCCAAGTGATTTGCAAGTTATGCTATTACTCAGTTAGTTGTGGGAAAGAACTTTTAGGTTTTTGTAACTGGCTGGAAGTAGTTTCCTGAAACACATCATTCTGTTGATCCTGTTGGGAAAGGGTTAAGTGGATTATGTTGACTCAGCTGGATATAAGGGGAACAGGAGTGGGTCTCTGGAAGGGGGTGGGTTATGGGTAGAGCCCTACCAAATTCACAGTCCATTTTGGTCAACTTCACAGTCATAGGATTTTAAAAATCATAAATTTCATGATTTCAGCTATTTAAATCTGAAATTTCACAGTGTTCCAATTGTAGGGGTCCTGTCTCAAAAATGAGTTGGGGAGGGTTGCAAGATTATTGGAGTGGAGGTTGCGATACTGCTACCCTTACTTCCGTGCTGAAGACAGAGCCACCGCCAGCAGCAGTGCAGTAGTAAGGATGGCATGGTATGGTATTGCCACCCTTACTTTTGCGCTGTTGCTGTGGGGTGCTGCCTTCAGAGCTGGGCCCTCAGTCAGCAGCCACCTCTCTCTGGCAACCCAGCTCTGAAGGCAGCACAGAAGTAAGGGTGGCAATACCACAACCCCTCTAAAAATTAACCTTGTGACCCCCATGCAACTCCCTTTTGGGTCAGGAAATGCTGGTTTCCCCCATGAAATCTGTATAGTATAGGGTAAAAGCACACAAAAGACCAGATATCACATGGGGAGACCAGATTTCACAGTCTGTGATGCGTTTTTAATGGCTATGAATTTGGTAGAGCCCTAGTCATGCATGTAGAAGTAGTCAAGTCTGGTGAGAAAGCTTATGCTGAACTTTATGTAATAACACGTCATATTGCTAATTCCTTGTCATTAAAAATAAGTTGTTGCCTCAATTCAGTGTTTGGACTTTTAAAAGAAATTTGGAAAGTCACCTGCTCACAGGCTTACTGCCCTTTCAGAGTCCTTCTCCATTGTTATCTCGGAGCCGTTTTGTATACACTGTCCTATACTCCCCAAATTCCTCCTTATGCCAGTCTGCTTTTCTTGTCTTTCCATCTTCAGTTCCTACCTTGATACATCCTTAGACCATGAGCATGTGGGCAAGACCCACCAGCCGAGCCCTGGGAAAGAATCTTACTATGCCTTGATCCTGCAAGTGGCTATATGAGCACACCTATGTGTGGAGCTCCATTGGTTTCAGTGGGAGGGGTCTTTGAAGGCACAGGGGTCTGGACCCACACACAATCAGTTACAGAATGGCTCCTTAACTTGTAAAGTCTTTGAGACAGAAACATTATCTTTCCATTAATCTGTAATGCACCTAGCATGCTGTTGATGCTATACAAATAGGGTCAGATTGTACCTGTTCCTTGTACATGAAAGGGAAAGTTGCAAGAAACGTTCTCCATTTGCATGCACCTTTCACAAGTTCTTTTCACAGTTGTAAACTCTGTTCTAAGGAGTAACTAGAGAGCACATTCTAAATGGATTTTCCCTATAGTACCCCTGTGAAGTAGTGAGGTACTGTCATCACATTTTACTGTATCAGCCAAAATCTTGCTTTTATTTATTCGCTCTTTTTTATTGTCTTTAATTCTATTGCTAGAGTGCTCAGAGCTCTGGGTGGATGTTATTTGGTGTGGAGAATCTACATCTAGATAAATATATGCTTTTTAACTTCATCCCATTACTCTTAATTATTCCCCCTTTGTAAATTCCCAAGTAATTCCTCTCCCTTCTTTTTGGCCTGAGTGATTAGCCAACATTTGGAGCTTTGTGAGTGGTTTCTGTTAGGAAGACAGATTGATGATACAGGTTAGATATTTATTTGGTGCAATCCTATTTGTTTACAAAGACTGTGCACAAAGTGCTATTTCCCTGAACACAGCAGGATCAAACAACAGGAGGCAATTACTTTTCTTTCAATTCTAAGCCTGTCTTTTCCAGCCAGCATTCTGCCCAAAAAGCTCTCTCTTGCTCTCAGCTTTCTCTCTGGGCAACGCTATTGCTTTTCTTGATGCCTGTTCCCTTTTCTTGTCCTCTCTGCCCGCTTTTTTGGCTGTGTCTGTCCATAGACGCCCCCACTCCCACCAAATAATACACAGCCCACTGCAGTTGCATTTAGCCCAAAGAAAAATTCCTCCACTTACATAGCTCAGCTTCTGACCAGCCTTACATGTTACCTGTGTTTTTGGCAGTGGCTGAAATCATCTTCGGTATCTTATGTCAAAAAAGAGCTTAACTGCTTTTTACATTTATCATGCCCACCAATTCCAATAAAGTTTCACTCAAGCGCTATTATAACAATATAGTCCAGTAATGATTAATAATATAAACAATTTCATTTTTCTTTAAAAAATCACCTCAGTATAAAATTAATTAAAACATATAAAAGGATGTTCAAAGGTATATATTATACTTTAATTAAAAAAGAGGATTTTTTTCTTGTTATTTGCTTTTGGAATCTGAAAAGTAGTGTGATTTCCTTTTTAACTTCATTTTTACCAATATGTGATGCTGGCAATATCTAAACTAATTAAAATGCAATGTTGTAGGTCTGCTATATTACCAAACTATCACAAAACAGCCAAATAGCAAGAATTTCCACAATCACTCCCTATTGCTCGACCTTGTTCATAGCGAACTAGACTTTTATTGCACATTTTTAAAGAAGCTTGAGACTCACTTGTATACAGAAAAATACAAATAAACACATTGTGATGCTATATATAAGAAAGATGATTATTTGTATCATTGTTGCTATCTCTGTTATACAGTTACAAGAAATCTTGTACAAAGTACATCATATAATGAGTCAATGGAAAAGTTATGATTTGCTAAGTATAGGGTAACCATGTTTCCCAAAGTGAACATGGGACACCACACAGGGCTGACCCAAGCCCCCCGCCCCAGCCTCTCTCCAGAGCCCCCCGCAGAGCTGGCCCCAGCTGCTCAGTGTAACCCTGTTGTGCCCCCCTCCCTCCCGGTTGTCGCTGGTCGCTCAAGCCCTGCTGGCCTCCCCGCATACTGGAATCCTGCCTGCCCCCCTGTGCCGAGCTGGCATCGCCACTTCCCCCACCCCACACGTTGCTCCGACCACACTGCACCCCACTTTTTTGACAAAAAAAGTCGAGACAGCCAGGACAGAGTTTAAAAAAAAGGGACTGTCCTGGCCAAAATGGGACATATGGTCACCCTAGCTAAGTATGATTATCCTGTTCATGTATGTATCATTGTTGTATCTAAAGTTATGAATATTGGTTATGTACTTGTATCTTACACATGTGCTGTATTCCTGAGTAACACCGCACAATAGATTTACATCAAGGCTAAACAACTATGTATTGATGGCTCATTAAGAACACTTCACTCTAACAAAGGGCCATTGCAGAAACTCAACCCACCAAATAAGTCTTCTTGCAGATGCTCATATGACCCTAGACTCCATCTTGGGTCAGTAACTGAACAAAGAAGGGGCTATGGACTTTGTTTGGGACAGTAAATTTCCATACACATGTCAGAAGATGTAAAAAGACACCTGAGACATCTCCTTTTTGTCTTCATTTCCTACTTCTTTTTTCTGGACTGGATTTTTAACAAGGAAGCTTTATACAAGGATCAATGACAATACCCCTGAGTGGATATAAAATTTATATACACATAAATCGGTATCCGTGAAGCTGCAGGGCTCTACCGGGAACTGCAGTGGCAAAAGCAGCAGCATGTCGGGCCACCGCAACCAGGAGCCAGCACCCTATGCCGGCAGCTCCTCCTGCATGGTTGTACTGCCACCAGCCCCGCCCACTGGGTGGGTAACAAGTTCACCAGCAGCTGTCCCTGGTCATGCTAGTGTGTGCAAGTGGATTGCATGCTCCCGAACAGGAGACGTAGACTACTTAATGGAAGGGACTCTGGTCTGGACATACAATTCTTGTATGCATGCCTTCAAGCTCCTTTTTTTTAAAAGTCCTCTTTATTGTTTTGTTAATATGAATAATGAGAGATTCTGACCCTGACCCAAAGTCCATTTGGGGGATTTAGATAAGTCCCCAAATGAGACCTAATGAAGTCTCCTATCTACCATGTAAATCTACAAGAATAAATGTTTCTAAAGTGGAGGTTTCACATGATGAATTGTTTTGGCTCCATCTTTTAATTAAAAAGCAAATCTAAACGTCATTAGACAACATTAGGAGGTACTTGATTATAGACATACACATACCATTGGTTTTAAAATCACATTGGTTTAATGCTCCAAAATACAGTTGGAACTGGTGAGAGCTTGGTGTTTTCTACAGGCACATCATTCAAAAACATCCAAAGTGATTTGTTTTTAAACTTGAAGTGAAAATTGCCCCTGGGCTGGAAACTGGTATGCCAAGTGAAATTTCACTGAAATAGGAGTTTATAAATACTGGCAGGACCTTAACTACAGTGATGTTGAAGATCACTATAATAAGAACACTATAGAAACTTTTATAGCCTTAACAAATTCCCTACCCAATCTTCATTTACATTAAAAAAATTTCTCCTCTGTGTCTGGACAATGACAAAAATTCTGTCTTCGATGAAGAAATGAGATAATATGGAAGATATTTTATGTCAGGAAATATTAATGAAAGTGTTAATATTGCCTTGTAATGTTACAGCAAGAATACAGCAAATACTGCAAATATGAACTGTGCAAATATGAACTGTGCATTGTGGTGCTCAATTTGCACTGTTCATTTTAAGCAGCTTGGAATAAATCCTGGCCCTACCTGAAGTCATCTGAGTTTTGCCATTTACTTCAGTGGGACAAAGATTTCACCCTTGATCTCTAACGCTGTAATATGTGAGGTCTTCAATATATGCATTACAGAGTTGGACATTTAGTGCAAGAACTGTAGGTGTATAGAGCAGATTAATGGAACTCTGGAAATAGTGTAAATTAAATGTGTACATTTGTATGTGCCAGGATTTCCCTTCAATACCTTACAAATGCTGGGAATTGTGTAAACCTGGGAATTTCAAACTTGGACAAGCATGTATAGTCTAGCATATAAGGCCATATACAGCAGAGCATTGAGTCTGCTAGTTTACATCATGCATTAACTGAAGTGAAGTGCTTACTAAAATAATGGCTAAAAGAAAAGAACTACACAAGAGTACTATGATATGTGAAATTATCCCATATATAATTACAATCAGGATAAAGGAGTTTAAGTTACCAGACAAGGTGAGAGAGTTTAGCCCTTTCTAATTTGGTACATTGCCTCCAGCATAGGCCAATATCTCATAGTTCAGAAAAAACTAAGAACCCACTGTTTCAAGAATACATCTAGCCAATTTTGTAATGTTGTGGATAGGTCAGGGGTCAGCAACCTCTGGCACGCAGCTCACCAGGGTAAGCACCCTGGAGGGCCGGGCCAGTTTGTTTACCTCCTGCGTCGGCAGGTTCGGCCAATCGCGGCTCCCACTGGCCGCGGTTCGCTGTCCCAGGCCAATGGGGGTGGTGGGAAGTCACGGCCAGCACATCTCTCGGCCCGTACCACTTCCCACAGCCCCCATTGGCCTCAGATGGTGAACTGCGGCCACTGGGAGCCGCGATCGGCCAAACCTGCTGACACGACAGGTAAACAAACTGGCCTGGCCCGCCAAGGTGCTTACCCTGGTGAGCCGCGTGCCAGAGTTTGCTGTGCCCTGGGATAGGTGATGGGAGTGAGTATTTGAGACCATTTCCTTACTGAACTCTTTTGTAGATCATCACCTTATGTCCACATGCTAAAATTACAATATTGCATTATCTAAAGAATATCCCTTTCTTTTTCCTCCATTGCTCCATTGCTAGTGCTGGAAATAGAAGCTATGCCTCTTCAGCCTCAGTCCAGTGCCCTCTCTACTGGGCCATATGCTCTCTCCTTCTCTTTCTATAGTTTATGCTAAAATCTAAAATTGTGCTAAATTGGTGAACTAGTTACAAAATAAGAGGCTATGAGAAAATGAGTTTACCAGTGATACGATTCACACCACCATTTAGTGGAAAATGGACTGAAGAGAACCAGACAAGTGCCAATGTATTCAGTAATACCCTGTATGCTACAAAAAAAAATCTGGAAAAAATAGTTTAAAACTTCTTCTGGAAACTAACTGGCAAATTTAGTTTTCTGTTTCAAATTTATTTATATCTTGGCTCATAGCCTTCTGTTTTCTGGCTGGATACATATCCCTATAGTTCTTACCTTTCCAACAGCATTTTCCCATTGCCATAGCAATATTCATGTGCGATTTCTCTTCTGATTATCTCACTGCTACCACATCTCAAATAATAATTCTTTCCTGGCTCTTTCCTATTTTTTATCTCTGACAATATACCGTGGGGACATAATTATTATTAATTATTTGGTAAGCATTGGTAATGGGATCAGGGCTGTAAAAAACAGAGGAAGATACAGATCTTACTGCAAGAAATCCTGCTGAATCTAAATAGATAGAGGAAAATGCAGGTAGAAAAGGCCCAGGATGACCCAGAGTATGGGTCTATCTTGCATCATTCCAGTATTTGTGTGTATCTTTATTTTAGGTTTATGGCAGCACATCTTAATTAGGTGGGTTAACAGGAGACATCACTGAAAATGTGAGTTGTCAGGAGGAACTGGAATGAACAGAGGATACTCACCAATGTTCCTGGTGAGAGGAAGCTAATGCACTGCATAAAGAATGGGAGAGACAGTCTGTACGACAGATAAATTCAGTTTCCAGGACAGTTCTCTAACAAAAAAATTCAAATGTTTGAAAAAAATAATCTTGAATAATCTGAATTTTTTCATGTGAGGAGAAATCTAAAAAAAAAGTCTGTGGCCCAATAAAGATTTTTCAGGTCAACCAAAATGGATTTTTTTGGCTTGCTTCCCAGGCTGTTCAACTTCCCAGATAACTGGCTCCCCAGGCTACACAATTTCAAAGGAGTCGGGAGCCCAGGCAGCTGGGCAGCCTGGTGCATCAGGGAGCCAGGCCACCTGGGGCACAAGGTGCTGTGGAACCCTGGTCTTCTACTAGACAGACAGACAGGTTGTCAGAGAGCCCACCAGGATGACTGCTGAGTAGTGAGAGAATCCCAGGGAGGCAGGCAGCAGGAAACCAGAGGTAGGCAGGTTGGCCAGCTTGCCTGACTCCCTGGTTTGCATCAAGAGTTTAGCTGATATGTTCCACAAAAGTGTGTTGATTCCAATTCTATCTGCTATTTTTTTTTTCAAATGGAAAATTGTTCTTCTGGAAAATTAGCAACCATTTCTAAGGCTATGTAAGAAAGATTGCTTTTGCAGCACCATTTTGGATAGACTGATAGATAGCAAAGTGGGAATCGGGGAGGTCAGAAAGAAAGTTTTTACTGTTAAGTGCAAAAGACATCCTGTGGGAGGTCAGCAGGACATAAAAGAAATCATGAAAACATTGGGAGTTGCTGGTATGGATGTCTGAACAATACACTATCTTTTGTCTCATAGCTGCCACAATCTGGAATTGACTTTCTTTTTTTCTCTTTCTACACTAGAACAAGAGGGCAGGTGTGTGAATGGCAGGAGCTTCAGGAGAGGGTAACGGAATGGAGAAAGGAAGAGTAATTGAAAGCTGCAAAAGTAGAGGACCATAGGACTAGATTATGACTTTAATCATAGTCCTAAACAAGGTGTAGGGCATAAACTGTTCCACCCCAGAAGCTGCACTGGGGCTCAGAAACACCTTACTGAATCACAATTCCTTCCCTGCTTCCTTTTTGCTCCAGTAGTTTTCTGATGCTCTATAATAGCAACCCCTCCCATATCACCAGGGCTCAGCTATACTGGCCAACAAATAGAAGAGCCAAAGGTTTGCTTATTCCCTTCTCCTCCCACCCAATCTCCACTCACCTGCTCTGAGGGGCATGAAAGGATGGAGTAAGCAGGCATGCAGCCTTCTTTTTGTACTGCACTCCCAAAACAAAGGTCCCCATAGCCCATGTAAGGGGACCTCTTATTCACCATATGCCCTTGTGCATGTGTGTAGGCCAAGTAACAATCTAGCTCGTAATCAGGAAAGGGAATACACATCTTTCCGTAGAGAATCTTTTACTGAATATCGCTTGCTTGTTATGACTCTTGGAAAAATAGTGTCCTGCATATACCTTGACACTCTGTTTTCTTCAATAATGAGGATCAATAAGGATGACAAGGAATCACATGTAGTGCTACAGAAAAGTAGGCTTTATGAAAATCTTATTTCCTACACTGTCTCATTAATCAAGGAACTGGATAGCAGGGTCATATATTACTTTTCCTCCAACACTTTCTCTGTCATGAGCAAGTTTTCTACTCATTTTGTATAGCTATACCCCAGTTGCTCTACTACATTTAAAACATTTTATAACCTTGATGTAGCTATTTGCATCTAAAGTTATTTAAGAACACCTTAGCTACAAGGGAAAGTGCTAAATTTAATGGATGGGTCAATGCCAAAACAGGAAAAATTGTGTCTTTAAAATACAAATATCTGGATGAACTCCTGAGTACAGAAATACTTTTTTTCACCACTGGGCCCTTTTCATATTTGCAATTACTCAGAGAGATGAAAAGCAGTGGATTTATCATCTTCTTTAATAAAAGTAAAGAAAGAGAGAGAAAGATAAAAATGGCAGCCAGCCCTGCTAATGATGCAGCAAGCAGAGTCATAGCAGGGCTACCAGTTTTTATATTTGAAAACAAAGAGAACAGAAAAAGATACATATAAAAACAGCAAATCAAACAAAGACCTCCAGTCCTGGAACAGTGTTTGCTAACAGGGAACGCCAGACCATGCAGAGTTCCATTGAAGCTATAGGTATGGGTCCCCATTCAGGAATGTCATACTCCGTGTCAATCTGAAAGTCTATTGACAGTGTCGTCACAAAAAAGTCTGAGTTTGGCTCTCTCAGCTAGTTGGTTGGGCAGTACAGAGGCTGGTCCTGGGCCCATAACTAAAACGAGGAAGCCAAGGAGATTGGCTGGCTACAGGAGATGTGGAGGCAAGGGGCTAACAGGCTGCAGGAGAAGAGTGGAGGGAGCAGAGGGGATAGTATGGCAGATTGATGGCTGCAGGGAAAGGTTTAGTCTAAGGTCTTAGTGTGGTAAACTGGAACTATCGGTCAAAATGTTAGTAAACACTGTTCTGCAATGCTTTAATATAAACTAATTAATGCTTTTTTATTTTTATTTTTATTTTATTTATATTTGAGAATCCCATCTCAGTTAATAATCTTATAGATAAGAACAATGAGATGTTCTGATGGTAGAAAAAATGAACATAACAACTTTTTATATGCGTATAACAACTGTAGAAATCAATCTCTTCTGTACCTACACCTACAGTATCAGGTAGCTTGTAACATATATTTATCACATACACTGTGTTTTCCTCTCTGACAATCTCAAAAAAGTGGCTCAGAAACAAGTAGAGCAAAGTAGCAAAAAAACCCACTGAAATGATCAACAACTTGCACATTATACACAAAGTTGATGGATGAGATGATGATGACAGATGAATCCTCACTCCCATTTTAAATTCTGTCTACTAAATAAATTAGTTATGTCATCAATATGATCACTAGCAGTGCATTCACCTTCTGCAGCATCTGTTGTTTTTTTCCTGATCTTGCTTCTTTGATTGCACCATCTGACTCAGTGTTACAAGTCAGTAAGGGCCTGACATACAGCAGGTAAAAGTCTGGTGGATAATTTGAGCGCAGATGTATACATTGCAAAAGCATGGTTAGAAACGGATGCCATTTTGGCATGAGTCATGCTCTTTGATAGAGAAACTGCATGGGGTTTTAGTGTGATCGTCTCTAGATTGTAATATTGCTATTGAGCCATAAGCTAGGATGTATGTGCGCACTGTGTCCTTCTGGTAGCTCCTAGAGGTGTGCCCATTGTTGAAGACACAATTCCTTTCAGAATATTGAGAGGGTACTGTTGTCAGTATGGTCCTCTGCTCTTGTTCGATGATGATAACAGTTGGCTGCGTGTGTGTTCCCTCTGTGTGCTGCCCCGTCTCTGCACAGATAGCTGACGCAGCAGACCCCGGGAGAACCCCCAAAGACCACAGACTCTAGTAAGGTACGAAGGAACCCGAGCCAGGTTTATTGTCAAACAAAACACAGTAATAGTTTCCCGTAGACTCTACAAGACATACTACGAATTTGTGCCCCCTGGCAATGGACTGGCTCAGTCAGAGGCGGGACTTTCCATTGCCCCTTAGGCCAGACAAAGATGTGCTTTCCGGGACCTCCTTTTATACAGTTACAGGACAGATTACTCATCCCTACTGACGTATTGAAGTGCAGCCCCTTGACTCATTAGGGTGCTGTCTCCTCCTTTGATCATGTTGTTTGAAACAGATCTATCCATCATGCTGTCCTTTTGATCCTGTCTTTAAGATGCACCTGCCTGTTCCTTGTTATCTCTGTGGAGTGTGCTGATGCCATCTTGGCACAAGTTCCTCTTATTAGTACCTACGTATGGATGCACCTGCTTCTAGCAACTCTCTTCTTGCCAACTTCTGTGAGTGGGGCCTGCCTCTGGCTCACAGCCCAGCTTTTGCTTAGCAATGCCTGGAAGTACTTTGGTTCAGGCTTCAGGCCTCAGACTGGGCCTTTGATACAAGATTTTATGTTTCAGGGCCTCATCTTACTACAGGTACACACAGCAGCTACTATTACTGAAACTTTTAACAATAAGCAGTGATCATTCCCCTTGAACTGGCTTAGCTTGCCTAAGTGGTGCAGAGTGATCTGGCCATGGCCCTGTTCTCAGCATCTTACATCTGTAGATGCTGGGAACCAGTGTAGATCTCAGGGGATTTGCTATAGGCCAGGGTCACATGTGTAGAAGTCCTGTGCCTTTGCACTGTCTCTTGATCCCCTAAACCTTTGGGCCTGGATCCAAGTCGTGATCCCAGTACCTACTGCCCTTCAGTTCCCCAGAGGGTATTTATGGTGTGCAGTATTGAAAATACTGTGTAAGCTGATGCTGAAAGAGTCACCACTGACTATTTTCTAAATTGTCCAAGGCTGGTGGGAAGATGTTGCCATGGAAAGTAGTCATTAGTTCAGCTCCTCTTAACATACAGATCCCAAATCTCATTGAGAACTTGCACAGATTAATTCAAGCTCCATTAAATTTAAACACCTAAGTGCAAGTGCTTTGTAAGGATCAGGTCCTGAATTGTTATTAAGTTAATTAGCAGTTGTGAAGTACTTTGAGATCCTTGCAGAGATTTTATATATATATAGATATAGATTAGATATAGATATAGATATGAAGTATTATTATATACTAATTTTCATTATAATACATATACCCGAATAATTTTACATACTACACACATTGAATCTATTTCACATGTTAAGTATCCTCACAGCTTCTTGTCAAACTGTCTTAAATGGGCTACTAAAGTTTTTTTTTTCTCCTGCTGACAACAGTTCATCTTAATTAATTAACCTGTAAGAGTTGGTTGGGCAACGCCCACGTTTTCATGTTCTCTGTATGTATATATATCTCCTCACTATATGTTCCATTCTATGTGTCCGATGAAGTGGGCTGTAGCCCACGAAAGCTTATGCTCAAAAAAATGTGTTAGTCTCTAAGGTGCCACAAGTACTCCTGTTCTTTTTGAGAAATATGCTGGTTTCTTCCCCACTTCTCAGCAAAAATTTAATAGCAAATGCTTTATTGGGGTTTCAGATTACTAAGGTTTAATTACAGTACACTTACACAATGTACTACAGAACATTTACTAGCAATCTACGAAAGATTATCATAAATAATTAAAACTGAACTACACTTGTCATATAAATAAAGTATACATTGCCATGGAGTATCCTTCCTTCTTAAATTGTGTTTGTTAGTTTGCTTGTTCATTTGAAAATTCAGCGATTGCAACAGATGGCTGAGCCATCATTGCGAATTGGTAAGGATCTGTTCTTTGGTTTTGCCTAGAAAGAGAATGGTTACTATGAAAAATATTTTTGATCTAAAGAAATAAAAAATGTGTGAACCTCAAAATATTAGTTAGGATAATCACTTAAAGATCTGGATGTTTCTCTCTGAGCCTTGTTTAAACTATGTGACAATTCTGAATCTACACCAGTAGGCTTAAAATGTCACAAGGACAAGCTTTCTGGAACCTTCTGCTGCTGGCATGGACAGAAATTTCACTAAAACAGTTTTTCTAGCAATATTTTGGCACTTCTGACACCATCTCATCTGAGAATTGAAAGTGTTGAACTGTGCAAGAATGGAAAATGTTCACCAAATGGTTTAACCCACAAAGAAAGCAAGAAGGAAACAGGTCCACCTCAATTATTTTCTGTCTTAATAGTTCCCTAAACTGAGCTAACATATTCTTTAGGAAGAGAAGATACTTTAAATCTTTATGGTTCACAAAATTAGACTACTCTACACATTTTATTGATATTTGTGGGACCCTCCTGAACAGCACATTGCTGAGGACCATGGAGTCAGAGGCTTAGGGAGACCCAGAACATGGGGTTGCATCTCTTGAGTAGTAGCCATTGTTGGACCTATCCTCTATGAACTTGTCTCATTCTTTTCTGAACCCAGTTATAGTTTTGACCTTTGCAACATCCCCTGGCAATGAGTTTCACAGGTTGATCATACATTGTGTGAAGAAGTAATTATTTATGTTTATTTTATACCTGCTGCCTATTAATTTCATTGTGTGACTGCTTGTTCTTGTACTATGTGAAGGGGTAAATAACACTTCCTCATTTTCTTTCTCCATGCCAGTCACAATTTTATAGACTTCTTTCCTATTCCTCTCTAGTTGTCTCTTTTGTCTCTTTTCTAAGGTGAACAGTCCCAAGTCTTTATAATCTCTGCTCATATGGAAGCTGTTCCATGTCCTTAATTATTTTTGTTACCCTTCTCTGTACTTTTTCTAATTCTAATATATCTTTTTTGAGATGGTATGGCCAGAACTGCATGCCGTATTCAAGGTTTGGGTGTACTATGGATTTATATAGTGATATATAATCACTATATCTATATATCTAATATTATGTTTTCTGTCTTATTATCTATCCCTTTCTTAATGGTTCCTAACATTTTGTTAGCTTTTCTGACTGCTGCTGCTCAGTTAGCAGATGTTTTCAAAGAACTATCCACAATCACACTAAGATCTCTTTCTTAAATGGTAACAGCTAATTACACACCATCATTTTGTATGTAAGGTTGGGATTGTATTTTCCAATATACATTACTTTGCATTTATAAAGACTGAATTTCATCTGCCATTTTATTGCCTCATCAGTCAGTTTTGTAAGATCCCTTTGTAATGCTTCAGAGTCTGCATCTTAAAAACAAGTATAACATGTAATTATTGACCAGAAAATTAGAAAGGAACACATTTATTTAAATTATGCTAACATAGCATTATTGAGTAGCATTTAGCAAGTGTAACTTGTGATCCAAAAGTAAATGAGATGCGTCTCTCCTATTCTATAAATAACTGCCTCAGTCTGCGATTAGAAGTATTCTTTTGAATGAGGTCTTAACTTGCTCGGGCAATATATTTTGGGGTGGGTAACAGTCATGAGGGTGATGGAGAAAAGTGGGTTCAGTAGCCTCTTCCATTTTCACAAGATAAGCATAGGCAGGAAGGGATTTGGCCACTTGAAATAGAGTCCCGATTACTGTAGGTTTTAGAAATTAAGAGGACTGAAATATTGAGGAGGAATTAGTAGTTTTCAACAGTCAGAACATACAAGTTAAATTTTCAGAAGCATCTGTGTGGCATAAGGTTTGTCTACACAGCCTACAGGAAGTGCGAGTGCAGCACATGTAGGTAAACCTGAGCTACTTTTGTTCAAGTTAGCTTGCTAAAATGGCAGCAGCACAGGTGTTAGCATGGGCTAGCTATTTGAATATGTATCTAGGGTCCAGGGCAGCTTGTAACTGGGGAGCTACCAGTGCTACTGTGGCTTTACTGATATTTTTCATGAGCTAACTTGATGAAAACTAGCTTGTGTGTTCCTACATGTGCTTCAATCACACTTCCCAATTGCAGCTTAGACATACCATTTCAATGGAACTTATTTGCATTGGGAAATTTTCCTTTGGTATTTTGGAAATGCCTAAAACTGTTTCCAATGGGATCTGTGAAACAGAAACTTTCTCTGAATCTCCCTGAAGTTTGAAACATTTAGAAATGGATGGAAATCTAACTCCAATGCTCAACTCTTTCTCGGTCTGAATCTGAAGTGGAAACCAGTATACAAACACCACAGAAGTTTATTGGCCAGATACACAAGTTCATTCTAACTGCACTGTGCTCATTCTATCACTGCTTTCCTTCCTTGGAGAAGTTCAAAGCATCTGGAGAGTACAAGTGAACCTGGCTGTACGATCAGATTTGTGTATTAAATGAGATATTTCACTTGACTCATCAGAATTTTCATCACTTTTAATTTTAAAGTAATTGATAACCATGTCTGTCCTTCTCTCCTAGAAAAATACTTCTGCTTGAAATTCATAGTGGCAGACATGTCATGTTGTGAACCATCAAGCCCACATCTAGCAAGCATTTTGCAGGTAATGTAATATGACTGACTTAACTAGGTGCTTTATATTGTGGCAGTGATGTGTCAGCAATTAGACTAGGACATCTGAAAACCAAAGTTAAATTAACAAAAAAAATACTATTCAAAATTCAAACTTTTTTTTTCAAAAAGTCATCCAGATGTGAAGATACCCAAGTTTCCTGGACTATTTTTTTCCAGGTAATAAGTCGTTAGAATAAGCTGTGTTAACACTGTTTTCTCACCACCCTCAGATGCTCACAGGCTGGTTGTGATTTTTCTCCAAAGAAATGTATTAAAGCAAAGGAAGTCATGCACATATATACTGTGAGTAAAATTCACCCCCATGCAAAAGGCCAGACAAAGAATTATCCATTACCGAAGTCCCACTTGAGCCCTATAAAGTGGGATTTAAGTTATGTGTAAGCCTTGGCCTGGCATTCTATGCAGGACTGAATTTCACTGTGTATTAATATATTTTAAAATATTTAAAAAAACCACACAAACCCCAAATCTGGTTAAAGGTATATGTATATTATACACGTGTGTATGCATAGATCATGTCTATGATATGGGCCAGATTGTTGCAGGTATGCAAGAGAAGAAGATGGTGCAATGCAACTCTCATCTCCTTGAGGAAATGTGTTATGCATCCTCTTCTATGCCTGATCCACAGGCGGTAAAAACCTGTTCAGAACCTAGTTCTTTTGCTCAGGTAGAATTAGTTAGAGACTCATGATTTTAGGTCTGGAGATTCCATATGTGTACACCAAGGTCATGGCCATCGCACGTCCATGCAGGGATTGTGCACAATAAAAGCATTGCTTTCAGGGAGCAAAATGACTCCACAAAGCTTCTCCAAAGTGAGCAAGGAAGAGAGAGGAACAGGGTGCAATCCCCAATCTCACTTCACCAGCAGAACTGCAGTCCTTTGGGATCTTCTGGAAGGATTTTTTGTATTAAGGAACGATCTTTCAAGAATCTCCTACTGATGTGGCGTGTTCTGCACTTTCTCAAAATGCAGGGCTCTGTTTATGCCACAGTTTAGACTTAGTAAAGGTCAGTAAGTAAAATACCTGAACCTTCTTCAGAGAGCCAGATATAATGTCTGGTTTTATGCATATCAATTTCTCTTTCCAAAAAAATTCTTGAAATTACCTGTCCATTATTTTGTTTGCTTACTTGCATAGATTCCAGTTATGTGCCTGGGAAGAGGCCAAACTACTGTATATTTATAGAATCAATGCAGATGTGCAACATTATTTGTAAGTAGACTCTGAATTACTTGTGTTTTATGCTGGTGCAATGGTATTACACCATTGTAAAACTGGAGTAATATAGAGGTGAATCAGACCCAAAGGTGAGCAAAGCTAGTCCAAAAGTATATCACTTAGTAGAACCCATGTAAACATAAAGGTGGATGGATTCTGGGGAAAGGGGTGCTTGGGCTGCAGAGGACATATTCTGTATCCTGTGCAAGATATACAGCTATAACAGGGATCAGCAACCTTTGGCACGCAGCTCGCCAGGGAAGCAGTGGCCAGCAAATCCCTTGGCCCGCGCCACTTCCCGCAGCTCCCATTGGCCTGGAGCAGCCAATGGGAGCTGTGATCAGCTGAACCTGTGGACGTGGCAGGTAAACAAACAGGCCCGGCCTGCCAGGGTGCTTACCCTGGCGTGCCACGTGCCAAGGGTTGACGATCCCTGAGCTATAATATAGATTGAAAATACTCCAGTAACAGAGATGGAGTAAATCCACACAAGATACCAACCACCATGAAGCAAGTGCAATGTGGAGATGTCCTATCTGTCAAGAGTGCTGGTGGACAATTCAAAATTTGCAAATACTGTTATGGACACATTCCAAATAATAGACATCTCATATAAGAAGAGAAGAAGATGGAGCAAGGAACGTCTCATCTCCTTGAGGTCGGTCGTGTTATGTATCCTCTTCTGTGCCTGATCCACAGATTGTACAAATCTGTTCAGGTGCAATCAAAAGCACCAGGAAAGATCAGGGATCCCTGTGAATTGTTTGGACGTGGTTTCAAATGGGAAGTGAATGAAAGCTTCTCAGAATAAACCATCCTCTCCCCACTCTCACAGTGTGCTGGCACAAATAACATGACATGGGATGCCATAACAGCATTGGCTATTTACATGATCTATCATAATAAACCACTTAAAATCTATTGCTATGAACACCATACAGGGACCATGAAAAACATGATAATCACCTATAATATAGTATAAATAGCACAGAAATGAATTGTACACATGGTTTAAACAGGGTTCCAGCTAAATCACAATTCACTTCCCATCCAGACAAATAGGCATCAAAGGCCTTGTGAAAAGAAAAATTAGTTAACAAGCAACAACAACAGTGTCCTGTGACATGTGTGCTAATACTCTGAGCTCTTTCAAACAAACAAACAAACAAACAAACAAACAAACAAACAAACATGGACATAGTATAGGACCTGGAAACAAAATAGTAAGCATCAATCAGATTACTGTTCTCACACCCCTATGCCTGCTATTAGAGTCTACAATTACATTGTTGTGGAACATATTCACAGGGGAAGCATGGTGACACTAGGGTGACCAGATGAGAGGGAGAAAATATCAACACACAGGGGGGAGGGTCCACTAGTGGAGAAAAAAAAAAGCCGAGTGCTGCCAGCGGAGCAGCAATAAATAAATAAATAAATAAATAAATAAGGCAAGTGCTGCCAGTGGAACGAAATATCGGGACAAATTACATCCCAACCAAAGATCGGTCGGGATACAGCACAAAGACCTAAATATCGAGACTCTGGTGACCCTAGGTGACATTCATACCCCACACTCAACTGTGCCTTAATATCTCTGATGCATTTCAGAACAATTCTCAGAATTCCATATGTTTTCTGAGAGCACGAGAATTACACCAAAGTCTCATTCATACTCAGGAACTCCAGGAGATTACTCACACACATCTCTCAATAGCAAATAAATCAGCACTTCAGAAATCTGAATTCTACCCAGTAGCCAATAGGCAATGGGTACAGATTATGAGGCACTCCCATGGCAAATACTGCATTTGCTGGTAACAAGCCCAGCAGCGAATTTGACACTTGATTTCTGGGGGAAAAAGCTCGTGTTCTTTCCTCTCTTTCCCACACTTACCAACATAGAATCTCCACCTCATCAGCACTTGGTGTAAATTAAAAGTATCGTATAGACTTAATGAGATCAGCCCCAATCTTTTGATTTCAAGAACATACTTTAAATTCAAGCACACAGACACACTGTACTAGGTAAAAAAATTACACAAACATGTTACTGATTGCCACTTATTTGCAGACCACTTTAGACTTAGCTTTAAATGTGTAATCATATCATATGGTACCTGTAGATTCAGCCAATAGTAGTTTTGGCCCTTCACTTGAGGGTTGACCTATTCTTTAATGTTGTTTTTATCCCCCACTGTCAGCTCTGAAAAACACAGAATCAGATAATTGGTCATTTTAAACACTATATTTCTTGGGAGTGCACACTTGCTTTTTAAACAAAAAAAAATATTTACCATCTTTTACCAAAAGCTGTGGGTTTCCTTGGTGATAAAACACTGAAAGAGAAGGAAAGCATAAAAATGGGATCTGATGTAACTTACCTGGAAAATCAGCATCACTATTCAAAATGCACTCTTGAAGTGCATCACTATTCAAAATTGAGACACTGGGGTGCGGCGGGGGGAGGGGGGGAAGGGTGTAGAAGAGATTCAGCAGCCAGCATTTTAGAGGTGATAAAGAACATGACTGAAATACCTCTCCTGCAATAATAAATGAAAGAACCCAAAATTCAATATAATAGAGCAAAAGGGAAAACTTATGTTGACTTACTAATTCCCTTAAAAGAAACTTTATGTGCATGCTAGAACAGATGTAAAACATGATTTTTTTTTAACTCTTAGTAAAACAGAATCTCACAACTTTCTCATAATATTTTTGTAGAGATGGCCAGTGGAAGACAACTCTGTTTCAAGGTTTCCAAGATTGTGAAATTTCTTTTTGTTCCACTCTGGGACAAAGAGAAAACCTTTTGAAATTTTTTTACTAAATGGAATCATGTCAAAAGGTCCATTTTTGAATGGAAAAGCTCAGGTTTTCGATTTGGGTCTCTCAGGTTCTCCTTGGACAAAAAAATCCCTTCCTGATGAAAACTCTGTTGAGTCCAATAGGTGTCCATAAAATATTTGGCTTTGACAAACACCGCAACTCAGTAAAAATTGATTTAAGACTGGTGTATGCTACAGTGTTAAGTTGATGCAAGGACTGCTATAATTTGCCCACAACACTGTCTTAACTCCACTTCCATGAGAGGAGAAGCTCTCAGGTCAATGTTGTTAGGTTGACACAGTGTCGATGTAGACATTGTATTCTTTACACTGCCTGTTGCTGCCTTTCAGAAGGCATCCAACAGTGCCCCACACTGACAGTTAAATTGATGCAAGTGCGCCTGGTGAGCATTTGTGAACATGCAAGCAGCGTAGTGTGAACATGCAATTTAATTCCTGCGGTGGCTGTGTGTCGACGTAACTTAGTTTGACTTAGTTTTTTAGTGTTGATTTGCACTGAGTCTTAAGTGTTTTGACAAGCGCTGTATTTTTGTAACGATTTCACACCTTTTTTTTTCTTTACCATGGAACAAAATACAGAAGTTCCTGGACTGATATGAGAGAAATCATTTCAGATAATTTACAGGCATAAGAGTTCCACAGCCACTGGATGGTAACAGCACTCTCATGAGGATTATTAGTTTCCCATTCATTTCTCTGGCTTTTGTTACTCTATCCAAAAGCACTACAAACTGTTGTGTGTGGGTAACATGCTCAAATGGCTGGAGTGGGTATATTAACAGTTGTCCAGATGTGCAAAAAGTGGTGGATCCCACCTAAAAACAGCAGCACTTTGCATTAACAAAATGGATAGTATTGGCCTGTGCAATGGGAAAAGGAGCCTCCCAGGAGTATTAAGAGAATGCATTATTTCGAGAAGTATCTATCAGTGTGAACAGCAGTAGTCCTACATATGTATGGCATATTCACTCACAGATCCTTGTATTTTAATGATTAACAAACCCTCCCTCGACATTTACACAAATGAAGCCAAATCACATTGCAAGTCACATTTTGTGAATTTCTTTGCAAGTAAGTTTTTTGTTGAACTAGCTCTACTGATTTCACATGTTACTTTACTATATCGTTGTTATAAGTGTCTGCTAAGTTCCCTATACTAGTGGTTCTCAAAGCCGGTCTGCCACCTGTTCAGGAAAAGCCCCTGGTGGGCCGAGCGGGTTTGTTTACCGGCTGCATCCACAGGTTCGGCTGATTGCGGATCTCACTGGCTATGGTGCACCGCTCCAGGCCAATGGGGGCGGCAGGAAGCCGCGGCCAGCACATCTCTCGGCCAACGTGGCTCCCGCCTCCCGCATTGTCCTGGGACGGTGAACCACAGCCAATGGGAGCTGCGATCGGCTGAAACTGCGGACGCGGCAGGTAAACAAACTGGCTCGGCCCGCAAGGGGCTTTCCCTGAACAAGCGGCGGACCGGCTTTGAGCACCACTGCCCTAAACCATTGTGACAATTGAGTCTACCATTGCTCACACTACACACACAAACACTCTAGCCCATGGGTCGGCAACCTCTGGCACATGGCTCACCAGGGTAAGCACCCTGCGTTGGCAGGTTTGGCCGACCGTGGCTCCCACTGGCCATGGTTCACCATCCCAGGCCAATGGGGGCAGTGGGAAGTGGCACGGGTGATGGATGTGCTGGCGGTGGCTTCCCAGCGCCCCCATTGGCCTGGGACGGCGAATCGCGGCCAGTGGGAGCTGTGATCAGCTGAACCTGCTGATGCAGCAGGTAAACAAACTGGCCCGGCCCACCAGAGTGCTTACCCTGGCGAGCCACGTGCCAGAGGTTGCCGACTCCTGCATTAGCCTGATAGACACTCTGCTATACTGGTTTTATTTTGGTGTAACTCTACAGAACCCAAATAGGTGATGTATTTTCAAAGCCCAGGGTACCTGCCATACTCATGAGGTTGACTTGTTGTCAAAAACCTGTTGTTCTACCTAACACTGTGCTGCTCCTGTGGACTATAAACTTGATTCTATGAATGGTTTTAACATGATTGTTCCATTACTATCATCACAGACAGGTTGACAGGGCCAAGCCTTCACTAGCCTGTGTGTCCGTAATCATATGACCTGCCATTGTAAGTGAGTGATGAGGATAAATATGCTGATGACATTGTTTACCGATCTGGAATTAAGTACAGCTGACTTTTTCACCTCTCCTCTGGACTACAGCCATGTGACTGAACCCATCAACCAATAAGCAATTCCAACTAGTACAGAATTCTGTAGCACTTCTCATAAGCAACACAGGATACCGAAGTGCATCAGACTTGTCTTTTGCTCTCTACACTGACTTTCCATAAAAGGTCAAATCAAGATTAAGATCTTGATCCTGACCTTCAAGGTTCTAAATGGCCTATAGCTAGGGGATAAACAATATGGTCCATAACACTGCTCCTCAAGAACAGTGGAACCTTTGATAATAAGGGTATAGTTTATCTGAGCAAGAAACAGAGGTTTACTGGGGGATGGGCTGAGACTGAGCCATTAACTCAGATAGGAACTAAGGAGCATCACAAACCTCATGAGCTATACGGTGCACCTCTTCAACCTTACCTTGCAGTACACACATAAAAATAAATAAATAATCAAAATCCTTCCTCAAGAAAACTCAGCAGCCCGCCAGGGTAATAGAACAGCTAGACAGACCATTCATTCCATGTTTGCCATGTGACACACTGTAAAAGCTGTCCATATAGTCACTCTGTGTTACAGGAAAGCATTATCAGAATGCTATGGATTTAAGGACTTCCTATTCTCTTCTCTTCTACATAGGTTCTTATATCACTCTCATCACCATAATATCTGAGCTCATTCCAATAGTGTATTACAGGGATCGGCAACCTTTGGCATGTGGCTCGCCAGGGTAAGCACCCTGGTGGGCTGGGCCAGTTTGTTTACCTGCCGCGTCCACAGGTTCGGCCGATTGTGGCTCCCACTGGCCGCGCGGTTCGCCACTCCAGGACAATGGGGGCTGCAGGAAGCGGCGTGGGCCAAGGGATGTGCATAAAAGGCTGAGGGATTTGCATAAAAGACATCTGCGCATCAGATATCATGCTATATAGCAGAGGTCAGCAACCTTTGGCATGTGGCCCGTCAGGGAAATCCGATGGCAGGCCAGGACGGTTTGTTTACCTGCAGCGTCCTCAGATTCAGCCGATCACATCTCCCACTGGCCACGGTTTGCCATTCCAGGCCAATGGGGGCTGCAGGAAGTGGTGGCCAGTACATCTCTCAGCCCGTGCCGCTTCCCGTAGCCCACATTGGCCTGCAGTGGCGAACCGCGGCCAGTGGGAGCTGCAATCGGCCAAACCTGCGGATGCTGCAGGTAAACAAACCGTCCCAGCCCGCCAGCAGATTTCCCTGACAGGCCGCATGCCAAAGTTGCTAATCCCTGCTATGCACCTTCAGTTTCAACTCATACACTTCATTAGTCTTTAAACCTACACATGCAAATAGAGCTTGGACATGCCCACAAAAGCCAGTTTTTTTTCTAAACCTATCCTTGCTACATGCATGGGCTTACATGGATCTGTGTAACCATTGCTACTTTATCCAGATCAACATATTTTATATTAGAATATATTGAACAATATTTTTTTTATTCTTAATTTAGTATAAATTTAGTATAAATTTTCACTCCATGCATCTGAAGAAGTGTTTGGGTTTTTTTACGAAAGCTTATGCCCATATAAATCTGTTAGTCTTTAAGATGCCACTGGACTCCTCATTATTTTTATAAATTTGTGAGCATTAAAGTATATTTTTCACATTTCACCATTCCCAATGTAATAGATGAGACTGTACCTTGGAACACACATGTTCAAAGTTTTTGAATCAGTTCAGCCCAATTTCATTGTAGATGTGGAACAAGAATAATCTCAGATTTTATTCACACTTTTTGAGCACTAAAATTAACACATATTCTAATAGGGGATTTGAATGTGGTAGAAGTGTAGCAAAGCAGTTAGTTCTGCAAATTAGATAAATGTTGTGGAAAGTGCATCTTCTACCACCCTGTGGCAGTTTGGAATCATTGCATATTAGTACACCTCATTAAACTTATTCAGCTTAATTGCTACTTCCCTAATGAATGTATGCATCAAGTGGTATTAAAAAAAAGTCCACATCAAATTATGATTAAATATGTTACATAAACATAAAATGCTGGGGGGTCAGCCATGTTATCATACTTACTTTTAATAAACCTAGTGGTACTCATTTTAGACACAGGTTCATAGATTGATCTACAATTATTCTGTATTCTTCTTTTTCTAGCTATGTAGTATAAAACTATATAATCAATAAAAAACTACTTTCTCACCAGAAAGAAATTAACTGAACAGAGCAATTTTCTTTCAGAAATTTACAACACTGACAATCAGCAGCGAAGTCATTCTTCCATTATGAATAACCATGCAAAATTGCCATTCCTTCAAATTTTAAGATTGATGGATTTTATTTGTATGCATTTGATTTGAATGAATGGTATATCAAATATTAAAAAAGTGCACTCAGGGGGCAGAAGTTTTGTAGTTTCTTTTTTTTATACTTATATAATCTGGTCCTTTTATTAAACTGATCAGTGATCAATTAATAAAATGAGTTATTTACTTATTTTTAGGACACATATTTCATTTTCATGTAGTTTAATTCATGTCCATTATCTAGCTTTCATGGAGGTTAATAATGGTAGTTTAATTTCAACGTATAATTAGCACAATTTACAGTTCTACTCTGTTTTGATCTGAATACTTTGGATAATTCAGAACTATGATAATCAGCTCTGCCAACATGCTAATGTACTGTCTTCCTTAACATACCAATCTTTCACTGTCAAAAATTGCTAGGAAAGGGATAGCAAATCAATCAAAAACTGCTCTGGAGAAAATACTCCTTTTCTAAAAATGAAATATAGACTGCACTTGAGACCAGTTCTGGATAGAAATTAAATCAGCACTAGTGAGCCTGAAGGTATATTACTTGCATTTTATCACAACAAAGTGTAAGTTTTGAGCCCCCCCCAAAAAAATGTTACTACCTAGCTGTTCTAACATTTTGACCAACTATGTATGTATTCAGAAGGTTAAATCAGCCATGATATGTACTGTTATGAATATAAGCTTAAAAAGTATATAAGGTGAAATGTAAATCTATAAAAAGATCATTATAAGACTGTGTTTACAAGAAGAAAAGGGTAATTTTACCTAAGCCATGTATATATAGTTTCAGATAATTACTTGCAAATCTACCAATTAATATAATATTAACAATGAGATTTTAATTGCAGAAATTAGGACAAAGGTAAGAATTCCTAGCAACCTTGCATGTATTATATTATAATAATAAGTATTATTATGCTTTTGCCCATAGTGTTCTCAGTTCACATGCATTGTACACAGGAGTGAGTTAATCTCCTGAATATTAAGATTTTTGTGAGCCAACTATTTTTTGTGTTTGCAAAACTACTTTGAATTCATGAGCCCTTTCCCTCTAATTTAAACCCATTGTTTTTTCCCCCCAAAGGTAATTCGGTTTTGTTGTTTTTTATTTTTAAAAAAGATGTTTCCTATAGCAGCTGAAGTGAAGCTTGTGGTTTATATTAGGGATTAAAAACAAAACCAAACCCTCCCTTTTAGTTAGGCTGGCACAAGTGTCTGGCTTCCCTATATGTGTCTCTCTCTACTACACATGGCGTGAAACTATCCATGTGATAAACTGCAGAACAATGTGACAAATTGCATTTATCATGCACCTGTGGCTGTCTCACCTGCTTTCTGCCCACTGAACCATCCCCACCAGGATTTATTCTACCATTCCAATTTCTAAGCAGCTTCAAACAGCTGTCATATTACATATATAAATGGTACCTTGCAGTATTTCTCCACAGATTTATTTATGCTGGCCTGAAATACGGGATGGGAAATATTCAGTCCTACCCATTAGCAGGTTTCAGGTCTCATATCTCACATTCCATTGTGGTTCGTAAATGGTTGTTGTATGTCTATAACAAAAGGAAGAATCCTATTTTTCATGTGTTCCTGGAGGGTGTAAAATACTGGCCATTAATACTGCAGCATGATTATGTGTGGAAAAGCCTTTTTTCCCCTCTGTTCTCTGGCAGTGATGGTACCCAACTCTTGACTTTGGATCCCCCTCGCCCACTAAAAGTTGCATTAACTAAAAAAGCTGATTCATCCATCTCCTGCCCAGCCCACCTTTCCACATACACAGCTATCTGAATTGGGACTGTACAAGCATAAACTCCCTTCTGCCCAGAAAATTGGCAATTTGTGCATGGAGATTTCCTTCTGTGCTGGGATTTTGGGGATGATCCAGCACTTTTTCATGAAATATTTACACAATACAGAATGAATGCAGTAATAACCCCCACCCAATATATAATATAGATCTCAAGAAATAGAGGAAGCTTCAGTTTATATATGGTATAGTATCAGAAAATTCAACTTTAGTCACCTACTGGCATGCAGCAGAAAATGGGAAGGAGGATTCATGGAGTCGTAGATTCCTGATCCCAACATATATGGGAACATGAAATGTTGTAAGATTTTAAGCATCCATCAACACAACCACACGATGCTGCGTCGTCATCTTCCTTATAGTTAACCAGCATTCTTCATCTCCCACCAGACAGATTCTTCTTTTGTGGGTGGCATAGAGAATACCTTTCCTCATTACCTGCTCAGATATTGCACAACTAATGACACTGTTGGAGCTCCTGTCACAATCCAGTTCCCTTTTCCCTCAGCATGGGCCTGCATTTTGAGTCTCACTTCACTCAGCACTGGGGATTCTATTTTTCAGATGACACACTTGCTAAAAGAGAGAGATACTGTCCCCGCATAGGGATTTTTCAATTCCTTGTTCCTTTTATGGGGCCAATCCATGCCTTAAAGAGATGCAGAGACAGTTATCCCACAGGAAACAGGAATTTCCATATCACTTCAGACCAGTGGTCCATAGAGTCACTGGACAGTTGTCAGTACGAGATCTTTCAAAGGTAGGATCAAGAAATAACATTATGGTCAACTATGGAATGCCTTTCCCATCTGGAAATTTCTTCCCACAAGTAAATTACTTCATAACTCTTGGAATTCCCAGTGTGTTCAGGGGGGACATACTAACTACTACATCTCATTGTTGGGTGCAGTCTTCTCCTTCCTGCATGCTAGTTCCTCTCCACAGAATGGTGTGCCTTGGGTGGAAGGGAAGGAAAACATGACTCCGTCTCATTACTACCCCATCTCTGCTCCTTTTCACTGTGCTGGGCACATTAGCACTGAAGAAAAGCTGTGCTTCCTTGAGCTATTGGACTGCGATTTTGTCTATGTCTTATACAGGCTGCATATATGGAAAAGATTACTTGAGTATCCCTCAAAACTTAATGCTACATAAGGGCAGCAAAATCTGGGCCTCTAGTCACCATGCTCTTCCTGATCCTTGCTTTTCACTGTTCTGAATAACCGTTATTAATTTTTATTTATTTTGAAGAGGGAAATGGAGAATGCCTGAGGGAATTTCAGTTAGCAGGATATATTTACCCAAATTCTGATCAAGCTATGCCAGTGGCTCAATTGATAATGGTTCCACAGGGGCATTAATGATGATAGGTGGTCTGAACCTCCGTTTTACATCTGAAATGAGGAACAGAATATACCTCTACATAAAGTATACCTGCTTTAGATGAAGGTTAAACACAATAACCCAACCCAAACTAAGATTATTTACCTAAAACAAACATTCTGATATGAAAGGATTTATTCAATATGGCTGATTTCCACTGGCAATTATTTAAATATATGCACAACTTGTCTGTGTGAGGTATGGGTTTACCGAAAAATACTTTTCTGCCTAAAATCAGTAATTGCCTAGAATTAACAATCAATTTATTAATTAATAACCAGCAGCAAATCTCAATTTGAAAGGAATTAACTATTTCAAAATATTTCTTTGGGCTTCCTATTAACATACTAATATTAATTAATGAAGGGGAAAAAGATTGATATTATAAAACATGCTAAGTGGGTTTCAGCTAGATGTAAAAAGATGATGAGAGAGCAGCAGTTCAAAAAGTGATTAATTTCCTGACACTTCAGATGGGATTTTTAGAAAGTTCTCTACATTAGCCTTATTCTGCCCCCCTTGAAGTCAATCTTGATTCCTGAGGCCGGATTCCTATTTACACACTGGCCCTTTTACATGGCTGTGATCCAGGGTGATGTAAAGGGTGAGGGTTATAAATGAGAATCAGTCCTTTAATGTCTATTTTTTTTCAGTCAGGAATCAGGATGAGGCTTGTAATTAAAAGGTATTAAGAAGTTGAAAACCATAATCCCGTCATATAATAAGTCCTAAGAAATTACTTCTTTCATTGCAAATAAAAATTATTTTAATCCTGTACTTGCTACAGTATATTCCATTGTCTGTTTGGCTGTGTTTTGTTTTATTCTGCTTTTTTCCCTGATACTTACTGGGAAATGTCAAAGTTTCTTTGTCATTTTAAACTTGTTAAGTGCCTTAGGTTGTGTAGTTTATATTCAGCAAATGAGTACTTCTATGGCTCTATGAACATAATGGCAAATTTCTACCCGGGGCAAATTTTCTAAGAAAGTAGTTCACTACAGAAAGTGACGAAGAGTGATGGAAACTGGCAAATTACACCCTGGATCAAATTTGTGAATACACAGTGTGGAAAGTGGATAGGTTAGAATGGCTAAAGACATATGGCAGGGATTAATACTTAAGAAAAAAATACAGCATATATCAGTTACAGACATAAATAAATTCTCTATATTGTACCTACCATGCAAGTAAACTATTACACAAATGGTTTACTGGTAGCAAGCTGACAGAGAATAATTCTGAAAGGGAAAAGAGCACAGTGAACAAATTTCTTTAGGGATTTGGTTTGACAACCATTGTTTAGGAATTGGATGGTGGGAGCTACTGAGTGCCCCTTTAGAAGTGGAAGGTGCTCATCACCTCCTGTGCAGTAGTGGTCAGATTTCCCTAAAATCAGGTCTTCACGAAGGACTGGATTATGTCTGTCACTGAGCCTAAAATCAGTGGAAACACCTGGAGCTTGATAATGATATCATATCAGCGTATGAATAGACTTTGAAAATCAGAAATCATTGTGGGACCAAAAGTAACTTCTGTTAAAACGGGGGCTATTTTGAGTCATTCACCAGTATCCTTCAAAAGGTGTGTGAGAACAGATACATGTGGCTAGTACAGTACATTAGTGCTTAGATACGCCACACATGAAACGTGGTTTGATTAAGCCAGAGGAGATTTTAGCCCAATATATCAATTCTTTGCCTTCTCTTATTTCAAACCTGCATATATGGGGTTCATTTGATGAGCATGTTAATGTGGAATTAATATCTTTGTGGCTATTTTATTCTGCATGAACAATGCTACACATTGATGTTTAAAACTTGCCACAGTGGCAGCTGGAATCAGAAGAGGGACTGTTGCCTTATGTTTGTTATTTGTCACTCACAGACAGCCCAAGAATTCTCATTCTGTGTAATGGGAGGTGGTAGCTTTGCCCTAGCAACAGGCAAGCGACTGTTCCACACATGGCTTTATATAGGGAGAAGGGGGTGGAATAGAAGGCTTCAGAGCAACTCAACTGTGCTCTTAGTGGGCAGCAAGAGGAAAAAGTGGCTTTGGAGCTGTGCATGTGTCTGTTGCTGACTTGCAATAGGCAAGGGATAGTGCTGCCTGGGTATAGTCGCTGACATTTAATTCATGTGAATTTAAAAGAAAATGTGACTTTTTGCCATTTTATAAAAGGTTCATATATGATAGTTGTCCTGATTCCACTCGCAGTAATTCTCCTCCATTTCTCTTGTGCAATACACAGTTATTGACCCGATGACCTGTACCAGCTCCTTGGGAACCATGTGTCATACACTGACAAGGTCTATTTGAGGATTCCCTAATATGCATGTTATTGTAAACAGACCTTTTTGAACTCCTTCAAAGACAGCATGTTCTACTGACCTAATAAAACTCTCTTATATGTGCATTAAATCCTCATACTAAAAATCCTGGAAGTTTATTACTGTACTTGGATAGTAGCTAATTTTAATAAACACCCTCAATTTTTGTAAAAACACATCTTCCATTCTAGTACAATTTTGCACTCTCATTTAATTATGGTTGTAAATGTACCATTTAGGCACCTTGCAAATAAAATAATGTGATGACTAAATGGTAGCATTTGTGTCTACAATTAATGGTGAGAGCAAAATTGCACCTTAAATTGAAGCTAACTTGAGGTCATTTACCAAATTAGTGTTTGTGTGTGTGTGTGTGTGTGTGTGTGTAAAATGTGAAGGTTTTTTATATTATATACCTTCACATTTTTATGCTTTGATTGATCAGCAGAAGGACACAGAAAGAGAATTTGACCTAGTAAAAACTGGTGTTGGACTGGAGGAGGAAGTAGGTGTAAAGAACTTAAATGGAAGTGAGTGACTACAGCTATATGGGCATAACTAACCAAGGAGACAATTAAAAACAGTACAAAAAGTTAAACTGAGAGCTTGGCGAGTAGGAAGGATCATAGCAGTGTTTTCCCCAGGAATTGAAATTAGGGGAGTGTTCAGATTTTTGGGGCGGGGGTCAGGGCTGATGAAGGGTGAGACCATGAGGGTGAAGGCAGGCTGTATGGCACCTTAGTAAAAACTGAAAAATGTTTCATGACCATTTTATTCGATTTAACTCATGTTTTAAAATCATCTCAAAAATTAAAGTTGGCTACTCAAGCCTTCTGTGAAGCACTACATCTACATCCTTCTTGGTTTCTTGTTATAATTTTGCACAACTCTGTTAATGAACTTCTTGAATGCAGTGCATTCATCTTTGGTGGCTTCTCATGTGTCCATTACTTCCATTCCTTCAATTGATATGCTCATTAGTTCATTCACATGATCAGGCAGAAGGCAATTTCTTTCCGAACACAAAATTCTATTCAATGATGAAAATGAATGCTCAGCTGTAGCTGTTGTGACTGGGAGTAGCAAGAGATGAATTCCTACTTCGTTCATCCCAGGAAACATAGCACAATGATTGGGTCGAGCCACTAGTGATGATAAAAAAGAAGTTGAAGTCAAATCTTCATTCGTCGGATGATATTCCACTCTGTGTTCAAATTCTCTATTCTGTCCTGAGCATATGGCAACCCAATTGCTGACAGTGCCTCACTCTGTTCAACTGTCAGCATTTTATAGGACAGGGATCTGTAAAAGCTACATAGCAGTTGAGTAGAATCTAGAAGTCGCTGTTGAAGACTTTTAAGAATCAAATCTGTGTACTTTTTCAGTTGTCTTAACAAATACTTCTTGTCCTCTTCACTTAAGGATTCAATATAAATGTCTTCATTAGTCAACTTCTGGACTGAAGTCTTTGCTTCTTCCAGTACTTTTTCAATGGATAGCTCTCTGTTTGATCCAAATGTAGCTTCTATTGCTCAGCAAAGATCTACTACTTTGTAGCAGATGCCTGGATGGCATTGTTTAATGACCCAAGTGGTTTCAACAGTAGACTTACAGGAGAGAGAATGGTAGTAGTCTTCTCTGAACGTAGTAGCAAAAGTAATCCACCAGCCTCACTACTTAGATCCAACCCATCTTAGTAGATACATTCCAAAGCCAGTCATAATGGCTGGAGTAATTTTAAGACAACAGCCAAGGATTGCTCATGAGAAAGCCGGAGGGTTTTCCCAGGTTGGACTAATCTGAACTTCAGTCCCAGTGTATCTTCTATATTTTCCAAGATATTCAGTATTTTTGGACTCTTTCTGAAAAATAATATAATGAAGACATTAAATTAATAGCTTTTTAAATGTCTTTTGAAGAGTCTGCAGCTCGTACTAGTGCTAGTTGGAGTAGATGGCCTCTGCAGTGTGTATAGGAGAGATTAGGGTTACACTTTTCTCTGAGCAAAGCTTGTACTCCACCATGTCTTCCAGAGAAGTTTGCAGCTCCATCAAATGCACAAGCAGCAATCTATTTGGGGTCCAATAGACAAGCATTTAACTCTTGTAAGTTGTGGGTTGTCACAGACACAGTCGATGTGTCTTCTATAACTTGAACATCTAGAAATGTATCTACTGGCCTTTCACTGACATCAAGATAACATACACAATGACTTAATACTTGATGCTCATTTGCATCGGTGCATTCATCAGCCATGTATGCAAATTTTTTTAATGTGGTGAGAGAGTTCTTCACTTTTTCAGCCATTGAGTCTTTCCACTGTTGTGCCACATGCTTCTAGCCAGTCAGCTGAGTTTCTTGAAGAAAGATTGTGAGCATTTGTCTTGTTCAGAACCAGTGTTCACCTTCAGGATGAACAAGTAACAATGAACTTAACATTTGCCTCCAGTTTGTAGTGTGTGGTATCTCTTGCTTAAATAGAAAGCATGATGCCACAGCCATGTGTGTTCACATGAGCTGCATTGTGTCTCCAGCATTCTTAACAGCCTCATTAACATTCACCAGTGTTGTCCTTGTTCAGCAGAGACTGCTGTTTATGGTGTGTAGTTTATGTGTTCCCCACTTCTGTGACTGATACTATTAAATTATCATTTACTGTGCAACAACAAGTAGTGCTGAGAAGTTAAAGCAAACTCTTTCCCTCCTTTAATTGTTTGAGTCTTCGGTATGTATACATGTCACTCTATCAGAAGAAACGGCATATTCTTCTGTAATTTGCAATTAAGGATGTTTTCCCCTCCAGTTTCCTAAATTGGGGAGGTTGTTGGTTAGAAAGTGGATATAAGACAGAGACGTGTTGTTTGGACACATATCTTGATGTGGATAAAATGTCTACACTGAATTTTTTTTCAGTGAAAAATGTAAATTTGTGTCGAACATACAATTTGCAAATTCATGTTGTTTTCAAAAATTGTTTTAGTTGAAAAAACAAACAACCCTAAACCCAAAAATTCTGAAAACATTGAAATGTTCTGATTTTTTAATTCAAAACAACTTTTTGTTTCAATATTTCCTTTGATTTTTTTTAAAACATAAAAATGTTTAAAATGTACCAACAATTCAAACAAAACATTTTGTTTGACATGAAATTTTTTTTCAACTTTTCAATTCACTGAAAATTTAAAAATAATCATTTTGGGGTCAACCTGAATATTTTTTTCTACTGATGGTTCAGAATTGCCAGTGAACTGAAAATCCAGCTGTAATCAAGAGCAGATCGAGGATAGAATGAAGAGTTCTGGTCTGAGATAATACTTGGAGTAGGTTTCTATACCACCAATAGCTTATAAGTTGTTCTTAGTTTCAGCCATCAAGGGCTGCATCCAAACTAAATCTTGAAAATAGCCTCCTTCAAAGCTTTGATGCAAGCCAGAGCCAAAACTATGGGGGCATGTTTGGATTGGTGATTTGAAAACCTGAATTTTTCCAAATTTGTGGCAGGGGGTTGGATGCTTCTCTGTTACTAACATAACATAGTAGTAATTCTATGAACTTTGGACTTATAGCACTTATTGTTTGAACATCTCAAAATGCTATACAAATACAAATACAAGTATTATTTCTATTTTACCAGTGGGGAAACTCAGACATTAAAGGACTAATTCTCCATTGCCTTGCACCTGGTTTAGTTACTTGCAACTGTTAAAAATCATTAGAAGAATAAGCCCAAAGTGTCCCAGGCCAATGGGGGCTGCGGGAAGCGGCGTGGGCGAGGGATGTGCTGGCTGTGGCTTCCCGCTGCCCCCAATGGCCTGGAGCGGCAAACCGCGGCCAGTGGAAGCCACAATTGGCTGAACTTGTGGACGCGGCAGGTAAACAAACTGGCTTGGCCCGCCAGGGTGTTTACCCTGGTGAGCCACGTGCCAGAGGTTGCCGACCCCTGGCCTAGGTCATTCCCTAACACTAATTATTGCTACCTCTCCAAAAAGCACCAGAGTTCCCAGACTCCTTTCAGCAGTTAATAGGGGCCTACCCCATAAGAGCCTAACCCAGCATTTTGAAAAACACTCAGTGCTGCTCCTGATAGTAATTCTTAATCCTGCTCTGTGCTCTGTATTCTGGACAGAACAAACATCTAGGCCAAGATTCTTTTAAAAGTTAGGCTTCTAAGTCCAAATTTAGGGTGATTTTCCAATGATTTTTGTAGACTCTATTGGGTTCTTAGCCCTCTTGAAAATCAGGTCACTTATTTAGATGACTTACATATGAATTTGGAGTCTAACCTATGCAATATTTTATAAAAATATCAACCCTACATACTCATATGAGTTTCTGGCTGTTGAATGAGTGGGAGAGATATGTTCCCCTCATTTTGTACCAATCATCAGCCTCAAATCTGCGCTTGACTTCCAGTTTACTCCTCTGTGAGTATAGGAATTACTGTTTTGCAGAATATGGTCCTTAATAACCATTCACCAAATCCCAAAATCACACTGAAATGAGGATGGGTGAAATAAATATATTCATGAGTGAAATGGTATCCTCATATAGTCCATACCTCAGTTCAGGGCACCCAGAACTGATTAGCGAGGGACCACTACTTTCCTATTTCATATCATAAGGCCGCTGAGTATGCAGCCCAACATTTAATTGGCCTTTTTTGCTGGTACATCGCATTGCAAATTTTTTGTCTACCTTGATGCTTTGACACCAAAATGATTTTAAATGACTTAGATATACCTTAATTGTGTGGGTTACAGAGTTACTATAACTTGGCTGGCCCAATAGCATTTGTTATTAAACTCCTGATTGCAAAGATTTTGAGTAACATGGGTTATTTTAAAAATATACTTAAAGCAAATAACATCTCTTTTTGGAATCCTTTTTATGATGGATTAGTTGAAAGAATAATGATGGTTCATTTGAAAGAACAGCTAACATTCCACTAGTTTAACAAAGTTAATTGGCTGTGTCTAATTGTTGGAGACTAGCAAAATCATCAATGTCAATGCAATGCTGTAAAGGGACAGAGGTGTAGTTGTACAATGGCCTTTCATATGTACTTTGCCATTATGAGTCTCATATGCCATGACCTTATTCCTTTGTACTTCCATGGTATACATTTTGAAGACATTTCTATTCCATTTCCTTTTTATCTCCCACTTGTGTACTGTGTAAGCTACTACCCTTGCTACCGGCAAAGACACTTTTATATAATACAGCTGCTGCTTCTGCTAAATTTGTCCTGAAACCAAGGTCTGGTTTTGAGTTTACATCAGGATCATTTGCTTTGTTTACTTCACAACTATATTGTCTTTTATGTTTGCCAAGTTCTCTTTTGATCATTATGACATTATCTCTATTTGTGGCAGTTTAGTAGCTTTACTTGTCACTTACTTCCATATTTTGTATCTGTCACGCTATCCATATTTGTTTTTCACAGTACCTGCATTTACTTTTCACAGTTACACTTGTCAAAGTCTCTTCCACTTGCTGTTTGTCAACTTTCTGGTATTTGTTTTATTTCTGTCATGGTTAGACCTTGTTGCAGCATCTACAGGATATGTTTTCCCCCTGTAGATTTATTGATAAAGGATAGTCAAACCAGTTCAGTAAAAAATAAGAATCTGGCTGACCCACAAATCAAGCATCTTTTTAATTTTTTTGAAAATGTTTTGCTAAATATCCAGTTCCTTCCCCTGACCTCCAATAATAATTCTATCTTTGTTAATTTCTAACTCCGAGACTTAAAAGGTCTAGTTGCTCTCTTCAAATCTTGTGAGTGTGGAGACATTAAATGGACACCCTTCTCATCCCTTTTAGACCTGGACTTCACAGATGATCTCACACTCCTGTCACATACCAACACCATATACAAGAAAAAGCAACTTGACTTAATGCACTCAGCCAACAAATTGGACTGAAAATCAACCGCAATAAGACAGACATCATGACCTTAATATTGCCTCACCAGTATGGATAGAGGATTATGTTATCACCATACTTGGGCAGCACCATCAACAGGATGGTGGAATAAGCCAGGATATCCAGAACACAATCACTAAAGCCAGGAACACCTTCAGGAGCTTAAATACAGTCTGGAGATCATCAATATATAAAAGCAAAACCACACTCAAGATTTATCAGAGCTGCATACTTTCAACATTACATTATAGTACAGAATGCTGGGGAATGAGAAAGTATGACATGGCAAAACTATCTTCATTCCGTACAACCTGCCTCCAAAAAATCCTCCATATCTTTTGGCACAGAACAATCTCAAACAAAGATCTATTGATACAGTGCAGCCAAGAGGATATGATCACCATAATTGCCAGGAAGTGTTGGAAATGGATTGGCCATGTGCTTCAGATGGAAACAGATTCCATCACCAGAGTAACAACAAGAAGGCAAGCAAAAACAAGGCTGTCCGAAAACAACATGGTGAAGATCTGTGCAAGCCAATCTGAAAAACCTGGGGCACAGTTGGGGAACCATTGATAGAGTTGCCAGACACAGACAGGAGTGGAGGAGCTTCATCACTGGCCTACATGCCAGAAGCTTAATGGGAACATGATGATGATGAACCATGCCTCAGTGGGTCACAACTGATAATACCAAATTCAGGACAAACTACTGAGAAATAGGGCAGATATACCTCAAAACTGGAGGTTATTCTCCCATGAGATGTACCAAACCAGCAACAAAAGTAAACTTCTGTTTCACCCACACTGGTAACAAGAAGGCAGAACAGCAGTTTCCTTAGACATTTCAGTCCTTGTATCACTACCCAAAACACTAGACTTAGAGATGAGTGGTTCTTTAAAACCAATATCGTCATAAAAAGGTTCTTCTGATTCCAAAAGACAAGCCACACACCCAGGTCAATATACAACTCAGATCTTACCCAAAAATCATGCTGTTGCCTTTAGTATCTAAAATGTAAAGGTTTATTTATAAAACGAAAGAAAGAAAGGTGAGAGTTAAAATTGGTTAAAGGAATCAAATATATACAATAATTGCAAAGTTCTTGGTTCAGACTTCTAGCAGTGATGGAATAAACTGCTGGCTTAAGTCAAGTCTCTGGTTGCTTCCAAATCATTGGAAGGTCCTCGATTTCTTAATTAGAATGCTCCAATTAGTATAAGTCCATAGTCCAGACCAGGGATCAGCAACCTTCGGCACATGGCCTGTCAGGGAAATCCGCTGATGAGCCTGGACGGTTTGTTTACCTGCAGTATCTGCAGGTTCGGCCAATCGCAGCTCCCACTGACCACAGTTTGCCGTTCCAGACCAATGGGGGCTGCGGGAAGAGGCACAGGCCGAGGGATGTGCTGGCTGCCGCTTCCCATAGTCCCCATTGGCCTGGAACAATAACCTGGGGCCAGTGGGAACTGCAATCGGCCGAACCTGCAGACACTGCAGGTAAACAAACCGTCCAGGCTCGTTTACCTGCAGACTCTGTAAGCAAATAAACCATCCTGGCCTGCTAGCAGATTTCCCCAATGGGCCGCATGCCAAAGGTTGCCAATCTCTGGTCCACAGGCTTGAGCAGGAAAGACGCTGGAGCAGGAAAGAAGCAAAATGGAGATATTTCCAGGACCTCTTATAGCTTGTGGAGAGAAATCCATTGTTTCAAACAAAGCCCTCAGCACAGCTAGTGGAAAATTACATGTAAAAGATGGAGTTTGGACTCACAAAGGCAAGTCACATGTCTATGCATGACTTCGCTTACTCATGACAGGAAATTCCATTAAGTGTAGATAGATGTTTCCCATGATCCACTGTCTGTTAAATGTTCCTTGATGAACCACTTAATTTGAATAGTCCTTCCACTATGTGCAGGCTAAGTACCTTGTGGGCATTACCCCAGGAGCAAACATTTGAAATCCACGTATAGAGCCAATACTCATAGCTTCAAATACAAAAAAAAATCATATATGCATACAAATAGCATAATTATATTTAGCAAATCATAATCTTTCCACAGACACCTTACCTGACAACTTTTGTACAAGATTTGTTGCAAAAATATAACAGTGGTTGCAACAATGATCTATATGGTCATATTTTAGTCAGATAATGTCACAGGATCAAAAAAGAGAGATGGTGATCCAAGTGGGACTAGGAAGGATTGGATATTGAATTGTAAAAAGGCAAATATAGCGTCCATATTAAAAAAGGGAAGAAAGAGAACCTGGGGAACTACACACTGGTCAGCCTCACTTCAGTCCCCAGCAAAATCATGGAGCAGGTCCTCAAGGAATCCATTTTTTTCAAGCTTAGAGGAGAGGAAGGTGATCAGGAACAGGATTCACGAAGGTGATGAGATAACTGGCTCTTTGGATATGGGGAAAGCAGTGGATGTGATATATCTTGAGTTTAGCAAAGCTTTTGATATGGTCTCAGACAGTATTCTTGCTAGCATGTTAAAGAAGTATGGATTGGATGAATGGACTATGAGGTGGACTATAAGGTGGATAGAAAGCTGGCTAGATTGTCAGGCTCAATGGGTAGTGATCAACAGTTCGATATCTAATTGGCAGCCAGTATCAAGCGGAGTGCCCCACGGGTTGGTCCTGGGGCCAGTTTTGTTCAACATCCTTATTACTGATCTGGATGATGGGGGCTGGAGCACATGACTTACGAGGAGAGGCTGAAGGAACTGGGGTTATTTAGTCTGCAGAAGAGAAGAGTGAGGGGGGATTTGATAGCAGCCTTCAACTACCTGAAGGGGTATTCCAAAGAGGATGGAGCTAGTCTGTTCTCAGTGGTGGCAGATGACAGAACAAGAAGCAATGGTCTCAAGTTGCAGTGGGGGAGGTCTAGGTTGGATATTAGGAAACACTATTTCACTAGGAGGGTGGTGAAGCACTGGAAGGGGTTACCTAGGGAGGTGGTGGAATCTCCATCCTTAGAGGTTTTTAAGATCCGGCTCGACAAAGCCCTGGCTGGGATGATTTATGTGATGTTGGTCCTGCTTTGAGCAGGGGATTGGACTAGATGACTTCCTGAGGTCTCTTCTAACTCTAATCTTCTATGATTCTATGAGATGGGGAATGTGGCCCGGTAGAATGGAGATCGTAAAAGATTTAGATAACAAATACGTATTCTAATGATGTCTGCATAGGACTGGGGAGCAAAAACTCTTGAGCTCTAATGACAGCAGTTGTTCTCTCTTCACTTGTCGTACTTGCAATATTTATTGTTGTGGGGATTAATTAGCTAATATCCATACAGCACTTTGAAGCAGAAAAGACCTATACCGGGGTTGCCAAACTCTGGCACGTGGCTCACCAGGGTAAGCACCCTGGCAGGCTGGACCAGTTTGTTTACCTGCCGTGTCCACATGTTCAGTGGATCGCGGCTCCCACTGGCCGCGGTTTGCCGTTCCAGGACAATGGGGGCGGCAGGAAGCAGTGCGGGCGAGGGATGTGTGGCGAACCGTGGCCAGTGGGAGCCACAATTCGCTGAACCTGCGAATGAGGCAGGTAAACAAACTGGCCCGGCCCACCAGGGTGCTTACCCTGGCAAGTCGCTTGCCAGAGGTTGCCGACCCCTGACCTATACTATATGAGTACTATGTATTAAATATTTTAATGGTAAAATTTGTTAAAATTCTTGATATTTAAGGGCCTATCCTGATCTAATGAATGAACATTCTGAATTTTGTCTATCACTAGCATTCATTTTTTTCCCATCACTCTTGTCTGTCTTATTCTGTATGCTCCTGATTTTAGCACTCTTATATTTAATTATACTTTACTGCATGAGTAATAAAACTACTGATTTCAATGGGAGCATTTTCAGAGTAAGTTATTTTTCAATATCAATAAGGCTGGCAAAATCAGGTCCTAAAATAATTGTGGTCAAATTCGAAATAGTGCCCAGCTCAACAGATCTAGGATGTAATTGTGAAAGGTGCTGAACATCTTTTAGGTGCAAAAAATTGTTGCAAATATTAACCACCAAAAAAAACAAAAACAAAAAAAACCAGACAAACCTTCTAAAAGTTACAAAATTATTGTCCATTCTCTGATCAACTCTATTATTCAGTGTAACCCTTCTGCCAGGTGTAGCCTGCAGCAACCAGGGCCAGGTTCAATATCCAGGAGTTCCTTTTCAACAACACAACACAGAACTGGCTCGAACCCCCACCCAGTAACCGGTGAAAATTACACATCACCCCTGGGTGCCTCTGAGAGGCAATACTTCACCAGTCGCAAGCACAGAGTCTGAGTGTAGAAAATAAACTTGTAATGAAAGGAGAAAAGTCACCTGACATTAATTAGGAAAAATTCCGCAACCAGGATTCATAAACATAAAACTGTAAGCAGGACACCCACTCAGAATGTGTGGGACAAAGTCTTCTGCTTCATGGTCTTGAATTCTACAACTTTACTGTGCCCCTCTCTGCTCCCTCACCACTCACCGTGGTTGTCCTTGGTCAATGAGGATGCTGGGTTCAGAAGTGCATATGTGTGAGTTCACTTCCCACCAGGGAAAAAGGCACCTGGCTTGCTCCACCATTTGAGCACTTGCTCTAGCTAACCACCTCACCAGCTGCTGTTCCTCCCTGCTGACTGCCTCACCAGCTGCTGTTCCTTGCTGCCTAGCCACTCCATCAGCCATTGTTGCTCAACTGCTAGCCACCCATCAGTCACCTTCTGCTGCCACCTACCTCTCTGCTGACCTCTGTAGGTCAGCCTCTTAGTGATTTTTAGCTCTAGGTAGGCTGGGCAGAAACACTGCCCCACCACAAGTGATTTCAGCTCTTATTGAGTATGTAAAATAACAAAAGGTTCCTAATGAAGTTTATTTAGCACTATCTTTGAACAGTGGAAAGGAACAGGTTAAACTAGACCAGGGACTATTAGGAAGAGTCCACATCCCCTGGCTTTGACACCTGTCTCTGCCCCTCTTACTCTCACAGGAATCTGGTATTTGAGCCCCTGGCTTAACAAGTTTCTTTCAGCTAAGGGTGACCCCTCACTCAGGACAAGCTCAGCACAGTTCTGCTCCCCTTTAGTCATAGAATGAAGATAACAACATTGTCAAGTTGAGCACTTATGAATGAAGGCCCTTCAAATTAAGGATCACTTTAAAAAGTTACAGCTTTTACTTTAAATACTGACCTGATTTAGATATATTTAGGAATTTTAGTTATCCAGGCAAAGACTCTGCTGCTCTGCTGCTCTATACAATTTACAAACTATACATAAGCACTTTGCCCATCTCTGAAATACAGACAGATCTGCAGCTGCAGGCAGCATCTGTCTAATTCTGAACAACAACAGTGCACAATAGATCAGAACAGAAAGCAAACAACACTTTGGGATGTGTCAGCTTCTCACCATGATTTTATCCACTGATTCTGCTGCTGCTGTTCTGGCAGTAAGGGCCTAATCTGATATCCATCCATGTACTCCAGAGAGCTCTGGATCACAACCTATGTATATATCTGCTCTGAGCCATTCCTGACAAAGAATGATTGACTAGCAATCAAGAAAGTCAGAGCTGAGGGAGGTTCAACTGTTTTCATTTGAAGTTGTTTGTCAATAGATTTTCCTCACTTAGTTACCTCAAGTTTCAGATTCAGGTTCCTAAGTGCTTAAATCACTTTTGAAAATGGGACTTAGGAGCCTAAGTAGGGCTATCTGGAAAACAAGCATTCGATTTTGTGAAAAATTGAGGTTTTACTATTGTTTTCATTCATTCTCATATAGAACAAAAATGATACCTATTTCTTGTTCTTTGGTTTTTTTTTAACACAAGAGAGAGAGACCTGAGAATAGCCAATAGTCCAATGGTTTGGGCACTCACCTGAGATGTGGGAGACCAGCTTCAAGTCCCTGTTCTGCATGATTGAGAGCCATAACCTGAACTGGTGTCTCCAACAGTGTGCTGTAGCGTTAGTCTCTTTATTTCTCCTATTGGATCTTTTCTATTTTGTATAAATAATTAAATTTTCATTTGTCCAGAGAGAGACTGAAATCAGTTCTTTGTCTTCAAAGAAGTATTTGGGACTCTGAATTTCAAATATTTCCCTTCTGCATTTTCTTTTCAAAATGTCAAATATTGCCATTAGTGTGTGGCTTAAGAACGTTTAGTGAGAGTCAGAAGTTATTGAATATACTAGATTTGCTGTTGCTTAACGTTTGTTTCTGCCATTTCTCCAGTAACACTGGAATATTTTCACATAAAACAACACCTTTCCATTAATAATTTGATGTTAATATTGATTACTAACTAGAAGAAGACAATGACAACTATAGAGAAAACAAAGATTCTATTGAATAATGCAAGGAGGGAAATGTATTGCTTACTAAAAGGTTATTTGGACCCTTATTTCTCCTCTCAGCAAACAACAAAAATGCAGCAATAAGATTAATAGAAAGGATAGGATTCTCAAAAGCACTCAACATTGACTATTGCTGCCCCTATAGTTCCCACTGTTGGCGATTTGGGGGGCGTGTCATAAACAGATAGTTAAGGGTTAAGGGCTCTTTTACCTGTAAAGGGTTAACATACAGTACCTGATGACCACCTGACCGAAGGACCAATCAGAGATAAGATTTTTTCAAATCTCTGTGGAGGGAAGCTTTTGTCTGTGTTTTCTTTGTTTGTCTCAGAACTCTTTTGAATCTAAAAGAGACCAGTCATGTCTCCAAGTTCTCCTGGAGTAGTTTCTACTAATTAATAGTGAGTATTAATTAGAAAGGCGAATTAGTCTTATGATTTGATTTCTATATTTGCAATTGTGTGTTTGCTAAAGGAAATGCTTTATTCCTGTTTGCTGATATTGCTTTTACTGAGAAAGGGGGGGAGGGGGAATTCTCTCCAGAGATTGATAAGGTTATACCCTATGAGTGTCCAGCTTGGGCTCATAGAGATTCTGTATTTTCTTTTTGTTCTCTTAATAAATTCTTTTCTTTTCTTTGGACTTGGTTAATTCCTTCTCTTGTGGAAATTCAGGGGAAGGGGAGGGGGGGAAGTGAGTCCCTCTTTGTGTTGAGTCAAGGATTTGACTTGGTGTATATCTCTCCAAAGTGGCTAGGAGAGAGAGAGAGGGGAAGTGGGCTGCTTCCCTGTGTGGAGAGATTCAAGGAGTTTGAATCAAGGTATCTCTCTCTCTGGAGCAGGCTGGAAAGAGGGAAGAGAGGGGAGGGGGAAGGTTCCTCCTCTGTGAGTTGATCTGTGTTCCCAGGGAGTGTCTTTGAAGGGAGACAGGGGGGAAACAGGGGTGTCCCGGCCCACGTATTGACTGCGGTGGTGGCAGCAAAGGGGACCTACCCTAGGATTTTGGGGTGGGGGAAGACATGCGGGTCCTCACTTTGAAACCCCCCAGTTTCAAATGAGGGTAGACCCATGACACCTCCCTTAGACTTAAGTGTGACCAGGTAGGCCAATGGGAAGAGCTTTTTAAAACCCCACACTTATGGAAAGTTTGGTTGTTTAGAGCAGCGCTTGCAGACAAAAGACTTGCATGGCTTAGATGGAAGAGAAAATTGCCTCCAGGGCTGGAAGTTTGCCCAGTGACTTGGCTGGTCTATAAGGAATGTTTCAAAGAAGAGGGACCTCAGACAAATTTTAAAAGATGTGGTCTAACTTTAGAAACCTTTGATGTTTATAAACCTAACAGATGAAAACTGAGGTGTCACTCTTCCCTCCCAGCTCCCCTTCCTTCCTCTCCTTTTCCTCCCCTCCCATTCTTTCGCCTTTCTGTTCTGCTGTCTGCCCCTCCACCCTTCCCTTATCTTGGGGATTTTCTTTTAAATAAAATATAAATAAAAAAAGACCCCAACCCCAACCATGGAGGGTATCATTGCATATTAAGACAAATACATCTCAAAGCAATCTCCATTATTTCCAGAAAGAGAGTAGGAAGTTGAAGAGGTTTGAACAATTATATGAGCTCAGACTCTATTACTAAACGGCTTTGTCATTTGCTATCTAGTATTGCCCAAACTCTTTTTTTAATTACCTTGCAAATAACTAATCAAACACCAGTATGTTAGCTATGTGCATCTATATAGCACATGGTAATCTCCTGGGATGTGAGACATCCATTAGGAAGTCCACAGCACACAGAAGAAGTGCTTTCCCCATTTCACGCTTTCCTTTTATCTTCCCCTTTGTTTTATGCATTTTGTGTATTCTTCTTCATTCTCTGCCAGAGGTACGACATACTAATGAGATGTTTGGCTTAACCCCAGATGCCAATTGCATGCAAGTTACTGATTCAGGTCCTGAACAACCAATTTATTTTTTTGTAGCCAATTTGTGGGCCATGTAACCTGTCTACTGATGAGTAAATGTTACTCACTGCAAGTACAGTAGGCAGCAAATGTTTCAATTTCAGGCCACCTCTAAATTAACATAGCTGGATTGACTAAATGGCAAGTTAGCAATAATTTCCACAAATACTGACAAGTATGAACCTGTGCATGAGAAGTAAATCATTTCAACGAGTAACTGTAAAAATGGGGCAGTCTATAATTGGTGGGCCAGATAACATGCCTACTCATCTTAAATCATAAGCAGCAAGAATTTCATCATGTTTTCAGTCTATTTGAAATAAACTGTGTTAAAATGTCTGCTGCTGTTCTTCTCATGCTCAAATCTCTCCAAGTTTCTTCTGTATATTTATGATATTGATCGCCAGGAGATTTCTACTCTGATTAAAAATTTCAGACAAGGCTCCTAGAATAGCAAATAAATCTAACTATAAAAATCTCTGGTAAGCTCAGATAGAGGAACTTTCCTGGCAATGTTAAAACCTTAATTTTCATGCATAGTTAAACATTGAACTCAAATACTGGATAGCATGAGCCAGTATAGCATGCATTAAAAATGGTATTTCCCTCAATGGGTCCGAACGGATCCATTGGTATTAGATATCCTTTGCATTATCTATTATAAATTAGGAACTCAGTGTAGAAGAGTAGACAATATGCACCAGTATGCCAGATTGTTTCTTTGGCACAGGATTGGCTCTTGTGGAGTGTATATGGGAAGTAACAAACATTTCAGTGAAATATATTGTAACTTTTTATTGAGGATATCCATAGGGATTTAGAAGAACCTGGTAAATAGCATGAGAACTTGGCTGCAGCTGGCTATAATTTTGCATGCTGCCAGTAAAATATCATTTGAGCAAAAAGGATGATATAACTTACTGAAATATATCGCATATACTTTTACCTTTAGTTGAGATATCTAAACACTTCAGTTTGTCATGAGAGATGATCTGTGTTATGGCTGACAAACTGGCAAGCATTTCATTCTCATAGGCTTTGTCAAGTAACAAGATGGAGAGATCGCAACAGTCTTTATCGTACAGTCCCAGTAGAGGTATTCACAAAAACACACTTATCAAAATCACATATTTGTGACATTACAGTGAATACAGATCTAACATGTTTACAATATTTTGACCTGGAGATAGTTTTTGAAAGCTGCCAGAGTCTGCTGAGGGTTTTCAGAAGAATGATGATATCTTACACATAGCTAAGAAATATAAGAATATCAGGTTCTTGACTAGAAGGAAACTTTAAAAGAACGAGAACTGATAAACCACAAACAGCATATTTATTTCCTCTGCAGAGGATTAATACAGCAATGAAATAACTGCTAGTTCATTGATTGACATTCAGTCACTCCAGGATACTTGGAAAAGATAAACAAGAACACACAGAAACCATTTTTTGTAGACCAAAAAGGTCAATTATTCCTGGGCCACCTGAGTTTTATATGGTTCTATAAAACTCTTGCATGGATTAGGTGAAGCTAACATCCACAAAGTGGATAATGGAAACTAAAAGCTTTTGTGTAGCTTGTATTTTGTTGTTGTTTTTGTTTTAACTTGTAAGAAGGTATGGCATAAAACACATTGAGAGCTGTTTTAGTTCCATATGTTTTGCCTGTAGCTTGATCCCAGTGTTGTTAAAGCTATCTTATGAACTAGAGTCTGTTGTTCTCAAAAACATATATAAGTATAAGCAGATTTCAGTAATGATTTGTGTACAGGCTAGCAAAATGGTTTTTTTTTCTATGACAAACAACTGAGATTGCAGTTGTATTAAAATCTAATCACATGCTTCACTGAATATAATACATTCGCTTATTTTCCCTTTTATTTAATCTTCAAAAGGTGCAGATTACCTTACATTTAATATAATTACACTGAAGTGTCTGATTTAAAAAAAAAATCTGGTAGCAAGAAAATTCATGACTATTTACTACTTGAACTGCATATAACAAAATGTATAGATTTTTTAAAATATATAATTTTGTGTGATAACAATACATTAAAACAGTGTTGGTAAAATGTATTTTTTTTATTTATACATGCAAACGTAATATGAAAAAAGCTTTAAAGTAGGCCTATGAATATTGCATATGTATATTAACAGTAAAAAGTATAGCTGGTGTATACATTATTGAAGACTATCTTAGCAAGAAGTTGCTCGTTGAATAATTTTTTTCTCTTCAAATTCTTCTCATTTTCATGTTAATGTCTTTGGAAATGTCACTTCAGTACTTTTGCTGTTACAAACTTTTCAACAAATAGACATAAATAATGCATTAGTGGCAATATTGTTCTAATAACTTATTTAGGGCATAATTAATTCACAGCTTTAGGCATATTTAAATAAGGGTCTGCTTTTAAGTTTGTAGCCTTTGACTTAGACTAGTAAACACAAAAATCTTGGGGGGAGGGAAGGGGAACAAAACCCAAACTCAAAACTTGTACATTTCCCATTGTTTAATTTTGGAAACACTAATCTGTATCAAATATATGCCACAAAATAAATTACCTGTAGTATTTGAGCCCACATAGCATATTTCCTCCACTTTAACTTGCTCTAGAGTTTTTAATAGCCATCTATGGGTTCTTCCTCTTTATTCCCCAACTCCCACTTTTCATGCAGAGGAGTTAATGGGGTTATAATTTTGTAATTAAAGCACATAATTTTAATTTCTCTGATGACTCTTTATTATGATAATCTTGTTAAGATTATGGCTTTCATTTGTTGCTGCATATGATCATTTGGCTTTTGTAGAGGCTGTCTGTGCTACTGAGTCACTAAATAATTAAACAAGCAGAACACTCCAGCCAGCAAAGTCTTGCTGTTAATGGAAGACCAAAGTCAGATTTAACTCCGTAAACCTATTAAGGGATTCAGACAGAGAATATATCACTGATTTCCTGTCAGTCATCAAATACTGATAAAGCTTCATTAGCTGAGTGTCTAATTTCTCATTTAATGAAGAATTTTCCTTCCAGATTGAACATTGGTGTAGGTATCCCTGAGACAACAAACATAAAATGAGATGATTCTCAACACAATTAGCTAAAATACTGAAGATAGTGTATGTTTGTAGAGAGTTCAACCCAAGTAAGAAGATTCGGGGAAAGTGTTCCACGCACAGTACTGTGTAAAATACACTTGCAATCATTTCTTTAAAACTCTTCTGCAATATAGCATCATGCATATTGAAAATTAAAAAGAATGAATCATCTCCCTTGATTGTGTTTTTCTGCAAAGTTTGTGTTTACATGGCTGACCTTTATTTTAAAGCTTGCAGTCAAAGCCAGTTGAATTAATAACTCTGGTTTACTGCAGTGTGGCAATATATGCTCATGTACAATATACAGCAAGGGCTTTTATAAGCACTAAAATATATTGTGTCAGCATAACTACTTCTATTTATTTAAAGGGTTTTTCAAAGTAAACAGTTGGATGATTTTTATGAAGCTGTTTTTATGTTTTTGGAGGTGCAAACCACACAAAACATAAGCCATCCTGACATATTAACTGTGTCTTTTCTGGTGTGGGATGCTTTAGACTGATCCAATTTTTAATTGAGAAACGTATGCAACTAAATTAATTAATCCGTCTAAAAAAAATAGGTGGTGGCAGAACATGCTATAAGGAAAATATAGATGAAATGCTAAGATGTTTTGTGTTGGTTTGCTTGCTGGACAAACCCATTTCTGATCATTTTAACTAATGTCAGAAATTAAGGAGAAAGAAATCTGAGATGAAGCTAGTGTGTTTGTTGCATCATTCTTTTAATAAATCAGATTATTCCTTGTGTGTGCGCTGAGATTTTATATAAGGTTGCCCTCTCCATGCCTCCTCTTTTTTAAAAAAAAATAAGCTTCTGCTAAAACAGTAGATAGTCCTTCTCAGAATGAAGTCAGATAACTTCACTTCTTTAGGATGAATGGGGAATTTGATAAGATAATGAGTGTCTAAAGCTAGAGTAAGCACTAGAATCCCTAGTGTAATTTCAATATATCAAGGACAATAACGTTGCTTGGTGATGAGCCTACCTTCTGGACATGTTGTAACTGGATGTGGCTTTCCCATGTTGCCAGCCTGGACATCAAACTACCTTGCATTGAGATTCCTGTAATAAGCTTAGAAAGAAAAAGGATGCAAGACTATATAATATATACTTTATATAAACACGTTTCCTGAGAATCAGCAAATATTTTATTATTTACACACAGATATAGATGAAATATATTTCCCTGCAAATTTTTATGGTTGCATATAAAACAGCTGAGGTTCTGTGAAGAACCATACCAGAAAGAAATTTAATCTGGAGATCACCCCTTTCATGTAGCATATATCTTAAATGTTGTAACACCAAAAGCCCCAGATATGGACATAAGCATTTTCTTAGTTCCTTACTGCTTGTCTTGAAACTTCTACTTAAAGTGCCTCATGTTCCTAATGAGGCTATCAAGTGGCAGTGTTTATTGTCATCTTGAGCACAGTATCTCTTTTCCTATGTGAAACTAGCATGCTATATGTACCCAATATACTGAAATCCCTTCCATGCCAAAAAATTCTACCAATCATTCAGCAAATTAAGAGCCTGACTGTGAAAAAAGAATTTTATATTGATGAGCACTCAAATAATAATTAATAATAACAATACCTAGTTCTTATATAGCACTTTTTATCCATAGAGCTCAAAGCATTTTTCAAAGGAGGTCCTTATCATTATCAGTTACAACAATGGGACTACTTGTATAAGGGTTTACCACTAGGTGAAACAGAGAGCCAGCCCAAAGCCTTTACAACACTTTGGATCAGGGTCATAGATTTTGGAGCTGGAAGACATCTGTTCTGAGAATTTAAGAGGTGCAAAATCCCTGTGCTGGCCATCTACATAATAATTCCACAACTGGGCCCTTAAATAGATACAGAAAACATTCTGTATAAAAACAAATTTGGATATGTCACTGCCATTTTTAGCATAGCCATACATACACTACAGCTAAATGGAGATGTATTCTTATATGGAGAACTGCTGATTTTAATTGGGGGATGATTAGGGTCAGAAACCATGAAGCAAATTGCCTCTATCAATATTACATCTACAATTTATATCCAGCTGAGGGGACAAGAAGAAGGGAAGATAACTGTAAGCTACTGGCTTGATTCTGGGGCTGCAGGAGGCCTTTGGCACACCTTAGAGCAGCCTGATGCCCAGGACACCTCAGCATACTTCTTCCCACCACTGACATACTCTGTACCCAACCAGAAAGCAGGTGGCATCAAGCCAACAGAGAAGCAGTCTAAAGTCTGTTCTAGAACAATCATCTTCACTAGGATGGCATAAAGGGGACTTAGGCATGACTGAGGATCTGACCTATCAATTTATTTTAAAAAAAGACTTAAATGATGCATGTATAACATTTTAATGAGTCTGTCAGTTTATATCCTTATTTGACAATGCAGGGTTCATATGACATATCAGACTGCAATATATAGCTATCAGGTAATGAATATTTTCATTTAAAGGTTAGATTTTGTGTCCCTTCTTCATTTGATATAGTGAAATCAATAGGAATTCTCAAAGAGCAAGATACCGCTCAGCACGATCAGGAGTAGCACAATGATGTTCAGAGACAAAACCATTTTTTTTCTGTATAAACTAGTATAAACCAAAATGTGTGCAAAGAAGATTTACTTTGTTTTGTACTGTGTGGGGAAAAAAAGTCACATCTAAAGACAGATGATTGAAGCTTAACCTCTTCTCAGCACATGTCTATGAGGAATCTCTTGTGTAGAAGAAATTCTACTACCCATGCTATGGCAATGATGTTCTCAATCAGTGTGTCCAGGGTGCCGCTTTTAGGGAGCTCCATTCTACCATCCTTACTTATAGTAATCCCTTTTTCTGCAAGTAGCCCCATTCAGCTTGCAAAAGAGTTTTCAAGCTTTTGAGATAAGGTCAAATAATAGATAATTTTACTGGGCTGACATTGCTCTCTCTCTCTCTCTATCTAATCAGCATTACTAAATCATCTCCCACCATTAGTGGGTCTCTTTGTTATTGTACCTTAAATGTCTTTATAACTAAACATGTATTTCTCACAGGTACGGAGCAAATCAAAAGGTTTCACCATGCTTGTGTTTGCACAGAGTTCTCCTCCCCCCACATACATATTGTCTTTTAGACACTAAGTCTCATATCAAAATCTGTTGGCTCATATCTAATTAATTCTAGTACTAATTCTTCCACCCCTGCTCCAGGTCAGTAGTCCTTTATTCTTTGCATAGCTCCATTCATTTCAGCGGCATTATTTGCAGACTGAGGGATTACTTCATGAGAGTAACAGTGGCAGAATCTGGTCTACAATGATTTTGTACTATATATTTTTTGGTCTGGAACAGTTACAGGAAGCTACTGAGTTAACAGCATCAGGAAGAGGTAGACCACAGCAGACAACAATAAATGAATAGTTAGCTAGCAGATCTAAAAAAAGTAACCAGTCAAAGCCTTTATGGAGGCTTTGCCTTTTCTGTATGAAAAGGGGGCATATTGGAGTGAGTAGGGGAGTCTCAGTGCACAGGATTCATTGGTTTGATGTAGTACATTCAGATGAACCACTCTGAAGTGGGAATAAGATTCAGAAAGGTATATTCATCTAGGAAGAGAGGCACCATTAATTTTTAAAGGAAAATAGAGAAGAGTCAAGCTTTGTGGACATTGAAATTAGCAAAATGAAACTTGTTTCCTAAAGATGTTTGATTAGAGTGAACTAAAATGCATAATTAAAATCTAGTCATGTTTGTAAGGTTTGGGATTTTTGTTTTTAAATAGACAGGATTTACTGTCTTCTTGTTTGTTTGTTTTCTAAAATTAATGTATATTTCATCCACTCGTATGACAAATAAAATTCAATCACTTATTAAACAGGGGCAGCTAATAACCAGAGGCACTGGGACAATTTGACAGGCAAGCTTCCTTTCTCAACTCAGAAAACAAAACAAACAAACAAAACAAAAAATGGTACTCTCATCAAGCTTCCAAGGAAGAAGCGATTAGACAAAGAAAATAAAAAAGTAAAGTCTAATGTAGGGAAAACAGAACAGAAAAATAGGAATAAGATTCAACAGAAACCAGTATTTTTTGTGCAATTTAGCAAAAATGCTTATGTTGCAAAAAGCTGAATCTGCTATTTGCTTATATAACTACTAATGAAATTTATCTCTAGCTATTTTGAGCTTTTAGATACGAATAGATATGGTGATAGAGCTGTATTTTATGTCTGCTGTATCTGGATCTGAGCCAGAGCTCACTGAAGTCCATGGGACCACATACTATTGTAACAGAGTTTGTTTATTTGTAGGAGGAGGCAGGCAGAACAGGACATAGGGTAGAAGAAACATAATGAGCCACAGTTGTTGTGCTGAAAGAGGGAGAGGGAGACAATCACAAGAAACCTTCCCACACCAAGCACAGTTCTTGGTTAAAAATAAATCAAATAAATTATAGGTCTTTATTCCTAATGGAGTCTTCATTAGTGGGTGCAAGTAGTCATTTGCCTGCATCTTTGAGAAAAGATTTTTATGTAACACATGGAACTAGACGGTGGTTGTTCTGTTTCCTAGGGGGTAAGTTCTGCATGTGACACTAAGAAGTTAAGCTATTAGGTAGAGAAATTATGAGAAAGAACTGCAGAGAAGTGTGGCCAGGGCCTTAAATAACCTAAAACAACCAATCCTCTGAGAAGCTGAATTGATATGAGACTCAGTGATTCCTTTCTTCATTCCCCTTTGTTAATGAAGCCCTGTCTAAACCCGACAACAACAAAACAAAACAAAAACAAAAAATGACATTACACTCCATATTCTTTATGAAAATATGCTTATGGTATGGATATGACATAACTAAGATATACTTTATGCAAGATGGCTCATGTAAGATTATGATTTACTGAATGTGAGTATCCAATTTGTATGTACATATCATTTCTGTATCTAAAGTTAGGAATATGGACTATGTAACAATTACAACTGAGTGTGTATTGGGAAAACACCCACCAGATAACAGGACATCAGATTTGATGGGCCATTAGGAAGAAACAACAAGACTGTGAAGATACTAATCTCTCTCCCTCCTGGGAGGTGTCCTGAGACATAACTGTGACACTACTAGGTCAGGTGGTCTTGTCATCTAATATTAAACATTATCTTGGACTTGTAATTTTCCACTAAAAGGGAAGCAAGGTCAAGTTTGGGAAACAAAGGCTTCCCACCTTATATAAATCTCATTTAAGGGTGGGGAGGAAGGCAAACAGGACTTTCCTCCATTGCCTTCCCAAGAAGAAGGACTGCTGAAAGAACCTGAACCTTTGGGTCTGCACTCCAAGAGAATTGGGATACCTGAGTGCTCGGGCAAGTCCCTTAAGCTGAGTCTTCCCAGAGCTGATCTCAGTGTCTGTGTCATTCTCCAGTTGGGTGTGGCCCTGCCTGTGTGTGTGTGCTGCAGGAAGCTTAAGAGCCTGGCTCAGCAAGACAGGTAAAAAGGGAGGCCCATGCTGGCAGAACAGGCGGGCTCAGTGGTATCCCAGCACATCAGGTGGCATCTTAAAGGAGGGCAACCTATCACAAAAGAAACAGGGTGAAATTCACTCCTCTAATGCAGGCCTACTTAAGGCCTGTGCTTTACTTCAGTCCTACTGTGGGATTTAAATGATGCATTGTTTTTTGGTAGTTTTCTTCACAGGGTGTATTTCTCTGACATGCAACAAGATAGTGATTCAATTATCTCAATAGTAGCTAACTGAATTCTTTGTCACTCCATTGCCACATTGGCAAAAATTTTATTATTAGTGATAGAATCAAATTGAAACTTAGATTCTGAAGTTTTTGATTTGGATAAAATGTGATTTCAATTCTTTTGTAAATTCCATCTAGTTTTCATTTTGTAAAAAACTTGTTCACCTTCCCTACCCCACTTGCTTGCTTTTTGATTTTTTTCCCCCAAAACCTTTGACTGGCTTTGCTCCAGATCTCATGTTATCTGAACTCACAAAATTTGGATGGTTGTGGGCTAGTCAGACAAAATGGTTCACATTTGTGTCCATGTATGCTAATTTCATTTCAAGAATGAGATCATTTATATTATGATGATCTTCATGTGTCTTTTTGTTTGTTTGTTTTCTGTATGTGGGCTGAGCCTTTAGCACCAGAAAAGTCTGTCAGTACTAAAGAAGAAAAGGGAAGCAGGGAATAACGTATTACCTGTATTCTTTCAGCCTTTAACCTTTCAAGAGAAGTGCTGCTGACATCATTTAAACTACTTATTATGTCAGCCTTTTTCTCTGAAGCATTGAAACATGTGCTGATTAATTTTCCTTTTATTTTCTCTTCTCTTCTATCTAGGTTTGGATCTACTACCTGTTACCATTGTATCTGAATGTCTCAGCAGGTAGAAAACTTCAAACTGGATGATGCATTTTTGGTATTGTTTTCTTCTTTCCTTTTCACAGACAGATGTTGCCTTTGCAACACCAAAAAACAAATGATGAGATTTTGTAAAAACAATACCTAAACTGATGTCTCATCTTTGTATTCCCATTTGATCAGAAATGTAGTTCTCAATAGATTTCTTTTAAGATTTTCTCTCCAAGTACGTGTTTGATGAAAGGACTATAAAGGACATTAGTTTAAAACAACTTGTTTCGGCTTTAACATACATGTACTAGATTTAAATATTTGCTTTTAGTGGTCTTTGTTAAAATATTAGAGCTTAAAGAATCACCAAAAGAAATGTATAGATATATCAGGCTGGATAATATTTATAGGAAAATATTGATTTATAATTTGTCAGCACTTAACTGTGAATCTAACTGTACAGTGGATATTGTCGCCTGGAGTCTTGGTTAATCATCTTGAGAACTCAGGGGTTTACTTGTTTGAGTTAGCCAGTCAACAAAAGCAACATATCTGATGCACACACTACAGAATATCATTGTTTCTACTTGCTGAGATAGAATTGACCTTTGTGGAACTATTGTGTTTATCATAAACAGTGACATCAGTTAGGAGTTATCCACAAATAGAATATTGTGTTGCTGAAGATACTTGCATTCATTTGTGTGCTCTACTTAATAGACCATGGCAACTGACCTGGGGAGGCAAGCAGCCCTGCTATTGTGTATTGCTTAGCATTATTAAACTTGCAGAGAAGATTACATTATTTTTAAGTCAGCAATAAACAATGCATTGTACAGGGATGAAGCTATAAAGTTTCCTACTCTGACTAAAATCAGGTAATATATATGCTTTTATGCTCTTGCTCAGTTTAAATATTAATATAATGCAAACTGTTTCTGTGTAAAACAGAGAGACCTGTTTAGAGCAAATGCAAATAAAAGTATGTAGAAATGCTTTGCTGTAAACTACCATCAGTTAATATTTCATAAAGAAGTTAAACAAAAAAAATTTATAATATTTTAAAAATAAGTTTTTAAAGCTAGAGAGGAAAAGATATAGAATATCTATAGAGGACAACCACTTCTACCTATGGGTTCATGAGCTACACCTGCTTCTAGATGGATGTCTAAAATTTTGCCATGTCATTGATCCGATGAGGGTGTTAATGAAACAAAAATCTCTAACCAACTTTCTAAATGTTCTACTTTTGAAAAGGATTTTGTGAGTTCGCTACTAGATTCAAGAGACATGAGATCTTGTTTCCACTAAAATACTGAATGTGACATTACAGAATAAATTGGAGGATTTTTAATGCCTGTGAACTCACTTCTTCATTCCTATTAATTCATATAGTACATATTGCAGACTCTTCACCATATGTGGATTTCTTCTATAAATAGATTACCCCACTTAGGGTTACAGTAGCTAACAGTTAGGTTTAACCCTTCCAGTAAAACAGATTTATTTATTTAAATGCATAAAGAGATGTGTACAAACCAACAAGCACTGGATAGCCTGGTAAAATTGTAACCTTAACAATAGCATAAGAATAAATGCTTCCTCCCATCATATATTCCTCACTCCTACAATGCCACAAATAACAAATAATATTCCTAATAAATACAATCAGTTGTTTCAGTTATTTCTTTCCACCTGCCAGCTTAATCCCCAACATATCTGGCTGACCTTTAGTTTATCTATTTCTAATCCAAGCCTTGATCTGCAGGAAACATTGATTGATCAATGATCAGTCCTACTGCATTTTGACGATACCTCATCCCTGCAGTCCACCACATGAGAGTTTCCTGCATGGACACAGAACTGCCCACAGTTATCTCTCAGAAAATAGGAGTGGGATCACAAGAGTATCAGTAAACATCAGGATCGATTATATCAAAGGCAGCCCTGCTCCAAAGATAGATATATATCTATATATCTATAGATAGATAGATATTCCATTGCTAGGAGAAGATCAACAACTAAGACTACCAATGCAGTCTCAATCCTATACCCAGGTCTACAACCAGACTGACTGGTAGTCAAGATATCTGAAATATTTAGATATTCCCAGAGCTGCTCTGCTACCACTTTCTCTCTGAGTTATTCCCCCAAACAGGAGAATCAGCACAGGGGGTGAAATTGTCAACATCAAGCAATGTTGGGTTTTTTGGTTTCTTAAGTAAAGAGTTCACAAGTGCTCCCTTGGTAACATCTGGCTCTGTATCTCCCCAAACAAACATATTAACAATCTACCCAAACAATATCTCCTTACAGGCCATAATAGCTCAGACAGGCATCGGCCAAATTCACACTGAGGGTTTTATTTATACATTCAGTATGCTTTTATTGGTAAGTTATCTTTCTCTATGTACTCATTTCTTTTCAGCTTTTTGCCTCTCCCTCTGTTTCTTACTAGTAAGAAGGAATGAAGACACTGATTTGGAAAAAAAGAAGAGACATTCCAAGCTTTTGGCTATCCCTGCCCCCAGCTCAATATTTTGCTAAAGTTATAATAATAAATAATATTTGGAGATATACCTATTTCCTAGAACTGGAAGGGACCTTGAAAGGTCATTGAGTCTGGGCCCCTGCTTTCACTAGGAGGACCAAATACTGATATTTGCTCCAGACCCCTAAGTAGCCCCTTCAAGGGTTGAACTTATAACTGGGGATTGAGCAGGCCAATGCTCAAACCACTGAGCTATCCCTTCCCCACCCCCTTAGATTTAGATTTAGATTTAGATTTGTTTGGAATTACAAAGGAACCAAAACCAAGAAGAAATGCAAAACATTGAAAATAAGTTTTGTCTTTTCTTTGGTCTAATTATTCCCATCTTGCTTTTATAATTCTGGTATTTCTTTATTAGTTATGCAGCTGAATCATATTTTTAGGGAATTTAGAAATCGAACAGAGGAACTGCTTTAAGATTATAAGGTCATGGTTTTTTGTCCTGCCAAGAGTGTTTGTTTGTGTGGCTTTTACATTCAGTTTTGTGCATGCTTCAGCATCTTAAATGATATTTACTTAATAGCCATAAAAACATTTTACTAGAATTATTTCTAAAGCATTTTCTCAGTTGCTTTCTGCACTTAAATGCCTAAGAAATTATCAAAAGATTACCAACTAACCAGCGGAAGCCAAGTTGCAGCAAATAGTAATAGTTATCTCTTTGGATTATATATCACACCTTCCTCTATTTCAGACCATTGAAAAGTTGGCAGGAGCAATTTTACTTGGAAAGTGAAAAAAATGTTATATGAAGGCTGGAGCTTTTTCACCATGAGTATGATTTAATAAAAGTAAAAATGGAAACTTTTTAATTTGACATTTTGGATGCCCATAAAACAACATAAAATACTTCTTTAAATAGAGTTTGTTGAATCTACAGTTGAGTGAGGCTGTGTGGTGTTTCATGACAGCTCCATCCCATCTAGTTCAATGGCGGGAAAATCAACAAGGAACATTCAAGCAGATCTGGGAAACTAACTGAATTTCTGGTTTGGTGACAATTCAAAAAACATAAACCATACACCAAAAGAAACTTTTGGCTCAGGACCAACCAAATATGAAAGTTCTCAGGATTTTTGGTAACTCAAAACCTCCCTCCATTTTGGGTCTGACACAGAGTAGGAACTGGAAGCTGGATCTCCCACATCCCAAGTTAGTGCCTCACCACTGTGCTAGCGGCTATTTATTTATTTATTTATTGGGGGGGGGGTCAGTATTGTGGTGGCGGCTGTGGTGGTGGCAGCAGCAGTAGCACCATCTGCTATACATTTTGTGAATTGCCAAAACAATTGTTGTCAAATTCACAGATAGTTACAGGTTGACTGAAAATGCATTTTTCTTTGAATAAACTATTAGTCTGAAACATTTCACCCAGCTCTACATTCTAATACTAACCTAAAAGGAAACTGGAAACCACACAATATGGGCTCAATCCTGCAAACTCTTTGTTACAATTACTGTGTGAATTTCACTTTTAATGCTTTCTAGTCTTGCCAAGTGTACCCTCTCTAGGTTTCAGGACTCTTGCTGTTATATACTGTCTCTCCAGGTACCCCTACACTGCACACCACTGACAGCGGTCGGTAAGGTGTGTATAGCTACATGCTGCAATGAAAAGTAAACCGCATCCACACTATGGGGTGTATCAATGCTTTGCAGTGAAAGACTATAGCAGTGGGAGGCAGCAAGGACAAGTTCCGGCAGAGAGGAGCTGTTGGAGACTTTTTCCACTGCTTTCCGCTGCCAGAGATTTTCCCTTGTGCCAGAGTCTTTAACTCTGGGGTGGTGGTGGGGCTCTGGGAGCAGGGAGGAAGCGGGATATTATATTTTTAAATATATCCGTATAGATGGCGAGCCATTACTAGGGGGTGTAGAGAGCCAAGGGTGTACATACCTTAATGGTTCATAATAACATAAGAACAGCCATACTGGGTCAGACCAAAGGTCCACTTAGCCCAGTATTCTGTCTTATGGCAGTGGTCTATGCCAGGTGCTCCAGAGGGAATGAACCGAACAGGTAATCATCAAGTGATCCATCTCCTGTTGTCCATTCCCAACTTCTGGAAAACAGAGGCTAGGGACACCATCCCTCCCCATCCTGGCTAATAGCCATCCATGGACCTATCTTCCATAAACTTATGTAGTTCAGGCACATCTCTACTCACCTAAGCAGTGAACAATGAGAAGGGACATGCTAACAGTTTTCAAGTACATAAAAGTTTGTTACAAGGAGGAGAGACAAAATTGTTCTTCTTAACCTCTGCGGTTAGGACAAGAAGCAATGGGCTTAAATTGCAGCAAAGGCAGTTTAGGTTGGACATTAGGAAAAACTTCCTAACTGTCAGAGTGGTTAAGCACTCAAATAAATTACCTAGGGAGGTTGTGGAATCTCCATCATTGAGGATTTTAAGAGTCAGGAATCTCCTGTCAGGGATTGTCTAGATCAGGGATCAGCAACCTTTGGCACGCGGCCCCTCAGGGAAATCCGCTGGCGGGCCGGGACAGTTTGTTTACCTGCAGCTTCTGCAGATTCAGCAGATTGAAGCTTCCACTGGCCGTGGTTCACCGTTCCAGGCCAATGGGGGATGCAGGAAGTGGCATGGGCCAAGGGATTTTCTGGCCACTGCTTCCTGCAGCCCTCATTGGCCTGAAACTGTGAACCGCGGCCAGTGGGAGTTGTGATCGGCCGAACCTGCGGACGCTGCAGGTAAACTGGTTAGCAATCGAGTATTAAAGTATTTTTACTCCTCTAACAATTGGGCACATATTTAAATAAATCTGTATCAGCCCTGCCAGAAATCCACGTTTCAATGACTTGAGCATCTTATTCTTCTTTAGGATGGGCAATAATTATAAATAAAAATAGCAACTCATTTTATTTGATGTGCACCAAGCAGATATGACTGCTGCATTTTGTTGATATTGGCCAAGAGCATTCTTGGAATTTCTAATTATCAAATAAATCATGAATTCTTTGTGGAATACAGGTTAATAATGGCACAAAAAATGAAGCCTTCAAAGCGCACAGTGCATATTTTGAATGAGCTGCACAGACACCCTGCATGAGAGAGCTGAATAATATTTTCCTGAAAAGGTGACAGCCATTCTGTTATATTGATCCTAAGAAATTTTATGAAATGGAGACATAGTTAAAATACACAAATAGTAGAACTATCCTAAGCAGGAAATAGTCTTTAAGTAGTGACGCCAGTTACTTTCCTGGAAAGTGCACTTGAGCACAGATGTGGAACTCCAAAGCTCCAACATCATCAACATTGAAGTGACCTTTTTTGTTGAAAAGATAATCCATGCTCTGAGCTATTTCCACACATATTCTGCCCCAGGTTCCTGCAGAGAATTGAGGATAGTATTGTATGAAGGAATGCAGTGCCACCATATGCCTAGCAGGCTTAAAGCTGCTGAAAACTTGGTCTGTGGAATTCATTGGAGTAAAACCTGTTTTAGCCCATCCTGAGTGAATACCAGCAATAATAAAACAGCTATGGTCCAAAACTACAGGTAATTTTCTCTTCATTATGAGCTATAATTGGTGAATATATTTATATTTTCAACTTGCAAGGGAAAGAACTATTGCTTGTTATTAGCTTCACAAATACTTAGAACTGCTATACAGGCTTCGCTTGCCTGAAGTGTATGACATTCGAAGGCCATGGACTAGAAGGAAAGAAATGTAATATTGTTCTTAGACAGAAAACCAAATGTTCCCCTAGCTAAAAGGATTATAGCCAGGAATCTTTCCCAAGGACAGCATTACAGCTGCATAGTCATTTATCAGTGAGAAGATTTTCTATAAAGTGTGCCTCTCCTCTATAGGTGGCAGAGAGTGCAATTAATTAATTCCTAGCATTAAAAAGCAGCAGCCTTTTATTCAGGAGATTAATAAATAGCATGCAGGCTTGACGCACAGCCAAAGTTTACTTTATTCTTGAATGATATGCTGCCTTTTTTCCATAAATACATAATCATTAGTAAAAAGCATTAAACAAATGTTGTACAGAAATGAAAACAATTCTGTTGCCAAATTGGTTATGCTTTAGGCAAATATGAGGATTTTTTTTAATAAAGTGGCACAAGTATTCCTACTGATTTCATTTTCATTTAAACATTTTACTGGCTGTCTTAATCTGCAACATGTTCCTACTAGTAATAAGAAAAAAAGCTGTAGTTTTAATAATTGCTTATATGATTTATGAAAGAGTTATTCCAGTAACTGTTTTTAAAGCACAGCCTGCCTTCCTTGGTTTTCCCTGTAAATTAGCAGTAATTTGCGGCACCTCCATTACATATTCTCTGGATGTTGATGAGGCTTATAGGAATTTGCATTTTCCAAATACTCTGCTGGCAATGGATTTCTTGGTTCTGATTCCAGCCAAATTCAGATAAAAATCCAATCCCAAAGGTAAGCAGAAAAGCCGCCTTCTTCAAAATGTCAAGTCATGCATGCATCTGTTCCATTCATTAAATTCATTAGGTTAAGGTGGGCAGGGCAAAACAATCTAAATGAAATATAGCAGTATTCATCTGCTCTATATCCAGGTATGCCCATTCATTTATTTTAAGCCAAGCACAGACAGTAGGACCTATTCAAGGGTGGTAAAGAAAGAAAGATATTGAGCAGAATTGCTCAGAAGGAGCCCCTTTCCCTCCGAAGACTGAGATGGTATTTGTCAGTCCACCACACTCTCTTCACTAGCTGTGAGGAAAAGAAAAGGCTAAAATGAATGAAGAGCATATGTAAAATTACACACTAAAGGCTTTTAATCCACAAGAAAATATTTCCCAGCTTCTAGAATTGGCTGTACTGTTAGCTGGCTGAAAAAAGCAAGAAGTCAGACAGCCAAGAAATATTAACTATGGAGTTGGGCATAGCAAGTGAGCTCTCATCCTACTGTGGGCTGCAACAGGCATTTTTGTGAAACGGTTATCCTTCCCTGGTGACTATACTTTGATTATTTTTTTTTCTTTTAAAGAAGTTAAAAATTATTGTTTGTCCTGCTCTTGAAAAAGACATCTGTCCTTTCCCAGTCCATGAGAGACCTGTAAGGTTCCTAGTCATGTTTTTTTTTTTCCTGGTCTATTGCTTTTTAAAAGTTCCTTATTGCTTAGCTAACAGGTAGGTCTATTCCTAATATTAGACAAGGAAAACTATAGACAGTGAGGTATCCTAAAAGTGTGTCTGTATGCTTCACCTCCTATAATATTCTCACTGTCTTTCTATAGCTCCAATGGAAGTTGCCCTCTGCTAGCCAGCCTATTGGTACTAGATCTGGGAGATCTCTTTTAGCTATAATGGTAGAGGGCTGAGGTTTTGGAGGTGAAGCTCCCAGGTTCTAGTCTCAGCATCACAGATGTGAGACTAGGGTCACCAGATGTCCTGATTTTATAGGAACAGTACTGATTTTTGGGTTTTTTCTTATATAGGCTCCTATTACCTCCCATCCCCTGTCCCGATTTTTTCAAACTTGCTGTCTGGTCACCCTGTGTGAGACTGTTTGTGCCCTATACTGACTGTCCCATGGAGAAAATACAGAACCTACAAATACTAAATATTGGAGGATTTTTTTAGAGCAAATGTAAGAGGAGTTGCGTCAATCAAACCATTTTCCCCCATAATTTCAAAACATTGAGTTGATTTAGACATTTTTTAAACATTTCTAAAATTAGCTTAAATTTCTAAACAAAAAGTCTTTCAAAATGAAAAATTCCAGTTTTCCAGTTCAAAAGTGTCAAAATAAAACCTTTAGACAATTTCATTTTTTTTTTTAGTAAAAATTTTTTCCAGACCAAACCTATCCTGCCAAAAATTTCAGTTTTGACAAACTGGTATTTTCTGACAAAAAGTGTTTTGTCTAAAAACCTCAACAAGGCCTAGTCTGCAGCTTATATATTCATTATTTTCCCCTAAAGTACTGTACTGGGAATGTACTTTGGCTGATCCCACCACTAGATTAGCTTCTCAGGGAGAGTCTATGAACATGCATGCTGTAGACCAGGGGCGCACAAACTTTTTGGCCTGAAGGTTGCATCGGGTTTCGTGAATTGTATGGAGGGCCGGTTAGGGGAGGGAGTCATGGCCTGGCCCCCACCTCTTATCTGCTCCCCCCCCCCGGGACTCCTTCCCCATCCAACCCTTCCTGTTCCCTGATGGACCCCCAGGATGCCTGCCACATCCAACAACCCCTTCTCCCTGTCTCCTGACTGCCCCCGGAACCCCTGCCCCTGACTTCCCCCTGCTGCCCCATCCAACCCCCCCTCCTTCCTGACTTCTTCCTGGGACCCCTGCCCACATTCAACCCCCTGCTTCCCCCCCACCCCGACCACCATCCATATCCCCACCCCCTGACCACCGCCCCAAACTCCCCTGCCCTCTATCCAACCTTCCCCTGATCCCTGCCCCTTTACCGTGCTGCCTGGAGCACAGGTGGCTGGCGGCGCTACAGTCGCACCACCTGGCTGGAGCTAGGCCACACTGCTGCCGCCGCCATGATGCAACACAGAGCACTGGATCAGGCCGGGCTCTGCAGCTGTGCTGCCCCAGGAGCTCACAGCCCCGCTGCCCAGAGCATTGCAGCAGCAGCAGAGCGAGCTGAGGCTGTGGAGAAGGGGGAACAGCAGGGGAGGGGCCAGGGGCTAGCCTCCCAGGCCAGGAGTTCAGGGGCCAGGCAGGACGGTCCCATGGGCTGGATGTGGCCTGTGGGGTGTAGTTTGCCCACCCCTGCTGTAGACCAATGGACTTTAGAGGCAGTTAAAAATCAAGCTAGACAGGTCTATGTTCTGGAGAGATTAAATGCTTAAGATCTCAGAGTCCACAAAATAGAGAGAAATATAATTAACTTGTAAGTTGTACCACCAAAGAGACTCTCAAAAGCTTTTTTGTGAACTAGCAGCTGTGCAACCTGACTTTATTCCTGTGGAAGCTGCAACTTTTGAGAGGAAAGAACCCACACGGTTTTGTATCTAACAGCAACTTAAGTGCTTTTCCATAATTTGTTTTGTTACTTAGATACCAGAGTGATAGGACACAAATACATGGAAAATATACCTCTTTTCTTATCCTCTGTACCCAATTAATTCCTACTGAAGTGCCAATGTCACAACAGATTGTTGACCTTACAAGATTGATGCTGCTATTCAGGCAGAAGAGAAAAGAGAAGTAAACTCCTTACGTCTGCCATTCTTCCTTTGTGTACTTAATACAGGTCTGTTGCATCTTATGCACATTTAACATGCACAATTTCAGCTTTGCATGGTCGGGAGAAAGAAAAAAAAAACGGGTGATTCCACCAGTGTGAGACACGAATCTGCTGTTCCCACTAAAATAGCATGTTAACAGCATGTCTTTAGGTCTGTGATAAGGTTCTCCCCTATAATAACCCCGGAGGGTTGGCAAAAAACAAACAAACAAACAAAAAAACAGTTTAAATAGTGTGTCTGCCCCGGAATGAGTGTGAGATGGGAGAAGCGAATCTGCTGTTCCCACTACAGTACTCAGTCCCCCTGCGCCTCTCATAGCGTGCGCATCTTGCCGCACTGAGTGAGATTCTGTGCCTGTACTGTTTAAAGAGACCGTGTGTCTTTTTCGAACTGTATAACATGGCCCCTAAACAAAGGCACCTACTTCATCTGGTGCTCAACCGAAGAAACAGTAATGTGTTCCAACGCTGCAGGAAAAACTGGCTGGTATGTCCATCACCAACGTGGCGCGTAAATACGGCCGCAATGAATCTAGCATCCCTGCCATCAAGATTTGAGAGACAGAAATTCATCAAGCTGTGGCATCAAGTGCTCCAGTAACTGCTAAGGTGACGAGCCAAGTGCATGATAAGACTTTAGTGAAGACTGAAAAGGCATTAAACTTATGGCTGGAAGACATGAACCGTAAACGTGTGCTTATCAATGGCAACATGTTGCGAGAAAAGGCTCTTAGCATCTATGTGCTGTTCAAACCTCCCGCCGAAGAGGGACAGCCTTCTGATAAGAAGGAATTCAAAGTCAGCCAAAGTTGGCTTAACAGTTTTAGGAACCGCTTCAACCTCAAAGTCGTGCAGACTACTGGTGAAGCTGCATCTGCCAATAAGGACGCAGCAAAAGCCTACCCTGAACAATTAAAGAAAATCATAGAGGAAAGAAAATCTTCCAGAACAAGTTTTTAATGCTGACGAGACTAGGGTCTTCAGGAAAAAAATGCCCACCCGCACTTACATTTTGAAATCAGAAAGACAATCCCCTGGCTTCAAAGCAGCTAAAGACTGTGTGACTGTGTTGCTTTGTGGCAATGCGGCTGGGCATTTAATAAAGCTGAGCTTGCTCTACAGGGCTGTAAATCCCCATGCTCTAAAAGGCAAGAACAAAAATCTCCTGCCTGTGTTCTGGCAATCAAATAAAAAGGCTTGGATGACGGCAGCATTATTTCTGGATTGGTTCCACATGTGTTTCATTCTGGAGGTCAAGCAGTACCTTGAAGAAAAAGGACTTGACTTTAAAGTGTTGCTGATTGTAGACAATGCTCCTGGCCACCCTGGGGCACTCTGGTTTGCGCATAACGATGTTGAAGTCGTCTTTCTCCCCCCCAATACCACCTCCATCCTCAAACCTCTCGACCAAGGCACCATTAGCTGTTTCAAGGCCACGTCCCCGAGGCTTACATTCTCACGGATCCTTACCAGTATGGATGCTGATCTCAATGTTAAAGTGATGGAGTGTTGGAAGTTCTTCAACATGGCGGATTGCATCATTTATATTAAACAGGCAATGGATGCAATCAAGCCTGAAACAGTCAATGCATGTTGGCGAAACCTATGGGAAGACTGTGTGAGTGATTTTAAGGGTTTCCTGACCATTGACAAAGAAGTGCAATTCATTGTTCAGGTGGCCAGGCAAGTGGGTGGTAATGGCTTTGTCAACATCCTCGAGGAAGAAATTGAGGAATTAATTGAGGGCCATAGAGAAACATGGACTAACGAAGAGTTAGAGGAACTGATTAAACTGTCTACAGAAGACGAAGATGATGACGAACAGGAAGAGCCAGCAACTTGGAATCTTCATATATTTTCTGAAGTGTTCCAAGCAGCGAAACACTTGAATGATTGAATTTCTGAATATGATCCCTCTATAGAACAAAACCTCAAAATCACACGTAGTATTACGGATGATTTGAGACCATACCAAGAAATGTTTGAGGAGCTCAAGAGACAACAGTGACAGTTGCCAGTCACCATGTTTTTAAGGAAAAAACAACCAGCAGCAGTAGAGCCTACACAATCAACTTTTCAAGCTGAACCAGAGCCAACCACTTCATCTACGACTCGCTCTCCTTCACCCAAGCCTGGTCCATTGTCTCCTGGATCGACATCAAGCCCTGACGACTCAATAACAGTGTTGTCAGGGGAAGAGGAAGACTAATCATTGGAGTGTGTACAGTACAAGACTAGCAAGAATATTCAGGATGTCTGGTGACTGTTCAGGTTTACAGTACTGCACTGTACTGTACTGTTTTCATTTTTTATTCTTTCATTCTTCTGTATCTCTGTAATGTTATTAAAAATACTGTCAAATTATATTTTGTATATATAGTCTTTATTATATACTGTACTGTACATTGCTGTATACAATACATAGCACTGTACAGGGTTGTATACACAAAATTGTACTTTATGGGTGATTTAAGGGATTTTCAAGGGTCATTTTGACTATACGCGGTTTTCGCTTTACGCGCTGACCGCGGAACGTAACCCCAGCGTAAGATGCAACAGACCTGTAATTCAACCAGCTCCATTTAGTGTACAGAGACCAGGAGAAAAATGTCATCTTAGTCATACAATCTTATATAGCACTGATTATTTTCATCCCAAATTCAGACAGTATTTGATTTTATAGTTCAAAACCATGTGACATACTTTAGCTCCATTTTTATACCTTCAGGTCCTTAATAGTGAGCTTGCTGTCTTTCCTTAGTAATGTCTTAAGCATTACCTGTAAATCGTCCATTTTTAATATGTTTCTCTCTTCCCAGTTACATAACCATTCCTTTGTATATCCAATATTCAGCTATGAAATGGGACTGAACAGTATGGGGAGAACTATGAGTCTTTAGTAACTAATTTTTGTGATATTAAAAAAAATATTGTCATGTTACAGTCACACTTCTAACACACTAGGCCAGGTCCTCAGCTGGTGTAAATTGGGTTAATATTGAAGTCAATATTAGCCCCCAGCGTTCTGCCCAAATTCCCATTTAGTTAATTATATTTCCCCTAGCTAGCTATATTCTCCTTCTAGCTGTACTTGATCATGGTGTTTGCATTCTGTGCCAGACTGTTATGTCATGTGGACCTGCACTGTTAAACAGTTGCTGAGTTCCACTCCAGAAATGGCTGTATATATTACATAAAACTGTGTCAATCAGGTCTATAAATCTAGGTTATCTATTCATTAATAATATGCATTAAATTAATGGAAGTGAACCCTCAGCATTTGCCTCTCGTGAATCACTGTCACATTAATTCCTTTTGTTCTTGTACATCATATTATTTAATTATAAAAACATTTTGCTGCTGTCATGGAAAAACGACCACGCGTTGTGTTTGGATCAGAACAAATCCGAGGTGCCTTTATTTTCAAGCATATGCAGGGAGAGACCGCCAAAGTTGGCAGCTCTCTCGATAACAAAAAATTCCAAGTTTCTGTAGCTTAAAACCACAAACAGTCACTTCCCCATTTGTACTTTTCCAAACCTTATTAGTAACTTACGAACTTATCAAAACCAAGTCTTATTAGGAATATAGCAAAAACAAGCTTTTCCAGTTATTCACAGGTTGTACTCTTGCAGTTACTGGCTTTTCTGACACTACCTCTTCTTTAGTAATCTTCCTCAGCCCCCTTCCCCAACCTCCTTACTCATGTATGCAGTTAGCTTGGCCAAAATAGAGGTCTGGGCGGAATATGAGGCCTACTGAATTTTCTCTTACACAGTCAAATTCAAAATGTGGTGAAAAAAGATTGTCAGTTTTTCAGATTGTAGCTTGTATGATTCTTCATACAATGTACTAGACATAAAATATATACATGAGAGTGAGCACAAATTTATTTATGTGTTGTCTGTGCTGTACATGGATACAGAAAATGTGAGTGGATGTAAAATGCGTTGTTTCTTGATTAGTTGTGTTTGTCATCTAAAATATTAATATCAGCAAAAGGAAAGGAACAATAAGCAAACAGATGGTCATTTCCATTATCAAACAGTAGGAAGTGCCTGAAGAACAGAGTCTTATGTGATGACACATACTATTTCCTCACTGAATCAACAATAGTAAAGTTGGCTCACTATATGAATACTGGGCTTGGGGATTAAAGCACTTCTTTGCTTCTGAGAGATTTTTCTTTAATCAGTAAGACCACATTTTACCTTAAAGTACTTACCTCAGGGCCGGTGCAAGGAAGTTTCGCCTAGGGCGCGAAACTTCCACCTTGCGCCACTCCCCCACCCAGCTAACCCCGCCCTCTGCCCCCTGTGGCAACTAACCACGCCCACCCGCCCCTTCCACCCGAGGAGCCCCCCCACCCCCCGCGCGGCAGCTAACCCCACCCACCGTTGCAGCTAGCCCCCCACCGGGAGCCCCTCCTCACAGCAGCTACCCCCCCTTGCAAGCCCCCCGTCCACGGCAGCTAACCCGGCATGAGGAGACCCCCGCAGAAGCTAATCCTGCCCCCCTTCATGGCAGCTAACACCAGCCCCCTCCGCGGCAGCTAACACCACCCGGGGAGCCTGCCTGAGCTCTCCTCCACTGAGCATGCTGGCGCTGCTCTAATTCTCCTCCCCTCCCAGGCTTACGGTGCCGATTGGAGGAAACTTAGAGCGAGGGCTGTGTGCTCAGCGGAGGAGGCAGAGTGGAAGTAATCTGGGGCGGGGAGCGGTTCCCCTGTGAGCACCCTCCCTGTTACTGCAGGCGGCCCTCCTCACGCCCCTCCACCCCAGCTCACCTCCACTCCACCTCCTTGCCTGAGCAGGCTTTTAGGCGCCCTCAACCACTAGGCGCCCTAGGCAGCCACCTAGTTTGCCTAAGTGGTTGCACCGGCCCTGACTTACCTATTTATGAAGAGATGAAAAGATGCTCTGGGTTTATTTGTCATTAGTTCTTAATGATTACATAAAATGCAAACCCCAGATTCAGCTGTTTGAAGTGCAATGGAACTTAAATATTACACAGTGTTGCCATATATATGCTTGCACAGCTTGAGAGGTCTCTCATGTTTGTGTAAAACACTACAGAAATGAAATAGATGTTTTGTGCATTGCTATATATCAGGGGTCAGCAACCTTTGGCACGCGGCTCTCCAGGGTAAGCACCCTGGCAGGCCAGGCCAGTTTGTTTACCTGCCATGTCCGCAGGTTTGGCCAATCACAGCTCCCACTGGCCGCGGTTCACCGCTCCAGACCAATGGGGGCTGCAAGAAGCGATGCGGGCTGAGGGATGTGCTGGCCGTGGCTTCCCGCGCCCCCTTTGGCCTGGAGCGGCGAACCACGGCCAGTGGGAACCGTGATCGGCCAAACCTGTGGATATAGCAGGTAAACAAACCAGCCCGGCACACCTGGGTGCTTATTCTGGTGAGCCACATGCCAAAGGTTGCTGACCCCTGATATATATTTTATCAAAGACACCTTTAAAATAGGAGATAGATTGTCCCTAGATTTTGTGCAGGTGAGGGAGGATGCAAGGAGAAACACCCACCTCCCTAATTTTATACAAGGATTAGCGACAGTCACAATTTCTGTGCTCAGGGGAATAGAGGGACTGCTCAGTCCAAGTACCCCTGAACTGCAAAGGAGTAGTGGATGGAGCAGCACCCTGTTTTCCAAACTGAGTGCACTAGACTGCTGAGCTGTCTGGCCACAGGGAGTGCAAGCATGGGATGACGCAGCATGTATCCTCTCTCTGCACATTAGGAAGTTTGAGGAAAGGTAGAGCTTTCTAAGCTGCACTCCTCCCTGTGCATTCCAGGATGGTGCAGCTGCAAAAACTCACCCAGTACAAGCCAGTGGTAAATGGCACTCTGTCCTTATTCTCTATCAGTACTTTAGTTGAAATGATTCAGGGTGCAAATAAGATGTTAAGAACTGTCTTTATCTACAATGTTATGTTTCTTTAAATGTAAGTTGATTCAGGCCTCCATATGGGATATGGGTCGCATTTCAAATGTTTGTGTTCAGTAAATACACAATTTCAGTTTAGAGGGTCCTGCCTCCCGTATCCCACCCATAGGAAAACATTGTGTTTTCAAGTTAAGAAGGATGACAGCGAGCTAACCTAACACAATGTGTGTCCTCTTCTATTAAGCAACAGGCTTAGTGAGCATTACAGGACAAACTTCTTTTTCCTGTGCAGTTTTCCCTCAAGATTTTCTCCCTACTTCCATTGTTATCAGAAGCCCAACAAAGGACAGAGAAGACAGAATCAAACAGGAACAGCTTAACAGATTAATGATTTGGAACTGTGCATCAAACTCTAGAAATTTTGAATCTCTGAATCTGCAGTGATGTTAACTGACTAATAACAAATATTACTTGACACATTTCAGACTTTTATTCACTATTAAGATGAATGCAACCATTATCAATGGAATCAAAATAAAGCAATATTTTGTAGAAAGTTTCCATTTTTTAAATCTGAATATGAAGCATGATATATTTGCAAATGGAATATGATGACAAATGTCATATAGATTAAATATCATAGTTTACCCTTTTAATTATAAGGTTTTTTTATGACAATGTGTATAAAATGCCTATAAACTAAGGCCTCAGTCATTCAGAGACGTACACACATTTATAAGTCTTTGAGGAATCAGGCTTTGAACACCTCATCCACTAGGAGATAATAAAATATCTGATATAGTATCATAACTGAAATTTCACCACATACATTTTAGATGATCTCCAGCTAGTAATGGATAAAGACAATCTAGTGTCCATGTTGATACTCATACCATCTATCAGCATACTTTGATAGCATTGATCATGAAGTGTCATTTACTTGTCTGTAGTATGCAGCAGGACTGGAGGGTTGCTTCATGCTTTCCCGTCTTAACACTCCCAGAAAATAATATGTAAACAGCTTTTTTTACAGCACGATCACCTGGAGTCCTGCAGGAATCTTCCCCTCTTCTCTCCAATATCTATGTCAAATCATTGGAAAGATGACACTCAACTATATATATCAAGATCAACTGATGCAACACTGCTACAACTAAAATGGGAGACTACCTACAGGAACTTAGCTTTTGGATGAAAATCAGCTTGTTCAATATGAACCCAGGAAGACTAAAGTTATGCTGTTCCAAAAGGGAAAGCTTTTCAAAGAGCTGTCCAAGACAATCTCTCTTTCTTCTATTTGTCAAAGGGGAGAAAAGCCTCTGGGGTCCTGTTGATACAGGAAACATTGCTTTGACCCCATTAACTGAAAATAGGGGAAGAAAGAACTAACAAAATTAACTAAATTGGTATGAAATAGAATGGAGAAAGTAGAACTTAACATTAAGATGCATAAATTAATAATTGAATTCATATTAAAATGGATGAGGTAATTCTTTACTGATTAATAATTTGGTAATTTGGTATGTGTAAAATGTTGGCACACAGCCAAAGAGAGTGAGCTAGCAGTTTCGGTTTTAGCCTATAGCTAGTATTTTGAGAGGCAGACAACTGTAGACTAGGGCCAAATAAATGTCACTCCAACACTGCAGAGAGGGGTCAGTCAGGCATGCTTAGTCCAAAACTATGTAAGGGTCACAAGATCACATTAATAAACAGACCATAATACTAAGACTTGTTGTGTAACAAGTATGATTTACAGATTTTAAGTATGGACCAATCAGAGAGGGTTTGAAGGTGATTGGCAGATAGAATATGCTAATATCAGGATTGGGAAACAGCTAATCTGAAAGGGTCAAGTGCAGTGATAGGCAACCTGTGGCCCACAGGCGGCATGCGGCCCATCAGGGTAATCCACTGGTGGGCTGCAAGACAGTTTGTTTACACTGATAGGAGGCATGACTGCCCGCAGCTCCCAGTGGCCGTGGTTTGCCGTTTCCGGCCAATAGGAGCTGCAGGAAGCGGTGCAGGTGACAAGGACGTGCTGTCAACAGGCAAAAGTTAGTCAAGATGGGGAACCAGGAAAAGAACAGTTGAGAAGAAAGAAACCTAAAAGAGAGAAGAAAAGCAAAGAAGACCTGAAAGAAGAAGCAACCACAGGGTGACAGCAGCAGCAGCAGTGCTGCTGGGACAGAAAAAAAAAGATCCTGACAGAGGAGAGGAGGAGAAGATGACAGAGAATAAGCATTCCAGCTATTGTGCACAATATAGATAGAAATAGAATTAATGAGTATGTCTCTGTATGTCTCGGTTAATAAAGATTTATGTTTGTGTTATGAATGCTACTTTGTTCTATATGTATAAAACTGTAAGATTCAAGATTGCTGTCAGTGACTGCAGGCAACTGATCACCTCATGCAGGATGCAGCCACTTAGTATACCTCTAACTCAGGGGTCGGCAACCTCTGGCACGTGGCTCACCAGGGCAAGCATCCTGCTGGGCCAGGCCAGTTTGTTTACCTGCCGCATCAGCAGGTTTGGCCGATCGTGCTCCCACTGGGCCAATGGGAGCGGAGAGAAGTGAGGCGGGTGAGGGATGTGTTGGCTGCGGCTTCCCTCCACCTCCATTGGCCCGGGATGGCAAACCGCGTCCAGTGGGAGCTACGATCCACCGAACCTGCTGATGCGGCAGGTAAACAATCAGGCCCGGCCCGCCAGGGTGCTTACCCTGGCAAGCCGCGTGCCAGAGGTTGCTGACCCCTACTCTAACTATATATTTATGGTTCAGGTACTTTTAATCTGAACCCAAGGATTGTGCTAAGAGATTTATGTTTATGTTTTGATTTATGTTTAGATTAATTGTATCAGGAAAGACTGGTTAAAGAAAGAAAACACTTCGTTTTGGAAGTGTACTGTGTTGGTATCAATCCCTTCAGTGGAGGTCTGTATCCATGTCCTCTGTTCCGGGAAATTTACTGACGGGCATAGGGAAATCATTGGTAAATCCTGGTGATTCTACTAGGGCAGGCCCCCTTCTTTCAATTTGCAGGAGCAGATTAATAGGTTAACACTGGGGAACCTGGAAGTAAGCAATACAAGGGCTATACTGGGATCCCTGAGTCTGTTCTTGCGGTAACACTGTATGACCTCTCACCAAACTTGAATGATCAGGTAGCATCCGTTTCCAAAAATGCTTTTTTTCACCTCTGGCTTAGTAGAAAATTTTTAATTTTTTTTCCTGTGCATGGACCTGGACAAGTAATGCATATATTTGTTATACTTAGGGCTGGATTACACTAGCTCATTGTATCTGAAGATGAATGTGAAGATGCTCAGGCTCCTTCCAGTACAATGCAGCTGCCTACCTTCCCCGTGACAGGCTACTGTAAGCATACCAGGTCTATGCTTAAGTCTCTTCCCTGTCTCCCAGTCAGCTTCCAATGCCAGTTTAAGGTAGGGTGACCAGATGTCCCGATTTCATAGGAACAGTCCTGATATTTGGGGCTTTTTCTTATATAGGCACCTATTACCCCCTCACCCCCATCCTAATTTTTCACACTTGCTATCTGGTTACCCTAGTTTAAGGCCTTAGTCCTAATTTTCAAAGCAGTTAATAGATCAAGTCCCATCTACATCCAAAACCAAATTTCATTCTATGTGTAAGTGGAGGAATGGTCCCACTATTGTGGGGAACTTTCCTGGCTTCTGCACTACCCTGGTGAAATGGGCTAGCGGAAGTATCTGAGTCCTCGCTCCCACTTCCTTTACCCAGAGGCCTGCCTGACCTCGAGGACTCCCCTTGCACTCTCCTGTCTGGGAAAGTCCTTGTAACCCCAACAAGGCTGAGCCCAGGTTTCCTGGGGGGGCTCGACCCCCAACCTTGCTGTGGTCACCTAGAACAGGGGCTAGGGGGTTCCCACTCCAGGATACTCTCTCTGCACTAGACATTTCCCTGATCAACCGATCATTACATACAATTTAAAGCAAATACAATTAATTTAAAAAGGAATAAGGAAAAATGGGAACGGTTAAAGGAAAACACATCACCCCGCTCTGTGGCAGGGAACATCACAAACAGTGTCTCTGAAATTTCAGGGCAGTTCACAGTCTGTTCCTTGTAGGTCCCAAACCTCCTTCTCAGGCTCTGGCTGTGCTGCAGGGATGCTGTGGGTTGGACACTTGCTCTGGTGGTGGTCACACGTTCTCAGGCTCTAGGTGGCAGGACCCTTCTTCCCAGCATCGCCCCCACCCTGTCGGGGTTACGATCCCCCTGAAAGTCCGGCCTGCAGACCCTCTTGGCTGAGGTGTCTCCCTGTGCTGGGCCCACTGCCCAATGTCCCCCTCACTCTCCCCAGCTGCTCACCGCACCCAGCTCCGGACTGCTCCAGCCCCAACTCCACCACTGTCTCAGCTCCAGCTCTACTCTGCCTCAGCACAGCTGTGCTGCTACTCTGCCTCCAGCTCCCTGGGCTGGTTCTCTGGCTCCTCTGGCTTTGGTTGCTACAGGTCTGCTCCCAGCACAGGTCTGCTCTGCAGGCTGCTTCTGTGACTCTGCTCCCAGCACTGACCTGCTTTGTGGGCTGCTTTTCTGGCCCCTCTGGCTCTGGTTGCTGTAGTTCTGCTCCCAGGGCAGGTCTGCTCTCTCTGAGCTGTGCTCTGGCTTTGGGGCTGCATCCCTGCTCCCAGCACAGGGCTGCTTTTCTGGCCCCTCTGGATCTGGCAGAGCTCTGCTCCCCAGCTCAGCTTGGGCACCTGCTTTCTCCTTAACTCGGCCCCACTCTGTCTGATCCAGGCAATTCCAGCTTACACGGAAGACAGGACCCACCCTGGCCTCCTGACTCCTTGATTAGCCTGCCCGCCTTGTCAATCAGGCTGACCTGGAGCATTGGCCTCTCCACATTGTTCCTGGGGGCTGTCAATCTCAGGGTGCTCATTTCACATCGACCCTTCCCCTTTTTGGTACTGGGAGCTAGCCAACCAAAACACCCCCACTGAATGTTAGTAAGGGACAGTCCCCTTACATATGAACCACTCGGGCAGGTATGCTCCCCTGGGATAATCCATACCTCTAAGCCGGTACTAAAATATCTTCCTAACTCAAGAAGTGTTGCATCCAACATGGGAGAATTCCTTGTTTTGACAGATAAAGAGGAACTGATCTCAGAACTAAAAAAAATTGGCACTTTAGGCAAAACCAGACTGCAAATAAGGCACAATTTTTTTGCAGTGAGAGTTATTAACTATTGGAACAGCTTATCCAGGGTCATGGTAGATCCTCCAACAGTGAGAGCTTTTTAAAATCAAGACTTTATGTATTTCTAAAAGCTATGCTTTAGGAATTATTATGGCCTGTGTTACACAGAAAAGCAGACTAAATGATCATAATGGTCCCTTTTGGCCTTGGAATCTATGACTGTTAAAAGAAAGAGGACCAGTGGCTGAGCTTTCTTCAGAAGATGCCCTAAACTCTGGTTCAAAATGGAACAAGCTTTTGACCTTCAGACCTGTCTGCAAGGAAACAGACTATGTAAAATTTTAGGAAGAAACTTAGAATACCCAATCTTGTCCATCTTACAAAGCCCAGAGGCTGCAACCTCTTTTATGAGTATGTTAGGAGCTGCAGTTTTACTTTTTAATCATAGAAGGTGTGCATTGATACATGCATGGATTTGTGATTGGACTGATGCTTTATATATGCTTTAAATGGTCTGACGCACATTTGCAAGATACTACTGAGACAGCGAGACAAGGTGCATGTGATGCCCTGGCTCATTCTATATGCATATGCCATTCAATATACCTTAAATCAGGGGTCGGCAACCTTTCAGAAGTGGTGTGCCGAATCTTCATTTATTCACTCTGATTTAAGGTTTCGTGTGCCAGTAATAAATTTTAACGTTTTTAGAAAGTCTCTTTCTATAAGTCTATAGTATATAACTAAACTATTGTTGTATGTAAAGTAAATAAGGCTTTTAAAATGTTTAAGAAGCTTCATTTAAAAATAAATTAAAATGCAGAGCCCCCCGGACCGGTGGCCAGGACCTGGGCAGTGTGAGTGCCACTGAAAATCAGCTCGCGTGCCACCTTCGACACCCATGGCATAGGTTGCCTACCCCTGCCTTAAACCATAATTACTAAAACACCATGGCACTTCTAATATCAAAGGAAAATTTCAAGTCTTGTAACTCAACCAAATCAAAAAAAATTTTCATGATGCACATCAAGATATATTCTGTTAAGAAAGCCTCTTTCCCTGCCAATTTTTAGTTATATATTCCCAGATAGTTTGGCCCAGGATCTGATAACAACAGCCAAAACAACAACAAGAAAAGGTAGCACATTAAAAAAAATAATAATTAAAGTGTACATTTACCTACTTCTATACTCACAACCAACCAACCAGGGCTTTCTGGAACACATTTTGCAGAACATCACACCCTAAGACTAATCTGTTAAAGTTTCAGCACAATAAGTGACATTTTTGGACAGTTATAAGTGAATGAAAGAAGTGTTTAAAATTAAAACACTTATGCATCGATAGCTACAGTTAATATTCCAACTATACTATACTATAAACTGATTACACTCTGTGAAGTACAGGAGTTATATATAGGTCCTGGTTGCTAGCTAATTATCTATCTACAGCTATGTAAGTTCAATTAAACCAGAAAGATAGACTACTCCATCATTTCTGATATATTCTGTAAATGTTTTGCTTAATACACTAAAAGGAAATAATAAGGTATTTAATTGGCATATAAAACAGTTATATTAAGATTAAATGGCAGTACCACCAGCTGACAATTAGTAAGCCTGCTAAATATATGATGGCACCTCTTTTGAAAGTACTATTTATAAACAAAAATATAATTAGATCTTTTGCCTGCATTTGAAAAGGATACAAACCATTTAACTAGCTCCTGCCTTTTCTTGTTAATTTGACTTTATTCAGATTTTTCTAATTCAGAGAAAAGACTATACTGGGGTTGGCAACCTCTAGCATGTGGCTCACCAAGGTAAGCACCCTGGTGGGCCGGGCCACATTATTTACCTACTGTGTCCTCAAGTTCAGCCATCGCAGCTCCGACTGGCTGCGGTTCGCCACTCCAGGCCAATGGGGGCTGTGGGAAGCAGTGCGGGCTGAGGGATGTGCTGGCCACAGTTTCCTGCCACCCCCATTAGCCGGGAGCGGCGAACCGCGACCAGTGGAAGTCGTGATCGGCCAAACCTGTGGACGCGGCAGGTAAACAAACTGGCCCGGCCCACCAGAGTGCTTACCCTAGGGAGCCGTATGCCTGAGATTGCCAATCCCTGGACTATACGATGTATTAGCTGATGTGGTGTTTATCGCCACTGCCTTATTATGGATGCAGCATCTGATGTGATCAAGTATGTGTGTGAGATAGATTATGTTACCTTGTTATCAGTCTGCAAGAAAGATGTATTAATTGTAGTATTTATCACTGTAAATAGCACAGGCTTGTGTTTTGGAGCAGTTGCACTAGTGTAATTTACTGCCTCCATCTCTAAGACCAGCCTGTATGAATTGACAGGCCAGTGTATCAGTAGGCAACTAAAATTCTGAAATGTGTCATGACCCATGGGCTTTGAACCTGGGTCTACAGGAGCAGCCATGCTTCAGGCCTCCACTTGCACCCTACTGACAAGTCCTGACCCAGGGCCCATGAAGGCCTGCTCTAATTTGAGGGTCCGACCCTCATGTCCCATTGGTGCAATCTCAGAGCAGCCAGGAACAGGAAGATGTCCCCCTAAGCCAGGAACAGGCACATGTCTGAACAACTGGGATCTGCACTGCTCTGGAGTTTGTATCTTGTGCCCCCCACTCCAGCTCCCCTGGGTTGACTTTCTGATGTCCTGATCTGGCTTGGCTCCTGACTTGTGGTTTTGATCTTTGGTTTGTCCTCTGCCTCTGATTCCCTGGTATCCTGATCCAGGTTACTGTCTTGTGGTTCTGATCTCCAGTTTTTCTCCTGCTTCTGATCTCCCAGGTATTCTGACTCAGCTTACTCTCAACTCCTGACTGTGGACTCTGGCTCTGCCCATGACCCTGCCTTGATAAAATTCAGTGTTCAAACTTTCCAGTTTGTGGAGCACTGGTCATTTACAAACATTTCCACAATGGTCTTTGCAGGGGATTTCAGTTATGAACAGTGGTTGGGCACATTCTGGAAATCCCATGAAGACACATGGCAATTTCCTGTTTGATTATCTGAGCTATGCTAGCATAATCCTGAATTGTACTTGCAGCTTACAGTGGCAGAAGGGGGTTCTCCATTGCTGTAGAAACTCCATCTCCCTGAGTGATGATAGGTATGAAGATGGAAGTGCCTCCCAGAATAACAGTAATGAGGTCGACAGAAGCATTCTTCCATAACCTAGCTGCATCTAGCTGTGGATTTTTTACACCTCCAAGCTATGTCAACTTATGTTTAAAGTGTAGAACTGGTCTGAGTCTTCTCTCTGAGCCACTTAGAGAGGGGAAAAAAAGGCCAAATTCATTACTAATGTTTGGGGGAACAACATCATTTATTTCATTAGAGCTATGCTCATTTATCTTAGACCTGAATTTTACCTCTCAGTCCCATATACGCTATGAAAACCAACAAGCATCAATTGCTGCAGACCCTTGTCTGTTATCTTTACTTAAATAGGTAGTACGATAGACTTCAGTGGGATTACTTGCCTATAGAACAGGGGTCGGCAACTCTGGTGGGCCAGGCCAGTTTGTTTACCTGCCACGTCAGCAGGTTCGGCTGATCACGTCTCCCACTGGAGTTTGCCACTCCAGGCCAATGGGGGCAGTGGGAAGCTGCGGCCAGCACATCCCTCAGCCTGCACCACTTCCCGCCACTCCCATTGGCCTGGGACTGTGAACCACGGCCAGTGGGAGCCACGATCGGCCAAATCTGTGGACGCAGCAGGTAAACAAACTGGCCCGGCCTGCCAGGGTGCTTACCCTGGCGAGCCGCATGCCAGAGGTTGCTGACCTCTGCTATAGAAGGAGTAATCACCTGTATTAGCATTTGCAGAACCAGAAAAGATGGTTTTACAATGAAGGCACTAGACTTCAAGTCAGGATTTTGAGTTCTCTTCACAGCACTACTATAAATTAGTATGTATCCTTGGACAAGTTAGTTAATATCTGTGACTCAAAACTGTAAAATGGGGATACAAATATTTCCACACCTCCGAGAACCGTTGTAAGAACAAATTCATTATGTGTGTCAAGTGTTCAGCTACTATAGTAGTGTTTCACAGAAAAGTCCATAAATAAATGAACAAATAAAAAATATTACGTGTCCTTTATTCCATTTCCACTCAACATTTCACAAACGCATAATTTCAAGTACAGTTGGCTATTGATATTTTTCTTTGATTCATGGTGGTCAGACACATTGAGAGAAAAGGAAATTTCCTTTCACAATATATACATATTTTAGCTCTCTTCCACAGCTCAGTAAAACTCAATAGTTGCACACAAATTGTTTAGGACTTTAAGGGGAAACATCTTTAATTCAGTTAAATTTAAAATAAAAATGCTAATTTTGCTGATAAAATGAGTTTTTGTGAAATATGAATATGTAGAGAACAAGTAAATTAAAACTCTTGTTTCTTTGAAGTCTACACTTTGTGCCTCTTACAGCATGTATAGTTAGTAATGTGTTAAAATCATTTAACTTCTCAGCGAATTGTAAATAAAAAAATATTTTCCAGGAATCATTTGGTCCATTCTCATTTCTATGCATTTATTCTGTTAATTACAAACAATGGGGAAAACAAACCTCAGGTTTCTCTTACAAAAATGATAAAAAAAATAAAAAGCCTGTTCTACAATAAGCTATGATTAAAAATACATATGTTACAGGATGCAAGAAAACCTAGAAAAAGAGGCTTACAAAAAGAGACTGTTATCATGTAAAATCCCCAGAATTAGGCTCAATGTTCTTTATTTACAAGTTGCTTGTTAGCCAAATAGCCTACAGCTTACCTGGGGGAGTTATGTTTGTGCTGGCAACTTAAGGGTAGCTATTGTACGCAAATGACCCATAGCAGCTCAGAATACTTTACTAATCATTGCTTTTCTCAGAGGACAGAAGAGAGGCAGAGGCTGAAGAGAGAACAGTTTTTACTGCATGGGTAAATAAGAAATAAAAAGTGTTTTGATATTTCTAACAAGGACTCATGCATAAGAAATAATAAACAAATGCAAAGCCTTTGTATTTCCCATGAACACTTTCATGGGGAAACAAACAACGACAATAATGATCACTTTGTGCAGATACATACCATAGCAAGAAGCATTTGGTTCTTGCTTTTCTCACATTGTTCTATCTCAGGGATCGGCAGCCTCTGGCATGTGGCTCGCCAGGGTAAGCACCCTGGTGGGCCGAGCCACTTTGTTTATCTGCCGCCTCGGCAGGTTCTGCCAACCCCAGCTCCCACTGGCCAATGTGGGCGGCGAGAAGCGGCGCAGGCGAGGGATGTGCTGGCCGGGGCTTCCCATCACTCCCATTGGCTTGGGATGGTGAACCGAGGCTGGTAGGAGCCGCAATTGGTTGAACCTGCGGACGCGGCAGATAAAAAAAACTGGCCCAGCCCACCAGGGTGCTTACCCTGGCGAGCCACATGCCAGAGGTTGCCGACCCCTGTTTTATCTTTAGTGCTTAGTAATAGCTGTATTGCAGTAGCACCTAAGACTTCCAGTAATGGACCAGGATCCCATATTCCTTGCCCCAAAGGGCTTACAAGCTAAACAATATATGAGTCCCATTATTATAGTATCCAAGAACCTCACAACCTTTAATATAGTTATACTTCTGACTCCTGATAAGGATGTATTATCATCGTCATTTGCCCACAATTACAATGGAAGTCTGTGGCAGTACAGAAAATTAAGCCCAGGCCCTCTAATTTGCAAATTAATGCCCTAAACACATTGTCCCTCTTCTTGATGCACTTATTTATTTTCTGGGATCACTGCTCTCCAGCTGGCCAACTCTGAAGGCAGTGCCACCACCAGCAGCAGCGCAGAAGGATAGCAGTACTGCAACCTCCCCTACAATAATCATGTGACAATGTATGATTTTTAAAATCCTATGACCTGGAAATTGACCAAAATGGACCATCATCAGAGAAAGAAAACATTTAACTTCATGAGAAAGAGGTACAGGACCAGAGTCACCAGTATGCTCGAGCGATGCAAAGCACCCACAGACCAGGATCTTCTATTGCAGGGATCAGCAACCTTTGGCACACGGCTTGCCAAGGTAAGCCCCCTGGTGGGTCGGGTCAGTTTGTTTACCTGCTGCACCTGCAGGTTTGGCCGATCGCGGCTCCCACTGGCTGCAGTTCGCTGCTCCAGGTCAATGGGGGCGGTGGGAAGCGGCAGCCAGCGCATCCCTCAGCCCGGGCTGCTTCCCACCACCCCCATTGGCCTGGAGCGGCAAACCGTGGCCAGTGGGAGCCACAATCGGCTGAACGTGCAGACGTGACAGGTAAACAAACCAGCCCCGCTCACCAGGGGGCTTATCCTGGCGAGTCGCTGTTCTATTGCAAACTCAGGTCTGATTTACAGCTATTTTATTTTGTCAGAACAGTGCAAAGCAGCCAGAGCATACTGGTGAATCTGTCTCACATTGCATAAAGTATTAATTAGATTGTTTGCAGTAAATCAGAAAATGGAATCAAGAAACTGATCACAATGGAAATTAAGTTTCTGTGCACCAATTAGATTTATCAATAAAGGAACAAAAGATACTGTTTTTCTGCATCTGCATCATTTTCACCAAAGAATACATATTCAGCCAAATAAGTGTTGCTTAGTTCATCTACAGGATAAATCTGAAAACCAGAAGAAAAAAATAGCAGAAGCTCTTTTGAGACAGTAAGCTGACATGAGGATTTGATAAATAATCATCATTAGATTTCTTGTCTTTTTGTCTCATTTTGTCAGGCACCATGTCACAGAAAATTCAAGCATAATAATGTATCATGAAAAGGAGCTTTAACAAATAATAATAAATATGGCTGTAGTCTCTGCTGTCACCCTTGCCATCATTTGTGTCTTCCAGCTCGCAAAGAAAACAACCCAACCGTATGTACTTAGCCATACTGAAATAATAGTTTTATGCCTTCATTTACAAAGTCATTCATTCCTCATCACTTCTTTCAAACAGAAGTCATCTCCCAGCCCTGTACACAGACTCTACCCGCCCCACCCTTCCCACCCCGGTTCCTGAGTGTCTTCATGGAAGACTGCACACATTGAACTTCAGATTGAGTGGCCTCTTCCCACCTGGTCACTAGGAAGTGCTGAATAGCTGCTGTGTCCATCAAACTGCACTACAGAAGAGGAGGAAACATGATATGCTTCTCCTTGAATCAAAAAATATCTTCTGGGGACAGAACAGGATGTGGTCTGCCTCCTCTGTATAGCAAAAGCAGCTGACTGCCTGCTCCAACTGGCAGCCATTGACTCTGTTAAGTGCAGGGAGAGAGATGCCATATTAACCCTAGCACATAGGAGGTGTCCTGAAGTTTCCCTAGCGACCACACACCAGGGTTTTGGGGGCCTCGCAGCCCTGCACTTAGAAAAGAAGGTGGTTGGCAGCAACAACAACCTGTCTGCAGTTAGTACTGATTAAAGAAGGACACAATAGCAGTTCATTATACAGGCAGTTGAGGGCATGAACAATATGTCTTACTGAAGTATGGTGGATCTGATCACCAGCCTCACACAATCAGTCCTATCCAGTTTAGATTGTAGCCCTAGAGCTCTTCACCACACAAACAGAAGGAAATGTGACTTGACAAGAAAAAGCAACAGTCCTGCTCTTGAGTGAGATTGTGGAGCTCTCTGGAAACTAAAGAGGCTTGTACTCCCCCAGTCAAAGGTGTCCACAAACCCTGCTTGCCCACTCACAGGCTTCTACTGCAGCCACAGGAGAGTCTAATCTCAGACTCTAATGGCGCTGGGGGCCGCATTGATATGCCCTAGTTGGGACTCAGACCCAGTCACTGAGGGGTCGGCAACCTTTCAGAAGTGGTGTGTCAAGTCTTCATTTATTCACTCTCATTTAAGGTTTTGCGTGCCGATAATACATTTTAACATTTTTAGAAAGTCTCTTTCTATAAGTCTATAATATGTAACTAAACTATTGTTGTAGGTAAAGTAAATAAGGTTTTTAAAATGTTTAAGAAGCTTAATTTAAAATTAAATTAAAATGCAGAGCCCCCCGGACCGGTGACCAGGACCCTGGCAGTGTGAGTGCCACTGAAAATCAGCTTGTGTGCTGCCTTTGGCACATATGCCATAGGTCGCCTACCCCTGCACTAGATGCTGTCTAGATAGGGTGGCTGATTCCTATCACTTGCCTGCTAGATTTCTTTCCAGAGCTGAGCTGGCTGCTCCCTTTCCTTCCCTTGAGCCCTGCCCGAACCTAAAAGGGAAGACCTGTTACACCCACATTCAGCACAGCATTTAAGCATGTGCTTAAATTGCTTAGGTAAAACTCAAACTAAAGTCAAATTGAATCTAATCCACTGCATTTCTTAGCTTCCTTTCAGGGAACATATTGAGTCTGGAATGATTTCCAAGTTTATAGTACAAATTTTGTCCACTACTTTGTCTCTCACATCAGGGATCTACAGTGCTAAAAACATGAGGTTATATAGGTTGAGCTAAAGAGGCAATGCTGTCTAATTGGGGATCTAGCAGATTCATATGTTCTGTGGGTTGGCAGAGAAGGAACTGGTGACACACACTCACCAGTGGATTTCATGCGTGTGTGATTTGGAGGTCCCCCTGAATCCACCCGTTGCATGATTTATTCTGTTTTGTTTATAATTTATGGTTAAACACACAGTGAAAATGTACTTAGTGACTTCATTAGGTCTTCTATAGTATCTCATACTAAAACGAGCAATACTCTCATATTGTCTCTATTTTGAATGTTATGTGGCAAAATGTGAAAGTAGGTCAGACTTCTAGCTGAATATAAAATCCTTGATTAGGGTAATCTATGAATGAGTGAATGGCATCTAAAAAATCTTGACGAAATACTATGGAAAATAAAGTTAACATGATATTGAAATGTGTGGAAAGACTTATCAAATTGATAACACATACTGGGTAAATTCCAGCAAAAATAAACAATACAAAGAAAAACAAAAACACTCTCCCCACAAACTACTCTGCATTTTTACATTTTTGATCATGAACATGTTAATGCATGAAAAATAAAATAAAACAAATTAATTAATTAATTAATGAGGAAGCTCTTGTGACAGACTGGTAATACCCTGTAATATACTGAACAAACCTTATGGAATTAAGACAAACTTAATTGAATTATATTACATTTTACTGACTTAGGGTTAATGCCTTTTGTGTACATTGTATTAAACATGCAGTTGGATATGTGTTATTGTGGAATTGTTTGTACTTGCTGTAGTAAGAGGGGATGCTAATATACTTCCTCCATTATTAGCTCTTTGAAGCCCACCACCCTGGAGAGAGATGCATACACTATTTCATACTGGATTCTCCAGGGCCAACAGACAAAGAAAACATTTTTGGATAAATAAATAGATTTTAAACTGGCTCAGGGCCTTGTTCCTGATCCAGCAAATGGACAGGACCTCTGGTCCATGAATGATCCCATTCTTATGGGTAGGGTTCGAAGGACTTGGCCTACTGAGACCCCATAAGACTATGTACTTGTTCTGAGATGAAGTGGTGATGAATTTTTGACCACAAATCCCATGAATGGGGTGTTGAAGGACTGCTCCTGCCAGAGCACATGATATGATCTGAGTGAATTCAGGTAAGCTTAATAACACACACACAGATTATTTTTATGCTTTGTAATGCTTTCTATGCAGTGCTTTTACTTAAGAATAAAATAGCTTACATAAGAAGGGCTGGATGGGTAATTTATAACTGTAGCAATTACACTTTTAAAAAGACAGCAAGCAGATGTACTTTAGTAGCCTATCTCTGCTGGGAAATATGCAGTGAAGGCAGGGAATTGTGCAGCCTTGAAACACCAGGGTGAGAAGGGAGTGAGACGCTGGTCTCTAGCCAGGAGAGGCAGCAGCTGGGGAACCAGAAGCCTAAGAGTGGGTGCCCATTCTGGACCACAAATACAGGTGAAGTTGCCTTGAACTGTGAGAGCTCTAGTATCTCTTACCATTCAGATACTTATAGTTGTCACTCCTGGATTTTGTCTCGAAGGGAATGGATCAGCATTCACATTGGACTCCCCATCAGTACCTGACCTAGGCCAGGGAAGCTAATGAACCAGTGAACCAAATTTGGTAATGAATCCTAGTCACGTGCCACCAGAGGGATGTTGCACATACACTGAGAAGACTCTGTCCTCAAATGTGAGGATATTTTTCAGAGATCTACAAGGCACATGGGAGTGGCTTATTTGATATGAAGTTCTTGCTTTTCAGAAGTTATGTGCTGGCAGATCTGACTACAGAAATGCTATCTCAATTCATTTGTATTTATTAACAAATTTTTCAGCTTAAGCGTTAGTCTTTATAATATGTTTTTCACTTTTGTGATCTTGCTCCTACAATATATGTGACTCAAATAGAAAATAGCTTTCTTAGTCATTTGTTTACTGGTAGCTATATTGCCTCTTTTGCTAACAGTGAATAGGATTATCTGATGAAAAATCAATATTTGGCTAAAGCCCTGTGGTCCTAGCAGCTAATCCTCGGGAACACTAGTTAACAGAGAATCTTGGAATGTACTTAGAATAAATGCACAAATTTGGAATTAAGACAGATACTTCCGAAACTTTATCCAGGATCTTCTGCCAAGTAATATTCTGTAGACCCTGGTGTTTTAATTGTGCAGTGATTGTTTTTTAGATAATCCTGCTTCAGTCAGTAAGAGGACAACACAACTGCATGTAAATATTTGTCAAGTCAGATAAAGGTTGACAGCCAACACATGCATTTTATTGAAAAAATAAATGTCTGAAAATTAAGTTTGCTTAATGACTTTACAAAAAAAAATGCAAATCAACATGATTCACCCTTCCTTAACAAATGTAGAAATGCAAGGTTGGAAGAGAATATGTGTTTGAATTTATCAAATACTAATCAGATCTGATTACAGTTTGAAAGAGTGAAACTATTTAATATACATGAATTCTCTTGATTACAATATTCTCTAGGATCAATAGTTTGATAAAACTGCTGCTATTTTACTTACTTTGCTTTACTATAGTATGTAGATTTTAAAAGGAAACAAGTTCATACCTTAGGTATACCTTAGGTATAAACTCTAAGCAAGAACTCACACGTAAGGAATTTTTATAATCAGGAACATAATGCTCCTCTAGAAACTGCTATGCCCCAATGGAATTTTGGTGGAATAAATATATATTTTTGGATGACATATAACTGGGTGAACTGAGTCCCCACCAATATCATTTTTATCATAATAATAAAGACATTCAAGACTAATGGGTAGGAAATATAAGGAAATATATTTACTTTGATTGGGATCATGCTTACAGAGGTGTGAATCAGGAGTTAGCCCACTGAATTATTAATAACTATATGTAATTAATCATATTGACTTAGCTCCTAATCTTGCGCCATTAAATTTAATGGGAGATTTGCCATTGACATCAATGGGCATAGGATCAAGTCATTAGTGCCCAAAGATCCCAGTCATGATCAGTTGCATGTTATGCTAGGTATTCTAAAAGCACACAGGAAGACATGATCGCTGATCAGAAGAACATGAAATCTTAATTCTAGGGAGAAGGACAGTAACTGAAATAAGATCAAGGGGGTTATGGAGGCTAATATCATTCAAAACTAGGTGATTCTGAATAATTGATTATTTATGTTGTTAAATATAATTTCAAAATATGTCTATCAAACTGTAATCTCCTGAGCTCCCTTAACATTCTCCCCTTGTCTCTGGGAAAAGGAACCTCCATCTTACTGTCTATTGTTGGGTTTTGTATTTAAATATACACTATCCTCAACTGCCACTATTGGTTCCTTTTTAAAACAGAAATGACCCTCAGAACCTTCTTCAGATAATGTGCCCCCTCCATCTATACCAGCCTTCTTCCCCAGCGTGCTTTTCCTATGTAAGTCTGGAAGGCTGCTAGGACCTCCTGCTGTCTCTCCCGCTATCCAGTGAGCAAGGGAGGATTTCTGTCTGGGAAAGGATTTATTTATTTATTTAACCCTTTAAGTTCAAAATATTTTGAAAACATGAAGCTTGTACTGTAGAAATGTGTTCTCTCATGCTACAAATTATGGGGTAATTATAATTAGGATTTATAATGCTGGCTTATTTCTCCATTCAGTCTTTCAAATATACAAGCCTAAGATGTTTATAACACACACTTTACTGTTCTTTTAACTTGCTGAATGTCACTGACTGCCAACTCACACTTTTCCAATTTGCCCAAGCAGGTTAGTCAGTTTTCTCTCATATTATAACAAAGGCTGCCAAAGTCTCTTAAGATATTGGCACCTGCTGTAGCATCACTCAAAACATCCTTTCTTTGGAGGAACATCGTCTGTAGGATTATAAGTACATTTTTGGTGGCATATTACAAAGTGATTCTCTAACTACATGTGAGAACTGTTATACTGCAAGATACATTTTAATGCACAAGCCATCTAGCCGGTTACCTAAGATTCAGCAAACAAATCCTCACTTTCTCCTCCTCTAAATTGTAAATGAGATCTGAGAAATATAGAATTGGTATCATCACAAATCTCAGTTGCATTAATCCTCCAAGGTTCCTTTGTACTATAGCTAACTCATACCTACTTAATATATACCTGGGCCCAGAGATCAAAAAGTGTTAACATGACCCTATCACTGTACAATACTAAATCAATAAATAAGGTTCAGGATTTCAAATACAGAAACATTGGCCTGCTTAGTCCCACACTATTAAAAATTGTTTAAACTTTTTATTTATAATGCAGAAAAAAGAGGAAAAGAAAAAAAAGAAAAAAGAAAAGAAAAACAAACCAAAAACAGCTAAAGCATTTCAAATGTGAAGTATTGAGTAAGACTTTCATTTTAACAGTATCTCTAATTCCCTTTCCCATTAGAAGCAGAGAATTTTTAGAAGGATCATCTGTCTGACAGTCTCTGAGATGATAATAAAGATGCTAATAACTGTCTTTTTTGGGGAAAAGAGAAGTTACTACTTGAGTTAGGCTAGAGCTGTTGTTGCTATTGTAATTAAAGTCTAATACTGTTTCCCGGAAAATAAAACAAGATAAATACACACGAAAGGGGAGAGAAAAGAACAGCATATATAGCAAATGCAGCTTCTGTCTTGGGTGCTAACTTTCATTTGCAACCTCACTGCTGGAGAAACATAGAAACAATCAGTGTTTTCCCCAGAAACTGAAATTGGTGTGGTGTTCGAATTTTCAGGGGCGGCGGTCAGGGCCGATGAGGGGTTAGACCGTGAGGGTGAAGGCATGCTGTATGGCACCATAGTAAAAATTGAAAAATGTTTCAGAACATTTTATTAGATTTAACTCATGTTTTAAAATCATCTCAAAAATTAAAGTTGGCTACTCAAGCCTTCTGTGAAGCACTACATCTACATCCTTCTTGGTTTCTTCTTATAATTTTGCACAACTTTGTTAATGAACTTCTTGAATGCAGTGCATTCATCTTTGGTGGCTTCTCGTGTGTCTGGTACTTCCATTCCTTCAATTGATACGCTCATTAGTTCATTCACATGATCAGGCAGAAGGCAATTTCTTTCAGAACACAAAATTCTATTCAATGATGAAAAAGAACGTTCATCTGCAACTGTTGTGACTGGGAGTAGCAAGAGATGAATTCCTACTTCTTTCATCCCAGGAAACATAGCACAAAGATTGGGTTGAACCACTAGTGATGATAAAAAAGAAGTTGATGTCAAATCTTCATTCATTCATTCGTCGGATGATATTCCACTCTGTGTTCAAATTCTCTATTCTGTCCTGAGCACATGGCAGCCCCATTGCTGGTAGTGCCTCATTCCACACAACTGTCAGTGGTTTGTAGTATAGGGATCTGTAAAAAGCTACGTAGTGGTTGAGTAGAATCTAAAAGTCGCTGTTGTCATTTTTTAAGAATCAAGTCTGTGTACTTTTTCAGTTGTCTTAACAAACACTTCTTGTCCTCTTCACTTAAGGATTCAATATAAATGCCTTCATTAGTCAACTTCTGGACTAAAGTCTTTGCTTCTTCCAGTACTTTTTCAATGGATAGCTCTCTGATTGATCCAAATGTAGCTTCTATTGCTCAGCAAAGATCTGTTGTAGCAGATGCCTGGATGGTATTGTTTAATGACCCAAGTGGTTTCAACAGTAGACTTACAGAAGAGAGAAAGGCAGTAGTCTTCTCTGAACATAGTAGCAAAAGTAATCCACCAGCCTCACTACTTAGATCCGTCCCATCTTGATAGATACTTTCCAAAGCCAGTAATAACAGCTGGAGTAATTTTAAGACAACAGCCAAGGATCGCTCATGAGAAAGCCGGAGGGTTTTCCCAGGTTGGACTAATTTGAACTTCAGTCCCAGTGTATCTTCTATATTTTCCAAGATATTCAGTATTTTTGGACTCTTCCTGAAAAAATAATATAATGAAGACATTAAATTAATAGCTTTTGAAGAGTCTGCAGCTCATACTAGCACTAATTGGAGTAGATGGCCTCTGCAGTGTGTATAGGAGAGATTAGGGTTACACTTTTCTTTGAGCAAAGCTTGTACTCCACCATGTCTTCCAGAGAAGTTTGCAGCTCCATCAAATTCACAAGCAGCCATCTGTTTGGAATCCAATTGACAAGCATTTAACTCTTGTAAGATGTGGGTTGTCACAGATGGAGCCGATATGTCTTCTATAACTTGAACATCTAGAAATGCATTTACTGGCCTACAACTGACATCAAGATAACATACACAATGACTTAATACTTGATGTCCATTTGCATGGGTGCATTCATCAGCCATGTATGCAATTTTTTTGAATGTGGTGAGAGAGTTCTTCACTTTTTCAATCGTTGAGTCTTTCACTGTTGTGCCACGTGCTTCTAGCAAGTCAGCTGAGTTTCTTGAAGAAAGATGGTGAGCATTTGTCTTGTTCAGAACCAGTGTTCAACTTCAGGATGAACAAGTAAAAATGAACTTAACATTGGCCTCCAGTTTGTAGTGTGTGGTTAAATAGAAAGTATGATGCCACAGCCATGTGTGTTCGCATGAAATGTGTTCTATCTCCAGCATTCTTAACAGCTTCATTAACAGTCTCCGGTGTTGTCCTTGTTCAGCAGAGGCTCAGAGTTCAGAGGTACTTTCACATGAGTTCACCTCCCAGGTGGGGGGCAAGAAGGCACCTTGCTCGTTCCTCCAGCTGCTCACTGTTCGCTCTGGCCACTGTTGTTCATTGTGCCACCGTTCACTCCATTGATCCATTGCCAATGGCCCTGTGCTGTCACCTTCTGCTTCCAGCTGCCACTGTGATCTCTGCGAGATGGTCTCTTGAGGTTCCACCAGCTCTCAGTGATTTCAGCTCTAAGTGGGGGAACCTCGCTGCTAGTGCAGACTGGTCCGTCTCTTCCACAGGAACACTGTCCCACAGCAGGTCTAAGCACTTAGAACTGATTATCAGTGATTTCAGCTGTAGTGATCACTTAACAAAACAGACTATGGAGCCTAATCAGCTCTGTCTTTAAATATTGGAGAGGGGCAGGTCAAATAGTACTTGTGACTCAGGCAGACCATGAAGCAGAACACCTATCCCCACCCTCTCTCTTAATGCCCTCAATCAGCACAGGCTAAGTACAGTTCTAATGCCCTTTGCTCATACATTAAGAACAACAACATTTCATTACCCCCACATTCAAGTGATTTGTAACCCAACCCCAGCCAAAAATCTATCACTTGGGCAACACAGCTCTGTTTGCTGGATATCTAGGTAGATTAGGTGTGAATGTAAATACAATCTGGTCCTGAAGCCTTTCCCCGCAGCTCATCACTAGCTGTCAGGGAGAGCTCATTTAAACTTTGCTACAAATCATAATTTGAAATTATTAGGTTGGCCAACATCACCAAAATGAATGCACTGACATTGTCATAAAAAACAACAGCTGTATAAGGAAGCTAGTCTATGTTCCTACTTTTCAAATCTATTATACATTTTTCAGATACATATATTTTATCATACATGTTATATGCTTTTAAAGTGTGTATTAATGTTTCAATTTCACTAAATTGGCAACACTGCATGTAACTAGTTCACAAAACTAGTGTACGCCCCTCCTGAGGGGGATGGGGGAGGGAAATCCCTGGACACAATCCATAGCTTTATCAGTCACTCTGATAGCTGGCAGAGATGTACCAGTGTCATGCTGCTTGGTGCATTCCTTTTAAAATCCTCTTTGGTTGCAGGCTTACACATGTGTTGCACAATATAAAGTCTTGGCTAGCAAAACAAGACTCTTATTTAGACTGAATGCAAAAAGGGGGGATAGAAAAGGGAAGAAATTAGGTGAGGAAGGAAAAGAACACATGAGGGAAAGGGTGACATCAGGAACCAAACTCTCATATCCCAGGTTGTGTTTGGGATTTAGCCAGAGCTGGTGGAGGTGCTGATGTCATCTGGGTTCCTCATATCGGCCTGGTCTGATCAGGACATCTCTCAGGACCAGGAAGACAAAAGCCCAACAATGTCATGCTGGATCTCAGGATCCCTAGAGATGGCGGGGGTGGAAGCCATTCTGATGAATATGGCTGCCTCCTGTCCACCCATCTCCCAGCTGTTATATCCTTGGGGGCAGCCGGTTTAGGAGGAATTCACTTGAGGCCAGACAGCAGACAGCTAACAAAACCACCATTTTATTTACAGACTCAGAGAACTCACCCAGCCGGCAGAAGCTGGCTGAGCTATCCCCTAATAATCTAACTCAGTTACCATAGGAACCAAAAAATAGTTCAGTAGTCCTAGAAACGAGCGCAGCTGGCTTACATTTCGAGGTGGGGGAGCCTCCACAATAGCTTTAACTTTTGCAGGGGCCTTATGAAGACCTGCAGAATCAATGATGTGTCCCAAATATTCAACAGAGGGCTTGAAGAATTCACACTTGTCTTTGCAAACTCGTAGGCCATACTCTTCCAGTCTTTGTAGGGTAGCCTCTAAATTCTTTAAGTGATCCTCTTCATGTCTTCCAGTGACCAGGATATCATCCAGATAGCACTGAACTCCTGACAAGCCACACAAGATCTGGTCCATAGCCCTCTGGAACAGGGCGGGAGCAGACGTTATTCCGAAGGGTAGGCGGCAGTATCGATAAAGCCCCTTATGAGTCACAATAGTCAACAGCTCTTGGGACTTTTCATCGACGTGCATCTGTAAATATGCTTGACTCAGATCAATCTTACTGAACTTTTGTCCCCCAGCCAGGCCTGCGAAGAGGTCATCGATGCGGGGAAGCGGGTATTGCTCTGCACACAACACTGGGTTGACAGTGACTTTAAAATCACTGCAAATCCAGAGAGAGCCATCTTTCTTCACGATTGGAACGATAGGAGTGGCCCATGAGCTATGGGTAACTGGTATTAGGACTCCATTGGTGACCAGGCGCTCCAGGTCTGCTTCAACTTTTGGCCTGATGGCATATGGCACAGTTCGGGCTTTCAGATATTTTGGTGGACTCTCAGGTTTAATGTTCAATGTCACAGTGATTCCCTTCATACTTCCCAAATCATCTCCAAAAACAGCAGCATGTTTCCTTAGTATAGGGGTTAGACTGATTTCTTCTTTAGTCATCCGGTGCACTTCTGCCCAGTTCAGTTGAATCTTCCCAAGCCAAGACCTACCCATTAAGGCTGGGTAGTTACCTCTCACCACAAACAGTGGCAATTTAGCCACCTGTCCATTGAGCTCCACCTTAACATCAATAGTGCCCAGCATAGGCACAGCTTCTCCCGTATACGTCTTCAGAACAGTTTTTGTTGCCTTAAGCGGAAGATGCTGTAGCTTTTCTTTATACACAGTCTCGGAGATCAGTGAGACGGCTGCACCGGTGTCCAGTTCCATGCGTATACTTTTGCCATCCAATAACGGGGTTACCCAGTATTCATGTGAGCCCACTGCCAAAGACAAAACATGCAGTGGCACTTTCTCTTGCGCTGAGGTGTCACCTTGATCATCCTGGGTCTGCTCTAGGGTATGCAAGGTTCCTCTTTTTGTTGGCCAGACCACAGGCCTCCTTTTCTTTTGTTTACAGGCACACTCAATGTGTCCCTTTTTGCCACAGTGTCGACACACCAGGTCCTTACACCAGCATTCCGATGCCTGGTGACCCAGCTTACCACAGCGGTAACATTCTTGACTCTGCACCGTTTTGTGGGTCAGTTCTTGTGACACTTTTTGCACCCTAGGGGATGCACCGATGTATTGCGCCTCCCTTGTAGCCAGTTCCATGGAGACAGCAATATCAACAGCCTTCTGTAAGGTAAGCTGAGCCTCTGTCAGTAGGTGCTTCCATATAGCTTCACTGTACAGGCCACACACTAACCTGTCACGCAGGGCATCATTTAACATCTCTTTAAATTCACAGTGTTCTGCTAGCTTTTTTAAAATGGCTACAAATTGTACAACTGTTTCATCTTCCTTTTGGTCTCTTTTGTGGAACCTATATCTTTCAGCAATTACATGTGGTTTTGGGAGAAATGGGACCCCAGGATTTCCACAATGTCACTGTAAGATTTAGTCTCAGGCTTAACAGGGTGTAGTAAGCTGCGTAGCAGGGAGTAGGTTTTAGCCCCTACAACACTTAAGAATATTGGCACCTTCTTTGTTTCTGTAATGTCATTTGCAATACCAAAAAGTTCAAAACGCTCAGTATACACATGCCACTGCTCTATATTCTCATCAAAAGGTTCCAGTGGCCTGGTCAGAGTAGCCATGATTTTAGTTTCACTTTCACAGTCAGTGCAAACAAGCAGTATTTTTATTTGTTTGTTTTGTACCTTGACTTCTACTTCCTTCTGTTACTGGAGCAGCACCAGGATCCCATCCATCGTCGCCACTTGTTATATCCTTGGGGGCAGCCGGTTTTGGAAGAAATCACTTGAGGCCAGACAGCAGACAGCTAACAAAACCACCATTTTATTTACAGACTCAGAGAACTCACCCAGCCGGCAGAAGCTGGCTGAGCTATCCCCTAATAATCTAACTCAGTTACCATAGGAACCAAAAACCATGACAACCAAATACACAACACCAGCCAGCAGTCATTATTCCCTCCCCATTCCAATGTCTTCCCAAAGGGAAGTGATGGGCAAAATCACCCATCTTTTCCTTTTTCTGTCCATCAATTAGACTTAATTTCTGACTCACAAATTTTGGTTCTTGTCTTCTGATCCCACCTTTATCTTATTTACCAGGCATAGTCTTAACTCATCCCTTGAGTTATATCAGTAGCCTTTTCCTTTTGATTAATTCAATCTTTCTGTCTTCCCTTTTTCACCTCTCTCATCAATATTTGTTGTTATAAGTGATTGGATCATTTTATAAACTTTTATCCACTTTCCCACCATTAGTTCATAATTATGGTAGGTGTGCCAGACCCCATATATTACAACATATTTTTCATAAAGTATTTAGTCTGTTCAATCAATATTTATTCAGAATGCATTTTTATCTACTGCCAAGGAATATTATTTAGTATTAACCAAGCAATATTCACCACCGACTCTCCCTCCGGCATGCAATGTATATCCCTGTAGAACTCGGGAGTTTCTTTACAAAGTGAATTATCTATCTGTTTAGTTAATGCTGCTATTTAATGGTCCAGTGTGAGGTGATGATCCTAGCATGACCCTGAGTCTGCACACCTTAACAGCAGCTGAGCATATGAGGGAAGTATAACTTGATGGGCTCTATTCTGCTATTCTCGCAAACCTAAAACTCCCGTTGATGTTACCTGAAATTTTGGGTGCACAGTACAGCAAATTCAGGCTGGTTATGAAATATTTTCTCGTTGGTGAACATGGAACCCTGCCTTATTGTGGATGTTCATGATGCTTCAGACATTCCCATAATCCAATGGGAATCAATCAAAATACCTGATCAGAGCTTAACCTAAAGAGTGCAAGCTCGGCTCCATTGCCGCTGGTATGGCAAAGAGAGATGCACAGTGTTAATTCAGAAAGAGAGACTACAAAATAAAAAAGTTATCAGAATAAAAATTCTGTTGATCCACATCGACTATAAATTAGCCCGGACTATTTCAATTGGGAGATTGCCAGCTAAAATATTAGTCATGAAATCAACTAATATATTATTAACGGTGTGAAGAAACTAAAGGTAAATCAATTGGTAGCTTTTCTCCTAATTAGATTAAGTGTTTTTTTATTTATATAAAGAGGGAAACATTTGAAATACACATCTTTAATGTTAATTATTACTTCATTCCCTTAATTTCCACAGTTCGCCACTCCTCTTTACCTTTCTTCCCCATTAATTCACTAGCTTGCCGGATAGGTTTTTCCTCAAGCTCTAGTAATTTTTAATGTAGTTCACACGCACAAATTCCATTAACAATAACGGGACCAAATGAAGATTTGCCTGTGATAGTAAAATATTGATGAATAAGACCCTAAGACAGGGGTCGGCAACCTCTGGCATGTGGCTCACCAGGGTAAGCACCCTGGAGGGCCGGGCCAGTTTGTTTAACTGCCGCGTCAGCAGGTTCATCCGATCACAGCTCCCACTGGCCGTGGTTCACCGTCCCAGGCCAATGAGGGTGGTGGGAAACCGCGGCCAGCACATCCCTCGCCCGTGCCACTTTCTGCCACCCCCATTGGCCTGGAGTGGCGAACTGCAGCCAGTGGGAGCCACTATCGGCTGAACCTGCTGATGCAGCAGATAAACAAACTGGCCTGGCCTGCCAGGGTGCTTACCCTGGTGAGCCAGGTGCCAGAGGTTGCCGACCCCTGTCCTAAGAATTGTTTTTTTTTAATTTTATTTGAATTGTATTTATATTTATATCAGGGGCATTGTTATAGCCACACACAAAAGCAATCTTAATGGAGATAATTATGTGAGCACTTCCATTAAAATTATTCTACCTTCATCTTTTCCCCCTCCCATTTATATTTTAAAAGTTATTAATTAGGTAATGGAATAATTTGTTAATGTTACCTACACTTTCATACAGAAACTTACCTAACCTTAATAATAGACAAGTCTAAATAAAGTTATCCCCAGTGTAGTAATGACAATGGCCAAATGGGTAAAATCCTACACTTCTTATTCAGTAACTTACTGGATAACTTAGGAAACCTCCCTATTAAATCAATGCGCCAAATTCTGTACTGCTTACACTGGCAAAACCCCATAATTTGGGCTGAAATCAATGGAATTACAGTGGTGTAATGAAGAGCAGAAATTGACTCAATGTATATTGAAGTAACTAGAATAAATCTGTGCCTCACATAAGCAGGAACAGCTCTCCTGGAAGTTACCTGCTTTCTCTAATACCTTCCTGTTATCTGCTCCTTCCACTTATTCAGCATGTCATTCACACCCATTTCTAAGCCAGATTCTGATCCCCTTACTCATACTTTGAAATTCCTTACTTTCATGGCTGAAGTCAATAGGCCAGATTCTGCCAGCCTTGATAGTAGCTTTCTCTGATCCCTTTACTCAGATAAGCAGCATTTTACTTATAAGTAATCTAATTGATTACAGTGGGAGTAGTAAGGTATTACCAAGGTAAAGGTGGCAGAATCTGGCTACTTGCAAAGTAATGTGATACCAAACATGACTAACAGTAGCAGAATTTGGCCCTACGGTAATAGCCATACATTTATTAATATTTTACATCATATTTTTTCTTCCATTTTTTCCCTTCTACTCTATTCCCAATAGCCCCCTTGTGGGTTTTTGTTGTTGTTTTTAATTCTACCCCTTCTATCATCCAGTCCTCTGGGCCTGGTTATGTTCCCATCCTTTCCTGCAGCTATAATCATGACTTTGTCTGATCTCTTTAGTTTGGACTCAGAGTCCTGCTGTCTCTTCTCCCAGGCTCTGACCAATAGAATTTTCTACCTTTGTTGATGTAATAGTAGGCTGAACAAAAAGGTAAATATCTGTCTCTCTTTCTCACCTATACACACAAACATTTTTTTTATTTCATTTTAAATTTCAGTGAGATTTTGTATTCTACCAAAAAAAAATCCCAAATGATTTTTTTTTCAAATTTTCAACATTTTTGTAATTAAAAATCATTTCAGTGAAGGGAAAACATAGACATCTTTACTTTTTCCCACTGACAAGCAAGGATGAGAGAGAGTAAAAAGGACAGGAACAAAACTTGACCTACATTATTATTATAATCATAAAAGCCCAAAATGATGAATTGTTCACAACATGTATTTGTTTATATTTGTGAAAAGCATTCCAGCTCCATTAGTTAAAGTGCCCTCTCTTTGTCAGGCTTTTACTGTTGGTTTCCTGGGAAGTTTAAAGGCAGAGTGATACAGAATATAGTGAAGCAAAGCCTTCAATTTTGTTAGAATCTAACCTTACATTTCCTCTCCACCCATAATTCTAGCCCTATAATTTCACAGATAACCTTTCAAATATAATTAAGCGTGAATCAATGCTGTAGGGAGAGTAGCTGTTAGATATCAGCAGCAGTGTGAGAAAAGGAGGAGTTTCAAGGGACCATGTGGAATCCTCCTGACTCAGCCTAGGTCCAGGGCACTGAAGCCTTTTTCTGAGACTGATCCCAGCCCTTCTCCTCCCTGTCAGAGATGAGCATTGACAGTCAATGGTTAGAACTGGGCTGAGGGGCCCAGGAGTTTGAGCCAGACCCAGGAGCTAGGAACCAGAGCCAGGCATCAGAATTGGACACATAAGCTGGTGAAGAATGTAGGGCTGGAGCAAGACAGGCACAAAGCAGGAATGGGGCAGAAACAGGGACGGAGCAAGACACGAAAAGGCAGGGATAGAATTAGGGCAGGAGAAGAGCAGGGCATAAACAAAGCAGGGGCAAGGGCTATCACAACTACAAGCAGAAGCACTGAGCTGCCAGTAACCCGCTTAAAAGCAGGCCTGCTGTCTCTCTTCTGCCAAACAAGTATGCCGGCCAAAGAGGTGTATCCTACCATGACCAAGCTGAGCTCATTAATCAGCCTTGAGGCTGGCCTACCTAGTCCTCAAGCTCAGCTGAAGGTGCTCAAATTTGACACTTCCCACACTCAGCTCCAGGTGTAGGGAATGTAGGAATTTCTATATCAGATTAGTCCAGCAGTCCATTTAGTCAAGTATCCCTTCTCCAGCAGTGGTTAGTATCAGATGCTACAGAACCAGACTAACACGGCTACCCCTCTGATACTTGACACCATGCAAGGAATTTATGATTTACCTTTTCTACACCATTCATTGTTTTATATACTTCTATCACAGAATCACAGAAATATAGGGCAGGAAATGGCTTTGAGAGATCCTATAGTTCAGCCCTTTGTGCTAAGGCTGGGCCAAGTATACCCAGATGATCCAGTGATGGGGATTCCACAACCTCCCTTGGAAGATTATTCCAGTGCTCAACTATGCTTATAGTTAGAAAGCTTTTTCCCTATTATCTAACCTAATTCTCCCTTGCTGCAGATTAAGCCTATTCTTGTCCTACTGTCAGTGGACATGGAGAACAATTGATCACCATCATCTTTATAATAGCCCATAACTCATTTGAAGATTCTTATTGGGTCCCCCCTCAATCTACTTTTCTCATAAGAAGATAAGAACGGCCATACTGGGTCAGACCAAAAATCCATCTAGCCCAGTGTTCTGTCTTCCTACAGTGGCCAGTGCCAGATGCCCCAGAGGAAATGAACAGAACAGGTAATTATCAAGTGATCCATCCCCTGTCACCCATTCCCAGCTTCTGGCAAACAGAGGGTAGGGACACCATCCTTGCCCATCCTGGTTAATAGCCATTGATGGACCTATCCTCTGTGAACTTATTTAGTTCTTTTTTAAAACCTGTGATAGTCTTGGCCTTCACAACATCCTCTGGAAAGGAGTTCCACAAATTTACTGTGTGTTGTGTGAAAAAATACTTCCTCTTGTTTATTTTAAACCTGCTGCCTATTCATTTCATTTGACGACCCCAAGTTCGTGTGTTATGAGAAGGAGTAAATAACACCTCCTTATTCACTTTCTCCACACCAGTCATGATTTTATAGACCTCTATCTTATCCCCCCTTAGTTGTCTCTTTTCCAAGCTGAAAAGTGCCAGTCTTATTAATCTCTCCTCATATGGAAAAAGTTCCATACCCCTAATAATTTTTGTTGCCCTTTTCTGAACCTTTTCCAATTCCAATATATCTTTTATGAGATGGGGTGACCACATCTGCATGCAGTATTCAAGATGTACCATGGATTTATATAGAGGCAATATGATATTTTCTGTCTCATTATCTATCCCAGGGTTTGGCAACCTTTGGCATGTGGCTCGCCATGGTAAGCACCCTGGCAGGCCAGGGTGGTTTGTTTACCTGTCGCGGCTGCAGGTTCAGCCAATCGTGGCTCCCACTGGACATGGTGCACCGTGCCAGGCCAATGCAGGCTGCGGGAAGCTGCATGGTCTGAGGGATGTGCTGGCTGCTGCTTCCCGCAGCCCCCATTGGCCTGGGACAGCGAACCGCGGCCAGTGGGAAACGCGATCAGCCGAACCTGCAGACGTGGCAGGTAAACAAACTGGTGCTTACCCTGGCGAGCCATGTGCCAGAGGTTACCGACCCCTGCTTTATGCCTTTACATTTCGTTAAGGTATTTGACCACATATTAGAGGTGGAGTCTGAAATTCAGAATTGCGTGCCTGCCAAACAACAGCTTGAATCTATCTTTGTTTTGTTTCTTATTGAAGTTTTCACTCCCTTTTGGAACTTTGGTGCGAAAGGCATCTAAGGCCTGGTCTACACTGGGGGCGGGGGGGTGTCGAACTAAGGTACGCAAGTTCAGCTACGCGAATAGCGTAGCTGAACTTGAACTACCTTAGTTCGAACTACTCACCCGTCCAGACGCTGCGGGATCGAAGTCTGTGGCTCCCCCGTCGACTCCACCACCGCCGTTCACTGTGGTGGAGTTCCGGAGTCGACGGGAGCGCGTTCGGAGTTCGAACTATCGCATCTAGATTAGACGCGATAGTTCAAACTCCGAGAAGTCGAACTCTACGCGTCGACCCGGCAGGTAAGTATAGACCTACCCTATGGATCAGCGCAGAACTGGTTCAAACAGATTCCTGCAGGGGAGCTGACAGTTTTACCTCAGAACTTTGGTGCGCTTGTGCCTATATAAACTCTGAGAACCCGCTGACTAGTTGCTATCCGTCCTAGAGGCAACCACAGTACCCTTGTATTCGCACAGTCACATGGACCAGAAGATCAGAAGATCATCACCTGCAAAGTAAATAAAGACATAAGCATTAAGAACTCTTACTGTGCTTACCAATCTCTGAATTCCACATAATTTTCAGAGAAAGGTATAGAAGTCCTGTTGATCGCTCACCCTCGGGTGATTGCAGAGCCAGGCCTCTCTTCAGCTTCAGCAGGTCCTGTTGATCTCCTGCTAAGAAGCAGTTGAGACCCAGAGTCCATCAGTTCCCGGTGACAACAGGACTATATTGCCTATCAACACCTAGAAATCGGAGTATTTCTAGAAATGGTGTAGTATCGGGGGTATTTTGGTTTTAGGTTTATTTGTTTGTTGCCAGGGTACCTATTTTGTTGGGCCTGGGTTTTAAACACAAACTGTCAAACCACATCTCACTGTTGTTTCTTATTAAGTTATCTGTTTAAATAAAAGCTGTTATCTGCTTACTTTATTCTTCTCTCTTCTTTATCCATTTGCATCACGGGATAGGGAGGTATGCTATCTTTCCTTTCTAACCCCTAGGTGATAGATACCGGATAAGGGTCCAAGATCCTGCTAATTAGCTGCAAGGTATTGCTGGCCTATACCATCCTCACCAACATAGTTAACATTGCAGGGTTAACAATTTATACAACAGCAAAATGATTTGAATGCTTTTCCCTTCTGTGAAAGATACAGTATATAATCAGGTCTCAAGTCATGCAGATCTAGAGTGAATAATTTGTAATATTAACATCATAGAAATTCTCATAGGAATAAACTGTTGCATTCCAAGACATTTAGATCTCATTCTCAAATAGAGTAGCTACTGTATCATAGATGATGAGAAAGTGATGGTGCATTTAAACAGCCACTGTTTGAAAAATGAATGAGGGAATTATTTTTGTGACTTTTGTCAATGATTACAGAATCAACTGTCATTGAGAAGGTGGTTTTATATGTATATATGATATTTTAACACTGAAAAAAAATGGAGGATTACAATGCAGGCAGCATAAAAACAAGATAGTATGACATGAGTTTGGGACTGTTAGAACAGATATTTAACGATGGCAGAGTTGCATTTACTAGTAGGATTGCCTGTCTCTAATGAGGGTAAGTGTGTTGGAATATTAAAGTAATTCACAGATTTTAACCAACCTTAAGTCATTCTCCCTCCCCAGTTGATCAGCCCCATTTTCTTATCCTTACACTTTTCCAGCTATGGGATTTTATTCACTGGATTTTTTTCTTGATTCTGTTTGATAGCTGCTGCCAATATTTATTTTTAAATAATAAATTCTTGGTTTGTTTAGTGACAGATGGGTTGCTAGATAATTTAATTCTGTTGGTCTGGCTTAACTGGTAACACACTCTTCTACAGGTTCCTATGCTATGTAGGTTTCTGTCCCACACAGGGCCAGCTCCAGCTTTTCTGCCACCTCAAGTGGCAAAAAAAAAAAAGACGAGCAGCAGCACTTCGGCGACAGCTCAACCATGCCGCTTCTTCTGCCGAATTTCCGCCGAAGACCTGGACGTGCTGCTCCGATACTGGACAGAGTGCCACCTCTTTGAATTGACCACCCCAAGCACCTGCTTGCTAAGCTGGTGCCTGGAGCAGGCCCTGATCCCACACCAAGAATTAAGCTCATCCCTAACACCAGCACAAGTAGTACTAGAGCAGTGGGGTGTACTGTTAGAAGTTGTGTTCTTTAGATAAGACATAACAATGTAGGACATATTTGACCACATTTAATAGCCCTATGTGGGTGTTGAAAATTATATGATCCTCTGTCAAACAAATATAATAACAGAATAACCCGTTTTAGGTCAATGTTCACTTTAAATAAACAAATAAAAGGTTCTAACTATTGAGCCTCGCTCCAAAGTATTCAGCAAAACTGAACATGTTTGATTTTTCTTCCTGATCCCAAATAACCCCCACTACTATTCATATTAAGCCAAATAATTATTTTAACTTTTCATGACTGTATCTGTTATGGCAGCTATTTCCTTCAACTCTGCTATGTGCCAGGGCATCCCTGGTGTCATGAGCAAGCAGTGTATTCTGTGGCAGCTTTTAATCAAAATGTTGCCAACTGTGTCTATATATTCATCACATATTTTCTGTATCATAATATTCTGCACAAAATGAAGTTGTAGTATCCTGGAGCCTTCCTACAATAGTCTTATAACTGGAAACAGTGTAATTTTGAGGGAAAACTCCATATTTGAAGTAAAATATAAAACAAACAATTGATTTAAAACATAATATGTACAACGATGGTCACCATTATAGAAGTCATCATTGTCAGTGTTTAGCACAGAGAGGTATCTCTGATATCAGTTTCCCTGTATGCTTCGAGCTAGAAGTAACAGCAGTAAAAAGAAAGAAAAAAACAAAAAGTTTTAAAAAGGGAGAGAAAAAAATAGATATTGGCATAATAAAACAAATTTGAGGACCATATTGTTCCTTTGATTGCAATATTTTGTAGTTATTTTTCAGACTTTGGATCATCTACAGTAGTGTAATAAGCTCTGAATTACACTGGAAACTCTTTGAGGCCTGGACCATGTCTTTCTATGTTTTGTACAGCACCTAGAGCAATGTGGCACTGATTGTGACAGAGGCTTGTAGATGGCACCAGAATGGATTATGGGTAGAATTTCTGTAAAATATTGTGTACGATTTAGTCAGGGGTGAAAATAAAATGAACTCTTACCGGTATGGGGGCCGGCTCTGCCCCCTCTGAAAGGGGCGGGGCCTTGGGCAGAAGGGGCAGGGATGGGCATCAACATCCCCCAGCCAGCCCATCTGCACTGCCTGGCCCTCACTGCCCAGGGCTCCAGAGGCAATTTAAAGGGCCCGGGGCTCTGGCCACTGCCACGGTAGCAGCAGCAGCAGCTGGAGCCCCGGACCCTTTTAAATCACTGGCCCTGGGGCAGCTGCTCCTTTTGCCCCCCACCCTTTGGTGGACCGGGGGGAGGTGGGGAAAGGGAAGTGACGTTAGCAGGGTCCTTAAAGCATTGCCTCATCAGCGCATTAAAATCAGGTGAATGGGCCAGTACTGGCAGCCACTTTTTACTGGTACCGGCCCGTACCGCCTTACTTTCACCCCTGGGTTTAGTAATGAAGACAAAATCTTCTTCCTCTCCTTTCAGCGTGATAAACCTGTAACTTACAACATGGAAAGATCATGAGAGGTGTCACACATGTGCAACTCTCAGTGATTTCAGTACTTTTCAAGATTACAAAAAGCCGAATCTTTGTCCCACCAAAATTAAAAGTAGTTTTGCCATGGCTTCAGTTGTACCAGAGTTTGCCCCATAATATAAGGACTAACACAGCAGTTCAGCTTTAGAAAAAAATGGACTTCTAAATTGTGTGGGAAATAGAGGCTCATCTAATAGTACTCCACATAACAAATCTGTTGTTTTACTTTATGCAGCCCTAATGATTTCCATTATCTCCTTAGTTGATAGAATCCATTTCGAAAACCAATAATCTCTTGAAATCGACTGAGCCACAAATTACTCATTAGAGAAAATTTTCAAAGATCATTACCTTTCCCATAGATTTTAGCTTTTCATTTCCTGGATACTCACTTGTAATGTTGTTCATAATAAGGGGAGGGGAGATTATTTAGTCACAAAAGAATGATTCTAATATTATTCACACTATTCATTTGTTGATTATTAGAACCACTACATTTTTATTAAAGGTCAACCCTGCATCACTTTTAACCTTGATTTTATGATCTCATGCAATTATGTTATAATGAAATGATAAATGTCATCATTATTGTACGTGTGCTGCAACGAAGGACTAAACTAGAATTGCATGTATTAAATATTGTATTTCTTTTCTTAACTATCAATCCCACACAGACAGACAGACACACAAACACACACACAGACACACACACACGCACAAATGTGGGGATTGGACTAGATGACCTCCTGTGGTCCCTTCCAACCCTGATAATCTATGATTCTATGAAATTGCAAGTAAAAACCAAAACATCTCCTCAAATAAATACCTGCATTTGAATTCCTTCATTGTCAGGAGTAATATCAGAAAAAAAGCCAAAGCAAAACAAAACCAAAAATAATCCATTTTTGTTCTGTCACATCAGATGTGAAAATCTATGCAGGATTAATTTAAAACAGTAATAGCTATATTTTAATCCATGGATCTCAAAGTGCTTTATTAAAGAGATCAGTATTAATACTCCCAATTTACAGATGGGGAAACTGAGGCAGAGAGAGGCAAAATGACTTGCCCAAGGGTGCCCAATTGCAGATCAAAGAACAAAATCCAGGTCTTCCCTCATCCTAATTCAGAGAGTCTAGCTACAAGTGCCTGTATCCAAAACAGATAAAGTAAACCAGAAATAGGGTGAATATAGGTAAGCAAAAATTAAAGTGTTACTTATCTTAACCTTTCTGTAAAGAACATGTAGTAAAAAGCATTTACTTATAGAGAGTTGAATCACTAGCAAAATGTAAAGCACAAGTCAGAATTTTGCTAATTATATATTTTAAAGATATCATGTATATTAATAGTCTCATAGAAATCAGACCTTACAATGTTTTAGTAAAAAATGCCATCATCAGATATTTAATACTTTAATTTATGGCTGCTAACTGTTACTTTAAGTTTTACTATAAATTATGAGTTTAGAGAATGTAAGCTATTTATAGTATGTGCCAGCCCTTCTGTGATTTTACTCACAAAAAAACCCTCAATGTACAGAAAATAGATATTGAAAATGTCTGAGTGCAGTTCCTCTTTTCTACAGAAAGGGGAAACACGACAAAGAACATTTAAAGATGATGTCCATCTTGTTTGAAACATTCTACAGCAGTCTATGAATCTCTACTTTCATTTGAATTATTTATGGGTCATGGATTGGATCCCAAACAGCTATGGGGGTCTCTGAAAATGGATCAGGAAACTAATTTTTAATCTTGCACCCTCTGTTCCCTGAGCCAAATGAAAACAGCATATCCAATTAATCCTGAACTTCGTCTAGGCGTGTGTCCAACATTAGGTTCCACATTTTTATGACTCACTCCATTAGCTCTAGTTTGAATCCTTAGGTGGTTTTACTAAAAAAACATCTCCTGCGACTCTAAATCAAAACATTTCAATTATTAACAACTATGTTTAGCATGTTCTATATGAGAAATAGAAGTTTTTAGAGCAAATTCTGCTGTCACTTATTCTGATTTTTATATAATAAGTAGGAATTATACTCCAAGTCCATTCAAACATCATGAGTTTAAAATTAGAAGCAAATTAGAAGCAAATTATCACATTCAGGTTTATAACCCAAATGGGATTCCCAAATCATCTCCAGGAGATTTCCCTCACAACAGCAAGGAGAACAAAAGAAGCCCTGTTGAATGCAGATCTCACAGCGCACACCTCTTCTCAGAGCTGTATGAATACCTGTTTTAAGGTGTGCATGGAAGGATCTCAAAAAGCTATGGCCAATTTTTTAAAAAATGGTCTGCCATTTCCACTGCCTCAGTCTTTGGAAGCCTATCTCAAGAAATGTTAGACCACATTTTTGGAGATGCTGAGCATTGGCAGTTCATGTTGACTTAAACTGGGTGTTCAGCACTTGTGAAACTCAATCATGTGGTTCAAGTTCAGCATCCAAAATCAGAGGCCATTTGTGAGAATTCGGGCTGATATGTGCATCTCTTACACCCTATAGCAGGGGTTCCCAAACTCTGTTTGTGGCTTGTTCAGGATAAGCCACTGGTGGGCCATGAGATGATTTGTTTACCTGAGCATTTGGAGGTATGGCTGCTCTCAGCTCCCAGTGGCCACAGTTCGCCGTTCCCAGCCAATGGGAGCTGCAGGAAGTGGTGGCCTGGGAGCTGCGAGCAGCCATACCTGTGGACACTTGGGTAAACAAAGCATCTCACGTCCTACCAGGGGCTTACCTGAACAAACCAAAAAAGAAGTTTGTGAACCCCTGACCTATTGGAATCCTGGGAGCCATCTTCTCCTTGCTGGTATTAGATGGATTGGTGTTTGGTGAGAAGGTGAGGTGCAATTAGGTTAAAAGAGTAACAAGGGGTTTTACACTGTTTAAACAGTGCAAAATAGTTCACTTCTATCAATGATAGACTGTGTATCAGTATGAGGAATGGTTCCTCCAGAAACAATGCAATATTTTGAATCCTTTTTATTTTCTTCAAATTCATGCTTCGTTTATTTATATTTCTCTATAGCTGTTGAAAGTCAATAAATAGAATCAAGTTTCAGGGTTTTCTCATCTCACCTAGTGAGTGTCTTTTTCACTGAGATTATAAATGTGCCTGTCTCTTATCTTTTGAAATTTGCATGCATCACATTTACATGATAAGCTGTGTTCTACTGATAAGTCAACAGTCCTCCAGAATTTCCAAATCTTATCAAACAAAGCTGCTTCAGAAACTGAATCTCACAACTGTTAAAAAAAAAATCTAAGCAGCTGCCATTATACTCTAAGTGTTATATATCATCTGAAAGATTTCTAATTCAGATGTTTTCTTTTTAAGTAGCTCTTTTTCTTGTTTTCTTCCTTCAACAATGTTTTCCTGGTATCTCCATCCGTCATACTATTACATACTGGCCAGCTTATTTATGAACAGCAAATGTATAAAAAATTACATCTTTCCTTTTACAGTTTCATCCATGTTCCACTCCTAGTGAAACCACTTAAACCTGCATATTAATTTATAACTCTCATTTGACAATGGAACACAATACTGATTTATAATTGGACCAAAAGTCTTCTGCCAGTGCTACTAAATTTCAAACAGTCCATACAATATATAGCATCACACACAAATGTAGTGTATGGTGACTACAAAACATAGGCAAAGTTAAGGGCCATTACTACCAGTCTGTCTCTAACTACAAAACTCTTGAGATGTATTTTAACACCAGAAGTATCTCAGTGGGTGAGTTTCTAGATAGCTTAGATTTCCACCTCGTTCCCAAGTTTTGGTCCTGTTGCCTTGATTGAAGTACAGGTGGAAAACCTGTGTTTCTGATAGCAGGGATGACTATTTGGAGATGAGAAGCCATTAGAGAAGCACCATGTCATCTTTGTTTGCAACTTTTTTTTAACTATATGCAAAGTTATTCCTATTGTTGTATCAAGTCATTTTAAATTATTCTAACCATGCTGTAAAACAGTACATATAACAAGATGTTGAATAGAGAGATAGTAAATGATCTTGACATTTAAATTGTCATCCTTAGGATTCACAGTTCACACCGCTCCTAGAGCTGCCGTGTCATTCTGTTTGCCTGTAGACTTAGGAAAACAATATAACATTGGTTCATATTAGAAATAATATCTTCACAACTATAATGTCTGTCTTTAAAGAAGAATTGGTCAAAAGTAAAAAATAAAAGAAGGAGGAAAGATGAATATTTTGTAAATTGAATTTATTGTGTGATCAGTGAGGTAAAAACTATGAATAAGCAATAAGTACTTGTCTGGCTATACCAAAAGAAGGACAGGAGACATTTGACATGGTTTAATTAGTCCGCAACATTATTATTAGATGTCTGGGACTATCTGGCAGATAAAAGTGTACAGTGGAGGTAACCCCATGTTTATTCCATAATTATCCAGGTGGGCTTTTACCAGCTCCTCCTCTTTTTCCATCCAGGTCCTTTCAGCAAATCCATTGCTGGGACCTTACTGTCCACACACCCCCTCCCAGGAGGTTTAAGGTGGGCTATAACAATGGGGGGTTGGCTCCCTGCCATACCAATCATAGGAGTCCCCAACGAGTTGTGACATATGGCCTACTGCCCTTCATGTCATGCATGAACAGAACCCTCCCTGAGCCTGCTGTGGGGAAGGCAAAAAAAACAACCCAACTCCACCCAAGCCAATATGGTGGTAAGGGAAAAATTCCTTCCCAGCCCCCCTAAAAAAGGGGCAGCTAGCGTAATGCACACAGCATGTCTTGACCAAACCTGGTATTTTACCACATAAAGGGGAGGGAGGGTGGGTTCTGCTTCAGACTGCTCTGTGTAAAAGGGAGCTTCAGGGGCAGGGCTGCCCCTCTTAAACCTTCCATTCCTAGGAGATGAGTCAGCGACCATGCTGTACCCTTTTCAACAGTTTTCATCTCCCCCCTGGCCATAAAGCACCATTCCCTTCATTCGGCCAGCCAGCCAAATACTACCTTGCCCCACTTAAAGGTGCAGGGCGGTCATTGTCTGGTGATACGGAAAGGACAGGAGACAGTTTAAATGGGTTTAATTAGGCCACAACTTTATTATTAGATGTCTGGGACTACCCGGCAGATAACAGCGTACAGTGCAGGTAACCCCATGCTTATTCCATAATTATCCGGGGGATAGGGGGGAGTTTACCACATCTCCTTCTTTTTCCATCCAGGGATTTATATTGAGGCAATATGATATTTTCTGTCTTATTATCTATTCCTTTCTTTATTATTCCCAATATTCTGTTTGCTTTTTTGACTTCTGCTGTACATTGAGTGGATGATTCAGAGAACTATTCACAATGACTCCAAGATCTCTTTCTTGAATGGTAACAGTTAATTCAGGCCCCCATCATTGTATATGTATATTTGGGATTATGTTTTCCAATGTGCATTACTTTGCATTTATCAACATTGAATTTCATCTGCCATTTTGTTGCCCAGTCACCCAGTTTTGAGAAATCCTTTTGTAGCTCTTCGCAGTCTGACCATTTATTCCTACCCTTTGTTTCCTATCTTTTAACCAGTTACCAATCCACGAGAGGACCTTCCTTCTTATCCCATGACTGCTTACTTTGCTGAAGAGCCTTTGGTGAGGCACCTTGTCAAAGGCTTTCTGGAAATCTAAGTACACTAAATCTAAGTACACATTGGATCCCCCCTTTCCACATGTTTATTGACCCCCTCAATGAATTATAGTAGATTGGTGAGGCATGATTTCCTTTTACAAAAGACATGTTGACTCTTCCCCAACAAATTATGTCCAGCTATGTGTCTGACAATTTTATTCTTTAGTTTCAACAAGTTTGCCCAGTACTGAAGTCAGGCTTACTGGCCTGTAATTACCAGGGTCATGTCTGGAGCTCTTTTTTAAAAAAATTGGCATCACATTAGTTATCCTCCAGTCATTTGGTACAGAAGCTGATTTAAATGAGAGGTTATAAACTACAGTTAGTAGTCCTACAATTTCACATCTGAGTTCCTCCAGAACTCTTGGGTGAACACCATCTGGTCCTGGTGACTTATTACTGTTTAGTTTATCATTTTTTTCCAAAACCGCTAATGACACCACAATCTTGGACACTGCCTCACATCTGTCACCTAAAAAGAATGGCTCAGGTTTGGGAATCTCCCTCACATCCTCAACTATGAAGACCGATGCAAATAATTCATTTAATTTCTCTGCAATAGCCTTATAGTCCTTGAGTACTCCTTTAGCACCTCGATCGTCCAGTGGCCCCAATAGTTGTTTTTCAGGCTTCCGGTTTCTGATTTACTTAACTTTTTTTTTTTTTTGCTCTTACTTTTTGAGTCTTTGGCTAGCTGTTCTTCAAATTCTTTTTTGGCCTTCCTAATTATATTTTTACACTTCATTTGCCAGAGTTTATGCTTCTTTCTATTTTCCTCATTAGGTTTTAACTTCCACTTTTTAAAGGATGTCTTTTTGCCTCTCACTGCTTCTCTTACTTTGTTAAGAGAGCCACAGTGGCTCTTTTTGTCTCTATTACTATGTTGTTGTTTTTTTTAATTTGGGGTATATGTTTAAGTTGCGCCTCTATTATGGTGTCTTTAAAAAGTTTCCATGCAGGTTGCAGGGATTTTACTTTTGATGCTGTACCTTTTAATTTTTGTTTCACTAACCGCCTCATTTTTTTGTAGTTCCCCTTTCTGAAATTAAATGCTACAGTGCTGGGCCACTGTGGTGTTTTCCCTGCCACAGAGATATTAAATTTAATTATATTATAGTCATTATTACCAAGCGGTCCAGCTATATTCACCTCTTGTACATGATCCTGTGCTCCACTTAGGACTAAATCAAGACTTGCCTCTCATCTTGTGGGTTCCAGGACTAGCTGTTCCAAAAAGCAGTCATTTAAGGTGCCAAGAAACTTTATTTCTGCATCCCATCCTGAGGTGATATGTACCCAGTCAATATGGGGATAGTTGAAATCCCCCATTATTATTGAGGATTTTTTTTATTTTTATTTTAATAGCCTCACTTGTCTCCCTGAGCATTTCACAGTCACCATCCTTGTCAGGTGGTCGGTAATATATCCCTTCTGCTATATTTTTATTATTCAAGCATATAATTACTATCCACAGAGATTCTATGGTACAGTTTGTTTCATGTAAGATTTTTACTTAATTTGATTCTACGCTTTCTTTCACATATAGTGCCACTCTACCACCAGGACTTGTGCTGTCCTTCTGATATATTTTATACACTGTTATTACTGTGTCCCATTTATTATCCTCATTCCACCAAGTTTCTGTGATGCCTATTACATCAATATCCACATTTAATATGAGGAACTCTAGTTCACCCATCCTATTATTTAGACTTCTAGCACTGGTATATGAGCACTTTAGAAACTTGTCACTTTTTAGCTGCCTCCAATTACTTTTTACCTGTCTCATATTGAATGAGACTTTGTTTTCATTTGACTGTTTCTCATCAGCTCCTACCTGTATTTTATCAGCTCCCATACTCTCCTCCTTACTAGGACATATAGAATCTCCATTAGTAGATCCTCCCCTACGGGATGTCTCTGTGCAAACCATGTGCTCCTCCGCATGTGTTGGCTTTTCCTCAGCCCCTAGTTTAAAAACTGCTTTACAACCTTTTTAATTTTAAGTGCCAGCAATCCGCTTCCATTTTGGTTTAGGCAGAGCCCATCCTTTCTTTATAGGCTTCCCTTTCCCAAAAGTTTCCCCAGTTTCTAATAAATCTAAACCCCTCCGCCCTACACCATCATCTCATCCATGCATTGAGACACTGCAGTTCTGCCTGTCTAACTGGCCTTGTGCGTGGAACTGGAAGTATTTCAGAGAATGCTACCATGGAGGTCCTGGACTTCAATCTCTTACCTAGCAGCCTAAATTTAGCTTCCAGGACCGCTCTCCTATCCTTTCATATGTCATTGGTACCTACATGTACAATGACCACAGGTTCCTCCCCAGCACTACACATAAGTCTATCTAGATGTCTTGAGAGATCCACAACCTTCGCACCAGGCAGGTAAGTCACCATGCGGCTCTCCTGGTCATCGCAAACCCAGCTATTTATGTTTCTAATGATCAAATCCCCCATTACTAATACCTGTCTCTTCCTAATAACTGGAGTTCCCTGCGCCGGAGAGGTCTCCTCAGTGCAAGAGGAGACCACATCATCTGGAAGGATCATTTCCCTTTGCTCCAGTTGGATGTTCTCCTTCCCTGAGACTTTCATCCTCCCCAACAGCACAAAGGGTGTCAGACCAGGGGTGGGACCATTCTATTGTGTCCCAGAAATTCTCATTGATGTACCTCTTTGTCTCACTTAGTTCCTCCAGTTCAGCCACTCTGATCTCCGAAGCCAGTACACAGTCTCTGAGGGCCAGGACCAAATGCACACATACACTACCTGCCCATAGGGCAAGTAATCGTACATGTTACACTGGGTGCAATACATTTGGTGAAATAAATTGGAATTCTCAGAGGAAAGTCCATTAAGTGTAGATAGGTGTCTCCCACATTCCACTGTGAGTTAAGTATCAGAGGGGTAGCTGTGTTAGTTAGTTAAGTGTTCCTTGATGAGCCTTGATGAGCCACTTAACTTGAATAGTCCCTTCAAGATGTGCAGGCTAAATACCTTCTGGACATTGCCAGAGGAGCAAACCTATCTGAAATACAAATATAGAGCCAATGCTCATAACTTAAAATACAAAAAATCATACATGCATACAAATAGCATAATCATATCCAGCAGATCATAACCTTTCCTTGTCATAGACACCTTACTTGACACACTTTGTACAAGATTTCTTGCAGTTATATAACAATGGTAGCAACAATGATCGACATGGTCATGTTTTATCAGATAACATCACAGTTATGTATTTGAATGGACACTATATTTATTCAGAATCTAGATCAAAGTCTACTCTCAGCTACATCAACCACTGATGTAGATGGAATTACTCTGCATTCACAACAGTGTAACTAAGACCAGTATTTGGCCCAAAGTATGCTTATAGGCAATGTAAAACACCTTATTCACATTGTGTAGTTTATAAGGGTAGTGGAATCTGGCCCTTTATTTTATGAGATTGGCCCTCATCATGCTTTTGATGTGTTCATGCAGCTCCCATTCAAGTCAACATGGATTCCCCCGACCCCTCATGCATAAATTGGTATTATTTTGTGCTTCATGATTAGCTACAAGAGCCAAAATAGCCCAACAAGGTATATATTTGTGCACTTTTTGGAAAATGAATTGTGCATTAATGTTTATTGTGCTTATTGATCTTAGCTAACAGTTTGATTTATACTGCTTTACCATGAAAAAACAGAGTGCATTTTTCAATTCTAGTTATTAGATTGCTATTTTATGCTTCAAGTTTATTAAATCACCTCTCCCTTTCTCTCTGCCAGCACCGATATTAATGCATAAGATCCTTTTGATCACAACTGTTGCAAAGAAAAGTCAATGGATGAATAATAAAGAAATGTTTTTGAAACAGAATTTTTATCTATTTAAGATATACAGAAACTTAAACGAATCTGGATGAAGATTTTTCTTGAAAGTTTATTATTTGATATTGTGAGCTCGTGACTTAGGAAGTGACTCAAAATCTATCTAGCGGGGCATCTCTGTAGCACTTGAAGAATATCTAAGAGTACATTTTATCTGTCATTTTTATTTTAAAATGAAACAAAACAAAACAACCCAAAGCTCAGCAATATCATTTAGTTTGGTCCATTGTCAATGATCTTGAACCATGTCAACTGGAACTTTGCCATGTTTGTGATACCCTGTAGTTACATTCCAATGTATATACTGTGTACAATCAATATCCATAATTCACTAAGTAGTACAGAGGACATGTTAATAAAAATAGCAATAGCATTTCTAAAATGCAAAGGCCTTTACTAATTTAAATGACTACAAACACCCTCCTGAGATATCTAAACAGGTATTCCCTTTGGGAATGCTGTCTACCTCACAGGAAACAGCCTGAGAAGAAAAGGAACTTGTCAAATGACAAAGAGGGAGACATTGTTGGAAATGGGATTATAACTCATGTGTTTCTGTCTCTAAACCTGTGTTCAAACAACTAGACTATGCATTCTTGTCCCATAGCCTCTGATCATACAGTAATGCTAATACTTCCAAAATAATTTTCTATTGTGAGAGCAGATTGCTCTGAGGAAACCAGTCACATTATTTTGAGATGTTCTCAAGAGTACTTATAGTCACAGCTCTCCAAGCACTCCTGCCAGGCTACTATTTCCCAATACAATCATTTAACTAGAGGTTTAGCACCCAGAAAATGTATAAGGACACTCTGTAGATATACCATATGTCTATACCATGGCAATTCATATATTCTGTAACCAAATACTCCAGTTTCTTAGATTTATCAGTGTTAGGAAGTCTAGTTTGATCTGCATAACATAGGCCAAATAAGCTCCCCAGCAATTTCTGTTTCAAGCCTATAACTTCTGTTTGAGCTATGGCTTATGTTTTGAAAGACAGCCAGTCTTGATTTAAAGACTTCAAGTGATGGAGAAACCACAACATCCCTGGGTTCTAATGGTTAATTATAGTTACCATCTATTCTAACTGTTACCTGACTATTTTAAAAACAGAAAATATAAACAGACCAAGAAATATGCAAATACAGTATTTTATGTACTAGAAAGTACTGTTTGTGAAATAATGCTCTTCAAAGAGGAGCAATCCCCTTTTTCCTTGTTTTTTGCTACCTCTCTGATACTCTACAATCGTCTCTCATTTTTTACTGCACTAGCTATTTAATCAAGATTATAAACTGAATGGGGCAGAGATCTGGTCTTCTTGTATGTCTATAAAGCACTAATGCTTACCTACTGCATTACACCACCAAAATATTAATTATTAAAATATACAATACAATGTAATATTTTATTAATGTTAGTGCTTCATTTTGTTAGATTTGTTTACTTTAACAGTTTCTTTAACTTTTCTCTCTAGCTTTTGTGGTTCCTCTATGATGATGAATTGAATTTGTTAATGATTACAGAAGAAAGATAGATAGGATCTTGTATTATAAGCCATGTGTAAAAAAAATCTTGTATGTGTAGATCAGGCACGCAAACACTGATCCATCAGAATGGCTGTGTAAACATGATGATTCATTGTAAAGATATCCAAGGGATCCAGCTACATAATTAAATTCACACAAAAATCAGTGATCCATATTTAATTATGGACCGGGTTGCTTTGTTTGTCTTTTCAGTAACTCAGCATTGCTACACAGCCACTCAGACTGAATCAAGTTTGTATATCCATATAAAACTGTGTCACAAGTATGAATGTACTGTTGCATTCCCAGAGCTCAAAAGTGCTCAGCATCTCTGACTCAGAACAGGGAATTTGGCATCTGAAGAACAACCCGAGAGTTTTATTTAGGTCACCATCACCAGTATGGAGTCTTCCACAGGTTAGTAGAGGGCTATTATTTTCTCCCAAGAATGGATTGCTTACGTCTACCAGACTGTGACCAGGACGCTTAGAAATGAAAAAGGACAAGGGGAGGAAGTTGGAAGATTTTTACAGATTTGGATCATGTCATTTCAGGGCCTGATGTATAGGACAGAGAAACCTGATAGTGACATTTGCTTGTCTCACTGTATGACTATTTATTGTCCACTGTTCTGGAAAAACAATTAAAGTGTGCAATATCTATTAAAAAGATTAAAAATTTTAAAAAAAAAGAATCCAGCAGGAAGAGCAGAAATAGCCAAAACACTAGTTGCACTGGGGACAGGGAGTAAAATAAGGACCCGTTGTGCCTTCCCTTTTCCTTCCCCCAGGATCTCCTAGATGCAGCACTGCGGAAGAGAAGTACCTCTCGGAGGGCACTAGGACCCATGTGGTACATCCTCAGCCATGTGGCCTTGGGGGAAAATTGTAAAGAGGAACCAGCCAGATACTGCAGCTGCTAGCAGCAGTAGCAGTCTAAGCAAGAACAATCTGGACATGGAACAGTGTACCGCGGCCAATGGGAAACACGATTGGCCAAACCTGAAGACGTGTCTGGTAAACAAACTGGCCCAGCCCACCAGGGTGCTTACCCTGGCGGGCCGCGAGCCAAAGGTTTCTTATCCCTGGTCTAAATGGACCAGTTAATGCGCAACAAGTGAGTGTGCTTAAGAAGTCACACCCTTATAGTCTTCATTGCTTCTCCGTATAGACATGCCCTTAGATACAAGTAACCACTTCTGGTGTTTTTTATGGGTTTATTGGAAAAACACTGATTTTTTTTTGATTTTTTTTGTATTGGGGGTGTTTTAGCCATGTTTATCAATTAAAAGTCAAAAACAGAATCCCTACTTTTAATCTATGAATGTCCCCTCTCCGTTTACTTTTCATTCCATTTATTTTGTCCCTCCGAGGGGAGAGGGAGCTGGTGAGGCAGCAGGGGGATGGTTCATGGAACTAACATGACGTTTGCATCTATCACATTGTTGAATCTGCTTATGTGTGTTCTTCCCTTTTCCTCATCCTCTCTCTGCCTTGTTTATTTAGATTGTAAGCTCTTTGGGGTAGAGAACATCTACTGCAGGGGTTGGCAACCTCTGGCAGGTGGCTCACCAGGGTAAGCACCCTGGCGGGCCAGGCCAGTTTGTTTACCTGCTGCATCGGCAGGTTCGGTGGATTGCGGCTCCCACTGGCTGCGGTTCGCCATCCCAAGCCAATGGGGGAGGCGAGAAGTGCTGCAGGCTGATGAATGTGCTGGCCATGGCTTCCCGCCTCCCGCATTGGCCTGGGATGGGGAACCGCTGACAGTTGAAGCTGCGGTCTGCCGAACCTGCCGATGTGGCAGGTAAACAAACTGGCCCTGCCTGCCAGGGTGCTTACCCTGGTGAGCCACATGCCAGAGGTTGCCAACCCCTCATCTACTGATCTGTGTTTGTACAGTGCCTAGTTCAGTGAGGCACCATTCTTGTTTGACCCTCAGAAATTACCATAATAAACATGATAACATAAAATTATAATTATAACAAGGTCCTTAAGGTGCAATAATAAAAGCATTGTGCATCAGGAAGTTTTCCCAACTTGGTGGAGCTTTTGATGGAATTCAATTGTCCATTCATTCTCTTCTCACTACAAAAAAACAGCAGGACTATGTCAAGCAAAAAGACCATTAGCCTATTGCAGGAGTTTTCAATCTGTGGTCCGTGGACCCCTGAGGTCTGCAGACTATGTTTAAGATTTCCAAACAGGTCCACAGCTCTAGTTGAAGTTTTTTAGGGGGCCCTCAAATGAAAAGGTGAAAGCTACTTGTCTATTGTAACACAGGACTTGGTGGATCAGAGTTGCCAGTTCATAAACATATATATGAAATTGGGAAGTTGCATGATGCATAGTGTGTCAAAGTTCCTCTTCTCCTCTAGTAGGTCCTGCGCTTATTGGCGGATTTCTTCCCCTCAGTGGTTTTCCCCTTGGATGAAACCCATAGTCTGGATCAACTACTCCTATGTCTGATTAGGAGTAGCGGGGCTAGGGGGGAACCCGGGCAGGCCCTCTACTCCGGGTTCCAGCCCAGGGCCCTGTGAATTGCAGCAGTCTCTATAGTGCTACTTGTAACCGCTGCTTGACCGCTACAGCTCCCTGGGCTACTTCCCCATAGCCTCCTTCAAACACCTTCTTTATCCTCACCATAGGATCCTCCTGGTGTCTGATGCTGCTTGATTGTATGGTGTTTTCCTCAATCCTCCAGTAGTACCCCCTCTCAGTTCTTAGTTCCTTGTGTCTCTTGCTCCCAGCTCCTCATGCACACTTCTTTCCTCTGGCTCCTCCTCTCCAGACTGGAGTGAGCTCCCCTTTTTATACCAGGTGCCTTGATTAGCCTGTCCTGATTGGCTGCAGTGCTCCAATCAATGTAGCTCTCTCCGGTACCTTCTAGAAAGTTCTTAATTGGCCCCAGGTGCCTTGATTAGCCTGGAGCAACTGCCATTTTGGTTCCCATGTTACTAGGGATTTGCTTAGCCTGGAGCTAACATACCTGCTCCTCAATACTTTCCTGTAGCCATCCGGCCTTGCTCCATCACAATAGATTCTGAAGAAGTCCAGCTTTTATAGGAAAACACAGAATGGAATACTATTCCAACCACATTCTAGAGAAAAAAAGCAGGGTCTCTATTCTAAGGTGATTATTGAAGATTCTGCCTATGTCTTGGTCTGTTAGTTATGGAAACTTTATCTATATAGTGGAGATATATCTGGTTTCAACAATTGCCTCAGCTAGAGTAGAAAGGTATTGAAAGATGTCTATGGAAGTCTGAAGATGAAGTAGATACCTTATGAACCGCAATGAGCGTGAGAGACGTTGAACTTTTATCTGATCTTATTTTATTCTGTTGTATATTTTGCGAAACATTTGAAGAGGTTTTCTACAGGCAGTGGAAGAAGAAGACAAAAAAGGCTACCGTATCTTAGCAACCCAAGACAGCTTGGGTGAATAAGTCCAGCAACAAATTGAGTGTCAAGAAAGCTAATGATATAGGATGTCCCCTGCCAATATTTTGCAATTAAAACAAGAGCTAAAATATAAATAAATAAAGTAACTGAAATCAAATGGCCACTAATGAAATTATGGACTAAAATTAAAGCTTTGCATTATTTTATTTTAGATAGCTGCTTACCTGATTATATACTGCTTGATTTTTTAAAGAAACTTTTAATAAACACATCCCTCAAGTAGAGCTCAGGGAATAAACTATAATCTATAGGTTCATATAAAAAGGGACCTGTAGTGACGATGGATATGGGCAGACTAAGAGGGTGTGAAGGTGATAAAGGATCAATGGTTGAAGGTGATGCTTGGTTAATGTGCCTTGTCTGTTTTAGCCTGAGGAGATAGCGCTATCTTTCAGCGTTCATCCACCTGATGTTCACCTGGTGATATCTATGCATGCTACAATACTGGTCCTTTTTTCTTCACCTGCAGATGCAGTCTCTTAACCTCTTGCATTTCTCATATTCCAACAGCCTCTTTATATGTCCTTATCCCATGCTGCAGCTGAAGGAATATTTAATCTTCAGTCATTTTTTTCTCGAGTTTTTTAAGGGGCTTGTTACTCTTCCTTTTCTGTCCCCTTGAGATGTCACTGCTGAGGTATGGGTGATGGCTCAGGAGATCCATTAAAACTTTCTTCATTTTGCAATGTAGTGGGGAAGCAGCAGATAAGAAATCATCATTATATTTTGCATCTGAACCATACCCGTGTTGCAAGTCTGGAATGCAGCTGTGTAATGTACAGATAGGGCTTTGCAGAACACATTGTTAGTGTTATCCTTTTAATATCATCCATCTTGTACATTTTTTCTCCCTATAACTAACACTGTTTTTTAGGAAGAAATGTGGGAAACAAACAAGCAAAAAAGAGCCATCAAATACAGATTGTTAGTGTAAATAAATTGTACTTACCAAAAATTCCTTTTTTCCTGAAATTGAATGTTTTTATTATAAATGTATGCCCTTAAATAATATTTATGATGTTGCACTCCATATGTTTTATGGAAATATGCTAATGAGTATGAATATAATATAACTGGAATATGCTTTATGCAAAAGGTCTCTTGTAAGGTATCATTACAAAGCTTATAATCTACTGAGTGTGTTCATCCTATTTCTAAGTATGTATCATTCTTGTATCTGGAGCAAGAAATATAAAGTACAACTCTGAGGTACTATTGTAATTATGCAAAGTGTGGGCCATTGGTTTAGAATCTTGATGGCTCCCATTTTCTAGGACAATTGGTTGTAAATGGCTCTGTTTACTTGCAAACCTCCCTGGATATGTGCAGGCCAGCCCTGGAAAAATGAAGAATGAGGTCTTACAGGACATGTGACCATGTCACGGGATACTGGAATCCGTCTTAAACCTGTTGCTTTTCCATTTAGAAAGAGGGGTGGGCATCCAGAGTGACAAAAGATTCCCGCCTTGTGCCAAAGCTATAAAAGGGAGTGTAAGAGAAAAAAGAGGGTGGCCAGTTACCACCTGAGCTGGAACTAACAAGGACTATACCAGGGGAAAGGATTGGACCCAGACTAGGAAGAAGTCTAATCTGTGAAAGAAGCTTATTGGGACATCTCTGAGGGTGAGATTTACCTGTCTTCAGTTTCTTAATGTATTAGGCTTAGACTTGTGTGTTTTTGCTTTATTTTGCTTGGTGACTTACTTTGTTCCGTCTGTTATTACTTGAAATCATTTAAATCCTACTTTTTATACTTAATAAAACCACTTTTGTATATTAAGGAACCCAGAGTAAGTGATTAATACCTAGGGGAGCAAACAGCTGTCCATATCTCTTTATCAGTGTTATAGAGGGAGGACAATTTATGAGTTTACTCTGTATAAGCTTTATACAGAGTAAAATGGATTTATTTGCAGTTTGGATCCCACTGGGAGGTGGTGTATGGGTGATGGAGATAGGAAACCTGCTAAGTGGTTTTCAGTTAAAGCCATAGTTTTGGGGGCATGGCTCAGACCTGGGTCTGTGTTGCAGCAGGCTAGCGTGTCTGGCTCAACAAGACAGGGTTCTGGAGTCCCAAACTGGCAGGGAAAATGGGCTCAGTTTTAATTTCAGCATATCAGGTGGCAGTCCCAAGGGGGTCTCTATGACCGAACCCATTGCAATATCTTTATTGGAACAACAAATGGAACTGAGTAGTAATAAGAGCCAATGGCAAAGATTTCTGAATATTCCCTCCTGTACTTGAGAGTACCATTTTAACATGGACAAATTACATTTGGATCTAAACATTTTAAAATGATGTTCATGGCTGTTTATAGTAACAATAACAACAGTGTATATCATATTCAATGACACACCGTGAAAGGCTGCTTTGCCATGTAATGTAGTTGTGGATCTGGAAAGAGGGATATCAAAAGGTTCATTGTGATGAGAGCAGGAGAATGGAAAGAGATTAAATGTAGGATAAACTTTTACATTAGGTGCTAAATAACTATTCCAATCATCCATGCCAGTGAAAATTAGCCTATTATACTGATTAGCTGTAAATGAGCAGACTATGCACGTTGCCTGTAGAATTTAGCTCTGTGACAGAGTGCTGGTATCTGTCAATAAGTCATATTTAATATGGAGTAAATGTATAGTAAAATTGAATTATGGATGTGTAAATTATTTTTCTGAACCTAGTCAAAAGTAAGGAAGGAAGCTCACCTTGCAGACAAAACAAACAAACAAACAACAAAAAAATCTACTAGAGCCATATACTAAACTTTTGTAAGGGGGTGAATTAGCACCTCTAATATCAGCCTTCCCCAGAGTGAGGGGATAGAAATTTTAGTCAGTGATTGTATTTGTAAGCCTGCAAAGGATTGTTTCAGGGGTAAAATCAGAGACATCAAAGTGGGGGAAATTTCAGTAAAAACAGATATACAGGGTACTTTACAAAAAAATCCTTATTTGCCTATTTTGTACTTATTATTATTACTACATGTTTCCCACCTCAATGTTGGTGCACAGGGTGGAAACCAGTCTCTTTCATTCTTCTCTCTCATTTGCTGTTGCTTCTCTTTGTCCTATGGTGTTGAGATAAACAGTTCTGCCCTCCATGCTAAGAGTTCTTCTTAATGTTTCTCTTAGGTGACCTTGTTTCCTCACTCCAGCTGGCTTCAACTTGATAGCTTCATGTGGGAGTCTGTGTGCTGGCATCTGAAGTATGTCCAGCTCCTCCTTCTGATTCTGGTAGAAGAGCTTCTGTTGGTAAGAAATCTTTCCAACCAAAGCCCCCAACATTTCCAGGTACTTGTTTTTAAAGGTGTCTACTTTTCTTCCTACCATTTTAGTATCTCTCCAGTTCTTACAGCCAGAAATTAGCACTAAGAATTACATTTGAATTAAAATGGGTGCCATCCTATCCTTGATGTCACTTCTTTCTTGAGGTCCCCATTGGTTACTATAGTGCTGCCAGGTAGATGAATTGTTGTACTTTCTTGATATTTTTGACTTCTAATGTGATATAACTGCTCAAGGATTTCTGTTTTAGCATAACTAATTTTGAGCCCTGCTTAGCCTGCTACTTTTGCAAGGTTATCTGTAACTTTTCAGGGGTGTCAGTAGTGTGATATCAACAGCAAAATCAACAGCAAAGTCTAGGTCTTCTATGCATTTGCCATCTACCCATGCTATGCCAGTGTTTCTGTTGTTAATATACTTCTTCATTATCCAGTCTGTGACAATGCCAAACAGTGGGGGTAAAATGCAGCCTCACTTCATGCCAGTGTCAACACTGAACCACTGTGTTGTCTGGTTCTTCACCCTTAAAGAGCACTTCCCACCTCCATACAGGGCCGTGATGATGTTGATGACAAACTGGAATTTCATAGGACTGAAGAATATTACAAAATGAATGTCTGTGGATGCTGTCAAATGCCCTTTGAAAAATAAATGAAACTGATTAAGAGGGGATATTTCCATTCTATAATTCACCTACCATCCTTCTCAGCGTGAATATCTGTTCTACACAGGATCTCTTGGGCCTGAATCCAGTCTGTTCTTCTAGAAGCTTTGCATCCACTTCCTCTTTCATCCCATATAGTTCTGTAAGAGAGAGGGAGAGCCTGGAGCACTGGGCCTGGTGTAAGACCTGAGGCTTGAACCATAGTCAGCAAAGTCAGGCCAGACCGTGAACCAAAGTTAGGCCATGTATTAAAGCAGATGCCTACGAGTTAACTATCGGATACATGAAATTGGCAAGGGCACTGCTAGCATTGCTAAAACACAGACACTCCTAAAGAGCAACAGATACTGGGTATGTATCAGAGGGGTAGCCGTGTTAGTCTGGATCTGTAAAAGCAGCAAAGAATCCTGTGGCACCTTATAGACTAACAGACGTTTCACAGCATGAGCTTTCGTGGGTGAATATCCACTTCTTCGGATGCAAGTAGTGGAAATTTCCAGGGGCAGGTATATATATGCAAGCAAGAAGCAAGCTAGAGATAACGAGGTTAGTTCAATCAGGGAGGATGAGGCCCTGTTCTAGCAGTAGAGGTGTGAAAACCTCTACTGGGTATGTATGTGAACACAATCCAAAAGATTAGCCCCTGACCTTACACCAGATAAGAGGGTTTGTCAGAAGAGATGAATAGCGATGTTTTGCTCGAGACATCTGGAGCAAGGTACAAGGGGAGTTAACAAGAAGGTGTCATGAAACATGTAAGGTGGTAAGTAAGTTGTTTGTCTCAATCTATAAATGTTGGGGTACCTCACCTTAATTCTTTGTGAGGTCTAGGGGACAGCAGAAATTCTCACTGCTGACTGAGCCATTCCTTGCCAGGGGGCACTCCTGTATTAGTGTAGCTATAGCTCCTATGTGATGCTAGAACTGTGATTTGAGGACAATAATCCTGGCTACGTGCCTTTGTCACCTAATTGTGCATGTGGTTTTCTTTATGAGTAACATAGAGGTCTGCTGAATTAGCAGGCTGCATTCTCTGCTAATGCTAATAACACTGGAGCTCCAAGAATATAAGCACTGACAAGCTGTAACAACCTGTTGTCAACATTCTTCAGCAGCATTATTAACAGTATTACAGTGCAGAAGGCTTTCCCTACAACAGAGAGTAATGTAACTGCTCTCCAGTTGTTACAGTCAGTAAGATCACACTTTTTTGGGTATTCTGACAATGCTTCAGTATTTTCATTGGTCAGGAGAGGGTCTCTTTTCCTCACAAACATCATTTAATACTTCTGTCAATTTCTTTAGGACGGTGGTATCAAGTATTCTTAGCATTTTTTCTGTAATCTGATTCTTTTCCACCACTGAGATTTTTTTTTTCAAATTTCTAACTGCTGCCTGAACTTCTGACATCTCTTTTGGACCAATTTTAATGTCAAGTTGATCAGGCTCATATCTTTCTTCAAAGTCTGGTGCTCAGGTGGGGCTAAGTCTATTGAGGACTTCTTTGAAATACCCTGCCCATCTGTTTTTCTGTTATACCTAAGTTGTAAGCATTTTTTCTCATTGATTTTTATTAGCCAATGCCCTATTTTGAAATTTCTACACATGGTTTTAGTCACTAGATAAACACTCTCTGGTTCCTATCATAAAAGCAGATTCAGCTTTTGATGCTGATTCAGAGAGTAATGTAACTGCTCTCCAGTTGTTACAGTCAGTAAGATCACACTTTTTTGGGTATTCTGACAATGCTTCAGTATTTTCATTGGTCAGGAGAGGGTCTCTTTTCCTCACAAACATCATTTAATACTTCTGTCAATTTCTTTAGGATGGTGGTATCAAGTATTCTTAGCATTTTTCTGTAATCTGATTCTTTTCCACCACTGAGATTTTTTTTTTTCAAATTTCTAACTGCTGCCTGAACTTCTGACATCTCTTTTGGACCAATTTTAATGTCAAGTTGATCAGGCTCATATCTTTCTTCAAAGTCTGGTGCTCAGGTGGGGCTAAGTCTATTGAGGACTTCTTTGAAATACCCTGCCCATCTGTTTTTCTGTTATACCTAAGTTGTAAGCATTTTTTCTCATTGATTTTTATTAGCCAATGCCCTATTTTGAAATTTCTACACATGGTTTTAGTCACTAGATAAACACTCTCTGGTTCCTATCATAAAAGCAGATTCAGCTTTTGATGCTAGGTCTTTATCATATCTCTGGTTTATCTTTCCACGCATTGCTTTTTCGCACTCTCTTATACTCCCTCCTTGGTATTTTTCCTCCAATAGTTCATTGGTCTTAACATTCAGAAGTATTTTTCCAGTATTTTTCTTGCCTCAGTGAGATGTCATGTCTCTTGGCTTACCCAGTTCTTGCTCCATCTAGGTTGATACCCAACTGTGACTGCTGCAGCTTCAATCACATTGTGTCTGAATGTTGCTCAATTTATTTCACATCTAGTCTGTGTCTGACCCTTCCTCTGCGTCTGGCAGTGCCTTAAATCTGTTTCATAGTTCCAGTCAGAATTTCTCACCGTAATCTTTTGTTTTCAGTGTTGCACTGTTGATTTTCTTTACCACTTTCTGTTTAAAATTGATCTCTCAAACTTAGTTTCAGTTTTTCAAACCAAAGATTGTAATTGCTGCTAACATCTGCTTAATATAACACCGGTATATCTTGGACTGATGACCTGAATCTTGAGCTGATGCAGTTGTGATGATTTTTTTTCTTTTTTCCATCTGATGATTCCATGTTTCTTTATGTTGATGGTTCCCGACCCATGCTTCCATTCCTTTGTTGTCACATCCTTCTTCAGCATTAAATTCGCCCATCACAAGGAGTAAGTCATGTTTAGATATTCTGTCAATCACACTTTGGAGGCAATTGTGGAACTCATCTTTATCCTTATTGCTATGTTCCTCTGTTGGAGCATAGCAATGTATGAGTGACATGTTTAAGAATGTGGTTTGTAGTCTAGTGCCTATGATGAATTGGCTAATAAGTTCCCAGTTGATGAGTGATTTTTCAGCAGATTCTGTCATAATGAGTGCTACTCCCTCTGAGTGTTTGTTGTCACTATGATCTGAGTAAATCAGATGATTCTTCTCTTGCTTGAAGAGCTTCTTATCTGCAACTATCAATCTGCTCTCACCGATACCCAGCATTTCAAATCTATAGCTGTCCATCTCCCTTATGATCTGTGAAATCTTGATGTTTGAAGCATTGCTTTTTACATTCTAATAACCAACTCTGAAGTGTTTTCTTGCTGCCAGAAACAAACTTTCCAGGATCCTCACCTCTACCTGCAACAGGCTTTCCCCAGGAGCCTTCATGCAGCATGAGGGTTTGGCAGTGTTTATTTTCATTGGAATGGTAGACCTAGTGATGGAGGATGTGGAGAAAGCTAGTGTACTCAATGCTTTTTTTGCCTCTGTCTTCACAGACAAGGTCAGCTTCCAGACAGCTGCACTCTGCAGCACGGTATGGAGAGGAGGTGACCAGCTCTCTGTGGAGAAAGAAGTAGTTCGGGACTATTTAGGAAAGCTGGACGAGCACAAGTCCATGGGGCCAGATGCACTGCATCCGAGGGTGCTAAAGGAGTTGGCCGATGAGATTGCAGAGCCATTGGCCATTATCTTTGAAAAATCATGGCGATCGGGGGAGGTCCCGGACGACTGGAAAAAAACTAATGTAGTGCCCATCTTTTAAAAAGAGAAGAAGGAAGATCCAGGGAACTACAGGCCAGTCAGTCTCACCTCAGTCCCTGGAAAAATCATGGAACAGGTCCTCAAGGAATTAATCCTGAACCACTTAAAGGAGGGGAAAGTGATCAGGAACAGTCAGCATGGATTCACCAAGGGCAAGTCATGCCTGACTAACCTAATTGCCTTCTATGATGAGATAACCGGCTCTGTGGATGAGGGGAAAGCAGTGGATGTGCTATTTCTGGACTTTAGCAAAGCTTTTGATACAGTCTCCCACAGTATTCTTGCCAGCAAGTTAAAGAAGTATGGGCTGGATGAATGGACGGTAAGGTGGATAGAAAACTGGCTAGATGGTCGGGCTCAACGGGTAGTGATCAATGGTTCCATGTCTAGTTGGCAGCTGGTATCAAGTGGAGTGCCCCAAGGGTCGATGCTGGGGCCGGTTTTATTCAATATCTTCATTAACGATCTGGAGGATGGTGTGGACTGCACCCTTAGCAAGTTTGCAGATGACACTAAACTGGGAGGAGTGGTTGATACGCTGGAGGGTAGGGATAGGATACAGAGGGACCTAGACAAATTAGAGCATTGGGCCAAAAGAAATATGATGAGGTTCAACAAGGACAAGTGCAGAGTCCTGCACTTAGGACGGAAGAATCCCATGCACTGTTACAGACTAGGGACCGAATGGCTGGGCAGTAGTTCTGCAGAAAAGGACCTAGGGGTTACGGTGGACGAAAAGCTGAATATGAGTCAACAGTGTGCCCTTGTTGCCAAGAAGGCTAATGGCATTTTGGGTTGTATAAGTAGGGGCATTTCCAGCAGATCAAGGGATGTGATCATTCCCCTCTACTCAGCACTGGTGAGGCCTCATTTGGAGTACTGTGTCCAGTTTTGGGCCCCACACTACAAGAAGGATGTGGATAAATTGGAGAGAGTCCAGCGGAGGGCAACAAAAATGATTAGGGGGCTGGAGCACATGACTTATGAGGAGAGGCTGAGGGAACTGGGATTGTTTAGTCTGCAGAAGAGAAGAATGAGGGGGGATTTGATAGCTGCTTTCAACTACCTGAAAGGGGGTTCCAAAGAGGATGGATCTAGACTGTTCACAGTGGTAGAAGATGACAGAACAAGGAGTAATGGTCTCAAGTTGCAGAGGGGGAGGTTTAGGTTGGACATTAGGAAAATTCTTTTTCACTAATAGGGTGGTGAAGAACTGGAATGGGTTACCTAGGGAGGTGGTGGAATCTCCTTCCTTAGAGGTTTTTAAGGTCAGGCTTGACAAAGCCCTGGCTGGGATGATTTAGTTGGGTTTGGTCCTGCTTTGAGCAGGGGGTTGGACTAGATGACCTCCTGAGGTCCCTTCCAACCCTGAGATTCTATGATTCTATGATTCTATGGTTCAGTTTTTATAACCTGTGAGGTGTTTTTTTACAAAGCTATTTGTAGGTGATGAGCCTTGTGCTCTACCTTCCATAGTTTATCCAGGCTTGGGATCATATAAAAGTGCATCAGGCAGAGAAGACGTGATATAACAGATAACTGACAGGGAGGAAAGGTCCCTTGTAGGAAGTACTCAGAGTAAAAACTGAGGTACTGCATAGTAGAATGAAGCATAGAGGATTTGCAAGACCAGTGATGCTGCCATACCTGAAGCTTCTGGGGGAATGTGACAAAGTGGGAATGTTCTTGATGTGTTATGTGAATGCTGAGTGGGGAGTATTGACCTGGGAAGGTTGCAGGGGAGTTGTGCTGGGACGGCCTGCCTTGGGGAAGGGAGCATACCTGAGCATGTAACCTGAGAAACTGCCTGGGGAAACTGGACAAAGGCTGGAAGAGGAGCTGGGGGAATGCTGAGTGAGAGGCTGAAGGGTTTTTCAGTTTGAAGCTGGCTGGGGAATGGAGAGGGGCGCCCCGACAGGGCTTGGGCTTCTCAATGGGGCTGTGGCCTCCCTAGGGGCTCCAGATGGACCTAACTAAAGGGGGTTCTGTTATCTGTACTGGCAAGACCTGTTTTGGACTGTGTTCCTGTCATCTAAATAAACCTCTGTTTTGCTGGCTGGCTGAGAGTCACGTCTGACTGCAAAGTGGGGGTGCAGGACCCTCTGGCTTCCTCAGGACCCTGCCTGGGTGGACTCGCTGTGGGAAGCGCATGGAGGGGCATATGCTGAATGCTCCAAGGAGAGACCCAGGAGGTGAAGCCGTGTGAGCTTCTTGCCCTGAAGACAGTTTGCTCCAAGGGAGAGGAGGCTCCCCAAAGTCCTGACTGGCTTTGTGGGGAGCAGTTCCAGAGCAGTTCCAGGGACTCCATGATAGGGAGAAAGCACCTCAGATGGCACCAGAACTGCTGAGGCCTAGATAGGTCCCTCACCCAAGGGTACACAACCAGCTAGGACAACCAAATGCTACTAACATGCCTGGGGCAGCTGTTAGGTTTGCCTATGTAATAGAGACTTTGATGGCTCGGGGGCCTTGTGGTTAGCATCCTTAGTGCCCCTTCCCTGTGGATATGTCTTTCAGTCCAGTCCCTCTTTTAATCAGAGGTGCAGTGAGGTGGGCAGGATATTTATGTGCCTCCTGTAGTAGGGGTAGTTGGTAGGAGAGTCCGGGCCAACCCACTCCACCGGGCACTGATCCAGGGCTCTTGGAGAGTGACAGTGCCTGGCCTTCGAAGGTGTTCACTGAGTTACCTTCTCTGGGTCTTTTCTTACCACTGGCTTTTCTCCACCAGTCTCCAGTCCAACATAAGGCAAAAAGAAAAAGAAAAGGCAAGTAAACTGTCAGCCCTAACTGGGCTCAGCATACAGTCTTATTCCCTTAGGAGGCTTTTCTGTTGCCCTTGTCACGAGCCTTGAGAGTAGGTCTGTCCTCCATCCCAGGCTTCATTGTGGGCCAGGGCTTGTATGTAATTCCTCCAGATTCTAAGAACTTTGACATTGGGGGTTAGGCAAATTCACACCTATGGAGAGATACCACTAGTTCAAACTGGATTTTCCAGAGATCAACAGACCAAGAAAGAAACTTGGGGGGGATCCTAACTTTAAGCTGATCAGGACCTTCTTTGTTGGGGTGATTTCTGGTAAGCTTATTAGAATGTGTGTAGACTCTTTTATTGTTTTAAGAGGTTTTCTCTGTAATGCTTTCATCTTACTCAGGGGTCGGCAACCTCTGGCACGCGGCTCACCAGTGTAAGTACCCTGGCAGACTGGGCCAGTTTGTTTATCTGCCGTGTCGGCAGGTTCAGCAGACTATGGCTCCCACTGGCCGTGGTTTGCTAACCCAGGCCAATGGGGGTGGTGGGAAGCCACGGCCAGAACATCCCTCAGCCCACGGCTCTTCCTGCTGCCCACATTGTCCTGGGATGGCGAACCGCGGCCAGTGGGAGCCGTGATCCGCTGAACCTGCTGACGCAGCAGGTAAACACACTGGCCTGGCCCACCAGGGTGCTTACCCTGATGAGCTGCATGCCAGAGGTTGCCGACCCCTCATCTTAATAATCATAGAATATCAGAGTTGGAAAGGACCTCAGGAGGTTATCTAGTCCAACCCCCTGCTCGAAGCAGGATCAATCCCCAGGCAGATTGTTGCCCCAGTTCCCTAAATGGCCCCCTCAAGGATTGAACTTGCAACCCTGGGATTAGCAGGCCAAGGCTCAAACCACTGAGATATCCCTCCCCTTTTTTATAAAAAAAAAAGATTAGGGTTAGAAGGGACCTCAGGAGGTCATCTAGTCCAACCCACTGCTCAAAGCAGGACTAATCCCCAAGCAGATTGTTGCCCCAGTTCCCTAAATGGCCCCCTCAAGGATTGGGCTCACAACCCTGGGTTTAGCAGGCCAATGCTCAAACCACTGAGCTATCCTCCCCTCCCCAATAAATGTGCTTCCTTAGAAAGAGCTGTGTGTTAACTTAATTGTGAGCAATTGCACTGTTTACAGCCTCTGAGGAGATAGCAAAGGCAGTCTCCCTTGCTGGGGAACTCACAGTCTAGGCAGGGAACTGCAACCTGGAAATGGCCCAGTCAGGCGGGAGAGAGACATAGGTCTTTGTTGTGTATTTGGTTGTCATGGTTTTGTTGCTATGGCAACTGAGTTAGATTATTGTGGGTTAGCTCAACCGGGTTTCAACCGGCTGAGGAGCTCTCTGTATATATGTAAATAAAATGGAGGTTTTGGTTAGCTGCCTGCTCTCTGGCCTCAAGTGATTGCTTCCTACACCGGCTGCCCCAAGGATATAACACTGGCGACGAGGGTGAGACTCCGGTGCTGCTCCAGTAACAGAAGGAAGTAGAAGTTAAGGTAAAGAACAAACAAACAAAAAAGCTGCTTGTTTGCACTGACTGTGAAAGTGAAACTAAAAATCATGGCTACTCTGACCAGGCCCCTGGAGCCTTTTGATGAGAATACAGAGCAGTGGCATGTGTATACTGAGCGTTTTGAGCTTTTTGGTATTGCAAATGACATTACAGAAGCGAAGAAGGTGCCAAATTTCTTAACTGTTGTAGGGGCTAAAACCTACTCTCTGCTACGCAGCTTACTACACCCTGTTAAGCCTGAGACTAAATCTTACAGTGACATTGTGGAAATCCTGGGGTCTCATTTCTCCCCAAAACCACTGGTAATTGCTGAAAGATATAGGTTCCACAAAAGAGACCAAAAGGAAGATGAAACAGTTGTACAATTTGTAGCCATTTAAAAAAAGCTAGCAGAACACTGTGAATTTAAAGAAATGTTACATGATGCCCTGCGTGACAGGTTAGTGTGTGGCCTGTACAGTGAAGCTATACGGAAGCGCCTACTGACAGAGGCTCAGCTTACCTTACAGAAGGCTGTTGATATTGCTGTCTCCATGGAACTGGCTACAAGGGAGGCACAATACATCGGTGCACCCCCTAGAGTGCAAAAAGTGTCACAAGAACTGACCCACAAAACTGTGCAGAGTCAAGAATGTTACCGCTGTGGTAAGCCGGGTCACCAGGCATCAGAATGCTGGTGTAAGGACCTGGTGTGTCGACACTGTGGCAAAAAGGGACACATTGAGTGTGCCTGTAAACAAAAGAAAAAGAGGCCTGTGGTCTGGCCGACAAAAAGAGGAACCCTGCATACCCTAGAGCAGACCCAGGATGATCAAGGTGACACCTCATCGCAAGAGGAAGTGCCACTGCATGTTTTGTCTTTGGCAAAGGGCTCACATGAATACTGGGTAACCCCGTTATTGGATGGCAAACGTATACGCATGGAACTGGACACCGGTGCAGCCGTCTCACTGATCTCCGAGACTGTGTATAAAGAAAAGCTACAGCATCTTCCGCTTAAGGCAACAAAAACTGTTCTGAAGACGTATACGGGAGAAGCTGTGCCTATGCTGGGCACTATTGATGTTAAGGTGGAGCTCAATGGACAGGTGGCTAAATTGCCACTGTTTGTGGTGAGAGGTAACTACCCAGCCTTAATGGGTAGGTCTTGGCTTGGGAAGATTCAACTGAACTGGGCAGAAGTGCACCGGATGACTAAAGAAGAAACCAGTCTAACCCCTATACTAAGGAAACATGCTGCTGTTTTTGGAGATGATTTGGGAAGTATGAAGGGAATCACTGTGACATTGAACATTAAACCTGACAGTCCACCAAAATATCTGAAAGCCCGAACTGTGCCATATGCCATCAGGCCAAATGTTGAAGCAGACCTGGAGCGCCTGGTCACCAATGGAGTCCTAATACCAGTTACCCATAGCTCATGGGCCACTCCTATCGTTCCAATCGTGAAGAAAGATGGCTCTCTCCGGATTTGCGGTGATTTTAAAGTCACTGTCAACCCAGTGTTGTGTGCAGAGCAATACCCGCTTCCCCGCATCGATGACCTCTTCGCAGGCCTGGCTGGGGGACAAAAGTTCAGTAAGATTGATCTGAGTCAAGCATATTTACAGATGCACGTCGATGAAAAGTCCCAAGAGCTGTTGACTATTGTGACTCATAAGGGGCTTTATCGATAATGTCGTCTACCCTTCGGAATAACATCTGCTCCCGCCCTGTTCCAGAGGGCTATGGACCAGATCTTGTGTGGCTTGTCAGGAGTTCAGTGCTATCTGGATGATATCCTGGTCACTGGAAGAAATGAAGAGGATCACTTAAAGAATTTAGAGGCTACCCTACAAAGACTGGAAGAGTATGGCCTACGAGTTCGCAAAGACAAGTGTGAATTCTTCAAGCCCTCTGTTGAATATTTGGGACACATCATCGATTCTGCAGGTCTTCATAAGGCCCCTGCAAAAGTTAAAGCTATTGTGGAGGCTCCCCCACCTCGAAATGTAAGCCAGCTGCGCTCGTTTCTAGGACTCCTGAACTATTATGGAAAGTTCATCTCACAGTTAGCCACACTGCTAAAACCACTTCATGAGCTCCTTGGGCAGAACAAGGCCTGGAAGTGGACTGAAGCCTGTGATGTTGCGTTTAACAAAGCTAAGGATGCATTGCTAAATTCTGAAGTTCTAACGCACTTTGATCCATCCTTACCACTGCAATTGGCCTGCGATGCCTCCCCTCATGGAGTGGGAGCAGTCGTGTCACATATTATGCCTTCAGGAGAAGAGAGACCTATTGCTTTTGCTTCACGCACTCTAAGCAAAGCAGAAACTAACTACGCCCAAATCGAACGTGAGGCATTAGGAATTGTTTTTGGAATTCGGAAGTTTCATCAGTACCTGTTTGGGCGAAAATTTACTCTTCTCACAGACCATCGACCTCTGACATCAATTTTTGGACCTTACACAGGCATTCCCCCATTAGCTGCTAGTCGTATGCAACGTTGGGCATTGTTACTTTCAGCACACACATATGAAATCAAATATCGGAAATCCACTCTACACGGCAATGCAGATGGCCTCTCAAGGTTGCCTTTGCTGGTCAAACACCAAGATAGTGCCCACAAGGAAATCTTCTACTTTGAACAGGTAGAGAATACACCCATCACTGCTACTCAGATAAAGAAGGCAACTCGCGTTGACCCAGTATTGTCCCACGTTATGGACCTGGTGATGCATGGAACATCTCGACAAACCTCTCCGGTCTCATCCGACCTTGTTCCCTACATGTCCAAGCGGACCGAGTTATCGGTCCAATCTGGTTGTTTGTTGTGGGGGAGACGTGTCATTATTCCACCACCACTGAGATCACAGATGTTAGAACAGCTACATTCCGGTCACTGTGGAATAGTGCGCATGAAGGAAATTGCACAAAGCTATTTTTGGTGGCCTGGACTGGACAGCGCTATTGAAGAGAAGGCAAAAGCTTGTATGTCATGTCAGGGTGTGAGGAATGCACCCCAGTGGGCACCCCTACACCCATGGGACTGGCCTGAAAACCCGTGGCAACGTATTCACGTTGACTTTGCTGGCCCCCTTGAAGGAAGCATGTTCTTGGTGGCAATAGATGCCCATTCTAAATGGCCAGAAGTCTCTATAATGCAGTCCACTTCTGCAGAGAGTACTATCCAAAACTACGAGGACTCTTTAGTCGTTTTGGTCTGCCAGAACAACTTGTGAGCGACAACGGACCGCAGTTCGTTTCTCAGGAGTTTCAAAATTTTATGAAAGCAAATGGGATACACCACATCACGTCAGCACCATATCATCCGTCCACCAACGGATTAGCTGAAAGATTTGTGCAGACAATGAAAAACGCTTTGAAATCAGCAAGGGGACAACACTCCATTCAAAAGCGTCTGGATACCTTTTTACTTTCCTACAGAAACACACCTCATGCTACGACCCACGCATCTCCGGCCTTTCTAATGATGGGACGACAGCTGCGCACTTGCTTTGATCTGCTGAAACCTTCTGAACCCCGACAAATTGTGCAACATCAGCAGCAATATCAAGTCATCAGACGGGCACCCAGAGCAAAAGACCGAACCTTTAGCCCGGGACAGCCAGTTTTGGCTCGGAATTATACTTCCAGAGCTAAATGGGTTCCGGCCACAGTCATCACTCACAGGACCTGTTTCCTACACAGTCCGGACTGCAGAGAATCTTACCTGGCGGCGACATGTAGATCAGCTGTTGCCAGGTCATGCCAGTCCTCAGGACCCATCTGCAGTTGAGGGGTCTGACTTCACCTCTTCTGGTGAGGGATCGAATCACGAGTCACCTGTTTCTGACTGTTCTCCTCCATTACTGCCGGCGGCTGAGATACCCCTTTGCCCAGCACGAGCTGATACCACCTCCTCACCTGTTCGTGCTGCGGACCCTGAGCCCCTAGTGCTTTCGGGTGCAATAACACCAGTAGTTCGCCGTAATCCACCTAGAGACAGAAGGCCTCCTCATCGGCTGGATCTTTAGCTAGGGCGAACCCACGGTTATGGGGCAAAATAATCCCCAGGGTTTAGCCGGGAATGGAGGCAGTCTACCCTCCTTCTCTAGTCTAGTGTGTGTTTTATTTAGGGGATGTTCTTATTAGGGGGGAGGAATATGTTGTGTATTTGGTTGTCATGGTTTTGTTGCTATGGCAACTGAGTTAGATTATTATGGGTTAGCTCAACCGGGTTTCAACCGGCTGAGGAGCTCTCTGTATATATGTAAATAAAATGGAGGTTTTGGTTAGCTGCCTGCTCTCTGGCCTCAAGTGATTGCTTCCTACACCGGCTGCCCCAAGGATATAACAGTCTTCACCCACAGATGGCTAAAGAGGTGGAAGCCTATGAGTGGGTGTTGTGTATTTGGTTGTCATGGTTTTTGGTTCCTATGGTAACTGAGTTAGATTATTAGGGGATAGCTCAGCCAGCTTCAGCCGGCTGGGTGAGTTCTCTGAGTCTGTAAATAAAATGGTGGTTTTGTTAGCTGTCTGCTGTCTGTCCTCAAGTGATTTCTTCCAAAACCGGCTGCCCCCAAGGATATAACAGTGGGCACCCTGATGGACCACAGAAGGGGAATACACGTGTTGTTACCTTGATATGTGGAACTAGTAATACACTTTTTAAGTCTTAAATGAAATTTAATAGGCTCTAACCTTAATATAACATGTCAAAGTCATATATACCTTCTTCTACTTATTGATTTTCAATAGAAAGCTGAAACTTTTGAAATATCAAGTTTTAGAGAAATTCAAATCTCAGCATTTAATTTTGTAAATTATGTGGCATGCCATCAGCATTTATCTTCTTCACTGAAGCTATGTTTAAATTTATTTTTGAATTAGTATCTTTCTTCACAGTTTCAGCAGGTCTTTAATCTTATTTGCATTACAGTGAGAATTTAAAAAAAAACAAAAAAAAACAAAACAAAGCACCTCTCTGCTGAAACCACTTCCCTTGTTATCAGCTTCCATTCACAGAATGACAGACAGATGATAAAGAAATTGGTGCCATTTTCTTTTGATTTTTGTACCATACAGAAAATGTCATTGTTTTAAACAGTGTAAAATAAGCCTATCCCATATTTATTACATTAGACATTGATGTGAAAACAAATCTGTGTTGCACACAGTACCTTTAAGGTCATTCATTTATGTGGCAATATTAAATGCAGCTTTAGAGTCAATTTAAAATATAAAAAATAGAACATGTTGCTCTACCATATTACTGTATTGCTACACATAAAAAGAGTTAAATTTAAACTCTAAAAATAAAGTGATCCAATTCAATTAGAACATGAGTTATATGGGCCAATGTTTAATTATCAAATTAAAATATTTTCAACAAATGTTATGGAATTTCATATAATTTGCATAAAATATAATAATTGAGGGAGAGAAACTATTGGTGTCACCTTACTTAAATGCCAGTACTGCTGTTTTAAATTCTTGATACACAAACAATTTAAACAATAAAAACAAATTCGTAAACCCGTTTAATTCCACTGAAAACAATGGGATTGTAGCATGGATGCCAGCACAGAATTTTACCCAGTGCCTGAACTTAGAGGACTGAATCATGTCTTTGCCCTATATGAGGGACAATATGTTGTTGCAGTATCCCTAGAGCAGCCCAGAAAGGAGGTTGTGACTCTGAGGCCCTGTCTTGCTGGAAAAAAAAGATCTGTTAACTCAACTAAATTAGCTTAACATGACTGAAAATACCCATTGAGACATGGGTTAACATGTTTGAAGCCATGTTCAGCCTAACCTTCCATATGCCTACGCTGCAGCTTGGAAGTGTGATTCCCAGAGTGTATAGAGGGACTCACACTAGCTCAGCTGAAGCTAGCATGCTAAAAATAGCAGACTGGCCACAGCTTGGGCTAGCCACCTGAGTCCAAGTGCATATAATCCCCTCGGTTTGAGCTCAGATGGTTAGCCTGAGCCACCGCCCATTCCATAACATCTACACTGTTAGTGTACTAACTCAAGCTGAACTAGTGTGTATCTTTCTGCTTACACTGGAAATCACGCCTCCTACCTGCAGTGTAAACGTACCCCCTGTGTAGCAGCAACTATTTTATTTGTATAAATAGGTTCTGCTCCCTTTGCCCGCAGCACTAGCCTTCCTGTGCTACAGAGGCCAACTGCCGCATATTCTCTCACTCTACCCAATTTTGCTTCCTTTGGGATGTAGAGCACATTCAGGCCATATTTGCCTGCCACACCTCTGTGCTTAGTGAATGTGAGCATTGTTTGCTGCACTGCAGTAACTGAGAGGGCTTCCTGAACTTTGTCTTCCATCATGCACCTGGCAAAAACATGCACAAGGTGGCCTTAGGTGTGTACAATCATATACAAATTGGATGAGATTTTCCAGGCCAACTAAAGGATTTAGACACACAAATTCCATTAACATTTATATTGTTTTTAATCAGTGTAAAATGAGATTTTCTCCAATTTAAATTATTATATAATACAATTGGAATTAAATAGAATCAATGGGAATGGTTTATTTACGTCCCCTTTGTTTCTGAAATTTTCAATAACCGATCTTCTAGGATACACAAAGATTAGCCCAGGATGGACAAGGATAGTGAAGCCTTGTTTATGTTCTCAGTGATGTCTGATGGTGTGGGAAGGATTCAGATTTTCAATCCTAGAGTACCTTTACTCATGGTATTTTGTAATGAAATATTTGTTCAATAACTAGCTAACTTCAATACAATATTTTACAAACCTGTGCAACAATGTTATTAAAATGTAAGGTTCTCACCAGCAAACTCTGGCTCTCTGTGTCTTACACAACCTGTTCAATGGAGTGGAGGGTTTGAGGCTTTTGGGCTGGGACATACCCACTCCTCTTCTTGCCTCATGCTCACACAGTGCTAAGCTGCATTGGCAGCACTGCCACAGGAGGCTGCCCTTCAAAGTGCTCCATTCCCTGTGGGAACTATGCAAAGGTGGAGATGAGAAGCTGCTCTAAGACTTTTGGTGTCAAAGCACCAAAGCCAAAGAATAGATGGAGAAGAAGGGGGCTGTTCCTTCCATCTGTCCAAGTTTCTACTGAATCCTAATGACCCAGGAATTTTGATGCTTTCCAAACCTAACTCTTGCTCAGCTAGGTTTTCCCTGTTCTAGGACACAGACAAAAAATACCAGCACATTTCCTGGTTATTCTTTTTTGTTTAAGAAATTAGAAGGGATTATTTTGTTTAATTTGGTCATCATCATCGGCAATCCCTTGATTTGAAGATGATCTCTACCACAGATTCCTGATATGATCCTGAGATGAGATTCTGGAACCACAGATCTGTCCGCAGTAGGTACAGACATTTCCTGGTGGTAAGCTGCCTTCTGGGAGAAATTTCTTTCTTTTTCCTTCCTTCGCTCTCCATTTTCAGCTTTGAGGGCAAGGTCCTTCTCCTTGAACCAGGCCACTGTCTGATTCAGGATGTGACACCATTGAGGTTGGTTGATGGCTCGTTCCTCCCAGTTTGTGATGTCCACACTTTCAGAGGAAATACTTAATCTGGTAGCACCCTGTGCAAAGCACTGCTGGGCCACTGACTGAATAAAATACTTTTATTGAGTTTAAAGCATCCTGCTAAGGATGAACCTGTAATAAAACCAATCCACCATAAGGCAAGCAGAGTGTCAATTCTGTCACTTTTTAAAAAACATGATCAGTTGATACATACAGGAAGTCCAACTTACAAATGGAACTGAGCACTGGCATTCAAATTCCTGAAAACAGGCTAAATTGGGCCAGATAAGTAAGGAGTTCTGTAAAATAGTGCCAAAACTAGATTAAAAATGGACACAATAATTATGGGTTTGTTATTGTATTGACTTTTTGTTGCTTTCTTTTCTTTTTAAACTCGTAATTCAGTAAGGAAACTTTCCTGCATTCACAGTAAATCCTTGCTGTCTCTAGAAATGGATTTGTATTTCTTTACTGATTAGATTCACTGATTAGATTTCTGTGAGTGATTAGTTTTGCAGGGCCAAATGTAGGTGAAACCTGTATCAGCAGAGCTTGTAACATTTAACTGCTACTGTAATGCAATTAGTCTAGAGGGTATTATTTTATGTTCCAGAGCATTAATAAACTGAAATTAACAGTGGTAACCATAGTAACAAAGTAGTGATTAATGACAGATACTCTAATTGCCATAGAAACAAATCTAAAACAAACAAATTGCTTGCTTCTCTCTACCAAAGTCAAACTGAGAGCTACAGAAAACACAATTATCAGTGAATAGCTTCCTGGTTATGTCAGAGAAAATGGTAGTTTTCAGTGTTATTTCCAGACATATTTTATTTTCTTCCCCAAGCTGGGCCTCATCTAACTTGTTAACACAAGAAGATATGATATTTTCATGCGGCTTACTCTTAGAAATAAACTTTTTGGCATTCTAAGTGCTGAAGGAAGTAGTAGGTTTTCTCTGTTCTGGGGCACAAACAATACCAACTCATTCTCAGGTTATGGTTTAAATTTAAGAAATGAGATTGTACTTTTTTTATATACTTGTAGAACCCCTACATTTAACCTATACTTATTTTTTCTTTATTACTCTAGACTTATTTGGATAATTATTAGGTAACTTACCAAGAAGTACTCCTCTCCTATGAATATAATATGGTATTATTAAGATGAGGTAAGGTAAGGATCAGTTTTTCATTTCAAGCAGGGAGACAAACTCTTTTGTTCATATGAAGAATACAACATATCTTCCTTAAATTTATGGCATAATCAACAGTGCACACACAATCTGTGGGTAAAGACTGAAGGCTAGATTTTCAACTATTGTAAATCAGCATAGTTCTATTGATTTCAGTGGAGCTGCACTAGGTTCATATAATGTGAGAGGTAAATCCACAAAGTATTTAGGTACCTAACTGCAACTTTTGATGCCTAAATTCAAAATTTGGATCCTCACAACCCCCTTTCAGCTGGTACCTAACCCTGTAAGTGCCTAAATTTCCAGAGAAGTCCCCTAAGTGCTTGAATTTCATATACAAAGACACCTAAGTTGTAACACTACTGAGCAGCTCAGCAGTTAAGCTCTGTAGGGTCCTCAAACTAGGTGTTCCCGTCTCCCACTTATTTTGCCTAATCCAGTAGACATGCTCAGAAGCCATTTACCAGATTGGGCCCAGCACAAAACACTGCCACTGAGGAAGTGGTTGATGTGTCCCCTCCTTACCCCAATAGTTAGAGCACTTGCTGGAAATGTAGGAGATCAGACCTGATTCAGAGTAGAGTTTTGAACCCCGGTCTCTGAACTCCACCCTCTAATCAACCAGGTTATACAGTATTTCTCAGCTGTTGAAGCTGTTTCACTTTGTATAAAATATGTGAATAATCATTTGAGCAGAGATTAGAAAGTGGTCTCCTGGATGAATGCTATCCAACTGGAATAGAGGGTCATTCTCTCTGGCCTAGTGATTATCAAAGTAATAGTCTCTAAATTTTTAATTTTTGATGATATTTTTCATCAAATTTGATTGTCAAAGAAAAAATGAAAAAATAATTGACAATGTTTTGCAAACATTTTTGGTCTTTTTGACAAGTTATGGAGTTGATCAGATTTTTTTAGTTTTTAAATATCACATTTTGAAAACCGCAGAGACATGGTGTTCTGATCGGATATGTTGCTGTTTCAGACACAACTTTAAACAACTTTAAAACATTAAACAACTTTAAAAGATACTGTGTGACCTCTACTCACTGAAGCTGAATTCTTCCCCAATCCCCTCCTAGAGTGGTGCAGTTCTGTGCATTCAAAAGACAATTGAGGTTTACCAATTTCCCTCTCCTCACTCAAATTATACTTGCCTGTAATTGAACAACTAGTAAATACACAAGTCAACAAATAATGTAGGACACAGACACAGGTAAAGTTGGCTGAGAAGTCTCCGGTGCTGCGGGTCTGATCCAAAGCCCACTGAAGTCAATTAGAGTCATTTGATTGACTTCAGTAGGCTTTAGATCTGAATCTAGATAATTTTGCTTTGGATGATTTCATTAATTTTGAGGCCAGCTTCACAGCTACCCTGTTCATTTCTGATTCATTGTGTTATTGTTCTATGGTTTCACTTCCTTTTTGTTTGCAATCTATGAATAAACTACAGTTTAATGTGGATTGAAAAAAAAACATACTTTAAGTTTAGCTCCTTTAAGATACCCACTTGTGAAAAATGTATGAATGATTTCCAGGTAATGATCAGGCTTTATAATGTAACTGGCGTATGTGAGTCTGACCCTTGTTCTTTCATTTATGTTTGTGCAGTACAATGCTTTGAAAAAAAATTCAATTAGTACTATTTTTATTAATATTTATTACATTTTTATGCTTTTAAAAAGTATTTACGGTGCATCTACAGGTTTATGTCCTTCAGTTGAGCCAAAGGCACCACAAACAGTAGCTTCCAATGTGCAGACGAACAAAAAGAGAAGAAGAAATGGTACTTTTTCATATTATCTGTATCCCTTGAACTCTCATAAGATGTAAAACTAGGCAGGGTTCATGTGAGAGAGTTGCTTCAGCACACAGGCCCTGATTTTCTGCCTGGTGATGGTTTGTTCTTGGGTAGTCTGTGATGGCAGATGGCATTTCTTGTTGCTGTGTAAAGTGCTCAGACTGTGTTCTGAGGTAAAATACAGAAATAAGCTATGCTTTCTTGCAAAAAAATTGTAGCACAAAAAAAGCAAACTTTTTTCTCCTACAATAATCACCACTGATTGGAAAACCCTAATGTTGCATCAGGAATCTAAACAGAACCTGAGTTTGCAAAGCATTTTGACAAGTGAGCAAAACTCCTCACCCGAGTGAGCATATTTTGTCTTTGCCAGTTCTTCAGAGTGTTTTCTTGTTCCAGTATAACTTCCATCTTACCTGCAATGAGTCTAAACTAGTCAGCTTTTAATCTAACTTCCTGTCTCTGACAAACCTGTAGGGAGAAGGGAAACAATGCTGTTAGAGCCTGTTGAAAGAGCCAAAGCTGAAAGTCATCAGCATAATGATGACATTAGCCCATGCATCTTTGTGGTTTCTGATAAACACCAAACTGCTCAGGCATACCACAACTAAAATCCTTGAGGAGGAAGAACAGTTACCTTGAACCACCTTCTTTGATTTCTCTGAAAAGAAAGAGTGGAACAACTTTAAGGCAATTCCTTAAAAAGGAGAAGATTCTAGAACTGAACCTAAAAACACTAGAAATCTTTTCTCAAGGCATGGCAGTTAAAGCCAAATGGGCAAAAACAATGCTTTCAGCTTTCCATTTGAATAAGTACAAGGCCAAGACAGTAAACATCTATTTTTGTGGGTCACCATGATGCAGGATCATAATCTGTGGTACCTGACAATAACTCTGGACCACACACTCAGCTTCTGTCACCACCCTGAACAAACCAAAAGGAAAACAAAGGCCAGGGTCAACATAATATGGAAGCTTGCAGGAACATGTTGGGAAAGCGACGCATATGCGTGGTCTGAATATCAGCAGTAGCTCTGGTCCACTCTACAGTGAAATACTGCGCCCCAGTTGGGAGCGGAAGCCCACACACTATTTTGGTGGACACCAAAATTAGCTCTGCTCTATACATAGTTAGCAGCACCCTCCAACAATGTCACTTCCATGGCTATTGGTACTGGCTAACATTGGGCCAGCAAATATCTGACAAGATGCAGTGACAGTTAGGGAGTCCATAAAGATTATGGCAAATGTTACACTACTGCTCCACCATGACTGAAAATATCCTCTTTGTTCTCCAACTAAAATCAAGAAAGACCTTCTGGTCTCTTGCCACAGCCCACCTTGCAGAAGGTAAAGACATTTGCATATGATTGTCTGAAGCCTGGGTGGCTGGTGATGTACAAAACAAAAATCTAATCTTTGACCCAACTGTGCAGTGCCAGGTTTCTCCTCCCCATGGTGCCTGTGGACATCTCTAAACCATAGCCACATCTGGCATGGAAGATATGCATACTTATTTCCTTGATTGAAAGCAAGGGAATTGCTGAACTGTGACATGATGCAAACAGTCAGACACATCATGGACATTTGCGCAATCTATTCTGATCCTGGAGGTTCCAGTTCACGTGGCTACTCCTACTGCTCTGTACTGGATAAAAGACCTTAAGATCTAACTGTAGTCATGCCATTGCTTTCACTGTTCCACCATCACCATATGAATGAAGAAGAAGGTATCGTAATCAAGTGAGTACCATCTTCGTGTTAGAGGTCATTGGCAGATCTAAAAATATGGATGTCTACCCTCTGTTCATTATTCTGAGATGATAACTATCATAATTATTGCTGACTCTGTGCCAAAACTTGGACTGAAGTCTGAAAATATCAAGTATTGCTGGAGTTTGCAGGCTATAACTTTTTCAATGACTTTTCCCTGAAAGGGAAGGTTATATGCTGGAAGGGAATTAGGGAAGTGAATTGCTACCCAATGCTGTTTTTTTGAGCAAGCACCAGCATATGGTATGTTTTAGAGTTCAGCAGCTCATTTTCACAGTCTCCCTCAGTTTTGAATTTAGCCTCTATTTTTAACCAAGGGATCCATGATCTATTTTACATGTAGCTGGGGGGAGGGGGAGGGGAGTGAATCACTAGATGCATCAAGAAGCTTTTGTGACTGACTGACTGACTGACTGACTGAATGAATGAATGAATGAAATTTAGCCAGTGCAGGACATATGTTCTCTTCAGCATTGACACTGGTTCCGCAGATTAAACCAAACCAATAATTATTCTCTGAGATGTATTGTCACCAACCGCTTGTTGCCCCAGATAGGCCTGAGCCTATGTATTACAACTGAGCAGAGGACGGAAATTCCGTTCTATGAAAGACTACAAGATTTCAAAATTTGGCTTAGTTCCAAATCATACTGAAAACAGAATTTTTCAAAATTCTTTAGGAAATTTCCAAAGAAAAATTCTTTTCAGGTAGATTGAGATGTTTCAATAGGACAACAAAATGGTTCCTTTTGATTTACACTTTTTATTATAATATACAATTATTGCAAAATGAAAAATCAAAATGTTTCATTCTGAAAGTGTCAAAATAGTGTGTTTCAACATTGTCGGGATTTTTTCCCTCCAATTTTCTTCCAAAATGAAATTTCAGCAAAATCAACTTGATTTTGTGAAGCATTTCAAATTTCAATGGAACAGCAGAAAAAGGTTCCATTAAAATGCCTTCAATGAGCAGTGATAGGCAGAAATTGATTAGAGTCTGCTATAGTATTATGAGATCTCTTTGGAGAAAGAAACATCTCAAACAGATGATGGAGACAATTGCAGTTCATCAAGCAGTTCTTTATCCTTTGAGACATCATGGATTGTAGAATAAGGGGGAAGAATCTTACCCTTCACCACTAGCAAGCGTTAATATTACAAATTTCCCCTGCCACTTATTGCTAGTCTTCTGTTGCTGAAAGGAAATAGGGCAGTGTTAGGCAGGTGCCGAGCATATGCCTTCCTTCTTTCCTGACAATGCTCAAATATTTGATTGTCAATTTGGATGCACAAACTGATATAGTGGTACAATAAAGCGGGGAGATGAACCTTAGCCAGTTCATCTCTAATCTAGTCATTGAGATCTCAATAGCAATGGGAAACCTGCACTACTTCATTTCAGGCCATGTCAGCAACCAGGCATTGGAAACGAGTAGCATATGCTGTGACAGGTTGGGGCCCTTGTTTGAACAACTGTAGGGGACAACTTCAGCAGATTGGGTACAGTTTGGGTTATCAAACCTGAGTGAAAAGACATCAACAAATTCATCAAAGTTATGAAACATCTGGTCTCCCAACTACCCACTCCAATCCAGTACTTCACCCATCAATAAACTGAAGATGATCCATACTTTAGTTTGGTCATTCAGGTACATCACTGGGCAAAACAGGAACAGCAGGCAATACTGATTGAAGAACCCACAAACTTCCAACAGTTCCCATCAAATCTCTCTGATAACGGGATCTTCAGGTTTAGATCTTGCACTGGCACAGCTAATGGTGTGGGAGGGACGAGGGAGGATGGGATCTGCAAACAGAGGGAGGCATTTTCCCATTGTAGCTGGGTCACCTGGTTCTGGAGACCTTGAACTACCTCCATCACCTCGGTGATGGGAGTGGCTAGAAATTTCATTTTGACTGTAGGGGGCATCTGTTGGGGTTGGTCCTGCTTTGAGCAGGGGGTTGGACTAGATGATCTCCTGAGGTCTCTTACAACCCTAATCTTCTATGATCTGAGAATCTAGGAGATCCTTCTTTGCCATTGAACCTGATAGGTCAGTCTGTCCAAACTGTTAGATACTAAGACATGAACGGTCAAGCCTAGGGGTTGGAACTGTGGCTGTTTGGCCTAGTTGTTGGTATGGTGGCAGTTGTGCTGTGAACCAGAGTCAGCATTAAGAGCTGGAATCAGGAGTCAAGAGCAAAGTTGGAACAAGGCAAGCATAGAACAGAGAGCTAAGCTGTTGTGAGGACAGGGTTGGAGTAGGAGCACGGCTGGGAAAAAGCCTGGAGCCAGAGCAGCGCTGGAGCATCCTAGGGCCTGTAGAGACTGTCAGAACTATAAGACAGGGTAAAATTCCAAGCCATGAAGTGACATTGGGCAGACTGAGATGTTGTGTCTCCTCTGAGGCTATATACCTGCTCTGAGAATCACCCGACCACCTCCTGATTTGTGGTTTGGCTGGAGTCTAGCACAGGAATTACTCATCACCACATATGGCTTAATCAGACCTTAGTTCAGGGGTGACTCATCACCCCCAGACATCTATGAGTTTCAGCTTTCCATATAGTTCAGCTACTGTGGTCTTGCTTTTAAAATGGAAGAGATCTTGGCCACTGTTTCCAAGATTTTTCCAAGTATCTATTCTTACCATCATATCATTTATATTGTTTATTACCAAAGTGATTCATGTTGCCATGTGTTTCCTTATGCAGCGTGCTGTTTGTGGGTGAAGTCATTCAGCGTGTCCATAAAAGATCTGCCAGCTTTACAACTATGTAAAAAGTGGGGTTATTGTTAGACAAGTGGAATCTTGCATTTACACACCTTTGCCTCCTACCCATCTAGAGAATGAACTTTGCTTAGCTTATTAACAAAAACAAATCTCCCTACTCTGAGTAGTGCAGCACCAAAGTATCTGAGGCAAAGTGTGTGATTCTTCTCTGTCTATCATGAAAATAATTGCTCTTTAAAGTCTGATTCCAGAATATTGTTAGAACTGGCTCTGGTGATGATGCAAAATGCAGGAAATACATCAATTGATTTTCAGAGATTAAATTGAGCTCGAAGTGCTGGAAGACAGAAACATTTAATTTTGATCTGTAAACTGAACAAATTTGATGTGGGAGCCATTTAGAAAGAACTAAAGTGGAACATCAAAATATTATTCTTTGCAGAGTCACTTTTCTGACCATAGCCTTACTTCAGGTTCATTCCAGTTTATGTTCAGGTAATTAAAATTTCCCATCAGTACTGTTTTCTTTTTTATTGCAGGCCCTTTTGATTTCACAGGCCATTTCCTCAACTTCATGCTGCTTTTGATCTGGTGGTCTATAACAAATATCCAATATACATTTGGATCTATTACAACATCCAATTTCCTGCCAGAGTGATTCTGACTTACCTTCAGTCTTGTACTCCTTTCCCAGCTCAGCTACTTTCAGCCCTTCCCTATGTATATATGCTTAACATTTACTCAGCCTTTCTGCTTCTCCTGATGAATCTACATCCATGCTGTTATGACCATGATATTACCTACAATATAGTGGTTATTCCATGAGTGCACTTTCCATTTCACCTGGTTTCTCAATAAAGCAAATGTGATTTTTTTCTATTGACTTTAATCGGAACTGTGTTGGGCCCTAAACTCCTGTGTAGTAGATGCAATCAGATATTTAGTCATCTGAAAAATATCAGCTGCAAACCTAGAGGCTAGGCTGAGGCTGGTCTGAAAATCTATGATCCAAGCATTATTCTGTGAACAATATAAAAATCCCATGGATTTCAATGACAGTTTCAACTCAAGTCTTGGTTCTGTTGTGTGTGAGTGTTACTGCATAAGGTTCAACTGCAGCCTAGGCACAATGGGGCAAATTGAAGTCTATTCATAGACTTACATTTGAATTCTCTTTACAAGCCCGTTTGACACACACTTAAAGTTGTTTTAACACACTTTATTTATATTTAATTTGTATAGACTATAAATATATATTAGTCTAACTTTTCTGGAAAGAATTGCAGGGAAGGGTGACAGACCATTTTGGTATCACTCTACATGTCATTAGCCTGCCATTTCTCTCTGCAGCAAGTAAAAAGGCAAGCATGGGGGGAAATTGCGGGAGGGTGAATTTACTTGGCAATTGAAATATTTTATGCTGATTTAGTAAATTTCACTAGGCACATCCACTTTACAAATAACAATGTCTATGTAGGGTATCTATTTAGGTCCTTTATATGTCTGTATAGATTTATCAGTATAAAAACATGCAGCAGTAGTAAAATATTCTTCTTTCACAGATAAAGTAATCTACAAAACTTTTGTCTGTGTATTTAATATGAGCAAGACACTGAGAGTCTTTCTGATATCTAACTGCAATTCCATTACATGTATATTAGAAAAAAACTCAGCCATATTGTATGCAAATAAAATCAAAATAATTGGTTCTTACAAATTAAGGCCTATAACCTATAAACACTTAATCATGATTGTACTTGCATGAGTAGTCTGATTAATATCAGGGGAACTAGACATATAGGGGTTGATCCAATGCCCAATGGATTCAGTAGAAAGAATACAACTGACTTCAGTGAGAGTTGGATCACGCTAATAATGATTACAACTGTCCATCTGCATAAGTGCTTTCAAGATTGTGAGTGAGCCACCCCAGCCGGAGCGCCTAGAAGTCGTGTACTGTAGACAAGTACTATGAATCTTGGAGCTATGGGGAGCGCAGGAGGCTGTTGTATTAGCCTTTCTGCAAAATGCAATGTGCACATTTGAATAGGGGGTTGGATGACGATCATGTCCCTTCTGGAAAGGCAAGAAGTGAAACTGTGCCCCCCTCTGCACAAGGAGTGAGGAATTTCCTTGTGCCTTTCCTCTCCATATGCACACTTGCAGAGATAAGCACAATGTGGCAACAAATGGTCAAGTTATACAAGATAAATTAAAGTCACTGTATGATTTTTCACAGCCCCACCTCCTGTGTGGTCATTTATGCTTATAGCATTTTAAATTCACTTTTTACAGATATAGTTTACCATACAAGGTGCAAGACAGCAGAAAATCCTGTTGTCCTACTCCTTCTCCTGCCAAAAAAGAAAGCACGTTTCCCCACTTGCATACTCTCAGAAGGGAACTAGCTAAGGGCCTGACCCATACCTTGCACAGTGTAATCAAGAGCAAGTCAGTCAGCAGTCTCCAGAGAATATATACATACTGAGGGGAGCAGTGTATTGTCCAGATACGCCATGACAGGAGAGTGGGATGCTCAGCCACTCCCCAGGAAGAACTGCAGATCAGAGAGAAAGGAAAGAAGTGAGCTACACAGCTGTTCTCTCCAAGACAACAGCAGTGAGAGTGAGGGACCTTCTACGCCTCAAGAAGACCTGCCACGAGACAGGAAAAGTGAGCTTATTGGGAGATTCTGAAGAGGAAAAAGAGTTCAGATGGTAATAAGTTGGGAGTAGGTCTAGGCCCAAAAAAGGCTGTGGATAATCACCTGCATGTTTGGACAAATTATACAAAGCCTTTTGATGTTCATCCTTGACCAATATTTCTCTGCTCTCCCCAGAAGTTGAATATTCCACTAACTAAGTCTTACATATTTGGCGATTTCTGCCAGCAAGTTTCCCATGCTAGTTTGATAACGTCTATGCCAGGGGTAGGCAACCTATGGCAAGTGTGCCAAAGGCGGCACACGAGCTGATTTTCAGTGGCACTCACACTGCTCGGGTCCTGGCCACCAGTCCTGGGGGCTCTGTGTTTTAATTTAATTTTAATTGACGCTTCTTAAAATTTTTAAAAACCTTCTTTACTTTACATACAACAATAGTTTAGTTATAGACTTGTAGAAAGAGACCTTCTAAAAATGTATTACCGGCACATGAAACCTTAAATTAGAGTGAATAAATGAAGACTCGGCACACCACTTCTGAAAGGTTGCCGACCCCTTGTCTATACTTACAGTGGCATGTAGAGTACAAACACTGCACGCTCAGCTAGCATGGGAATAAATATCAGTGTAGACAATGACACATGGTGTAAGTGAGTAGAGTGAATCCCCAAGGTATATACTCTATGCAGTTCTCTACATAGCCAAGCTGTTCCTTCTAGAGCTACACTGATATTTTTAGTAGTGTAGTGTCCCACTCCCTCCCCGCTGCCAGAGCCTTTCACTGCTATGTGTACACACCACAGTGATAAGCCTTTACAAACTACCATAAGTACACATAGCCTTAGAAAGGCCAGAAAAAATAAACAAGTATTGTCCCCCCAGTCTCTGTGTCACACACCCCTTCATTTTATCTTATTGCTGTTCATCAGTTCTCGAGATCTGTTACCTTGGCTGTTCCTAAGCCAATGCTTCTTGTTCAAGTGATTACACATTCCACTCTTGGTGTCTGTGTGCCCAGCCCACGGCCATCGGAAACTTTTCCTTCAGCAGTACCCATTGGGCAGCTCGAGCCATGTGGAATGGGCATGTGCAACACACCTGCAAGAAAAACAATTACAGAACAGGTTGCTAAGCATTTGTTTTTATTTGTTTTTTTCACATAAGATTAGTTTCTCAGACATATGGTAGTTGTGTTCATAATGAAATTTCCCCAAAAAGCCAAACCAAACCAAAACGAAGAACTGAAGAACAGCTGCTTTTCTGTTAAAGTCTGTTATGCCATTAGAGCACAGAGTTGTGTAAAGGGTGATAAAATGTTACACCCCCCAGATAGAGCTGCTTGGATGTATTGGGAATGTTAGTCAATGCCTCCTTATTCTTTTAAAATACCAGGGAAACCACACTATCCTGTGACAACTGAGAGCACTATGACGCTGATTCAGGAAAGCACTTCAAAACCTGTTTACGGACATGCTCAAGCACAGGCTTAAGTGCTAAGACTATCTATCCACTTTTAACTTATCCTCTCATGCCCCTTCTCCACCATATGTCTTTTATTTACCTGCTGCACACTGTCTAAATCCTAAATGGCGAGCAGTCTGGGGTAAGGACTGTCTTTGTGCTATTTATAAAGTGTCTAGCAGAGTTGGGTCCTGATCCACATATGGGAACCTTAAGTATTTTATACAAATCATAAACAAAATGAGAATTAGCCATCACCTGATAGAGGGACATATCTTCTTGTTTCCTGTTTCTTCCACTTTCACTCTGGCTCCAGGACTGGTTCCAACTGCTCCCTAACAGATAGGTAAATTTACCACTGCATTATGTTTCTCCTTCACTCAGTTTTCAACTAATATTTTTAATTTATTTCAAACACATTTTTCTCTTTTTCACCCATTAAATGTATTAGTACTTTCTGAAGCATGGGCCAAAAAAACTAAATAAATCCCCAAACTCTCATCATACAATTAATAACACATGCTGAGTCCAAATTAGTGAGGAAAAGAAATACTTTTTAGTCCCCTTTGCATCTGATAAGACCTGTTCTTGTCGGGAACTTTGCTCTCTTCTTGTAATCTGTTTGTATCTGTAATTCAAGTCATTTAAACACTGTTGAGATCAAAGCCCATTACTCACGTAACAAGGGGAAGCAGGTAAATTTCACAATGCCCCCCCTCCTGTAAAGTATTAATAATATGCTTCAGTAGTCTTAATTACTTTGGGTGACCTTCTTAATTTAACAGATTCGACTTTCTCCATTTGTAATTTTGCAGGAATAATTGGATAAATAGGCAGTGCATGTACCTAAACAAATTAGGGCTTTTTTAAATAAAACTTGATTATTCACAGTTCATTAAACAGAAAGATGCATTTTATTATTAATTGTGATCACTATTGTAGAATGTCATTCAGAATTAAATAGCAGGCTTCCTTATTTTTCGGGTTTAATTATGTTCAGAAAGTGTATGTATGCTAAGCTATCTGAAATATAATTTAATTTATGTTTTGGGTCCCAAACATCCACCTATTAAAATCTATGGGACACTCTTGGTTTCAATAGTACAGAGTTGGCCGCTTCATGAAGTTGTTTCTATGGATACACATACATATATGTATAATTCACTTCCCTTCTAGTCACCTAAACTTTTCCAATTCTATTGATTGTGAAATTGGCACAGTATAATGTCCTTTGCCTACTAGGGTAGGATTTTTAAAAGCATCATGTATACAATGTACACATTTTTAACACATTATGTTAATACGAGTTGCTGTCTTGCAGCTATACCTTCAGTGAACAGAGAGAATAGTTATGTAAGATATTGTGTAGGCTGTCAAACTTCAAAATAGATTAGATGCTCTTTAAACAGTTGCCAAACGAAGTACAAAGAAGGCATTTGCAAAAGCACTCTTGCTAGCCTAAATCAACTCCTAATAAAGTCAATGTGCCACTTTTCAGAGTTACTAAGAGTCCACAACTCCCAGGTGAATTGGAGATTGAGGCTGTCCATAAATTACATACCATTTTTTGGTGATTTTCCAGACCCACACACCTGTTGTAACACTTTGTAACACTGAACCAAACAGACAAAATTAAGGACCCATCTCCACCCTCCAATGTGTTATGTCATTTATGGACAGCCCCGTACAGGTGATCAGCATCTCTTAAAATTCGGTCCAAATCCTTGGAAACCCCCAAGAAACATCAATGTATAAGCCACATGTGACTTTTAAATATTAAATACTATCAAATATGCACAGATTATTAGCTAAAATCTGTTCTATACCATACTCTCATACCATCTGAAAGGCTGAAAAACATTTTCCATATCAACTTTCTCTCTGGCATAGATTCAAATTCTCTATTAAACTCATGATTTAAGACACAATGAAACTCATTTTAATTAACCCAATTGAGAAGTCCTCTCAAACCACATATGGTATTATAGAAACTTCAGGGCTGATACAAAGCCAGCTCAAGTCAATGGAGAGACTTCAGTTGAGGTCAGTAGCCTGGTGGATCAGTCGTTTTGTCTCTGAACCTACTGTTCCTGATAGAAAAACTTTCATTCTTATTTTGTTATATGGTGCAGCACTTTTATACTTCTGCTTAACTAGTCAAGCATATTTGGAGTTCAAAAAGCACATAACATCTGGGGCTCTTGGGGAACGTTTTCCACTTAGAGAGAAGTATTGAAACAGAGCTCACCAAGTTGCTACTGAAATATACTAATTATTTTTCTGCTAACCTTACTTTTCTGTGAACATTATATTAATGAAGGTGAAGGGTCAGTTGCATTCATGACTCAATTACAGGACATTTTTCCCCCCAGATCCAGATCTAATCAGTCAGCTGAAGTCTGAGCATATCTTGCTTATCCTTGACCTAGAATTTCTGACTGCTGTAAGAGGGAGAATTAGTCTGGTCACCCTACACTAAGCCCAGGGCATCTTCTGACAAGAGATTTTAATACACTGTTCAGCACTTTACATTAAGTGGCACTAATTACTGGGGCTGGGTAATCAGTTTGACCAGAAGTTTGGAGCATGACAACTGCCCATTTGAGAATTCCAAATAGAATCTCTAGCATAGTTCCTATCATTTATTTTCTATTTGTGAGTTCCACAAGAATGAGAATTCTTAGGGCCAAAATATTTCCTGTCTTACATCTTGTGTAATCATATTAAAATCAAGAGATTGGGTATTGCTACAATAAATAGTGTATTTTTGCATGTGTTGATTTGAAACAACCTTTGCAATGTTTACTAAAAGAAACCCTAGAAAAATTAAACAACAATATTTTACCCTCCAAGACTGAGACCATCATGAAGCACTGCAGCTTAATATAGAAAGAACAGATACATTTACAAAACTGGGAGCCAGGCAATGTGGACTTACTTTCCAGCTCTGTTCCTAACTGCATATATGACCTCAGGATCACTTTGTTCTGCCTCAGTTTCTCTATCTATAAACTGGCATAGTAATACTTCCCTACTTCACAGGGTATTGTGCTGATAAATTCATTAATATTTATCAAGAACATTAAAATCTTCAGATGGAATGTGCTAATGAAATTCAAAGTATAAGTACTACATTAATTTGGATCTCCTGAAGACAGAATGACTGGCAGAAACGTATAACTAAGTTGGTGGCTCCTACTTGATGGCTTCCACTGAGTATAACCTTTGGTGTGCTGTGGTGCATTGTGGCAAGCCTGGGCAGCATGTCACTTGTTCCCAAACTTTTTCCAAGCACTTGAGCTTATTAAAGAAACACTGCTGCTACTGGTGTGAAGTCCTGAAACAGTGGGAACATGGCTTCCTCCATCATTTTTGGATCTTTTGAGAGATGCTGACCTGTGTCCTCATCTTCTTCATTTCTGGTCTGGCCTCTCTTCTGAGGCATGGCATAATGGGGTCAGTTTATTTTCAAATGTTGTTGACTCAAAGAACAGAGAAGACTCTACAGCTCCCTGTAGTGGCAGTTCCTTCTTATACACAACATTCAATTGCCTCTTTCTTAATGCAGGGTGTTTTACTCCAAAAACAAATACCTGAGAACCTCTCACAGAAAATTACCATAACATCAAGTAGCAGACAGCTTTTTTTCAGGTTTGCCAAAAATTCACAGATACTGTCACCTTTCATTGGTTTCTTCGATTAAACTTTTATTGTTCTGTTTAAAAGTTTGAGGTAGGCAAATAGTATTTCTTTAAAATCTCTATTATGTCCTTATTCTCCAGCTCAGCAGGTTTGTGTGGAAAACATGTCTTTAAGCACTGTAAATGTGTTTTTCTTTTTTCCTCGCCAGTGTTGGGAACACAGCCACTTCTTTATCAGTATTTCCATAGTGTAAAAATACTGCTCAAGACTCTAAGTATATGTTGCAAAATCTTCCTTTCGTTAAAACAGAAACTGTCCATATTGCTATATGTAGAGATTTTATCTTTATTCTTTTGGTTTGTGTTGTTTAATAATTCAATCCTGATCACCAATTTTCTCTATTATGTTTTATGGCAAACAAACAAAGAAGTCGGATAAAAATACAAAGTACTCTTGCGGGAAAGTTGCAACATAACACTACTTTATTTCTTAGAATTCAGAATGATAAAACACAAGAACCCCAAAACAGAGAGAGACAAAGCAGGCTGCTCCCTAAAGAAGAGAGGCACAACTCAAGCCACCTTACTCAAAGCTGGCTGACTACAAAATTAATTATTCTTAGGCTACAGTCATACACTTCCCTACATATGTCCTTGCCAGCATCCATTGCCTGGAAAACCTTTAAAATTTAATGTGACAGCTTATCATTTGTCCACAGTTTTCAAAACACCAGAGTGATGGCCACTTCTATTAACTGATAGAGTTATTGCAGACTGACAGAGGCCTACAAAGATGGTACAGCAGGTGTGCTTAGTCAGTAAAAATGTCCTTATGGCATACTGGCTTTCCTGGAACAATTGGAAAACAGAGATATACAGTCTTCCTATAAATGTGTTGTCTTCTTTGTTTGTTTTTCTTTTTCAAAATAAAATGTATTTTCTGCCTAATATTTGTCCTCTGTTCCCCCTCCATTACCTTAGCATTCTTTTTTTTCCTTTCTAATGGAATTTCTCTCACCTATCTTAGAGCACTGTGATTCTAATTCTGCCATCCTCACTCTCCTTGAGTGATACTCTGTAAGCCGTCACTAATTTCAATGGACTTCTTGCATTCTAGGGAACTGCTCAGTGTGAGGAAAGTGTAGCAGAAACAGTCCTGTGTATAGAGCTGAGAAAAAAAAACAGTTGAAACTTTTTGGGGGCAGATTTGGCAGCACCAAAACATTTAATGAAATTGTGTTAATTCCACTGAATTGTTATATCGGGGGGGAAATATTCTGAAAAATTTGAAACATTTTATTTTGACATTTGGAAATTAGATGTTTCAAGTTTTTCATCTGAAATTACTTTTTGTTTTGAATTTTCCTTTAATTTTCTATTAAAAATAAAAGTTAAAAAACACTTACAATCAAAACAAAATGTGGTTCTTCAGATGAAATAAAATATTTTGTTTGATGTAAAATTATTAATATTATTTTACTTTTCAATTCACCCAAAACCCATTATTCATCCAGCTCTAACTGATAGACAGCCGAGTTAATATGAATGTGGTGGAAAGCGGCTATAACAAACCAAAGGTCATTCTTCTCCATGGAGAGATGTGGAACATATTAAGTCCCTCTTGTTCTCAGCTATGAACTGGAGGCTGTAGTTCAACACTCAGGGTAGGTCTATACTTACCCGCCGGGTCGACGCGTAGAGTTCGACTTCTCAGAGTTCGAACTATCGTGTCTAATCTAGACGCGATAGTTCGAACTCCGAACGCGCTCCCGTCAACTCCGGAACTCCACCACCGCGAATGGCGGTGGCGGAGTCAACGGGGGAGCCGCAGACTTCGATCCCGCGGCATCTGGACAGGTAGGCAGTTCGAACTAAGGTAGTTCGACTTCAGCTACGCTATTCGCGTAGCTGAAGTCGCGTACCTTAGTTCGACCCCCACCCCAGTGTAGACCAGGCCTCAGTAAAGTTATTGAGTGTGTTGTATGTATTAATTTTAAAAGTTATTTGTTGAAAATAAAGGCCGGGATACACAAAAGGAGCTAGGTGTTGTGAGGCTGAGTATCACAGTGCCTAACTTTTAGACACCTAGAAAAATCACTGGCATGCACTGCAATTCACACGACCTGAGTTAGGTGCCTAGGTTCCCTATAAAATGCATTGGAATAGTGTGATAAGGTGAACCCATATCATCCACAAGAGAAAGAAAGCGTGATTCACACCTGTGGGGCAATTGAGGGCTGGTCTCCTGCATAGAATTAGCTGAGGCACTATTAGGCACCTGGGCCATATAAACAGGTTAGAAGAGGGTCCATCAGGCGCAGGTGAGGCTCCTGTATAGTCAGCCTTGAGACAGGGTTTGTAAATGACAGGATGATTCTTGATGTTAAACTACCAGAGTCACTGGGGAAAGAAGGCCGTGTGGGGAATCATGCTGGGGAAGAAGCAGCATGTGAGGAACTTGGCAGGGTCCAGAGTAGAGACAACACAGAAGATTTTAGAGGGTCTGGAAAGGGACAGAACATGGATGTTATTAATTTAGAAAACTTTTTTGGACTTAGTTGAACCCTGGTTTAAACTTTTACATGAGCTGGCTAGAGGGCCAAGCCACAGATGACCCCAAAAGAAAAACAAGCTATTGCAGGGCTGAAGAAGTGACTATGAGGGGACTCCAGAAATGCAGATCCCTGGTATCATCATACCCTGACACAAGAGGGTGCTATGGATGATGAGTATGCTATGATGCACAGAGAGAAATGTCTTAGAATGCAAGTCACAAAAGCCAGCTGTTGTGTATTTGGTTGTCCTGGTTTTTGTTCCTATGGCAACTGAGTTAGATTATTAGGGGATAGCCCAGCCGGTTTCGGCCGGTTGGGTGAGCTCTGTGTCTGTAAATAAAATGGTAGTTTTGTTAGCTGTCTGGCCTCAAGTGATTTCTTCCTAAACCGGCTGCCCCCAAGGATATAACAAGTGGCGACGAGGATGGGATTCCGGTGCTGCTCCAGTAACAGAAGGAAGTAGAAGTCAAGGTAAAGAGCAAACAAACAAAAAAGCTGCTTGTTTGCACTGACTGTGAAAGTGAAACTAAAAATCATGGCTACTCTGACCAGGCCACTGGAACCTTTTGATGAGAATATAGAGCAATGGCATGTGTATACTGAGCATTTTGAGCTTTTTGGTATTGCAAATGACATTACAGAAGCGAAGAAGGTGCCAATATTCTTAAGTGTTGTAGGGGCTAAAACCTACTCCCTGCTACGCAGCTTACTGCACCCTGTTAAGCCAGCGACTAAATCTTTCAGTGACATTGTGGAAATCCTGGGGTCCCATTTTTCCCCCAAACCACTGGTAATTGCTGAAAGATATAGGTTCCACAAAAGAGACCAAAAGGAAGATGAAACAGTTGTACAATTTGTAGCAATTTTAAAAAAGCTAGCAGAACACTGTGAATTTAAGGAGATGTTAAATGATGCCCTGTGTGACAGGTTAGTGTGTGGCCTCTACAGTGAAGCTATACGGAAGCGCCTACTGACAGAGGCTCAGCTTACCTTACAGAAGGCTGTTGATATTGCTGTCTCCATGGAACTGGCTACAAGGGAGGCTCAATACTTCCTCAATGCTCAATCGGTGCATCCCCTAGGGTGCAAAAAGTGTCACAAGAACCGACCCACAAAACTGTGCAGAGTCAAGAATGTTACCACTGTGGTAAGCCGGGTCACCAGGCATCAGAATGCTGGTGTAAGGACCTGGTGTGTCGACACTGTGGCAAAAGGGGACACATTGAGTGTGCCTGTAAACAAAAGAAAAAGAGGCCTGTGGTCTGGCCGACAAAAAGAGGAACCCTGCATACCCTAGAGCAGACCCAGGATGTTCAAAGTGACACCTCATCGCAAAAGGAAGTGCCACTGCATGTTTTGTCTTTGGCAATGGGCTCACATGAATACTGGGTAACCCTGTTGTTGGATGGCAAACCTATACGCATGGAACTGGACACCGGTGCAGCCATCTCGCTGGTCTCCGAGACTGTGTATAAAGAAAAGCTACAGCATCTTCCGCTTAAGGCAACAAAAACTGTTCTGAAGATGTATATGGGCGAAGCTGTGCCCATGTTGGGCACTATTGATGTTAAGGTGGAGCTCAATGGAATTGCCACTGTTTGTGGTGAGAGGTAACTACCCAACCTTAATGGGTAGGTCTTGGCTTGGGAAGATTCAACTGAACTGGGCAGAAGTGCACCGGATGACTAAAGAAGAAATCAGTCTAACCCCTATACTAAGGAAACATGCTGCTGTTTTTGGAGATGATTTGGGAAGTATGAAGGGAATTACTGTGACATTGAACATTAATCCTGACAGTCCACCAAAATATCTGAAAGCCCGAACTGTGCCATATGCCATCAGGCCGAAAGTCGAAGCGGACCTGGAGTGCCTGGTCACCAATGGAGTCCTAATACCAGTTACCCATAGCTCATGGGCCACTCCTATCGTTCCAATAGTGAAGAAAGATGGCTGTCTCCGGATTTGCGGTGATTTTAAAGTCACTGTCAACCCAATGTTGTGTGCAGAGCAATACCCGCTTCCCCGCATCGATGACCTCTTCACAGGCCTGGCTGGGGAACAAAAGTTCAGTAAGATTGATCTGAGTCAAGCATATTTACAGATGCACGTCGATGAAAAGTCCCAAGAGCTGTTGACTATTGTGACTCATAAGGGGCTTTACCGATACTGTCGTCTACCCTTCAGAATAACATCTGCTCCCGCCCTGTTCCAGAGGGCTATGGACCAGATCTTGTGTGGCTTGTCAGGAGTTCAGTGTTATCTGGATGATATCCTGGTCACTGGAAGAAATGAAGAGGATCACTTAAAGAATTTAGAGGCTACCCTACAAAGACTGGAAGAGTATGGCCTACGAGTTCACAAAGACAAGTGTGAATTCTTCAAGCCCTCTGTTGAATATTTGGGACACATCATTGATTCTGCAGGTCTTCATAAGGCCCCTGCAAAAGTTAAAGCTATTGTGGAGGCTCCCCCACCTCGAAATGTAAGCCAGCTGCACTCGTTTCAAGGACTACTGTACTATTATGGAAAGTTCATCTCACAGTTAGCCACACTGCTAAAACCACTTCATGAACTCCTTGGGCAGAACAAGGCCTGGAAGTGGACTGAAGCCTGTGATGTTGCATTTAACAAAGCTAAGGATGCATTCTAAATTCTGAAGTTCTAACGCACTTTGATCCATCCTTACCCCTACAATTGGCCTGCGATGCCTCCCCTTATGGAGTGGGAGCAGTCGTGTCACACATTATGCCTTCGGGAGAAGAGAGACCTATTGCTTTTGCTTCACGCACTCTAAGCAAAGCAGAAACTAAGTATGCCCAAATCGAACGTGAGGCATTAGGAATTGTTTTTGGAATTCGGAAGTTTCATCGGCACCTGTTTGGGTGAAAGTTTACTCTTTTCACAGACCATCGACCTCTGACGTCAATTTTGGACCCTACACAGGCATTCCCCCATTAGCTGCTAGTTGTATGCAACGTTGGGCATTGTTACTTTCAGCACACACATATGAAATCAAATATCGGAAATCCACTCTGCACGGCAATGCAGATGGCCTCTCAAGGTTGCCTTTGCCGGTCAAACATCAAGATAGTGCCCAAAAGCAAATCTTCTACTTTGAACAGGTAGAGAATACACCCATCACTACTACTCAGGTAAAGAATGCAACTCGCGTTGACCCAGTATTGTCCCAAGTTATGGACCTGGTGATGCATGGAAAATCTTGACAAACCTCTCCGGTGTCACCCGACCTTGTTACCTACATGTCCAGGAGGACGGAGTTATTGGTCTAATCTGGTTGTTTGTTGTGGGGGAGACGTGTCATTATTCCACCACCACTGAGATCACAGATGTTAGAACAGCTACATTCCAGTCACTGTGGAATAGTGCTCATGAAGGAAATTGCACAAAGCTATTTTTGGTGGCCTGGATTGGACAGTGCTATTGAAGAGAAGGCAAAAGCTTGTATGTCAAGTCAGGGTGTGAGGAATGCACCTCAGTGGGCACCCCTACACCCATGGGACTGGCCTGAAAACCCGTGGCAACGTATTCACATTGACTTCGCTAGCCCCCTTGAAGGAAGCATGTTCTTGGTGGCAGTAGATGCCCATTCTAAATGGCAGAAGTCTCTATAATGCAGTCCACTACTGCAGAGAGTACTATCCAAAAACTACGAGGACTCTTTAGTCATTTTGGTCTGCCAGAACAACTTGTGAGCGACAATGGACCGCAGTTCATCTCTCAGGATTTTCAAAATTTTATGAAGGCAAATGGGATACACCACATCACGGCAGCACCATATCATCCATCCACCAATGGATTAGCTGAAAGATTTGTGCAGACAATGAAACACACTTTGAAATCAGCAAAGGGACAACACTCCATTCAAAAGCGTCTGGATACCTTCTTACTTTCCTACCAAAACACATCTCATGCTACGACCAAGGCATCTCCGGCCTTTCTAATGATGGGACGACAGCTGTGCACTTGCTTTGATCTGCTGAAACCTTCTGAACCCCGACAAATTATGCAACATCAGCAGCAAAATCAAGTTATCAGACGGGCACCCAGAGCAAAAGAGTGAACCTTTAGCCTGGGACATCCAGTTTTGGCTCGGAATTATACTTCCAGAGCTAAATGGGTCCCTGCCACAATCATCACTCAAACAGGACCTGTTTCCTACTGCAGAGAATCTTACCTGGTGGCGACATGTAGATCAGCTGTTGCCTGGTCATGCCAGTCCTCAGGACACACCTGCAGTTGAGTGGTCTGACTTCACCACTTCTGGTGAGACACTGAATCACAAATCACCTGTTTCTGACTGTTCTCCTCCTTTACTGCCGGCGGCTGAGATGCCCCTTTGCCCAGCACTAGCTGATACCACCTCCTCACCTGTTCGTGCTGTGGACCCAGAGCCCAATGGTACTTTCGGCTGCAACAACACCAGAAGTTTGCTGTAATCCACCTAGAGACAGAAGGCCTCCTCATCGGCTGGATCTTTAGCTAGGGCGAACCCACGGTTATGGGGCAAAATAATCCCCAGTGTTTAGCCGGGAATGGAGGCAATCTAGCCTCCTTCTCTAGTCTAGTGTGTGTTTTATTTAGGGGATGTTCTTATTGGGGGGGAGGAATATGTTGTGTATTTGGTTGTCATGGTTTTTGTCCCTATGGCAACTGAGTTAGATTATTAGGGGATAGCCCAGCCGGTTTCGGCCGGTTGGGTGAGCTCTGTGTCTGTAAATAAAATGGTAGTTTTGTCTGGTGTCTGGCCTCAAGTGATTTCTTCCTAAACCGGCTGCCCCCAAGGATATAACACCAGCATGTTAAGCAAGGAGTGGCCTAGGCTAGCCAATGGGAGAGGCAGGGCTGGCCTTACCATGAGGAAAACTGAGGTGGCTGCCTCAGGTGCCAGACTGTGAAGGGGGCAACACTAGGACCCAGAGTGTAGAAAATTGTGCCTGCTGCTGGTGCATATGTATTTTCTCTGCTCTAGATGCACAGAGATGGTGGAGTGCTTTGCTGGAGGAAGGAGGGCACAAGAGACATAACAGGCAGACAGGAGAAAAGGTAAGAAGGAATAACAGAAAGCAGCAGGATCTTCAAGGAGAGAGAGGAGGAGGAGCCTGTTATGTACCTCTCTAGTACTCCCATGAGCCTGGACTGATTAACACCAGTTTCTCAGGGAGCTTCCTGTTTCCTGCTGCTTCCCTGAACCCACTTGAGGAGAACAGGCAGTCAACTGAAGTAGTAGGAGCCAGTTAGGCCCTTAAGACACTGATATCTTCCCTCACTCAGGCCCTGCTACCAGCCTGCTTATTTGTCCATTTCAATTGAGTGTTGAGAGCCACAATAGCTGGCACAGAACAACAGTCATGAGTAAAAGAAGAAAATGCCCCTCTGGGGAAGCATTCAGAAAAAGAAAGAAAGCAAAGGAAGCTTTTCTATCTAAGTAGGAAGGAGGTCTCCTGAGATCCATAGACACAGATGTTCACAGTGAGCCTTCTGGCCTCAGTGAGGATGTGAGTGGTGAAGAGATGCCTGATCTTCCAGTTAGTCAGAGTGCAGGTGACCTGGCAACTACTGCAGCACCCATATCTCCATCTCAAATGGATGTAACCTTGCACATTCCTGAAGAAAAGTGTAGATCAGAGAAGAGTGTGATGGAGGCGCAAGAAACAGCTGCTGCTGAGTTTCGTTCCTTAAGTCTAGATGATCCAGGACTGTGAACCCACTTGAGCAGTTGCCTGAGGGACTTCCTTGTACTACATGGGCCACAGCAAGTGAAAAACTTCATGTTCCCCAAAGACAATGAAAATAGAAGTTTCCATCCAACACATTACTGGCCTGAAATCCCGGTGACAAAGTGGAGAGGCCATGGCGTATTAGTCAAAAACCCAGAATGCTGCATACTGTTTTTGTTGCAAACTCTTCCAGTCTAGTGTTCCAGACACTTTGGGTTCTACAGGAACTGGACTGGAAAAATCTGGCTAGAAATCTGGCATTCCATGAGAAGGCAGCAAATCACCAGAGAGCATTCCATAGGTGGAAAGAGCTTGAGATAAGACTAAGGTTAAAGGCCACCATAGATGATCAGCATCAAGAGAAGATTCCATCAGAGTCTCCTTACTGGCAAAATGTTCTGAAAAGGTTCATTGCCATTGTGAGAATGCTTGCTACCCAAAACCTAGCACTGCATGGCACTGCAGATCAGCTGTATGTGCCAAACAATGGAAACTTCCTTAAAATTGTGGAGCTGATGGCTGAGTTTGATGCTGTAATCCAGGAGCATCTAAGAAGAGTCACCAACCAAAGAAACGTACACATACCACTACCTTGGAGAAACAATTCAAAATGAGATCATACCATTGCTGGCAACAAAAGTCAAACAGAAGATTGTGGCAGATCTGATGTCAGCAAGATATTACTCTGTTATTCTGGACTGCACACCTGACATCAGCCATACAGAACAAATTACTTTAATGGTGTGTTTGTAACAAAAACAGAACCTAGTGAAAATGTCCCTGCAATGGTGACTGTCAGAGAGCATTTTCTGGAATTTATTGACATTGATGATACTACAGGAGCTGGTATGACAAACATGCTTCTTAAAAACATCGGAAGATATGGGAATTGTGATAGCTGACATGAGAGGTCAGGGCTACGATAATGGTGCCAACATGAAGAGAAAGTACAGAGGAGTGCAGACAGAGATCTGAGAGTTAAACTCTCAAGCTTTTCTTGTCCCATGCAGTTCTAATTCATTGAACTTAGTGGTCAATGAAGCAGCATCAGTTTCTAGTGAGGCTGCTGAATTTTTTAATGTAATTCAAAGCATCTATGTATTTTTCTCTGCTTCAACTCATCGATGGCAAATTTTGAAGCAACATCTGGGAACATCCTCTCTGACACTGAAACCACTGAGTGCCACATGATGGGAAAGTTGAGTGGAGGCGATAAAGAGTATCAAACACCAAATTGGGAAGATAGATTATGCCATAGTTGCCATTGTTGAGGATAATGCTATGACAGAAATTGTTCATGGGAGAACAGTGGCAGAGGGAAATGGAATCACCAGAAACATACATAAGTTCAAATTTCTGTGTGGCTTAGTGTTGTGGCATGACATATTGTTTGAAATAAATATTATAAGCAAGAGACTCCAAGGTATTGACCTTGATATATCTGGAGCAATGGAACAACTGGACAAAGCAAAGTCATACCTACAGTCTTACCAGTCAGATGAGGGATTTGAAAAAGTTCTGAAGAGTGCACAGAAGTTGGCAGAGGATCTTCACACTGAAGCTATCTTCCCACCTATTCAAGAATACAAGAGTCACCAAAGAAGAACACATTTTGATTACGAGGCACAGGATAATGCCACAAGAGACCCCAAACAATAATTCAAAGGTGAATTCTTTAATCAGGTGCTAGATAGTGCAATACAGTCAGTTGAAGAACGTTTCATGCAGTTCAGTTACACAGCAGTATATTTGGGATGTTGTATGATATTCCAAAACTCCTCACTATACCTGAAGAAGACCTATACCAGCAATGCAGGTCACTAGAGACAGTGTTGACACATGATGACATGTGCAATATTGATGCAAGTGATTTAGGTGATGAACTGAAAGCCCTTTCAAGATACATCTCAGCATGATCAACTCCAGAGGCTGTTCTGGAATATATGTGCACAAATAAGATGACCACACTCTTTCCAAATGCTTTTGTTACTCTGCGCATACTTCTAACACTTCCTGTAATAGTTGCCAGTGGAGAATGCAGCTTCTCCAAGCTGGAGTTAATAAAAACACATCTACGCTCCACAATGACACAGGAAAAGTTGGTCGGCCTTGCAACCATCTCAATATAGCATGAGCTAGCCCAGACTGTGGACCTTCAGCAGGAAGCAGATCAAATCTTTGCAACCAAAAAGGCACGGAAAGCATCACTTTTATTATTCAAACAGATAAGAATGCCAGTGTTTATTATGCAGACAAGAAAAGTTACATTTGCTTTTCAGGTGTTTGAAAGTTAAGTGTTACTTAAGATTTTTTAACAAGTCATTTTAAGTTAGTTCTCCTTTATTGGGGTAGGTAGCAGAGCAGTACCATGAGAAGAGTAAAACAGGAAGGAAGCAGAATTGAGACCTTTCAAAGTTTTGGCCCAAGCGAGTGAGCGTGGGGACGAAATTTGAGCTCCTCGCCTCAGGTGCCAAAATGTTGTGGAACGACCCTGGGGAGAGGTCAAGCAGAGACATGTGCTAAACCATGGAGATTAAATCCTCCTTGCAGCCTGTATTTAGGTGTCTATTATTTCTAGTGATTCATAGCTGGGAACCTTCTTGCATGCTCAGAAACAGAAACATAGGCATAAAGGGAACTTTTACTATAAAAGCCTAGCCACTGACTGAATTTAGGTGCCTAAGGGGTTTAGTGGGTCCTTTGTGAACTGCAGAGGAGCCTAAAACTGAGACTTAGGTAGCACAGTACTTTTGTGAATCTAGGCCAAAGACATCATATTCCTTTTGGAAAGAGCAATACACTATATGCTTCTGCCCCACAGCATCCTACCCACTTCTTCTGAAACAACTAACAAAGTACTTTTCCAGCAAATGAGTTATATCTTCAACATAAGTTTAGAGTATTTTTAAAGCTAGTGTGATTTAGAATCTTTTCTCCTCCACAATCCAAACTCTTTATCCTGTAACATGACCTATTCAGTATGACTGATCTTTTGAATGTTAAGAAGGATTGGTAAGGGATGGGGACTCCATGACCTGGGTTCAATTCTTGATTAGGTGCAGAAACCCCGCATGACATTGGGACAAGTCACAGCCTCTTTCTGTCTTCATTTCCCATTGCAAAATGGAGATATAGCACTTCCCTACCTCACATGGATGTTGTGAGGATAAATACATTAATAAGTGTGAGGTGTGCTGATAAATACCTAACAAAGAAGGTGCTCAGACATCACAGTAAGGGCTGTAGTATATGTACTAGAATAAGAGTTTTGTCAGAAAACTATCTTTGAATTTTGACCAGCAGCTTTACATTCACTGTGGTAAACACACTTTCATTGTTTTCAGGAACAGAAAAACTTTCATTTGTTTTCAGTTTATGACAAAACTGATCAAACTTTTTCCAGGCAAAATGGAATATTCTGCCTGACACTGAAAAGGGATATAAGGAAATGTGTTCTTGTTTGTTTTTTAAATAACATCACCATTTTGTTGACATAGTATTTTATCAGACTAGACTTCCTCCTTGGAAGTTGATCATCACAAAAGATTTGTGGTACAGTGGTGGAATTTAGGAAAAATACCCAGACATTCAGAGTTATTAAAAAATATTTTTTTCCTCAGTCGGATTCACTACTTTCACATAAATGGAAGCAAAGATGTTGTGAAATTGGTGCTCTTTTAAAAAAAATTCAATAAGCTGAGCAATTGGACTCATTTGACAATTTTCATGGACGTATCAAGTTATACTGATGCTTCAGAAAAAGGGGAGAAAAGAAACCCAATAGGTGCTCAGAAGGCATCCCTTGAATGAGTGAGAAAGTGTGAGCTGGAAAGGTTGGAGTAGGTGTCCCTTCACCCTCTGAAAATACCCATGCCATAGCTGCAGAGCCTCTAAGATGGGGGTTCCCAAACTTGGTTCTCAGCTTGTTCAGAGTAAGCCGCTGGCAGGCTGTGAGACGCTTCCTGCAGCTCCCACTGGCGGGAACGGTGAACCACGGCCACTGGGAACTGAAAGAGGAACTGGGAACTCAAAGAGGAACTGAAATTATAGATAATTAATGGAAGGGAGAAGAATGGTAAGAAAGTATAGAGGCCATTTTTGGAAATCCACAGAACCATCCAATTGCAGATGGGTGGTGGGGACATCTGTTTAACTGAATACTTTCGAACACTGAGAAATGACAGGGTTGGATTGAGTGTGATGGCTGGGAAAAGTTTTAGGGGGGTTATTTTTTAACCACTTTACCTATCTCTAAATAGCAAGAAGACTATTTTAAAAATGAAAATACAGAGATCTGTCTCTAATATTTGAGTGCATTGCTTTATGTTTCGCATTTTCCTTGAAAATAGAAAAAAACCCCACTCTTTAATCTTACAGTAGATCAGGAGTCGGCAACCTCTGGCACACGGCTCACCAAGGTAAGCACCCTGGCGGGCCGGGCCAGTTTGTTTACCTGCCACATCAGCAGGTTTGGCCAATCGCGGCTCTCACTGGCCGTGGTTCGCTGTCCCAGGCCAATGGGGGTGGCAGGAAGCCACAGCCAGCACATCTCTCGCCCGTGCCGCTTCCCACCTCCCCCATTGGCCTGGGACAGCGAACCACGGCCAGTGGGGGCCAACGCGGCAGGTAAATGAACTTGCCCATCCCGCCAGGGTGCTTACCCTGGCGAGCCACGTGCCAGAGGTTGCCAACCCCTGCAGTAGATCCACATAGTTTAGAAACATTTTGTGATATTGCAGTCTTTGACATGATATAGAATGTGATGGTGCCAAAGACTGATGTGGGAAAACCCACTATTCCCTCATCCCATGCCGCTTCCTGCAGCCCTCATTGGCCTGGAACGGCGATCAGCCAAACCTGTGGACGCTGCATGTTAACAAACCATCCCGGCCTGCCAGTGGATTTCCCTGATGGGCAGCGTGCCAAAGCTTGCCGATCCCTGCACTATTCCATCTTGGAGACCATGGCTGCTACATCTTTGGACTCAGCAATTATTCAGCACACAGAAAAATATGGTTTCTTTTTATGTTTAAAGAAAAGTTCATAGGGTCTCACAAACTGCCAGCTTTTACCCATTAATTTCCATGTAAAGTGTACGGCATAAATAGAACATCATTTATTTATTAACTTGTATGTTGTCCAAGCATGAGCTATTCTGAGACTGATAAAACATTTTGCTTCTTTCAGAGACTTAGGGTGAGGCACACAAAGGCACTTTTAGCCATATTTTAAAATGTTTCTAACTAATTGAACAAATCTCTGTGATTTACAATGGTAGTTTTTCATCTCTAGACAATCTAATAGATGAATTATATCCAGCTACAGTAAGTGATGGACTATATATGTGTCTAGAACTAAAGGAGTTTGAGTAAGGGGAAAAGTTGAAACACAAAGGTGAATGAAGTTTAAAAAAGGCTAGATCAGAAAAATTATTTTGAAGTAGATTTTTATGTTAATGGAAACAATTTTAAATAAGAAAAAAAAATCTTGAGTTCTTGGAGCTGCAGAGGTGTTCATTCTTCAGACTCAACTTTTTTTACCCTTGCTAACTTGACCTACTTAGAAAGTAATCCTTGATGCTAGAGCTCAGTGAAAGAAGATGTCCAGTGGGCCCAGTGCTTAATTTGTAATAAAAGAGGTGCCAGGGTTCAAGCAATTATTTTTTTTATTTTCATAACTGATACAGCAAGCCCAGAGGTGCCAGGGTTCAGCCTCGACAAGCTCTGGCACAAATGAAGCACTTATTAGATCTAATTTTAACCAGTCACTTGCAAGAACTATGGGAAGACACACCTCAACACACAAGTATTTTTTTCATTTTAACACCACCACATTATTGCATAGAAACCCATTCATCTACAAGAAAGCACTATTCCTTGAGATGCATCCCCTTACCACTGTCAAGGTGCTTATGTATCTTCCATCTTAGGTTTTCCTATAATATCCTTTGCATTAATATTTAGGTATTGGTCTTTTCAAAGACTGTGGCCTTTTCAGGACTGAGAAATATACACAAGTCATTGTAGTCAACATATTTGCAGAGGCTCTGAAGCAATTTCTCTCCACGTGTAAGCAGCTTCAACTCGCCTGAGTTTTCATTATAGGACTGAATAATCAACTATCCATAATCTCACTCCACTTGTGTGCGTTTTTTTTTTTTTAGGACTGAGACCTAGAATACCACATCACTCTGAAGTATAATTCATATATTATCTCTATCTGATGATTCTTCAGAGCAAGAAAAATGACATTACCTCTAATGTTTATCTTCTAGACAATGTGGATCTATAAAAGGCTACAACCCAAAATACCCCAATAAACATTTTTTATATTTTTGTTCCTGAGAATATCCATGACATCTCCACTTTTCACTTGTAATAATTGCAAGTATGGCACACCACTAAATATATTCCTGTTGTAATTAACCATGACATCCGTGAAGGTTCCTGTATTATTACTAAGTAACATGCAGAATTGCCTATCACCAAATACAGAACTAATACATGTGTCCGACGAAGTGGGTATTTACCCACAAAAGCTCATGCTCCAATACGTTTGTTAGTCTATAAGGTGCCACAGGACTCTTTGCTGCTTTTGCAGATCCAGACTAACATGGCTACCCCTCTGATACAGAACTAGTGACATTCCACCATGCTTCCCCCACCTGCATCCTCCCCAAAACAAGACAACATAAAATTCTCAGACCCCTAGCCCTTGCGATAAAGGGGGAAAAAAATAAATGGAGATATACCAATCTCCTAGAACTGGAAGGGAACTTGAAAGGTCATTGAGTCCAGCCCCCTGACTTCACTAGAAAGACCAAGTATTGATTTTTGCCCCAGATTCCTAAGTGGCCCCCTCAAAACTGAAGTCACAACTCTGGGTTTAGCAGGCCAATGCTCAAACCACTGAGCTATCCCTCCCCCTCTCATAGGATAGAAGCTTATCTTAGTTTTTTACCATTACCCTGTATGGGATGGAGTGCTGCCCTACACAAATATTTGCTTGTCACTTGTTTGTGGTTTATCTATACCACAAATAAGCCCCCAACTATTGTGACAGGTAACATACATTCTGTGTTAGCTCAGAAACATGTTTTTTTTGGAGCCAAAGGACCTGTTTGTGACCATGATGCCACAATTTTGTCTGTATTTCAATAACTGCATATTTACTCTGGACTGATTAAAGCTATAGACTCAAGGATGAGCTTTGTCTAATAACTGAGTATGTGGTGTGTTTGGGTACCATTGCCCTCTACTGGGTTGAAAGTCAAACCTGCTCCACAAGTAGTTCTGTTGTGAGCCACTAGGGGGCACAATGAACACACAAGCACTGAACAGAGCTAATGTTCAATCCAGAGCCAGTGAACCGCTTTAATACAGTCACACAGATCATGTCAGAGGCCACAATCCCTTTTGCAACTAGAGTATACCTTTAGATTTTTTACTCTTGTTCTTCTCTTTAATCTTGTTTATGAAATAAGAAGGCAAAACTTTTCAATAACTTCAAACAACCTATCCAGTCTAAAACTATTAATGTCTGTATGACAGCAACAAAATTTCACTGTGTCATATGCAAGGGAAGATTCACAGAAGGTGATTGGATCCTGAAAAACAGAATATATGTGTATGCATGTTTACTTCTCCTTTGGGGTCTTTGCAAATTCCAAATATGAACCAGGAACTATAAATACAAATAACAGGGCTGATTCAACACTGTGGGTACGGTCCGAGGCTAGCGTCGATTTCTGGAGCGTTGCACTGTGGGTAGCTATTCCATAGCTATCCCATAGTTCCCGCAGCCTCCCCCGCCCCTGGGAATTCTGGGTTGAGTTCCCAGTGCCTGATGGGGAAAAATCATTGCCGCGGGTGGTTCTGGGTACAGCCTCATCCCTCCCTCCCTGAAAGCAGCAGACAACCGTTTCGCGCCTTTTTGCTTTGTGAACTGTGCAGACGCCATAACACAGCAAGCATGGACCCTGCTCAGCTCAATACTGCAATCGTGGATGTTTTAAACACCTCGCGCACTCTCGTGCAGTATATGGTGAACCAGGACCTTCAAACCGAGGCGAGGAGGAGGCGGATACAGCAGCGCGGCAATGACAGCGATGAGGACGTGGACACAGAATTCTCTCAAACCGCGGGCCCCTGCGCTTTGGAGATCCTGATGGTAATGGGGCAGATTCTATCCATTGAACACCGATTTTGGGCCCGGGAAACAAGCACTGACTGGTGGGAACGCATTGTGTTGCAGGTCTGGGACGATTCGCAGTGGCTGCGAAACTTTCACATGCGTAAGGGCACTTTCATGGAACTTTGTGACTTGCTTGCCCCTGCCCTGAAACGCCATAATACCAAGATGAGAGCAGCCCTCACAGTAGAGAAGCGAGTGTCGATAGCGCTGTGGAAGCTTGCAACGCCAGACAGCTACCGGTCAGTCGGGAATCAATTTGGAGTTGGAAAATCTACTGTGGGGGCTGCTGTGATGCAAGTAGCCAAAGCAATCACTGAGCTGCTGCTACGAAAGGTTGTGACTCTGGGAGACGTGCAGGCCATAGTGGATGGCTTTGCTGCACTGGGATTCCCTAACTGTGGGGGGGCAGTAGATGGAACCCATATCCCTATCTTGGCACCGGAGCGCCAGGGCACCCAGTACGTAAATCGGAAGGGGTACTTTTCAATGGTGCTGCAAGCACTGGTGGATCACAAGGGACGTTTCACCAACATCCATATGGGATGGCCAGGGAGGGTTCATGACACTCGCGTCTTCAGAAGCACTACTCTGTTTAAACGGCTGCAGCAAGGGAATTACTTCCCAGACCAGAAAATAACAGTTGGGGATGTTGAAATGCCTGTCGTTATCCTGGGGGACCCAGCCTACCCCTTGATGCCATGGCTCATGAAGCCATACACAGGCAGCCTGGACAGTGGTCAGGATCTGTTCAACTACAGGCTGAGCAAGTGCAGAATGGTGGTAGAATGTGCATTTGGCCGTTTAAAGGCACGCTGGCGCACATTACTGACTCGCTCAGACCTCAGCCAAACCAATGTCCCCTATGTTATTGCTGCTTGCTGTATTCTCCACAATCTCTGTGAGAGTAAGGGGGAGACCTTTATGACGGGGTGGGAGGCTAAGGCAAATCACCTGGCCGCTGATTACGCGCAGCCAGACACCAGGGAGATTAGAAGAGCACACCAGGAAGCGGTGCGCATCAGAGAAGCTTTGAAAATGAGCTTCATCACTGGCCAGGGTACGGTGTGACTGCTGTGTTTGTTGATGAACGCCCACCCCCCTTGATTGACTCATTCCCTGTAAGCAACTCACCCTCCCCCTTCGAGTACAGCTTACTTATGCAAATAAAGTCACTATAGTTTAAAAATCATGTATTCTTTATTAATTCATTATAAAAAGAGGGAGAGAAGTAAGGGTGTGGTTTGGGAGGAGGATAGGAGGGATGGAGAAGGCCACTAAAAAATTTTCACAGTAATGACAGCCTTCTGGTTGGGCTGTCCACGGGGGTGGAGTGGGCGGGTGCACGGAGCCTCCCCCGACACGTTCTTACACGTCTGGGTGAGGAGGATGTGGAACATGGTGAGGGTTGAGGGTGGTTATACAGGGGCTGCAGCGGCACTCTGTGATCCTGCTGCCGTTCCTGAAGTTCCACCAGATGCCGGAGCATGTCAGTTTGATCACGCAGCAGCCCCAGAGTTGCATCCCGCCACCACTGATCTTCCTGCCGATCTTCCTGCCGCCACCTCTTATCTCGGGTGTCCCTCCTGTCCTCACGTTCACTGGCATCTTTCCTGTAATTTGATACCACCTCCTTCCACTCATTCAGATGAGCTCTTTCCTTGAGCGTAGCTTCCATAATATCCGAGAACATTTCATCTCGCGTCTTCTTTTTCCTCCGCCATATCTGGGCTAGCCTTTGGGATGGAGTAGGGAGGCTTGAAAAATTTGCAGCTGCATGAGGGAGAGAAGTATTTATAAAGATACATTTTACAGAACAATGGTTATACTCTTTCACAGTGAACAGCACTATTCACCTTACATAGCACATGTGATTTCCCTACAAGGTCGCATTTTTCATCTTAATACTGAGTGCCTGCAGCTCTGGGGTTACAGATCTCACAGACACAGGTCCGGGCATCAGAATTCAGCTTGCATGCGGCCATGGTAAGCCACTGTCTTTCGGCTTCTGCAGTGATTTACCCCTCCCCCCAACGCATGGCTAATACCATGCTAGCTCCCTGCTAATCACCACCCTTCCCCCCCACCACTGTGTGGCTGGTAGCTGGGAAGATCCCCGCTGGCCAAACGCGAAAAAGATCATCGGCATTTCACTCCTCCCCTCCCCCCGCTTGGCTACGTGCAGGAAAGGATTTTTTTTTAAACTGCTGCAGTCCACGAACCCAGTAGGAAAATGGCCATCCCCCTTACTTAAATTACTGATTTTCAACCAGGTTACCCTGAACGATATCACTTTGCTGAGGATAACACAGTGAGATAAATAACGGATGGTTCTTGAATGCCAGCAATCACCGGGACCATACGCAGCTATGCTTTGCCATGCAATGATACCTGATTACTTGCTACATGCATGGCATGGTAAAGTGTCCTACCATGGTGGGCAGAACAAGGCTGCCTTGCCCAGAAACCTTCTGCAAAGGCTTCTGGAGTACCTCCAGGAGCGCTTCATCGAGATGTCCCTGGAGGATTTCCGCTCAATCCCCAGACATGTTAACAAACTTTTCTAAGTAACTGTACTGTCTGCGAATGCATCCCAAGTCCTCAGGGCAAATCAATCATTAAAAAACGCTTGCTTAAAAAACAATGTTTGATATTTGCAAAGGTACACTCACCAGAGGTCCCTTCCATGGCTTCATTGTCTGGGGTAGTGGCTTGCGAGGGTAATTCCGTCAGGGTGAGAAAAAGCTCCTGGCTGTTGGGGCTCACGGAGTGCTGTGTGCTCTCTGCTAGCTCGTCCTCCTCTTCTTCATCGTCATCTTCCCCGTCCACATAATCCTCAGCCATGGCAGAGATTACAACCCCCACCTCGGAATCCATGGACAGGGGTGGGGTACTTGTGGCACAGCCCCCAAAAATTGAATGCAGCTCAGCATAGAAGCGGCATGTTTTTGGCCCTGCCCCGGACCTTCCTTTTGCTTCTTTAGTTTTCTGGTAGGCTTGTCTGAGCTCCTTAACTTTCACTCTGTACTGCAGTGAGTCCCTGCTGTGGCCTTTATCCATCATAGCCTTAGAAATTCTTTCAAATACTTTTTCATTTCATTTTTTGGAACGCAGTTCTGTTAGCACTGAATCCTCTCCCCATATAGCGATCAGATCCAGTACCTCCCATGCAGTCCATGCTGGGGCTCTTTTTCGATTCTCAGGAGACTGCATTGTTACCTGTGCAGATGAGCTGTGCGTGGTCACCTGTGCTGATGAGCTCTCCACGCTGGGGAAGCAGGAAATGAATTTCAAAAGTTCGCGGGGCTTTTCCTGTCTACCTGGCCAGTGCATCAGAGTTCAGAATGCTGTCCAGAGCGGTCAGTGGTGCACTGTGGGATACTGCCCGGAGGCCAATACCGTTAATTTGCGGCCACACTAACCCTATTCCGATATGTTAATCCCGATATTAGCACTACTCCTCTCATCGGGGAGGAGTACAGAAACCGATTTAAAGAGCCATTAAAATCGATATAAGGGGCCTCTTAGTGTGGACGGGTGTGGCGTTAAATCGGTTTAACGCTCGTAAAACCGGTTTAAACGCGTAGTGTAGACCAGCCCTGTGTTGTTCTAGTTTTTAAGCCTATATCAACCTATTGATATCAACAGTGTTATTCTCCCATAAAACTAGAGAAGCACAGTAGTGAATCATGTCTCTAAAGCAGGGATCAGCAAACTTTGGCACGCAATCCAGTGGGAGCTGCGATCGGCAGAACCTGTGGACGCAACAGGTAAACAAACTGGCCCAGCCCACCAGGGTGCTTAACCTGGCGAGCCGTGTGCCAGAGGTTGCCGATCCCTGGTCTAAAGTACATTTGAGAAAATCTCTTTACGCTGCTGTAGGCCTAATATGACAGACATATTCTCAAATAGGAAGTTATATGACCGCAATGAAAACAATGGCAGGACCATCAGCACATCTATAAGTGGGGATTGTAGTTCACTCTTAAAGAGAAGTGTATTTCAATAAACACACTGGCACCTGCTAGATATGCTGGGTGTAAGGACTCTTCTTTGACAACTTTTTTGTTTGTCAGTGTCTTTTTCTGAGCCCAAACTTGGAAGTTGATAAGTGCATCCTGAAAAGACCTGAGATCCCATATCTCCTGTTGATGATAATATGAGTTGTGGGTGCTCCCGGGAGATGCTTAGTATCTTTCAGGATGGAGACCTAGGTCTCTCTGGGCTAGATTTTTACACTATTCACACAAGAAGTTCCCTTGTTAAGTGTAGGGCTGAGGGAACAGTTGTGCTGCTTATCACAATTTGGCCCCACATTGGGAAACATTTTGTGTATAAATCCACCATAAAGACTTGCTCTCTTTAATGAGACTACTACTTTTAATAGTCTGCAATTACACAGACAAGGATCCCAAGAGGCTCTGCAAATGTTACAGATTTAAAAAAAAAAAAAAAGTGTGTGAAAGTCATGTCCTCAGTGTTTTCTAAACTTTTGCCAACATAATATTTTAAAGTGTTCCTAGAATGAGTATTGAATTACAAGTACAGAATGACTGTTTAATAAAATATGCTTATGTTATCATTTTTTACATTATTTAAATTATGCAACACTATAAAGTGGTGGGGAGGCCTATTTTCGAAGTGCTCAGCACTGGTTTAACTCTACTCCTGTTGAAGTCAATAGAAGTTTTACCACGCTGTGTGCTTTTGAAAATCCCACCCACAACCAGTAAGTTACAAGTATTTCAGTTGTTTCTAATAAGATCTTCAACCTTTTTATTAAAAACAAATAATGATTTATAGCCTAATGAGAAATAAAGCCAATTAAAATATTATATAAGCTTCTTATAAACAAATGTATCTGGGACATGTTTACCACTGAATATGAAAACAGGTTTAATAACCATTTTATGGATACCCCTGTATTGTTTTAACTCTGTTAATGTAAATTAAAACATATTTTATTAAACATGGGTTGCTGTGTTACAATTTACATTTTTTGTTTTGGTTTTTAATCAGCTCATAATCAGTTTCATTTATTTTACTTATATTCTTCAATGAAGGTGGAAAAGCGATCATTTAATGAGAATATTATGCAAGTGAACCCTTTAGGCAGAAACTGGCTACCTTAGCATAAGCTTTACACTTCATCTCATTTACTTACAATCCTGTTTCCCAAAGGCTAAAACTTCTAACCCATTATTAAGATTGCTTGTGCCCTTGCCAATCCTATATTCATTTAGAGTTCCCATGATGCAGTTCTGCTTCTTCTGGAGGCAAAGTTTAACAAGGGCAAGCTTTCAATTAGGGCCTAGGGTCATGTATCTTACCAGAGAGAAATAAACTTCACATACAAATAACATAATAGAAAAGGTCTACTTAAAACAATGAAAGCCAGGGGATTTGGGATTCCAAATATATTGTCTCACAATGACTCCATGTAAATGAGCACATTTAGTAAGTAAAATAATTTGTTTTTGTCCCCCCCCCACCCGCCCATAACTACCAATCCCGTAAATTCAATTTAAGGGCAGGCAGTTTCGCGGGGGTCTTCACTTCTCCTGGATCATCACCCGTAATAAAGGTCCCACAGGGCAAATTCTGCCTTCAGTATTCAGGAATAATAAGATAAAAGAGGGCTCCCAGATTGGAAAAAATTGCGTTCCCTGTGGGAAATCTCCATCAGGGACCATCCCTCTACTGATGATCAATTGGCAATGCAGCCAACAGACCTTAAGAATATTGTTAAGTATGTGAGTATAACTATATTTGTAACTTGTGCATAGGTCTTCATAGGATTTCTATATTATTGGGTAATCATAACCTTAATTGTAATTTTAATAAAACTTGTAAAACAAACTAGACCTTATACTTGTGAACGTATGTGTGGTTACTATCCTTGGTTTTTATGTGTTCTAGAGACTCTAAATATGAAGCAAGTAGCAGAGGTGACTTTCACTCTGTTGAGCTTGAAACTTTAGCCACCAGAGTTGAACCCAGATTGGTGTAATACAACATTACTAAATTCACTTTAAATAAAATAAATAGGGCGGAACATATGACTGCATTAACTTGTATGCCATTATCATTCTTAGTTGCATTGCTCTCGTGTGTTACCTCTTCAGACGTATTCCTTTTCTTCCAGTGTGGACCACAGAGTAGAATAGCCATATGATTTATTTAAATCACCACTGCAGTACTGTGAAATGCTGTGTATTCAGAGACGTGTCCACTCTTAAATCACATGGGACTTGATTAGTAAACATTTCTTTCTTTTGGACCATCTTGAATCACAGGCCTAATTATACTGTTCTGGGGTCACTACCCGGGTATCTGCATTTGCAGCATACCCCTCCCAGGTTGAAAGGCAACACACACACACACACACACACACACACACACACACCATAAATGGTGTTAAATGCAGGAATGTGATTACAAAGACAATATAATCTACATTCTAGTCTATGAGTTGGTGAAAAAATACTATTAATCCATACTGTAAAGAGTATATTATTCTGAGACTTAGTTATTAATTGCTCCTGTGCTTGTTTATACGTCCATTCAAAGAAAATTTCAGCTGACGGGTATGGTGCAATCATGTTGGGGTCTTGATTCCATCTCACTTTTTCCTGGGCCCAAATCAATGTTATTATCACATTAGGAATCTCAATATACAATTTGAAATTTAACTGCAATGTAACATCTGATTAGAATCTATTATCTTTGTGTGATGGGTTGTTCACCCCATACCAGCCCTGAAAGTTAGTGTGATAAGCCACATATGAGGGGCTTAAGTTGGAGGAGCAACTGCTGATGGGAAGATAAACCTCAGCTGAGCAGGTGTGGGTTGAGCTAGTATAAAGCCAGGAAGCTGGCAACAGTGAGGAACTGCCAATAGAAATGGCAATAGTGAGGAAGTCTGTAGCCACCCTCTGTGCATGAGAGATGGAAAGAGGGAACCCAAGGAAAGAGTAGGATCCTTGGAGCCTGTCCCTGAATGAAGGGTGTACACAGAAGAGAGAAGGGTGGAGAAGAAAGCCTGGGGGAGGTGGAGTAGGAAGCAGCAAGTCTGGGAACTGAGCAGACCTGGCTGTGTGTTGTAAGGTCCCTGCTCTGGATCCCCTGTGTGAGCCCCTGTTCACCTACCAGCAACCGATGGAGTGGCATTGCTAGGACAGCAAGTCTAATGAGACTATATATCATGAAAAGGGAAACCACATAGTGATCTATCCAGGAGGCCAAGTCACAAAAAGGAAGCTGCGTCTCCTGAAGTGAGAAAGAGGCTGCAAAGTGAGAGAGTGGATAACGTGTTGGGAGACTACAAGGAGAGACATTGGACCTGGAAGAGAGCAGTTCGCCAGAGCAGCTAGGAGCAGTCAGTTGTTCCCCCCATGACACTTTGTTTCTTTTATTTCTGGAATAGTCTTATGCTGATGCACTTAGATATAGTACAGAAATGATCCTTTCACTATCCCCATGTTTGTGCATAAGGGAAGTGGAACTTATGGTTTTAATTAAAAAAACAATTAAAAGCCAATTAAAATATTAACTGAGGATGCACCACAAAATTCCATTACCCAAGTCATTCCCACCAATTCAGTGTATTGATCAGAATCTATTGTACAGAATGTGGCCCTTTTGCCACAATTTTAATTACTTGCCCTTAGCTGAATCAACCTATAATTAACAATACTAGACACCTTACTGTATTGACTACAGGCTGATTTAAGGTAGATCTTTCAAGATCAGGTTCAGGGCTCAGACCTTGTCATCCCCTTTGTGGGTGATAATTTCGATAGCTACTCCAACACCATGTTATTTAGCTGAGACCTGATGTTTTAGTTGCATTAATTTGACTATGTTTAACAATTTTAACATAGATAACCAAACAGTATATATTGTTATACTATAAAATACTGGAGTCATACTAGAGCTGTCAATACTACAGTGATACTGCAGTGGTTTGTTTTTAATGAAGTCACTAATTTTAACCTGGATACTTCCAAACAACTGCTCACATTGCTTGACTATACAAATCCCTAATCAAAGTTAACAAAAAATGTTTCAAATCAAATTATTTATTGAGGCAAATGTGCCTGTATTTATGACTGACATTTGCAAAAGAACTGAACCATTGTTAGTATATTATAATAATACACCAATGGCAGTTATAGTTATAATAAAATAGTGTAGCACCACAAAAATTGTCTTAATATTATTATTTTCATATCTTTGTGCACAAAAAATGTTTTTCTTACAATAAAACTAAAAAAAACCCCAAATTAAAAAACCAGTAATACAGTCATATGATATAAAACATGAAACCAAGGGACAAATAATTCTAACATTATTATATATAAACATGTAAATTAAACATTACATAAAAAACCAAAGAGTTGAATACATACAACAAACCACTAAACAAAGGATTAGACCATTACAGTTTAAGGCAATCCAGGAAAGTTTAGGATTAAAATGACTAATTACCCTTCACTTTAGTAAACCTCTGCATTGGCCAATAAAGCAGATAGGCACTGGACATTTGTTTATTTTTAAACAGAATTATATGTAAAAAAAGTTAACAGACTCCTTTTATATCTATATTATACATCAATTTTGCCTGTCAAAATAAACTAACAGTTTAGTTAGGAACAAAGGGAATTTTTCCTTGAATATTTGTGTGCTGGAAGCCAAAACAAATGGTTTAAAATGCATCAATATTGTTTTCTATCTAGGGAAAGTAAAAAAGAGAAAATAAGGGTTTGCAAAAGTTTAAACACTTTCACAGAGGAGATGAAATAATTATTCCCTGACTGTTGTTCCGTGAGTAGGAGAGGCAGCCATGTCTTCTTTTGTTGTTAAAATAACAACTCAGATATAAAACAAAAAGATGATAGGTTGCCATTTTCCCTTGCCTCAACAATGGTGGGCATGTCTGGAATCGTAACTAACCTGACACTTATCTTTGGAATAATAACACATAATAACAAATTGGTGAAATTAAAAATAGGTTCATTAAGAACTGAAACTTCTTGAACCCAACAAATTCTATGGCTGGTAGTCTGGTATGCAAATAACAGAACGAGAGAGAGAGAGAGAGAGAGAGAGAGAGAGAGAGAGAGTTCTGTTATTTGCATATATATATATATATATAATACATTAATTTTACTTAAGAGTTTTACCTTTGCTCCTTTCTCTACTTTCTCCTCTCTGCCATACTTTTACTTAATAATTTACCTTTTACATTTACATTAGGCATAGCCTTATTCAAAGAGAAACAACTTTTTATTATAAATTAGGTGCCAAACAACTCTCAGTTTTTTTTCTTTTTATCAACACGGACAAAGTTGCAAGGCAAGCCACTTCCTCTTTTATGTAGAGCAACATATTGGCTGCTGGCTAAAGAATTTTAAATAACATTTTACTGTCTCCTGTTATCTTTGACTAAAGAATTACTCCACAACAATTAATACCTTTAAACTTAAACTTACTTAAGTTACATAAATAATTATTTACCTTTTAATTATTAAAACACATAATTTTTTCAACAGATTCTTCCAGGGATATAATGTATGGATACTCTCTTGGCATCGGTGAGTAGTGCTTCTGGCGCCACCTCCCTGTCTAAAAAGGAGGAAACTTGATTAACTGACTCTTTGCTCAGCCATTGCAACAGCCCATCAATGTGTCCACCCATTTCATATATTTGTCTCTCTAAATCAGAAATTTTCTCCCTAAGGTGATAATTTTCTTCCTCCAACTCCTCACAGCTATAAACTTCTTGAATTAGGGCATCCCCTGTGAAAAGAGAAAGTGCCGTTAATTTGGATACCTTTTTCTTTAACCCTTTCAATTCTGTGATCTCCAGCATTTTCATTGTGTTCCTAACTTCCTATTATCTTCTATTACAGATTGCTTTTTAGTGCAGCATTTACTCAGTTTGTATCCAAATCCTGGATTAACAATCAACACACTTGGATTATTGCCACTTTGATATTGCTGGATTTAAATTTCTTATTGTTTATAATGTTTTACAGGTGTTGTTACCATTTGATACATCTAATTCCTTTAATGATTCCTCCTTAAATTTGCCTGCATAATTAGTGATCCACTTGCTGACCACATCATCCATTATTTATCTATGCACTGTTTTGTGTAGATCACAATTCCTCTATGCAACTTGCCTGTCTGGGATCCCATACAGGCCACCAAAATGTAAGTATATTTCAGGACCAGCAGCCAGACCCATTGGTTACCTTACTAACCTAGCAAAGTAGACAAACCCTGCTTGCTGTAGCAGACAAAAACACTGCTAATTCCAAGTTCAAATCCAAAGAACAGGCTTGTTTCAGCATGGGTACAGAATGCCACATCCCAGTGATCAGTTGGGATGTAACAAGCCAATGAGTTGGCTACATGTGCACAAAGGCAAAAGCTTAAATCTCTGTATACTGTTTTTGTACCCAAGATGATACCCTATTTTTATCAATTCCCACTCCTCAGATTTGTTATATAATAATTAATATTTATGCTCATATATAAAAATCCACATTACACACACAATTATGTAACATGTTTATTTACTTATTAACAGTAACAAAGCTGTTGATCTTATTAGACAGGGATATCAATTGTTTTCTGTGATTGTGTTTAAGTCACAATTACTTCTCTTGTCCTGTACCCAAGTTAGGGACAGTCCAAAAACTGAATAACAGGGTATTTAGTAAACCAAGAAGGCTTTGTTTGCACTCCTTGCCAACAGGCTTATTCAAAGGTTTTATTGACCACACTAAAGTCCCTTTAGGTCCTGCTCCTACCCAACTTTCAGACTCTCTCCCTTGCTCTCACAGATGATATACAAAATAAAGCAAGGACTTACCACATGAGGCAAATAATGATAAGAAGGATCCAGCCTTGTCATGAGGCAACTTCACCATTCCTTCAGTATTACAATATCACATTACACTATTATTCAGAAGCTACTCAGGATATAGTTAAACAGCTCCCTTCTCCTCTCTAAGTGTCCACTAAAAGGCTCCAGAAGTCAGGGAAGAGGAGGGCAAACTGCTCCAAAATGACAGGAGAAATCATAACTCCATTAATATCCATATTGGTTTGGGGAGCAAAAATATTTCCTCTTTCTGGCAAAAAGTCATGCATTTCCAAAGATTCTGGCTTCATGGAACTTTCTAGACTACCCCACATTAACATTGGTGAACCTCAAATAATGATCAATCAGGCCTTGTAGTGTAACCCACACGCCTCCTAAGTGTGGTGTTCTGTCCCATCTAATGGCACTGAGACCACTTAGAGAGAGAGATAAATGAGTCTGCTCTGAAGCCTTAGCTAAGAGCCAGTTGGATTTTAGCTCATGTAGTAGAGAATCATGCACTAAACTCCAGAGGTCCCAGGTTCGATCATGCCTGCCAGTGACCGGGGTCATAGTACCAGGGATACACGCCCCTTCCTATTGATAAAATCTCTATGTTGGTGTGGGGGGCAAAGAACAGGCTTGTTTGTCCCATCAGTAGTGCCTATACACCTCAGAAACCTCAGCTGTTCGAAACCATCCATGACGTGCCAAACTTGATGACACGGCACAACTGCACTCTACTCATAGCATTGAAAATCTATATGATAGCAGTCCTAACAGATGATCAATAACAACAAACCAGTTTGCTACTGATTAGGAGCAATCAAGTTTGGCAAGCTTCCAGATAGTAATGGCAGCATGCTGTTCTTTTGCTGCACTCTTGGGTGAACTCTTTACAGATCTCCAGGAAAGGAATCTTCCACACCCTGAAGTTCTGCAGCAATTGCTGGTCATCTCAGTTCTGAATCACTGGCCTGTGCCACCAGTCAGTACTAGCTGATTGAGCTCAGAAGCAGTACTTCAAGTACAGCTGCTCCAGAATAATGGCTTACAAAGTGACAGCTTTATTTCATCTTCCTGCAACCATATTGCTGAGGCATCCAAAGCTCTCCAAAGCTGCCAAGCCAAATCCATCCGGCTGTGTGACTTTTCTAATACATGTATGTCAACCTGTTCATATTAATGATTGTCATGAATGTGTTGCTTACTTTGTTCTCCATACTGCCTGAAACAGAAATGGCACTGGCAAAATACAGATGAATTACGGGATGCCAGGAGAGTAATCATGGGAGTTTGTTAGTTTGACCTGAAGCCCCAGAATTCCTATAGGTTCCAGTAGCCATCTTACAGGACTCAGCAAGAAAAATCCCAAAGCATAAAGCTGAGAGGTAGAACATAGCTACTTGGTAAATCTGCTTAGGATGCTGAATGGTTAATTCAAACAAGCACTGAGTTGCGTAGATGCAATGATTAACAAGGAGGATACCTTAAACTTGCATAACAAAGTTGTGTGGACACTTAAGTATAGTTATATTGCTGCAATTAGAATGAACAACCTGATCCAATGTAACACCCTGGTGTAGATAAGACCTTGCAAACGCCACAATCCTGTTCTTTCAATTTCTCTCTTTCTCACACACACTCAGATGCATTCTTCACTTGTGCTTCCCCCACCCTACTTTCTATTATTTATGCAACAGATCCATTTGAAAAGTTACAAATCTTTGTGGATTACCTGCAAACAGCATAATGAATCTTCCCAGGTCTGAAACTTGGGTCATCTAATCTGGATATAAAGATAATAGCATGTGACATAGATTACCAATCATAAAGATAAATAACAAAAAACACATAAACATAACGATCAATTTGTAGGAAAACAAACAAACAAAAACATCTAGATTTCAGTGTGTTATGTTCCCCAAAGTGCTCACCAAATAATTATGAATAACATATGATTAATCATAATCATAATATTTTTGTGGATAATTTGCAGCCAGGAAAAAACAATAACAACAACAAAGAAGTCTACATTCATTGGATAAAGTATTTGCAATAAATAATTCATCCAGTTCTGTACACAAGTACATATATTTTAAGATGATAACTTTACAATTTGCGAAAAGTTAATGGATTAGATTCTTATGAAGGTGATTTAGAATTCATATTCTAATGAGCTTTAGATATTATCCACCTGTTTAGCTTATTATACTTGCAAAAGGTCACTTAAAGGTGAATTGGATTCACTGGTGATACAAGAGATGAGCATAATACAAATTATTATTTTTAATGAGCTTTCACTAATAATGTTGATATAATGAGAAGAGTAACTATGACTTTGAGATATACTATAGTTATCTTAGCTCAGTTCACATTTAAAGGAGCCAATAGTTTAGTGAAGTTAAAACACAGTACACCTCTACCCCAATATAACGCGGTCCTCAGGAGACAAAAAATCTCACCGCATTGTAGGTGAGACCGCGTTATATCAAACTTGATTTGGTCCCCCCTGTTCCTTGTTCCGTGACCGCCCCTGCCAGAGACCCCCATCCCTAATCACCCCCAGGGTCCCACCCAAACCCCCTGCTCCTTGTCCCCTGAAAGCTCCGACCCCTACCACCCTCCCCGCACAGGCACTCACTGGCAGCAGCGGAAAGCGGAGCAGCCTGGCCCCAGCCTGCTCCATTCTGACACCTCCCAGCCACGGCACTCTGCTTCCTGCCCCCGGTGAGTGCAGGGAGGTTGGGGAAAGGATGCCTCCCTCGCACTCACCTGTGGTGGGAAGCAGAGTGATATGGCCCCAGCCCGCTCCACTTTCCTTGCCCCGGCCCCAGCCGTGTCGCTGGGGGACAGCTGGGGAAAGGTCCTGCACTCACCTCCAGGGGGAAGCAGAGCGCCATGGCTGGGAGCTGGTGGAGTGGAGCTGGTTGGGGCTGGGCTGCTCCACTTTCCGCCTCCGTTGAGTGCGGGGAGGTTGGGGAAAGGATGCCCCCCGCACACACCTGCGGTGGGAAGCAGAGCAATGCGGCCCCAGCCCGCTTCATTCTGCCACCTCCCAGCCACGGTGCTCCACTTCCCACTGCAGGTGAGTGCAGGGAGGTTGGGAAAAGGATGGCCCCCGTACTCACCGGTGGCGAGAAACGGAGCGCCGCACCCGGGAGCTGGAGGAGTGGAGTGGGCTAGGGCCGGGCTGCTCCACTTACGCCGCTGCTGGTGAGTGCGGGGGGGATCCCTTCTCCCAAACCCCCTCCCCCGAGCTACGCAGCTGGGGCTGAGGCGAGGGAAGCAGAGCGGGTTGCTCCCGGCCCCTCCGCTAATCTCCCGGGCCACTCTGGGACTGCAGGGACCCCAAAAGTATCCTCTCATAGCTCCTGCCCCCAGACCCCGACCGCCCCTGAAACCCTCTGACCCTTATCGAACCCCTCGGCCCTGGCCTGGCCCGGCACCCTTAACATGCTGCTCAGAGCAGCGTGTCAGAGGTTTACTGCCTTGTATGCGAATCTGCGTTATAATGGGTCGTGTTATATCGGGGTAGCAGTGTATATACCAGGGGTCGGCAACCTCTGGCACATGGCCCGCCAGGGTAAGCACCCTGGTGGGCTGGGCCGGTTTGTTTACCTGCTGCATCTGCAGGTTCAGCCGATCGCAGCTCCCACTGGCCGCAGTTCACCGTCCCAGGCCAATGGGGGCTGTGGGAAATTGCGTGGGCTGAGGGATGTTCTGGCTGACACTTCCCGCCTCCTCCATTGGCCTGGGACGGTGAACTGCGGCCAGTGGGAGCCACGATCGGCCAAACCTGCGGACGCGACAGGTAAATAAAGTGGCCCAGCCCACCAGGGTGCTTACCCTGGCGGGCCGCGGGCCAAAGGTTGCCGTTCCCTGCAATGTGCCATTAGACAAACTTGAATTAGCTTTAATTTTCCCCTTCTCCAATGGTGTTGTAGGCCACCCAGACCTTAAACTTGCATTATTCTTTGCGCGAAGGGGATCTGGTTAGAAGCCAGCTCTCCTGACCATATCACCATAGCATTAGCAAGTGTGACAGCTGAGTCTTTATCTTATCCCCTCAAGGTGAGTCACTACCACCCCCAAATACACTATTACAGCCTATCAGAAGATAACCATGAGCTAGACTTTGGAAGCAAAGAGAACCATCTTCCAGTAAATAATAGAAAAGCCATAGCTACTCAGATGTTATGTTTATGGGTTTCATTATTTAAATTATATATACTTCCTCAAAAATAAAAAAAATAGTTATTTCCTGCTCTTCCTCCTCAGCTCCCCATTTTCATCAGAAATGTTTCTTAGTAGCCACCAATGTACCATTGCAACCTCTGAAGGTAGAGAGCATCTGCTGCACTCTGGGGATCAGGCAGGATCGAAAGACAGGAGTTGGAGTAGAGTGGGCTGCTAATGGTGGTGTTTCTTCCTCTCTTCTTTTTTTCTTGACATAGGGCATTCAGGTCCAGGTAAAGCATTTTGAAATCTACTGATGAAAAGCCTTATATAGGAACTAGGTATATTTTTATGAGTTTTGCCATGACAGTAGGATTAATGCTTGATAGAAGAATAGTGGAATGTCAATCGAACTACTCTTTCGTTTTTTTTCCAGAACATCCTTATCTATTAAAGTAAACATCATAAAGTAACATACTGTGATGTATAAGACTAGATTGTTTTAAAAACTCTTCTCCTTTTACAGTGACTCAAAAGGGGACATTTTATTTGCTAGACTTACTTATATTCTACATTGATTACAATTTGTATTGCAATTTGACAGTATTACTTCTGTCTATGAAGCCTGTGTGTAAGTGCTGAGCACATGTAAGTTATCAGTTTTACAGTGCATAGTACAGTATATACTAATTTAGTTTAGTGCAAAATGTAGATATTATTTACAAGTTAAGTGCTTTTTTGAACTATAGATAAATACACTGTTCACTATGACACATTTTAAAACGAGTTTTTAACGGTGTCTGAAGTTAAACTATCAAGCCTACAGAACTGTAAACTATGAACTGCTTACACATCTGAGAGAATTACCTTTACCACCAGACCAGCAAATAGAATCAATATTTGTGTCTGAATCACAGGGCTATATATTTATATCTACCTATAACTACAGCCTGATCTCCAAAATGGAGATAGTAAATCAGAGAAGCAATTCTGTGTTAATTGCTTTCCATAGTGACACAGATCTGCAAATAAATTTAAATAGGGGTTCATTTTATGTTCTGTAAATGAATATACATTTTCCTGGATCTACATTAGACTAGTGGTTATTGCAAATATGGCCAATCCTACATAGTTAGTGCACTCTATGACTCTGTTAGATTTTTTTTTTCATTTTAACATTTTGAGATAGTCATGCAATATTGGATTTGTTTGTTTGTTTTATATGGTAGCAATCCATTGTGTATTTCCAAAAAGGATAATTTATTATGCTTTTTCATGGGAAAGAGGCTCTAGAAATAGCTACCATGCACTCTTCATTTCATGTGGTTAAAACATGGCATATGACTTCCAACAGTATTAATCTTCTCCTCTTCATAAGCACAAGTGTTCATATATATATTTTAGTTACTATGGAAAAATAAACTATAACAACATAAAATAATATTATATGTACTCTACACTTTTGTAGCTATATTAAGAACTACTAAAATTAAAACTATAATTAATGGCAAGGATTATTTAGAAGTGACCTCACTTTCTCAACTTTTAAATTGCAGGAACAAATAATTGTGGGTGCAATGTTGGGCATAGAATTATTATGGAAGAGTTTGGGCTAAATTTTAAAAATTGTTACTGACATTTTTCCAGGTGAGATGTAGCCTAGCGAAATTTGCACTTTCATTTAAATTTTGGGGGGCAATTCCAGCTGCAGGATCAATTCAGATATTTGGAAAGTGCTTGAACTGGCCCCAGCAATTCAACTGTAGTTACAAAAACATAGATGAAAATTTCACCCTCAAGAAAGGATTGTGATGTGGACACAGAAACAATGAAATGCAGAAAAACTATGTTATGATTAAATACAGAGGCTGCAACTGTAATTAAAACTGTTAACGTAACCAGGGTGACCACCCCAAACTACCTGGCAGCTAGTTCCTGTGAGGCTCTCAATGGGCCCCAGTAGACTATAACCTGAACATGAGTGTGAAAGCCATGCTCCCTCTATACCTTCAGGTCTGCCAAAAGACCCTGACTGGAAGCTATAGTTGCAACCTACTCTCCTTTTTCATGCTCAGAGATAGGAGAGGTAAGATGAGGGAAACCACAGGCTGCATGAGACATAAAGGCAACCCCTTTGCACCATGCATTGACATGCTTGGGCCCTATCTCCAAGCAGCCCACTGGGCTACATGTTTGACATGTTATAACCTCCTAACCACATGGGAACCTGTCAAGGCTGCAACTATATTTTAACACACAGACTAGAAAAAACAGAATTTCTGGGTGCCAAATGAAGATGAAAAGACCTCCCACAATGGTTTGTCAATTTTGTTACGTGGGAAAAAAACCTTCCAGACCCTAAACCTGGTGATCAGCCAAGACCTCAGCATCATCAGAGATAGAGCAACTAAAATAATGATAGAAAGGATGGGGCTGACATAGGGAACCAATAATGGCTATCCCATGTAAGCAGCAAATTGTATCAACTTCCATCATGCTCCACAAACAGAAGCCAATCACCTGACCCCAGCATAACCCTCATGCCCAGTGGAAGCAGCAGTGAGTGTTGAATAACTTAAAGGGAGCAGGTTAGACATCAGTGAGGAAAATATCCCCATGGTCAAAGCTGCCTGCTGTGCTCTGCATAAAATTTGTGAAGCTAAGGGGGAGAAGTTTCCTCAGGGATGGAACGTTGAGGTGGATCAACTGACTGCTGCTTTTAAGCAACCAGATACCAGGGCTGTAAGAGGGGCTCAATGGAAGCTATTTGAATCAGGGAGGCTTTAAAGAAGCATTTTTATAATGAGCCACAGAAATGTGTATTGCTGTAATGCATTGAGCCAGGCATTCGTTTCCTGCACCATAATATGAATCTTATAATGATTTCTGTGTGTGTGGTAATGTGAAAATGCAACTGGCACTGTCTGAATTTTAGCAGCAACTGCCATATGCAAGAGACAAATAAAGATTCATTCACTTTCTATAAGTACATTTTTATTCCACACCATGCAAACATTTCTATGTTCTCGTACGAACATGAAAATCAAAAGCACATTTGCCAGTGAGGCTCTCACAGCTGGGTGTATATACACCTATCGTAAAAAATCTCCTTTGGGATGGTATGCCTGGGGTACTGCAATGGTACTTGAAGATGCAGGTAATATGGGGATGGGAATGGGGGAAAGGCCTGAAAGGCAGTTCTATATGGGCTGAGGAGGGAGGAGAGCATGGATGTGTTTCACCTGAAGTTCAATCAGGGACTGTAAGATGTCCGTTTATTCCCTGAACAGCGCTATTATCTGATCCTGCCTATTTCCTATCATGACTATCCATCCACAGTTTATCTTTGATAATGTCTCTCCAGGAGCGGCTCCAGGCACTAGCACACCAAGCGTGTGCCTGGGGCGGCAAGCCATGGGGGGGCGCTCTGCCAGTCGCTGCGAGGGCGGCAGGCAGGTTGCCTTCGGCAGCATGCCTGCGGAGGGTCCGCTGGTCCTGTGGCTTCAGCGGACCTCCCACAGGCGTGCCGCCGAATCCGCAGGACCGGGGACCTCCCGCAGGCAAGCCGCTGAAGGCAGCCAGCCTGCCGTGCTTGGGGCGGCAAAATACCTAGAACCGCCCCTGCTTCTCACCATGCTCTCTGTTTGCAATCCGAAACACCAGAGGATTGTAGCACCTCCTGGAACATGTCTTCCTTACTTCTCTTGTTTCATCTGCTTATCAGATGGAGCTAATCAGCCAGTGTGCAGGTGGAGATCTTCCAAGGCACATCTGTAAAAGCAGCAAAGGGTCCTGTGGCACCTTATTGACTAACAGACGTTTTGGAGCATGCATCCGACAAAGTGGGTATTCACCCACGAAAGTTCATGCTCCAAAATGTCTGTTAGTCTATAAGGTGCCACAGGACCCTTTGCTGCTTTTACAGATCCAGACTAACACGGCTACCCCTCTGATACAAGGCACATCTGTAGATGCTAAAGAAAAAATATAGACAGAGGCCCTATTGTGAGTGCACTCACTCACACCCTTGATCCAAACAAGTTAGAATCGCAACTTTCTCACTTTCCGTTGGCAGCCATACAGCACGGTGGTAGCCCCAGCTATGGTGAGTTTGGCCTGGAGGGTAAGGAGCAAGGTGGGACAAAGGGTGGTGGATATCAATGGGTTATCACTATAAGCACATAAGGCTACTGTTCTGAATACTGGCACCATTTTCAACAGACAGGGGTGATAGCAACTGATACCTTGCTCCTGAAAGTAACTAAGGATACAAGGGTGCAGCTCCTGAATGCATATGGCTGCAGACCAGGTCCATATGCTGCTTGCGTGTGTGGGGTTATGGTGTCTGCAGAAGTAATTGCTGATTGGTATGGTAAAATTTCCTACCATGTGAGAAGAAACAAAGCAGCCTGCCCAAGAAACATTTTGCAGAGGATTGCAGATTACCTCCAGGAAAGTTTCCTAGACATCTCTATGGAGGATTCCTAGGATTTCCCAGTGTGCATAAACAAACTTTTCCACATGGCTCACTCTGCTTATCTATATGGGGAATGAGAAGCAGATACAAACTGTACCTGTGTTGGTTATTTCAATCCCTTTTATACCCTGATTAAAAAAACAGAACACGACCATGTGTCCTTGCTGTATTTAAGCACAGTGAGTCCTTACTTTTGCTTTCCTCTTCTGCATCAGGCATGCCAGGGCCAGACTGCTGGGACTGGCTAGAAAGCTCTGGAGTTAAAAAGAGGTCCTGACTCATCACACCTCCGAATGTCACAATCGCCTGTCTCCCATCCTTCTCCAACTCCACTTCCTCATCCACTATGTCAGGGGTCGGCAACCTCTGGCACGTGGCTCGCCAGGGTACACCCTGGTGGGCCGGGACAGTTTGTTTACCTGCCGCGTCGGCGGGTTCAGCCGATTGTGGCTTCCACTGGCCGCGGTTCACCGTCCCAGGGCAATGTGGGCGGTGGGAAGCGGAGAGGGATGTGCTGGCCACAGCTTCCCGAAGCCCCCATTGGCCTGGGACGGCGAACCGCGGCCTGTGGGAGCTGAGATCCGCCGAACCGACCGACACAATAGGTAAACAAACTGGCCCGGCCCGCCAGGGTGTTTACCCTGGCGAGCTGCGTGCCAGAGGTTGCCGACCCCTGCACTATGTCATCCTCAGGATTCACTCCACTGGCCACTGACTTCAGCCCCGTTGACGTATCCATGGGGCTCTTGGTGGTGGTGGTGGGATTGCCACTGAGTCTGGCATGCAACTTCTTAGAAAAACAGCTTTTCTGAGGCTCTGCATCAGAGTGACAATTGGACTCCCAGGGCTTCTGGTACACCTGCCTCAACTCCTTGATTTTTGCATGCCCCTGCTGCGTGTCCATTTCGTGCCCCTTCTCGTCCATGTCACAAGCAATCTGTCCGTAGGTATCAAAGTTACTATGGCTGAAGTAGAGCCTCCTGACTTGTGACTGCACTGCCTCCTCTCCCCACAGACCCAACAGATACACCACTTCCGGTGTAATCCAGGCAGGAGAGCATTTGCTGCAGGGAGCCTGTATGCTCAGCTGGTCAGATGCTCTGCGAGATCTCCAGGCCGAGCAAACAGAAAGAGCAGTTTCAAAAATTTCTGGGGCAACAAAGTTCAAAACAGTGGACAAGACTGGGCACGATGGGCATTTTGGGACACCTCCGGGAGGCCACTTAAAGTGACATAAGCAACTCAGTGTCTACACTGACACTGAATTGCTCTAACTACGTTGCCCTAAGCTCTACGCCTCTTGTCAAGGTGAGTTTTTGTTGCTGTAGCAGGAGAGAGAACCCAGTGGGAAGAGCATTGCAATGTGTACATCTCCACAGTTAGGTCGATGTAAGCTGCCTTATGTTAACTTAACTCTGTAATGTAGATAAGCCCTAAGTCATTCTTCCCCAGAGAAGCACAGATGTAAGTAGAATGCCTGTTGAACTAAAAAATCTGTGCTTACAAGATGATGTTTTGATTTTAGACTATGAATCAGAACACTTGCTTCCTACTTTTTTATAGTTTTACACTGCCCTCATTTTTAAGTAAATTGTTTTATTTAATATCATTTAGATTCATGATGACTAGTGAAGATAAGTGGGGGAAAAAACAAGATTCAGAGGACACAGAGTTTGCACAAATTCCTCTCTGGAGCACTGAATCTAAGAAGAGGGCATGGGACCGCCATCCAAAAAATAGCTTCCAGAACTCTTGCTGCAGTTATTTGGGCATGTGGAATTCTACATACCAAGAAGGGTGGCAGACACTGGGAACCAATGATGAACATACAAAAAGAACTATGAGCCTGATCTGGCAATCTTTCCATTGGCTTCAATGAACATTTAATTAAGCATTTAGTAGACATAAATATGGGAGTGGTGCATAAATGTGAAATAGTGATCTCATCATATTATTTTGAGAAAGACAGTTATCTACTGGATTGCACCACATCAGGTTTTACTGACAAAGTTTTGGGATGACCAGATTACTGAGGATTGATGATCCTTGAGTGAGTTCTGCAGATTTTCTATAAAACTGGTGACACACACACAAATTTGCAATGGAGAAAATACACCTCTACCCGGACATAACGCAACCTGATATAACACAAATTCGGATATAACGCAGTAAAGCAGCGCTCCGGGGGAGGAGGGGAGGAGAGGGGGGCAGGGCTGCGTGATCCAGTGGATCAAAGCAAGTTCAATATAACGCGGTTTCACCTATAATGTGGTAAGATTTTTTGGCTCCTGAGGACAGTGTTATATCGGGGTATAGGTGTATTATCATAGCTGTAGCCTACTGCATTCACATACAATAGTTTCTGGTAAATGAGAGGTTGGATAACTGGGATCAGTAAAGGCACTTCAGAAATCACCTGGGTACAGAAACCTTTTGGAGAACAGAAAGCTCAAACGTATATTGTGTCATAAAAGTTTTATTAAAGATGCATTTGAAATACTATAAGGGCCATTGGTAACTCTAGGGAAGCACCTTTAAAAGAAAGTGGAAAGCATTGATCTATTTCTCTTTATTCCAGATACAAACCAAACCCAAAACAATGCATAACTGCAGCTATTCCACATGGAGTATAGTGCAATATCTCTAATGGAAAAGTTAGACTAAGGTTGTATAATTCAAATCAAGAGTACATGCCACCTTTTCAATTTTTCTTACTTCTCTGTAGCAGTAGAAAGAGCATGGGAAAAAATCAAATGACTTTTAAATTTGCAGATTTTACTGATAACATTCACCACAGTACTCACTCAAACCTCGCTTAAAATCTAGGTTAAATGGAAAATCCTGTCATTGAAATTCAGTGTGAAGTTGTCTGGAGCGCTATATTCTAGACTGACTCTACAGCCATAGGTGCACCTTATCTTGGGACTTTTGTTTTAGGGCCTGTTGGGAGTGGTTCCAAGACAGCCAGATCCCTACTCCTTGCTCAGGGGGCAGAGTCTGTGAATCCTCTTCTTCCCACATCCTCAAGTCTTTGTTGATAATGATGAGATGTTCTACACATACAGAAAGCCTGCCTGATTCTTCTGAGTGGTAGATAGGGTGCGTGTCGGGGGAGGGGGAAAGGAATAGTCTTTTCAGCTGAATGTCCTTAAAGGTGCCGCACAACAATATCATTAGGGTTATCCCCCTTACAAGGAAACACTTTGCTCTCCTCCCCATTCTTTCTTCTATGCAGGGGAGCTGCAGGGATGCATTTTCAGAATACTTGTCAGGGACAGAGTTGGGAAAGAAATGTTACTCCTGAGGGAATTCTGTTCCAAAAAATTAAAAAATCTACACACAATTTTGCAAAAATCTGCATATTTTATTTGTGAAAATAACACAATATTACCACATCTGTAGTAGGAAAAGAGCCTGAGATATAAGCCCTTGTATTAGAGGCTTGAGCTAAAATACTGGGCAAGCTTTGCTGATATAAAGCAAAGTTAGCAAAAGTCAGGGTGTCTACACAGCAAAAAAAAAAAACTGCAGCTAGCCTGTGCCAGCTGACTTGGGCTCAGGTTGCAGGGTTGTTTCATTGCTGTGAAGACTTCTGGGCTTGGAATAGAGCTGGAGATCTGGGACCCTTCCACCCAGCAGGGTTCTAGAGCTCGGGCTCCAGCAATAAAACAGGAAGACCCCGGGGCCCTGTCCCTCTGCACCAGGAGAACCACAATATTGAGCGAGGGGGACAGAATCTCTCACACACAGGTAGCACTGCCCAGGTGTGGGGCAAGCGTAGCACTGCCCAGCACAGCAGGATCCAAGTATGGATCCAGGTGAGGGTGGCTCACTGGGGCTCTGGGTGTGGTGGGGACCTGGTTGCACAGGGGCTAGTTTTGTGGATTCTGGATGCATGGAGAATGGGACTCTGCAGGAGGGTCCAGGTGAAGGTGGTTGTGGCTCAGCATGGGGGGTCTGGTTGTGGAGGGGATGGTCCTCGGCAAGAGGGGTCTGAGTGCATGTGGAGGGGTCTGAGTAATGGGGGAGTGGGGCTTAGTGGTGTGGGCATTTGGGTGCAGCTGGTTGGAGCTCAGTGGGGTGAGGGGTTCAAGTGCGGGGAGGCCTCAGAAGGGGTAGTCTGGGTGCACAGGGTCCAGATGTGGTGGTGGGGGACTCAGAGGTGGGGGCATCTGGGCATGTGTATGGGGATCCAGATGCACAGGGAGTGGATGGATGGGGGAGGCAGCTCCCCATACAGTGACCCTTCCACCCATGGCTGGGGAATGATGGGGGCAGGAATCAGGTGGGAGTGTGGACCTTCCTGCAGCTGGGGGAGGCTCCTCGGGGTGGTTCTGATCCAGTCCCAAGAACAGCCCATGCAGGGGAAGAGGAAGTCCCCTCCCCCACCCAGCCTAGGCAGGACTAGCAGATGAACCAGCCAGGGCTACTCCTCCTCAGGTCCACACACAGTCTCTCCCTTGCTCTCAACCATGCCTACACCCAGTGCTCACCCCCTTACCCCCCGAATTCGCCCAGGAGTAAAATGTTGAGGCCTGATCATCAAGCAGGTAGAAAATTCACATGAGCACTGTACCCCTTTAGTGACTCTGAAGGATCCAACTATCGAGATGCTGTGGAGTCAGGCTGGTACCAAAACGGCGCGGGCCTAGGGATGCCCTGGCTGCGGCTTCCCGCCACCCCCATTGGCCTGGAGCAGTGAATTGCGGTCAGTGGGAGCCACGATCAGCTGAACCCGCAGATGCGGCAGGCAAACAAACTGTCCCGGCCCGCCAGGGTGCTTACCCTGGGGAGCTGCATGCCAGAGGTTGCCAGCACCTGAACTAAAGGGTAGCCACAGTCATGTTAAGTTGTTTTTTTTTTCTGTAGATAGACAAAGAAAAATATTTTTCGCTGATCTGTTCATGCTTGATTCTTTTATTTTTCAGAGTACTTAAGTTCTATATGTAGCAAAAAGAATCAGAAATTTACCAGGTGCTCTTGACAACATTTCCTCTCAAAATAAATACTACTTTTCAGGACTTCAGGTTGCGTGTGAGCAATTGCTGAGCAGATATTGCCTGCAGTATCTCTCCACTACTAGTATTTAAGTCATTACTTTTAAAAATGCTTCTAGTCCCTTGAGTATGAAAAACATTACTGCTCATACATGAAATGTTATTATATTTGTTTCTTCTGAATGGAATCTTGAATGAGTAACATTGTTCCTATTTATTTTTCAGATGTTGTCATTTTTTTTCAAACACAAAGGTGCCAGTCTCAGCACAGCAGCATATCCTGCTGTAGTTCCTACTCTTTAAGAAATCATAGAAATGTAGGGCTAAAAAGGTTATCTATTCCAGCCCCCTGTGAAGAGGCAGAACTAACATACCCAGACAATTCCTCACAGGTGTTTGTGTAACCTGTTCTTTAAAATCACCAATGATAGGGATTTCACAGCCTCTCATGGAAACCTATTCTAGTACTTAACTATCCTTTTAGTTAGAAATTTCCCACCCCTAATATCTAACCTGTATCTCGCTTGCTGTAGAGTAAGCTCATTACTTCTTGTCCTAACTTCAGTGGACATGGAAGACAATTGATCACTGTCCTCTTTATATGAAATTTAAAAAAATGAAAACTTTTGTCAGGTCCCCCCTTAGTCATCTTTTCTGAAGAGTAAAAATACCCAGGTTTTTTTGTTTTGTTTTTTAATATTTCGTCAAAGGTTAGGTTTTCTAAGCCTTTTATCATTTGTGTTCCTCTCCTCTGAACTCTTTGCAGTTTGTTCATATCTTTATTAAAATGTGGCACCCAGAACTGGACCCAGTAACTCACCAGTGCCCAGTAGAATGGAACAACTTCCACCTATATCTTATATATAATAGTTCTGTTGATAAACCCCAGATTGATATTAGATTTTGTTTGCAACCCCACCACACTGTTCACTCATATTAAATTTGTGAGACACTTATCCCCAAATCCTCTTCAGCAGTACTACTGCCTACTGTGTTATTCTCCATTTTGTAGTTGTGTATTTGATTTTCTCCCAAGGGCAGTACTTTGCATTTATCTTGAATTTCATCTTGTTCATGTCAGACCAATTCTCCATTTTATCAAGGCCATTTTGAATTCTAATCATGTTCTCCAAAGTGCTAACAACTCCTCCCAGCTTGATGTCATTCACAAATTTTATAAGCATACTCTACACTCCTTTATCCGAATAATTAATTAAAATATTGAATAGTACTGGACACACACCAGACCCCTGTGGAGCCCCACTGGATATGTCCTCTCAGTTTGATAGTGAACTATTGATAACCACTCTTTGAGTATGGTCCTTCAATCAGTTTTGCATCTACTTTAAAGTAATTTCATCTAGACCGTATTTCCATTGTTTGCTTATGAAAATGTTATGTAGGGACTATGTTAAAAAACTTACTAAACTCAGTATGTATCATTCCACGGCTTCCCCTTATCCATTAGGCCAGTAATCCTGTCAAGGAAGAAAGTTAGGTTGGTTTGGTATAAATTGTTCTTGACAAATCCATGTTGGCTATTACTTTATATAAGACTATTATCCTTAAGATGCTTACAAATTGATTAATAATTTGTTCCTGTCTCTTTCCAGATATTAAAGTTAGGCTGATTGGTCTGTAATTCCCTGGGTCCTCTTCCCCCCCCTTTTTTTTTTTTAAAAAGAGGTATTATGTTTTTCAGACCTCAGTGACCTCACCTGTCCTTCGTGACTTCTGAAAGATAATTGCAAATGATTCTGAGATTGCTTCAGCTAGTCCATTAAGTATCCTAAGGTGAACTTATGAGGCCCCTATGAACTGAATACATCTAATTTTTCTAAATATTCTTTAACCTATTCTTTCCTTATTTCAGCTCTGTTTCTTTTGCCTGGTTGTTAACATTAATTTCATTAAGTACCTGGTCACAATTTATTATATTTTTTTTAGAGAAGACTGAAGCAAAATAGGCATTAAACACGTCAATGTTCTTGATATTCTCCATGATTAGTTCTCCTTCCCTGCCAAATACGAGACCTACACATCTTTATTGCTCCTAATGTTTTTTATAGAATCTCTTCTTATTGTCTTGTATGTCCCATGCTAGGTGTAACTCACTTTCTGCCTTACTCTTTCTGATTTTATTCCTACATTCTTGTGCTATTATTTTGTATTTATCCTTAGACATTTGTCCATGTTTCCACTTTTTGTAGAGCTTGTTTTTGGATTTTCAGGTCATATAAGAACTCCTGATGGAGTTACATTGGCCTCTTACTATTCTTTATTCATATATAAAATCAGGACAGTTTGCTATTTTGCCTTTAATATTATCTCTTTTAGGAAGCTCTCCTGAACTCCTTTTCTTTAGATTTTCCTCCAATGGGTCCTTACTATCAGTTCTCTGAATTTGTGAAAATCTGCTTTTTTTTTTAAGACCATTGTCCTTATTCAGCTGCTCTCACTCCTTTCTTTTCTTGGAATCATGAAATCTATAATTTCCTGATGAATTTCATCAAAATTGACTTCCACCTTCCGATTTTCAACCAATTCCTCTGTTAGTCAGTATCAAGTCTAAAATGTCTGTCCTTTGGTTACGTGTTCCACCTTTTGAAATAAAAGTTGTCACCAATACATTCCAAAAATTATTGGACACTTTGTGTTTTGCTGTATTACTCTTCCAGCATATTTATGGGTAGTTATTTCCAGGTCTTGTATTTTGGTTATGTCAGTTATTTGTTCTAGAAATGCCTCATCTGCCTCCTCCTTCTCATTTGGTGATTTATAGTAGACCTCCCTACCATGACATTGCCCTTTTTTCTTCCCCTTTTATCATCAGCTACAGACTTTCTACTGGTCTGCTTCTTGCTTCCTTCTGGACTGAATACATTTTTGATGTGTAATGCAACACCTCTACCCTTTGCTTCCTGCCTGTTTAACCTCTATGTCAATAGTCCAGCCATGAAATTTGTCCCATTAAGTCTCTGTGTTACCAATTAAGTCATAATGTTGCTTATGTACTAATATTTTCAGTTCTTCCTGTTTATTCCCCATACTCCTTGCATTTGTATGTAGATAGCTAAGCTGCTGAGCAAATTCCCCCATTGTTATCCCTCTGGTTGCTTCTATGACCCTATTGTAATTTTCCATTCTCCCACCCCCAACATCTAGCCCTTTATTAAGATTACCGTTTTTTATACCTACATATGAACTTTTGTCACTTGCCCCCTTTGAACCTAGTTCAAAGATGCCCTTATGCTTCTTGGTCAAGTGAACCCCATCTCTTTCAGCTGCTATCCTTCCTGTAGTAATATCCCATTGTTAAAGTGTGGCAGATGTGTCAACTTCCTGCAATATTTTTGGGAGCTTTTATTGAATTAATTTGAAATAGTTTTGGAGTGTCTTGTATTATATCTTCAAAGTTTATGTATTATTGTGGGACTGTGCATAACTTCTCTAATGTGGAGACATGGCGGGTGTAAACCCTAGGCAGTGTTATGAGTTTAAAAGGACTATTTTTAGCAATGGGGTATTGTCAAGGTTCCTCCCCCACTCTGAACTTTAGGGTACAGATGTGGGGACTTGCATGGACACTTCTAAGCTTAATTACTAGCTTAGATCTGGTAACACTGCCACCATCCAGAAATTTCAGTGTCTGGATCACTTTCTGTCCCCCCAAAACCTTCCTCTCCCTGGGCAGCCTTGAGAGGCTTTTTCACCAAGTTCCTGGTGAACACCGATCCAACCCCTTGGATCTTAACACAAGGAGAATTTAACCATCCCCCCTCCCTTCCCCCACCAATTCCTGGTGAGTCCAGATCCAATCCACTTGGATCTTAACACAAGGAAAAAATCAATCAGGTTCTTAAAAAGAAAGCTTTTAATTAAAGAAAGAAAGGTAAAAAATATCTCTGTAAAATCAGGATGGAAAATACTTTACAGGGTAATCAGATTAATATAGCCCAGAGGAACCCCCTCTAGCCTTAGGTTCAAAGTTACAGCAAACAGAGGTAAAATCCTCTCAGCAAAAAGGAACATTTACAAGTTGAGAAAACAAAAATAAGACTAACACGCCTTGCCTGGCTATTACTTACAAGTTTGAAACATGAGAGACTGATTCAGAAAGATTTGGAGAGCCTGGATTGATGTCTGGTCCCTCTTAGTCCCAAGAGTGAACAACTCCCAAACAAAGAGCACAAACAAAAGACTTCCCTCCACCAAGATGTGAAAGTATCTTGTCCCCTTATTGGTCCTCTGGTCAGGTGTCAGCCAGGTTTACTGAGCTTCTTAACCCTTAACTATCTGTTTATGACAGGTATCATGATGCATGCCCACTTCTTCCACAAACACGGACCACACGGAGACCTTCTTTCTTGTAAACAACTCTGTGTAGCTTGTTTATAGTGTTTTAATCACTCCACCAATACATAGCAGTGTCTCCACATCTGTACAGGCTGCATCTCAATTTTCTAACCCCTTCTCCAAAAAAGTCTCTCTACTCAGAGGACCTCCTCTGTCAAGATCTCCTAGCCTTCTGTTTTGTTTTGTCCCCTTCCCCCCCCCCGCCCGTCCTGTACCCTTTTATACAGCTGTTCTAATTGGGCTAATTGTCTCATTGATTCAACAGCACCAATCTGGCCTGGTAATCAGGTACAGGGTTCTCCAATTAGGTCTTTTTACTCAGCACGCTATCACAGCCAGTAAAGAAGGAACTTTTTTGGCAAACAAAGTTTCCAAAGGAAAGGATAATGCAAATTCACACCTCTGGACCCAACCTTTTGAAGCTACTTCCCAAGGAGGAAACCACTGTCTGACTTACTCATTAATGAGCTTATTCTCAGTCGTTGAAGATCAAAGACCCAGGCTGTATAAAGTAAAGGCTAACCAATGCGGATGTGTTCTGAGTAAAAAGGTTTATTAACTTGTTACCACAAAGGTGGCGGGAGCCTTGGTGGGTTTGAAGGACTGAACACCTACCAGAGCCCTTATTGGAATTCGTGGTGGTCTCTTGTAAGCCCATTAGCATGCATGTAGGTTCTTAGAAATAACTTTTCACTTTCACTTTAAGAACAAATGTGCTTGCTTAAAAAGGGCTATGTAATAATTCATAATTGTGGGCAATTATGCTGTTTATTGCCTCAGTAAAGAAGTAAAGTAAGCAAAGTAAAGAAGCTGGCTGTTTAGGCTGACTGGCTTGCTGGGGAACTCACGGTGTAGGCATGGAACTGTGAAGCCTGGAAAAAAAAAACCCTGAGGAGGGAGAGAGATGTAAGTCTCTGCCCAAAAGAGGTGACAACTGAGGAGCCATGAGACTAGAGTGGGTGGACTTGCTGGACCATGAGTGGGACATACTGGTGCGGATGCAGTTGCTCAGAACTGTGACACAATTAGACCAACAGAGGAACAGCTCATTAATGAGTGTCAGGACTCTGTAGTCAGATACAGTAAGTGAAAGGTGAAACTAGGGGCAGTGGTGGAGCTCAGACCCCAGTTATAAGTAATTGCTCATTGGTTATAACTCAGCCCCGTGATAACTGGTGTCATTCTGGCATCATTAAGGGTCATAGATCTAATAAGCAACGAGCGTAGGAAATACAGAGAATCAAATAAACAAGACAATAACAGATATTGTTCTTGTTTGTTGTTTTCCTGTGTGCTAAGCAGTACAAATAAAGAAGTAATACTTTGTATGACCCAGTGAGCTTGTAATTAGAATTCAGGGCACCACTGAATTTTTGATTCACTGATGGATCCAAAACACTGCGGGGAAAATCAGGTGCTGAATCCAAAAATTGTAAATAAAATAAAATAAAAATTGGTCAATCAAAAAATACATTTTGGGGAAAGAACATATTCCATCACCCAAACTGGATTTTTTCAGGCATTTGTAAAGGGTTAGATTCACAAAATGGTGATGGTCTGATTATAATTCTTAACCCAGTGGTTAGGTTACTCAGTGAAGATGTAGGAAACCATGCTTAAATTCCCTTGACTATACCTGATGTTCAGAGGGGATTTGAACTTGGGTCTCCTATCCTACATTAGAGCAGCCTAATTATAGAGTAGGCTGCTTTCATGTCTCGTGTTGAAACCGTTCCATATTTTATTAAAACAAAAAAAGAACAATCATTGGCACGCCCACCTCCTAGATGAGTGTCCTAACTACGAAGCTTTAGCGTTATTCTCACACTTTTTTTTTCTTCAAATTTTTTTTTTCGTTATGTGCAATGGCAATTCATCATCATCATTCATACTGAGCCCCTCGCTATGAAAGCATGCCCCTTTTTGCCTCTCTCCTGAACAACAGGTCATTCCTCCAAAAGCCCAAGACCTGGTTCCTCCTCCTTTTTTAACCCCCTGCTTTGTCAATTCTGTTCCTTTCTCCTCTCTGGAGATTTTCATCTCTCCATTTCCCCCTACCTACAGAGAATCTGGAGGAAGTAAGAACATAAGAATGGCCATACTGGTCAGACCAAAGGTACATCCAGCCCAGCATCCTATCTTCTGACAGTGGCCAATGACAGGCACCCCAGAGGGAATGAACAGAACAGGTAATAATCAAGTGATCCATCCACAGTGGTCAACTCCCAGCCCCCAGCAAACAGAGACCAGGTACAATTCAGAGTATGGCCTTGCATCCCATTCCATCCCAACTAATAGCTATTGATGGACCCATCCTCCATGAATTTATCTCGTTCTTTTCTGAACCCTCTTATAGTCTTGGCCTTCACAACATTGCCTGTCAAAGAGTTCCACAGACTGACTGTGTATTGTGTGAAGAAATATTTCCTCTTGTTGGTTTTAAACTTGCTGCCTATTATTTTTGTTTGGTGACCTCTAGTTCTTGTGTTATGAGAAGCAGTAAATAACACTTCCTTATTTACTTTCTCTACACCAGTCATGATTTCCTAGACCTCGATCATATCCCCACTTAGTCATCTCTTTTCCAAGCTGAATAGTACCAGTCTTATTAATCTCTCCTCATATGGAAGCTGTTCCATACCTCTAATCATTTTTCTTATTGCCTTTTTCTGAACCTTTTCAAATTCCAATGTATCTTTTTTGAGATGGGGTGACCACATCTGCACACAGTATTCAAATTGTGGGCATACCATTGATTTATATAGAGACAATATATATTTTCTATCTTATTATCTATCCCTTTCCTAATGATTCCCAACACTCTGTTACCTTTTTTGACTGCTGCAGCACATTGAGTGGCCCTTTTCAGAGAACCACCCACAATGACTCCAAGATCTCTTTCTAGAGTGGAAACAGCTAATTTAGACCCCATTATTTTATATGTATAGTTGGGATTATGTATTCCAATGTACATTACTTTGCACTAATCAACATTGAATTTCATCTGCCATTTCATTGCACAATCATCTAGTTCTGTGAGATCCCTGTTCTAACTCTCAGTGGTCTGCTTTGACTTAACTATCTTGATAGTTTTTTTATCTTTTGCAAATTCTGCCATCTCATTGTTTCCCCCTTTTTCCATATCATTTATGGATATGTTGAATAGGACCGGTCCCATTACAGACAGCTGGGGAGCACCACTATTTACCTGTCTCTTCTGAAAACTAACCATTTATTCCTACCCTTTGTTTCCTAGCTTTTAACCAGTTACTGATCCATGAGAGAACCTTCCTTCTTATCCCATGATAGCTTATTTTTCTTAAGAGCCTTTGGTGAGGGACCTTGTCAAAGGCTTTCTGAAAATCTAAGTACACTATATCCACTGGATCACTCTTGTCCACATGCTTGTTGACTCCCTTCAAAAATTCTAGTAGATTGGTGAGGCATAATTTCCCTTTACAAAAGCCATGTTGATTCTTCCCCAACACATCTATATGTCTGAAAATTCTGTTCTTTACTCTAATTTCAACCAATTTGCCTGGTACTGAAGTTAGGTTTACCGGCCATAATTGCTGGGATCGCCTCCGGAGCCTTTTTTAAACATTGGCATCACATTAGCTGTCCTCCAATCATCTGCTACAGAAGCTGATTTCAATGATATCTTACATACCACAGTTAGTAGTTCTGCTATTTCACATTTGAGTTCCTTCAGAACTCTTGGGTGAATACCATCTGGTCCTGGTGATTGATAGTAATTCTCCTAATTTTATTTTTCCTTGATGCATCCATAATAATAGATTTGATCATTAAGATGTAACAATCCACCCATTGTTCCTGCTCTGACAGATACATGAGACAGCCCCTGTCAATTTGTGGCTTACTTGCTACCATTCCATGATGCAGCAATTTTATATCATCCATAAATTACATATAAACAGATTCCTCAGATTGTCACACAAGCTATTCATTTATTCTGTACATTTTTTTTGAATGGGGTTGTTGCTAAACTCCAACACATGTTATATCGAGTGGCACTGTACAGAATTTTAGCTTAACAAAATAGGAATTTCACAGCAAAAATAAAAGTTTCAAAATAATTAATATTAAATTATGTCATAAATACCAGTGACTTCCCCTCACCCTGGAATTTAATAAATTCACTTACATGATTATTTAAATGTAATTTAGTAGCAAGCACTTGTAAACAATAACATTCAGAGATGTTTTTGATTAAAAGTTGTAAGACAAAACCTAAGGCACTAATTAGATATTCAATTGTAGAAAAAGGATTTTTAAAAAACAGTGGTTCTTCAAATGAAAGTAAGTAAATTTACAGAAGGTAAAATACATAGTACAGCTGAGGTAGGAGCTTTCTCAACACTACTTAACTGATTAATCAACAGAAAGAAATAATTAATGGAATAACATGACCCTCCAGCCGAGGTAAAAAATTATAGGTCAGTGTTCCCCCAATCCTCTTCACTCCTTATTGCATGCTTATGGCTGGAATGACAGGAAAAACAGTGTCATTTTACTGGATGGAAAAGCAGGGGGACCTGAGCACACACGGGAGGATATACAATCAATGTATGCTGCACAGTACCTCAATTTACACTAATATGGAAGGGGTTTCTGGAAGGGAGAGGACACTGGCTCTGAGATAATGCAAGCCACCTGCAAATATCCTCCTCCTCTTCTTTAATGTCAGGCACAGCAACTTCAGCCTATGAGCTGCAGCGGAGTCACAAAATGGCTGTGCTAGTGCACCATGGCCTACTGGAGAGGATACTGTCCCCCGCAGTGCATGCAGAAAACCCTTGTATGGAGTTATTTGCCCTTTGTGGGAAGGAATATATTGCCCTTAATACCTTAAGGGACCTTAGTGACCCTGAATTGGGAGGGTATTTTTCAAAAGTGATTGACTCTGAAGCCCAAATTTTCAAACATGTGCATGTAAAAAGCATAACTTAGGAAAAGCTGAATGTGTGCACTATATGGGTGGGTGTCTATGCATGCTTCAGGGACTTTTTGCACTTAAGGTGGACATAAGTAAAAATGTGCATGAAGTTTTGCTTCCACTCATTTGAATATTTTGGCCTGAAAGTAATACCTAGTGGCATTTTTGCTATCTTACCAAAGCAAATAAGAAAACTGGCAGCTAGAACTTTAGGAGTTGTTCAAGTGATGGCTGTTATAAAGGACGTATTAGAATGAATTAGTGTGTATTATTTAATTATTTTCTTAGTAGAAAAGTCACATACTATTAGACAAAAAAAACCTTAAAGTATCAAAATCTAGAAATGCCATCCTGTGCAAGTTAAACAAATAACAGCATTGAGCATTGCCAATTAATATCATGTATCCTGTGCCTAGCACTTCATTCATCATGAGTACATTCTAGAGGCGGGTGGGGAGAACTCAGTCAAGACATCTCTTAATTTACTTGTTTTCTACTGCTGCTGCAGTTTCTCTTGCCCTGCTTCTCTGGTTTGGCTCCACTCCTGGGTTTTCAATATCCAAGCTTACTTACTCTGTGCCAGTGGTACTAAATAACATTTATTAACATGTCAGTACAAGGACTGAGATTGACTTAGGCTAACAGAAGCTGATAAATGACACATCCAACTATGCAGAAACTGTTGGCAGAAATATTGTCAGATGCTGACTGCATGTGTATTCTCTCTGCATGCTGCACTGGCTCTGGCCAGATAGCCTGTACAGCAGGCTCCAATCAAACTGCAATAAAAACACAGGACTTGAATTAATAGAGAAAGCACCCAATCACATTTATTGTTGATGAAGCACAGTCCTAGCTCTCCAGATCAATGTCTACAGGAGGGATCGGCAACCTTTGGCACGCAGCCCATCATGGAAATCTGCTGGTGGGCCAGGACAATTTGTTTACCTGCAGCGTCCGCAGGTTCAGCCAATTGCAGCTCCCACTGGCTGCAGTTCACCGTTCCAGGCCAATGGGGACTGCGGGAAGTGGCATGCACCGAGAGATGTGCTGGGCCGCTGCTTGCTGCAGCTCCCATTGGCCGGGAACAGTGAACCGCGGCCAGTGGGAGTTGTGATTGGTGGATGCTGCAGGTAAACAAACAGTCCTGGCCCGCCGGCGGATTTCCCTGACGGGCTGCGTGCCAAAGGTTGCCGATCCCTGGTCTACAGTTACACTAGCACAGGTATGCCTGTGACAATGGACTCAGCTCAGTGAATGGTTGAACATTCCATTTGCCCCCACCCCCAGCTGGCCAAAGATACTCCCTCTGGGGGTACTTTTTATACCCTAATACGAACAATTTACATATAGCCCCTCCAACCTGGCAAGTTACCACCCTTTACCTTGTACATGTTGGTTCGATCAAAACATCTCTATCCATCATGCGGTCATGTGACCTTATCTTTAAGACGGGGTCAGTGTGTCTTTATATGATCTTTGGGGAATGTGTCCGTACCATACTTGGTACTACCCTTCTGGAATGTGCTTGCATGATGGTCCCGGAATTAGCACTTCTTAGGATCATGTGTGTTTTTGTAATACCAGCCCTGTTCTGACATCTGCTCACAGCCTGACTTTTGGTAAATTTGCTATATGTCAGAAAGGTTTCACCACTACTTTAGTTCAGGTCTCAGGCCTCTGATACAAGGCCTCATGTTTCAGGCTCTCTTACTACTACAGTAACTGTATGCTTCTTGGATACATTCTGCTGCTGATTCATTAGAGAATAAGGAATTAAACAACTATGGGTGCGTAAGTTTAGAGGGAGAATATTCTTGCTTAAATAGGAAAATCTGCCCTTGTCTTTGATACTATAGCTCTAGTTAGTGTGATACAGCATGGCCAGACGGCAGCAGGAGAGGGTTAGAAGGGAGCCTTATTCCCTGTAAGGGGAAGGAAGTTTGCTATAGCTATTAACTAGAGCACCTGAAGCCAATTAGAGCACCTGCAGTCAGTCACATGATAAAAAACCCTGCTTCAGTCAGACAGTGTGGGAGTTGGAGCAGAGAACAGTTTGAAGGAAAGCAGAGGAAAGTTTGGAGAAGTGCTGCGATGGGCTAAGAAGTCCTAGACCCTAGGTAAGGGGCACCTGGCTTGTGCAGAGGGAGGGCAGGAAGTGTCCCCACAAGCTGAAGGGCAGGAGAGGGAAGTAGCCCAGCAGAAGGAACTGTCAGTTCAAGTGGTTCACCACTATCCTCAGGGCCCCTGGGCTGGGACCTGGAGTAGAGGACGAGCCCAGGTCCTTCCCTCTCCACTCCTCTCCTCTAGGACACTAGTGGGGCAATTAATATTCCAATTTAGGGGCAAGATATGGTGCCCTGAGCCCCCCCCAAAGAAGAGAAAGTGTGATATCCATCATAATAGTGCTGGCAATTTGCCACATTAGTAAGATGAAAGCAAGAAGATGATTTGATAAACCCAGTTACTGCCCCCCTAGCTGCCAGACAGTATGTGCCAGTTCTACTGTTGCTCTCATGATTGCTATCTAACTGCAGTTCTGCCATTGGCTTGCTGCCTGGCCTCACACAAGTCAGCTGAATGTCTCATTGCCTCAGTTTCCTCAGCTCTATAATGAGGATGACAATACTTCCTATATATATGTCACTGAATGTTGTGAAGAGTACTTAATATATTTGGAATTATTTATTGGTAATTATACAGCTCTCATCACAATAGTATGTGAGATCTTTTCAAGATTAAAGGTACAACTTGAAGCTTAAATTATTCTATGCTTGCTAAAAATAACTAGCAACTTCCCAACAGAGCTAATGCACAAGTAGCTGAGGAAGTATAATGCCCTGGTCACCCTGGAAGATCGCTGTGATCAATACAAATTGAAGGTTGCATGCAGTGCAAACTTGGCTCTGTTACATTGTACATGAACTCCTTGAAAAGAGCCTGAAATGAAAATCACTGCAGAAATCCTAGGTATTAGAGTGCTAAATGTATGTGCTTTTGCCTTTTTAAAATCTGGAAACAGCCTGCTGCAAAGGTATTAGTGTGAATATATTTATTCCTCTTCCAAAATCCTGGAGACCAAATCTTCAGCTGATGTTAATAAGCATAATTTCAATGAACTTCATATGGATGTAGCATTTTACATCAGCTAAGGATATGGACATTCCCAAACTTTTGGAAAACTGGACCAAGAATTGAACCAACCTGAAATATGGGAAAGATTAGATTCAGTTGTAGATACAAAGCTTGGACGTTAACCCTAATTTTAAAAGTATAGCCTAATTTAAGTGTATCATAGTGTTGTTATATACCAGTGTTTATCAAACTGGGGTCGCTACTTGTGTAGGGAAAGCCCCTGGTGGGCCGGGTGGTTTTTTTTTACCTGCCTCGTCTGCAGGTCCAGCCAATCGCCGCTCTCACTGGCCGTGGTTCACTGCTCCAGGCCAATGGGAGCTGCTGGAAGCAGCGTGGGCCAAGGGACTTAATGGTCGCCACTTCCAGCAGCCCCCATTGGCCTGCAGTGGTGAACCACAGCCACTGGGAGCCGAGATCAGCCAGACCTGCGGACGGGGCAGGTAAACATACCAGCCTGACCCACCAGGGGCTTTCCCTACACAAGTGGTGACCCCAATTTGAGAAACACTGTTATATAAGTTGCAAGGTAGCTTACCCTGTCTTTTTCATTCATAGTCTTGTATAATAGCGAAATTATGTTATAGTACCTGTGTAAAATTACAATGTCCTCTTTCACTTTGTGTCTCAAACACAAAAAAATGCTAGTGACCTTGAGATCAACAACCACAAATGCTCTTTAAATTTCAATGGAGACTACTGCAATATAAGCGCCACTTAATATGGCTCAGTCCAACCCAATAATTTTTAGCACCAGCTCCCCAAACTTGTTTATTACTGTCCTCTGGGAAGGCTTGGGAAGGCCTGGCACCCTTAAAGGGTACAGCGTGAAATGCCTCCATGATGCCCAGCCCAACAGACTATTTATAGAATCATAGAGTTGGAAAGGACTGCAAGAGTTATCTAGTAACCCCTCCTGCCAAGATGCAGGATTTGTTCTGTCTGTCTATCCATCCATCCAAGACAGATGGATATCCAGCCTTCTTTTGAAAACCTCCAGTGAAGAAGCTTCCAGAACCTTCCAAGGCAGTCTGTTCCATTGTCCTACAGTTCTTACAGCTAGGAATTTTTTAATGAAATTTAATCTAAATCTGCTGTGCTGTAGTTTGAACCCATTGCCTCTTGTCCTGCCATTTTTGGCAAAAGAGAACAACTTTTCTCCATCTTTTTTCATGACAGCCTTTCAAGTATCTGAAGTCCACTATCATATCCCTCCTTAATTTCCTCTTTTCCAAATGAAACATACCCAGTTCCTTCAGCTTTTGCTATTATGACTTGCATTCTATCCCTTCCATCATCCTTGTCCCTCGCCTCTGGATCCTTTCCAGTTTCTCTACATCCTTTCTATACATTGGTGACTAAAAGTGGCAACAGTACTCCAGCTGAGACTAACCAGCGCTGAGTAGAGCAGTACTATCACCTCCCGTGACTTCCATGCTATGCCTCTGTTAATGCAACCCAAAATTGCATTTGCTTTTTTTTTGCAACAGCACCACATTGTTGACTCATGTTGAAGCTGTGATCCACCATAACTCCCAGAGACTTCTCAACAGCGCTGTTGACAACCATTTCCCCACCATTCTGTATTTGTGCATTTGGTTGTTCTTCCCTAAGTGTTGCACTTTACATTTGTCTTTTTTGAATTTCACTTGGTTTTCTATATCCCAGTTCTCCAGTTAATCAAGATCCCTCTGAATTTTAGCTCTATCCTCCTAAGGTAACATTGGTAACCCCCACTAGCTTTGTGTCATCTGCAAACTTGATCAGTATGCTGTATATAGCTACAGCCAAGTCATTAATAAAGATGTTAAACAACACTTGACCCAGACTTATATCCCTCAATGCTGATACTCCAGTCATGGGAGTTGTCCCACTAAGTCTCTGTGATGGCAATTAAGCATCCTATACAGCAAACAGGAAAACATCAAAAAAGAGCTCTCCAACCTGGAGACTCTCATTAATAACCAAACTTCCATACAAACGGACTTCACTAAAATAAGACAGGAGATCTACATTACTTACTTCACCTCTCTACAAAGGAAAAAGGACTGTAAGCTGTCTAAACTCCTACCTGCCACATGGGGCCACAACCTATCTTGGGGACTCTCTTTCTGCCCTGCCACCCCCACCAACATGATACAGTTCTGCGGCGATCTGGAAGCCTACTTTCGCCATCTCCGACTCAAAGAATACTTTCAGGATAACACTGAACAGCCCACTGATACACAGTTACCCTCCCACCAACAGCACAAGAAGAAGAACTCCAAATGGACTCCTCCTGAGGGTCGAAATGACAGTCTGGACCTATACATTGAATGCTTCCGCCGACATGCACAGGCAGAAATTGTGGAAAAACAACATCGCTTGCCTCATAACCTAAGTGGTGCAGAACGCAATGCCATCCACAGCCTCAGAAACCACCCTGACATTATAATCAAAGAGGCTGATAAAGGAGGTGCTGTTGTCTTCATGAACAGATCTGACTACCAAAAGGAGGCCGCCAGACAACTCTCCAATACCAAATTCTACAGGCCACTTCCCTCAGATCCCACTGAGGAATACACTAAGAAACTGCACCATCTTCTCAGGACACTCCCTACACTAACACCGGAACAAATCAACATACCCTTAGAGTCCCGACCAGGGTTATTCTATCTACTACCCAAGATCCACAAACCCGGAAATCCTGGATGCCCCATCATCTCGGGCATTGGCACTCTCACTGAAGGACTGTCTGGATATGTGGACTCTCTACTCAGACCCTATGCCACCAGCACTCCCAGCTATCTCCGTGACACCACTGATTTCCTGAGGAAACTACAATGCATTGATGACCTTCCAGAAAACACCATCCTAGCCACCACGGATGTAGAGGCTCTCTACACAAACATCCCACACACTGATGGAATACAAGCTGTCAGGAACAGTATCCCTGATGATGCCACAGCACAACTGGTTGCTGAGCTCTGTGCCTTTATCCTCAGACACAACTATTTCAAATTTGATGAAAATATATATCTCCAGATCAGTGGCACTGCTATGGGCACCCGCAGGGCCCCACAATATGCCAACATTTTTATGGCTGACCTGGAACAATGCTTCCTCAGCTCTCGTCCACTCACGCCCCTTCTCTACCTACGCTACATTAATGACATCTTCATCATCTGGACCCATGGGAAGGAGACTCTGGAAAAATTCCACCATGATTTCAACAGCTTCCACCCCACCATCAACCTCAGCCTGGACCAATCTACATGGGAGGTCCACTTCCTAGACACCACAGTGCAAATAAGTGATGGTCACATTAACACCACCTTATACCGAAAACTTACCAACCGCTATGCCTACCTTCATGCCTCCAGCTTCCATCCCGGGCACACCACACGATCCATTGTCTACAGCCAAGCACTGAGGTACAACCATATCTGCTCTAACCCCTCAGACAGAGACCAACACCTACAAAATCTCCATCAAGCATTCTCAAAACTACAATACCCACACGAGGAAATAAGGAAACAGATCAACAGAGCCAGACGTGTACCCAGAAGCCTCCTACTGCAAGACAAACCCAAGAAAGAAACCAACAGGACTCCACTGGCCATCACATACAGTCCCCAGCTAAAACCCCTCCAATGCATCATCAGGGATCTACAACCCATCCTGGACAATGATCCCACACTTTCACAGGCCTTGGGTGGCAGGCCAGTCCTCGCCCACAGACAACCTGCCAACCTGGAGCATATTCTCACCAGTAACTGCACACTGCACCATAGTAACTCTAACTCAGGAACCAATACATGTAACAAACCTCGATGCCAACTCTGCCCACATATCTACACCAGCGACACCATCGCAGGACCTAACCAGATCAGCCACACCATCACCGGCTCATTCACCTGCACGTCCACCAATGTAATATACGCCATCATATGCCAGCAATACCCCTCTGCTATGTACATCGGCCAAACTGGACAGTCTCTACAGAAAAGGATAAATGGACATAAATCATATATTAGGAATGGCAATATACAAAAACCTGTAGGAGAACACTTCAACCTCCCTGGCCACACAATAGCAGATCTTAAGGTGGCCATCCTGCAGCAAAAAAACTTCAGGACCAGACTTCAAAGAGAAACTGCTGAGCTTCAGTCATCTGCAAATTTGACACCATCAGCTCAGGATTAAACAAAGACTGTGAATGGCTTGCCAACTACAAAACCAGTTTCTCCTCTCTTGGTTTTCACACCTCAGCTGCTAGAAGAGGGCCTCATCCTCCCTGATTGAACTAAGCTCGTTATTTCTAGCCTGCTTCTTGCTTGCTTATATATACCTGCCCCTGGAAATTTCCACTACATGCATCCGACGAAGTGGGTATTCACCCAAGAAAGTTCATGCTCCCAAATGTCTTTTAGTCTATAAGGTGCCACAAGACTCTTTGCTGCTTTTACAGATCCAGACTAATACGGCTACCCCTCTGATACTTGACATCATTTTCTTCATATATCATGACTTCTAGTTCATCTTTCTTGTTCCCCATACTCCTTTCATTAATATACAGGCATTGCTATCCCTTCTATTTAGCCTCCTTAGAACCAGAACAGAATCCCACTTGAGACCCCCCTCCAATCTGACATCATTTCATTAATAATTACTCGTTGTTTGTAGTTGGTTAACCAATCATGTACCCACTTAATAGTAGTTCTGCCAAGCCAGCGGTTCTCCAGATTACTTACCAGAATGTTGTGTGGGACTGAGTCAAAAGCCTTGCTGAAATCCAGGTATATTATGTCTCCTGGATTCACCCTTTCCACCAAATCAGTTATTTTGGCAAAAAAGGAAATCAAGCTGGTATGGCATGATTTGTTCTTTGTATTATATTAACAAAGATATATATATGCTGGCTGCTAGTGATCACCTCTTCATCCTCCTGGTATTCCCAAATTGAATTTTGTATGCATTGCTCTAGTAGTTTCCCAGGTATCAAAGTCAGACTGATTGGTCTATTGTTCCCTGGTGCCTCCTTTTTCTCCCTTTTAAAGATTGACAGTATGTTCGCTCTTCTCCAGTCTTCTGGGACTTCTCCTATCACCCATAAGTTTGTTAATATTATTGCCAGTGGCGCCAAGATTTCTTCAGCTAATTCCTTCAGTCAGGATGGGTGCAAGGATGTTTCGCGCCCTAGGCAAAACTTCCACCTTGCGCCCCCCCCGAGCCCTGTGGTAGCTCTCCGTCCCCCCTCCGCCCTAAGGCGCCCCCTCCCGTGGCAGCTCCCCCCAGCCCGGGGAGCCGTGCGACAGCTCCCCGCCCCAGCTCACCTCTGCTCTGCCTCATCTCCGAGCATGCCATCGCCGCTCCACTTCTCCCACCTCTCAGGCTTGCGGAGCCAATCAGCTGTTTGGTGCCACAAGCCTGGGAGGGAGAGAAGCAGAGCGGGAGGCATGCTCAGGGGAGGAGGTGGAGCAGAGGTGAGCTGGGGCGGGGAGTTTCCCTGCGTGCCGCCGCCCCCCCTTTCTTGTTGCAGGCGTGCCCCCCTGCCCCAGCTCCCTCCTCCTAAATGCTGACGATGACCGGGGCGGCTGAAGATCTGACCGCCGCGGTCACCGCTGAAGGACCCGAAATGCCGCTCCCCAAATGCTAGCGCACTAGGCAACCACCTACATCACCTAATGGGTTGCACCAGCCCTGCCTTCAGTACTCTTGGGTGAATAGCATCCAGTCCCACTGATTTGAATTCATTCAAATTGTTCAGAAGATCTCTGACATGTTCTTTATTAATCCAGATTTTTATCCCTTCCCCTTTATTGTCTATAGTAACTTTGATAGTTGTCTGGTCACATGCTATTTTTTTGTGTGAGAAGAATGAAGAAAAGTAGTCATTGAGCAACTCTGCATTCCTATCATCTTCTGTTACCAGCTCACCTTCTCCACCGAGCAGTGGACGCACACAGCCCTTGATCTTTCTTTTTTGTCTGACATATTTGAAGAATCCCTTCCTGTTGTCGTTAACATTTCTTGCCAGCTGTAACTCATTCTTTGCCTTGGCTTTCCTGATTTTGTCCCTACATGTGTGCGCTATTCCCATGTATACTTCAATGGTGATGTGCCCCTCCTTCCATTTTCTGTATGTATCCCTTTTGGTTTTTAGAGAGCTTAAAAGCTCCTTGTTCAACCACATTGGCCTTATGTGGTTCTTCTTATCATTTCTCTTATAGCTTGATGTTAAGCCTCTAGTATTACATCTTTAAAGAACTGCCAGCCCCTTTCAGCTCCTTTCCTTCCAAATCGATCTTCCATTGGGACCTTGCCTACTATATCTCTGAGTGGGTTGAAATCTGCCTTTCTGAAGTTCAGTGTCCTTTGTTTTTCTCTAATCAGGTCCTTCTTTCCACAAGATGTTGAATTCTATCATATCATGATCACTTCTTCCCAAGTTCCTCACCACCTTTATGTTTGCAACAAATGAATCCCTGTTGGTCAAAACCAGATCCAAAATGTACCACCACCCTAGTTGTTTCCTCAATTTTTCTGAATCAGAAAGCTGTTCCCTACACACACTAAGCATTTGCAGGATGTATTACATTGGTGGGCAACCTGTGTCCCACGGGCCGCATGCAGCCCACCAGCATGTTACCCCTAAATCTTTGTTTTAGAGTAATAAGGAGGTGACATAAATAACAGGTTCGACTCCTACCAGCATCTGGGAGAGTTAGAAGTCTATGTGCCTCCCGCCCGTGTTGCATTGAAATAAAAGATAGAGAAAATATAACCTTAAACAGAAAAGATTTATTAAGGGATAGTTACAACTGAGGTGTGGGGGGAAGATCCACTAAAGGGATCACTACAAATACCCAAGAATAGATTCCAGCAAGGGGCCTAGAGCCCAGACCTTTAAACTGTCCCTTGGTTAAACTATTAAGGGCCCAAAAAAACAATTACTGTCTCTCTTTCACTGCAGATGGAGGTCACCAGCAACTGGTGAACTGTCTCAGAGTCTCAGAAACATTGGAGGATCTGGCTTTCCACCACCGAAGCAGGAGACAAACAGATCTGAGCTGATGGAAGAGTCTTCACTGGATCCTTTAATGGAATTCAAGAATCAGATATCAGGTAAGTATTAATGTCCTTGGCAGGTATTAGTGGCCGAAGTCTTGATCCAATGCCCATGCAAAGAAACTGGACATGGCTGCCTCGATGGTGGACGGCCTCTGCGTCATCACTGACAGTTCCTTATTTGGTCTCTGTGGTGCGAATTCCTGAGGCACACGCTGGCAAACACTGCGCCCAACCAGTTTCAGCCATTTCTTAGTCCCTTAAGTTCTGGCAAGAAATAGAGTTTTGGCAGGAAAATGTCATGAAGAAAGGATACCAAGATGGAGTTTAAACCTTTCCTACCACATACACCATCTTGAATTCTTAGACTTCATTTTGAATTGCAGCAACATTTATTATAATACATAACAAAAGTATAACCATACACCAATAACACCTTACAAGTGGATTACCCTGACGGGCCATGAGACAGTTTGTTTACATTGACCGTCTGCAGGCATGGCCACCCACCGCTCCCACTGGCTGTGGTTCACAGTTCCCAGCCAATGGGAGCTGCAGGAAGTGGCATGGGCCTGGCTGCCACTTCCCACAGCTCCCATTGGCTGGGAACAGCTAACCGTAGCCCCTGGGAGCTGTGGGCAGCCGTGCCTGCAGATGGTCAATATAAACAACTATCTTGTGGCCCGCCAGCGGATTACCCTGACAAGTCATGTGCAGCCCATGGGCCGCAGGTTGCCCATCACTGATATATTATATTTTGCTGCAATAGTCTTCCAACAGATATCAGGGAAGTTAAAATTCCCCATTAATACTAGCTCATGTGTGTTAGCTAATCTTGTTACCTGCCTGTAGAATGACTCATCCACTTCTTTGTCTTGATTTGGTCATCTATTATAGACTCCTGCCATAATATCGCTAGTGTTCTTTTCCCTTGTTATCCTCACCCAGACACTCTCAGTAAGTCTGTCACTCGCTTCCCCTTGGACCTTGGAGCAAGCGTATACATTCTTGACATACAGAGCAAAACATCCTCCTCTTTTTCCATACCCATCCTTTCAGAACAACCTATATACCTCAATGTTGTTACTCCAATCAAGGGAGTTATCCCACCAAGTCTCTCTGATAACAGTTAAGTCATAATTTTTTTCATGTACCGTGACTTCCAGTTCATCTTTCTTGTTCCCCGTACTCTTCACATTGTATACAAGCACTGAAGATATTTTGCAGACTGCACTGTTGCTTTTCTTTTTTGCCTTTTTAATGCAGTTGTGATTTCTAGACCCTTCTCCAGAAATTAGCCCCTTCCTCTTGTCTTCATTACTTGAGCCTAGATACATATTGGCTGGATATTTGTCACCATCACCTATAGGACCTAGTTTAAAGCTCTCCTTATAAAATTAGCCAGACAATGTCTAAAGATGTTTTCCCCAGAATTTGATAGATGGAGCCCATCCCAGCACAGTAGTCCTCTTTCCTGGAACATCATTTCATTCTTGAAGAATCCAAAGCCCTCTTACCAACACCACATGCATAGCCATGTATTCACTTCCATGTTCCGATGGTCCTTGCCTGTATATTTTCCATCAATAGGGGGGAAATGGACAAGAACACCATTTGCCCCCCAAATTATTTTATCCTTATTCCCGGAGCCATGTCGTCTGCAGTGATCTGCTCAAGGTCATTCTTGGCAAGGTCATTGTTGGTGTCCATGTGGATAAGCAGAAAGTGATATGTGGTCTGAGGGACTGATGAGTCTCAGCAGACTCTCAGTCACAATCTGAATTTTAACTCCAGGCAAGCAGCACACTTCTCAGGATTCCTAGTCTGGACAGCAGATGGATAACTCTGTCCTCCTTAGGAGGGAGTCCCCAACCACCACCACCGTTCTTCTCTGCTTTGGAGTAGTGGTTGTTGTACCCCCATCTCTAGTACAATGCCATGCCATCAGGTCAATGGGCAGGGGGGTGAGTTGTATGGGCCCGTGGTGCCCATGGTCCAGCAAATTCAAGGCCTGGGGGCTCAGCTCCAACAATGTTCAGGGCTGGGTTCCTCCTCTGGCCCCACCGGCCACCCCAATGTGCCTCCCCGGAGTGTCCCAGCCTGTCCTCGGCAAGGGGTGGCTGTCCTACCGCTCTATGCTGTGCTTCCTCACTGGCTGCCGCCTCCGCCAGCAACCAGGGAGCAGCGCTGGAGACAGACTGAAGTGGCTGCTTCACCTGTGGAGGGAGGAGGGGAGGAGGTGCATGGCAGCAGCCCCTGCCCACAGGCGACTCCAAGGCAGGGGAGCTTATCCTGGCTGCCCCTCCTGAGTAGCAGCCTGGGGGGGCTTGGGTGAGTGTCATGCTGGTGGGGAGAGGGTGGGGGAGTCCTCCTCTCTGGCCCCCTGCCCCAGCCCCAGGGCAGCCTGCCTGTTGCACCCGAAACTCCTCTTCCCTGGCCCAGCCCCACCGGCCCAGCCCCAGCTTCCCTCCCACAACCCAACCCTCTGTCCCAGCCCAGAGCCCACACCCAGCACCCAAACTCCCTCTCAGAGCCCGCACCCCTCCTGCACCCAAACTCTCTCCCAGAATCTGCACCCCACACGCCCTCCTGCACCCAAACTCCCTCCCAGAGCCTGCCCCCCCTGCATCCCAACCCTCTTCCCCAGCCCAGAGTCTGCACCCAGCACCCAAACTCCATCCCAGAGCATGCACCCCAGACTCCCTCCTGCATCCAAACTCCCGCCCAGAGCCTTAGGCAGGTGTGTAGGAGGAGGTTCTGTGCACCACCAAAAATTATACAAACCTGCTGCCCCCGGCAATGAGGGTCTCCTTCTGATTCCTTCACTCAGCTGATTCTTCCAAGGCATCCTCAACAGTAATACCTGTGCAGAGAGACTGAAAGTTGTTGTTTACTTCTATCTGCTTTGGGGATATATTGGTTCTCCTCCTTCTGGAGAACATACGCTGCCAACTGTATTACTTGTTCTTTGGGACCTCCTGCACTGCCCTCTCCAATTCTTTGGCATGCTGTGCCCACAGTACCAAATCCTGACTTCTGTCTAGAAAGTCTTCTTTTTCTCTGATGCAACACGGGATAGTTACCTGGGTCTCTAGTCCTTTAATCTTTTCTTCCAGTATGGAGACTATGTTCCACTTCATATTGACAAAGTCACGTTTATCTTCTGGGAGAAAGACAAACATGGTACATCCTATGCAGGTCATGACAGCAAATCGCTCACTCTCCATATTTCCTACCCTGTAATATATCAAGAGCCTCTTCAGATGATATATTTACTGCTTGCCGAAGCCTGAAAGCAGCGGCAGCTCCAGACATCAGCACTCCAAGCGTATACCTGGGGTGGCAAGCTGCAGGGGGCGGCCTGCTTCACACTACAATCAACCACTCAAAGACCATCAGGAACAAAGCACTCCCAATTCACACTTTTCAAACAAGCATATACAACATTTTTTCTCAAACTGGGGTCACAGCTTGCACAGAGAAAGGCCCTGTTGGGCCGGGCTGGTTTGTTTACCTGCCCCATTGGCAGGTCTGGCCAATCGTGGCTCCCACTGGCCACGGTTCACTGCTCCAGGCCAATAGAAGCTGCTGGAAGCAGCGCGGGCCGAGGGACTTACTGGCTGCCATTTCCAGCAGCCCCCATTGGCCTGCAGCGGCAAACCGCGGCCAGTGAGAGCAGTCAAACAATCCCCATAACAAGCACTAATTAAATACTGTTCAAACAAATGGTCACAGCAGACAGACTCTCAGGGCTAGTCTACACTGACAACGCTAAACATGTCTTGTGTGGTCGAGGCACAGCGCTGGGAGAGTGTTTTTTCACCCCCTAAGCGCAGCAAGTTGCAGTGCTGTTAAGTGCCAGTGTAGACAAGCCCTCAGATATTCACAGAAGTGGAGTGGAGGGGATAGGGCCACAGCTCTTCTCTCCTGCGGCTATAAGTTTTCTGTCCACGCTATGCCTGACTTGTGCAGATGGGTACTTGGGGAAGGGTCTCCTATCCATCCCCTCGTGCACCTTCATAATGCTATGCACAAATGATCACTTAAAGCGGTTTTCACACCCTTTTACGTGTGTTTTTTTATTATTACAGACAGTATCTTTGAAGGTAATATTGGCAACTCTCAGTGGTGAGAATTACTCTGAGGGGAGACAAAACCAAGGTCCTATACAAGGTCACAGAGACACATGGCAGGGTCTGGCACCAAGCAGACTAACTGGAAGACAAGTCTAGTATAGACACTGATACAAGACAAAAAAGGGGGGCAAGAGAGACAACAAATGCTTTTCATTTGTTTGATAACTCTTGATCCAATAAACCCAGGGCCTGATCCACTCCTGTTGGTACATGGGATGCAATCCTGAAACCGTTAGAGCAGTTGCAGCCAGAAAGGATTCAACCCACTCCAGAAGGGAGGGCAGAAGAAGCTGCACCACTGATTTATCCCAGGGCTTCCATCAGCCAGGGTAATGCTTGTATAGCAATCCTGCTGGCAGAGGCTCCCTAGTGGATATGTTGACTACCCTCCATCTGCAGCCAGCTCTGCTGACTCTGGGTACTGGGATAGCCGGTTCCAGGACCATAGGGGATGCTATAGCGTGAGTATGTATAGGAACTTAGAAAATTATATCTTCAACTGTGCTTGATGAGAGAGGCCAGTATAGGAGGAGGATGGAAAAAAATCTGAATGTTCCACTGTCTTGGCTCTATCTCTATTATCGTGCACAGAAAATATACCACTTTGATTTCCCCCTCTACCTTTGGGTGGACTTTGTGCTCTCCAGAGCCCACAACCCAGATTCCACTATATCATGAAGTGACCATGTCTCCAGTGTGTTTTGCATAAGTATCAGCTTCCGAAAGGGATCAGAACAGTTAACTACGTTCAATCACCAATACTCCCTGAATATATGAACACTCAAGACCCTATAAATGTATGTCAAAATATATTGGTTACATTTCCTTGTTTACTTTTATACCACAATAAATTAACATCCATATGTGCAGAGTTCTTACTGGTGACCTCTTCAAATTAATAAAGCTTGACATTTTAATAGGAAAAACAAATGTTTTATTTGTGCAGCATGGAGTATTTTACCAATGATCAGATGAGTGTTTGTTAGCTGTTTGTTCTTTATATACTGTAGGTAGAGCTCATGTTTGCTAGATGACCTATTATTCTGCTGATTCATTGGATTATGTTATAATTTAAAGGTCAGATCTATCCATTAAACTTATCAACATGGTGCAAGATACTTTAAATCAAAAATGTTCCTGCCTGTGCTTCATTAATTCTATGACGTGAATGCTAAAACAATAGTGAGAAAAGTCAATCCCCCACACTGAGGGACTGCAGTCTGCAGGACTTCAACAAGCTGGAGATACAGGTAGAAAACAGATGTCCATACTCCCCACTGGGAATCATATTTTCCTTCCTTAATCATATATTTTTTTAACATACAATCCATTAAAGAGTGGGTTCCAGGAATGTGGGATTTTAATCCAAGTTTTATGTTGGGTGGCAGGTTGGACTACTGGATAGAATAGGGGAATAGGTTTCAGAGCTAGGCACTACTTCCGACACTGAGATTGACTTGTTGTGTGACTTCAGTGAGATATTCAGGTTCTGATTCAGCAAGGTATGTAATCACTCACCTAATTTAAGAACATGAATAGTGCCATGAAAGTCAATGAGATTACTTATGTATTTAAGGTTAAGCATATCCCTAAAGACTTCCTGTACTTAGACATTAATCTTGCTAAGCCAAACTTTCCCCATTTGTAAAAGAATACTTATCTAAGGCCTTAATATTTCAAACACTTCTGTACTTGACTGTCTTAAGTCGCATGAGCTGGCTTATTAAATTACAATGGGGTTACGTACATGCTTACAGCTGCTCACGTGTAGCTGGAGCATCAGGACCCCAGTTTTGTAATATGGTTGTGGATCCTCAGATGGAAGGCAAACTACACTGTTTTTTGTTGTTGTTAATGCTAAGCAATTATTGCAAAACATTTCCCGCAACAATTCATTCAAGTTTTTTGCAATTGTTTGCTTCCATTGTTATTGAACCAATTGCATGTTACCTTTTCATGGATATTTTAACAAATGAATTTTGAGCACAATCTTGAGAATATTCACAGAATTTAATTTTGAATTAGTAAATCACAAATATTTGCTTTGAATCTGATTGTAAGACTTACATTGACCCAAACACAAAACAGAACTATGCCCCAGGACCTATGTGTCCAAAGAAAATTAATCAATGCAGCTCAAATTGTGCCTTTGGATTTCATTTCTCCATTCCAGACTTTGAATTGATTTCTGATTTCAGCCACTAATGGAGCAATTCCACCCCGTAAATATTAGTGAGAGTTTTGCAATTGATTTCAACAAGGAGTAAGAAGTTAGAGAGGGACACATCTCAAATAGGCTTTGCAAATGAGTCATTTAACAGTATAACTTATCCACAAAAAGGGTAAAGGTGAAAATGAACCATTCTCTCCAAAGGATATGTATCTTGGTTGCTGTTGATGCTTCCTTGGTGTTCTTTTAAGAACAGGTGACTTATTCAGAGTTTCATATTATCATTAAGAAGCAGCAATATGAAAAATGTTTTCGGTACTACAGTCTAAATTCCAAGAAGGGTTAATTATTCTGTTCTCAGTGCACACATATAACAAAACTCTCATTAGTGCTAATTGAAGCTATTCATGTTCAGTCAGAGGAGAATACTGTGAAAATCTCACAAAAACTGGGGGATTTGCATTGAAGAATATAATAAACACACACAGACACTAATCATTGTCATTTAACCAATATTTATGAAAGCAGTGTTTTATGATGTTATGAAAATAAATGTAAATCCTCTTCAGATTGTTATGAATGTATCTTTTCTATGATATACCATATCTAATTTCAATATTTTCCTTACCTGTTAACTTCCTAGTGTAACCCACACACCTTCCCATCTAGTGGCACCTAGGCCACTTAGAGAGAGAGTTAAATGAGTCTGCTCTACAGCCTTAGCTAACAGCCAGTTAGCTTTTAGTTCATGAGGTAGAGGCTCATGTACTAAGCTCCAGAGGTCTCAAGTTTGAGCCTGCCCCCTGACGACCAGGGTCTAGTAGCCTTACACTAACAGGATACTTCTTGACAGATCCCTCTGATCCTTCCCATATTCTGCATCATCCTAAGGGATACGGATTCCCCATCAATGCATTCTAATGGGAAGAAACCCAACAAACACTGCTTCATAAAAAGAACCCCCGAGTGACTCAGTAGGTCATTTAGCCCTATTATCTGGTGACACAGCTTTTTTGATAATAACACATTGAATGAAGACCTCAGGTCTACACTCTTAAGAAGTGATCTCTGCACTGCACTGCATGATACACCAGTAAGTGCAGGGATACATTCTCAGGAACAAAGCAAACAGTTGGAGATTGTCCCCCCCCAAAAAATAATTGTTCAAATTTGAAAACACCCTCACTCTTCTCTTCTGTAGACTAAATAAGCCCAGTTCCCTCAGCTTCTCCTCATAAGTCATGTTCCCCAGCCACGTAATCATTTCCATTGCCCTCTGCTGGACTATCTCCAATTTGTCCACATCCTTTCTGTAGTGAGGGGCCCAAAACTGGATGCAATACTCCAGATGTGGCCTCACCAGTGCCGAATAGAGTGGAATAATCATTTCCCTCGATCTACTGGCAATGCTCCTACTAATTCAGCCCAATATGCCGTTAGCCTTCTTGGCAACAAGAGCACACTGTTGACGCATATCCAGCTTCTCGTCCACTGTAATCCCTAGGTCCTTTTCTGCAGAACTGCTGCTTATTCAGTCAGTCTCTACCCTGTAGCAGTGCATGGGATTCTTCTGTCCTAAATGAAGGACTTTGCAATTGTCATTGTTGAAAAATTTAAAAAAATGTAAAATGATCTTAGACTGTATATGTAATTCATGTCAACTTTGTACTAGAAGATAATTCCCAGTGAAAATTGTCTATTTCACTGGCATATATGCAATTCACAATTTGAAAATCTGAAAAATTCTGGATCTCTTACTATTTTGAGTAGTATCTTACTCTAGGAATAGTCCGATTTATATTAACATGGAGGAAGACACTATTCAATATGAGCAAGTATTGCAGAATTTGTCACTGAACTAATTGGCAAACTAAAATTAGAAATACATCCAAAGAATATTATATCCACAAGCAATTTGCAACAAAAAAAAGAAAAGAAAAAATATTTTTACTCGACACATGACACACCTCATATATCACAATATCTAACAAATATGAGTTAACTATATAGACAGAACAATTACCAGATACCAACATGTAAATCTGATAGAGGAACAGAACACAGGAACTCCTACTCCAAAATACAGTCTCTATGACATGATCTAACTGAGACATTCTCTTTACTGTCAGTAGAAAGAAAAGACCAACAAGAGAGTGTGCTACCTTTCCAGAGCCGAGACATAAGATGTCACTCTAAGATAGGAGAGGCTCTTGAAGTCAACAGGAAAGGATCCATTGGTGATTGTTCATGTCACCATTAATGACATTGTGTCATAGGACATCACACATATAATAGATGACTTCAGGGAATTTAGAAGTATATTGAAGAAGAAGAATGTCCAAAGGATCTTCTCTGAGATCCTTTCTGTCCCACTAACAAAGAAAGACAGGAGGCAGAAGATTCTTGAAGTGAACCACTGGCTAGGTAAGTGGAGTAGGGTGGAGGGTTTTGATTTGTGGAACGTTGGTCCAGCTTCTATTAGGAGTCTGCTGTATAGTTTGCATGGCCTCCACCACAGTAGAAAAAGATCAATCATCTTGGGGACAGGCTGGCTACAGTAGTCAGGAGGGTATAAACTAATAACAAAGGGGGATGGTAAAAAGAGGTAAGAAATTAGCAGTCAGAACAAAACTGAGATGTTGACAATAAAATTCATCAAGGAACCGAAAGACATGAAGAGAAGAAATTCTTGAATTGCCTATACTCTAATACCAGGAGCCTGGGTAACAAACAAGAGGGATTGGAATTGCTTATTCATGAGCATAAATTTGATCTTGTTGGCATTACGGAAACCTGGTGGAATGATTCCCATGATTGTAATATTAAAATAAATGGTTATAACCTAGTTAGTAACGATCAAGTGGGCAAAATGGGAGAGGGAGTGGCACTTTGTCAAAAATGTGATTACCTGTTGCCAAACCACTGATAACTCAGAAGAAAATGATCTTTAATGCTTATGGATCAATGTCCTAAAAGATAAAGCAAAAGATGAGGTATTAGTTGGTGTCTGCTACGGACCACTAACTCACACTAGGAAACAGGATGACAGGCTGCTTATGCACCTAATAAAATGTGTAGAGGAAAAAAGTGTGATCATTGGGGACATATACTGGAGGTTTTATGCTGTTGGTTCTAAAAGATCCATGGAATATATATATATTATAGAAGATAATTTCCTAAATAAAACATTGCTGCATACACCACAGGGGAATTCTGCATCAGACTTTGTTTTCTCAGATGAAGAGGAATTGAATAGAGAACAAAAATAACTGGTAACTTAGGTACAAGTGATCACAACTTGATCACATTTAGAATGTACAAACAGAATACAGTTCAGACGAATGTTACATAAAGGGCTAATAAAAAGGGTTTTAAAAGGGCTAATTTCACAAAGCTGAAAACAATTATGAGCCAGATCATTTGCGAGGAAGAATTTAATCAGAAAAAATTTGAATGATAGTTGCTAATTGTTATAAGCATGTCACTAAATGCCAAAAAGGCCGCAATCCCACAAAAAATTTAGAAATATATTGGTTAAAAAATTGACATAGTCTAGAGGGCAAGTGAAGCCAGATATTATATATATATATATATATATATAATATAACAAATAGAAAAAAAGGAAGTTGATAGTAATGACTATTAAGCAGAAACTATGAATTGCAGAAAATTAGAAAATTGCAAAGGGAAGCACAGGGGTACAAGGAGAAATCCATGGCCACCAGAATTAAGGACAATAATAAGAAGGGGATTTTTTTAAGCATATTAGAAACAAAAAGAATCCTAACAATGGTATTGGTCCATTCTAGTAATGGAAATGATAGAAACATTATCAATAATAATGCAGAAAAGGTACAAGTTTTTAATAAATATTTGTTCTGTACTTGAGGATAAACAGATGATGTAGTCATGTCATATAATAACATTCTTTCCATTCCATTAGTATCTCAGGACGATGCTAAAGAGGAGCTACTAATGTTAGACATTTTTAAATCAGCAGGTCCAGACAACTTGCATCCAAGTGTTTTAAAAGAACTGTCTGAGGAGCTAGTTGTACTCTCTATATTGATTTTTCAATAAGTCTTCGAACACCGGGTAAGTTCCAGAAGATTGGAAGTAAGCTAATGCTGTTCCAATATTTAAAAAGGGTAAATGGGATGAGCCAGGTAACCACAGGCCAGTCAGCCTGACATCAATCCTGTGCTAAGATCATGGAGACATTGATATGGGACTCAATTAATAAACAATTAAAGGAGGGTATATAATTAATGAAAATTAACATGAGTTAATAGAAAATAGGTTCTGTCAGACTAATCTGATATCCTGAAGTGGTTATAGAGTTGGTGGATAAAGGTAATAACATTGTTGATGTATTGCACATAAGACTTCTCTGAGGCACTCAATCTAGCACGACATGACATTTTGATTAAAAAAAATAAAGCAATATAAAATTAAGCTGGCACACATTAAATGGATTAAAAGCTGTAAATGAGGGATCACCATTGAGTGGGTGTGCATCTAGCCCCATAGGGACTGGTCATTGGCCCTATGCTCTTTAACATTTTTATTACTGATCTGAAGAAAATATCACTGATAAAATTTGAAGATAACTCAAAAATTGGGCCATGGTAAATAAGGAAAAGGACAGGTCACTACTACAGAGTGATCTAGATTGTTTGTTATTCTGGGAGAATCAAAAAATATGGGTTTTAACATGACTAAATGACAATGTATACATCTAGGAATAAAGAATGTAGGCCATACTTGCAGGTTGGGGATTTTATCCTAGGAAACAGTGACCCTGAAAAAGATTTGAAGAAGTGGTGGATAATCAGATGAACATCATCAGCCAGTGCACCTCTGTGCCCAGACGACTTAATGCAATCTTTGATTACAGAAACAGGGAAGTCTTGAGTGGGTGGAGAGAGGCTATTTTGCCTTTGTATTTGGCATTGGGGCAACCACTGCTGGAATACTGTGTCCAGTTCTGGTGTCCAAAATTCAAGAAGGATGTTCATAAATTGGACAGGGTTCAGAGAAGAGCCAAGAGAATGATTAAAGGATTAGAAAACTTGCTGTTTAGTGAAAGACAAAAGGAGCTCAATCTACTTAGTTCACCAAAGAGAAGGTAGAGGGGTGACTTGAGTAAAATGTATATGTACCTACAAGCAGAACAAATATTTAATAATAGATTCTTCAATTTAGCAGAGCAAGGTATAACAACATCCAATAGCTGGAATTTGAAGCTAGACAAATTCAGGCTCAAAATAAGGTGTACATTTTTAACAGTGAGAGTAATTAATCTTTGGAACAACATGGTGAATTCTTCATCACTAACACTATTTAAATCAAGATTGGATGTTTTTCTAAGAGATATGCTTTAGAAATTCTTTTGGGGACCTTCTATGGCCTTTGTTATACAGGAGGTCAGACTAGATGATCACAATGATCCCTTCTGGACTTGGAATCTATGAAGCTATGAGTCTTGTAAGGTTCACAGTTGTGGTCTTTGTATGAAACAGAAGAGGACCTGAACAGTCAATAGAATATATAATATATATACACAAATATTTTAATATCATCCAGCGAATTGTACAGATAACTTCTGAACAACCGGTTACTGTACCAGTATACAGTAGCAATGGTCACAATAACTTTTATTTTTTGTAATGTATTGTGCTCCACATAAAACATATCTAATAGAGGTTTAAAATTCATTCCTCACCTTACATGTCTGCATGTTTAATGAAAGTTAATAATTCAAAATCCACCATGGCAGTTGAACTATATTTTATTAGTATATTCAACTGCTTACAAACTGAACACAGTAATAGTTTGTAAATGTCATCTCTCAAAGGATCTTATAGGGCAGGATCATCTTTCAGGTAGGCATTTTGCTTAAAAAAACAAAGGCTGATTGATGGAAGAATCAAATGTTTATACATTTGTAAGTATAGTCAAAATGTGGAAAAGTGTTTAATGTTTTATTAACTAGGGAAAACATGCTAAAATGAAATGTGTGTGTTTCCAGATGTCGCTCAGAATACAGATAAAATAAAATTACAATGGTACATAAAAATAGCAAAAAAAAAACCTGAGTGAGACATTTTCACTGAGATGATGCTTCTTCCTGATTTGCTTTTAAGTGACACTCTCGGGACGAGTCACTTGTTTTAGGGTCCCTTTTTCCTTCTTCTGGGAAACCATTTCAATTGGTTATAATAATAACAATAACAATAATAATTATTATTAATAATGAATTAATTAATAGCATTTTCATGATTTGATACAAATGCACTATTAATATTTAAAGTTGCTTTAATTAAGATTGTTTTTACCTTGTCGCCATTTGATCAGACAAAACTAATTTGATGTATTTTATAGCTTTTATTTTAGAGCATAAAAAAATAAGGATAAATAATTTCTTATACATCCCTAAACTAGTAAACAATATGAAAATTAGATCAAAATTACAAGTTAGTCAAATCAAGGAATTAATAATACAAATTAGAATTGGTTAAGAAAAAAGAAAAGAATTTAAGACCAACAATTGCATGAGGAGAAACCATAATCACTTCACAGAGTTAACATAACACCAATGACTGAATGGCTTACTTAGCCTTTCTCAATGTGGTTTACCTCCAGGAAAATACTTCCCTTTGTGGAAACAATGGGTTGAGATCTGAATCTTTATTTACCCCAGATAACCTTTAGTGATCTATGGCAAGGTTTGCTTTACAACTAGATTAATTAATGCCTAATGGTAACCTATACTATGGGCTTATGCACCCATGCTGTTACTGGTCATACACTCCTCCTCTAAAAATGTCTAGGTCAGGACAAGTCTTTCCTGTCAGGTGTCCCTGCAGGTATTCAGATGTTCTGTTAAGTAGATAGAAAGAAGGAAGTTACTTAGAAAAAGAAAAAGGAATCTCCTGGGCAGTTACTTGGTCTGTGGAGGCTCAGAGTCAATCAGGAGTCGCAGTTTGGGGAACCAGGTGATGTCTTGTGACTCAGGTGCTGTAATACTAGCACATAACACCCTCCTGTCATCTGGCTGGTCTGCAATGTCATTGTCTCTGCTTTCCTTGGGAGGGAAAGTAGGACTATCAGCTGTCTGGCTGTCATCATGGTGACCACATTGGGAAAACAACTTCTTCCTTGTTTACCAGGCCTTTTAAAAATGAAATCCAGGCTGATCTCATCCCATGGGACCTGCCCAGTGAACTTCTAACTGAATCAGGGAATCACAGGTTTCGTACCCCAACTGCATTGTCCAGTGCTAGTTGACTGATATGAGTCTGACTTTTGGTCCACTTTTGGGACCCTCCTTCTTAAGGTATTGTTTCTTAGTTATATCCATGAGTCTGTGTTTTTTTCACAAGTAATTATGGGGCAATAAAAAAAGACAATTACACCAAAAAAATAATCTCAACCCTTCTTATCTGGATAAATAGTGGAGACTCCTTGACTATTATAACAAGAAAAATACTAGTGCCTAACTTATGACCCGTTGTCCTTTGGCATAGAAATGTTGTTCTCTTTGTATTCACATGTCTCATGCTTACATTTTCTCAAAGCTGATAGGGCCCTGTATATTGCTTATATGACCAATCTAAGAATTTAGAGAACTGTCATCCTGTCTTTCTTGGACACGTTGGGAAACTGGGTGAAAGGTTGTTGTTTTTTTTCTGTCAAAGCTCAAGAACAGGCTGCTTCAAAGCTGCTTGTTAAATTAATTAATATAAACTTATTAAATTATAACAAACTAAAGTTTATACTTATTGACTACATCAGGGGTTGGCAACCTCTGGCACACAACTCGCCAGTGGGAGCCACGGTTGGCCGAACCTGCCGATGCGGCAGGTAAACAAACTGGCCCGGCCTGCCAGGGTGCTTACCCCAGAGGAACAGTTGCCAACCCCTGGTCTACATTATCGTAGGCCTATTTGTCCTACACGAGTGTCCACTATTTTGACTCTTCCTGTTTCCATAGGGACCATTCTCTATCACAAATGCAATTCTCTTGCCCTTTCTGAGATCACCTCATCTGTATATTTCCTTTCCTTTTTCTTTAAATCTTGCTCTTCTTAAGTCTCATTTCAACTACCACCTTGCAGTCATCCCACAGGAAATGTCACAGAGCTTTGTTGGAATTATTCAGTTGGAAAAGAGGGTTTTTTTCTGGAATTGGTTTGGGAGTTAATTAGAATGGCTAAGATCCATGAAGTTCTCAAGGGATCTTCCTGCAGTCAGGGCCTTCTATGTGGTGGCCTTGTGATTCTTAATTGTATGTGGAGCCTCATTACTTCCTCTTGGCTCATTTAATCAATTCCATGCCATTGCAGAAGCCTCAAGCATTGGTGCACCTTATGACATGACACCAGTGAAGCCCTGCTACAGTGGAATCTCCTGCTGGTGCTTTGCCTCAAAAATCCCTCTACAGAGTCAGAGTTTAAGACTAGAAGGGACAAATAGATAATCTAGTCTCACTTCCTGTGCATCATAACCCACCAACACCACCCATCCAGCCACACACTAAGCCCAACAACTGGAATTAGTATTGCAAAGTATTGTGCCCTTCAGGAGACTAAATTATTGGGAGCCCCAAACAGAGAACAGAAGGGACTAAGGGGCACTAATGCTTGAGGCTCCTGAAATGGCAGGGAATTGATTAAATGAGATAAACTCAGAAGATCCCAGCAAGTACTTCAAGGTCTCTGACAATCTGTCCTCTGTCCTTCCTTCCTGACTGCACGTATGATTATCAATTATGTGAGCAGGAATCAGACAACCAAGCATTTATGAGAGAGCATTCTCAGTACCTCAGAGTACTGGCCCAAATTTTCCAGTGTCCCTTCTCCATCTGTGGACATTTCTGATGTTTCAGAGAAAGGAGACAAATAAACCTCAGGGAGGGGAGAGGAAGGGGCCAATCACTTGCTGACTCCTATAGGTGACAAGCAGAAGTCCTGATTCATGAGATTTTAGGAACATAAGAAATTAATCAGAAGGGACCCCAAGCGCTGCCAAGCCCTGCCTCCACCACCATCGCAAGCAACTCATCATACAGTGCCACTTATAAATTTGTCAAGCTTTGTCTTAAAACTAATTAGGTTAATTGCCCCTACCGCTAGTATTGGAAGGCTGTTCCAGAACTTCATTCCTGTGATGATCAGAAACCTTCTAATGTCCACTCAATAATTATTGATGGCCAGTTTATAAGCATTTGTTCTTGTGACAACATTGTTCTTTACATTAAATATTACTACACCCTCCCTGGGGTTTATCCTCCTGATGTATTTATAAAACTCTTCCCTTTCAGCCTTGATTTTGCTAGGCTAAACGAACCAAGATCTTTTAGTCTTCTTTCATAAGATAGTCTCTCCATCCGCTGATCATTGTAGTAGCCTTTCTCTGTACCTATTTCCATTTGAATTAATCTTTCTTGAATATGATATTTGTTAGGGAATTGTGCACAGTATTCCACATGAGGTCTTACCAGTTCCTTGTACAATGGCATTAATACGTCTCTATTTCTACTGGAAATGCCCCACCTAGGATAGCGTTTACCTTTTTTTCACGGCCACTTCATATTGGTCGCTCATAGGCATTCTCTGATTGACCAGCACACTCAGGTCTTTTTACCCCTCTAATGTTTCAGTTGATGAACCCCCAGCTTGTACCTAAAATTCTTATTACTAGAGCCTAAGTGCATGATCTTGCACTTTGTACTACTGAATTTCATCCCATTTCTGTCACTCCAGTCTTCAAGGTCACCCATATCGTCCTGTATAACATTCCAATCCTTCTCTTAATGACAACAGCTCTCAACTTTGTACCATCAGCAAATTTCATTCTCACACTTCTAATTTTTGTGCCAACATCATTAATAAAAATATTAGATAAGATCAAACCCAAAACTATTTCTTGAGGAACTCCACTAGGAACCTTACTTCAGTCTGATAATTTACCTTTCAGCACAACCAATTGCATTCTCCCCTTCAGCTAGTTTCTTCCCACTTTCCAATTCTTGAACCAATGCCTATCTTCCCTAATTTAACTAATAATTTCTCATGTAATACCATATCAAATGCTTCACTGAAGTCCATGTAAATTACATCTACTGGACTTCCCAGCAGGGATGTCCACCAAAGTTAATACCAACACTCTCAGTATTAAATTTAATGCAGAACCCCTGTGAGGTTGATCATAGAATGGTGCTTGGAGAGCACCCAGCTCCTCAGACCTATTCCTTCCCCATGTAGGGAACCCCAGACAACATAGGGATTACCAAATGATGGTGCATAATGGTGCTCTTCTTTCTGTATCCATTGGGTGAATGGGATGGAAGGAGGGAGGAAAATGTGTTATATGGGAAAATACAAGAATGACTTCATCTACTTCTGCCATTGCAGGGTAGCAGTAACATGGGGAAACATGCAACAGTGGTAACACTATGGGACAAGTTAATTACTTCCTGAAATCATAGAATATCAGAGATGGAAGGGACCTCAGGAGGTCATGTAGTCCAACCCCCTGCTCAAAACAGGGCCAGTCCCCAGGCAGATTTTTGCCCCAGATCCCTAAATAGCCCCTTCAAGGATTGAACTCATAATTCTAGGTTTAGTAGGCCAATGCTCAAACCAATGAGCTATCCCTCCCCCCATGCATACTTGCCTTCTTGTTCTTTCTGGCATTTGACCAGCATTTGCATGGACAGACACAATGTCACACAGACATAATAATATAGTTACATGCAGAAGCTGCAACTTTATTTAAAATGTTACCTACCTTGATTACTATCCACAGTGTTGTTCCAGATGGATCTCAACTGGCACAAGTAGTCCTGATGAACTATAATCTGAGGGTGAGTGTGATGGCCATGAACTTTCTTACTCCCAGTCCTTCTCAGGTCAGTGTCCCAACCGACTCCAAACCTTCACATCAAAGAGTTAAGATGAGGAGATTGTCAAGATGTATGAAATGCAAAGTGAACCATGAATTGCCATGTCAGGACCAATGCCCAGGCAGCCCACCGGTTATGGGAATTTCAATCAGTTGCTTTACAATTCTCCAAACCACAACAGAACCTGCCAAAATTCTGACAATTGTAATTTAATCCACCAAAGCATACCTCTTGGATGCTGGATGAAGGTGAAAAAATCCACACAGCAGTTTGCCCCCTTTGCCATATGGGAAAAATCCCTGCCAAAAAATTCCCCAAACTGGCAATGATCCAAACCCCTGGCATCGCCAGGCACGTGGGGCTGAAGCAGAGAGCCCACAATGTGTACCCACATAGGCAATCCGTAAGAATCCACTTCAGACTCCATTACTACCAAATAGAAGCCAATCGCCTGACACAAATACAATCCCTGCTTCTCAATAGCAGCTGTGGGTTGCACAGACATTGGAGTTTTGACCCCTGATGCAGTTTCTGACTAACTCTCCCATATGTATACTGCCAGCAACAGAAAGAAATGGAGAAAAGAGAAGCAGAATCTCCTATATTGTGAAAGCGAGGGTGTGGAGATAAAGAAGAGATGTGGGAGCACATAAACCCTTGCCTCAGCTGCTCCTACTTGAGATTTCTATTCTGTGCCTCTGATGGCATCTCCACTGCTTCAAGCTGCATCAAAGCCACACAATGACTAGCAAAGTAAGCATGTTGAACAGTGTGTCCCAAATCTGCATAACAATATCTTAATTTAAAATAATATTTATGTTACCGTATATAGGAAAATTGTCATATCAATTAATCAGGAAATGTTATGTTGAACTTCTACTATGTTTAGCATGAACACACAGCCCTTAAACAACATTAACATTCGGTTCATATTACAATAATGTAAGTATTTTTAAATTGATAATATAATAGAATCCAGTGGAGACATGAAACAACTGATTTATAGGCACAAATTAGAATCTGCACACATCCATATCCATGTGTAAAAATCACAAGATGGAAATCACCTGGCCATATTCATCTGACGAAGTGGGTATTCACCCACAAAAGCTTATGCTCCAATACATCTGTTAGTCTATAAGGTGCCACAGGACTCTTTGTCGCTTCTGGCCATATTACATATGCTTTGGAAAATCTATGTCTTTCTCTTTTTATTTTATCAAGTCATTGATTAACATTTTAATTATATAAAATTGCCAGTTTATCCTGTTTTGTTAGAAAGGATGGGGGGGTTATTTTGTAACCTCAGAATTCTTCGGGCCAGATTCTCATCAGGTGTAAATCAACATAACTCCATTCAAGTAGATGAAGTTATTGTGATTTATACTAGCTGAACATCTGGCCCTAAAAGCCTTTATGGTTTTTGTACCATATTATGTTAGTATCATTGTGTAAGAAAATAGTTTTATTTTCATAAGTGACTTGGTAATTGCTACCAAGAACTCTCTGCTTTATTTTCTAGAATGTACTAACTGAATTTAAACATAGCCATGTTTCTAAAGACTTGTATACTAAAATCTGTATTGTTGTTGAATACCTGGGGCTTTGGATATGGTTGACCATTGAAGAGGTATTACATTATAAAATTGACGAGGGTACTCATAGACATATGATCAAATATTTTATCACTTATTCACATCAGTCAAATATGATGACCTTCTCTGTTTTTTTGAGCACTTGCCTGACTTGGCAGTGTTGCTTCATAAATCTATGGGATAACCTTTCTGCAAGGGAAGGAACACCATAATGTGTATTTTCTTTTCAGGAAAAAATGATGAAAACTATAGACTGCAACAACATCAATTCATATTTTACTTCTGACATGTTCCAATTCTAAGGATATACTTGGTTGACTCAGATTGTATTTGGTTTTCAAGGCCAATTTTTGAGGCAGGCACTTGCATTTTGAGAAACAATGGCGGTACCAAGGTAAAGTGTTGCAATTTTTCCTACTCTTTGAAAACCTTTTGTGGTATGTGGGGTCATAAACATCTAAAGGTAGAGTCGTCAAACTACTTAGGTCTCAGCTGTGCTCAGCTCTGCACAGATTTGTGAGTGGGTAAAGGGTTCAAGGAGACTTCACTTGCTTGAGCAACAACACAGAGGATTAATACAAAGACACGTTGTATTCCCCTGATGGCAGGGACTGTTCCAGGCTAGTCCTGGAGATAGATGGGATGGAGAATATTGGAATTAGATTTACATACTGGGAATGCATACTGCACCCTGTGAAGAGTGGTGTATGAATTGCTTGCACCTTGCACAGTTTGAGGCACTGCTTCAATGGAATGGCTCAAGACATTCTAGTGCAGGTGCTGTGCTTCCACATTGTTCCCTACCACTGGATTTATACTACATTTAAGCCCTTAATGTAGGGACCAAGGCCAATATAAATGATCCAAGGATACGTATTTATATTTCTTAAAAGATCCATATAAATAATAAAAATGGATAGAAGTGAAAAATTAATCAATTGCAAAGGAAATTTATGAAACCTCTAATCAAAGACATAACAGACAAATTACAATGAAAAGATGGCACAGCGGCAAAGTCATTTTAAAAGAGAATAAATTTAAAAAGTAAATAGCAAATTAAAAATGTAAAAACAGTATATAATTGCAAGATGTGGTTATACAAGAAAGTATGATAGGAATGAACAAATGGACCTCAAAACCAATTATACACCTGAGATACATCAAGGATATTTTCATCCTCATAGATTTCCATTGCAACTTCAACAACCACCACCCGTCCATTAAACTGTCTCTGGAACACTCCTACATTAGTATCAACATTCTGGACATCATGATCAGCTTCAACAATAAAACCCTACAGACAACTGTACACAAGAAACCCATGTACCACCACACCTATCTTCAGAGATTGAGTAACAACATCAAACACACCAAGAAATCTGTTATCTACAGCCAGGCACTCAGATGCCATAGAATATGCTCCAAGGAGAAACTCCAGAATATATACCTTAACACACTCAAAACTGACTTCACCAACAAAGACACTCCACTAGAGAAGTAGATCATGTCATGGAATAGTCCACCAAAATACCCAGAGATAACTTGCTTCAATAGAGAAATAAAACCACCTCTGACTGCATACTCTTAGTTTTCACCAACCAGCCCACACTGAAACCCATATGGTGTATCATCAGACAACTATAACCCATACTTGATGGGGAACCCATGCTGAAAGAAATTTTTCTTTCACCTCCTTTTCTCGCCTTCAAACAATCTCCCAACCTGTCCCACAGCAAGCTCCCCACAGATCAGGACACATCAACTCAAAGTGGCACTAGACCCTACCACAGGGTTTCTCAAACTGGGGTTGCCGCTTGTGTAGGGAAAGCCCCTGGTGGGCTGGGCTGGTGTGTTTACCTGCTCCTTCCGCAGATCCAGCCAATCGTGGTACCCACTGGCCGCGGATCGCTGCTCTGGGCCAATGGGGGCTGCTGGAAGAGATGCCTCCACTTCCCGCAGCCCCTATTGGCCTGGGATGGCAAACCGCAGCCAGTGGGAGCCACAATCGGCCGGACCTGTGGATGGGACAGGATGGGACAGACTGGGCCGGCCTGCCAGGGGCTTTCCCTACACAAGTGTCAACCCGTTTGAGAAACCCTGCCCTACCAGAGCAACTGATGAAAAACCTGAAGGCATATCTCCTTGCTGCAAAAGCAGCAAAGAATCCTGTGGCACCTTATAGACTAACAGAAGTTTTGCAGCATGAGCTTTCGTGGGTGAATACCCACTTCATCGGATGCAAGAGGGGTATCCCAGAATACTGGTGCCACCAGTAACTGCACACCGCACCATAGTAACTCTAGCTCAGGAACCAATCCATGCAACAAACCAATCCATGCAACAAACCTCGATGCCAACTCTGCCCACATATCTACACCAGCAACACCATCACAGGACCTAACCAGATCAGCCACACCATCACCGGCTCATTCACCTGCACATCCACCAATGTAATATATGCCATCATATGCCACCAATGCCCTTCTGCTATGTACATCGGCCAAACTGGACAGTCTCTAAGGGCTTGGCTACTAAGGTAAAGGATAAATAGACACAAATCAGATATTAGGAATGGCAATATACAAAAACCTGTAGGAGAACACTTCAACCTCCCTGGCCACACAATAGCAGATCTCAAGGTGGCCATCCTCCAGCAAAAAAACTTTAGGACCAGACTTCTAAGAGAAACTGCTGAGCTTCAGTTCATTTGCAAATTTGACACCATCAGTTTAGGATTAAACAAAGACTGTGAATGGCTTGCCAACTACAGAACCAGTTTCTCCTCCCTTGGTTTTCACACCTCAACTGCTAGAACAGGGCCTCATCCTCCCTGATTGATCTAACCTCGTTATCTCTAGCTTGCTTCTTGCTTGCTTATATTTACCTGCCCCTGGAAATTTCCACTCTTGCATCCGACGAAGTGGGTATTCACCCACGAAAGCTCATGCTGCAAAACTTCTGTTAGTCTATAAGGTGCCACAGGATTCTTTGCTGCTTTTACAGAACCAGACTAACACGGCTACCTCTCTGATACTTGACTCCTTGCTGCAATAATCAACATCCCCATCAAGACACCTTCTGAGATCCATGGATCCTACTCATGCCTATCACAACATGTGGTGCCCCTCATGCAGTGCACTAAGGGCTTGGCTACACTGAAGAGTTGCAGCGCTGGTGGAGGCTTTACAGCGCTGCAACTTAGTAACTGTCCACACCTGCAAGGCACATCCAGCGCTGCAACTCCCTGGCTGCAGCGCTGGCTGTACACCTGGTCTGCTTGGGGTATAACGAGTGCAGCGCTGGTGATGCAGCGCTGCTCGTCAAGTGTGGCCACACACCAGCGCTGTTATTGGCCTCCAGGGTATTAGGAGATATCCCAGAATGCTTTTAACTAAATTACTCTCTTTGTTTTGTTATGATGCCTCTCTTTGTTTTGTTGTGAACTCGGGGCTCCGGGAGCTGCTTATCTAAAAAACAAACACAGCTCTTGTTTGCTGTGATCAATCTGTAACTGACTGTGAACAATCAATTGAGATATCCCACTACCTTGCTGTGAATGAGGCAGGCAGGGGGATGAATGTCTACAGCTTAGTGTTTGCTTGAGGAGAGAAACAGCGGGGGGAGTGGGAGAAAGGGAGTCCATTGGAGCAGCTGCCTATCTGGTCTGCAGGCTATTTGCAGTTAAGAGTGAATGAGGGGTTGAGGAAATGTTCAGATTTTGCAAGGCAGAGAGCTGACACACAGTGTCGGCTCCAAAAATCCACTCTCTCTCTCTCCCCCGCTCCCTGTCACACTCCACCCCATCCCCCTCTTTTGAAAAGCACGTTGTTGCCACTTGAACGCTGGGATAGCTGCCCATAATGCACCACTCCCAACAGCGCTGCAAATGTGGCTACACTGCAGCGCTGGTAGCTGTGAGCGTGGCCACACACCAGCGCTTTCCCTACACAGCTTGGGAAACACAGCTGTAACTTCCAGAGCTGCACATCTGCAAGTGTAGCCAAGCCCTTTATGCCCCCAAAACAGCATGAAACCAGACAATCACCATGATCTCAAATGAGCTCACACAGGAAAATGATAAAAGACAAAAACAGCATATCACCGATGGGTGAATACTTTTCTCAAAGTGATTATTCTATATCTGACCTATAAGTCCTCATCCTCAAATGAAACCTACACAATACTTTCAGAAGCTGAGCCTGGGAGCTTAACTTCATGACTTTGCTTGACACTAAAAATCTTGGTTTTAATATAGACACAGGATTATAGTTTATTACAACAATTTGTAACCCACTAATCTCCCTTTTAGTCCTGTGGGGACAGGGTGTTAACTGGCCACTTCACCTTGAATGGTCCCTTAGAATATGTGCTAAGTACTTATGCTAATCTATCCGTTTGATCTTGTATTTAGCTGTGGCACTCTGATCTTGTATTAAGCTTTCCCTTAGGAAAGAACTCTGCATAGTTCCAAAACTTGTCTCTCACCAACAGAAGTTGGTCCAATAAAAGATATTACCTCACCCTCCTTGTCTATCCAGTGAGAGGAATTCAATCTTCTCTCTGGTTGTGACAAATGCAATCGTTTCCCACTCATATTGATTCAGGATGAAGCAGCAAAGAATCATTTTACTAGGCCCTCTAGGCCATGTCACTCTTTTCTTTGCATACTCCCACTGGCTTCCTCTGCTTTATTGTAGCAAACATATGCTACTATTCTTTTTGACCTAAGCCTAGCCTACCATCATCTCTCATTTGCTATTGAAAGGTCAACTCCTGCCTCTGATTGACCAATGATGAAATCTCCATTAATCACTTGTTATAGTTTCAAGCAAATACCTTTGAGCTTTCTCCCACACTGCCTCTCATGCTTGAAAGGAGATCCCTGTAAGATCCACAATGCTATTTCATTATCCTTCTTTGGAACCCTCATTAAATCTTTCCTTTACTGTCATGCCTACAAAAAAACTGGAAAGCAATTAGGCTGCTGGTGTGAGATCACTGCCCATCATGATGACCAATATTGTCTCCTTATTTTCTTGTACTCCTCTCTCTGCCTATATTCATCTGTTCTCATACTTAGATTGTAAGCTTTCTGAGGCAAAGACTAGCTATTTGTTCTGTATTTGTACAATGCTTACCACAGTGGAGAACTGGACCCTGACTAAAGATTCTCAGTGCTACAGCAATAGAAATATATATTTTTTAAATAATTTTTTTAAATGCTCCTTCTCCTGATTCACTAATTGAATGCAGTATATTTTTATGACATTATATTTTTCACTTACATTTAGTAACTACTTTCATGCAAGAATCTCAAAGGTCTATAAAAATACTACTTAATTTAACATGATTAGCCTGTCTGAGGTAGGTATTATTATTTCCATTTTACCAGTTCATGAAATGGTGCAAGGTGAGGTAAGGTCCTGTCCAAGATCCCACAATGAGTCAGTGGCAGAGGTAGGGGTGGATCCCAGGAATTCAGATGCCAGGGGCCCCGTATTAACAACTAAACCACACTCTTGATCCTAATTGGGTTTATAACTGATAATATGTCTTTGGAGATCACAGAGAGCTTTGAGTGAGACAAACACATCTTGTATCACCCTTCATTGAGACCCTGATACTGTAACGCTTATTTGAATAAATAGTCCCATAGAATTCAGTGGGGACTGCTTGCATGATTAAGAACTACCTGTTTGAGCAAAGTTTGCAGAATCAGGCCCTAAACCATTGTGTAACCCACACACCTTCTGGGTGTGGTGTTCTGTCCCATCTAGTGGCACCGAGACCACTTAGAGATTAAATGAGTCTGTTCTACAGCATTAGCTAGGTGTGTGGGTTACATTTGAAATGAGCTAATTTGCATCAGAGCACTTCTCTGCATATTTTTTCCATTCATGTTCAAGAAGATCAAAACATACTTGTATCAATTTATGTGTTTGAGTTATTGATCAAAAAACAAAACAAAACAAAAAAACAGTGAAGCCTTAACCTTGGTCTCCTGATTTCAGACAATTTAGAAATGCCAGGTCTACTCTCAACCTTAATTAAAAATAATAAGTAAATTAGCTTTTTACAGTGAGCTTATGGAGGTGTAAACAACTACACAAAGCATAAGGCAGTGTTGAAGCTCATCCATGGAGTTTAAGAAACTTTCACATTTTTCTTTAAGAATACTAATGTTTTCCAAAGAACCACAAACTTGAGGACAACTTCCTACTGCAGACATAAAAATAAGGGGTGTGGAAGAAAGCCAATGCCCAGGAGGAAGAATTGTCCAATAAACATTAATCGTTTGAGTGTCCAGGAGTGAATTGCTAGTTTTGAGAGAGAAAGGCAGTAAAGACCGAGAGACGTACTTCCATAAAAAGAGGGACATGGCACTGATCAATTTTTGAAGACTTGATGTAACAATCTCTATTCCCATCCAGATGACCAACTAAATTTGTGATATATATGCATGTAAGAAAAGCAAGGTGTTTGTTCCATTGTACTGCACTTTGTACAAACAGAACTCATAAAGGCTGTGGTGGCATTGAAAACCAACATATATACCAGGAATCGGCAACCTTTGGCACGCGGCTCACCAGGGTAAGCCTCCTGGCATGCCAGGCCGGTTTGTTTACCTGCCATGTCCACAGGTTCGTCCAATCGCGGGTCCCACTGGCATGGTTCACCGCTCCAGGCCAATGGGGGCTGCGAGAAGCCGTGGCCAGCACATCTCTCAGCTTGCGCCACGTCCTGCAGCCCCCATTGGCCTGGAGCGGTAAACCATGGCCAGTGGGAGCCATGATTGGCTGAACCTGCGGATGCGGCAGGTAAACAAACCAGCCTGGCTGCCAGAGGGCTTACCCTGGTGAGCCGTGTGCCAAAGGTTGCCGATCCCTGATATATAGAAAGCTGAAAATTTATGTAAAATAACAATTAATCCTGAACATCCAGATGAAAAAAATTTATTATTATTGTTTATCATGAATAACATAATGGAGCTTCTGATTATTTCATGTTTTTTAAAGACCTGGTCTTTTCCAAATGTCATGCAAATATGTGTACAAGTTGCTAAGCCCAACTGCATGTAAATTAAACTCAAAGGTTACCCACATAGCTTGATTAGTGCCTGCTATAAATCATTTGACTGATATCAATTTGTTAAATCTTCTGGAATGGAATCCTAATTTATTGTGAGTTCATTAGAAACATGGATAACATGCATTGCTCTGCACAAAAACAACAAAGTCTTGTCAGTGTACAAGATGCCCTCAAAATCCTTGAAATTATTTATGGATAATATTAGTCTATTTTTTCTCTATGCAAATTACCTATGTTAGTAAAGGGGGTAATGTTAGATGATGAATCACTTGTCTCTAAAATCAAAACTATAACAGTTCACAAAAAAGAACAGTTTACTCTAATTAATCCACTAGAGGTAACCCCCTGAATTCTGCATTTAAATAATACATAACTTCATAATAACACTGAACAACTTTGTCTTGATTATTTTCAATGTTTTAACAATTCATTTATTGAACCTCAATGCCTAGTTTTTAAATAGGTTAATTTTCCAGACATTTTTCTTGCTGTTTCCTCCACACACAGAATCCAAAATACAAAATTCAACCTACAGTCTATAATTGCTAGCTTTGTTATAGCAATACTTCATGAACATAGAGGACGAGATGTGCCCTGTCACTCGTGGTTATTGCCACTAGCTACCCTCACTAAAGTTTCACAGGCCACTGAAGGCAAAGTTCCAGGGTGCAGCACTGGAGAGCACACACAGCCACTTGGAGCCACTCCTCAGATTTTAGTTAGTCACAGGGACCAACTGCAAGCAAATCACCTCTTGGAGATGCATTTATCTACTATGCAGAAGTACTACTTTTTAAACTCCCCCCCCACACATTGGTGGAAACTGTGCTGGAGCAAGCTAGTGGAGAGTTCAGAGCAGTGTTGTTGATGGATTACAATATACTGGTTATCCACAAAGCCAAGTAATCATGCTCAAACACTGGGCAAATATTGGGACATAGAAACCAAATGTAAAATGGAAAGAGAAACTAAATCATGCTGGCTTGGTCATCACCCAGATGCATTCACCATTGAGAAAACAAGATGGGGTAAAAAGTATGAAGTCAGAAAAAAACACAATTATTATAATATGCAGAATAGGGAATTACATTATGAATTCTAATGATAAGACAGTTAGTTATTGGAACATGGAACATAAGAACGTTATATCAGGCTGGAGTTCTTGCAGTAATGATGCATGAATTTAAAAGATTTCAGAGGGGAATCATCAGTCTATGTGAAATCAGATGGGAAGGCACAGGAGAATTCTCCTATGATGAAAATAGTTTACTGGCATCAGGAAGAGATGGTAGGTGTGAGAACAGAGTTGCCTTGGTGGTAAAGCTGAAGGTATGTCAGGTTCTTATGACATTTAAGCCAATATCTCCTTGAATGTTGAAGGCAAGATTCAGAATCAAATCTGGCGCAGTCACAATACTACAAGCATATATGCCAATTTCAGCAGTGGCCAGGAAAAAAACTGGAAATGTACATAATGATCTACAGAAAGAAATACAGGAAGTTTCAAGACAAGTTGTTTTATTGGTGATGAGAGTTTTTAATGCAAAAGTAGGATCAGACTGGAATTCCTGGGCTTGAAGAATAGGCAGGTTCAGACTGAATGAAGAAAACAGAAGATGAGAAAGGCTACTATAGTTCTGCCTAAGTAACAATCTGGTGATAACAAATACACTATTTCAGCAAAGAAAGCTGCCAGAGGAAGTGTACCTGGATTATATCATCTGATCAGGAAATAAAGAACATGATAGCCTTTGTACTTGTAAATCACAGATGGAAATCAAGTATGTTGTCATTCAGATCATCAGTAGCCAATATCGGATCAGGTCACAAAATAGTGCTGGCATCAATGAGGCTGAGGTTGAGAGCTTCTGAAAAAGTGCTGAGTATTAAGATTGATGATGTGGACAAGTTGAAAGAGCCAGATATCAGGAAAGAATACAAAGAAGCCATGCAGAAAATCATCACATCTCTAGTGATAGAAGATCTGAACATTGAACAGACATGGAACAGTGTGAAAATGGGATCATAAGAACAGCTGAAAAAAGTATTGAATACAAGGCCAAAACAAAGAAACCAAAGTGGATAATGGATGAAGTGCTGCAGTTGAGTGACAAGCATAGGAAGTTGAAGGAGAAAAAAAAGGAAGACAAGTCTAAGAGCTGAATACAATAGGCTGACAAGAGAAATAAAACAGAAAGTGAGTACAGACAGGAACAACTGGATAAATAAACTATGTAAAGAAACAGAAGAATATGTGAAGACAAATGCGACACAGGGATTCTATTGAAAGATAAGATAACTGGGTGAGACATATGAGTTGAAGATGTCGACAGTGAAAAACAGGTACACACAAATAATTGAGGATGAACAAACAATGAATAAGCAATGTAAATAATATTTTGAAGAGCAGTGTGACGGGCAGAAAACAGTAGATGAATTGGTCCCGGTGAAGATTCCAAGTACAAATAAGGGAGAGTAGATGCTGGAGTTTTTAGAAGTAAAAATCTTGATAGAAAGGTTTAAAAAAAAAGAGTGCCGAGATGTGACAACATAAGAGCAGAGTTACTGAAAGCTGGTGAGGAACATGGGGTAAAGGCAACAAGATTTACACACAAGAGCAAGTGCTGAGTGAATAAGGGAAAGTGATAATAGTACCAATCAATAGAATGGAGATAGAAGTGAGTGCAAGAACTACAGCAGAATCAGCTTATTGAACATGCTGGAGAAAGAGGAAAATGAAGAGGTACATGGATACTGCATTTGCAGGGGAACAGGCTAGATTTAGACCAGGTTGAAGTATAATAGATCAGAGTAGTACACAGAACACAACTGAATTTATTACAACAGCTTTAGACATTTATAAATTTCAAACAGGCTTCTGATAGCATTTCATAGAAAGAATTATTGTCAATGTATGGCATCCTTGAGAAATTGATCAAGCTGATAGAAAATATCTACAGCAAGTCAATGAGTGTGGCGAGAGTAGACAAGACGCTGACGGATTGGTTCAGGATGCCTATAGAAGTGAGACAAAGATGCACGTTATCATGAGATTTGTTCAACTTGGTATTGGAAGCTGTAATGGCTGTAGCACTGAAACAGGAAATGAGAGGAGTCATGTTATATAGGAAGACAATTAATAATCTTGGATTCACCAACAATATTAACCTCATAGTGTTTACCAAGGAGACGTTACAGAGCATAAGTGACAAGGTAGACTGATAAACAAAGTGTGCATGGAGTACTAATAAAAGAATGGAAGTTGTGAAGATGACTTAAAAAGAAGAATCAGACTAGCCACTATTGGAGTCTGAAAATCCTGTAAGATCTGGAAGGCTAAAGATTTTTTGAATAAAACAAAATTGAGTCTCTGTGAGACAATTGTTGTGCCAATTGTGGGTTGGAATGTTGGTTCATGATGAAAGCCAATGAACAAAAGATATTGACTGGCTGAGGGATCTATTGAGAGCAAGACTGCAATTTTTTTTTAATGTCAGAAGAAGGGCAAGAAATCATGCTGCTACTGAAGATACAAGAAAAGACAATTGCAATGGTTTGGAAATATGTCAAGAATGGACCTAGAAAGAATGCCATATATGGTACTATTCACCAGAGTGCAAGGGATTACAAATACAGGCTGAGCTGCATAGATACAGACAAGAATGACATAGAACAAAAAGGTTTAAAGATGAACAAAACAGTGATGCTCTTCAACTGACGGATGGGAATCAAAAAGAAGAAACATAATCTATAATTGCCATTGAAATCAAACAGAACTGAAAGGTTTCAGAGTAGCAGCCGTGTTAGTCTGTATCCGCAAAAAGAACAGGAGTACTTGTGGCACCTTAGAGACTAACAAATTTATTTCAGCATGAGCTTTCGTGAGCTACAGCTCACTTCTTCGGATGCATAGAATGGAACACACAGACAAGAGATATTTATACATACAGAGAACATGAAAAGGTGGAAGTATGCATACCAACAGGAAGAGTCTAATCAATTGAGATGAACTATCATCAGCAGGAGAAAAAAAACTTTTGAAGTGATAATTAAGATAACCCATAGAAGGTGTGAGGAGAACTTAACATAGGAAAATAGATTCAATTAGTGTAATGACCCAACCATTCCCAGTCTCTGTTTAAGCCTGAGTTAATTGTATCTAATTTGCATATTAATTCGAGTTCAGCAGTCTCTCTTTGGAGTCTGTTTTTGAAGTTTTTTTGTTGCAAAATTGCCACCTTCAAGTCTGTCACTGAGTGGTTAGAGAGGTTGAAGTGTTCTCCCACTGGTTTTTGAATGTTATGATTCCTGATGTCAGATTTGTGTCCATTTATTCTTTTGCATAGAGACTGTCCGGTTTGGCCAATGTACATTGCAGAGGGGCATTGCTGGCAAATTAATTTAATATGCAAATTAGATACAATTAACTCAGGCTTAAACAGAGACTGGGAATGGTTGGGTCATTACACTAATTGAATCTATTTCCCTATGTTAAGTTCTCCTCACACCTTCTATGGGTCATCTTAATTATCACTTCAAAAAAAAAATTTCTCCTGCTGATGATAGCTCATCTCAATTGATTAGACTCTTCCTGTTCATATGCATACTTCCACCTTTTCATGTTCTCTGTATGTATAAATATCTCCTGTCTGTGTGTTCCATTCTATGCATCCGAAGAAGTGAGCTGTAGCTCATGAAAGCTCATGCTTAAATAAATTTGTTAGAACTGAAAGTCTTCATTTTACATCATCTATCCAATTAGAAAGCACAAAAAGGGGTGGGGGAAACCCTGGAAATAGTGGTGTGTGTATATGTGTGTGGTGGCATATATGCCATTCTGTCCTGACACATGAGCACACAATTCCAAATGCAATCCTATTGACATCAGTGGAATGCATCATCACATGATTTGGTCCATAGCTCATTTAGATCTCAGGGGTAAAATCCCAGGTTTTTGAAGACAATGAGAATTTGCACGTTAGGTGATTTATCATGGACAGCTCTGTTCTTCCTACCCACAGAAGAATTATGCACTGTTTTCTGTCCTTAGGCTCATCGGGCTAAGTGCCATTCTCTCTTCCTTTGGTTGAAATCCAGAGTCTGACTCAGATCTTTTTAGCTAGGCATATTGGAACTGGAGAGGCTGAACCAAAGAGATATTTTTTCTAGAAAAATGCTTTTTATCTAAAATATTTTGGTTTTTGGTCACCAGAAATCAACAACAACAACAACAAAAATCATCAAAAGTGGAGAACATCTTGCTGAAGAAGGGAGTATGTGCATGGTGGTATGCATGTGTGATGGTATGCGTGTGGGTGGGTGGGTGGTAATCTCCTATTTTTTTATAATCTTGTCCTAGTTTTCCTAACATGCTGCGAAATTCATCTGTTTGCACAGACAGTTGGAGCAGGCTGGAGACAGTGCAGTGATAGATGACAAAGGTTGGGGGTAAAGGTCACTCTTGTTGGGGAAAGTGGAGTGTTCCTTTTGTTTCCTCTTTCAGTGCTGTTTGTTTCATGTTGCTTGGCTGATCCCATTTTGCTTTATGCAGGGTAGGGCAGGCTACTGGATTTATTATACATATAGTTCATATTTTAATGGTTACTTAAGGTGCCTAGAGCACACTGCAGGCACTTTTATTTCATATATTTTTAAAAATGTAGAAATCAAAATAAATTGTAGAATAATCTGTGCTGCTTGCACTAAGTCCAGGTATTGAAACAAGCTCTAAAATATCACTTTAAAGTGAGAAATCAAAATTCTAGTAAAAATATCTGTACTAAGAAGATATTTATTGGAGAGAACCCAGAGGTTATGCTGACTTTGTAAAGGCTATTTATACACCTGTCAATTTCTCTTAGCAATGTAGCTCACTGATTTATCACAGCTATGTTAGCATTCATCCACTATTAGTTTTTTCTAGCACAGTCAGGAAAGACATATCAGGATGAGTGGGTCTTTTATAACCAAAGTCAGAGTATTCTATAGCATCAATAATTAATGCTCCAAGATTCAGAGGCCTGGTCTATGCTACAGAGTTAGGTCAACACAGCTTACATCAACCTAATTATGTCAGTCTACACTCTGCAGCCTTGCTCCTGCTCATGTAAGTACCATTCTACACCAACATAACTCCACCTCAACAAGAGGCTTATGTCGGTGTAGTTAGGGCAACGTAGTGTCCGTGTAGACACTTCAGGTTATGCACATTGGATGTTGGCTATCATTCTTGTCAATTTCACAGCTTCATGCTGGAGCTGTGAGATTGACAAGAAAGCCAAGCTACTCCCTGGGCTCCTGCTCCCGGTTGGGCTGCGCTAGGCTTCCTGCTCTCCATTCGGGCTGCCCCCTGGATCCTGGCTTCCCGCTCCCATACCAGCTTCTGCTTGGCCTTTGCACAGCAAGCAGGACATCACCCATCTGGCTCCCCATTCCCAGCCAGGCTTCTTCCTGGACTCCCAGCTCACAGGGAACCCATCTGCAGTCCAGAGGCTCCTGGCTCCACACTCCCTGCAGGGAGCCCAGCTGCACCAATGCTCCCAGCTCCCTGCTGGGAATCCAGGAGCCCTAGGGGGGCAGATGGTCTCCCAGCAGTCGGGAGTAGAGAGCCAAGAGTCCAGGGGGAGGGGCAGCTGGTTTACAGGCGGTGAGAAGTGAGGAGTCAATGGCCTAGGAGGGCATCCAGGCTCCTGGTGGCAGGGAATGGGGAGGCAAGAGCACTGGGAGGCAGCCCTGGGGAACAGCTGGGATTCTGGAGAGGAGTTGTGTGCAGACCTGAGAGGCTGGGCTCTCAGTCCATCACACTGTCACTCTCAAGGCAGTGGAAGCATTGTTGTTGAAGACGTGCTCCATCGACAGATGGAGGGTAGTGTGGACATGAACCACCACGGTAATAACTGTAGTGGTTGTAAATTGACCTAACATAGATTGACTTAAGTTTCTAGAGTAGACATGGCCACATTCACAGCATCATCCTAATTTCCAAGTATTTAAATTGATATTTATACATTTATATATATATAAATAGGAGACCAGGACTGTTGGTCTTTTGCAATTTTTGCAAAAGACCAACAGTCCTGGTCTCCTATTCCACTCATCCTAAAAGGATTGTGTATGTTTTTAATGTACAGTTTCATGAATTAAATTTTCCCAGTTGTGTAGGAAATTTCAGTTATATAATACTGGTGATTCCAGATTGCATCAAGTCCAATAATTTGTTGCATGACTGATTTCTGATGTGCTCAAAGAGCCATTTGTGTTCCCTATTCAGCAATGTTATACAATCACAGCTAAGAAGAGGAGTTATTTAGCAGAAGGTGTAGGCCTTGCTGGAGTCCTAGGCATGACTAAATATATGGACCAAAGTAGGCTGTGAACCAAAGTAGGCCTTCTTAGAATAGTAGCACTAGTTACTAGTCCAGCTAACCACATGAATACATTCCTAAGAGGATGGTACAGGAACACACAGGCCCCTTGTAAGATAAGGATGGAATGACAGGGTAATGGATGAGCTAACCAATTACAACAGGAATATAGTATATAACTTGTTTGTATTGATGTATAAAAGGAGAGTAATAGGAGGTGCAACTTTGTATTAGCCTAGGGGACAACACTATTTTAATTTAGCTGATACCTTGTCATAGGCATACATGTGTTATTGTACTCATAGCCAGCTGTACGGGGCTCTAAGACCAGGGCTGTCAATTAATCACAGTTAACACTTGGGGTCAACTGAAAACAAAATTAACTCATTAAGTTTTTAATGGTGTTAATTGCATACCTCTGGGTGGGGAGGGAGTCATTGCTGTGGAGGGACCTTACAGTGTCCAGTCAGGCTCAGTAATCCAAACCACCTCTGGAGGGTGGAAAGAGAAGAGGAGAGGAGAAAAGAGAAGAAGAAGGGGCTCCCATCCCTGCTCCGGCAGAGAGGTAGAGATCCTGACCCCCGCATGCCCCATTGCCCTCAGCTGGCCCCTCACTCTGAGGACCGACCCTCCCCTGTGCTGTCCCTCAATGCCCACACTCCAAAGAGGTTCAAATTGACATGATCATCAATTTTGTATGATTTAATGAATAAAAGTGATTACTTTTCTAGTTTACTTTATTCTCAGGTTAATGTTATCTGCTAATAAAGTGTCTTCTTTTTAGTTATCCAGTGTTGAAGAACTAGCATGCAAATCACTTCCAAATGAATTAGTAGTTAATTCCTGTACACTTTCTAATATTATAAATCATTTTCTTTAATTTTATGAGCTGTGAATCATGGTCAGGTCTTCTTTTTTTTAAAAGAAATTAAAACTGTGTTAACAGTTAGCATCAGTGATTAAACTCTGTTCCAGCAAAGCACTTTAGCATGCAGTTAACTTTGAGCACATGGAATGACTTCAGTGAGACTACTCCCCTCTTTTAAGTTAAGCATGTGTGTAAGTGTGTGCAGACTCAGAGTCTTAGGGGCACATTTTTTTTAACGCATTAGGCACCAAAGGATGCAGAAAAGCATAGAGGGGGATTTTCAAAAGCTCCTAACTCCCACTGATTTCTTTATGTGCCTAAGTACCTTTAAAAATCTGGACCTTAATGACTATGCAGAATACAATTTAATCTCTTTGCTTCTTCCTCAGCCACGATTTACGCTCACTGAATCATTGGATTAGAAAATACACTGTGACACAGACCTGGGTTCGTTTCCTAGTTCTGTCATTAAACCTGCAGGGTTTACTTGGACAAGACATTTCATCACTGTGTCTCCTCCTACTATTTGTTTGTCTCCTCTGCTTACATTGGTAAGCTATGTAGGGTAGGAACTGTCTTCTACTTTGTGTTTGTACAGTGCCTTGCACAGTGAGTCTGCAATGGTGGTGGCGGTGCCTTTGCACTGTAACATAAATAATTAATTATAATGACTCTAAACAACTCTAATGTTGTTCCTTTTTTCATAATAAAGTCAAAAATAAAACCATAGTATTTCATAATTATTATACTATAGTATACATTTCTTATCAGTATATTACCAGATTAATCAAATAGACATCAAAAGGATGCATTAATTGTATACAAGTGCACCATAATCTTTCTCTTTCTGCACATTTTGACTATAAAATGAGTTTTTTTCCATGAAGATAGAAATAAATTACTGACATATACCAGTTTAAACCTAATCCTTAGAAACCCAATAATTTTAAGATACAGTCAATTACTTGAAATTATAACTGTCCATACTATTTTTGAGTCTGAATTGGATACCATAAGCTATGATAAAATGCAGTCATTAGCTTAGGTCTTTTTTCAAATTTAATTTAACAGGTACAGTACATTTTTTCTTAGTTCCTATCAAGCACATTATATAACTGCCAATTAACATCATGCGGAACCATCTGATGTGAGAAAAATCTAAAACAGAGACTTAAGTTTGGAATCCATTTCAATCTGGTAATTTCTTAAGTGACACAAGATAACAGGGATTGCAAAATGGAGATACAGCCATCATCTCTCCCCCAGTGGGAGTAGGTCAAGAAACTAATAATAGAAGCATTGGACATTATTTTCAAATGTGCTGCCTGAAGACAGGTCCCTAAAAAACTAGACATAGAAAGGAAAGATGGTACAGTGGTTGGAGTACTAACCTGGGCCTGAGAGAGCTGGATTCAGTTCTCTGCTCCAAAACTGTCTTCTGTATGATGTCAGTCAAGTCATTTAGTTTCTTGAAGCCTCAGTTCCCCATCTCAAAATGGGGATAATAATCCTTCCCCAGTTTACAGAGGTGTTGGGAGGATAAACACAATACAATGTCATGAGGTACTCTATATATTAATGGCGACAATGTAAGGAACTAAGGAAAGAAAAGAAAAACATTCCATTTTCCAATATTGGACTGTTAATTGGCAACAGAGTGTTGCATTTGTCAGGTCGGTTTGTTAAATGAGCCTGACAGCTGGGATATCACATCTTTTTTCCCAGAGGGAAATCCAAGTATGAATTCCACTTCAAGGTTGACTCTTTTATGATTTTAAAGCTCTAATAGCATGGAAGCAAATCTACCCTCTATCTTTTCAAGACTCTAGAGAGTTCGTTGAAACTAGCTCCACTCCTCCCATCGCAGCCCACTCTACATTTCTCCCTATCATTTTATGACTGACTTTCACTAGAAGTTACATGTACCCTAGTGGCTTTATTATTACTTTTTAATTTAAAGCAAGCTATAGATATGTGTGTTATAGGCACATTGGGATATATATCAGCATGAAGGTGATGTTATACCTCAAAGCACAAAGGCCCAGTCAGACTGTTTAAAAATGGGACAATCACCTTCCTTCACTTATTAATTGTGAACACAGACCATTTAAGACTGGAAAACATAATCCCAACTATACATATAAAATGGGGGGGTCTAAATTAGCTGTTACCACTCAAGAAAGAGATCTTGGAGTCATTGTGTATTATTCTCTGAAAACTCAGTGTGCAGCGGCAGTCAAAGAAAGTGACCGGAATGTTGGGAATCATTAAGAAAGGGATAGATAATAAGACAGAAAATATCATATTGCCTCTATATAAATCCATGGTACACCCACATCTTGAATTCTGCTTGCAGATGTGCTTGCCCCATCTCAAAAAAGATATAGTGGAATTGGAAAAGGTTCAGAAAAGGGCAACAAAAATGATTAGGGGTATGGAACAGTTTCCATATGAGAAGAGATTAATAAGATTGGGACTTTTCAGCTTGGAAAAGAGACGACTAAGGGGGATATGATAAAGATCTATAAAATCATTACTGGTGTGGAGAAAGTAAATAAGGAAGTGTTATTTACTTCTTCTCATAACACAAGAGCTAGGGCTCACCAAATAAAATTAATAGGAAGCAGATTTAAAACAAAAAAAGGAAGAATTTTTTCATACAATGCACAGTCAGTCTGTGGAATTCCTTTCCAGAGGCTGTTGTGAAGGTCAAGACTATAACAGGGTTCAAAAAAGAGCTAGATAAATTCATGGAAGATAGATCAATCAATGGCTATTAGCCAGGATGGGCAGAGATAGTGTCCCTAGCCTCTGTTTGCCAGAAGCTGGGACTAGGAGACAGGAGATGGATCACTTGATGATTACTTATTGTGTTCATTCCCTCTGGAGCACCTGGCATTGGCCACTGTCAGAAGAAAGGATACTGGGCTAGATGGACCTTTGGTCTGACCCAGTATGACCATTCTTATGTTCTTATTATTGAAGATTTCATATGGACAAATTTATCAGTTCTTTGAGAAATAGAAAAAGATGAAGCAACCATGAGAAATTTGAAAATCACAGGAAGGTGACTTTTGGATTACCTTAATCCTTCCTGTCCAAGTAATAGTAAAGTTCATAGAATCATACAAGATTAGGGTTAGAAGGGACCTCAGGAGGTCATCTAGTCCAACCCGCTGCTCAAAGTAGGACCAACCCCAACTAAATCTCTCAGCCAGGGTTTTGTCAAGCTAGGCCTTAATAAGCCTCTAAGGATGGAGATTTCACCACCTCCCTAGGTAACCCATTCCAGTGCTTCACCACCCTCCTAGTGAAATAGTTTTTCCTACTATCCAACCTAGACATCCCCCACTGCAACTTGAAACCATTACTCCTTGTTCTGTCATCTGCAACCACTGAGAACAGCCTAGCTCCTTCCTCTTTGGAACCCCCTTCAGGAAGTTGAAGGCTGCTATCAAATCCCTCCTGCCCACTCTTCTTTTCTGCAGACTAAATAAGCCCAGTTCTGTCATCCTCTTCTTATAAGTCATCTGCCCCAGCCTCCTAATAATTTTCAATGCCCTTCATTGGACTCTCTCCAATTTGTCCACATCCTTTCTGTAGTGGGGGTGGGGCCCAAAACTGGATACAATATTCCATATATCGCCTCACCAGTGCTGAATAGAGTGGAATAATCACTTCCCTCGATCTGCTGGCAATCCTCCTACTAATGCAGCCCAATATGCCTTTAGCCTTCTTGGCAACCAAGAGCACACTGTTAACTCATATCCAGCTTCACATCCACTGTAATACCCAGGTCTTTTTCTGCAGAACTGCCACTTAATCAGTCGGTCTCCAGCCTATAGCAGTGCATGGTATTTGTCTGTCCTAAGTGCAGGATTCTGTACTTGTCGTTGTTTAACCTCATCAGATTTCTTTTGGACCTTAACCCTACCCTCCAGCATATTTACTTCTCCCCCCAGTCTATTGTCATCTGTGAACTTGCTGAGGGTGCAATCCATCCCATCATCCAGATCATTAATGAAGATATTGAACCAGCCCCAGGACTGACCCCTGGGTTAATCCGCTTGATACTGCTGCCAACTAGACATCAAGCTGTTGATCACTCCCTGTTGAGCCTGACGATTTAGCCTGCTTTCTATCCACCTTATAGTCCATTAATCCAATCCATACTTTTTTAACTTGCTGGCAAGAATACTGTGGGAGACCGTATCAAAAGCTTTGCTAAAGTCAAGGTATATCATGTCCACCACTTTCCCCATATCCATAGAGGCAGTTATCTCATCATAGAAGGCAATCAGGTTGGTCAGGCATGTCTTGCCCTTGGTGAATCCAAGTTGACTGTTCCTGACCACCTAGTCCTATTCTCATGTGTTTTTCAATAAATTTTATTTATATAGATATATCTGGGCCAGGCATCATAAAAGTCATTGGTCTTTATTTTGTTACTTCATATCATAAGCTAAAAGTGCACATTTCTAAAATTTTACATTTTACTTTACTGTTGGCATGGACATGCATTTGTCTATATTGATCTTCAGGACAATCAGGCTTTCCACTGAATTTCCCCTTCTGACTAGTTCAGTAACTGACTTTGCACCCATGACAGCAGCTATTGTCTGTATATAACATGTGATACCACTCACTGCTTCCATCCTATTTATTTTAGAGTAACCTTCATCATTTTTCTCATGGAAAAATATATATCAAAATATTATATCCTATATCAATCAAGAGAGGTGACAGTAAAAGCCCTGCATCATGCTGTGCTCTAAAATAAGACTTTCTAACTTTTCTTCATTGATTATTACTGAAGCCCTAGGCTCTACATATACACTGTAGTTTGCACCCAGTTTTTAAAATTGTTCCTTGTTTAAAATATACAATAATTGTTCAACTAAACCATCTGAGCATAGGATGTATTGATCTATTCATTACTAGGATTTTACCTCAGGTATCAATTTCTGTTATTTGCCCAAATACAATGATTACACATGCAGACCAACTCTTCTGGATACAGGGGACTTCACTGCTCACCAACATCTGTGATGTGATATCTTCATTACCACCTGTGCATAGATAGATCTGGATTAAGTTCATTCTATGTAGTCAATTTTCTTCCTTTCTCCTTCCAACAATAAACTCTATAAATATTAATTAAGTTCCTAGAATGATTCTAGAAACGTAATAGAACTTTATGATCACATGTCCTGTGAGCCTCAGATGTTAGTTTATTACTATTGAAATAAAATAAAGGTAGAGACAGTCCCGAGCCACAATCTCATCCCTTGAGTTTTATGGGTATCCATAATCTGAAACAAGATCAGAATCTAAATTTTGCAAATACGATCCAAATTTATGATGGTCCAAATCAAACAATTATGAACCTAGAAGTATATGAAGTCAGGATCCAAATTTTACAACCCATCTCTTGACTTAATATATAGCAATACAAAGGTGGAGTTCACAAAGTGATCTTTTTGTTTAAATTATGCTTCCTTGTGGAACCAAATTCTTTCTCGTAGATCACAACAAGAATTTTGCATCTGAACATTATCAGCTATGGCTAGTGCTAATGGTGTTAGGCTACCTCCGAGTAAGTCACAATATGCACATTTCTTTCTAATCAGGCACCCTGCTCCATTTGATTGTACTAGTGTATGCAAATATTGTTACCCTCAAGAGTATCTGCTGGATTTAGCTATAGAACTACCAGCAAAGGCAGTATGAAGAGAAGAGAAATGCAGATTATTTTCTCCAATGTTTAATACTTGAGGGAATATGTAGATGCCTTTTGATGTTTAAATCTTAAAGTGTTATGTTTATCAAACATGAGAAATCTATTCATATGAGAATTTGAGGCAACTGATTATTTATTTGAAGCTGTTCATCATGAACATACAATGTTAATGATTAATAAGGAGGTTCACTTTTAAAAGTATATACCTGCAGCAGCTTTTGGGATGCCTGAAAACAATATTATACTAATAAATGCTGTAATTCTCTTCCAGTTCATGTAGGAGGTGACATTCCATTATCAAAGCACTTATGTAAAGTTGAATATTGTTCTTAGTCTTAGATCAAATACAAACTGCAGCGCATTGGCATATGGCTTTATTTAAAGAACCAAATTTGAAAACTGAACACTGCACAAAATTAGAATTATGAAACAAATATTATTTCAGACATGATCATGTTATGTCAATCCAAAATGCAAGCGGAAGGATGTTTCTGGGTATATTTGTAACGTATTCTAATGCTGTGGCATTAAAACGTTAGAGATGGAGCCACACCGTTTGAAAAATTGGCTGTTTTAAGGTTCATTTTATAACCAAGTTCTGTAAATCATTGGAGAGTGCTGATATTGTGGGTTGGTTTTTTTTTTAAATCACCAAAGCACTGGATTAACACTGAAACAAAATGGTTCCCTACCTAAGCAAATCAAGCAAGATCTGGACTGCAAATGGAAAACATGAGAGCGAAAACTGTCTGCTGGGGTGGGGATGGAAAAGGAATCAAAGAAAGGGAGACCTGGAGACAGAAAGTGAAGGAGAGGACAGGAGAACAGATGCAAGAAAATGGAAAAGTGGGGAAGACCTTAGAAAAGAGAATGACAGGTGACTAGTGGGAGAGTCCTGTTGCAGTGGAAGTAGGGTCTCTTGTGCAGAACTGTACTTAATTTAGATTTGATTAGGTCTTAATTTTTAATCATACTGAATTGTTGTTTCATATATTCACACCACTTGTTGAGGTAGAAAGAGGACATTAGTTACTTGGCTGATTGATGGCACTTTGGCCCATGTGATGCTGAGTAACTTGAGAATTTTAGTCTCCTCACTCAAAATAAGATCTCAGAGGCATGAAAATATTAAGAGAAATGCCACTTAATGATTTTCTAGTCTACAATGACAAGGTTTGTGGGGGTTGTGATGGGTTCAGTCACAGAGACCCCCTTGGGACTGTCACCTCCCAACCTGAAATTGCCTTTGAGCCCATTTTCCCTGCCATCTTGGGACTTCCTGAACCCTACCTTGTTGAGCCAGACATACGAGCCTGCTGCAACAGAGACCCAGGGTCCAGGCCATTCCCCCAAAGCTATAGGATTTAAGTGAAAACAGCTCTGCAGGACTCCAACATGCAGACATCCAGCTCCCAGGCACCCAATTCCCAATGGGATCCAAACCCCAAATAAATCCGTTTTACTCTGTATAATGCGTATGCAGGGTTAACACATAAATTGTCCGCCCTCTACAACACTGATAGAGAGATATGCACAGCTGTTTGCTCCCCCAGGTATTAAGTACTTACTCTGGGTTTACTAATAAACAAAAGTGATTTTATTAACTTTAAAAAGTAGGATTTAAGTGGTTCAAAGTAGTAACGGACAGAACAAAGTAAGTCTCCAAGCAAAATAAAGCAAAAACACGCAAGTCTACGCCTAATACATTAAGAAACTGATTACAGGTAATATCTCATCCTCAGAGGTGTTCCAATAAGCTTCTTTCACAGACTAGACTCCTTCCTAGTCTGGGCCCAATCCTTTCCCTGGTACAGTCCTTGTTAGTTCCAGCAGACATCTTAGGTGTTAAGCAGTGGCTTTCTCATGACTCCCTTTTATAGCTTTCGCACAAGGCGGGAATCCTTTGTCTCTCTGGGTCCCCACTCCTCTTTCTAAATGGAAAAGTACCAGATTCAAGATGGATTTCATTATCAGGTGACATGGTCACATGTCACTGTAAGACCCCAGCTTCCATTCTTCCTGGGCTGGCCCACACATATACATGAAGGTTTGCAAGTAAACAGAGCCATTTACAGTTCATTGATTCTGAAGCACCCTTAATGGCTTCCACTTAATATGTTTACATCCATAATGCAAGTTTATATCTTATTCTCCTAACTCCAGACATAGAAATAATACATGCAAACAAATAGGATTAGCACACTCAGTAGATTATAAGATTTGTAATGATACCTTACAAGAGACCTTTTGCATAAAGCATATTCCAGTTACATCATATTCATATTCATAAGCATATTTTCATAAAGCATATGGAGTGCAACGTCACAGGGGTGCTATATTAATATTGCAGATTGTAACTGGTGTTTAGCTTCCTTTTGTGAAAGAACATTTCTGATTGTAAATGACAGCATGATTTTTTGAACTACAAAGGCAGAATACCTAATAGTGGCATGGCTGTATGCTGCTGTGAGGTTAGAACTCCTGGCAGCCTGTTTAAAATACAATTTGTCTCTTCTAGTTCAGAAACTGCAATTTGACTTCTAGCAGTGTAGTGTGTTACTGCCTCTGTCTGAACTTTCCACTGTATAAATACAGAGCCAGACCCTCAGGTGCTATAAATCAACACATTCAGTGGAGGTACACTAATTTGCACTTCCTGCGGATCTGGTCCAGGAAAAGTAACAACATCTCTGGTAGAATGCAGTCACTAAGGCCTTGTCTACACTACAAGACTATTTCGAATCAACTTAGTTCGAATTTGTGGATTCGACCTTATGAAGTCGAATTTGTGTATCCATACTAAATACACTAATTCGAATTTCTGAGTCCACATTCACGGGGCCAGCGTCGACTTTGGAAGTGGTGCACTGTGGGAAGCTATCCCACAGTTCCCGCACTCCCCGCTGCCCATTGGAATGCTGGGTAGAGCCCCCAATGCCTGCTGGGGGAAAAAATGTGTCGAGGGTGGTTCTGGGTAACTGTCATTATTGAACCGTCACTCCCACCCTCTCTCCTTGAAAGCGCCTGCGGGCAATCTGTTCGTGCACTTTTCTGGTCAGTGACAGCGCGGACGCCACAGCACTGCAAGCATGGAGCCCGCTGCAATCATCGCCGTTTTCTCCTCCTCGCACTTTATCGTCCACCTCTTCCACAGTCAGCTGCTGAGAAATTGGGCTACTTTTCAATGGTGCTGCAAGCACTGGGGGACCATAGGGGACGTTTTACAAACATCAACGTCGGGTGGCCGGGCAAGGTTCATGATGCGTGTGTTTTCAGGAACTGTGGGCTGCTCAGACGCCTGCAGGAAGGTAGTTTCTTCCCGGACCACGAAATAACTGTTGTGGATGTGCAGATGCCTATAGTCATCCTCGGGGACCCAGCCTGCCTGCTAATGCACTTGCTCATGAAGCCCTATACAGGCGCCTGGGACAGCGACAAGGAACTCTTCAAATACCAGCGAGCAGCGAGCAGCGTGACCTGTGACTGTTCAGTTTCTTTACAGAGAAGCTGAACCTGCCCCTGTTTCTTTACCCAGTTACTGTTGACTCTCCTCTTCGGTTACATACCCCGTTCACCCCGTTACCCCCACTTCCAGCACACGTGTAAAAATAAAATACATGTCCCATTATTACTTAACAAAGGTTTCTTTATTCATGACTTTTCGTGAAAGGGTTGAAACTGGGACGCAGGCTGTGCTGGCTAGGGTGTGCGGTGATGTAAAGACCGCCTCTAAACTCAAGGAATGACAGGCTCCTGCTCCTAGAGCGGTCCGCAGTGCCGGAAGGCTTCTTTCAACGGAGCCTGCCATCCCTCTTTATGGAATTCTGTGTGCGGGCGGATATGTGACCTTGTGGTGGAGGAGGACGGATACAGATTCCTCAGCTGCGTGACTCAGCGGTCCAGGACAAGGACCGCTGTATAAGATCTGTAACCGCCCTCCCCCGCTGCAAAGTCACATCTCCCCCGCCCACACAGATCCTGGAAACCACCTCCAAAAACCGACCAGGTTGCCTACTGACTGCACCGTGTGTGTGACCCGCTGCTGATCCTGCCCCCGTGCCCCTGCACCCTGGGAAAGGTGACTGTCCTATGCAATTAACCACCCCCTTCCCCACGCCCCCCATTCGAACACAGTCTTCTTTGAAAAAACATAACGGAAACAGTAATTAACAGCAAATCATTTTTATTAATTAAGTAGACAGTTAGGGGATGGGACTGGGATTGGGACTACTGTGAGTCTGGAAGTGAAGGACTTCGGCAACTGTAGGGTATGAGAGCTTTTGGGTACTTGAGCACTGTGCTGTGGTGCAGTGACAGTATTCACGTCCCCGGCCGCCCCTCCTCCTGATTATTTTCGGTGAGGGGGGTATGGGACTTTGTGGCGGGGGACGGCGGTTGCAGATACACTGCAGGGTGTCTCTGTCCTCCTGCGGTCCTGCAGAACATCCACAAGGCGCCTGAGCGTGTCCGTTTGCTCCCTCACTAGTCCAAGCATTGTTTCAGTCGCCTGGTTGTCTTCCTCACGCCACCTCTCCTCCCGTTCGCTGTCTGAGCGCTGGCACAGAGAGACGTTCTCCCTCCACAGGCTCTGCTGGTCCGCCTCTGCTAGGTAGCAGCCCATACGTTCCTCGAACATCTTGTCCCTTGTCTTTTTCTTTCGCCGCCTAATCTTCGCCAGCCTCTGCGAGGGGGATGCTGTGGCAGGTCTGGAGACAGTGGAAGCTGTGAGATGGGAAACAGGGAGTGAATTCCTTGCAAAGATACATTTTTGCGAACAATTAACTGAGTCTAGGCTGTCTCTGTGAATTCTGGGTTGAGACCCCTGTGCCTGCTGGGGCAGAAATCATTTTCGCGGTGGATTCTGGGTAAATGTCGCCAGTCATTCCTTCCTCCGGGAAAGCAACAGCAGACAATCATTTCAAGCCCGTTTTCCCAGAATTGCCCTGGCATACGCCATAGCGTGGCAACCATGGACACTGTTTTGCCTTTTGTGTATGTCACCGTATGTGTACTAGATGCCGCTGACAGAGGTGGGCCAGCAGCGCTACACAGCAGCATGCTTTTGCTTTTGCATGACAGCAGAGATGGTTACCAGCCATATTGTACCATCTACCATACCATAAATTGATAATAAGATGGTAATAAGATGGGCATGGTTACCTGTCCTTTTGCACTGCCCCATTTGGTGCTGTCATAAGTGCCCCTGGCCGAGCAGCCAGGGGCGCAAAAGCAAAAATTGGGAATGACTCCCTGAGTCAATCCCTCCTTTTTGGTATCTAAAAATAGAATCAGTCCTGCCTAGAATATAGGCAAGTGTACTAGATAACCACTGTATCATAGAACCAGAGAGCACAGCTGCTCTGTGTCAGATCCTGCAGAAATTATGATCTGTATGCTATTCACAGGGGGTGCTCCTGCAACAACACCACCTGTTCATTCCGTTCTTACCCCAGCCTTCCTGGGCTACCATACCGTTGTCCCAACACTTGTGTGATGAAGTAATAAAGAATGCAGGAATAAGACACAGTGACTTGTTTGTGAGAAATGAGTGGAAGGAAGCCTCCAGCTGCAATGATAGTCCAGGCAGGACATTAAGGAGTGTGGATGAAGGAGCCCATCATCCCTCTGCTAGTCCAGGGGCAATTGAATCTTTTATTTACAATGAAGGGTGGGGGCTGATGGAGCTCAGCCCCCTGTTGCAATGATGAGGACGGTTACCAGCCATATTGCACCATCTGCCATCAAAAATTAGGGACAGGTGCCCTTGATCGACCTTACTGATGCTAGTCGGCATGGTTACCAGCCCTTTTGCACTGCCCCATGTGCTAATAGGCTGATGATGAGGATGGATTTCCATCATTTTGTACCATCAGCCATCCATAGCGTGGGGGGAGCAAGGATGTTGGTGTTGAGTGCTGCACCATCGCGTCCATCTGCAGCATTCAGTAAAGATAGGGTGACATGTAAAAGAGTCAACAGAGGATTGTTTTCACTTCTGGTGATGGGTGGGGTGTGTGCGCAAATTGCCGAACTATGCCCTGACCCACCGCAGACACTGTGTTTGACCCTAGAAGCATTTGGAGCTCATCCAAGAATGCAAATACTTTTCAGAGACAGCAGGAACTGTGGGATACCTTGCGTCCTCATTCCCCCCTCCCTCCATGAGCGTCCATTATATTCTTTGGCTTTCCGTTACGCTCGTCACGCAGCTGCGTGCTGAGTCTGTGCTATGCCGTCTGTCCGTATATTTTTAAAAAATACTTTGGACCAGGCGTAAAATTACAGTAATTAACCTAATTAGATGCAGGATTCTCCGAGCGAAATCACCCTGAGGAGGGTCACTGAAGGAGATAGAGAGCGCATGCTGCGTGAAAGCTAGCACGAACCAGGGCCCGATGCAGCCGTGCTCGGGGAGGCAGTGATCCCTGAGTACCTCATGAAAGCCTCGCGTGGAAAACTGTGCTACCACGGAGCACCCAATAAGGCAGCTCTCCTCAGGAACTGCCTGCTGATGCTTTTCGATTAACGCAAGGAGAGCTTCGTGGAGATCTCCAAGGATGATTTCTGTTCTATCCCCATATATAGAGAGTCCTCCTTTTCACACAGTTAAGATTCCTGTTATATTAAGAATAAAAGTTAACATGGTTAAAGCACTTACCGACTGCTCCTTCCCCTGATTCAGGGTCCGGGTTAATGGCCGGGGAGGGTTGTTGGGGGATCTCCGTGACGGTGATGAATAGATCCTGGCTGTCGGGGAAACCAGCGTTGTAAGCGCTCTCGCCTGCCTTGTCCTCCACAAACCCTTCCTCATCTTCCCCGTCCGCGAACATCACCGAGGAACTGGCCGTCGACACTGTCCCATCGTCAGAGTCCATGGTCACTGGTGGGGCAGTGGTGGCAGGCTCCGTAGCATCCGTTTGCCGCTTTGATTTTTTGGTAGCCTTGTCTGGGGTCCTTGGTTTTCACGCGGTGATGCGTTGCATGACGGCTGTATCCTCTGTCTGGATCATGGCTTTGGAGACCTTCTCGTAGGTCTTTGCATTCCGTTTGTTGGAGCGCAGCTCCGAAAGCACAGACTCCTCGCCCCACACACCGATCAGATCCAAGAGTTCCCGGTCAGTCTATGCCGGGTCCCTCTTTCTATTCAGAGATTACATGAACTCCTCTGCTGGAGAGCTCTGCATTGCTGCCGGTGCTGCTGAGCTCGCCCCGATGTCCAACCACGAAATGAGATTCTAACTGTCCAGACAGGAAAAGGAATTCAAATTTTCCCGGGTCGTTTCCTGTGTGGCTGCTCAGAGCATCGAAGCTCGGACTGCTGTCCAGAGCGTCAACAGAGTGGTGCAGTGTGGGATAGCTCCCGGAGCTACTAAGTTCGATTTGCATCCACACCTAGCCTAATTCGAGCTAGCCATGTCGAATTTAGCGTTACTCCACCTGTCGGGGTGGAGTACCAAATTCGAACTAAAGAGCCCTCTAGTTCGAATTAAATGGCTTCCTAGTGTAGACGGTTGAGCGGTTAGTTTGAATTAACGCTGCTAAATTCAAATTAAAGTCCTAGTGTAGACCAGGCCTGAGAGGTTACAGTCCTTCAAAGGAACTATTCAACATCAGGAAACACTGTTATCACTGTCAATTTTCTGTTCAGCACAGCAAACTCCTGTTCAACACCAGCTACATCTCATTCTGAAATATGTGATTTGTGAACAATATTGAAGGCTTCACTGATTCTTCATTGTGCAGTGCTGTTCAACATTAACAATATCCCACCCTTACAGTAGTTTTTCTCCATCATTTTAATGAAACACTAGTAGCCTGCCTTAGTTGGCAGTGAGACTGCTGTCTTCACAAAACACTATATATGTCCTTTTTCCTACAAGAAAATAGGGAACAAATTAGAGAATTGCCTGCTTTTTTGTTAGTGGTGGAATATCAGACTTGGCTACTCTCAGCATGTTTCCAGAAAAGAAGGTATTACACTAATTGATTGATGGGAGTGAAGAGTCTGCTCCTCCATCTTGTAGATCCCTGAAATAATGGAGCTCTTTGGAGCAGTGGATACTTACTAACAACCTGTGGGGTTCCACTGTCAAGTGCATGATTGAAGCAACTGGAATCTATTCTGTAATAGACCAAACAATGGCAGTATTTATCTATTCCAATGCCTCAGTGATGAAAAATTACATGGAGTAAGTATGGAAGATGAGAAGGGAATTGGGATGTCCAGCATGCACCATTTGACTGTAAGTCTCATATCTTTGATGGTTCTCCACAGCATGCAGGAGTACCCGGATTTTGAGTAGAGTACTGCAACTTCTCAGAATGACTGGGGTTGCTGCACTACTGTTTTGGCCAGTAGAGAATAGAGAGTAACTGCCCTGGAGCTTTTCTTGTTTCCTTTGTGTGCCTGACCATCATTTTTTCCCCAATAGGCAGCAGCCCTGTGGAGTGGATTTTGTTCCACTGAATAAGCCCTATGTGTGCTGGAAATGCAGTATTGTACATGTGGCCTGCTTCCAAAGATATGGAGTGCTTATTCCTGTTGAAACATGTACTAAATTTGCACCATTTTGGGCAATGCAGTGTTATGTATCACAGTGTCATTTTGAAAGTGTAAAATTATATAAATATCAAAATTGACCTCCACCTGCACCAATCAGTTATTATTTCCCCATAGATTATAAAGGGAAATGTATATTTCCATTCACACAGACTATTCTATTAGAGAACACAAACCTAGTGTGTGTAAATTGTCTAAAAGAAAAAAAAGCTATATTTGAAATAACATTTGTATATCCAAGTGGAGCAATTGATTATATGATGTATGGTTGCATTTAACAAGGAGTTATAATGAAGCTTTTAAGAATTCAGAAGGAGCGTTCATATTTAACTGTTTGTGTGGTACTAAGTTTGAGGGAAAATAAAGACACTGTGCTGTCATGGAAAAATATACTACTGTACCTTCCACTAAGAAAGACATTGGAATTTAGTGTTAGAAATGTGCAGTAAAACAAATACCTCCCAAAGTAGATAACCTGATTGTGAGGAAAGATTAAATGATTTTCTCTCTCCCATTCATTTTATGTATTATGTACTTTGTGGAGTCATCAGTAGCAACTCCATAGTAAGGCTGTATTTTGATTTCTACTTAATGGAGAATTATCCTCTTCCCTCAGTTTATGTTATACTGATTGACTGCTGTCTGACAATATTCAAATATTATAGAAAACAAATATCCTAAAAATATATCTTGATATAACCCATTTCCAGTTGGAAAGTCAACAGATTTTCAGTCATGGAACAGACAGGAGAATTAGGCCCTTTATCTCCTGTTCTAGGGCTAGTTGTCTTTCAAGTACCTTATTTTGATGGACCAGTAAAAGGCCAGGGACCACTACTGATAGTGTAATATTGATTATCATATTTGTCACTGACAGCCACCAAACTAGTAGATGTTTTTGCGGGCCTGTGAAGTAGCTTTAGCCTTAGCATGATTAAGCCAGGAAAGGATGGAGTTTGGGCAACCAGGAGAAGGGAGCTTCTTGCTCAAACTTTGCCTGACCTGGTGCCCCTCCCTGATGAAGTCTCTGTTGGTGCTGGGGTCTGTAGTTTTAGGAGAAAAACAAGAAGCTTATCTATATTTAGCTTTTGGGATGTGTCTGTCAGGGCCTCAAGGCATGCAGACTCTGCAAGAACACATCTGGTTAATTAGAAATTTGAGGAAACCTCTTGCTTAGCTTTTGAAATTGTTTGCCGGACAAGGGTTTGGGGTTTTTTTGGATTGACATGTCATTATCTACTAACAGGGATAAATAAGGCGGGGGGCGGGGGGAGAAGTTTGGGCTAGTTAGATCTCTTCATGGATGCATTTTAGGGTCCCCACCGGTAGACAGAAGACTGGTTATTGGAAGGCTGCCACTGTCCCACTTGAGAGCCACACCAAACTTTGGTAATTATTGAGGACTGGGGGTATTTTACTAACCTGTTGTGGACATGTGTAAGTGCTTGAGACTAAATAAAGTATACCTTTAAGGGAGAGCACTCTTGTATGGTACTGTTTGTTCCAACCATCTATTGGTAAGATGGCCATGTCTCCATTGATTTATTTCCTGACACCACCTCACACAGTGAAGTTATCCCAGGTAACATCCCCACCACTCCAATTCCTGGCATGTATATTATAAACAAAGACAACATTTTGTTCCTGAAGACTGGGGATGGGGTGGTAACAGACAAAACCAAAATAAAACACCTTTCTGGCTACACATTAAACTGTCTCAATGTTAAAATAATAAGCTCATGTTTAAGCCCTTATTTATTATAATAGATACCGACATGACATATGATTCTCAGAGTCAATGCATTTTACTTATAAATATTTTAATAAATACCATCTCCTTTCTTAATCATCTTGCTGTAATTCATTTTGGTTTGACAACAGAAATGACTAGTTCTCCCCAGTATTTCACAGTATGTAAATGATGCAATTATCACCTCAACCAGACATCACTCCATTTTGCATTACAGTTTGCTGTTGTAAAAGGAGAAAATAGTAGACACTTCAGTGACTTTAATGGTTAACCATTTATGTGATGTGACTTCTATTAAATGAACAAGAGACCAAAAAGATTTTTTTAGAGGTAGCAAGTCATCATGAGATAGCCACTGTATATTTGAAGCTGCTCTCCTCTAGCAAGGTGCTGAAGGCACTTGGCATGATCTTTGTTAGTTCAGTGATTATAGGGGAAATCATTACAGAAGGGTGCATCCAGCTGCTTGCCTGTTTTATCAGTTTGTTTGTGAGAACAAGGACAAAGGCTAGTGTTCAATCTCCTAGTCAGCTTGGCTTAGTGTTTATCAGCTTCTGTCAGATTGTAGAGTTTCAGTAGGGTAACTCAGCCTGACTTGAGAAATGGCCTGGTCTTGCAGCAGGATGAATATTTTAACCAAAGGTTTAAAATGCTTCCAAAAGAGCCCTTTTGCAAATATGGCAAGGTGAAAATATAAAGGATTAGTCTTTTGCGGTGGGTGAGGGGAGCAAATCTTCATCTGGTGTAAGTCAATATAGTTCTGTTGACTTCAGTGGGGTTTCATCCATTTACAGCATCTGAGTATCTGTCTCAAATTATTTGTAATTTTATCTGTTTATTGTGTAAAAGGAATCTACATTTTTTTAGCCATGCAGGTTTCTTTATCAATATTGTGACCAGTCTGTCACGTAAATTTTATGATTGTACTTTATATGATGTAATTAGTATTACTCATAGGAACCAATGTGCAGTAGGGCATAGTATCAACCCATATTATGTTATCTACCAGCAATATGCTACCACTTTTAGGCTGGAATGTGGCAGGAACTCATAAGTTTTAAGAAGGAAAAGTGAAGAATAGCTTAGTCAAATTAATCTATATATGTAATATAAAATATTTGTGCCTGGTGTATATAGTGATAAATTAATAAATTGGGCTTGAATAGCTGGTAATCTGTTCCTATTACACTACCAGCACTTTACCCACCAGCATCCTAGTGCACCATGAAGCAGTCCACACATTTCTTTAATTGTCTTTGGTGCTATTTTGTATTTTGGTTAAATATTTGATTAATCTGTACTATTATTAAAGACATCATGACAGCTGGTGTAAGGTTTTTTTTTCTGAATCACTAAAAACACAACTCTAACCAGTATTAAATACTTCTACATATTTAATTCTGCCTCTTATTTTTCCCCATAAATCTCACTTAAAATATTAATTATTTCAAAGAAATATTCACAACCTTCCATATCTGTCAGTCGATATAATAGCAACTGTAATAAATTTGAGTTATAACTTGGTGAAAATACATTGTTTAAATAAAACTATTATGCACCAGCTGTTATAATTCCATGGTGATACAGACATCATGGCCATACCATATTTTGCAGACAAAGGCAGTACTTCCAGTAGTGGGGCCTGAAGCCACACTAGGGGGAAAGGGAGTTATGAAGGAAAAGTCAGGAGTGTAGAAAGTTTGGACAGACCACTCAATTGTTCTTCCCTCTCAGCTTTCATTTTTTTAAGAAGTAAGGGCCAGATCCACAAAGGCATTTAGGCACCTAACTGCCACTTTAGGCACATAAGTAAAAAAAATCAGACCTTCAAAACACCCACTCAGCTGCCCCCCAGCCCTGTAAGCACTGACATTTCTTCTGGTGGTCATGCACAAAGCTGCTAAAGACCTGAGGACATCTAAACCACTGCAGGACCATCCGATTAGACAATCTCCAATTTATCTTGCCTGCAGGGCAGCAGCATCAGTGTTTAGAGCACTCAGGTAGAATGGGAGAAACCTAGGTTCAAATACCCACTCGGTCTCATCAGAAACAGAGACTTGAACCCAGTTCTCTCACCACCCAGGGGAGATTCCAAACCACAGCTCTTAGGGCAGTCTGGGGTGGGTCTCTCTCAACCTCTCCTGTTAAAACTTTTCAACTTTGTATAAATACTTTAAATATTCTTTGCAGTAGGGACTGGAAACTGGGTTTCCCAGGTGAGTGCTTTAGCTACTGGGCTATTGGGCATAAGGGGGCAGGGCATTCCCACCACTACTACTCATTGTGAGAAATGTGCCTAACTCATATCACCCCTAACTAGTGGGGAGAATTTTTAGTTGTCAATCCCAAGTGAACGAAGAAGCCTCCCTCTGGTTCCGAGTTAAGTGCTTAACTCCCTGAGAGGCATGGGGCAAGGTCAAACCATTTTCCTGGACATTTCCTATTAGCTTATTTAGGCAGCTCTCCATTCAGCTTCCTGGCTTCTGTGAATCCCGTTCTCAGATGCCATGCATTCTATAGGGAGCCTGGGTGTCAAACTCAGGGCTGTGCATTCCACTAGGCAGCCAGGCACCTAAATATTAATGTTGCAATTATGAGTTTAAGTCTCCTTTGTGGATATAACCCTAAGGCAGGGTTTCTTAAACAGGGGTCTCTGCTTGTGTAGGGAAAGTCCCTGGCAGGCCAGGCCGGTGTGTCTACCTGCCCTGTCTGCAGGTCTGGACGATCGCGGCTCCCACTGGCCGCGGATAGCTGCTCCGGGCCAATGGGAGCTGCTGGAAGCAGTGGTCAGTAAGTCCCTCAACCCATGCCACTTTCAGGAGCTCCCATTGGCCTGGAGCAGTGATCCGCGGCCAGTGGAAGCCACGATTGGCTGGACCTGCAGACGGGGCAGGTAAACACACCGGCCCAGCCCACCAGGGACTTTCCCTACACAAGCGGCGACCCCTGTTTAAGAAACCCTGCCCTAAGGCTATGTCTATACTACGAGCTAGTGGTGTGATTCCCCTGCTCATGTACACATACTTGCAGGAGCGGCGCCAGGGTTTCTGGTGCCCTAGGCAGAATTCGGGGGGGCAGCATTTTGTGCGCTCCCAACAGGGCGAGCGGGAGCTTCCGGTTCCGCTCCCATCGCGCCACCGAAGAAGGACCCTCCGCTGAAATGCCACAGGCAACAGCAGCAGTCACTGAGCTGCTCAATTGCCTGCCGCTGTTTTCCGCGGCAGGTCGGCAGAAGGTCCTTCTTCGGCAGTGCGACGGGAGCACAACCAGAAGATCCCGTGCGCCCCGTGGGGAGCGCACAAAATGCCGTTCCCCGAATCCTGGCACCCTAGGCGACCGTCTAGGGTTGCCTAATGGAAGCGCTGGCCCTGCATACTTGTGCTACTTGTTATTGAGCTAGCACAGATATAAATAGGAGTATAGTTACAGAAGCATGGGTAGTGGCAGTGGAGGTGCGGCTAAGCCATGAAGATTACCAACCTGCCTGGAATCTGCCTAAAAATGAGAAATGTGTTAACTAAGAAGGAAGTTTAGCATAAGATGTCAACATAGATACCCGTCCCTACAACTGAACACTAAGCTATAGTTCAGCCCAAAGGTTTGGCTTATATCACAAAGATCAACAGTACAGTTCAAATGGGTTATGAAAGGCAAAACCAAAAAAAAACAAAAAACCTCCAAAACCCTTGACTTACAATGCAGACATTCAGTATTATATTTTCGTAGATTTTATGCAGTTAATGCTAAAATTAATGATCTTGTATACAAGTATCCAAAGATGGGAAGCATCAGAAAACTTTACTAAAGCTTAGAGAAATAGCAAAGAAAGTATTTATCTATAGTTGTTTTGAAAACTTTACATGATCTGAGAACTAAGTGAAATCTAAAAAAGGAAGCCCATAACTACATTACAAAAATGGAAGTTTATAACGTTATTGATATGAAAAATCTTCTAGTTACTGACTATGAAATGCATCCCTTTAAAGTAGTTAGTAATTATGATTGATAAATTAATGTGAGAAAACAATCCTTTTTCTGACTTCACCAGAACTTGTATAACATTTGATGAGAAAAATTCAGTTAAATGAAATAACATTTAAATACCGTTTTAATCATACTGATCTTTAACAAGCAAGTATTATTAAATTATTTTATTTATGTTTCATCCAATAACTGATTTACACTTTCACACAGTATGAAATAACTGACTGACAGAAATGGAATATGAGGCTTCTCACGTTGGTTCAAAGCCAAGCCACCATGCTATTGCCACCAAAGCAGTAACTCTGGCAGATAGTGACTCATGAAAATAAGCTGTAGGTGGCAGTCCAGTTCCAGACTTTACAACATATAATAAAAAAAGACACCAACATAGTTACACTTATCTGGCATTTCTGAAGGCTGTCTCTGCTGAAGTTATTAACTGCGTTCTTGTGGAGACTGGCCTACTATTTTACCCTATAGGAGCTGCCCCTATTTGTTTTCAGAACCCAAAGCAGTGGTAACTTAACTGTTTCACTCCAGGTAGGGGGCGTCAGGAATAAATCAATGGGAATATTGTAATTCTTTCTGATGAAATATTAATACATGTAAGTGTGCTTTTATCTAAAATTATAATGTATTAGAGATAAGCACACACAGAGATAAGCAATAGGTTTAGTACATCCCAAATCATTACCTAGAATCTGGGATGATATTGCGTAATTTATAGCAGTTCCACGATGGCTGGTTACTTCCTCGCCGGGGAGTAAGCTGTCAGGGAAAAGGTTTCTCAGGATAGCTTCAGAGGACTGCTCCAAAGTGCACTCTATTATCTAGTCTTTTATAACTAACTTTTACAAAACACACAGCTCATAGTGACCCCTACTTGGTCATCACCTCTCCTAATTTCAATAAACTACTCATCAACAAACATTCCCAACAATCTTAGTCATAATAACTTTCTATATCAAAGGCAATCAAAACTCAAGGTTTCCATCCACTTATTTTTATTTCAGTCTCAAATTGTTGACTCTTTCTCTCCCCTCCTCCCATTCTGATTAGCAGGAACTACAAGTCTGCAAAGGTGTTTGACCTTGCCTCCAGAAGCGTTGCTTCTTCAAATAAACCCTTAGCTAGGTGGCATTCTATTTTATTAATTCATGGTGGTTGAATGCACATAATATGGTTGCAATTAGCTTGATTAAAATATAGGGTACACCACCTCAAATCTGGGGTGACACCTTCGGGCTGCAGGTTGAAGAATATTATTGTTAGTATGGTATGGACAAGTGTCAAGGCTGATTCCCCACTCTGGCACTTCAAGTGCAGAAGGTGGGGGCCTGCAAGGATTTTTAAAATTAATACTGGCCGCTTTGGGCTTGTATTAAACCCCCAAAGTTACAGCTTTTCTCTGACCTGGGCTTGAAAAACTGCCTCTTGCAAATCCTGGAAAAATTCACTTGGGAAGTTTTCCCTGAGGCCCCTCGGCTTTTCAAGCTCTCGCTCGGGGAAGCTGAGAAGAAAACAAACAAAAGGGAAACCCAACTGTTGCCATCACCTAATTGAAAAACATGCACAGACCTTTTAAGACACAAAAATCAATCAGGTTCTTAAAAAAGGTAAATTTTATTAAAAACAAAAAGAAAGAAAATACATTTGGAACTTAGGCTTTTGCTAGAGCAATTCCAAAAATTAAGCACCCAAAATAGTTGTTCTTGGGGGTTCAACTTAAATGTTACAAGCAAAGAAAAGCATCTGTGGTTAGCACAGAAGAATCCACAAGCCTTACAGAAAATAAAAGAAATAACCCTAATCGTGGCTATCTAAATATTCCCTCTTCCAATGAATTCTTCTAGGTATGGACAATGAATTTTCATACCTAGTCCAATCTTTACAGAGCATTCCAGCTGACCCAATCTCTTCGGCCCAGAGAGAACAACAGAGAAACAAAGGGAACTTTTTTTACTATTTTAAAAAGTTCTAGCCTTCTCATTGGCTCTTTTGTTCAGGTGCCCACTCCCTTTTCTTCACCTGGGGACTTTTTAACCCTTTACAGGTAAAGCAATCAGTCACCAAGAGGGACTTAATAGCTAACTGCCTGGCTGGTGTCCATAAAAGGGAGCTGTCCCCCTTCATTTATCACAGAAAGCTAGTACAGCCTCATATTATTAAGCTTCAATCACTAAACCTGTAGCAAGCTCTAAATCATTTAAACATTTTTAGAGAACAAAGATGCAACAAGAGTACTGAACTCTCCATTGAAAGAGCACTTATATTCTGAGGTACTTGCAAATGTGGCTTTCAAAAAGTCATAGAAGTTAGAGATTTAAAATACGTGTGATGTCATCTTGACCTTCCCCAGTCCATTAGGTTTGTTCTCTACACAGTCCACTGCTAGTGCTTTGTGCTGTTTGAGTAGCTGTGGGTTATTTTAAACTAGTGCTCAAATATCATGGTGATTATTACTGTGTAAGAATCTGCCTAGAATAGAAGAGTATGAGAGTAGCTTTATCATGTTGAGCCAGATGTTCATTTTTGATAAGTTTCATTCACCCTTTTTGCTGTACTTTTGATTCATATATATTTTTGTGAAAACTAGAAAAGTTTGTGAAACAAAGTGTGGGTATGTTATAGCCAGAAAATTGCTACAGTTACTGATCAGTGCAACCACTGTTCTGTTTTCTGTTCCAATAGTGGTTTTCCATCACTTAGACCTAAATTCAAGGGTAACGAGGTGCCTAAACCCCACACTTAGTTGCCTAAATCTGAGTTTTAGGCTCCACTATGATACACAAAAATCCTGCTGAACCATGTCTAAACTCTCTTGGTACCTAAGTATTTTGTAATTAAATGTTCCCTCAGAACAGATGTTTCTGTCTCTGGGCATTCACACTGCTGCCTCACTCTAGGTGTCTGGATGTCTATATCCTGCCTAAGCCCCAGAGCAATTCATGAACTGGGAAGATAGGTATTCAGACACCTAACTCATGTTCAGGGCCCAGTCTTGTAGATGTGTTTGGGAGAGAAGTGGGGGTTATTGTGGGAGATCTTGCCTCCTCTCACATGAGTGCTCTAAACGTTAGGTTATAGGACAGTCCGATATGGATCTCCTTCAGCAGATCTTTTTGAAGTAATTGCACTGTAGAGTCATTGGGCCAGACACAGAACAGGAATGAACAAGCACAAGCATGAGAAGGACTCTGGAGCCTGGTGGTTAGAGCACTCACCCAGGATGTGGGAAAGCCAGTGTCTAGTCCATCTACCCCAATGACTCTGAAATTATTTATCCCCAGTGCAACAGCTTCAACAGGAGAGACAGAAACACCCACATCAGAATATCCCACAGATCAGTGGTTAGAGTAATCACTGAGAGGTGGCAGATCCCTGCTCAAGTCCCTTCGCCTTACCTAGCAGAAGGGCAACTTGGTCTCCCACATCTCAGGTGAATATATTAATCACTGGGCTAAAAGTTAGGAGGCAGGTTCTCCTCCTCCACTTCTCCCTCCCTCCCCTTCTTGGAAAAAAAAACACCTTAAACAGCTAACTCCAATAGAAGATTTACAATTGAGAATCACTAGCAGATATATTGCTTCCCTGCAAACAGGACCTAGACCAAGGATTGGCAACCTTTGGCATGCAGCTCGCCAGGGTAAGCACCCTGGCGGGCCGGTTTGTTTACCTGCCACGTCCACAGGTTCGGCCGATTGCAGCTTTCTCTGGCCGCGGTCCCAGGCCAATGGGGGCTGCAGGAAGCCAAGTGATGTGCTGGCCGCTGCTTCCCGCAGCCCCCATTGGCCTGGAGTGGCAAACGGTGGCATGGCACTGTTGTAGCCGGCATCGCAAGATATTTATGTGCCAGATGCAATAAAGATTCATATGTCCCATTGTGCTTCAACCAGCATTCCAGGAGACATGTGTCCATGCTAATGACGGGCTCTGCTTGATAACAATCTAAAGCAGTGTGGACTGACGCATGTTCATTTTCATTATCTGAGTCAGATGCACTGGCAGAAGATTAATTTTCTTTTTTTGGTGGTTCGGGTTCTGTAGTTTCCGCATCAGAATGTTGATCTTTTAAGACTTCTGACAGCATGCTACACAACACATCCCTCTCAGATTTTGGAAGGCACTTTGGATTCTTAAATCTTGGGGCTAGTGCTGTAGCTATTTTAGAAATCTCAGGGCTGGTCCACACTAGCTCTTTAAATCGAATTTAGCAGCATTAAATCGAATTAAGCGTGCACCCGTCCACACCAGGAAGCCATTTAATTCGACATAAAGGGCACCTTAGTTTGACTTCGGTACTCCACCTCGACAAGGGGAGTAGCGTTAAATTCGACATGGCTATGTCGAATTAGGCTAGGTGTGGATGCTAATCGATCTTAGTAGCTCCGGGAGCTATCCCACAGTGCAAAACTCTGCTGACACTCTGGACGCCAGTCGGAGCTTGGATGCTCTGACCAGCCACGCAGGAAATGCCCCGGGAAAATTTCAATTCCTTTTCCTGTCTGGACAGTTTGAATCCCATGTCCTGGTTGCTCATCGGGGCGAGCTCAGCAGCACCGGCAACGATGCAGAGCTCTCCAGCAGAGGAGTCCAGGCAATCTCAGACTAGAAAGAGGTCCCCAGCATGGACTGACCGGGAAGTCTCAGATCTGATTGCTGTGTGGGGCGATGTGTCTGTGCTTTCGGAGCTGCGCTCCAGCAAACGGAATGCAAAGACCTTCGAGAAGGTCTCCAAAGCCATGAGAGACAGAGGATACAGCCGGGATGCAATGCAGTGCCGCGTGAAAGTCAAGGAGCTGAGACAAGGCTACCAGAAAGTCAGAGCGGCAAACGGACGCTCCGGAGCCCAGCCCCAGACATGCCGCTTCTACGAGGCACTGCATGCCATTCTCGGTGGGTCTGCCACCACTGCCCCACCAGTGTGCGTGGACTCTGAGGATGGGATAGTGTCGATGGATTGTTCCTCGGAGATGTTCGCGGACGGGGAAGATGAGGAGGACGAGGCAGTCGACGGCGCTTTCCCCGACAGCCAGGATCTCTTCCTCACCCTCACTGAGATCCCCTACCAACCCTCCCCAGCCGTTACCACGGACCCTGAATCGGGAGAAGGATCAGTCCATAAGTGCTTTAAACAAGTTAACATTTATTTATTAAAAGCAGCTAAGACCAACGAGTTAACATTTTTTAAGTAATTAAACAGGGAGAGACATTAGGAGAACAGAAGGTCTACATACAGGGGGATGGAACTTTTATCTTCATAAGATATCTCCAGGAAACTCTCCTGGAGGTAATCTAAAAGTCTATGCAGGAGGTTCCTTGGCAGAGCTAGCTTATCGTGTGCCCCGAGGTAGCACACTTTGCCTTTCCATGCTACAAACTGGAACTCCGGGACCATTGCCCTCACGAGCATGGCAGAGTAGGCCTCTGGGTGGTGGTGGCTTTCTTCCAGCATGTGCGCTCTCTCTGCCCGTGAGACTCTCCTCAGGGTGATCTCTCTCGCACACTCCTGCATGAAATTAGAGTAATTGGGGTACTATTAGTAATGGGAGCGCTTAACTGTTCCTTTGCATAACAAGAAGCCTCACTTAACAGCCACGTGCTGCAGTCTACAGAGTGGCAGCATACAGGGATCTTTCCCAGTGAACAGCCGCGAGGGGGTGCAACAGGGGCCGAGTTTATGCTTTCAGGATTGCCTGCATCAAGAGGACAGAGCTGTACATTCACTTCTATGAATCCAAAAGTGTTTGGCTTACCATGCCTTGCTGCTACACGAATTCTTCTTTCCTGCAAAGGTTCTCTGATCTGCAGCCCAATACCCCAGGCAATGAAAGCGCATTCAGAGAAATCGAACTTTCCATTAGTGAGTGCGCATGAGACAGGTGCTGTGCATACTCTTGTTCACAGACACCGAGTAGACTATGTTTCTTTGTTTAAAAAATGTATCATTGTAAGAAATTCACTACCTTTTTGACATCACACAGGTGCAACTGTATCACGACCTGATGCGCCATGCCCCTCACAGATGATGGCGCAAACTAGAAGGCGTAAGAAAAAGACAAGGGACAAGATGTTTGCTGAACTTATGGGCTGCTCCAGAGCCGAGGCGGACCAGCAGAGCCAGTGGAGGGAGAACCTCAGTCAGCAGCACCGCTCACTCTGCGAACGGGAGGACAGGTGGCGTCAGGAGGACCAGCAGGCGACTCAAATGCTGCTTGGACTAATGAGGGAGCAAACGGACACGCTCAGGCGCCTTGTCGATGTTCTGCAGGACCGCAGGCAGGAAGACAGAGCCCCCCTGCACTGTATCTGCAACCGCCCACCCCCACCTCAAACTCCAATCCCCCCCTCATCAAAAATAACAAGAAGGAGGGTCACCAGGGGCCGTGAAAACTGTCACTGCACCACAGGACAGTGTTAAATTACCCAAAAGCTATCAGTTACTACATTTTGAAAAGTCCTTCCCTTACTGTGTTGTTGATTATTAAAAGTAGTTTTCTGTTACTTACTTTTTCCATCATGGTTTTTTACACAACGCTGTGTTAGATGTCTTGGGTGGGTCGTTGGGTGGTTGAGGGGGTAGTGTAATGCATAGGACAGTCACCTTTAGCAGGGTACAGAGACGGGGGCTGGATCAGCAGCATGTCACACACACAGTGCAGTCAGTAGGCGGTTAGCTGGTATGGGAGGTGGTTTGCAGGTTTTCTGTCGTTGGGGGTGGTACGTGCATTTGTAGCGGGGGAGGGGGGTTACAGATGTCATGCAACGGTCCCTGTAATGGACCGCAGAGCCGCACAGCAGAGGAATCTGTATCCGTCCTCCCCCGCAACAAGGCCACAAAGCCCCCGCACACAGAGTCCAAAAAAGGAGGGATGGCAGGATCCGTTGAAACAACCAGTCCGGCACTGCTGACTGGTCTGGGAGTGGGAGCATGTCAAACCTCGACTTTACATGACCACACACCCTCCCTAGCACAGTCTGCATCCCAGTTTCAACCCTTTAACGCAAAGTCATCAATAAAGACACCGTTGTAAAGCTACAGTGGAGCACGTACTTTAATTTTTAAATGTGTGTTAGAAGTTGGGGAAGCGGGGTGGACGGGGTATGTAACTGCAGAGGCTAGTCAACAGTAACTTGGTAAAGAAACAGGGGCAGGTTCAGATTCTCTGTGAAGAAACTGAACAGTCACAGTTCACGCTGCTCGCTGCTCGCTGGTACTTGAAGAGTTCCTTGTCGCTGTGCAAGGTGCTTGCATAGGGCGTGACGAGCCAGGGCATTAGCGGGTACGCTGGGTCCCCTAAGATCAGTATGGGCATCTGCACATCCCAAGCGTTATTTTGTGGTCCGGGAAGAAACTACCTTCCTGCAGGCATCTAAGCAGACCAGAGTTCCTGAAAACACGCGCGTCATGAACTTTGCCTGGCCACCCGACGTTGATGTTGGTAAAACGTCCCCCATGGTCCACCACTGCTCGCAGCACCATTGAAAATTAGCCAAATTTCTCAGCAGCTGACTGCGGAAGAGGTGGACGATAAGTTGCGAGGAGCTGACAGCGGCCACAACTGCAGCGGGATCCGTGCTCGCAGTGCTGTGGCGCCCGCGCTGTCACTGAGAAGAAAAGTGAACGAACAGATTGCCAGCTGGCGCTTTCAGGGATGGATGCTGGGCGTGATTGACGGTTCAATGATGACAGTTACCCAAAACCACCCTCCACACAATTTCCCCCCCCCAGCATGCATTGGTGGGAAATCCCAGCATTCCAATGGGCGGCGGGGAGTGCAGGAACTGTGGGATAGCTTCCCACAGTGCACCGCTTTCAAAGTCGACGCTTCGCCCGTTACTGTGGACTCACACAGTCGAATTAGTGTATTTATTGTGGATACACAACTTCGACTTCATTAGGTCGATTCCAGAAATTCGAATTAAGATGAATCGAAATAGTCTTGTAGTGTAGACGTACCCTCAGATTGGTACCTTCTTTGCATTTTGTAAAATCTGTTGTGAAAGTGTTCCTAAATCGAACAACATATGCTGGGTCTTCATAAGAGACTGCCATAACATGGAATATATGGCAGAATGCAGGTAAACATGGAATTCCCCTGAAGGAGTTCAGTCACAAACCTGCAGGGCTCAAGTAGTGTTTCTATCTTTTGCAGTTTTTCAAAATCCTGATATATGGTGCTTTTGAAGAATTAATGTAGATGTGATAGTGGCTTTATTGCAGTGCAGGCACTGAATCATAGACAATGTGGAGTTCCATCGGATTGAAATAACTTGTACAAGAGGTTCTTGTTTCTGTCCATGTGCAGCTTGTTGTATTCCTAGTTCTGTACTGTTAGCTGGACTGTGTTTGAAATGGCCCACAAGTTTTCCACATTTTGCTAGCATGTTTTCAAAACCCCCATCACTGAGCGTTACTGTAATGGATCACTGTAGACTGTGAGCAATGCACGTCACGTGTTCAAAAGGCAAGCGACTGGCTGCTGCTACCATATTACGTGTACTGTCAGTACTAATTGTTGTTACCTTTTCTTTAATATTACATTCTTTCATAACATCCATATCTGCACATGATTCAGCATAATGTCTCTCTTCAGTAAGAGTTACTGTTACAGCAGATGACTGCAGTGTCCATGAAGCATTAATAAGGTTTGCCGTGACACCAAGATAGCTATGATTGCTCAAGGATGTCCAGTGATCACCAGTAAAAGCAACAACCTGTGCATTTTTCAGAAGTAGTCTTTCAGACTTTGTAATCTTCTTGTTGTCATATAGATCATTTATTCATGATGAAATGGTTCCTCTGGAGGACAAGAGGTATGACTGATTGGAAAATGCAATTTGAATAATATCTCTTAGCCATCTGTCATTTACAATGTTGAATGGTCTGCAGCCCATAGCTATGCACTTTGCAATAGCATTGGTTAAGATATGCTTTGTTTGATCCATGGGCTTATAGCGATCCTGAAACTCTGTTGAGGTTGGCTGGATTCATTTGCTGGCGGTGGGTTATAGGTAGCACAAGATCTGGATGCAAAAACATGCTTAGAATGTAGGTGGTACTGCAGACTTGAAGTGCTTCTATGGTATTGGAGCTTAGCCTTGCAATAGCTACAGATAACAGTCTTTTTAGCCAAAGAACCATCTGGAAGTATTTTAAACATAAACTTCCCATTCAAAAGACCTGAACTGTTGCTGCTTTGCTCCATTAACTTTTTCTGGTATTTAATCACTCCTGATCATGAAAACACAGTACAACTGTGACAATGTCTGGAATAATTCAATAAATTCTTCTATATAATCAATATATTTGTATCCTGTTCAAAAGAGTTCTTGAAATGGATATGGAAAGAGTTTAACTCAGGATTAATATTCAGTAGGTGAGTGAATTGTGCAAGAGGCTTTTTTTTCTCCTGATGCTGGTTAGCCTTTTATATATTCTTTTGTGCCTGTCCTTTAGAGTTTTGGCTTATTAAAGGGGCCAGATTTTGTTATCTCAGAAAGTCAGTACTCTGGCGATGACAGGGGTTTGAGTTGTGCAGGAGAAAGGTGAATTCTTGATGCTGTTCCTTTTAGGTTGAGTTTCTGAGCTCACCAGGGTCACCTCCCTTCTGAAGAGAGTTTCATCTTAGAAATCTGCATTCAGTGTTGGAGGAGGATAGGGGAGGGGGAAAGTAAGCAATGACTTGTGCAGAAGAGGACAGTGGGTGACAACAGGGAGGATCAAGCAATAACTTTGCAGAAAAGGGTGAGGGAGTGTCTTGCTGTTGCTTCTGAAAGGCTGGTTTCTGGTCCTGGGCTCATCAGGCTTATCTCCTTTTACTGAGCTAGGTGGGCTCCCTTCGGCTGAGTGAGCCCTTTGAGCATTTGTCCTGGCTACGGGCGGCACGGGGGGAGGGAGGAGGAGGTCAGCTCCAGCCCCATCTGTGGGTGGCACAGGACTGTGAGGGGGGGGTCAGCCCCAAATGTGGGTGGCACGGTGCTCAGCAGGCACGGGGCTCAAGGGTCAGCCCCAGGCAGAACGGGGTGGGGGGGACCCAGCCCATGGCGGCACAGGGCTCAGCCCCAGTTGCAAGCGTTCCGGGACTCAGGGTGGGAGTCAGCCCCTAAACTCAGGGTGTGGGGGGGCAGCCCCAGGTGGCATGGGGCTCAGGACGGGAGGTCAACCCCAGGCCCAGTTGCAGGCAGCACAGGACACAGTGGTGGGGGTGAGCTCCCCAACTCAGGTGGAGGGTCAGCCCCAGCCCCCTGCAGCACGGGACTTGGGAAGGGGTAGGGGGTGAGTGCCACCTGCAGGCGGCACGGGGCTCGGGGTTAGCCCCAGCTCTGGACGGCACCGGGTTGGAGGGAGAGACCTGGCCATGGGCAGTGCGGAGCTCAGGGAGTGGGGCTCAGACTGCAGGCAGCAGGGGATGGGGGGTGGGTCAGTGCTTCATAGAATAATCCCTTCTATCCTTCCAGGTTAAAGCTTTTCTGTCCACTGGGTCACTGGGCTAGGTTGCAAGTTACTTTCCCTCATTGCTGCCATCTGTTTGTCATTTTCCCAGACAAACCCAGACCTCTCTAGGATTCTACAGCTGAAGAGCCTCCCAGAACTTCCTGTTCCTTTAATTGGTTCCCTTTTCCCTGGTAGGCTCCTGAACCATGACACATTTCTCCAACTTGACTCTACCACAAACAGCCTTCCTGTTCCTGGCAAGTATCTCTCACTGACTGAACGGAACCACACGTTTCTCTTTATCTACTGTGGTCCTGTCACATGATTCTCACCTGGACTCCAAATTCTATAACAGGGATCGGCAACCTCTGGCAAGTGGCTCGCCAGGATAAGTACGGGAAGCCGCGGCCAGCACATCCCTCCCCTGTGCCGCTTCCCGCCGCCCCCATTGGCCTGAGACGGCGAACCGCAGACAGTTGGAGCCACGATCGGCCGAACCTGCGGATGTGGCAGGTAAACAGGGAGCTTACCCTGGTGAGCCGCATGCCAGAGGTTGTCGATCCCAGTTCTATAATATATAAGGCTACCTGATTAAGCAATCCACAAGCGAAGAAGGGAGAAGTGTGAAGCCAAGATCAGGGTGGTAATAATGAGAACTTGTGGATAATGTGTAAAACATAAAAGTTCTGCCTGTTTTTCATGTTTTAGTACAAAAGTATGTCTAAGAAGGTAAATTAATATTCAGTAATCCCCACTAGCCTGCAAACTAAGCTTTAATCTTTTTTTTCTCTGTCACTCTTAACACGGGCAAAGAGTCCCGCGGCACCTTATAGACTAACAGACGTATTGGAGCATGAGTTTTCGTGGGTGAATACCCACTTCGTCGGATGCAACTCTCTTAACACAGACTCTCATTGACTTTAATCCTTAAGTAGAGACCGATTCAAAAGAAAGTAAATATCTCAGGATATAGAATATTATTAGCATTTCTAACAGAACTAATGGGCAATATTAATAATATTACATTGCTTTTTTGGAAACCGTGTCACAGTTTCAATACTAATATTTCAAGTACTTCTAAGCTGTGTCCCATAAACATTTTTCAATTTTGAATTAAATGATTAGATAATGTTACCACTATATTTTCAGAATTCCTATTTTGGGAAAAATACAGAATGTGGACATTATTTAGTCATTAGCATCCGCTGGCACGTTTCTAAGTGTACATCTACATTTGAGCCCGTAGGTGTGGTGTCCAGATCTTCTAGGCATACCTGCACTAACTCTGCTTTAGCCAGCTTGCTAAAAATAGCAATGTAGCTGGGGTAGCATGGGAGGCAGCTTGGGCTAGACACCCAAGTTTGCACCAAGGGGGCTTTAGTGGATGTGTATGCGGAAGGCTATACTAAGCCATACCTTGTGCTACCATAGATACCCTCCTATTTTTAGCATGCTAGCTCAAGCAGAGCTACAATGGGTGCATCTACATGAGCTGGGAATCAAACCTCTATATGTAGACTTGCCTTAATTGTACTCCTCCTTTACATAATCCATCCCATTTATCAGTAATGATCACCATCAGATGAGACTTCTTTATCCTACAGTATTTGCTGGGGTTTGTCCCTGTCCCAGCTGGAGTTTGCTCATCAAGTAGTTTAAAGGTTTGCTCAGCTCTGCATAAACTGTATCTATTCAAGATTTTTTTTTACCTAAAATTTCATTTTATATACAATAACCAGGAAGGATGATGAGCCAGCTTGACATGATGGATGAGCTTATATGATGCTGTCACTTAAATCTCAAGGAAAAAATGAAAGATGGATACTATAATTAAATTTCATAATTAGCAAGCCTATCTGGTGTGCCTACCAGCATAATTTTAGGAAATTTGTGTCTTCCTTAAGTCTAACTTGTATAATATTTTATTTAATCATACAGAGCTGAACAATTATGAGCTATAGGAGTGAATACAGTGTCATTAATGATGCTGTCCTTTCTAAAGGAAACTACAAAGGGTTTCAGTTCTGAATTGTCAGTCAAAAATATCATGTCATGAGTCCGGAAGGATGTCCATACCTTTTTGTTTCCCTTACTTCAAAGTGCCCATCATATACTGATGAACAATTAGCTAATGAATAAGCAAGCTTTCTGTAAAGATGAGCCAGGTAAGCTCAAAGGAATGTAGGTACCAGTATAGGGCATCATCAGAATGGACATTTTGTATAACCAGTTGAAAATTTTCATCAAAACTGTTTTTTGACAGAAAATTGGGATTTCAACTAAACACAATATTTTGTGATAAATTTTCCATTGAAAATTTAGATTTTGTATTGATAAAGTGAATGCCTGAAAACCAAAAGTTTTCAGCCAAAACCACAATTTTTAGGCAAAAATATACATATATATTTTGAATTGGAAATACTGCTACTATGCCTGATGGGAATTGTAGTTCAGTTGCCTCATGTTCCCATTCTCCCCAGCCATACTTCATCTCACATTTACAGTGGCCATGAAACACCAAAAATGTTCCTCCTTCCCTCACCAATGATCACTGTAAATCATGGGAGAACCATAAAGCATGGCGCTCCCAGTCCCTACTACTCTGAATGAATTCAGTCAGGATTGGTGTATATTTATTTTCTTGCTCAGGTCTGCATTTCTGTTACTTACAGGTTATATTTCACTTCACAATTGCAAGGGAGACCATCCAAATATACTGAGTGGTCACATGCAGTTGGAATTGCTTGCTCTCTGCAATGTTCCCCATGAGCCTATGGAAGATTTTGTTTATAACAGACAAATCAGTGGCTATTGACCCCGTCATGTGACAGTTGTATAATTATTTGCAACCCTAACTCATGTCATGTGACAAAGGCAAGGCAACAAAGCAGTGTCTCACTAGTATTCCTGTGTCTGACCTTTATTATGCTCCATACTGAGACTAGGGGTGGGTAGAGTCAGTGAGCAACTTTTCTCCATAGCATGCTCCCCTGTGCACCCCACAGATATCTAATCAGGCATATATTTGAGAAGTAATGCTACTCCAAACTGCATTAACTCCTCCTGGGCTGTCTCCATGGTTGCTGCTGCATAGCTGAAATGGGAGGCTGAATGTTATACATCATCCCTGGATCCAGATTGCTGTGGAGCTGGGTCAAAAACTATAGCAGAGAAGGTCTGTGATGTGTTGGTTGTAAAGCTGTATCCCATCTAGATCCTGGTATCCACAGATTTAGTGACTCGAGTCCTATACGCTTCCCATATGTCATAAAGTTTGTCACAATAACTCATTCTGTTGTGCTTTAAATTAGGGCCTGAGCCAAAGCCCACAGAAGTCAATGGACTTCAGTGGGTTTGAGATCAGGTCCTAATTTTGCAAACACTTGAGGGAAGGGGCCAGGACATTCTATGTGTTTACAACATGCCTTGCACAATGACATCCCAATCCTGTTGGTCAGCCACAATGTAAATAAATAATAAAAACAACAATAATAATACTTGGTACTTATGTAGAATGAAATCCTGAACCAACTGAAGTCACTGAAAATGTTGCCATTGACTTCAATGGGGGTTAACATTTCACCCATAACAACTTTAATCATAGACATATGGCGCTGGAAGAGACCTCAAGGATCATCTAGGCATTGAGGTGGGATTACTTATACAGGAACCATCCCCAAAAGGTGTTTATCTAACCTGTTCTTAAAAGACCAAAACAAATCCAATCACAGGGATTGCACTGATGAATCATGACTAGAGACTTCCATGATATAGCACAGTAGCTCAAGAGATGCATTGTGGGAGATTTAGTGCACCCAGAGAGCCCAGCCTGTAATGGAAATGGGGGCATGAGATGCCCATAATCCAACTCCCACGAGGTGCATCAGCATTTCCAAATAGACATTTGATGTTTTAAACAGAAGGGGGAAAAATAGACTTTTTTTTGTATTGTCCAAAACTGTTTGTTTTTTTTTATTTTTATTTTTTTGTTCAATTAAAACTCATAGAGCTCATGTATAAAATGTATGAAACTCACTAGTTTTGTTCACGGTTTTTTCCTTCACCATGTTCAATTTGAAAACAAAATATAAAGACAAATTCAAAGGGTTCATCTACTCTAGAAAAAAGTTGTGTTCTTAGCTCAAATTAATGCAAGGTAAGTTAGAGCTTAATGTCCAAATGAAGGCAAGGTAGATTTCAGGTTTAACACAAGAAAGCAAGTTGAGTTAAAGATTATAGAGGAGTTTGATGTGTACCTTGATCTGCTTAATTCTCATCTTAACTAGGGTTTTACCTCATGTTAGTCACAATGTGTTATCTAACACCAGGTACAAACACAACCTTTTTCCTAATTAAGACAATGCCATAAGGGGGCAAATTCACCACTTCACCACCATTAACCAAAAAAAAAAAAGTATCAAGACTGGTGTGATATTTACTGTATCATGTTCTAATAATAAGAATATAGCAGTAGGGATATAGTATCAAGCACCTGACCAGGATGGTGATAGTGACTATGAAATGCTCAGGGAGATTAGAGAGGCTATTAAAATAAAAAAACTAAATAATAATGTGGGATTTCAACTATCCCCATATTGACTGGGTACATATCACCTCAGGATGGGATGCAGAGATAAAGTTTCTTGACCCCTTAAATGACTGCTTCTTAAAGCAGCTAGTTCTGGAACCCACAAGAGGAGAGGCAATTCTTGATATAGTCCTAAGTGGAGCAGTGATAAACAAAGCAGGGGATATCTCCCTTTGATGGACAACCAGCCAGCCAGTTATCTGTAAAATCCCTATGGTAGCTGTTCTTTACTTGCTTTACCTGTAAAGGGTGAAAAAGTCCCTCAGGTAAAGAAAAAAAGTGGGCACCTGACCAAAAGAGTCAATGGGAAGGTAGCGCTTTTTAAAATTGGGAAAGAAATTTTCCCTTTGTCTGTTGTTCTCTGCGCTGGAGGGACAGAGAACATAAGAACATAAGAACGGCCGTACCGGGTCAGACCGAAGGTCCATCTAGCCCAGTATCTGCCACCTGACAGTGGCCAATGCCAGGTGCCCCAAAGGGAGTGAACCTAACAGTCAATGATCAAGTGATCTCTCTCCTGCCATCCATCTCCATCCTCTGACAAACAGAGGCTAGGGACACCATTCTTTACCCATCCTGGCTAATAGTCCTTTTAAACACTATTGTAGTCCTAGCCTTCACAACCTCCTCAGGTAAAGAGTTCCACAAGTTGACTGTGCGCTGTGTGAAGAAGAACTTCCTTTTATTTGTTTTAAACCTGCTGCCTATTAATTTCATTTGGTGACCCCTAGTTCTTGTATTATGGGAATAAGTAAATAACTTTTCCTTGCATCTGAAGAAGTGGGTATTCACCCACGAAAGCTCATGCTGCAAAACGTCTGTTAGTCTATAAGGTGCCACAGGACTCTTTGCTGCTTCTACAGAACCAGACTAACACGGCTACCCCTCTGATACTTGACACCATGCAAGGCACTGCATTTAGCCGTATGGAGTGGAAATCCATCAACCTCATGAAGAAACTTGCACAAATACAAACGGATATCATCTTCCTTTCCAAATGTAAACGGATGGACATCATACCTAATGGACTAAAGGTAAAAAATCCACTGATATCTACATACTACACAGACCACAGTGAGAGATTATGCCTTACTCTATCAAATCAAAGAAACTGAGGAACCACCTGATCAGCATCCTATACAGCAAACAGGAAAACATCAAAAAAGAGCTCTCTAACCTGGAGACCCTCATCAATAACCAAACTTCCATACAAATGGACTTCACTGAAATAAGACAGGAGATCTACATTACTCACTTCACCTCTCTACAAAGGAAAAAGGACTGTAAGCTGTCTAAACTCCTGCCTGCTACATGGGGCCACAACCGTGATACCCCTAACCCACCCAGCAATATCGTCAATCTATCCAACCACACACTCAGCCCAGAAGAACAGTCTGTCCTATCTCGGGGACTCTCTTTCTGCCCTGCCACCCCCACCAACATGATACAGTTCTGCGGCGATCTGGAAGCCTACTTTCGCCGTCTCCAACTCAAAGAATACTTTCAGGACAATACTGAACAGTGCACTGATACACAGTTACCCTCCCACCAACAGCACAAAAAGAAGAACTCCACATGGACTCCTCCTGAGGGTTGAAATGACAGTCTGGACCTATACACTGAATGCTTCCGCCGACGTGCACAGGCAGAAATTGTGGAAAAACAACATCGCTTGCCTCATAACCTAAGTGGTGCAGAACGCAATGCCATCCACAGCCTCAGAAACCATCCTGACATTATAATCAAAGAGGCTGATAAAGGAGGTGCTGTTGTCATCATGAACAGGTCTGACTACCAAAAGGAGGCCGCCAGACAACTCTCCAACACCAAATTCTACAGGCCACTTCCCTCAGATCCCACTGAGGAATACATTAAGAAACTGCACCATCTACTCAGGACACTCCCTACACTTACACCGGAACAAATAAACATACCCTTAGAGCCCCGACCAGGGCTATTCTATTTACTGCCCAAAATCCACAAACCTGGAAATCCTGGATGCCCCATCATCTCCGGCATTGGAACTCTCACTGAAGGACTGTCTGGATATGTGGACTCTCTACTCAGACCCTATGCCACCAGCACTCCCAGCTATCTCCGTGACACCACTGATTTCCTGAGGAAACTACAATGCATTGGTGACCTTCCAGAAAACACCATCCTGGCCACCATGGATGTAGAGGCCCTCTACACCAACATCCCACACGCTGATGGAATACAAGCTGTCAGGAACAGTATCCCTGATGATGCCACAGCACAACTGGTTGCTGAGCTCTGTGCCTTTATCCTCACACACAACTATTTCAAATTTGATGACAACATATATCTCCAGATCAGTGGCACCGCTATGGGCACCCGCATGGCCCCACAATATGCCAATATTTTTATGGCTGACCTGGAACAACGCTTCCTCAGCTCCCGTTCACTCACGCCCCTTCTCTACCTGTGATACATCGATGACATCTTCATCATCTGGACCCATGGGAAGGAGACTCTAGAAAAATTCCACCATGATTTCAACAGCTTCCACCCCACCATCAACCTCAGCCTGGACCAATCTACAAGGGAGGTCCACTTCCTAGACACTACGGTGCAAATAATTGATGGTCACATTAACACCACCCTATACCGTAAACCTACCGACCGCTATGCCTACCTTCATGCCTCCAGCTTCCATCCCGGGCACACCACAAGATCCATTGTCTACAGCCAAGCACTGAGGTACAACCGCATCTGCTCTAACCCCACAGACAGAGACCAACACCTACAAAATCTCCATCAAGCATTCTCAAAACTACAGTACCCGCACGAGGAAATAAGGAGACAGATCAACAGAGCCAGACGTGTACCCAGAAGCCTCCTACTGCAAGACAAACCCAAGAAAGAAACCAACAGGACTCCACTGGCCATCACATACAGTCCCCAGCTAAAACCCCTCCAGCGCATCATCAGGGATCTACAACCCATCCTGGAGAATGATCCCACAGTTTCACAGGCCTTGGGTGGCAGGCCAGTCCTCGCCCACAGACAACCTGCCAACCTGAAGCATATTCTCACCAGTAACTGCACACCGCACCATAGTAACTCTAGCTCAGGAACCAATCCATGCAACAAACCTCGATGCCAACTCTGCCCACATATCTACACCAGCGACACCATCACAGGACCTAACCAGATCAGCCACACTATCACCGGTTCATTCACCTGCACGTCCACCAATGTAATATATGCCATCATATGCCAGCAATGCCCCTCTGCTATGTACATCGGCCAAACTGGACAGTCTCTAAGGAAAAGGATAAATGGACACAAATCAGATATTAGGAATGGCAATATACAAAAACCTGTAGGAGAACACTTCAACCTCCCTGGCCACACAATAGCAGATCTTAAGGTGGCCATCCTGCAGCAAAAAAACTTCAGGACCAGACTTCAAAGAGAAACTGCTGAGCTCCAGTTCATCTGCAAATTTGACACCATCAGCTCAGGATTAAACAAAGACTGTGAATGGCTTGCCAACTACAGAACCAGTTTCTCCTCTCTTGGTTTTCACTCAACTGCTAGCATAGGGCCTCATCCTCCCTGATTGAACTAGCCTCGTTATCTCTAGCTTGCTTCTTGCTTGCATATATAAACCTGCCCCTGGAAATTTCCACCACTTGCAGCTGAAGAAGTGGGTATTCACCCACGAAAGCTCATGCTGCAAAACGTCTGTTAGTCTATAAGGTGCCACAGGACTCTTTGCTGCTTCTACAGAACCAGACTAACACGGCTACCCCTCTGATACTTAACTTTTCCTTATCCACTTTCTCCACATCACTCATAATTTTATATATTTCTATCATATCCCCCCTTAGTCTCCTCTTTTCCAAGCTGAAGAGTCCTAGTCTCTTTAATCTTTCCTCGTATGGGACCCTCTCCAAACCCCTAATCATTTTAGTTGCCCTTTTCTGAACCTTTTCTAGTGTTAGAATATCTTTTTTGAGGTGAGGAGACCACATCTGTACACAGAATTCGAGATGTGGGCATACCATGGATTTATATAAGGGCAATAATATATTCTCAGTTTTATTCTCTGTCCCCTTTTAATTATTCCTAACATCCGGTTTGCTTTTTTGACCGCCTCTGCACACTGCGTGGACATCTTCAGATCACTATCCACGATGACTCCAAGATCTTTTTCCTGACTCATTGTAGCTAAATTAGCCCCCATCATATTGTATGTATAGTTGGTGTTATTTTTTCCAACGTGCATCACTTTACATTTATCCACATTAAATTTCATTTGCCATTTTGTTGCCCAATCACTTAGTTTTGTGAGATCTTTTTGAAGTTCTTCACAATCTGCTTTGGTCTTAACTATCTTGAGTAGTTTAGTATCATCTGCAAACTTTGCCACCTCACTGTTTACCCCTTTCTCCAGATCATTTATGAATAAATTGAATAGGATTGGTCCTAGGACTGACCCTTGGGGAACACCACTAGTTACCCCTCTCCATTCTGAGAATTTACCATTAATTCCTACCTCTTGTTCCCTGTCTTTTAACCAGTTCTCAATCCATGAAAGGACCTTCCCTTTTATCCCATGACAGCTTAATTTACATAAGAGCCTTTGGTGAGGGACCTTGTCAAAGGATTTCTTGAAATCTAAGTACACTATGTCCACTGGATCCCCCTTGTCCACATTCTTCAAAGAATTCTAATAGATTAGTAAGACACGATTTCCCTTTACAGAAACCATGTTGACTATTGCTCAACAGTTTCTGTTTTTCTATGTGTCTGACAATTTTATTCTTAACTATTGTTTCGACTAATTTGCCTGGTACCGACGTTAGACATACCCGTCTGTAATTGCCGGGATCACCTCTAGAGCCCTTTTTAAATATTGGTGTTACATTAGCTAACTTCCAGTCATTGGGTACCAAAGCCGATTTAAAGGACAGGTTACAAACCTTAGTTAATAGTTCCGCAACTTCACATTTGAGTTCTTTCAGAACTCTTGGGTGAATGCCATCGGGTCCCGGTGACTTGTTAATGTTGAGTTTATCAATTAATTCCAAAACCTCCTCTAGTGACACTTCAATCTGTGACAGTTCCTCAGATTTGTCACCTACAAAAGCCAGCTCAGGTTTGGGAATCTCCCTAACATCCTCAGTCATGAAGACTGAAGCAAAGAATCCATTTAGTTTCTCCGCAATGACTTTATTGTCTTTAAATGCTCCTTTTGTATCTTGATTGTCCAGGGGCCCCAGTGGTTGTTTAGCAGGCTTCCTGCTTCTGATGTACTTAAAAAACATTTTCTTGTTACCTTTGGAGTTTTTGGCTAGCTGTTCTTCAAACTCCTCTTTGGCTTTTCTTATTACACTCTTGCACTTACATTGGCAGTGTTTATGCTCCTTTCTATTTGCCTCACTAGGATATGAATTCCACTTTCTAAAGGAAGTCTTTTTATCTCTCACCGCTTATTTTACATGGTTGTTAAGCCACGGTGGCTCTTTTTTAGTTCTTTTACTGTGTTTCTTAATTTGGGGTATACATTGAAGTTGGGCCTCTATTATGATGTCTTTAAAAAGGGCCCATGCAGCTTCCAGGGATTTCACTTTAGTCACTGTACCTTTTAATTTTTGTTTAACTAACCCCCTCATTTTTGTATAGTTCCCCCTTTTGAAATTAAATGCCACCGTGTTGGGCTGTTGAGATGTTCTTCCCACCACAGGGATGTTGAATGATATTGTATTATGGTCACTATTTCCAAGTGGTCCTGCTATAGTTACCTCTTGGACCAGCTCCTACGCTCCACTCAGGATTAAATCTAGAGTTGCCTCTCCCCTTGTGGGTTCCCGTACCAGCTGCTCCATGAAGCAGTCATTTAAAGTATCGAGAAATTTTATCTCTGCATTTCGTCCTGAAGTGAAATGTTCCCAGTCAATATGGGGATAATTGAAATCCCTCACTATTATTGGGTTCTTAATTTTGATAGCCTCTCTAATTTCCCTTAGCATTTCATCATCACTATTACTGTCCTGGTCAGGTGGTCGATAATAGATCCGTAATGTTATATTTTTACTAGAGCATGACATTTCTATCCATAGAGATTCTATGGAACATGTGGATTCGCTTAAGATTTTTACTTCATTTGAATCTACACTTTCTTTCACATATAGTGCCACTCCTCCCCCTGCCCGACCTGTTCTGTCCTTCTGATATATTTTGTACCCCGGAATGATTGTGTCCCATTGATTGCTCTCAGTCCACCAGGTTTCTGTGATGCCTATTATATCAATATCCTCCTTTTTCACAAGGCACTCTAGTTCACCCATCTTATTATTTAGATTTCTAGCATTTGTGTACAAGCACTTCAAAAACTTGTCCCTGTTTATTTGTCTGCCCTTTTCTGATGTGCCAGATTCCTTTTTATGTGACTGTTTATCATCTGATCTGGCCTTTACATTATCCTCTTCCATCCTCTGCTCCTGACTATAACCTGGAGATTCTCTATCATCAGACTCTCCCCTAAGAGAAGTCTGTGTCCGATCCGATAGAGCAACCATGCAATATGCAGCTTAAGCCAGGTATGATAATAAATTGTTAGATCATGCCTAGAACTACTTATCTGAACTCCAAATGTATAAATAGATCAGAATGTTTAGCTAGATGTGATTAGGGTTATTTCTTATTGGCCTGTGAACTCCTCTGTGCTAACCCCAGATGCTTTTGTTTGCTTGTAACCTTGAAGCTGAACCCCCAAGAAAGCTATTTTGGGTACTTAATTTTTGGAATTGTTCTTTTAAAATCTAGCAAAAGCCCAAGTTCCAGATTTTTTCTTTTTAAAATATGGGCTACACCTATCTTATAGAACTGGAAGAAACCCTGAAAGGTCATTGCAGGACCAAGTACTAATTTTTGCTCCTGATGCCTAAGAGGCCCTCTTAAGAGTTGAACTCACAACCATGGGTTTAGGAGGCCAATGCTCAAACCACTGAGCTATCCATCCCTCATTACATTGTCTTTCTTTTTGTTTTTAATAAAATTTAGCTGTTTTAAGACCAGGATTAGATATTTGGTGTCCTAAGAGGTTTGTGCATGTTGTTTGATTAGCTGGTAGCCACAGCTGATTTCCTTTGTTTTCTTTCTCAGCTCTTCCCTGGAGGGTGTGTGTGTGAAACAAAGGGTAGGAATAAATGGTCAGTTTTCAGAATGGAGAAAGGTAAATAGTGGTATGCCCCAGAGGGACTACAACTAGAACCAGTCCTATTCAACATATTAATAAATGATCTGGAAAAAGGTCTAAACAGTGAGGTCACAAAATTTTCAGATGATAAAAGACTATTCAAGATAGTTAAGTCCAAGGCAGACTGCAAAGAGCAACAAAATGATCTCACAAAACTGGGTGATTGGGCAAAAAAAATGGCAGATGATTAGGTGTTTGGAATGGCTTCCATATGAGGGGAGATTAATAAGACTGTGACTTTTCAGCTTGGAAAAGAGACAACTAAGGGGGGATCTGGTGAAGGTCTATAAAATCATGACTGGTATGGAGAAAGTAAATAAGGAAGTATTATATACTCCTTCTTATAACACAAGAACTAGGGGTCACCAAATGAAATTAATAGGCAACAGGCTTAAAACAAACAAAAGGAAATATTTCTTCACACAACGCACACTCAACTTGTGGACCTCTTTGCCAGAGGATGTTGTGAAGGCCAAGACTATAACAAGGGTCAAAAAAGAACTAAAGAAGTTCATGAAGGATAAGTCCATTAATGGCTGTTAGCCAGGATGGGCAGTGATGATGTCCCTCGCCTCTGTTTGCCAGAAGCTGAGAATGGGCGACAGGGGATGGATCACTTGATGATTACCTGTTCTGTTCATTCCCTCTTGGCACCTGGCATTGGCCACTGTCAGAAGACACGATACTGGGCTAGATGGACCTTTGGCATGACCCAGTATGGCTATTCTTCTGTTCTTATGATTCTGTGGTACAACAATTGGCATTGGCTTCAGGCCTGTTCTGACTAAAATCAGTGGAAGATGTTTCCATTGACTTCAGTAGGAGCAGGATTAGATCATCGGTAGCTAGCCACTATTATTTTATAATTCAATTAGGGCTGTGAAGCGATTAAAAAAATAATCATGATTTATCGTGTGATTAAAAAAAAATTGTGATGAATCATGCAATTAATCGCACTGTTAAAACCAAAATAGAATATAATATATTTAAATATTTTTATGCATTCTACATTTTCAAATATATTGATTTCAATTACAACACAGAACACGTGTACAATGCTCACTTAATATTTATTTTTATTACCAGTATTTGCACAGTAAAAAAACAAAATAAATATTATTTTTCAATTCACCTAATGAAAGTACTGTAGTGTAATCTCTTTATCATGAAAGTTGAACTTACAAATATAGAATTATGTACAAAAAAATTGCATTAAAAATAAAACAATGTAAAATTTTAGAGCCAGGAAGTCCACTCGGTTCTACTTCTTATTCAGTCAATAGTTCAGACAAACAAGTCTGTTTGCATTTGTGGGAGGTAATACTGCCCACTTCTTGTTTACAATGTCACCTGAAAATCTGAACAGGCATTCGCATGGCACTGTTGTAGCCAGCATCGCAAGATATTTATGTGCCAGATGCAATAAAGACTCATATGTCCCATTGTGCTTCAACCACCATTCCAGGAGACATGTGTCCATGCTAATGACGGGCTCTGCTCTATAACAATCCAAAGCAGTGTGGACTGACGCATGTTCATTTTCATTATCTGAGTCAGATGCACCTGCAGAAGATTGATTTTATTTTTTTGGTGGTCCGGGTTCTGTAGTTTCTGCATCAGTGTTGCTCTTTTAAGACTTCTGAAAGCATACTCCAAACCTCCTCACTCTAAGATTTTGGAAGGCACTTCAGATTCTTAAACCTTGGGTCGAGTGCTGTAGCTATCTTTAGAAATCTCACATTGGTACCTTCTTCACATTTTGTCAGATCTGCAGTGAAAGTGTTCTTATAATGAACAACATGATCTGGGTCATCATCTGAGACTGCTATAACATAAAATATATGGCAGAATGAAGGTAAATGCCTGTTATAACATAAAATATATGGCAGAATGCAGGTAAATGCCTGTTATCACTTTTTGGTGACATTGTAAATAAGAAGAGGGCAGCATTATCTCCTGTAAATATAAACCAACTTGTTTGTCTTAGTGATTGGCTGCACAAGAAGTAGGACTAAGTGGACTTGTAGGTTCTCAAGTTTTACATTGTTTTGTTTTTGAGTGCAGTTATGTAACAAAAAAAAATCTACATTTCTGAGTTATACTTTCACTACAAAAAGATTGCACTGCAGTTCTTGTATGAAGTGAATTGAAAAATTCTATTTCTTTTGTTTATAATTTTTACAATGCAAATATTTGTAATAAAAATAGTACACACTTTGATTTCAATTACAACACAGAATACAATATATATGACACTGTAGAAAAAACATCCAAAATATTTAATAAATTTCAATTGGTATTCCATTGTTAAACTGTGCAATTAAATTGTGATTAATTGTGATTAATTTTTTAAATCATGATTAATTTCTTGAGTTAATCACATGAGTTAACTGTGATTAATTGACAGCCCTAAATTAAATAATAATGTATGTAATGTGATTAATTTATATAAACTGTGGATAATTTTTATGTTTCCTTGTATTTTCAATTCCCATTACATCTTATGTTTGTGTTTTATTTTTGTTTTCAAACAAACAAACAAACAAACAAACCACACATCTTTTCCATCCTACACTTGTGTGAACTTTAAGCCATTTTGTGTGTACTCCATTTCCATTTGTCTCATTTTTTATTAATGCAGAAAACAATAGCCTCTGGATTTGTTGCATAGTTTCAAATTTACAGTATAACTTATTTAGTGCCACCTCCAGTTCTGGTTGACTTAACATAACTGAGGGATAGGGAAAACAAAAATATTTGTGCTGTCACAATGCAGAACACAAGAATAATGTGGAATATAAAGAAAATGCTGTTTAAATGCATGGTTTAAAAAGGAAGGGAAGTGATTGATGGCCTTTTTTAACTCTAGAAGGCAGATGAACAGTTGGGATTTTCTCAGCAATTCTGCAATTTATTAGCATATACATATTATTATTTGCCTATGTATATTATATAGGACAGCCTGATATATAAAACATTCCACCTAACAATGCATGGTCTTTACAAGATATGACAAATGACTTTAAAATGTTCTTTCTTTTGGTGCTGTACTAATGCACCAATCTGACGATGTGTTTCACATGGTGAAACTTTTCAGTCAGAGGCACTAAGTTTGATATATTAATAGTTTAATATTCACTTGATTTAAGGCTCAGTCTCAGAAGTTACTGAGTGCTGTTAACTTCCACTAATGACAAAGGGGGTTGGGAATGCTTAGCACTGTGAAGGACCAGCCCCTTTGGAAGTATATCTATTGAATATTTAATTACCATGTTTATAGGGAGCCATTCACCATCTAGGCATATTAAGGCTAATGGTGATGATGTGCCTCAAAGGATCTAGTATCTTCAAATTGCCACTACTACTACTATTGCCTATGGCTATGCCAAGGCCTGAATTTCTCTGTCATTCCTGTATATTTCACTTTTGGGAATGAGAAGGAGACAGATATATAGCAACAGGAGAATACTGCTAAAGTATGGGTGAAAATAAATAAATAAATGAAGGCCCCCAACCCTGCAAAAACAAATGTGTTTAACTTTAATGATATAAGCAGTCTCATTGTAGCAAATGGGACTGTTCGAGCGCTTAAAAGTTAAGGATATATGTGTTTGCAAGATTTGGTCTTAAAATAATTGCATTGAAATCTTCAGAATCCTTCCATCTTTCTCATTCTGGATGTTATCCAAAGATAGAGATATATGAAGAATTGTTATCATTTATTGAGGACTGTGTTGGAATTGCAATCTATCACTTAAAGAGTATGTCTTGGGAGAGAGTTCCTGGGTCAGGCTACAGGGCTAGCGGGAATCCATAGGAGGAAAGCATGTGATCAGAGTCAGTTACAGAAAGAGTCAGTTTAAAGCATGGTATTCTGAGTTATTCCCCTCTGCCTTAGGATGTTTCCTCTTTCGCTGTTTTTGTGTGCCTGTGTGTAATTGTTCTGAATTCTAAGAAATAAAATCACTTTAGGTTGCAATCTTCCAGAAAGGCTACTTTATGTTTTTATTTAACTTCTCTTTGTGTTTGCCATGAAACTTGAGTTATCACCAAAGAGGTATGTTTTACTGCTATAAAGATGTGTTTAGTTTATCAAATTATAACACTGATGTAAATGTTCTCCCCAAAAAATGCTTCTTGGAGAAAAAATATAAGTACAGCCCACTTGGGCTTGATCTTGCTCCATTTAAAGTGAATGGCAATTTTGCCAGGGGAGGGATTTTCAGAAATACAGACTTGAAATAGCAGACTATTTACAGAAAAAGAATTATCTTTGGACAGCCTTTTTTCTGGTTTTCAGTTCCTATTTTTGTCTGTGTCAGAGCTCTTCCTCACAAAACTGATTTTTCTTCAGTGTCAGAAAACTTGTTATTATCTCTAAAGGACTTTCCAGAACTAAACAAAGAGAAACAAAACCCACACTTCCTGATTTTTTGAAGGAACTAAGCTTGGGCGGATCCACATTGTCCACATTGTTATAAACAAACACGGGGTGTATGGGGATTACTCATAACTTGCGTATTACTTTTAGTCTGATCTACACACAATATTGCCCTAATTTAGCTAAAATGGTAATGTTTCATCTATGCAACTTAGTGTGTGGACCCTATTTCATCGATTTAAAGTTGGCCTATATCAGTTTAGCTTGCCTCTGATGTTTAACATGAATCTTTTTAAGCTGTTATTTGACAGGGACAAGCTAAACTGATATAAAGCAGCTTTAAATTGAGGCAGTGTCCACACACAAAGTTACACCAGTTTAACTAAATTGGTTCAGCATCACACTTTTAGTCAAGCTGAGACAACTTCTCAGTGTCAGCAAGCCCTTAGATAATGAAATAAAATTGCCTCTGGGTTTTCCCTTTTCCCTATAGTAAATAACATGAAGTAACCTAGTCCATGGCAAGAATAGCAAGCTTTAAGGGCAATCAATGTAAAGTTCAATATATGCATATTTAACAATAATTTATATACATGTGACAGCACAGTGCACATAGTCGAGTAGAAATTTATCTCCAAAGAAGATAAATCTCAGTTTTGCTGCAACTGAAGTCAATTGTAAAATTCCGATTCACATCCCTGAGCTCTGGACGTGTCTTTTGCTGTGTAATTTATCTTCTTATCAGAGCTTTGAAAATAATTTGGGGAGCTTTAAATTTTTGAAGGACAGAAACAAAGTTAGAGGTCCAAAAATAAAAGATTAAAAAGATGATGTCAGCCTGTCAATTGATAAATTGTTCTGCATACCGAAAGAACATGATTCATTTCCACAGTGTAAAGAAGGATCGGGGGAGATAGAGTTGAGATTTACAAAAGGCTTAATGGAACGAATAATATGAATACAGATACATGTTTTAAGTGGAAGGAAACTACCAAATTAATAAAGTAAGATTGTTAGGGCTAACAGCATAAACAGGAAAAAATATTTTCCTATGGGATTATAAAGTAACAATTAATATACATTAACAGCAGTTTGTGAAGCATCATACTTAGCTTTTGTTAGCTCGGTTTTGATAAAGAGGTAGCTTCCAATTATTCTTAATTTAACTAATTGTTGAAGAAAGTGAGGATTTATGTGAAATTAAGGGTTAATGAAAAAATATTCAAATTACTGCAGTAGGCCAGAGGTTTATAAAGTCCTGATCTACTATCTGTCAGTGATACAATGAGCTCTCCATGGAAGGACCCCTGTACCTGCACAGAGTCCCTTTGAAGTCAGTGGAGCTTCTCGTGCACAAAAGAGTTTGCTTACATAGAGCTCCTTGCACGATTGGAGCCTTATCGTCCCTAAAAGTCTTTGAAGAACTGAACAATGAGAAAAACACAAACCACACTTCCTGATTTGTTGAGGAAACTATCTGGACGGATCCATTCTGTTCAGCATATGCTCCCTGAAAAACTTGCCTATTACTTTCAGTATGGTGATGGCTTTCAAGTTCCCTCAGTGCCCTGTGGAACTGAAGCCTTCAATCTCAACTTAGTCTGCAGATATGTATACGTGCATCATTAAAATAAGGGTGGAAGTTAAAGGAAAACTGCTCATTGAACAAATATAACTGGCTATGCCCTCATTTATTATTATTAATAATTATTACCATAGTGTGTAGGAGCCTTAGTCATGCACTAGAACCCCATTATCCTAGGCACTGTGCAAACACAGAACAAAAGACAGTTCCTGCCTCAAAGAGCTTACATTCTAAGTATAAGATGAGAGACAACAGATGGGTTCAAACATCTGGGTGAGTACAAGGAAAGACAGTACTGGTCACCATGACAGACAGTGGTCTCAGCACACCAGCAGCCCTAACTCTTCTCAAGGTTTTTGTAGACATCACAGAAAAGGAGTTTTAAGGCTGAGATTTGAAGGTGGATAATGAGATTGAGAATGTTTACAAGGAGCTCCTCCCAAGTGTGAGGATCAGCATGGGAGAAAGCACCAAGGTGTTTGTTTAAAAAATTAACAAGAGGGTGATGGGGGCTAGCATTATGGACAAATCAGAGGTAGGAATTCACATCCCAGTATTGAACAGGAAATGATAGGTAGGGTGAGGTTAGGCTGTGAAGGGCCTTGAAAGTGAAAGCTAGCAGCTTACATTTGAAGCAACAGAGAGGGGTGAGCCTGTGGAGGGATGCAAAGAGAAGGATGACATGGTATAACAAGGTAAAGCTTCTCCCCAGCTCACAAAAGACTCACTGCCATGCCTATGGTCTGTTTTTTGCAGTGGTATTGTCCATACTAAGGTCAAAACACAAAAACATGTTCCTCATCTCTCCCTGGGCAATAGCTCCCAGAGTTTTTTTAGCTCTTTAGTTCTCAGGTTCCTTGTCTCTCAGGAGACTGTGGCAGTCCAGCTGCCCCTGCTTCCCTGGCTCCCTTCCCAGGGACTCGGGCAGTCCTAGCTCCCTAGGGTTCCCTGTTCCCAGGGAGCTGGAAGTTAGCGACCCAGGCCTACTTTCTCTGCCCTTTGCTGACTGGCTCTCCATCTGCTCACCCACGCTTCCCCTCACTCTGTCTCTCTCCCCTTAAAATCAAGTGCTTTCTTTTAATGCTCAGCTGGGGTCATCTGACCAGTCACAGTTGAATTGGGCCTGCTCCCTTTTAAAAGCCAGTGTCACCCCTCACACATGGTCAAAGTGATAGGCTAGGAAGATGATTTTTGCAGCAGCATTCTACAAGATTGTATTTTTTTTCTAGGCCAAAGAAAAGGATGTTGCAGTAATTGAGACACAAGATATTGAGAGCCTGGACAAGACAGACAGGCGTGAATGTAGGACCTGGATTTGTACTGGTAGGAGGAGGGGAGAGATTGGGATGGAGAGGGGAAGAGGAGCAGATAGAGCTGGTGGCAACTGTAGAGGAGTGAGGATAACAAGAATGGGGAAATGTAGCCAGAGGGAAGGGATGATGCCAAAGATGGGAATGGTGAGAGCCATGGGTGTTTGGCAGATGGACAAGTTTATGGGAGGGAAAGCGGAGTTTGAAAAATTCTGGGCAACTCGAGTGCAGGTTGGAGGGAGAAGGGAACCAGGCTCCAGCAGTGGGAGGATCTGGGTGAATGGAACTCCAGGACAGAAGTGGCTTCTGCGTGCTTGCAATAGAACCCTTGTTAGGAAACTAGAGTGTGTTGCCCAGGCTCCAGCACTGGCAGGATCTGCGGGCAGGAGACACCAGGACAGCAGTGACTCTCTGGTGTTTACATCAGGACCCCTGCTAGGTAGCTGGAGTGCATTGTACCAAGGAGGGGGAAGAAGGCAGCCAGGTGTCTTGATTCAGTTCTGGATGCTACTAAATCTACAATTCAGCATCTCTATTTTTATGAGAACCATGATCTGGCATACAAACCAAAATGGCAGAGAGAACATTTGTTCTTGCAATATTTCCACCACTCCTTCCCTCCTCCACTCGAGCAGCCCCCAATTTCCCTTTTGCCTTCTTATGAAGGGTTCTGTTCAGGCTAGTCCAATTCAGGATGCCAGAACCCTGATTGGATAGGAGACTGGTCTACTCACACTACAAATCCCAGAAGCCCTTAATTCTAGCAAGCAGTTGCAGTAGTAGAGAGCAGAGAAGAAGAATATTCCCAAATGCAACACCATCTCCATCTTTGACTCAAACCTCCCACTTGTCTTGTGTTCAATAAACTTGGTGGCATCCTGACTGTGAACTATTGTCCCCTGCACCAAGCCTGATAGTGGCTTGGGTATGGTTTCTTTTAGGAAGAAGGTGGCTCCCAGCTGGCAGCTAATTAACCACAGTTCAATCTATTTAGTTGCAGCACCTTAAAGAGGAGTTGGGTTATGTGTATCAGAGACAGACAAAGATATGGGTTTTGCTGATCAGAAACAGAACTGGCAGGGGATGACAATTCCGTTTTGTGGCAACTTTTGAAGTTTCAAAATTTATTTTCATTCCAATTTGGAATGAAAATAAAATCTGTTGAATATTTTTTGGGAAAACAGAATTCTGTAAAAATGTTCATTTTGGGATCAAACTCCGAGATTTTTGATTCAGGGAAGGGTGTTTGTAAGTGAATTTTTTATCTCTGATTATTGAGAATCAGGCAGACCAGGAACTTGAAACTCAGTCTTCTACACCCCAGGCTAGTGCCCTAAACACAAGGCTATAAAGTGTCTGTGTGTGTGTGTGAGACCCACTCTTCCCAACAGAAACCTTATGTACCCCAACATGTATTCACTAAAGATTTTGGCTTTGATGACATTTCATTTCAGTGAAAATGTTCTAACCAGCTCTAAATAGAAAAGAAAGGGAGCTTTGGTGAAGACTGACTCTGTCTGCCTGTTTATTTTGTCATATACTGATGTAAAGCTATGCAGCAGGAACTATCTTTTGCCAAGTTTTTTGTTATTTAGTTAAACAAGAAATCCTGCAATAAACCCCAAATCTCAGACTGGCTATTTTTATGTTAAAATCCGGGCCTGCTGTGAACTGTCTCAGCTATTTAACTCCTCTCTAGCCACCACTGACCTACATCATCACCCAACTAGTGCTCTGATCTATCAGCACGATGGCCACCTGGCACATAATTTTAAGGTGACTTTTTTCCAACACATAGCACACACTGTACTGTTCTGCAAACACATATTATAAAATTTGGATCTAGCTGTATTCAGTAAGCATTATATTATAGTATATGTTCTGTAAGTGGCTTCAGCCCCCTAATATTCTCTCTCGAGATGACACAACAATTCTCCTTTATATATCAATGGAGATTACAGAATATAATCAGAAATGCCACACTGCTATTTCTTAATGGAGCTATGTGCTGGCATATATAACAGCCTTGAATGTATGAGGGCTTTTTGCTACTCCCACAAAAATAAGTGGATTAAAATTCATTTTTGTAGGGGGCTTTAACATATAAAAGAGCACTAGGTCTGAATAACATTTATATCACCATAATTAATGCTATTAATTAAATCATTCACAAACAATATCTAAAATTTCAAGAAATTTGAGTGGCTTTTGCAAACAGCTTCGTGGTAATTTTCAAAATAAAATTTTATTTCAGTGCAAAGATCAAAAATGTTAAACAATTCAGCTTATTCATTTCTGTATTTTGCAAATATCTTATTTACTACCAGATAAAGGTGTTTGAAGTTTCATTAATATAAATCAACAGTGACATCCAGTGGGAGAGGAAACTAACCCAGTTTCTGATACATTCTCGTAAAATATCATCTGTCCTATACATTGTATATGGGTATATAGACGATTAGTTGTCTTTTATTTTTACTTCCTAAAAATCAAGTGGGCATTAGTTAGTGATGTCCTAAACTATACGCTATTATTAAAATGAACTCGTGTTCATTTCTTATTACATAGATCCTGAACAACTTTAAGTACTTCAGAACTAGCATTGCCATATGTTATTAGCCAATATAGATCATTGCTATCCACTCTCAAAATTAGGCAAGTGATTTAATGCTGCTGAAACCTGCATTGCTAATAAACAGATCACTTTATGATAAGATGATATGTCAAGCAGATATTTACTGAGCACATGGCAGCAGGAATTCTTGAAGGAGTTTGCATTTGATCTGACTTTGAAAATCCCGATTTAGCACTGGTTAACATTTTCCACCAGATTCTTTAATACAGTACTTTGACATGCATATTCTAAATTGTTGTGGCATGTTTTGCAATAGTCTGTTTGAAGTCTCCCACAAAACGTCTCTTAAAATATTAATAAATAACCTCTAATGTATATATTTTAAAGTTTATATACTCTCATTCTTTAGGAATACTGTAAATACATTATTAAAAGGGGACAAGATTTCTTCAAATAAGAGTTTAAAGTCAAGCTCTTTACTCCATATTAAGCACCATCCGGATTTTAAAAAATGCTAAACGCCCAGCAGCTCCCAATTGAAGACAATGAACACAATTTTCAATATAGCCATTCAATTAGACACAGTGTCCTAGGTCACTTAGACACTTTTGAAAATTTTACACAACTGTGCAACAGTTAAGGTATGCCATCACATTTATTTGAGGTCAGTGAGAACTGGTTGGTGCTCATTAATTGTGAAATTCAGGCAAGGGACTAATTATGGATTTAAGAACCTATTTTTTTTCTTATTTTTGGAAAAAAATTGGCCCTGGCTCTGTTTAATAGAACTGATTCTGCGTAGCATTCCTCATATCTGTAATCCTTTGTCACACACATAATCCCATTGACTTCAGTAAGAGTTACTCAAGTAACCAGTAATGGCAGGATCAGGCACTATAGTAGAAGCTATTTTGACAGAAAGTGAATCATATTGCTTGCACATGTGTGGTGGGGCTAGGGTGACCAGATAGCAAGTGTGAAAAATCGGGACAGGGGGTGGGGGGTAATAGGAGCCTATATAAGAAAAAGCCCCAAATACAAGGACTATCCTTATAAAATCGGGACATCTGGTCACCCTAGGTGGGGCGGCTGCTCCACACAGGCAGAAGAAGGGTTAAAGCAGCCTTTTCAGAAGAGCCAGCCAATAGGGAGAAGGCTTAGTGGAGCAGCCAGTCAGGGCCAGGCTGGCCCATATAAGAAGGGCTGCTGAGCAGAACAGAGGCAGTCTCTCCCTGGAAGCCAAAGGAGGAGGAATGGTTGCCCTGTGGCAGGGTTGAGAGAGATAGCACAATGGACAGATTAGTGCTGGGCAGGGTCAGGGGAGCAAGAGGGAGCACCAGCCTGACAGCTGCGGGACTGAGGCCCTGATACAAGGGCAGAGAAGGTGCTAGGGCTGCAGGGAAGTGACCCAGGGAAACAGATGGCAGAGTAGGAGGAGGAACAGTATGTGGCTGCTGGCTATAGGGTCCCTCGGCTGGGACCCAGATAAGCAGGTGGGCCTGGATCCCCCGTCCCCTTTTGCCCTCTCCCCCACGTTCCACCGAGGGGAGTGGCCAGCGCATGGACTGTAGTTTGCTACTGAGGTGAGTGGCTAGACTGGAGACTGAAGTTTGCCACCGAGGCAAATGGCTGGACTGAGGACTGTTGGGTTCCCTGGAAGGGGGTAGAGAACCGAGTGGGACACAGCTGGAGGGCTGTGTCCATAAGAGGATGCTGCGGTCCGGAGAGCAACATGGGTCCTAGAGGTGGAGGCGAGAGTGATGACTTGCAATACACCACTAGACGAGCGCGCTCTGGTGAAATGAGAGCTAATTCCCAGGACAGACAGCAGGGGGTGCCATGGTGGTGTGTCCAGCCCCATTACATGTGATGGAGAATGCGAGCATGCAGTCACCCTGATACAAGGGGAAGCTAGGAGACTGTGGGGACTACTGCCTGCTTGAGAGACTGACAGACAATAGAGGTGGAGAAATGGAGTTGGACTACTTGAGAGACTGTGTGGCCTGACTAGCAGAGCAGTAGATGTATAAGCTTAAGCTGTGGTGATAAAGCATCCATAGATGCTATAGAGAGCGAATAGAGAAGCAAGGCCCCAAGTTCAGGAGGCCAGAAGCCCAAGTAGGGCAATGTTATGCCTGTGGGCAGAGGGGCCACTTTAAGAGGGAGTGCCCCTACTGGAAAAAGGGACAGTGAAGGAGAGAATACCCCTACCAGGGTGGGGAACAGAGTGCTTCCAGTGCCATAATGAGGGTCACATAAGAACATAAGAACGGCCGTACCGAGTCAGACCAAAGGTCCATCTAGCCCAGTATCTGTCTACTGACAGGCCATTGCCAGGTGCCCCAGAGGGAGTGAACCTAACAGGAAATGATCAAGTGATCTCTCTCCTGCCGTCCATCTCCATCCTCTGACAAACAGAGGCTAGGGACACCATTCCTTATGGACTTAACCACCATGAATTTATCCAGTTCTCTTTTAAATGCTGTTATAGTCCTAGCCTTCACAACCTCCCCAGGTAAGGAGTTCTACAAGTTGACTGTGCGCTGCGTGAAGAAGAACTTCTTTTTATTTGTTTTAAACCTGCTGCCTATTAATTTCATTTGGTGACCCCTAGTTCTTGTATTATGGGAATAAGAGGCATTGCCCCCAGAGGAGGAAGGTGTTGATGTCTGAGAAACAGGTTTGGTTGGAGATTAACCAGAGCAAAGGGGCAGTGATGACTGAGGTCTGGGTGGAAATCTATCTCCCACACCCAGTAGTGGGAGGTAGGGAGGAGGTAAAGCAATTGGGGAACCCACTTAGGAGAAGCCCAGGCTATGGTGGGAACCCAGACCCTAGAGGACAGAAGAAGGTTGCTCCTGTTAGTGAAGAGCCTGCAGCAGGACAGAGACACCTGCGGGCCCAGCTGTGAGGGAAGATACACACACATACACACACACACACACACACACACACACACACACACACACATACACAAGTGTGTGGTCTTAAAGGGGAGGGTGTATGGGAGGAAGATGCCCCACACAGGCAGAAGAAGGGTTAAAGCAGCCGGGAGAGGCTGTGCAAAACCCAGATAATTAGAAGAGGGCTTATTGAGCCAGCCAATAGGGCTTAGTGGAGCAGCCAATCAGGACCAGGCAGCTAAGCAGAAGAGAGGTAGTCTTGCCTTGGAAGCGAAGGGAGGAGGACTGGCTGCCCTGTAGGAGCGTTGAGAGAGATAGCACCATGGCCAGAGCATGCTGGGCAGGGTCAGAAGAGCAAGCAGGAGCTCCAGCCTGTTGGCTGCCAGACTGAGGCCCTGATAAAAGGGCAGAGAAAGTGCTAGGGCTGTGGGGAAGTGGCCCAGGGAAGGAGACAGCAGGGTAGGAGGAGGGCAGTATGTGGCTGCCGGCTATAGGGTCCCTGGGCTGGGACCCAGAGTAGCGGGTGGGCCTGGGCACCCCTCATGCCCCTCCCCACTTGCCACCGAGGGGAGTGGCCGATGCATGGACTGCAGTTTGCCACTGAGGCAAGTGACTGTACTGAGGACTGTTGAGTCCCCCGGAATGGGGGAGAGAACCGAGTGGGACCCTTCGGCCGTGTCCAGGGTTACCACAATCTGGGGAGCAACATGGGTCCTAGAGGTGGAGACGAGAGGGATGATGGGAAAGACACCACTAGACAAAGGCACTCTGGCGAAACAAGAGCTAATTCCCACGACAGCCAGCGGGAAGCACCGCAGTGGTGATTCTTGTCCCGTTACAAGATAGTACCTATTGTCCCTCAAATAACGGATTTTTATATTATAATACTTTAGTATAAATAAGTAATGTAAATATATAAACACAACTAAGAATTTTTAATAATTTTTAAAGCAAACACTTTTTGTATAAGCAAGAGTCACTGCATGCTGCCTCCAAATGTCATAAAAGGAACCGGTAATACAGGAAGTAATGACAGGGTTCTATATGGACATTAGTGAAGAAATTACTGTAACTGTAAATTAGTATAAAGTTTGAAAATGTCAGAGAACGATCTGGGAATACAGGAATTATTGAATGAGGTCAGGATGGAAATGAGTAAATAAATTAGTGCAAGTTTCTAAAAATGAAATGTAAAAAAATGCTATCCACCTGCCTTAATGGGTGGGGAAACTTAATAGGGCTAGAGGTGAAGGGAGACAGTCCCAGCAGCAAGGGTAAGATAGCTTCTCCTTCCCTTGGAACTTTTGACACCCGTTGGCCAGCTGATTGGCCAGCACTCCCCTGGGGAAAAGATTGGGCCCAGACTAGGAAGGAGTCTAGTCTGTAAAATAAGCTTATTGGAACATCTCTAATGGTGAGATTTTACCTATCAACAGTTTCTTAATGTATTAGGTTTAGACTTGCATGTTTTTGCTTTATTTTGCTTGGTGACTGACTTTGTCCTGTCTGTTATTATTACTTAAATCCTACTTTTCATACTTTTGTTTATTAATTAACCCAGAGTAAGTGATTAATATCTGGGGGAGCAAACAGCTGTGCATACCTCTCTATCAGTGTTATAGAGGGCAGAAAATTTATGTGTTTACCCTGCATAAGCTTTATACAGAGTAAAACAGATTTATTTGGGGTTTGGATCCCATTGAGAATTGGGTGTCTGGGTGCTGGAGATAGGTGACCTGCTGAGCACTTTTTGGTTAAAGTCCTCAGCTTTGGGGGAATTGACCAGACCTGGCTCTGTGTTGCAACAGACTAGCATGTCTGGCTCAACAAGTCAGGGTTCTGGAGTCCCAAGCTGACAGGGAAAACGAGCTCAGAGGAATTCGAGCACATCAGGTTACAGTCACAAGGGGGTCTCTATGACCGAACATGTCACAGAATGCACATTGCCTAAACTGAAGTCCATGTGAGCAGCTTTTTACCTATTGGTTGGTAGTGTCCAGGCAAAGACACAAGATTGTACATTTTTGCAACTAATATTCTAGTCTATATCTGTGTTTAGTCTGGAGCTGGACCTGTACAGTAACAGATCACTGGAGTGCAACATAGCTGTTTTGTTGGCTTCTAAGCTAGTTGTTTTGAACTCTCACTTGCACTGTTATTTCTGTGTTTAATGAAAGTTAAGGTTTCTATTAAAGGAATCCAAGAGGATGCTTCTAGAGCAGGGATAGGCAACCTTAGGCACGTGGCATACCTCAGGTTTGGCTGATCGTGGCTCCCACTGGCCGCGGTTCGCTGCTCCAGGCCAATGGGGGCTGCGGGAAGCAGTGCGGACCGAGGGATGTGCTGGCCGCCGCTTCCTGCTGCAATCGGCTGAACTTGTGGACTCAGCAAGTAAACAAATCGTCCTGTGCCAAAGGTTGCCGATCCCTGTTCTAGAGAAACATGACAAGGATTTCATGTCTGTCCACTAGAAAAAAAAAGTAGGACATGGAGATAGACCTTTAATTTTTCTAACTGTATGGAAGAGATCTTATGAGATATCCCTCAGTCCTTGACATATTTATTCACGTCAGATGACAATTATTGGCAAATACTGATTTCTTTTTTCTGGCAACCAACACATGTTAATTAGTTCATAGACTAGTTCCTTCTCCCATTGAACTCAACGGCAAAGCTTGTAAGCTTCTGAGGTCTCCACTGATATATCCAAGCCTCTTTCATAAGAACAAAAGAATGGCCCTACTAGGTCAGATCAAAGGTCCATCTAGCCCAGTATCCTGTCTTCCGACAGTGGCCAGTGCCAGGTGCCCCAGAGGGAATGAACAGAACAGGTAATCATCAAGTGATCCATCGCCTGTCGCTCATTCCCAGCTTCTGGCAAACAGAGGCCAGGGACACCATTCCTGCCCATCCTCCATGAATTTATCTAGTTCTTTTTGGAACCCTGTTATGGTCTTGGCTTTCACAACATTCTCTGGCAAGGAGTTCCACCGGTTGACTGTGTGTTGTGTGAAGAAATACTTCCTTTTGTTTGTTTTAAACCTGTTGCCTATTAATTTCATTTGGTGACCCCTAGTTCTTATGTTATGAGAAGGAGTAAACAACACTTTCTTATCTACTTTCTCTACACCAGTCATGATTTTATAGACCTCAATCATATCTGCCCTTAGCCGTTTATTTTCCAAATTGAAAAGTCCCAGTCTTATTAATCTCTCCTTATACAGAAGCCATTCTGTACCCCTATTCATTTTTGTTGCCCATTTCTGAACCTTTTCCAATTCCAATATATCTTTTTTGAGATGGGGAGACCACCTCTGCACAAAGTATTCAAGATGTGGATATACCATGGATTTATCTCAGGGTTTCTCAAACAGTGGTCACCACTTGTGTAGGGAAAGCCCCTGGCAGGCCGGGCTGGTCTGTTTACCTGCCCTGTCCGCAGGTCCGGCCAATCGCAGCTCCCACTGGCCGCGGATCGCTGCTCCGGGCCAATGGTAGCTAGAAGCAGCGCGGGCCGAGGGACATACTGTCTGTCGCTTCCAGCAGCTCCCATTGGCCCGGAGCAATGATCTGCGGCCAGTGGGAGCCGCGATTGGCCGGACCTGTGGATAGGGAAGGTAAACAAACCGACCCGGCCCATCAGGGGTTTTCACTACACAATGAGCAACCCCAGTTTGAGAAACCAGTTATCAATCCATGAGTGCCCCTTTCCTCTTATCCCATGTCAGCATACTTTGCGTAAGAGCCTTTGGTGAGGGACCTTGTCAAAGGTTTTCTCAAAATCTTACACTATATCCACTAGATCCCCTTGTTTCACATTCTTGTTGACCCCCTCAAAGAATTCTGGTAGATTGGTAAGGTATGATTTCCCTTTATTAAAACCACATTGACTCTTCCTCAACAAATTATGTTCATCTATATGTCTGACAATATTGTTCTTTATTATAGTTTCAATCAGTTTGCCCGGTACCGAAGTCAGGCTTATAGGCCTGTAATTGCCGGGATCACCTCTGGAGCCCTTTGTAAAAATGTGCATCACATTAGCTATCTATCTCCAGTCACCTAGTACAGAAGCTGATTTAAATGATGAGTTACAGACTACAGTTAGTAGTTCTGCAATTTCACATTTGAGTTCCTTCAGAACTCTTGGGTGAATATCATCTGGTCCTATTGACTTATTGTTGTTTAATTTATCAATTTTTCCAAAACCTTCTCTAATCATACCTCAATCTGGGACAGTTCCTCAAATCTGTCACATAAAAAGTATGGCTCAGGTTTGGGAATCTTCCTCACATCCTCAGCCATGAAGACTGATGCAAAGAATTAATTTAATTTTTCTGCAATGGTCTTATCATCCTTGAGTGCTTCTTCAGCACCTCGATTGTCCAGTGGCCCCACTAGTTGTTTAGCAGGCTTCCTGCTTCTGATGTACTTAAAAAATATTGCTATTACTTTTTCTTTTTGCTGCCTCAGCACAGACCAAAGACCAAATGGATAAGGAGAGGTAACTACTCTCACACCCTTAGATGTGGTTGCTTCAGGTCAGGGATGAGACTGTGTGGGAGCTTACTCTGATGTTGTGTGTACTGTGTCTCTTCTGCACCTGTATATAAGAAACTCTCTCTCCCCCAGGGTTATCAAATTTGTACCTAACACTATAACAAAATTTCCCTTTTTAAAAAAAAACAGATTTCCACAATTTCCCCCGACTATTTACATTGACCCAAGGCAACTCTCAATTATACAAAATACTTAAGAATTAAAATGTTTCACAGACCCTCAAATGTGATTTTTTTTACCAGTTATGAGAATATTTTCCCAAAGACCTATTCAAAATAATGTAACAAGACATTGCACATCAATGTAAGAACTTAAAAATAAAAAGTTGATGAAGGACCATTGCTTTTTAGTACCACTAACATACTACACTTGCTGCTAAAAAGGTGCATCACAATTTATGGTCTTCTGGTTTAAGACACCGTAACATCAAGATCTATCTGGTAACAGTTTTTGTGAAATCACATCTAAATAATTTAGTGAAGCACAAAGGGCACAGTCTCTCCAGGTGCTGATCATTGTGGCGCCATTCCATCAAAACACATGGTTAACTCTGAGCACATAAGAAAGTGCATTGCTGGATTAGAGCTGCGGTACTTAGCACTTTGCAGGATCCAGCTCAAAGAGGTCAGATGTAGTGGACTCTATTTAATTCTTTCTTGGTCCTTCTTCAAAAATAAAATAAACTGAAATAAACCTCATGTTGAAGTCAGTTGCAAGTTTGACTTAGTAAGGTCTGGAAAATGCTCACTTCATTTATATATGGGACTTATGGGACTTATATGCAACTGACTTCAACAGAAGAGTTTTGTTTGTTTGTTTGTTTGTTTGTTTGTTTTTGTTTTTGGAAGAAGGACTAAGTAAAAATTAAGTAAAGACTCCAGTACATTTGCTCCTTTGGTAGAGAAAATTTCACTCTAGGTTATTTGTCAACCAGAGTATTATCTCAGAGATGCACAGTGTCAGTTGGTATCTATCCAAATTATCAAGGATTACTGTAACATTATCTCTCTCTTTTTTAATTCTGTTTTGTACAAAAAGGCTTATCCCAAACATTCTGATATTCAGAGCAGGCTGCACGTTTGTCAAACATCTGTCAACTCTCTAATTCAGCATGAATATTATATATATATATATTTATTATGACATTGCTGTTCAGCTGGGTCATCTTGTTATATTAACTTACTTTTAAAATATGCCTGTTACCCTGACAAAGACCTTGAAGAAGAACATCTACCTTATAAAAGCTTCTTACAAAGGTGAATTAAACAAGTGTTTTATTGCTTAGGTTATGTTACAGTATCCTTGATAATTTGGATGGATACCAACTGACACAGTGAATCTCTGAGATAATAATCTAGTTGACAAATAACCTCAGTGCAGGTTTGTTCTACCAAAGGGGCAAATCTACTGTGGTCTTTACTTAATTCTTACTTGATCCTTCCTCAAAACAAAACCTTCTGTTTGAAGTCAGTTGCAAGTTTGACTAAGGTCTGGAAAATTCTCACTTCACTTGCAAAGTGTCTTTGATGGGTCAGAGAGCAATGGGAAATGTCCCCCCACCCCTCCCCGAAGTGAGTGGGAGATCTCAGACGAGCAACAGCAGCATTGTTATACATTTTTCTTCCAATCCCCCCTCTCAATAGCCTGCAGCATGTGTATATGGAATCAGGAAAAGGTTCTGCTTCTTTCTTGTTTTTCCTCCTCCTTCCCTGAACTGCAGGGTTGGGGAATGGTGGGTCCAGTGTACCATCTGGTATTGGAACCTCTTCTGTCACTACTGCTCCCATTGGACTGTGTGGGACATGACAGGGTGGCTGATTGGCCATGCTGGGACTTTAGTTTGCAGTGGACGAGTAGCCATTTCTTAGTTCACAGTGTACGAAAACATTGGTAACATTCAAAAGCTCCAGGGTAGATCCCATACAATCAATCACTAGTCACAGCTTAAAGGATATAGTCCATACATTCCTCAAGTTTTTTTAGTAGAGGAAGCAAGGCAATGCTGTTTAAAGCAGACTTCCTGGTGGCCTTTTTGGAGATTTTTAGGGTGAAAAGGTTAGTTTCTGGATCAAAGACGAATGAGCCAGGCAGAGCACTAGTCACTGGAGACTTTCAATGGGAACAAAGTCAACTGTCGAAAACAGATCAACTCAGCTGCACTACCAAGATTTTGCTAAATGAGAGCAGGAAAGTGGGCATTTGTACCATTCAGGCATTAAAAACATTCATCACAGTTCAGTCTATGGGCCATGAGCAATCCCATGGAGATGGAATTTTTTTAACCAGGTATCAGTTCACAGCACTGTTGAAGAAAGGAATTGAGTTTCTTCGTATGTCTTCAGAGGATTTTGGCTGTCATGGATTTAGAATAGGGGCAGCTACAACAGCTGCTGCAGTGTTAGGAAAGGAAGCAGACAAGACACAGTCCACTGGACACTGGCCATCACATTGCTTTAGATCCTACACTGGGCCTCCCCAAGGGTATAATATTTGATTTAAACTTTCACTGTTAAATTGATTGTTGTTTGTTCTGTTTCAGGACTGAGCAGAAAGCCCCCACTTATGGATAGTTGGATATGTGGGTAGAGTATTTTTCACTGGACTGCAAAAAGGCATCTGACAAACATAGTCCAACTAGGCTACCTCAGTTTGGCTGCCTGCCTGAGTCGGCACAAAAGGAGAGCCATGCTGAGAAACAAGCTAGTGCCCCTCATCTGTTCTTTGGTGGGCTGTTCTCATTCTCTTCAGGTGATCACTATTCAGTTATTCAAGATTGTTTTATACTCTCAGTTGTATTACCCAGATTGTAAACTCTCTTGGGCAGGGACTGTTTTTTTCTTCTTCTATCTTGGTACAGCACCTAGCACAATGAGATCCTGGTCCATAACTGAAGCTGCTAGGTGCCACAATAAAACAAATAAATAATGCCATAGCTTAAGTTATAACAGTCCCATGTCTTTTCAATGTAGTATTTCTGAGGATATGTGTACTGCTTCTTTGTGTTATGGAAAGGCAGAGATGATACAGTTGGAGAAAATTGTAGTCTGGTAATATGTGGTTAGAAAAGAGACAAGAAGGAGGAAAGAAACTGTTCTACATAATAATGAACAGCATAGCACAGGTAAATCATTCACCCTTATTTACCCTTTCTCATATTCCAGTGGAACTGGAAGGTAACTAATTTAAACTGAGGAAAAGAAGTATTTTTTTATAACACAGTACATAATTCTTACCTGTGAAACTCACTGCCACAAAATATCACAGAGGTCAAGAGCTCGGTACTGTATATGGATAATGAGAAGAACATTCACAGTAAAATTAGATGGAAAGATTGTGTTTACTTTAATAAGGGCTAGAAACCCATTCCCTATGAGTAAATAATAATACTATAACTGTCCATGACTGAGTCTCTTGCTCCTTCCTCTGAAGCATCGCATACTGGCCACTACCAGAGAAAGGATGTTAGATCATAGGGGCTAATGCCCTGATCCAGTATAACAATTTCTATGGTCTTATATAACTCACATGTTGCAACTTCTGTTCAAATTGTTCAAACTACCTATTTTCTAAGGACCATCTTTTATCACAGCCCTAGCTACATCTTTTGGGTTTCTCAATTCCTGTTGCATATTTGATTTTATGCTTTTACATCAGCTTCCAGCTAAGGTTTTTTTTCTAAATTCAGCATCCAGTCTGAGGAATATAAATCTATTTTCGCTGCTAAAGCTTGAAATCACCTGAAGTATCACTTCCAGGAACTCTGCAGGCTTCTCTAATGGGAGAATCCCTTCAGATGGTGTTAAATCACTGACTTGATTTGTTTCTTCTTGCCACACAGAAAATCCTTATGCTGGAGGGTTTGGGTAACTGATGCCAGCAACCATCTCTAAGTGCCTGTCCCCAACTGCATGCAGAGATGGTGGCCAAAAATTTCTCCACTGAGCAGCTAATCTGTCAGCTAATCTGTCCAGCACTTTTAGTATCTCTCAAGAGATATTTCTCAGACCAAAAAAAAAACAAAAACAAAAAAAACTAATAAACAAAATATAATCACCAGAGAAAAGCAAAGCATCAGAAATTACGGTGCCAGAACATATTACACTTACATGGGCCAATGGCACAAAGTAGAAGTGGAACTTGCAAATGTTCTATTATTACAGCTGTGAAGCTGGAGGTGTGAACTTGAGGTAAATTTCAGTTAAAACATTTCAAGAATGAGATTACTAATATATATAGCATAGCACAGGTAAATCATTCAACTATATATATATATATAGTTTTCTCCAAGTTGCAAATGAATAAATAAATACATAGATCTTCCAACTGTTTTGTTAAGAAGAACTAATGCCTTCATATGTTGAAGCAAAGATATAAAATTTGGCAGCAGGTGCTATAGTATCAGAGATGAGCCTTTTGCCTTTTCCATGAAAATCTATCCAAATTTGGGCAAATTATAAGCTTTGGAAAAATCTCTATTTTCACATGCTCCATAGAGACTTGTTAACGATTGGTAGCTAAATCCTTTGAGGATTCTGTATACCACTGAACATACTCCAGCTCATGGATGTAGGGACTGAGCAGGACTTTCCCTGCAATTGTTCCGATCATTTCTGAGGTCTGCTTTGCTTCCCAAAACACTGTTGCATGGAAGATTATCATAATGCATATGTGCAAGGGGACTACAATTCAGGCATTCCTAACTTTCGTGTGCTTGATTTTTCACCTTTTTTTTTAAATGTAGGGGTTTTTTGGTTTTGTTTTAAAAAAGCCATTTGTAAAAGAATGCACTAGGGCTGGAGAGGACTGAATGTGAAAAATATAGACAGCATTATACTGCTACTGGAATCTGTCCCTAAAGTCAGTATCACCTGCCACAGGAGGATCTTCCCAATCTAGGAAGATCCTCTGGTGGTGTACGGCGAGCATAGCAGATCTTTCCCCTCATCTGGCGGATAGCGGAGAGGACATGGCTAAGACTTCATTATCTTACACATTTTTGGCTACAGTATCAGTCCCTTAGGACTACTGTCAACCTTCTGGTTATTAGTATTCCAGGGCTCTGGCCTAATACACAAACAACCGAGGAACAGGGAAGCATAAAAGTCAGTTTCACAACTCCCACTTGAGCTGCGCTGTGTGCATCTCAGTCATAGCTGAGGTTCTGGTCTGGCCCATGATATTTATCTTATTTTTTTCCTTATTACAGTATAACCAAATGGAGACTTATAGAAGCATATCAACAAACGTACCAGTTACTATATCACCACTCAGATCTGACACTGCTGCAATATGAATGCATAACTGATAGTGCAGATGTTAATTATCATCAACAGCTAAAAATATCCTGCTTATTAAAATACCACTGCCCTTTATTTGGAGCATGCTAATTTTTTTTTGTAACATATGGAACATTTTTTAAAATTATAATCATCCTACATCAAAAAATGACTTGGAAACCCCATATATAAACTGTAATTTCAAAAAGTATTAGAATAGATGAGTACAATGGTTAATAATGGAATTCTAATTTTAAAAGCCCATTTGTGGTAAGTATATCATTATTACTCCACAATCTAAAAATTAAAATATATTTTAAGTTATCTCTTACTAATTTGCATTTAAAATTAGATAATACACTATGCATAGTTAACACAGATGAACATATTTAACCTCTATATACTCAATGTGTTTTGCAGCTGCCTAATCAAAACATGTTCCAGATATATAATTAAATACAATTATAAAATAATTAAATAGCTGTATTTATTATACATTGATAACAACAGAAGCCTGTGTGGCCTATCAACAACTACAAAACATATCCATACCTAAATGAGAATCTGATGTTTATTACTCTCTGAAATAGCAATTATTGAAGAAGATTAACTTAATAGAAAATCATCTGCTCAGCATATTAATAAATAAAAATAATCAGCTAGCACTGCAATAGGATATGCCTTTTTCTAAATAGATGCCCTTTAGAAATTTTCTATTCTCCAGACATATACAGGAGGCTCAAAATGACTAATGTAAATGTGGTGAAATTCAAAGCACAACAGTGCCCAGTTATTCTGGGGTGGGGGGGTGGAATCCTGTTTAGTTTAATAGAAACCTTTCAAGGCTGGACTGTTTTTAACACATAGTATAAAAAACGGAATTCAAGGGACAAACTTTGCATATGATTCATATATATATATATGGTACAAAATGTGTTTGTACCATATATATATCAACTCTCATATAATCCCATTAAAGTCAATGGGATTTCATTAAGAATGAATTTGACCCCCAGAATTTACAGAATATAACAGGATTACCAGTGCACTTGATGGGAAGGGTCAAGACAAATATCATTTTACACGAATCTACATTATGGGTAAAAGCTCCCGTGTTAAGATCCACATCTACCATGATGTCAGCAAGAAATTAGCACTATTTATGGCATGCAGGATAGACAATTTAGGGCCAGTAGGTATTTGCTATTTGAAGAAAAGGCATCCATTCTGAAAGTATTTATACATCTCTAACTCTTATCTATTTATTGCAATTGATCCTGCAATCAGATCCATGCAGGAACCTTTGCTCCCTCAAAAAGCCCCGTTGACTTTATAATTTGTGACTTCCTCCTTGCTGTGAGGGGAAGCAAAATCTTTCAGATATATTTGGGAATTGGTCCTGCTTTGAGCAGGGGGTTGGACTAGATGACCTCCTGAGGTCCCTTCCATGAGTCTATGTGCAAATTACTTCCACCTACTTGGTAAAGGCCAGCCCACCTGCATGTTAGAGAGCCCAATAGCAGCTGCTCTCCTTTCTAACCCCCTACCCCATGTAGCCTACACAGGAGAGTACAGGGGCTCTTTATACCCATGCACAGGCGCGTAATAAGGTTCACAATTGAGCGCTGTATGTGTTTATACATTGCCTAGCACAATGGAGGCCCAGTCTCAGTTTGGGCCTGTAAGTGTTACTGTAATGCAGCAAAATTACTAATAATATTTGTATTTCATTAGCTAACAGAGGGTCCAAGCAAATGGGAATAGTAATCACTGCCAGAACTCCTGCATGTAGTTTTGGACCCTCTGGCTTGTACAGAGCCACTCTGAGCATGTACAGGTGGTACACAGACACTATTATTCAGGTCGTCTGTCCACCCACTAGGCACAGGGATAAAGTAGCACTTTACAGTACGACCTATTCTGATGGATTTCTTTTCCTCTCCTTCTGTAACTTATAGAATGTATTAATTACGGGATTTACCTATTTACTCTTTATGTGCACTTTTGCCTTTATTTTAAAAACACTCTGCTGAAGCACCCCATTGTTAAAGAAAATTTAGTTAGCTTCACATCGTTGCTTAAACTGATCAAAAATGCAAAATGGATTGGGGTAGCACTGTATAGATTAGGAGTCTAGGCCATACCCCTTACGGGGTCTTGTCAAGGTTAGTAACAACCAAAATGTATTTCAGTTATTTTCTGATGCCTTTTCTGTAGCCTTTGTGCATTCCCTAGAGCAATATCTTCTGCCATCATAAAACCAGATACTTTGTTTGCAGTCCCTATAGATGGGAATACGGAGCTAACCTATCATCTCACCACTGGTTGTTCTTGCAAATCAGCTTTGGGCAAGCGTGTCCTGTCCCTGCCCAAGCTCTGTCTACTGAGTTGGCAGAGGACTGCAGCGTTTAGAGAAGCAATACATTTAATTTAAAAAGGAAAAGAAGTGAAAAGTGCAAAAATGGTGGCCTGATCCTTTCAAGTCATTGGGAATTTTTCCATTGATTTCAGCATGCTTTGAATCAGGTCCCTGGGACAGCTGGAAATGCTGGATGTCCAAATGTGAAAAACCATCTATGAATAACACAAGATTTCTTTTTTTCCTAATACCACAATCCATTTATGTGGGAGTGGGGTGGGAAGAGGGTGGTGACAGGGGAAGAGAGAGAGGCAGGAGGGAGTGCATTCTATTTTTGATCATTTTTATTGCTTCTACTAGTTTTTCATGTAAAACAGCATCCCTCCAAGTTTGCGTCTTCTGAAGACAGAAGGCCATGCACATGTTGGAATATAGTTGAAAGGTGACAAGTTTAAACAGTCCTCGTTGCCAGTGACCAACTTTTACCTAAATAGAAAAAGCTAAAGGAATTACATACTAAACTGGAGAGGGTGAGGCATGAGAATGAAAACATCTGGGGATTTGTTCTTATTTTAATAGATATATTGCTAAAATGGGATTTATTAAGTGTGTCTGTTTAAAAGTAAGTGGTTTGAATTTCTCAGGATTCATTCTCTTCTCACTGACTCTGGTATAAATCAGGAGTAACTCCACTGATGTTGCTGGAGTTATGTTAGTTTAAAACCTGTGTAAGTGAGTGTAGAATAAAATCGGGTGTCTTTGATTTGTCTGTCACCATTTTTTAAACAATCCCATGAGTAGGATTCCAGCTGAGATGAAACTCCTCAGTCCCTTGGGGCAAATAAAAATTGGTACCAGTGAACAGAGGGTGGCTGTTTTATTTATATCAAACAGGAAGAGAAACCTGTGTAATGAGAACTTTCTAAAAATAATTCCACTTTCTCATGTTATCTCCAGAAGCTTTAAAAAAAAAAAGCCTTATCTAAAGGATTGCACAAAGGCTATCAAGATTTCCCTGAGCTTGGCAAAAGTGACTGTTAAATCCAGGGACATGTGGAAGTTACTATGTCCTAGAGACAAAATCCAATCAACTGCAATCAATCCTTTCAATTGTGTAATAAAGTGTTGAGAAGATGCTTTGCCATTTGAAAGTGACATTGTTTTCCATTAAATAATGAAGCAGTTATTGTCACAGTAAACCAATGTCAAATAACTGTGAGTAAGGACAATGCTTCATCTATCATTATTTTTAGTTACTGCATTTTACAGTTTTGAATGGCTCAGTACGGTGGACAACATTATACATAAACCACAGCACTTGTAATGTTGCAAAAGATTTACTTTGGAGATGAGAAAATGATTTACCCTGCTATCATGTTCATTTGCATTTTCATATTTCATAAATGATTAAATGGTTACCAAAATTCCCCTCTTTAAAAAAAAAAAAAAGCTGTCCTTAAGGGATAGGTGAAAACTCCGGAATATACAGTGTGGCACACAAGGGAACAATTACAAGTTAAATGAGACTGAAAAGCTCTGAAGGTATGAGGGATATCAGTACTTTGGTGATTTCCCTGGGAGCCCATAAGAAGCCTTGTAGAATCAACTCCATCTATCTGTTGTAGGTAAACGTCTGCTATTAAAGGTAATAATAATTGGAGATATACCAATCTCCTAGAACTAGAAGGGACCTTGAAAGGTCATTGAGTCCAGCCCCCTGCCTTCACTAGCAGGACCAATTTTTGCCCCAGATTCCTAAGTGGCCTCCTCAAGGATTGAACTCACAACCCTGGGTTTAGCAGGCCAACGCTCCAACCACTGAGCTATCCCTCCCCCCTACTACTATTGCTGTAGTCTGTGAGCACCTCACAATCTTTCAAGGATTTCTCCTCACAACATGCCTGTGAGGTAGGAAAACATTATCCCCATTTTACAGCTGGAGAATGAGGCAGTGAGATTAATTCTCCAAAGTCACAAAGGCAGTCTGTGGCTGAACAGAGAATTGAACCAAAGTCTCCTTATTCCTAGAGATATCATGACTCTGAAGTTACAGCTGCCCTTGGAGCTTGAGTATGTGATTTCCAGCTCAATTAGACATCATCACTCTAGCATCCATGAGTATGTACCTATTGGATCCAGGAGGGTTTGTACTCAGGATGGTGAGCTTGGCCCCAATCGATGCTGCCTATGCTTCTGCAGCTACACTACTGTTTTTTCCAAGCTAGCATGAATGTGTCTACTCAAGCAGAGAATCACATCTTCACCTCCAAGAGTACATGCAGCCTGAGAGAGAATATGTTTGGGGCAGGAGAGGTGAGGCCATAGCATAAACTCCTGCCATGATACTCTCCCTTGCTAGATATGTTGATATCCACACAGGAGTTAATGAGGCTCCAAGCACTGCTGACATCTAATCTCTATTTAAACCCATTTTAGAGAAAGGGGAGTTGCACAGGAAAAAAAGAGTAGTCGTCTAGGTTTGGAACTTCCACCCAGATGGTGGCTTGGAGGTTGTCCTCTATTTCAATAGCACCAATTAGGGTATGGTGGAGATGGTGGAAGAAAAATTGACCCACTCCTCCAAAGTTTTTGCACTTGCTCGAAGTTCCACAGGCTGCAGAGCTGAGGGCGGGGAGGGGAATGGCTCAATCACTTCCAAGCAGTGGTCCAGTTACAAAATCACTATGCCTGCTGCCATACTGATGGAAGGGTGGCCAGGCCAAATTTCTGTGAGTAGTGTTAGGACCTGACGCATGAGTGTGCTGTTCCTGTGTAATGGAGGGCAGGGAAGTCTGCTGAGAACTCAACCTCTGGCAGCACCGGCTCATGGACTGTGTGGGTAAGAGAGTGGAGACTCCTCAGCCTAAAGGAATGAGTGGGGAGCAGAACATAGTCCCTCCTGGGACTGGGGGCAAGGACTGTAATTCCCTCTTCCCAGAAATATCTGAGTTAGTGCCATGGCTCTACTCCCTCTGGGATTAACCCATACCTCTAAAAGGAGCATTACCAGATCCTTTTCTGAAGCAAACCTTGAAGAGTTTTCTGAGTTCTCCACCCTGTAGGCATCACCTCAGAAGAGATATGATCTGATCCTAGAGGGCTTAATTTTTGTCATATTGGGCTCAATTTACAGTTTTGCCATTAACTTTAATGGGAAAAGGACTGAGCCATAAATACTTCTAATGTAGTAATAATAATGAATTAAATCTATAGAAATACATCATGGAATCAATGTTATGAGGAAGTAAGGGCTTCATGGTTAAGCATGCAAAAGTAAAAAATGACATAGTTAAAATTGCATGTGCTAGATAATAGCCAGGCCTCATTCATTACCAGTCTTGCAAGACAGGCTGTGAATATGGCAAGAGATCATTTGGGGGCCTTGTCTCATTCACTGTACACCTTTACTGTATTTTTCACTGCATAGCTAAGGCACACAACACACAAGAATCTTCTTTACCTGCAAATATGGGTGGTATTTTCTAAAATACCTAAGTAAGTTTCAATGGGACTAGGGTGCCTAACTCTTAGGTGCTTTGGAAAATTTTGCCTACAAGTTAAGCAAGAAAAAAAGGATATAGAACATACAGTGGTCAAAGGGCCAGATTATTTAAGGTATTTGCTGCTTAACTACCTTAGGCATCTAAATAGCTTCAAACAATTGGGCCAAATCAGTTTTCATCAATAAAGGGTCAAAGTTAATTCTCATTAATGAGAGCTTTACCTCTGCTATATTTCAGTTTCCTTCTCTTAGCCATTTCAGCACTAGAGTTATTGGCAAAAAAATATATCACAATTCCTCTTTTTTGGGGTAAGAGTAGTAATGGCTTAACCATTTGTACTGAAAATTTCCTGAAAAAAAAGTCACCTTTGAGCAGAGACTAAGACTGAATAATTTCAGTCCACGAAGGAATGGTTCAGAAAATATGAACTTTATATATAGGATCAGGACAAAGGTATTATGCAACCTTGACTTCAGCAGTTACTAGTGATCACAGTGTTAAAGCAAGGAGATTCTGGTCTTATGTAGCTTTTATTTGTGCTCTAATATTTTTCATCTATGTGATTGTCCAACATTTTCTGAATATGTTAATGACTGTAGTCTTTGTTAATGGTTTTGGTAGATTCAAACAGAGAATTGGCTGAAACTTGTCCTTAATGGCTGGTAAAGATAGAGCATTATCAACAACACTACAAAATTACATGAAAGGAAAACTGGCTTTTTATAAAGCCATACCAACTATGACAAACAAACAATAACTCGTCTCTAATATAGTAAATATTCATACTTCCAAACTAGATTTCCAAAAGCATTACATGGGTGAATATGAATAGATGTATGAGAAAAAAAGGAAGAAGAAGGCCTGTCTTTTAGCCACACAAACAAAACCAGAGAGAAACTCTGCAAATGGCAATAAGCATCCAGGAGAAAATGAAACAGAAAATACTGTAACAATTTCTGTCTCCTTTGCTTTGTGTACATCTTTCTACCTGCCACTCTGTATACAGACATTCTATCATTCTACAGACATCAGCATTCTATCTGAACATGATTTCCAATCAAATGATGACAGAGTGTGTTAAAGACCCCAAGTTGTATCCAACTTATTAACAATTTAGTAATGGCAGAAAGAAATATATAGCAATTGCAATTAGGCAATAATATAAACGCTCCAAAGGAATCAAGGTGTTTTGTTTTAGATTTCATTTTTATATTATGGGACTACAGAAATATCTGTAGCTTGAGGGGGGGAAGTAAACAGAATGTCTGTTTGTTACTGACAGATTCCGGTTAATCCATAGCCCCAAAAGCTGATAATTAAAGGATTTTAGATGTGTTTCTAGTGAATTCAATTTGACACATTAGAGTTTATAATCCCTGTGACCTCAATTATTGAGTATGAATGATGGCAAACACTACTAATCCAAATGCCCGGTGTCTTAATTTCTCAATAAAATCCAATACTTAGTTAACTAGCTACGAATGAAGGTTATCTGAATTACAAAATACCCCATCCTTCATCTTTCAAAAAGGAAAAAAAATGGTCTGTCTATGAAGGTCATTTCTTTTAACAATTTGCATTGCCAGTATTCTGAATTGCACAGAAGATAAGGCATCAAGATTTTCTTTCTAAATCTCCCTGTGAAGCAAAGTGGAAATAAAAAAGTTTTCAGTAAAAGGATACCAATTCCACACACTTGCTATTTAGAAATATAAACCTAAAAAAAAACAATCTGCAGTGAGCTTCAGCAGCTACCCCATACCTTTGCCTCCTATAATACATTACATCAGATAGTTATGGAGGAATTTTCAAATGTATATCATTTTAGGATCTAGCCCTGGGTGTTTAATCAAACTCCTTAGCTTCCAAAACTAGTCTTGACATTTCACAATAACAGGTCTTCTTGAAAAATGTTTAGTATCCCATTTGTCCAGTATGCCTGAAAGGACCTGAGAATATACAATACAGTATGGGTCCTTTGTGAGGTCCAGGAAAGGGGGCAGAAGATGAAGGATAACAGTGGGGTTGACCCATACTTTGAGTGGAAGAGTCAAAATTTGCATACTGGGGAAGCCCTCTGCTCCTGGATCATGGGGGTGGAGTCAGGATACTCTTCCTATGTATTTACTGTGTAATCACAGTATATGACAGTTATTACAAGTATATCCTGCGGCTTAGATGGTTCTTACTATGAGATCAATAACTATCATATAAATTATGAATACTGACATTAAATCCATGCCTCTTATCAGGGTGGAGACCCTTATGTGACTACTAACTTCACGGCTCCTGTTGTGCATGCTCCCTACCACTGTCCATAGTTCTGATGTGAGTTGTTGACTATTCACTGACTTCTACTGGCCTTGTACATGGACAGATGCACCACATACTTCCTTGTTGCTGCTAGTCTACACATAATAAGAACCCTCAGTGCCCCTGATGGCTGAAGCTCACTACTTCAGTGATAACCCACCCTTTCCTATTCAGCTTTCCCCTACTTGTCATAGCTCAATACATGGTGGGTCCTCTTCTAAGCCCAGATTGGTTGTGACTGGATGTACTCTTGACAAGAATGCCTATGACCCCAGACTGGCTCTTTATGGCTCCTTTATGAAAATAACTGATGTCTGTGCACACATACATACGCACATTGGCTTTACTTCTTCTAACACTTTGCATGAGACCGCACACTTTCAAATTGTCACCCCCTGGCTCTGCATGTAGTGGGATCCCTATACCTTCCTGTTGGCTCTGTGTCTGGGAGATACCCTTCTCCACAATTCTCTCATATCATCTTCTGATGCCTCTGCTGATGGCAAGACTACCCTTATCTCCAACCCAGCTTCAGTACACTCCATGTACGGAAGGTTTCTCCAGGCTGTTTTGTCTGTGCCCAGCCATTGCTGTCAGTAAAAGTGAAAAATAAGAGGGGGAAATGCCAGCTAAATAAATTGTTTTAAAGTGGGTGGGAATCCACCTCCTTGCCTATCGCTTGGGCATTGCTATTTATCAGCACAGCTATTCTTCCATACTGCTGAAGCTCACAGCAAGGGTAAGGTGCAAGAGCATAATGAGCAAGCTATTAAAGCCCATTGAATCAATGGAAGTCTTTATATGACTTCAATTAAATTTGGATCAGACCAAAAGAACACAATGTTGACATTGACTTAAAAAGTAAATAATATTGATAATAATAAATAATAGTAATAGTTTCTCTGTTCTTTCATTATATTTACTTCCTGTAGTATACTCATTTAGTAATAAAGCATTGTCTTCCCTGTTATGATAAACATATTGAAAAAATGAAGGCTTTATTGCTTAGATATTGTTGTTTAGGATATACAGGTAAATCGTTCGATATAATTTAGTTTTCGCTCCATGATCTCATTCTGTATATCATTTGAATCTTGCCATTTGTGTGTCTTGTGTCTCCTCCTCTGTTACTTCCAACTGATGCCTCCCCAGCTTATAGTGGCAAGATTCCTCAGGCATCCAAAAATGGTCTCTCCCTCTCCCTGCCATGCCCAGGCAGAGTGACAATCAAATAACAAGCAACACAGACACTTTGGAGTAGAGTGAGTATGGAGTGAAAGGTTTGCACCCACCTTTTAATGCAGGCTGCTGTTCTGCTGTTCTCTCCAGTGTGATCCTCAGCTAGTAATGGAAGTGTGCCTCAGGAGGGGAGGGTGCAAAATGTGCTAAGTGCTTTCATGATCATGGGCTGCTTCCTCACCAGACCATCCCCAGGATAAATTGGAGTAGACAGAGAAGTCATCTGCCAGCAGCCCCAAGTTGCTGTTACAGTGACCAGAGATCACCAGAGCACAGGAATGTGTCAGTTTTTGGCTCCTTTCCCTTAGCTGTGTACTCTATGCCAGCAGAAGAAATGGGTACTCAGAGCTACTTTTTTAGGTCCACATCACCCACGGATTCCCATATGTTGTCCCACAGGCCTGAGAACTGGTGGTGGCACGTACACATACGACTCATGAAGACTTAATGAAGTCATTTATTTTCTGTGAGATGACTCAAAGGTTGCAAAATAGTTCCATAAACAGGGACAAGATCTATATGGATTTCTCTCTACTGAGAGAGAGAGAATGTCTTTTCTCAGGTATAATGTCCACACACATGTGCATGCGCACACACACACACACTTGTCTCCTGCAAGGGCTGTCACCCCATACCTCTTTAGGGAATGAGAGTACTATCCAATATAATAAATATGAATCCCTTGTATTGATTTTTATCAGTTGACACAAGCTATTGACTTTGCTCTTTGTTGTTCTATTGTTCTACTTTAAATGAATGGCACATTTTACTACAGAGAATCTATATCTGTTTTAGAGCTTTCTATTATTTAATCCCAAAATCTGAAGAATGAAACTCTAGCATAAAGAGCATATTTTCTGTCTTTTATTTTGAACATTTTAATAAGGGTGGTTGGATAATTAACTTGACATCCTGATAAAATTGCCATTTAATCAGTGAGAAAGGCTTGTTTAAGTTTTGTTAGGGCCAATACTCTGTGTACTCTGGGCTGCAGTTTTGTTATACTGGGTGTAATATAGAATCATAGAATCATAGACTTTAAGGTCAGAAAGGGCTATTATAGTCATCTAGTCTGACCTCCTGTACAATGCAGGCCACAGAATCTCACCCACACACTCCTGTATCAAACCTGTGTCTGAGACATTGAAGTCCTCAAATCATGGTTTAAAGACTTCAAGGTGCAGAGAATCTTCCAGCAAGTGACCCATACCTCACGCTGCAGAGGAAGGCGAAAACCCCCCAGGGCTTCTGCCAATCTGCCCTGGAGGAAAATTCTTTCCCGACCCCAAATATGGCAATCAACTAAACCCTGAGCATGTGGGTCAGACTCACCAGCCAGACACCCAATAAAAGAATTCTCTGTATTAACTCAGATCCCACCACATCTAACATCCCATCACAAGCCATAGGGCATATTTACCGCAAGTAGTCAAAGATGAATTAATTGCCAAAAGTAGACTATCCTATCATACCACCCCCTCCATAAATTTATCAAGCTTAGTCTTGAAGCCAGATATGTCTTTTGACCCCACTACTCCCCTTGGAAGGCTGTTCCAGAACTTCACTCCTCTGATGGTTAGAAACCTTCATCTAATTTCAAGGTACTGATCTTAAATAATTCCTCTCCCTCCCTGGTATTTATTCCTCTGATATATTTATAGAGAGCAATTATATCTCCCCTCCGCCTTCTTTTGGTAGGCTAAACAAGCCAAACTCTTTGAGTCTCCTTTCATATTACAGGTTTTCCATTCCTCAGATCATCCTAGTAGCCCTTCTCTGAACCTGTTCCAGTTTGAATTCATCCTTCTTAAACTTGGGAGACCAGAACTGCATGCAGTATTCCAGATGAGGTCTCACCAGTGCCTTGTATAACAGTACTAACACCTCCTTATCTCTACTGGAAATACCTCGCCTGACGCATCCCAAGACCTCATTAGCTTTTTTCACAGCCATATCACATTGGCGGCTCATAGTCATCCTGTGATCAACCAATATTCCGAGGTCCTTCTCCTCTGTTACTTCCAACTGATGCCTCCCCAGCTTAAAACAATAGTTCTTGTTATTAATCTCTAAATACATGACCTTGCACTTTTCACTATTACATTTCATCCTATTACTATTACTCCAGTTTACAAGGTCATCCAGATCTTCCTGTATGATATCCCGGTACTTCTCTGTATTGTCAATACCTCTCAGCTTTGTGTCATCCGCAAACTTTATTAACACATTCCCACTTTTTGTGCCAAGGTCAGTAATACAAAGATTAAATAAGGTTGGTCCCAAAACCGATACCTGAGGAACTCCACTAGTAACCTCTCTCCAGCCTGACAATTCACCTTTCAGTATGACCCATTGTATTCTCCCCTTTAACCAGTTCCTTATCCACCTTTTAATTTTCATATTGATCCCAATCTTTTCCAATTTAGCTAATAATTCCCCATGTGGAACCATATCAAATGCAACAGAGAGTCCTGTGGCTCCTTTAAGACTAACATATGTATTCTGTTACAGATGGTTCAACAACTACTTGGTGAAGGAATCCATCAGCTATCACATCTAGGAAAACCTGAGCCCTATTATTATTACTAGCACTTGTCCTCCAGTCTATATCTGGGAAGTTAAAGTCTCCCATGATCACACAATTCCCATTAGTATTTATTTAATTAAAACATTAAAGAGGTCTTTATCTATATCCAAATCAGATCCTGGTGGTCTATAGTACACCCCAAGCACTATCTCAGAGTAGGCTCTAGTAGCTTTCTTCGCCAATGTGATTTTTGCCCAGACAGACTCTGTCTTATCCATTCCATCCCTTCTTATTTCTTTACAGTCTACCTCGTCATTGATATACAATGCTACTCCACCAACTTTGCCTTTATTTCTGTCTTTCCTAAACAGCACATACCCTTCAATACCTGTACTCCAGTCATGACTATGATTCCACCATGTATCTGTTATCCCTATAATATCCGGTTTCACTTCCTGCACCAGTAACTCTACTTCTTCCATTTTGTTACCTGGGCTCCTCTCATTGGTGTACAAACATCTTAATTCTTGCTGTTTGGCTTCACTCACATTTTCTACCACCAGTATCACCTGTTAGAATTGTAACTACAGTACCCTTCCTCTGTATGTCCATTCTCTTACCCATGACAGTATCCTTTCTTGCATCATTTTCTTCCCTCTCAATATTAAAATACGGTGTGATTACCTGGACATCTCCCAACCATCTCCCAACAACTCCTAGTTTAAAGCTCTCTTAATCAGTTGTGCCAGCATCCATCCTAGAAGTCTATTTCCCTCCCTACTCAGGTGAAGTCCATCCCGAGAGAACAGTCCTTGAATGCCTCCCAGTAGCCATACATCCCAAAGCCCTCCTTATAGCACCACTGCCTGAGCCATCTGTTGATCACCATAATCTTGTCACACCTTTGTTGACCTTCTCTAGGAACAGGCAGAATCCCACTGAAGATCAACGTGAGCCTTGATTTCTTTAAGCATCTTCCCCAACCTGGCATAGTCTCCCTTGGTACGTTCCAGCAAGACTCTAGCCATATCATTCATTCCCACATGAAGGACAATCAGCGGATTCTTTCCCGCTCTCATTAGGATCCTCTTCACTCTCAGGTCCACATCCCATATCTTAGCAGACAGCATACCCTTCTGTTCTCTGGATCAAATTTGGTTACAGGTCTGTCTATTCTTCTCAGTAAGGAGTCCCCAGTCATGTAAACCTGCCTTTTCCTGGTGACGGTGTGATTCTCCGGTCTATCCCCTGTTTCCTCTGGCTGCAAGTCCTCTTGATTCCTATTCGCCCTTGCAATCCTCTGCAACCCATCCCGTATCCTCCTGGGGCTCATGTTTGGTGTCATCTCCATTGACTCTTCCCCTCTCCTTATAGGGCTAGTTGCTCTTCTCTTCTTCCTTACCCTCTCACCTTCAGCGACCACCTGCTGTGCCTTCTTCATTTTCCAACTCTGCAAACCTGTTTCTGAGCTCTATTGCTCCTTCACTAGCCCGTCTTTTCCTCTGCCTGGTTCGTTTAGTCACATGTGTTCACCGTCCACTTTCCTCACCCAGCAGTCTCCCCTCAGAGTTCTTTGGTCTTGCTTCCATCTGCAAGTCTGAGCTTTTCCCTTTGGCCTCATCATGTCTTTGCTCCATCATCCGCTCGAACCCCCTTCTAAACTCAACCAGAGTTTCCACCTGCATCTCCAATCCTCGGATCTTTTCTTCCATCAACTCTATCAGGCGGCACTTCATGCAGACAAAACTCTTTTTAGGTACCCCCTCCAGGATTATGTACATGCCGCAGCTTCCACATCCAGTCATCTTCATTGTGTCTTCCACTGCTTGGGTTACTACAACTGCTGCCTCTGTATCTGTCAGAGGTTTCCCATCTAAATCCTGTAAATCTGGGAAACACAAACCAACCCAAAACACCACCAGCAAAACAAACCCCCAACAAGCATCAAGACACTGCTAGAACACTGCACACTCCCTTCAGTAGCCTGTGTGTTCCTCTGCCTGCCTCTCATAGTCTTCCCCCAAATTCCCCCTGTAAACTCCCACTCAAACTCCCCTATTTACAGCTCTGTTTGCTGGCTCCTATGCCACTGCCTGACTGGCTGGCTACCTTTATAGGACCCCTAGTCAGAGAAGCCCCGCCCCCTACTCAGGTCTCAGCTTCTCTCCCAGCACACTGCCCCTACCAGCCTCCATACATACAAATACAAATAGCTACAAATACCTTCTCCTCCAACAGAAGTCCCACTCATACTCCCCTGTTTACAGCTCTGTTTGATGGCTCCTGTGCTGCTGCAGCTGTCTATGTCTATCAAGTATCTATGACACTCTGTTAGTGCCTGTTCAAATTATGATTTAAGTATATGTGTAATGGCCCATATTCATTCTTTTGGATATGCAGAATGATACTAGTGCTCAGGGGATATGTACAACACACCTTAAGTATTGTAGCTTCATACATGTTTCCCATCCATACTACAGAGTTTGGAGGGGATTATCCCTTTCTGAGGAAGATTTCCTCTGTGAATTCCTCCAGAGGCAGACTATGGCCCTTATTAAGGGCTGTGAAGAATTTGCACAATCAGCCAGCACAGCATTGAGGAATACATTAGTTAAATTATACTTGGCTGTTTTCTTTAAGTTGAAAATTGGCTTTTTGGCCAAAATTCAACCCCTTTCACTGTAGGTGGGAAGAGCTCCTTGCCTCTGTAACTGGTGTGGTTTCACTGTATAAGAAAGGAACTGGACACAGGGGGAGGTAATATAGTAGAGAGCACACTCCAGAGCAGATTTGAGCTCTGTGAGACAGGGAGCTTCTTTCAAGCAGTGAGCAGAAGGTGGAAGAGTCTGGAGCATGTGTCAGCTTGGAGAAAAGACTAAACTAGAGAAACCACTGCTTTGAGATCTTCAGTTCTCCCTGCCAATGAGGAATGGGTGAGGGCCTGTGGAACCTACTCCAACTGCTGGGCTGAAGTAGTCTCTGCAACGTGGCTCCATAACCTCTAGAGAAAACAATCCTCCTACTTCTTCCCTTTGCATGTCCCCATATGTAGGCTCGGCTACTTGAGTTGGGCACTGGGCTATGGATTTTGGTCTTTAGAATATTGTTAAGTATGAAGTATGTGTGAGTATGCCAGATTTTAATACATATTCATATTTGATGCTACTGAACAATTAGTAAATATACAGGTTCAGATCCTCAGCAGGTGCAAATCAGAACAGCTCTTTTGAGGTGAGTAACCAATATGGTACAAGCTCATTGATTTCAACGTGGGTGTACTGGTTGTGAATAAGAGTTGAATTAGACTCATATAATACATGCATAGCAGCACAACAATGTCCAACCATAACTATTTTTTAAGTGAAGAGATAAAGATGGAATAAAAGAACCCCCTAAGAGTAGTAGGGAAAAGTGTTGAACTTGTTTGGAAAATTGCTTAAAGCTCATTTGAGGTAGAAATAAAAAGCAGTTTGAAAGAAACAAATACTGCTGTTGGACTCTTATTGCCTTTGTTTGAGCAGCTGCACACTGCAAATAAGAAAGGTATATTGATTTTTTTTAAAATACATTTGTTTTTGAAAATAATATTGAAGATTGCAAATATATGCAATTTACAAATATTTCTGTTCCATAATTGCTTTCACAAAACACTGGAAACACTGAATTACACAAATTCATTTTTCCTTTTGCAAAGAGCAGCAGAATTTTAACTAGTATCTTTTCCCACTATTCAGCAGCGAATATGTGATCTCTGATCACACCTTCAGGTACAAAAAAAGACTCAATTGTGAAACAAGCAAATGAACAAAAGCATAATAAAGTAAATAAATAACCACAAACTTTAGATAATAAGAATTCCTGAAAGTACTCTGAGCCATGAAAAAGGTCTGTGTGCATGCTATAATGGATTGTTAAGCAATGCTTGATTTATCATATTTGAATATCTGATTTAGATTTGTAATATAGTAGTTATGAATATATTTTGATGGCATTTAATACAAATTACACACAGATAGGAAAATAGAAAGTTATCCCTTTTGTTTTTATTAGACAAAGTACAACTACATGCACAATAAATATTTATTAGTTTTAAAAATTGGTGTCATTAGTGACTAAAAACTGCTTCCTTATGCACAATGTTATATGAATCATTTGGAATGAACATCTCTTGAAAGCATCATCGTTTCAAAAAAGCATGCTTAAAACTGAGTAAGAAAAAATCATGATTGGTTTTACAGCATATTCTATATTGATTTATGAAGGAATTAATTTGCCATTTAGCTTTTAAAATTGACTATTAATAATTCTTGACATGCAAAAGATAATTCTCTTTTTTACAATTAAAACAAATCTTGTGACATTCTCAAAAAATCTGATTGTGTGTGTATGAGTATATATCTTTTTAAAGACAGAAATGTAATTTTTTCAGACTTTATAATGAAAAAAGTCTTTGCAATAAGTTTAGAAAGACTATTTTAAATTTCCAGTGTGGGTTTTTTCAGTGAAAAGTTTATTTAAAATTGCTTAACACTGTTTAAACCACGAGTCCTCTACAACAGTGCTTCTCAAAGTCAGGCCGCCGCTTTTTCAGGGAAAGCTCCTGGCAGTCCAGGCTGGTTTGTTTACCTGATGCATCCACAGGTTTGGCTGATTGCGGTTCCCACTGGCCACGGTTTGCCGCTCCAGGCCAATGAGGGCTGCAGGAAGCAGTGTGGGCCGAGGGATGTGCTGGCTGCAGCTTCCCGCAGCCCCCATTGGCCTGGAGCAGTGAACCATGGTCAGTGGGAGCCGCAATGGGCTGAATCCACGGATGCAGCAGGTAAACAAACCCGCCCGGACTGCGAGGGGCTTTTCCTGAACAAGCAGCGGACTAGCTTTGAGAACCACTGCTCTAGAACATACCATCATATAATTAATGAGGGACATTAAAGTGTCAAAATTTTATTAAAATCCCAGTCTGAAAAAAAACATTGAATACATCTTTGCCATAAATAGTTAATTTATATTGGCTAATATACAGTAGGATTATTTATTCAAAATAAATACAGTCTATTACTTACTTAATTTGCATTCATAAATCTGTACTGAAATAATGCTAAAGTGTAAAATTATGTACTATTTTTTCTATATTTTTCCCTAAAAGGTTTATTTCTTTAGATTGTGTTTTAGATAAGACAGAAACTCAATCAAGCTGAACTAAGAAATGGGTCAGAGGTAAGATAAAATAAGCAAATATATATAATGGGGGATTATCTATCTATCTATCTATCTATCTATCTATCTATCTATCTATCTATCTATCTATCTATCTATCTATCTATCTATCACCAATATACCTGTATAGCCAATATGAAGATGAAGAGAAGAAAAGATAAATGCATAAATTCAATGATCATGACCATTGTGGACGGTCAACAAATAGATGGGGTTAACAGGTTTATAACAACAGATATTTTGTAACATCAATGTATGGAGAAGAGACAATACTGTATAATTCTGTAGCGTTGTTCAAAAATCTTTATGTTCCCCCCTCACTAACCAAATAAATCTCATAATACCCTGGTGAGGCAGTTAATGAAGGAAAAAGTTCATTGTGCCTCTCATAAAATAGAATAATCTAGAAAGCATGTTTAGCAGTCATTTAAAAAAAATCACACAGTAGAATGACCTGTTGTCCCTTCAGAGAAGGAGTAAGACCACTTCTCTCGTAATCCAGTTAACATCTGAGATTCAAATGGAGACTCAGGGAGCTATGAAATGGAAGCCTGGAAGCAAGTACACCAGGATTAGGCCGGAGTATTAGAAAAGGAGGAAGAGAATAGAAGAAAAGGTAGGACAAACACTGAAGAGGTATTGTGGTCCAGTTGATGGTGTTCCAGACTAACTATGACTCTATGGAATTGGGTTATATTTTTGGCTCTTCAGTAATGACTAGTCACCTTGGACATGTCACTTCACATATCTGTGCTCCTGCTTCTCCTCCCCATATTCTGTCTGTTTTTTTTTATTTATATTTTGAGCGTTTAGGGATAAGATTTCTCCATTAATACATGCTTATAAAATTCCTAACACAATGGAAATATTGGCTTGGGCTGCTAAATGCTAAAAAGGCAACTACAAAGAAGCAACTGGTTCTCAAAAAGTCTTAGAAGCATCTTATGGTGTGGCCAATCCAGCTGCAAAAGGCCAACAAGCACACACCATCAGCAAGACCATTGTACTTCCAGCAGCAATAGACATATGTAGAATTATTATTGGCAAACAAGCAGCCATGGGACTGAAAACCATTCTTATATCAAATGGCACTGTCCATCAATGCTTGCAACAAAAATATAGGACCAGTTGATAGAACAAGTTAAGAAGGGTCAGTATTATACATTGTTTATTGAATCCACAGACTTAGTCAACATGGCTCATCTTATGTGTTATATGAAATTTGTCAAAGCCGGTACAATAGCTGAAGAACTTTTATTTAACAGGCTCATTCTTCTCACTAAAAACATAGGCTGTGCCCGAATATGCCAAAAAATCCATATTTTCCTTTTATAGTTTTCAAAACCTTGATGAGATCAGATTAGATAATTAAATAATCTGTATGTGGTTGAATAAAGTCACAAAAATGTCTGAACTCTAGTGTCTCTCTTCAGTGTTGCGTCCTTAGTAGGAAGGAAGAAATGAAGAAAGACAGGAAGGAAGGAGGAAAGGTAGGTAGGTATTAGATCTGGGGTAGGCAACTTATGGAACAGGTGCCGAAGGCGGCATGCGAGCTGATTTTCCGTGGCACTCACACTGCCCAGGTCCTGGCCACTGGTTCGGGGGGCTCTGCATTTTAATTTAATTTTAAATGAAGCTTCTTAAGTATTTTAAAAACCTTATTTACATACGACAATTGTTTAGTTATATATTACAGACTTATAGAAAGAGACCTTCTAAAAACATTAAAATGTATTACCGGCACGCGGAACCTTAAATCAGAGTGAATAAATGAAGATTTGGCACAGCACTTCTGAAAGGTTGCCGACCCCTGTATTAGATTGTGAGGAGCCACCAATTTTGAAAATATCTGCAAGGGAACCACAATACTAAAAGTATACTATGAAAACCACAGTACTATAGCATCAGTTCTGAAAGTGAAATTTGAAGACCAGTATCCTACCACCATGATCAAAATGATTTGCCCACAAATTCATTATGGAGGCATCAGACAAAAAACACTGATAGAATAGGCAAAAGAACACACGAGTGTACTACTGAGTGGTAAAATAACTAGTGAGAAAAGTATCAGAGGGGTAGCCGTATTAGTCTGGTTCTGTAGAAGCAGCAAAGAATCCTGTGGCACCTTATAGACTAACAGACTTTTGCAGCATGAGCTTTCGTGGGTGAATACCCACTTCTTCGGATGCAAGTGGTGGAAATTTCCAGGGGCAGGTATATATAAGCAAGCAAGAAGCAAGCTAGAGATAACGAGGTTAGATCAATCAGGGAGGATGAGGCCCTGTTCTAGCAGTTGAGGTGTGAAAACCAAGGGAGGAGAAACTGGTTCTGTAATTGGCAAGCCATTCACAGTCTTTGTTTAATCCTGAGCTGATGGTGTCAAATTTGCAGATGAACTGGAGCTCAGCAGTTTCTCTTTGAAGTCTGGTCCTAAAGTTTTTTTGCTGCAGGATGGCCACCTTAAGATCTGCTACTGTGTGGCCAGGGAGGTTGAAGTGTTCTCCTACAGGTTTTTGTATATTGCCATTCCTAATGTCTGATTTGTGTCCATTTATCCTTTTCCTTAGAGACTGTCCAGTTTGGCCGATGTACATAGCAGAGGGGCATTGCTGGCATATGATGGCATATATTACATTGGTGGACGTGCAGGTGAATGAACCGGTGATGGTGTGGCTGATCTGGTGAGAAAAGAAACCTTTTGCAAATTGGGAAAAAATGTGAAGCCCCAAGCATTCTGTAAAATTTCAATTCCAGAGCTGTCATTTATGTTGAGCCTGGATGACATGTGTCAAAAAAGGTGATTTTCTAATTTATTTTAATAGAAAGATAAAGTTGTAAAGGTGTCATGCCATGCTTTCCTAAGATATACCCTCACTACCCAAGTTGACTTGAATCTTTTAAACATCAACCTAAAAAGACTTCTAATAAACCACACCTCCTATGAGCACCAATGGATGGTGAGATAAAGAAAACATTGTAAGACTTCTGCCATCTGTTTAACGACAACTTTGATAGCTAAAATGGAAAATGCAATATTGAATAGAAAGCACATCAAGCTGCTTGACTCTTTGTACTGTGGTTGCTGAAAGCTGACATGCAGTGAAGACCATGACAATTCCAAAAGTGTTTAATTAATTTTTTTTTCTTACTGTTATTTGACAGTGCTCAGTGCTCGCCTCTCCCAGACAACAGTGGGAAATCTGCACTGCAGCACCTTAATAAATAGCATAATAAATAGCAACATACCAAACAAAGTGCCTAGTGACAGTGTTACGGATGAAGACTGACTGCCTCTTTATTAGCAACTTTGAGATTAGAAACAAAAGTTTGTCCTCAAATTTACAGTCTAGAACTTAGATTCATATAAGGATATGAAAGAGAAAGAAGACAGTGTTGTATCTGAGATCCTGACCACTCCAGAAATCCATACCCTTCCACAATCAATATTCTGAGATAACTTAGATATTTTTGAGCAGTTTACAATTCTGCTCTGATATTGCTAAATTGCAAAAGGTATTGCTGAAAAACAGGAAGATTGTATTTGCCCCTTTCACATCAGTATAGGTGAAAGTGACTTTGGATTTCCATAAATAAAAGAGTTCTGGGAAACATTTAATTATATTAATGAGACAAAATGTATGTCTCTTATAAATACAATAAAATGATTCGTTATAAAATTCAGATAAAAGATGCATTCTGTTTTGTCAGCTAATTAGTCTGTAGCTGGGTGTATTTAGTAAAAAAGTGTGGTTTTTATTTTATTTATATTATGTAGTTAACATATAACAAACCAATATTGTCTCATTGTTTCTTTGTACAAACTTCTCTGTCTCTGTGTATCCATCTGTCATTCATCTTATACTTAGTCTATAAGCTATTTGGCGCAGGGAACTTTTTCTGTATTTATACAACACCTAAAATAGCGGGGTCCTGGTACACAACTAGAGCTCCTACACACTATAGTAATACAAATAAACAAATGGGAAATTATTATTTTGTGTCATTCTTTTTAGCAACCCTTTCCTGTCTTTTCCATGGTGTTTTCCTCAGCAATTCATGTGTTTTCCTAAAACATCCAAAATAACAGTAAACATCTGCTGCAGATCACCACTTGCATGTCACTCAAAACCATAGCATATCATATTAATGGAGAAATGCATCTAAACAGATATTTGTTGATAAAATACTACCAAATATTCATGAGAGGGCACTTTATTGAAAACAACTCCACTGGGGAGAGGATGAGAGAAAGAACAAACCTCATGTGACAGATGTTAGTCATGACAAAGTGGGTGAGGTAATATATTTTATTGAACCAAATTCTGTTGGTGAAAAACACAGGCTTTCAAGCTTATGCAAAGCTCTTTTTCAGGCCGGGAAAAGGTATTCAGAGTGTCCCAACTAAATACAAGGTGGACCAGATCATTGGCATAAATAATTAAGTTGTATGTAATGATAAGAAGCTAGTCGTTTAATGCACTACTACAAGTTGGTCAAATACTGTGGTGATGAGGGTAGTACAAGAACCTGACTAGAATACAACTATATGCCCCTGAATGTAGAAACTTCAACTGAAGAAGCTATTGCTCTTACCAAAAGGTAGAAACTGAGTAAAAATGGGACAAAAAAGGGAAGACAGTGACCAAGAATTATATGAATTCATCACAGTATGTTGCGATTTTATGGAACATAGCCAGGGATCGGCACAGGGTAAGCACCCTGGTGGGTTGGGATGGTTTGTTTACCTGCCATGTTCACAGGTTCAGCTGATTGTGGCTCCCACTGGCCACAGTTCATCGTTTCAGGCCAATGGGGGCAGCGGGAAGCAGCCTGCATTGCTTCCCATAGCCCGCATTGGCCTGGAGCGGCGAACTGCGGCCAGTGGGAGCCGCGAATGGCCGAACCTGTGGACGCAGCAGGTAAACAAAGTGGCCTGGCCCACCAGGGTAAGTACCTTGGCGGGCTGCATGCCAAAGGTTGCTGATCCTTTACATAGCAGTTTAAAGGAATTTCATTTTAACAGAGCAAAATTGTGGAAATTAAGAAATTGAATAATGACAGTCTCACAGGAGTCTGTTGTGATTGCCTTATTTATGGTGTATTTTAGGCTTTTCCCCAGCCTTCTTTCTTAACATAATAAAGACAAAACAGAACACAATTCATTTGAAAAATATTATTAGCGATTGTGAAGAATTTGTGAACAGACGGTTAATAAGATGCACAGAAGATGCTACACAGACAGTTGGATATAATAGAAGAGAATGAAAATATAAACAGAAACCAAGATAGATGAGAAACATTGGATGAATATCACAAAATGAGAATAATTTTGGAAATATGCAAGGTATTACATCATGGGAAAATATATCCAAATTACAGATATTCAATGAATGGGAGAAATCTGAAAAATCAGAAATGCTAAGGGAGACCTAAGTTTGATAGTGGACAGCAAAATAGGCATGAATTTGCAATATTGAATGATGTCAAAAAGTCAAGACATTATGGTATAGAGTGGAGATTACACAGTAATCAGTGAGTATTCTTTCTCTATTAGTCAGGGATTACTTTTTATCAATCTAACTATACCAGGAAATATGCATTCATCTCTGGCACCATTTTACCAGAAAGATGTTGAAAAACTGAATGGCGTTTGAAAAAAAGATTGGGTTTGGTGCCTTTATTCTGATCAGGTGGATTAGGTCTCAACCCAGGAGACCTATGTTATGTTTTGGTGGTTCTCAAAATGAGGATGCTTTCTTGTATTTCCCATTCAGAACAGTCCTCCATTTTATTTTACTAGTTAAAGATTTGTATGTGCAGACTTCATTTGTATATTTCATCTTGTCATTCATTAGGTGTGAAAATCAAATCATCAGCTTTAAATTAAGTTGGGTCTAATTATTATTTATAAAGTGATGGCAGTGGGACAAATGATATGCAAAAAATTAGGAATATACAGTGCATGTCCTAATGTATTTACAATCTAAAGCAAAAGGATCCACATGGAAGTAAAGTGTGCCATCTAGCATCCTATCACAGGGTTTCTCAAACAGGGGTTGCTGCTTGTGTAGGGAAAGCCCCTGGCGGGCCAGGCTGGTGTGTTTACCTGCCCTGTCTGCAGGTCCGGCCTATCGCAGCTCCCACTGGCTGTGGATCGCTGCTCCGGGCCAATGGGAGCTGCTGGAAGTGGTGCGGGCCGAGGGACTTACTGGCTGCCGCTTCCAGCAGCTCCCATTGGCCCGGAGCAGCGATCCGCGGCCAGTGGGAGCCGCGATCGGCCGGATCTGAGGACAGGACAGCAGGGGCTTTCTCTCCACAAGCGGTGACCCTGTCCTTTCAGGTATAACAGGCTGCTTGTGTGGATCCCTCTGCAGCACTGGGGCACTAAATTAGACATAGCTGTTGCATTCCATACATCCATACACTTTAAACATCTACACTACACATTAAACATACAATGAAGGCTGGTCCAACAATAAGAAAGAGGTTGATGTGCCAATTGTTTTGACACTTTATTGTTTTATATGATATATTTCAGAATTTATTCAGCCATATAATAATTGTTCAATGGAAGTTCAGTGAAAGACCTCAAAGAAAGATTTGAATGAGGAGAAATCTTGGCAGGAATGAGTTTCTGGCAGAGCAATGGGAATGAGGAGGAATGGAACAGGATATAACAAGATGTATCTCAAAGAGTTGTGTCTTACCTAAAAGTTGAGTAGAAGCATATATTTTTCTGCACCCATAGTAGAGATGTTGGTGCTTAATGTCAGTCAGCAAGGAACCCTTTTATTCTAATGCTGGGGGTGCTCTGTTGACACCCAAGCAATATTCACTAACTGTCAATCAAGCACTTCCATGAGAATTCAACTACAGTATTTTTTTTTAAAATGGTGATTGGATTCACAGGAATATCTTCATAGAAATTTGGGGACTATTCAGAGGAGGGATATTGATAGGACTGCTTTAGTGCTAACAGTTGATAGATTATTAAACACTAACAGAGGTAAAAGCTAGCAAGCTCTACAGGTCTAGTTTCAAAATAATTATTTTGTTTGCTCATGTAGGGTAATATTGCTCATATAAGACGTTTAGATGATACAGTCATACTGTACAGATAAAGAAGGTAAACTCTGTTTCAATATTTCCTAAAAAACTGCTGTAAGATAAGCGTATTGTACAGATTAATTGAACTTGCTGTAATGTTGTTGAAGTGTGGACAGAACTGTAAGAGGCAGGAGAAATGAATTATTAATATTATATGATTATCTGGCAGATGGTCAGGACGGTAGGGTGATAATGATCAAAAGTACAGGCATCACTCCCATGTCAACATTTTCTTTATATTGGAAGGATGAGAGTTTATGAAAAATGTAGTGAAAATGGATAAAGGCTATCACAATAGCTGTTGCTGATTTAACATTGCTGGTTATTTATTTATTCATTTATTTATTATGATTAAGGGAAATAATGATTCTTTGTACTTATGGTAGAGTATGTGCAAAGATAGTGTAAAGAGAAAATATGTTGTCTTGAATATGTTAGGCTAACCAATATATACAAACTTGATTTTCAGTGCTGCTGAAGGCTGTGATTTTAAGAGCATCTACTGCTGATTCATGTTAGTAACCTTATAAACAAAAGTATTTCAGAAACCACCTCCATTACTTCCCATATGTACCATACGCTAGCACTAGGTTAAGTAGGTGTATTAAGCAGCAACATACAGTGCAACTAAGTGATGATTAAGGTGACTATGATGATAGTCAAGTACAGTCGAACCCATTTATGTCGACCTCGGTTAACTTGCCAATCCTATTAAGTCGACGGTTTACAAGTGGAACCGCCAAACTCCCTCTTTGTCTTATGGGTTTCTCATCCGTTATGTCGATTCGCCGAACCCTAATATCTCGAGCCCGTCCCCGACCCACCGTGTCCCCAGCCGCCTGCTCCCCGGCTCTCCAGCGGCGCGGTTCCCCAGCCGCCCGCTTCCCGCGTCCCCAGCTGCCCGGCTCCCCGCGTCCCCGACCCACCGTGTCCCCAGCCGCCCGCTCCCCGGCTCCCCAGCCCCGCGGTTCCCCGCGTACCTGCCCGCCCGCCGGCTCCGCTTCGCCGCCCGCCCCCGCATACCCGGTCCCTGCCTGTCCCCGCCCGCCCGGCCCCGCATACCTGGTCCCGGCTTCTCCTGCCGCCCGCCCGCCGGCTCCGCTTCGCCGCCCGCCCGGCTCCGCTTCCCCGCCTGCCCCCGCATACCCGGTCCCTGCCTGTCCCCGCCCGCCAGCCCGGCCCCGCAAACCTGGTCCCTGCCCGTCCCGCCCCACATCCCAGCTCCCGGCTTCTCCTTCCGCCCGCCCGCCGGCTCCGCTTCGCCGCCCGCCCGGCTCCGCTTCCCCGCCCGCCCCCGCATTCACGGTCCCTGCCTGTCCCCGCCCGCCCGTCCCCGCCCCACATACCTGGTCCGGCTTCTCCTGCCGCCCGCCCGCCGGCTCCGCGGCGCCGCCCGCCCGCCCCCGCATACCCGGTCCCTGCCTGTCCCCGCCCGCCCGCCCGGCCCTGCATACCTGGTCCCTGCCCGTCCCCGCCCCACATACCTGGTCCCGGCTTCTCCTGCCGCCCGCCCGCCGGCTCCGCTTCGCCGCCCGCCCGGCTCCGCTTCCCCGGCCGGCCCCGCATACCCGGTCCCTGCCTGTCCCCCCCCGCCTGCCCGCCCCCGCATACCCGGTCCCTGCCTGTCCCCGCCCCCCCCCCGGCCGCATACCCGGTCCCTGCCTGTCCCCGCCCGCCCGGCCCCGCATACCTGGTCCCTGCCCGTCCCCGCCCCACATACCTGGTCCCGGCTTCGCCTGCCGCCCGCCCGCCGGCTCTGCTTCGCCGCCCGCCCGTCCGGCTCCGCTTCCCCGCCCGCCCGCCCCCGCATACCCGGTCCCTGCCTGTCCCCGCCCGCCCGCCCGGCCCCACATACCTGGTCCCTGCCCGTCCCGCCCCAAATACCTGGTCCCGGCTTCGCCTGCCCCCCGCCCGCTGGCTCCGCTTCGCCGCCCGCCGTCCGCCCGGCTCCGCTTTCCCTGCCTGTCCCCGCCCGCCCCGCCCCGCATACCTGGTCCCTGCCCGTCCCCGCCCCACCTACCTGGTCCCGGCTTCGCCTGCCGCCCGCCCGGCTCCGCGTCCCCGCCCCCGCATACCCGGTCCCTGCCTGTCCCCGCCCGCCCGCCCGGCCCCGCATACCTGGTCCCTGCCCGTCCCCGCCCCACATACCTGGTCCCGGCTTCACCTGCCGCCCGCCAGGCTCCGCTTCGCCGCCCGCCCGTCCGCCCGGCTCCGCTTTGCCGGATCCAGCCACGTGCAGGCAGCGCGGTAAGGGGGCAGGGAGGGGGTGGGGGGGTGGATAGGGGTTTATCTCGCTCATTGGTTATCTCGACGGCTTTTGGCAAACCCCTAGGCCGTCGAGATAACAGGGTTCAACTGTATTACAAATGAGACAAATTAGATTGGGGCAATGGTATATAACTGTGCAAAGGCATGATATTGAGAAAAGGAAAGTTTCAGATCCTGGAAATTTTAGCTAAAGCCAATGAACATTGAACTTGTTTGCTCCAGTTCTGAATTTTGCTCCAGTTCTTATCACTAACAGCTCCTGAAATGTTGAAAGTCTTCCAAAGGAAGTGACGGCAGCCAGTCCTGGACTGGCTATGAGGCATCAGGCATTTTCTATATGGGTCAGTCCCTTCAATATGCCTCATGTCTGTGTGCACCCTCCTACAAGCACCACTGCCTGATAGCACATCAGCCTTAATGTGACAAGCTGTCTGACAGTTTACTCTTTGCCACTAGAGGTGCTCAAAGCAGGAAACACAGCATGAACCTTTGCAAACATTGCTCAGAAGGAATGGAGGCTGAACTGAGATTGGGACTGGGACTTCCTCTTCCTCTTGTTCCCCCAAAGTAAGGCTACCTCCTCCACAAGGATCTTCTAAGGATCTTCACCTGTTTTCAAACCATAGATTCATATATTCCGATGCCAAAAGGGACCATTGTGATCATCTCATCTGACCCATTGTATAACACAGGCAATAGCAATTCCCCAGAATAATTCCTAGACATACCTTTTAGAAAAATAAAAATAATAATTAAAAAAAAAAGATCCAGAAGACCTGAAATCTACTTGGCAAAGGAGAAGGCACTGGAAGCTGGAGCCTAGACAACAGATGGTAGAGAAAGCGGAAGGCCTTAAGGGCAGTTCATGGAGTCCCCTTATATAAAGCCCTGGAATATCCTTTTATCCTCTGAGTATCTTCAGCTTCTTTCCCCTGCCTGGGTGTAGGGGAGAGACGTGTGTGAGGTGTTCCTCACACACATGCACATCTGATCTCTCCCCTGGGTGTAGGGGAGAGATCAGATGTGCATGTGTGTGAGGAACAGGTGTGGTGTTGTGCTAGGGCAGTCACCTTTATTATAGAGATTACAGTAAGTGCTTGGGCTAAATTCGGTGGTCCTCAGTGAAGTTAATTCTTTGAGAAATCAGGGACTGTGAGAGGACAATGTATGAATAAGCAAATATCCTGCCTCTCTCCTCTCACTTTTCTGCTCAGAAAACCAGCTGTGACGCCATTATGGTAACAAGATTATTCCTCCCCTCCCCCCCTCCTCCCATGAAAATAGATAATAATTATATTTAGGTATGTTACATTCACAGGAATCTTCATATAACTTTATAAAGGAGCAATGCTATTATTATTCATTGAGAAATACGTCAAAAATTGTTAATGTCAAATAAATTATATTGTTTTTATTGCATTTCACTGTCCCTTGTTGAAACTATGTTTACCACAGTCACTAAAAACATTTAGATTGTAGCAAGAATATAACCTTTCTCAGAGAATAAAAGAACATTGAATCTCAATATCTTTCAGCTGCTCTGATGTTTTCTTTTCAAATATGTCCTACAATTCTGTCCATTCTCTCCCATTAATATAATGTTAAGAATTGGAAAAGAGAATAAAATGTCGCCTTCAGGGGAAGATGAAGAATGAAGAGCACTTGATCAATGTGCTACCTTTAAGCTCAAATGGAAATTCATTTTCTCATTTCTGCGTATTAAGGCTTCTGGGAATCTCAGTATAGGACTCCTGAAACAACTCATAAATCCACAGTGAAAATTCAGAAGCTTGTTGTCCTTGGAAACATTATTTCCTTAGACAATTTGGTGCTTGTGTAACTCCTCCAAATAGTTTATACAATGATAGAAGCTTTTGTACAGAACTAATTGGAACTGACCAGTTTAGAATATCAGTTTCTATCAATGCGAGTTGAGTAATGTAATAGTTGATTACCATGTGTGTGTAATTATGTTACTTTTTGATATCTGTATACAGCCTGCAAAGAAGATAAAATCCTATTAGTAGCTACAGGTGATGAAGTTTCTCTGATAGCGTAAGTGATAGATGCTTGTGGGTTTGGGAACCAAAGAAGGAGAAATCCTGGCCTCACTGCCTATTGATTTCAATAGAACCAGGAGTTCGCCCATAGGCACGATACACAGTGACACATGTTTGTGGTCTATCTAGCAAGTAGATTGTTGGACCAGATCCTTAGCTTATTCAAACTAGCTTTGTCAGTAGAACTATTCTGACTTATACCAGCTGAAGATCTGGCCTGTTGTTCATATAACCACAGTTTAAATATGTTTCTGTAACAGGCCATCAGGCCATATCTCAAATCACTTTCAGTAACATTATTTTGTTATATAACTCATTGTTTACATTTGGGGTTAATTATTAATACTGTTCATAAATATTGTGGGTTTGAAACTCTTCATGAGTCTCTGGCTCTACAGTATTAGGTGGTCCACAGAGATTTTTGTAATGAGTCATCCTTTAAAAAAACTCATTCTGAGATTTCCCTACCACTGTCATATTAACTTTAAAAGTAACACAACATGAAAGGTGTTTTCCCTTCCTAGGGATAGAATTCAGCATTTTACTAGTTAACTAACTATGGAAGCAACACTGCTAACATCAATCTTTTCCCCTTCCTAAACCCACTGGGGGAGATTGACACTGGAGGCCATCGTGTTTCACAACAATAATATAAGATGACAAAACCCAGCAGTCGATTTTCTTCCTAGCATGTACATACCACACTCTGATCTAGACGTCACTCTGCTTGGGTGTAGTTATGATAGCTTGGTGAGACCATCACCTAGGGCTGGTGTACACTATTCAGTTAGATTAACATAAGGCAGCTTATGTCAACCTAATTATGTCAGTGTCTACACACAGTCACTGGCAGCACAGCTTAGCTGTGCCAAGTACATACCTACCATTTTCAGGAGCGTTTGTACTTTTCCACTGCTGCCCATGTTACAGCTACACTACTATTTATACACATACTAGCTCTCATTGAGCTACAAGTATGTGTAGCTACCCTGAGAATCACACACTAAACTCATAGTGTACATGTAGCCTTAGGTCCATTACTGGCCTTGGGCACAGATTGCTACAATAGCAAAAAATGCCTCCTTCCTCTTCCAGCTGGAAAGAAAATTTCAACCATTCCACTCAGATGAGATCATAACCAATGTGCTCCATCCTGTAACTGACCAGTTCAAACTTAATTATTAAGTAATGAGATGTTGAATGGTTCAGCTTAAAATGGTGCATTAAATCAGGTTGCCCTGACACAGATATAACAGCACACATACAGAATGGCAAAACTTATCTAGGTATCAGGCTGCAGGTCACTCTGACCCAAGTTGGTTTACAATTTGATAGGTAGTTTTAAGCTGCATGGTTATTTCTTATTGTGGTTAGTTAGGGAGCTGGTATTATCCAAATGTCAGCTTTTTGTTAACAGCTTACAAATTCCACTATTTCCAATGTTTCCAGACATAAAGAAGCATAATAACTTGACCCAATTAACAGTAGTGCTAGCACAAGTTCAAAACAAGAGTCTCAAACAAACATTTCATTTTGACATTTCAAATTACACTGATGTCACATCTGTGATCAACATTTTCTTTACACCTGCAAAATTTCAGTTTTGTTCCCCTTACACTCTTTACTTGTGGTTTCAGTTGCATCCTATAGAGAACTATATTGTACTTTGCAATCATGTTTGTGGTTAAAAAAATACCAACCTTATATGTTGCTTTTATAAGCGATATATCTCGCCTAAGTGAATTTTCATTGTCTCTGCTTAGCAGCGCTTCACAAATTTCCATAGGTACTCTGGCAAATATATAAACCATTATTTTTACATAACTGTGAGGGACAATGGGAGTGCTAAACCCATCTGACTATAATCTTTTTACGATTGCAACTCACATTGCCTGAGAATGCAAGTAAAAGCCAAAAAACAAAAAGGGGGAGGGGATAATTTCTATAACATTCAGTATTTCATTTTCTAAACAAAAACAGCAGATTGGCACATACAATACTAATGCATCATATACTCCATAGTCTCACTATTCAACACCCGGTCAAATTCATGGTCTATGGGATAGAATCTCACTAACCTAAAGTATATCCACTATGATATATACAACAAGACCAGATTGACAGGTTCATGAAGCTTGAGCAATATTTTTGAGCAACCCTCAAAGATATTTGTGTGTGTGTGTGCATACACACACAAATGCACATATACACTATAATAATATAGAGAGACTATAAAATAGCATAAAGGGGTTACTGGCATAATTTTAGAATGCTCTGTTTAACTGACACACAGTGCCTCAATTTTTATATTGCACCAAAATAGAATATAAAGACTACAAGACAGAGAATGAAATGATTCATTCTGCAACATCCTGCATCTGAAATGAAACATAAAATGGCAGCTGCTTCACACTCTTTGAGGTAGGGTAAAGCTGTAGGCAGAGAGATTTATGTACATCTAAATGTGCATTACAAAAAAAAAAGAGAGAAAGACCTCTCTTTTTTAATTGCTTATGCACATGCATCACAAAATGAAATTTATAAATAGAATAGCTAAGTAACTACGGCTTAATCAAAGAGTGAAGAGTGTAAATGTTCTTGTAGTCTTGTGTGTGTGTGTGTGTGTGTGTGAGAGAGAGAGAGATGTTTGGGAGCAGACAGAAGAGGCAGGAGAGGTCATAGGGGAAGGTGATAGATATACAAGAATAATTTCTCTTGATGTGTTATATTGCATTTTTCCATGTTGTTATTTCCCAACATCTCTAAATCCCCTTGGATTATTTCATTTTACTTCATTGGAGCTTGCAAAACCTTCCCCTGTAGTATCATCTACCAATTTAATTTATGTGCTATTTACCAGCTCTTCCAGATCAGTAATAAAGATGTTCAATTAGATCAGGTCTAACGCTAATCCCAGTGGCCCTCCACTGAACACCTCCTTGCAACTTGATGAACTTCTGCTTATCACTTTGCTTATTGTCCTGCATTCAGCTTTTAGTCCACCTGACTGCTCATGTCAGTTTGTCAAGTCAGATTTTAAGATACATTATATAAATTCTTCATCTGCATCTGTTGCATTTTCTTAATCTTTGGAGGGTAAAAAAATGCACAGTAGTACACAACTTTGACATTCTGATCCATCAAAATATGTAGCTTTCCCAGAAATATCTGTTGGACCCACCAGAAAGGTTCAAAGAAATTCATACAAACTAAAGGTCACATAGTGAGTGGGAGATCTGTTCACCTAAAAGAACAGAATAAAAAAAACAAGAGCAGTATTATGCTCAGGGCTGAATTATGACATTCGGAGGCCCAAAACTATGTCAAGTATAAGAAGCCCCATACCATAAAATTTTTTTTATTATTTTCACAGAAAGGACATTGAACATATAAACACAAAACCTTTATATTTGCATCTATAAAAAGGCAGAGTTGTAAAAATAGAATAATAATCTTCATTTTCAACAGCCCTCTCTATACTGATGAGATCACAACAGAAATACATTTTAGACAAATTCTTTGAATTCATTGTGTATGTAAATAAAGTAGAAGTAAACAATACAATATAAAATATACAAAATAAAAAAAAACTGTAAATAGTACAATTTACTAGAAGAGTTCTCAGGAATTTTTTCTTCTCTGTTGGGGCATCTAAACTGTGGAATTCCTTTTCTGAATAAGCAATGAGACTCTTAGAGGATATAAGATTGCAATAGAGAATACAAGAGTCAATAGAGGATATATGATGCAGATAACCCACAAGCTTAAAGCTCAACTTTTATTTATATTGATATGAATTACACCCAGGAAATAAGCAAACCATCAGAAAATTGTATGTAGGTTGTATTTTCTTTACACCATGAATAAGGAAAATTCTTCTTCTTTTCATATGAATAAAGGAAACAAATTAACAAAAAATACAGGGACATACAAAGTTTATCCAGACTATATCTAAATATATTTACACATGTTTATTCTGATTTAATTTTTGCTATGAAACACTGAATTATTAGGATTTTTCTTTTGCCATATTATAAAAATACAGTGCATTATGCATATGAAATGTGATTTATAAGGCTATATAACAAATTGTACATAGCATACTACCTATAATAAAATATTATCTTGCACCAAAATCCCAGTCTTTTTCCAGGCAGACATCTCTCTTCACGTTTGCTTCTCTATCCTCTGTCTCCCCTAGGACCAATAATTAATCTTGAGTAAACACCTTGAACACACAGAGTGACAACAAGCTATATGTGCAAAAGAGAAAGAAAGAATTTACCAGAAAAAAGACTATTAATCGCTGGACAGGTATTGAGAAAGTGAGAAAAACTAACCTATATTCAAGCAAATATAATGAATATTATAGGCATTAATAGCCTATAAATCATATATGCACATAGTTTGAAATAACTTGCTCACCAAGTACATATATTTTGATATATATTTATATCTTTCTTCATTTCTCTCAAACCCCTCTATTTATCCTTTTGTCAGCACTAGCTGATATTTACTGTGAAGGTTCCTGAAACTGATGGGAGGAACCCAACACAAATGTATCCTCCTCAAGATCCACTCTACCCAAGTCCATAAGACGATCACCTGCAAACTCAATCATGTTAAGCATGGATAGCGCATGAAGCAGAAAGCAGTGTGCATAGTAAAATACACAATTGTATGTGTGTACAGATCAAAAGAAGAAAGAACACACCAACATACGAGTATGAGCTTGGCAGGATTGCTTCATGACTACAATCTCTGACCTCACATGTTTCCTGATTTTATCGGCAGTGAAATTATTTATTTATTTAAATAAATTATGATGGCATAGTCAGAATTTTACCAGTAGCAGCTGGCCAACAAAATTCTGCCTTAGGAGACTGAGCAGACTTACCCATAGAAATACTAATTTTACAAGTGCAATTATCTTTTTTTTTCTCAGCCTGTCAATAATGAACAATTAGTGAAGGGTAAGGGTATGGCAAGGGTATTTGTGTAACCAGATGTGTATATTTTTGTCATATTTGAACAAAAATGTTTATATTTAAAGAGAATCTTCTTTTTCCCACATCTCCTTTATTTATCAACTGATTTTGATAACATTTGAAATGGAGTCAGTTTTTTTCTTTTGTAGATGCCCCTCCTATTGTGAGGCCCTAAACTGTACTGGATTATACCTTAATCCAATATTGATTATGCTTGTGTCAGAAGAAAATGCCCTCTTTGTAAGAGAGATTACTGTTCAGACATTAAACATTTGTCTTTAGAATCCTTAGCAGGATAATTTTGCCCCCACCTGTTTTAGAAAACATTTCCCCACAAATCTACATGACAGATTTCTGTCTTAAGGAAACAGATTTCCCACCCCCATCACATAAGTGCACTGGTATAGTTCCTCTGAATGAAGCATACATGCCTCCCAGTGTGATAGTAGAGTTAGGTGTGGGGAAAAAGGAACAAAAGCAATCCTGTTGGTGAGCAATGTGATCAAGAACTTCATGTAACCCAGTGATATAATACACCATCTGAAAAGTCCGATTAGAATATAACAACTTGATGTGTATTATTCTGAGTTCTAGCACATACCAAATAAATGTGCTACATATAAATAAAGAAACATTTTGAGAAATAAAGCTATATTCCCTGGCTCCAAAGTAACCAGATGGTAGCATTTTAATTATCAAGAATATGAAAATGCCACAAGGAATTAGATGGGTGAAGTGGTGAATAAGTTTTTGCCAATGGGGGTTTCATGCATTTTCAGATCTTGCAGACAGGATTTACAAAGTCACTTACTTTGATGGCATCAGAGAAGAGTCTTCTATCCAAAAATCCAGTCTGTTATGCAAAAAGTTTGATATTTCATTTTCATGAGGTTTAATACAAGGCATATATTTGTGTTTGTCAGAAAGCAAAGCAGATAGTTACTGACAAAGAGTACAGGGGGAACAACATGTTTTTTTTCTGACTATAAGCTGGGTTAGTGAAGAAATGTTCAGAAGTCATGTTAGATTCACATAAAAATGAAAATGACAGACTCTCCAAACACATTTGGAGGCTTGGTATTACAGTACATTCCAACTGTGTTCACTCTATATTAATCTTTCAGCGATATGGTTTAAGAACATTACATTTTGAAATACACCTACAGTTCAAACTGAGTGAAAACATTGTGTGACAATAGGACACGTTATTTCATAGTGATTGTCTGCTAGCACCAGCATACTTGCAAAATATTCTATGCAATATTCGGAAAACAAAGTCAAACTTCTTCATGCATTACTTTAAAGTTAGTACAGGTAGTTCACTATTTGGAAAACTGACACATTTAACTAGCATAAAACACAGGAGAGAATGGGTTCCTGTGAGGGAGTAGATCCCTCCTCAAATCCCTAATCAGGTGGAAGGGTGACCTGAACTAGAGTGCTCCCATGTCCTAGATGAATACCCTAACCATTCAAATTAAAATGATAAGGGAGGTGGTCCTCCTCCTGGCTTCTTGCAAAAAACAATTTAAGCACCTAATGCCAAAATGGGTCCAGAACTGAGACTGGCTAGTAGAGATAGATGCCTCCCTACAGACTGGACTGAAGCAATTAGCTTTGTGTAAGGGTCAGGGTTTAGTGCACACACCTCCTCATCAGTATCTCCCATTGGCTAGTTTAGGAGGCTCAGGATGTTTTTTGTGAGCCACAGGTTAAGGCATCTATCTCTTCTGATTCTCTTTCTTGCAGTGTGTTCCTGTGATTTTCTAGGCACTAAAAGATAGGAGTTTTAATGCTGAGCATGAGGACACACAAATACCATTCTGACTCTAAGCCAAAGTGACTATATTTTCAGAATAAGAAAGCACAACACAACTCTGGGAGCAACATTTTTTAAGGTTGTAATATACTCCAGAGTTCTATGTTCTGGCTTCTTTCTTTAATCTGCTCTTTTTGGGTCAGAAAATTTCTGCCCAGGGAGCCACAGCAGGAGTTTTAGTTTTGCACTATTTAGACAGGGTCATTGAGTTATCTGACTCACATTGAAGTAGTGAGTTATGAGTGAGAGTTATGACAAGCTTTGGTTTTAGTTGAAGCAAAACCTATGATATGAGCGCAACAGGGTATAGCATGCTTCATTTTAGTGTAGAAATGCATCTTGAATAAACATTTTGTAGTTTTAAACAACCTGAACATTTTGACTGATTAAATGAATAAAACCCAGTACATGGCACCTTAGAGACTAATAAATTTATTTGGGCATAAGTGTTCACGGACTAAAACCTCCTAGCAACCCCAGAGTCCTGTGGGCTTGTCGAGATGAGATTGGTTAGAATTTAGACTATTCTACTGGAGCACAAAATGCAATAGCCAAAAATGAGTGAGTTGGAGGCTGTCGGCTGTTTGGCTAAGAGTAGATACTTTGTTTGTGTGATTGAATGCAGCCAGGGAACAGATTTCTCGAATCAGAAGGTGCCTTTTTTACATTCCCTTTGCAGAGGAGAACCACCCTGTTGAGTGACATGCCCAGTGAAATTACAGGTGTTTACCCCGAAGGGCTCAGATGAAGTCAACCACATTGAAGGCCTTTGCATGGTTGACTGTCCTCTGAATCCCATGCTGAAGTTAAGATGGAAATGGCCTATTCTCAACAGTTGACAAGAAGGGGTGAATATCAAGAGAGGGAAAATTACGTTTGTAGTGCTAACAAAACCAATGCAATCAAGGTGGATGTCACCCATTTCCAACAGTTGACAAAAATACGTGAGTATCAGCAAAAGGAAAATTACTTTTTGTAGTGACCCTAGATCAAAACTGACTTGGGGTTGTGGGGTTCAGGCTGCAGGGCTAAAACTAGCAGTGCAGAAATTTGGACTTGGGCTGGAGCCCAGGTTCTGAAACCTGCTGAGGAAGGTGTGTCTCAAAGCATGGGTTCCAGCCCAGATCCAAAAGTGTACCCTGCTATTTTTAGCCCTGCAGCCTAAGCCCAAGTCAATTCACCTGGGTTCTGAGACTCAGTGTCACAGGTGTTTTCTTTGCAGTTCTTTGCACCCTGTATGGCTTAGGTTAATACACTTTAGAATTTGATTAACCTAAATAGCAAGAAGGTATTTTATACTATGGAATACGAATGTTTACATGAGGGGTTAGTGTGGAATAGCTATTGTGCTTTTGGACTCTTACTCTAGCTATTTCACACTAACTTTCCTATGAATTCCCTGTGCAGAAAAGCCCTAAGGAAGTATCATAATCATTCCAGAAAGAGATCTGTAGTGCATTCCTACCCTGATATACAGCAGATTGCTGTAATGCTGTTTAAAACAGCTAAATTGTTCTGAGGTATGAGGTGCTAATAAAATATACTTTGAATTATTTCCTAGTTCTCATATTTCTCTTCTTGCAAATTCAGATGGGTAGCTATTAGAAATGTATTTTACTACCTTAATCATCTGAGGAAGGTTGGAGGGAAGGACGGTAATTTCTAGTAGTTAGTTGTCCCTGTGCTTGGAGGTATCTTCATTAATCCTTAAACCATTTATGTATCTTTATTTTTCCCTCCTAGCCAGACCCTGTCTTTAATTTTCAGGTTTGGTGTTTCAGCTCAAAAAGATGCAATAACTTTCCTGGTCTGCCCCCATCACCATGCCTCTTGGTATGCTTACAAATTCATCTTTTTTTTTAGCCTTGGCACACTATCTATCACCTTGGCACATGCTTTTAATAATGTCTGTAATGATCTATAGGAATTATTTATTTAAATTTCATTTTCATTAGAGAAATATGTTTACTATGCAAATGCAGAAAAAAACAATATTCTCCACGACAACTGGTCCCATCAAACTCTATATAAATCACATTAGTTGTTAAGTAAGATAATTGAAAAGTCTCAAAGTAGTGGTGGTAAGTAGCTCTTGGTCTGGAATTCCTAAAAAGGAAAAAAAACACAATAAACAAAACCATGGATAACATGATTAGAGTGCTTGCAGATCCTGAAGTAAATTCCACTTTCAGTTACAACTGTGTAATATCCAGCAGAATTTGGACCACTCTTGTTAAAGCAGAAAGCAAAGAGATTATATTAAAACCAATTATGGTTAAAAAACCTGATCATGAAATTCTTTATTTGATTAAAGTTAAAAACATTCCCTAGGCTTTAATCACCAACTTTTCACAATAGAAGAGAAAAAGAAACACACCCAACAACATAATATTTTCATCCTCCATTTACTTTCCAGAGCAGTGCAGGAAGATCACTCTGGTACCAATCCTGGAACGAGCTCCAGGCAGGCTGACTCCTGTGCCTGCATGGCCATGTAGATTTAAGGGTCTGACCGTGTTAATCCAGCTGCAGCAACAGGACATATACTTAGCATGGCAATTAAAATCAAGGGCAATATATTATTTGACAGAGATTACTGGATTCAAAACATTTCAATAACTTTTTTTAAAATGTATGTCTTTTAGATGTAAGTATTACAAAAATCTAAATTAAATAATAACATTACCATTAAATTCCCTTTTATTTTCTCCAAATTATGTTTTTGTACCATTTTATCATATTTCTAAAAAACTCTAAGTAATAGATGATTATTGTGAAGAGATTACATTTTGATCTGTTTATCCAAATTAAAGTCTAACTATAATCTATCACCGAGACAGAGATAATGAATATGGAATATCTGAGCCCAACCATGCTTCACCCTTACACACAAGAGGAAGAGATTTAAAATTCAGAAGCAAAGTAAATGAGTGTGTGGGACTACTTCTACACAGAATGGCTCAGGGTCGTCCAGAACTAATGTCTTTGATGGCTTTTTTAAAGAAATATATGTCTTTTATCATAGATTGATAAACATTAAACTAATGATTCTACATGGTCAGATATAGCACAATTTTGTACTGTTTCCATTGTAAAAGAAGAACCAGGAGGATACATATTCTTGGGTCACTATGGCCAGATGTGGACACTAGGATGGGATGCAGACCACTGACTACTAGCAAATGAGAAGAGGCATTTATTATCTACATGGTGATTTAGGCATTCAGTAGAATTGAGGAGTCCACAGATTAAGATGATCTGAAGAGAAAGCAGAGTATAAAAGGACACCAAGGCCTTGGATTTAATAATCTGAAAGCAGGTACTTTCAATAGTAGGGGAAACTACATAGTCCAGTTCAAGGTCCTAATATTCAAATCCTTGCATAGTCCTAATTACCTGACAGTTTGCCTATTTCTCCCCTATTATGATCTTCCTAAATAACTCCATTCCACTGGACCAGTTAAGGATTTGGTAGAGACTACATTGGGTCTCTTTTCCTCTTTGTTGGCATCATCATAGATGTGTAGAAATTCTTTGTGTTTGAATCTGCTGGTATCAGACAGATGTTTCTACTACCGGCCCTTGAGTTTTCTTCTTTCCCACCAAGAACCATGGCAAACTGTGTGGTCAATGACATAAGAGAGGGTGTTGTAGTGCTAGAATAGTCAGCTAGTGGACTCACTAGTTTTTTAAATAATTGATCTCATTTGGGCGGTCTTGTATAAGTACATTTTTGAACTGAGTAGGGTCCCAGAGTTTTTAGGTTTCAGGAGTGGAGCGTGACAATAGTTTATTCTTGCCTTGTATTGAGGAAAGTTTGTTTTCTGACTGGAAGAAGAAATGATATCACTCGATTAAGGAGTTGGTTCTTGCATTTATTATAACGGCCATATTCAGCTTAAGGATGCAGACCAGACCATGGCTATCTGTGTCTCTGGAGATTACTGGTGTAAACTTAGGTTAGGTGGTTTAGAACTACTTTATGATAGGCACTGTCTCTATTAGCTCCTCTGGGAAGCCTTTGATATCAGAATATGGCCAGTGTGCTCATCACCCCCGAATATTGTGCTGTTCTGGGAAAGGGCAAAACTGGTGAGTCTCTTCCTCAAATTGAAAGCATTATTCTTTTAATGATGCAAATCTTTGTTCATAGTTGGGTAAAGGAAATGAAATTATAGCCTACTTGATGTGGTGTTAGTACCCTACTATAGCAGGTTCCTTGCAGCAAAATAAAGACCTTGATCTGCTTTCTGCTGGAAGCGGGAGAGCATCTCCCCTTTGTACTGGTAGTGGGCAGAAAGAAGGTGGGAAATGTTGTTACTGAGTCAGAACAGAGCTTTTTAAGCTCACCTCAGATGCATTAGCTTTCTTTCTGGTTCCCTGGTGTGAGGAATGTGTCCTTCCCTTTGTGCTGTTGTTATGAGAAGGAAACAGATTCCCTAAACATGCCCCATCATCCTATCAGCCTCCATTCTCTGGATCATCTTCTGTAGGAGCTAGCACACAACAGATCCCCAGCAACCCTTCTGCCAGCTTATTTTTCTGCCTTGAGAGGATCCTTCTCTGATGTTACTAGCAAAAAAGGTTTTCAGTGGGAACATTGTGGAAAGGAAACATAACAATACATTCAACATACTTTAAATTATATTTTTCAAATAAAAGTCCAAAGGTGTTTTTTCTTTCATTTTGTTTTAACTTAACAGAAATCTTCATATTAAAAAAAAAAGTTGTAACAAAAGGTTTTAGATTAATATTTTCAGTGCGATGACCAGAATTTTAGCCATGCAATCTCATTAAAGTTAATGGGACTCACACGGTACAGGTAAATCTCAATGCACCCTGCAGAAAGCATGCCCTGAAGCATCAAATATAAGGCAATAAGAAAAACGACTTAGGAAACAGGTGAAAAGACAATTAGATAGAGGACAGAAATACCAAATATGAATAGATTGTTAAAAGTTATGGATTTTTCTTTTAAAAAAAACCTTCAGCTCCAAATTTAGGGTTATATAATACCCTTATAGGGAGAATGTGTAGAAAAATCAAAGCTTTCTTGCAAAACAAAATTGTATTGTATTGGTGGAAAAATCACCATAGGTTCTCTTAGGGCAGTGGTTCTCAAACAGGTGTACATGTACCTTAGGGGGTACACAGAGGTCTTCCAGGGGCTACAGTAGGGTTTCTCAAACAGGAGTCACCGCTTGCATAGGGAAAGCCCCTGGCAGGCCGGGCTGGTGTGCTTACCTGCCCCGTCCGCAGGTTCGGCTGATCGCGGGTCCCACTGGCCGCGGATCGCTGCTCTGGGCCAATGGGAGCTGCCGGAAATGGCACGATCCGAGAGATGTACTGGCCTCGGCTTCCAAGAGCCCCCATTGGCCCAGAGCAGCGATCCATGGCCAGTGGGACCCGCGATCAGCCGGACCTGCAGATGGGGCAGGTAAACACACTGGCCCGGCCCGCCAGGGGCTTTCCCTACACAAGTCGTGACCCCTGTTTGAGAAACCCTGGGCTATAGCATCTCATCTAGATAGAATTATAGAATATCAGGGTTGGAAGGGACATCAGAAGGTCATCTAGTCTAACCCCCTGCTCAAAGCAGGCCTAGTCCCCAGACAGATTTTTGCCCTACGTCCCTGAATGGCCTCCTGTCATGAATATAAAGGGAAGGGTGACCACCTTTCTGTATGCAGTGCTATGGGGTACCTCCTGGCCAGTGGCACAAAATCCTTTTACCTGTAAAGGATTAAGAAGCTCAAGTAACTTGGTTGGCACCTGACCAAAGGGACCAATAAGGGGACAAGATACTTTCAAATCTGTGGGGAGGAGGCTTTGTCTGTCTGTTCTGTGTGCTTGCCAGAGTCAGATCAAGGAAGCAATCCAACTCCTACAGAGTTAGTAAGTATTTAGCAAGAAAATGTGTTAGTTTACTTTTATTTTGGCTTGTGTTTTCCTTTGTGTAAGAGGGAGGTTTATGCCTGGTTTTGTGACTTTAAGGTTTTGCCTAGAGTGGAGATCCTCTGTGTTCTTGAGTCTTTTTGTTATTCTGTAAAGTACTTACCATCCCAACTTTACAGAGGTGATTCTTTTACCTTTTCTTTAATTAAAATTCTTCTTTTAAGAACCTGATTAATTTTTCATTGTTTTTAAGATCCAAGGGTTTGGGTCTGTGTTCACTCATACCAATTGGTGAGGATATTATTCTCAAGCCTCCCCAGGAAAGGGGGTGTAGAGGCTTGGGGGGATATTTGCAGAAGGTAGGGCTCCAAGTGGCCCTCCTTAAATGTTTGTTTAAATCACTTGGTGGTAGCAGTGTTACTTAATCCAAAGTATAAGAGAGAAATTGTGCCTTGGGGAGTTTTTAACCAAACCTGGTAGAAATAAGCTTAGGGAGTCTTCAGGCAGATCCCCATGTCTGTACCCTAAAGTTCAGAGTGGGGAGGGAACCTTGACACCCCCCTCAAAGACTGAGCTCATAACCTTTGTGTAAGTAGGCTATCCCTCCACTCACTGGCCACCTAGTTTACAACAGGCTACATAAAATCATTAGCAAAGTCAGCACAATTTAAAATTTCATACAGACAATTACTTGCTTATACTGCTCTATGTATTATACCCTGAAATGTAAGTATAATGTTTATATTCCAATTGATTTACAATTATATGGTAAAAGTGATCAAGTAAGCAATTTTTAAGTAATAGCGTTCTGTGATACTTTTGTATTCTTATGTCTGATTTTGTGAGCAAGCAGTTGTTAAGTGAGGTGAAACTTGGGGGTACACAAGACAAATCATACTCCTGAAAATTCCTCAAGGGCCTCCTTCAGCGGCACTGCTATGGGTATGGGCCCACCGGAATTTTGAGGCCCTCAAAATGCGCTGGTAAATCCTTACCAAACCCTGCCCTAAAATGCCTTACAGTAATACTAATACAGCTTTCTCCTGTTGGAGGACTAAGGTTACAAACTCTAATGTTACAGTTACTGAGTTTCATTGTTCTCATGTCTGATGGTCCTTGTTTGAGAGGAGATGTATATTTTTGGTAACAATAATGGTTAGGTTTTCATCATAATGCACAAGGAATTACCGTCACTCAGACTTACATTAATAATAATTTGTGAAGATAATTCTGATTCATGGGCTGTCCAATGTTTTCTGAAGTGTTCTCCCCAACTTAAATTATTTGGCCTTGCTTCTGTTTACATATGGAGGTATCTATTTTCTCCTTATGTGTGTGTAACTCACATTGACATTAATAGGAGTTAAACATACATCACACTGGGTGCATGACTCTTGTAGCTTTTACGTTTTGTATTGTTTTGAACTTTTTTTAGTTTCTTTTCTCCCTATTGCTTCCAGTCCCCTGATGATTCCATCATATATCTCCCTCAAGGACTCATCCCTTTCTCAAAGGCTGACCTTAACTCTTTTTTTTTACCTTCTGTCATCTCTTTAACTCTTAGCTAAACTTTCAGTCTCTATTGCTGTATTTGACCCTCCTCCCGCTGTCCCCCCATCAACATATTACACCATCCTATGGTCACCCATCTCACCTCCTACCCGGTTTCCCTTTGACTAGGACCTCAGAAACAACCACACAGCCAGGATTTAGGCTTGGAAACTGTTGCACCAACATAAGACCAGCTGAGTCATCCAAACAGGTCTTGGTATGACTACAAGGCTCAGTGCATCCTCCATGATTCTATTGTGGATTAGTGGTTGAGCCTGTGTTAAACAGCATGAGACAAAGGCTAGGGTCTCTGATTTTCATCACCCTGTATTGCTAAATAAGGCAACAGGCAAGAATGTGAGATAGAAAATGAATGCTGACTACCTGGCACATGCCTTGAAAATTGCCAGACTCCTCTTAGTCACCACATATTAGGCAGAGATCAGAGATTTCTGAGAACAGGCTATCTTCCTAATGATCAGAAAAGCTTCTTCGCTCTCATGGCCACCATGGGCATGTCATCATGAAAGAGGTGTAGCTATTAGACAGAGATCACAACAGGTTCCAGCATAGAATGCAAAAACCATGACGACACTTGCTCCAGTGTGATGGATGAATCAATGTGATAAAATGTGTCCCAGATACCTCTCACCCAATCTAACACTTACGTTCCCTGGATATGTCCTAATGGTGGGACGAAAACAAGAAATGATCCAGACTCCTCATCGATCTGATACATCACAGCTCAACTGGGAAGGTATTTTGATTCTTTCTACTGTTCCATAAAGGAAGGTAGCAACCACAATTGATGGGAGCAGCTAAGATATAGAACAGAGGGCTATACGTTTTCCCATCCAACATCTCCTCACTGATGTGAATAATGGAAATAAAAGTGAAACACAGCACTTGTTGTTCAGGCATGAACTGAAAATATATATGCACTGTGACAGAGCTCATACAAAATAGGAGCCAACTCAGTACTGCAATGCCAAGGTTTCCCAGAAATGATGCTGCGGTAGAATTGAAATTAGACGACAGAAATGTGCAATCGTAGTTATACTACACATGTAACTCTCTGTGCCTACTTTGTTGATTTTTGTATCTCTTGAGACATTCAGTTAAAAAAAAGGAAGGAAAAGAAAAAAATAAATGCACTTCAAGGTCTTAAATAAGGAGTTATAATTTCACTAAAATATTAATATTAAAAGGTGAATGACACAGCACTGACTGATGTGAAGAACAGATGTTATTTATTTATACTCCAATACAGTATATATTCAGCTTGTTTTAGAATAGCAGATTAGTTATGATTTTAAATAAATCTATTATTTATATTTCTACCCCAAGACTATCTCCTTTTTAATAATGGAAGGTTATAAATTTTTCAGCCATAATACACATCTGTGAAGTCCACTTCAGATATTACCAGGTAAACATTGCACCTTAGAACAATATAAAAAACTTGTGGGAATCATTTTCTGCTATGATGTATTTGTAGAATGCATTTTTAACTAATTTAGAGCAGTAGACGGTGCAGTGAGTTAATGCATCTATAGAGATTTGAACTCCAATTAGACTTAGATTACAACAAATCAGAGGAGTTCAGAGTTCTCAGTAGGTTCTAGTGAATATTTTCCCACTGTGATACAATAATTATTATTTATAATAATACTAATAAAATACTACTACAACTAATAATAACAATAATTATTAATAATGAATAAATAGTACTGCAGGATTACCCATAAGTACAACAAGATTTTTTTTAAAATTCTACCCAGTCCACATTAAAAAAAAAATAAGCAAGGGATGGAGTGGGGAAGAAACATGGCAGAAAAGTGAATGGTATGAACTCTTAGTGAGGGCACAGTTGTGTTGCCTTTCCTCCTATTTTTTTCTCTCTCTCCTGCAAATTTTTGAGCATCTGACCCTATAGGTAGCAGTGGACTTCAGAATAGAAGCAGCTTTTCCAATGCTTAATTGCAACACCTTTTTCACCCGAAGAAGCAGATTCTTAAAACAAAAGAAGGGTTGAGAATATTATAGTTTCCTATCTCACAACTAGGAATCTCTTCCTAGCCATCTCTTTTTAGGGACTCAGTAGTGAAATGAATTGTAAAACTCTCACTGTCTGACCTAAAATAGCAAAATCTCAAATTAGGCCCATTTTTCTCCACATACTGATTTAAGGAGGAAAGAAAAAGATGTGGGTTTGATCTTGGATCCCTGCATTCACACCACATGTGCTAATAGCATACATACGTTAACCGGCTTTACTACAAAAATGTATCAGCATGGTTCATTCTGTAGTCATTCCACTTTCTATACATATCCACTTGCTGTGACTCAACCTTTCAGGCTGATGTTTTAACAATATATTTCAAACATATATGTTTCATTATTAAGCTAGTTTTATTTCCAGGCAGGTGTTTGATGCAAGGTGGATTCAAAATACTGGTTAATTAGGTAATTTTACTTATGCTTTTACTGTTAGAAGCTCTAGAGTACAAATTTAGATAAGAGATTTTTAGCAGTAGCTACCCTAATTTGTAGTGCAAGTAACAAGAGCTATATGTACAAAAGAACGTTCAAAAATTAATGCACATTTTAAGCTACATACGGTATTATTATTTTTTTCAAAAAGAGGCAAAATATGCCTGGTATTTGTCGCAATCCATTACACAGTTATGGCTATGTATGGCCACTTGTCGGTGCATGGCCATCTTGTCCTGTTAAAAGGACAAGGCAGCCTCCATCTTGGACCAGGTTCTTGTTGTATAGGAGAGGGCAGAGAGTCAATCCTGCCCAGCAACACTGGCTGTGTATGCTCTCCTGTGTTTTTGTTTTTTTTCTCTCCTGCTGGGCCATCTAAAGGTCAGGCTAGTTCTGTGTATGAAGGCCTGATTCTGCCCAGCAACCTGTTTTTTTTGGGTCGGTCGTCTGGAGGTCAGGTTAATTCTGCCCAGAGACTCACTTTCCTGCTCTTTTTGGACCCAGTCATCTAGGGGTCAGGTTTGTTTACTCGTCAACTCCAGTGTGCCGTGTGCAAACCCTTCTGACGTGGGGTGGCAACAGCTCGAAACCTGAAGGGAGGAGGGACCAGGGAGCCAATCAGATACTGACACGAGGGAGTGAGACCTGTCTATAAAACTAGGTTCCCCCCCAAAATTTGTGTGGAGCATCCGCGTGTTAGCTGAAGGACCTGATCACTCGTTCGGCCAGGGTCTCCTCCCGGTAAAGTGCACTCGTGTCGTATCGTTTGGATTCGTTGTCGTTTGGACCCGATCCCTGTCTGCTCGTCATGCTTCTGGTGTCTGTTCTGCTGGTCAGCTGCGCCTGGAGTGCGGTATTTGCTTTTTAATATCTGACAGTTTAGCTTATTTAGCCTCTTATTTTTCCCCTCCCTAACTTGGTACCAAATATCTACTCAGGATATCAGGATTGTATTAGTGAGCTCAGAATTGCACAATTGTTTAGCTAGCTTGTATTATTGTTCTATTTGTTATTGAATTGTTAATTGCAAACTGCTTTATGTGTTTGAATCACTGCTCTGTCTGTGTCCAGTGTGTGTGTGTTTAACTTGGGAGCTGCCTCTACTTAGAGGGTAGCTGACCAAGGGGGTCCAGTCCCCGCGGTCTGAGTGAGTGGAATCTGCCCAGCTGCAGCCGCACCACACTCTGGGTTTGCCCTCTGTGTGAAAGCAAGGGTGGCTGAGGCAGTGGCCTGTGGGTCTCTTTTCTGTGTTTGCACCGGGCACCGCCCTGACGAACCCGATTCCTATCTGTGTGATTGGTGTGTCTGCCTATTTGGTGTGGTGTGGTGAGCAGTATAAAGTGTATTATTACTGTGTTTTGGGGTGTGTTTGTACTTTTGATACCATCCCAGCCAAAGTTGCCTACTCCCCCAGCTCACGTTGTAATTATCCCCTAAATAAACGCAGCCACTTGGCTTTTCAGTGTTACCCTGGTCCTGCCTGTCTTTTCCTCACTCAATACCAAGCTTGAACGAACCCCCAGCTAATTCAGACAGTATTGTGAAGGCAGGAGGTAAGATTCTGAAACATGAATTCTCATTTTAGATTTGTACATTTTTAATACTGCATATCTTCAAAAATGAAGCAGATTATTTTAACCCTCTATCTAATTTATCTTTGATATTTAAGACTAGTATTAGGCCATAAAATGAACACGTTTTCTCTATTAGCTTACAAGAGTTCAAGATATTTACATAAAGCCATTTACTAAATAACTAAAATAAAGAAGAATTCACTTCCATTCCAATATTGAAAGTGAGGATTATGGTTATTGGCGACAAAGAGTCCTGTGGCACCTTATAGACCAGGGGTAGTCAACCTATGGCACGCGTGCTGAAGGCGGCATATGAGCTGATTTTCAGTGGCACTCACACTGCCCAGGTCCTGGCTACCGGTCTGGGGGCCTCTGCATTTTAATTTAATTTTAAATGAAGCTTCTTAAACATTTTAAAACCTTATTTACTTTACATACAACAATAGTTTAGTTATAGATTATAGACTTATAGAAAGAGACCTTCTAAAAACGTTAAACTGTATTACTGGCACGCGAAACCTTAAATTAGAGTGAATAAAGGAAGACTCGGCACACCACTTCTGAAAGATTGCCGACCCCTGTTATAGACTAACAAAAGTACTGGAGCATAAGCTTTCATGGGTGAATACCCACTTCGTCAGACGCATGTCATGACATGTGTCTGACGAAGTGGGTATTCACCCACAAAAGCTTAAGCTCCAATACTTCTGTTAGTCTATAAGGTGACAAAGAACTCTTTGTTGCTTTTTACAGATTCAGACTAACACGGCTACCCCTCTGATTATGGTTATTGTTTCACTCTTGGAAGTCAAACTTTATGGATTATGATTTCATTCATGGTTGCAACTTCATTCATTTGTGATTTATACTTTCTTCCACAAGTTGGACAGACACTTTGTTACTACTGTTTGAGGATTATTCTGTAAAGAGGAGCCTTGAATATGGAATGCTTATGTGGAATTTGTAAACAGAACACGTTTGATCTGGAATCAATGAGACCCAATACATATTGAACCCTACAGACCCTTTTTACAGAGCTATTCTTTAGGTAAGAACCACACTTTAAGCAAACAGAATGTAAAGGTTAGGCATCTTTGATTCCAAACCAGATGGCAGGTTGATGTTTCTCAGGTGGGATGTTCCTTATTGGTTTTAAAAATTTTACTGGTTTTACCAGTATTTTTCATTATGGGCTCAATCCTGCTATCCATACACATTTTACACCGTGAACAATCCCATTAATGGGACTAAGTAGTACCTTACTCCTAAAGTACCACTCAATGTGAGCAACGGTGGAAGAATCTGAGGCTTTATGTTTTGGGAATCTCTATAACCTGGTAAAACTTTCAAACGAATAAGAGATAATTTAAGTTCAATCACTGTAGGTACAGAAACATAATATTAGGTTAAATGACTCTCAGTGGCCTTAAAATGCCAGCAGTGGAAACAATAGACAGACTCATGGTCCTAATTCAGGACAGCACTTATCCATAAGCTTAACTTTAAACATGTGCTTGAGTCAAGGGGACTTGAGCAGGTGCTATGTGCTCTCCTAATTAGGGCTCGAGTGTTTTCAGCTACTGTGCAATTGAAGGAACCTTAAGGTGAAAAAAACCAAACTGCACCCAAGCCAACATGATGGTAAGGGAAAAATTCCTTCCCAGCCCCCTAAAAAAGGGGCAGCTAGCATAATGCCCACAGCAAGTGTTGACCAAACCTGGTATTTTGCCACCTAAAAGGGAGGGAGGGTGGGTTCTGCTTCAGCCTTGGTCCATGTAAAAAGGAAAGCTCCAGACACTGAGCTGCCCTTTTAAAAACCTCATGTTCCCAGGGGATGAGTCAGCAATCATGCTGCCCCTTTTTGCAGCAGTTTTCATCTCCCCCCTCCCCTTCACTTGGCCAGACAAGACACTACTTGGTAAATTGCCCTCCCCCCATCCCCCGCTTAAAGGTGCAGGACAATCATTTTTTTCTGAAACAAGAATACTTTACACCAGGGGTTGGCAATCTCTGGCACGCAGCTCGCCAGGGTAAGCACTCTGGCGGGCTGGGCCAGTTTGTTTACCTGCCGTGTCGGCAGGTTCGGCCGATCACACCTCCCACTGGCTGCGGTTCACTGCTCCAGGCCAATGTGGGAGGCAAGAAGCCTTGGCCAGCCCATCCCTTGGCCCACACCACTTCCCGCAGCCCCCATTGGCCTGGGTCGGTGAACTGTGTCCAGTGGGAGCCGCAATTGGCCGAACCTGCCGACACGGCAGGTAAACAAACTGGCCCGGCCCACTAGGGTGCTTACCCTGGTGAGCCGGGTGCCAGAGGTTTCCGACCCCTGGTTTACACATATATAGTGCCTTCCATGATCTGAGGATCTCAAAGTGCTTTATTAGCAACAGTAAAGCTTTCACTATTCAGTAACATCCTCTTTTCATTTTGTACATCGTTTTCTCAATCCCCTTTCTCACTCATACTATTAAATTTATGTATGTTATTTTGTTTTCCTTTATAAGCTTCATGGACCTTATCTACATAACTTACAGCATATTTCTCCTTCTATTTTTATACAGAGTTAACTCCATGCACACCAACACATGCACAAATTAAAATATTATTGTAGGGTAACTTTCTCTATTGGATCTTTTCCTGATTTTAAATAAATAATCTCAACTGGATAATAAACAACAAAGTAGTAAAACAGTAAATGTATCCAGTGAAAGGCATGGCAGCAAGCTCCTTCTGTTAAGAGCAAGAAAAGGCAAAGGTAATCAGACTGCTGATGACAGTCTAGCCAGGGGTGATAATCCCCATTTCATCAGATACATTTAAACAACTGTGTTTCACATCCCTCCAAAGCAGCTTTGCACATGTCACAGCACAAATTAGTGAAGTCTAAATTTCAGCTCAAGGCTCCATGTGTCATTTAATAGGATACATTTGCTAACTGTAGCCAAAAAGCATGCTTCCATCAGGGACCTTGAAACTCCTCATTTACATAAGAATGGGAAGTTAATTGTGTTACAGATATTCTTACTTCCCCAAGGAGTTCATTAAGCATGCTGAACATGCTGAGAATATAGCTTAACTGTCATTTCTGAGAAATCTGGAAAATTCAACTTCAGATACACTACCACTGGAAATAAAGTACATAACATAATATACAATGGATTCTAAAACAGAAAAAGGGTAAAATTGAAATACCCAGTCCACCCAGGTTCTTGCTGTTATTTTCAAAATATTAGCAGTTGTTTTAAGGCAACTCTTTCTACCTTTTATCACCATCAACTCTAAATGTGGGTCATGTACCTGAGAAGTTATCAAAAGAATCTGCTTCTGTTGGTATCAAATATGGCCTCAGCAACATTCAGTACCATTGCTATAACAAAAAAGCAAAAAACAAAACAAAACAAAAAAATCAGAAAAAAGAGAATCCATATTTATTTTTATCTTAGCTAGCAAAAAAGAAAGGGAGATGACATGAAATGCAGCTTGCAGTTTTTTGATAACATCTTTCCAGTGATCTCTCTTTGCCCTGGTTAAAGCATGGGGCCATTTCAAATCTATTTTCACTATTTGGCTAATTCAGTGGAAATAATTGAACCATCACTACTGAAGGTGTGGTATATGTACATTATCCTTTATTGCATAGCCAAAGCAATATGTTATCACAATCGTTTAGTGAAACATTTTTGATTGCTCTGGCAACTTCTCTTTTGTTCAAACAATCAAGATAGCTAGATGTCATATAAGTTACAATGGCTTTACTCAGTGTTTCTCAAACTGGGGTTGCCGCTTGTGTAGGGAAAGCCCCTGGCGGGCTGGGCCGGTTTGTTTACCTGCTCCATCCTCAGGTCCAGCAAGTTGCAGTTCCCACTGGCTGCAGTTTGCTGCTCCAGGCCAATGGGAGCTGCTGGAAGCAGTGCGGGCTGAGGGACTTACTGGTCGCCACATCCAGCAGTTCCCAGTGGCCTGCAGCGGCGAACCGCAGCCAGTGGGAGCTGCGATCGGCTGGACCTGAGGATGGGGCAGGTAAACAAACCGGCCCAGCCCACCAGGGGCTTTCCCTACACAAGCGGTGACCCCAGTTTGAGAAACACTGGCTTTACTTCTACAAATCCAGCATGGAAGTATTAATTTGGTAATTCCTAGCTAGGTAGCTAGCAGCTATAATTTTAAGGATAAGGTGTTGGTTTGACAACCTACTATAGAAGGACAATGTTGTTCACTGCCATCAAAATTATCTTGCTCTATAAAGATTCAGAACTTCAGGTAGAATGAGCCAAACCACTCCACATATCTATTATATTCTGTAATCTATTACAACTAAGGGCTTGGCTACACTTACAAGTTGCAGCGCTGGGAGTTACAGCGCTGGTCATGCAGCTGTGTAGGGCCAGTGCTGGAGTGTGGCCACACTGACAGCTACCAGCGCTGCAGTGTGGCCACACTTGCAGCACTTTCCAGCGCTGTATTGAGGGGTGCATTGTGGGCAGCTATCCCACAGAGCACCTCGTCCCGTTTTGGCGCCGTTTTGGCGCTGAGTATTGTGGGAAGGGGAAGGAAGTGTGTGGGTCATTCCGCTTCCTGTTCCAACGCCCCATGGTGCATCGTTTCACATCCCAGCATTCTGTCTTTCCGGCAACGTTTGGCGCCATTGTGAGTGTCTTTCTGCTCTGTGTGTGAATCGCGATTTCTGTGGGAAATGGAGCCCGAGCTGCTGAGGACTGTGCTGATGAGTGTCGCCAGCACAACACGTTTCGCAGTCGAGCTATTCCTTCAGCTCCAAAGTGACAGTGAGGAGTCCGACGATGATATCGATATGGATTTGCCTGCCGTGTGTGACACTACAGTGCTTGTGGCATTCACGGAAATGCTCAGCACTGTTGAACGCCGCTTTTGGGCTCGGGAAACAAGCACTGACTGGTGGGATCACATCGTCATGGAAGTCTGGGATGACGAGCAGTGGCTACAGAACTTTCGTATGAGAAAAGCCACTTTCATGGGACTGTGTGCTGAGCTCGCCCCCACTCTGCGGTGCAAGGACACAAGATTGAGAGCTGCCCTGACGGTGGAAAAGTGGGTGGCTATTGCAATCTGGAAGCTGGCAACTCCAGACAGCTACCGGTCGGTCGGGAACCAGTTTGGAGTGGGAAAGTCGACCGTTGGAATCGTGTTGATGCAAGTTTGCAAGGCATTTAATCGCATCCTGCTAAGAAAGACCGTGACTCTGGGGAACGTGCAGGACATTGTGGATGGCTTTGCACAAATGGGTTTCCCTAACTGTGGAGGGGCGATAGATGGGACGCATATTCCTATTCTGGCCCCCCCCACCTGGCATCAGAGTACGTTAATCGTAAGGGGTATTTCTCTATGGTTCTCCAGGCGCTTGTGGATCACTGTGGGCGTTTCACTGACATTTACACAGGCTGGCCTGGAAAGGTGCATGATGCACGCATCTTTTGGAACAGTGGGCTGTTCAGGAAGATGCAGGCAGGGACTTTTTTCCCAGACAGGAAGATCACAGTAGGGGACGTCGAAATGCCCATTGTGATCCTTGGAGACCCCGCTTACCCGTTACTGCCTTGGCTCATGAAACCCTATACAGGGAAGCTTGACAGGAGCAAGGACCGGTTCAACTACAGGCTGAGCCAGTGCCGAATGACTGTGGAGTGTGCTTTTGGGCGTTTAAAAGCCCGCTGGTGGTCCTTGTATGGGAAGCTAGACTTGGGGGAAAGCAGCATCCCCGCAGTTATATGCGCTTGCTGTACCCTCCATAATATTTGTGAAGGGAAGGGTGAAACATTCAGTCAGGCATGGACCACCGAGGTTCAAGTCCTGGAGGCTGAATATGCACAGCCAGAGAGCAGGGCTAATAGAGAGGCCCAGCACAGGGCTTCAAGGATTAGGGATGCCTTGAGGAAAGAATTTGAGGCTGAAAGCCAACAGTAATGTTGGCTGCCTTGCATGGGAGTGAAGTGCACTGTTTACACTGTTATTCTGTTATCCCTAAAATGATTTGCAGTGCCTGTTTCTTTACTGGGCTAAGGTATCTTTCACTATCTGCTATAATAAAGACTGTTTTCAAAGCCAAGAATTGTTTTATTGAAAAGAAAAAAACTTCCTTGACAGACAGACAGACACACACACACAACATTTCATGAACACAAGAGGGCAGGGGTGTGGGTTGGTGAACTGCACAGTCACAAGTTTGCATACGTCCTGTCTGGAGTGCTGTGCAATGAATCCTGCACTTCAGGGTGCATAAACTGCATGGTGATGGGGGTTGAGTGCAGAGGGTAAGGGTTGTAGTTATCAGGGCTGGTTGGTGAACGTACAGGTGTTGGAGGCAGCTGGTGGTGGTAAGAACCTGGATGCTGGGGAAGGGGGGTTTGAACTGACATTGGTGCACAAGGCAAAAAGCTTTGGGACGGGGGGTGGGGGAGTAGCACGGTAGTGCTCTGCTTGCATGGCAACGAGTGACTCGATAGAGTCCGCTTGGCGCGACAGGATGCTTAGCAGCTTCTCTGTGCTTTTCCTCTTGGCCACTGCATTTCTCTGCCGGGTCCTGCTTTCCCTCGGGCGTATCCTGCTCTCCTTTTCTCTCCACTCCTGCAAGTTTTTACTTTCTCTAGCAGAGTGAGCAATAACAGTTCTCAGCATGTCTTCCTTGCTCTTTTGGGGATTTTTTCTCAAATTCTGCAGCTTCTGTGCTGTGGTACATCTGGTCAGTCCAGCAGTCAAGGTCACTTTAGAAAGGCAGAATTGACAACATTTAACAGGGAAGCATTGTGTTCATTATCTCCAGACTGAAATTCCCACACACTGAAGGAGTTCTTAGTCCTCACTTTAGCATTCTTTTACCACACACATAACACAGCAGAAGCCACGAAATGGTGAGTGAGGGGTGCTTATAGAGGGAGAAGTGGGGCTTGAGTGATAGAGGGGTGCTGGTTGCTTTGGGTAAGCTTCAGTGATAGAGGGTTTGAGTGAAGATGCAGCTGCAGGGGTGATCTTCACTATCTCCCTATCTCTATCACTAGCTTCACTAAAGAGTCTCCCAACATTTTTCACAGGAGTTAATCCTGGAAGATATCTCCTTGCTGCGAGTCACTAGGGAACAGCGGGAGGCTCTTCTACAGCAATGTGGATTCCGCCCTGGACCCTATGCGGGTTGTCTGTGTTCAGCAATGGTCCCCCCATCCCTCGCGGCACAGTGGCGCGGACGCGTTAGCCTGACTGGGACAAGGACAACAGTGGCTCTCCCTATAAACCCACGCTCTGGCTGAAACATTTGCTGAGATTACTGCAGACGATTACCGCGACGTGATAGACCACATCAATGGGCTATTCCACATCTAGGCTGGCATGCATACAGCCCTAACCCCCCTTCCTCTCCAGAAACATTTCCACCCAGAAAATAAAAGCCGCTTACCAGTAACCCGCTGCTCTGCTTGTCCTTCTGCAACTGCTGGCTGCTGCGATTGCGTACTTTCCTCCTGGCTTGAGAAGAGCTCCTGGCTGCATGCCTCCTGGGACTCTGGGGTGTCTTCCCCCATCCCAGTAGCTTCACTCGCGTTTTCCTCCCCCCCCCCGCCGCCTCCGCCTCCTCCTCCTCCTCCTCCTATCCCCCACCCGGCTCAGAAGTGTCCATCGTGGTCCTGGGATTGGCAGTGGGGTCACCCCCAAGTATCGCGTCCATCTCCCTGTAAAAACGGCAGGTCGTGGGGGCAGCTCCGGATCGGCGATTACCCTCGCGGGCTTTGTAATAGGCACTCCGCAGGTCTTTAACTTTCACCCTGCATTGTAGTGCGTCCCGATCATGGCCCCTATCCAGCATGGACCTTGATACCTGCTCAAAGATATCGTAATTCCTATGGCTGGAGCGCAGCTGGGACTGCACAGCTTCCTCCCCCCAAACACTAATGAGGTCCTGCAATTCGCCAGTGCTCCATGCTGGGGCTTGTTTGCCGCGTGGAGGCATGGTCACCTGTAAAGATGAACTGATTGCACTCCACACCTGGCTGCAGCAAACAGGAAGGAGATTTTTAAAATTCCCGGGGCATTTAAAGGGCGGGTCACCTGAGGCAAGAGCAGTAGAGTGCAAACTGATGAGCAGAGTGGCTGAACAGGAATTCTGGGATAACTCCTTATTCCCTGGAGGACAATTAAAGCGCTGGTGAGTGTCCACACCTGCTGAGCAGCGCTGGATCACCAGCGCTGCACTCCTTATACCCCAACCCGGACGGGTTTTCAGCCAGCGCTGCAACCAGGGAGTTGCAGCGCTGGTTGTGCCCTGCAAGTGTGGACGGGGTGTAATTGCAGCGCTGGAAAGCCTCCACCAGCGCTGCAACTTGTAAGTGTAGCCAAGCCCAAAGTGGCAAATTGGTTGATCATGATTTATACAGCCATATGTAGTTGTTTATCCCTGTTAGCAGTTGTTTTTAATAAGGGTTTTTTGTTGTTTTTGTTTGTTTTCCTTTACAGAAATATATTGATTTTTTTTTAACTCTTATGCAAGCTGTATGACCAGAACTCCCTCTATTGGTGAAAAGGGAAAGTGCTGTTATTGAGAACATTATTTGCACAGATTGCCTACCCAGTTCCTCAAGTGATACTTGGGGAATCATCGTAACTATATATGAACTTTTTTGGGGGTAGTGGACTTCGAGAGAAGCTTGGAAGAGGTCTTATTTTGTAGCAAAAGGCTCATTTCCAAGCACCCTGGACTCTGATCAAGGATTCTAAACTTGGCTCCCTTACCAGGAGCACTTCACTGGAAGAGCCAATGCAGAGATGCAAGACATGATATAGAGGACAGCAGCAAATATGAATGGACTCCAGTGAGGCCCTACCTACTGAAAACTTTAATAAAGCTGTATCACTAGCTGGGTTAGGTGCCTCCTAGTTGGGCCAAGCAACTTGGGACTGGAAGCAGATCTACAAAGAAACACGTGGACTGTTGTTACTCACTGATCCAAACTGATAGTGAGGATTTGGTGGATAGGTGAAGTAGTGCAGTCAAGGGACTATTAATTGTAGGATGTTCTTACCAGCAGTGGGAAGGGAGTTAGGCAGACTAACACCAAAGTTACTGGAAGGAGGGGGGTATTGTACTCTTCACTTACATATATATTCTGTTTCTTTGTTTTCCCATGTTTATCACTGTACTTCTTTTCCCCAATAAAGATTCCCTTGTCTGGTACACAATGCTGGCTTGTAAGGAAGTTCCACTTGTTAAAGGCATCAAAGGAGAGTGCATGTAGTTGCCCCAAGTTTCTGGGTGGGGTCTTCATTATTTGTCAAGAGGAACTCCAGATACATTGAACCTGACCCTCCCTTTTGCTGCTGTTAACCACCTGACAAAGTGTTAGAGTTAAACTTATATTAATTCCTGAGGGATAAAAATAAGAACATTCTGAGTGAAATTCTGCTTTCACCAACTCTGGGACACACTAATAGATTCACAGACTCCAAGGTCTGAAGGGATCACTGTGACCACCCAGTCTGACCTCCTGTATAACACATGCCACATAATTTAACCAAAGAATTCCGCAGCATAACTTTGAGAAAAAGCCTGCAATCTTGATTTAAATATTAGTGATGAGGAATCCACCATGACCTTGGGTAAATTGTTCCTGTGGTTAATTACCTTCACTGTTGAAAAATGTATGCTTTATTTCCAATCTGAATTTGTCTAGCTTTATTTACAGCAATTGGAATATGTTATATCTTTCTCCGCTAGATTGAAGAGCCCATTATTAAATATTTATTCCCCAAGTAGGTACTTATAGACTGAAATCAAGACACAACTTAATCTTGTTTTTTTAAGCTAAATAGATGGAGCTCTTTGGGTCTCTCACGATAAAGCATGTTTTCTAATCCTCTAATCATTCTAGTGGTTCTTCTCTGAACCTTCTCTAATTTGTCAACTTCCTTCTTGAAATGTGGGCACTCACCACAACTAGACACAGTATTTTACCAACCGTCATATCAATATCATATATACAAAAGTAAAATAACTTCTCTGCTCCTACTTGAGTTTCCTTTGTTAATGTATCCGAGGATTGCATTAGCTCTTTTGGCCACAGCATCACATTAGGAGCTCATGTTCAGCTGAATATGCACAACAAGCCCAAATCTTGTTTCTTGCTTCCCAGCATAGAGTCCCCAATCCGGTAAGTATGGTCTACATTCTTTGCTCTGAGATGAATACATTTAGTTATACTAAAATGCATTTGTGTCATCTACAAACTTTATCAGTCATGATCTTATGTTTTCTTCCCAGTTATTGATAAAAATTTTAAATAGCATAGGGCCGGGAAACAATTCCTGCAGGACCCTGCTGGAAACACACCTGCTTAGTGGAAATTCCCCATTTACAATTACATTTTGAGATCTATGATTTAGCCAATTTTTAATTCATTCAATGTGTGCCATGTTAAATTTATATCATTCTAGTTTTTTAATCAAAATGTCATGCAGTAGCATGTAAAATGTTTTATATAATCTAAGGGGTTGTCTACACTACCCGCCAGATAATATAGTATAGTATAGATTCAATAAATAGACCGCTGAGCACTCTCCCATCGACTCCCGTACTCCACCAGAATGAGGAGTGCAAGCAGAGTCGACGGGAGAGCGTCAACTGTCGACTTACTGCAGTGAAGACACTGCAGTAGGTAGATATAAATACGTCAACTTCAGCTACGTTATTCACGTAGCTGAAGTCGCGTATCTTAGATTGACCCTGCACAGTAGTGTACAAAAGCCCTAGATATGTTACATCAACACTATTATCTTTATCAACCAAACTTGTAAACACATGAAAAAATATCACGTTAGTTTGACAGAATCTATTTTCTATAAGCCCATGTTTATTTGCATGGATTATATTACCCTCCTTCAATCCTTTAATAATTGACTCCAATATCAGCTGCTCCATTATTTTCCCCAGGATTTACGTCAGGCTGACAAGCCTATAACTACATTGGTCAACCCATTTACCCTCTTTTACTTTGTTTTTCATTGGTGTATTCAGCACATTATACTACAGCAGTTTGTGAATATTTAATATACCGGACTATAGTTGCGAGTCACCTTTGAAGAAATATAGTGGATAATATAATCAGTAGAGCTAGTAATGTGGCAGTGAAATGTTATTAGTGTATCAACTTCCGTACACAGAACTTTTAAATAACATTATCATACTTTTCTTGATATTACGTCCAGCTGAGTGAATAATTCACAATGAATAATTTATTTGACACATTTAGTCTTTTCTTCTGCTCTTGGAATATCCATAAGGAGATTGCAAATCCTGCAAATTTATTCATCATACTAATTTATATAAAGTTATAGAGTGATTTTACAATCTTCCTTGTATAAGATACTCTCCTGAATCTCCCCTGTTTCCCACTTGCTCTGTGTGGGATGTGCTGATCTGCTAGTGGCCCATACCAGGATAATTTGCCAACTCCCCTACACCACATGGAGGAGATGAAGCAAATGTTCCACCCATTCTTCACCATTGCACAGCACCCGTCCACTCCTATATGTCTGAATGCAAGATCCAGAGCATGATGAGAGTTCTGAGCCTGATGAGCCATTTGAGATAAATACCTGTGAGGTCTAAGGGGCAAGCTAATCCACAGGCAAGGGAGTTCTAAGGGTCCAGTTAATTCACAAGCTAGCTGACCCCAAGGCTTACCAGGTGATCTCAAGCCTGTTATATAGGTGCCTAATGAAATCAGCCAGTCCAGTCTGCTCAACATTGCTAAATTGTTAGGGATGCGCCATGCTATCTGGTAACAGATACTCCAGACTACTCCAGCTTCAGCTCCTGCCAGACCAGAGCTGATTGACCTGACACAGAGAGGGTGTGCAGGAGTAAGGAGGGACATGGGTGCATAGAGAAAGGAATGGTGCCCGTCTCAACAGAGAAGTCAGAAAGTAAATGATTCGGGCATGGAGACTTCACTATTCAGTTGCCTCCACGGTAGTAGTCCGTTGGATCAGGGCAGAGTTGAGTCACATTGACAGCATAGCTCGGGAAATTTGATCTCCAATTCTGTATCTGATCCTCATATTAATAGATAGTCTCATGTCTAAGGATTTTACTCAAATTCCTTTTATGAGAAAACCAATCACTTTCAAAAGTATTTTTTAAAAGCAAAACATACAACTATTTAACAATTGGCATTATAATTTCAATTAAATTTTAAAGGTTATGCTTGTCTCTATGTATCCCTCTAACTAAAATCCTAGCTAAAGTGTACATTTTTAAAATGACGCCTACATTTATATTTGCAATTTGGCTTACATAAACAGTATTTGTGTAAGCAAATTGAGTACTCTTAGCAGCCAACTACCTGATTGGCCCACACAAATGGCATATGAAATTGAAATTGCACTTTTTGCATCAACAAAATTGTGGGCACAAATTGGGAAGATGGATTAAATTTCCTTTGGAAGTTTGCTCAAAATGTATACTTCAGGAAAACTTAAATATCTGTGCCGTGCAGTGGGTTAAAGTTCATTCATCCATGAATGTTTGGCTTCACATCTGCCTTATTTAGTGTGAAATGAGTTTGGCAGTCTCAGCCCAGATCCCATTGGAAATGTGTTAAAATCACAAATGTGGCACATGTGTCCAATCTGGCACAATTCAGCACAAGTACCAATCTCTCCTCTAAAGGGGAATAATGTGATTTCCAAGGGAATTCCAGCCCAATGTGTTACGAACACACTGTTTCTTATTTCAGTCAGATATCATAATGAAATTGCATATGGCTGTGCTGACTTAGCAATTCAAATCTTTATCATCACATACAAGGAATCAACAGGAAGAGGAATACTGCCATTTCTGGAGGCATAGTACTGTGATAGACAAGACCGAGAAAGTATTATGCAATTATTTAAAGTAAAATTTTTGAGTTTGTTTTATTTTTCCTTTTTATATCTTCACTATATTGGTTGTATTTGTGCCTACATTACTGTACAATCTTCGCACATTATAGTATCACACTTATTTTGTTTGTATTCAGTAATATGTATGCAGATCTCTAACAAATTGAGAATATTTTTATCACACAATGTGGTGCAGGCAACATAATATTTTTGTCCAGGGGAACAAAATATGACCTTCACTGTTAAATAGAGCACTAGCTTAAATACATACATTTGGTATACTTTTGGAGGGGCTTTGCAAAGGATTTTAACTGAATTTCATTTTATCAGTAGATTGATTCCTTTATATCCATTATTATAAAACACTTAAGGGTGTTCAGTGAATCAGGTGGCTGAAATGACTAAACAGTGCTAACCCTATAATTCTGCATAAAGAGGAAGTCTTGTGTGGTATAACTAACTGTTCTTATCCCACTCTGTTGGGTTGTTTCATTTGAGAATACAAAGGGGTATTTTAAGGAAATAAACTCAGTTCAGTTATTGGTTCCTAGTCTGTTTTTGTTGTTTCATGTTTCCATGCTTTATTGTAAGTTTTGCTAACAATCAACTGCTACTTTTCATGATGAGGTTCATCTTTCACAATAGAACTATTCAATTTAACAACCCTATTTTTTGTTGTGCTACATCCCAGAACTAGAACCATACACAGAGTCATAGAAATGTAGGGCTGGAAGGACCTTGAGAGGTCATCTTGTCCAGCCTCATGTGCTGAGGTGGGACCAAGTTAATCTAGACCATCCCTGACAGGTGTTTGTCCAAAAATTTACAAAGATGGGGATCACACAATCTTCCTTAGAAGCCCTGTTCCAGAGTTTAACTAGTTAGAAAGTTTTTCCTAATATCTAGCCCATTACTTCTTCTCCTACCTTCAGTGGACAGGGAGAACAATTGATCACAATCATCTGTATAACATGTCCTGCCTGAGCCTTCTTTTCTTAAGAATAAACATCATCAGTTTTTTAACCTATCCTCATAGGTCAGGTTGTTTAAACATTTTGTTGTTTTAATTGGGACTATCTCCATTTTTCCATGTTTTCTAAAGTGTAGAATCCAGAGCTGGACACACTACTTCAGCTAAGACCTCACAAGTGCCAAGTAGAGTGCGGCAATTACTTCTCATGTCTTACATACAACACTCTTGTTAATACACCCAGAATAATATTAGCGTTTTTGCAACTGCATCACATTGTTGACTCATATTGCATTTTGATTCACTATAGCTACATAATCCTTTTCTGCAGTATTACTGACTAGCCAGTTATTCTTCATTTTGAAATTTTGTTTGATTTTTCCTTCCTCGTGTGCAGTACTTTACCCTTACATTTATTGAATTTCATCTTCTTGTTTTCAGACCAGATCTCCAATTTGTCAAGGTCCTTTTGAATTCTAATCTTGTCCTCCAAAGTATTTGAAACCCATCCTAGCTTGGTGTCAACTGCAAATTTTATAAGTATACTTTCTACTCCATTATCCAAGTATCAGAGGGGTAGCCGTGTTAGTCTGGATCTGTAAAAGGTGGCAGAGTCCAGTGGCACCTTATAGTCTAACAGACATATTGGATCATAAGCTTTGGTGGGTAAATACTCACTTCGTCAGATGAAAGCTTATGGTCCAATACATCTAATAATATTATTTGGAGATATACCTATCTCCTAGTACTGGAAGGGACGTTCAAAGGTCATTGAGTCCAGCTCTCTGCCTTCACTAGCAGGACCAAGTACTGATTTTTGCCCCAGATCCCTAAGTGGCCCCCTCAAGGATTGAATGCACAATCCTGGGTTTAGCAGGCCAATGCTCAAACCACTGAGCTACCCCCGTTAGTCCGTAAAGTGCCATAGGACTCTTTGTCCATTATCCAAGTAATTAATTAAAATTTTGAATTGTACCATTTCCATTCCCAGAATTGACCTCTATGGCACCCCACTAAATATCTCCTACCATTTTGACAGTGAAGCACTGATAACTACTATTTGAGTAGAGTCTTTCAACCAGTTGTGCATCTAACTTATAGTAATTTCCTCTACAAAACAATTCCCTAGCTTGCTTTAAAAAAATGTCCAGTTAGACTGTGTCAAGAGCCTTATTAAAATCAAAAATATATAATGTCTACTCCTTCCTCACCTCCACTAGGCCAGTAACCCTCTTAAAGAAGAAGAAAATTAGGTTAGTTTGACATGGTTTGTTCTTGACTCATCCATACTGGATATTCCTTATAACACTATTATCTGCCAGGTGCTTGCAAAATAATTGTTTATAATTTTATTCCAGTATCTTTCATGTACCAAAATTAGGCTGACTGGTTTATAATGCTGTGGGTCTTCTTTGTTCCAATTTGTTTTAAAAAACTAGGTACTATGTTTGCCCTTCTCCAGTCCTCAGGGATCTCACCTAAGCGTTCTCAAAGAGAATCACTAGCATTTGTGAAATTGCTTCAGTAAGCTCCTTAAGTATCTGAAGATAAATTTCATCAGGCCATACATCTAACTTATGTAAACATTCTTTACCCTGTTCTTATCCTATTTGGGCTTGTGTTCTTTCCCCCTTATTGTTAATATTAATTGTGTTGAATAGCTGATCACCATTAACCTTTTTAATGAAGACTGAAGCAAAATAGGCATTACACACTTCAGCCTCCATGATGCCATAAGTTATTAGTTCTCCTTTCCTGTTACATAGAGGACCTACACTTTCCTTCATGTTTCTCTTTCTCCTAATGTATTTAGTAAACATCTTCTTATTGTAGTTTATGTCGCTTGCTAGATATAACTCATTTTTTGCCTTAGCCTTTCTGATTTTGTCTCTGCATGCTTGTGCTACTCTTCTGTACTCATCCTTATCAATTCATGCGTATTTCCACCTTTTGTAGGATCCTTTTGGATTTTCAGGTCAGCCATATTTTCCCCTTACTATTCTTTCTTTCGAGAGAGTTTCCGGTTGTGCCTTTTATATTGTCTCATTGAGAAACTGACATCTCTCCTGAAGAAAACTTCTGTCTAAGCCTGAAAGCTTTTCTCTCTCTCAGCAACAGAAGTTGGTTCAATAAAATATATTATCTCACCTAGCTTAACTCACCTGTATTCCTTTTACCCTTAGATTTTCTTCCCAGGGTCATTACATAGCCTGTTCTCAGAGTCTGTTAAAGTCTGCTCTTTTGAAGTCCATTTTCCTTATTCTGCTACTCTCCTTTCTTTTCTTAGAATAACGAAATATATAATTTCTTCATTATTTTCACCCAAAATGTTTCCCCCTTCTTATTCACTGGAAAGAAAAATGCAATTGAAAGTAGATGCCACCGTGGAATCTTTGTGTTCACCACAAAGAATAATTCCAGTGGGAATACATAATCCAGTATGTAAGGAGTTCAAAAGTCTGAAGAACAAGGTGCATCATAGCACCAGTAGAGGGCAGTACGGCCTATGTAAGCAGCATTGTGGTGGTAAAGAAGACATAAGGCAAATTACATATTTGCATAGAGCCAAAGTCACTGAACCAGGCATTGAAAAGATACCAGATCTTTCCAAAGCCAGAATCTTTATGATCTGGAATGTAAGGAATGTAAGCTTTTGGCACATAAACCTCGGTAGACTGTCCAGCATTCTTACAACCTTGGTAACATAATTTGATGTCTACAGACTGCTGCACATGTCTGTGGGCATCAGCCCAGCACCAGAGGTGTTCCAGAGATGACTCAATGAAGCACTGGAAGTCTGCCTGGAGTGAAAACAATTACAGATGATTTCCTCGCTGGGGGTAAAGAGAGGAAAGGTATGGAAGCTGAAAGAGACCATGACATAAAAGTACTAGGTTTCCTACTGTGATACAAAAACAAGGACATAAAACTAAACCCAGGGGGAAAAAAGGCTACTCAAACAACATGAGGTGACATACACTGGATATCTGCTTACAGCAGTGGGACTGAAAGCAGATCCCAACAAGATTAAGCCAGTCAGAGACATGCCATGCCAGATAGCTCCAGTGGATGTGAAAAGGGTACAGTGCTTCATAGGAATGATAATTTTTCTGTCCACACCTGGCTGCAGTAGCAGAAACCATAAATCAGTTAACAAGGCAGGATGTTGACTGAGACTGGGCAGGTCCCCAAAAGCAAGCATTAGACACATTGAAACAAATGATAACAGATGCCCCAGTCCTGAAGTGTTACCAGCCAGTAGAGCCTCTGACACTGTTGTGTGATGCTTTGGAGAAAGAATGCGGGTGGAGCTCTTTTGTAGGAGTAGCTGGTTGCTTATTCCAGCAGAGCCATATCAGAGACTGAACATGGATACTCCGAAATAGAAAAAGATTTTCTCCCTGTGGTACACTTATGGTCACCCAGTAATATACAATCTGCTCACAACCCCCTATGAGAACAGCTAAGGGTATGTCTACACTACAAGACTATTTCGAATCAACTTAATTCGAATTTGTGGAATCGACCTTCTGAAGTCGAAGTTGTGTATCCACACTAAATACACTAGTTCGACTGTGTGAGTCCACAGTAACGGGGCCAGTGTCGACTTTGGAAGCGGTGCACTGTGGGAAGCTATCCCACAGTTCCCGCACTCCCCGCTGCCCATTGGAATCCTGGGATTTCCCCCCAATGCATGCTGGGGGAAAAAATGTGTCGAGGGTGGTTTTGGGTAACTGTCATCATTGAACCATCAATCACGCCCTCCCTCCCTCCCTCCCTGAAAGCACCTGCGGGCAATCTGTTCGTGCACTTTTCTGCTCAGTGACAGCACGGGCGCCACAGCACTTTGAGCACTGATCCCGCTGCAGTTATGGCCGTTGTCAACTCCTCGCACCTTATCGTCCACCTCTTCCACAGTCAGCTGCTGAGAAATAGGGCTACTTTTCAATGGTGCTGCGAGCACTGGTGGACCATGGGGGACGTTTTACCAACATCAACGTTGGGTGGCCAGGCAAAGTTCATGACGTGCATGTTTTCAGGAACTCTGGTCTGTTTAGACGCCTGCAGGAAGGTAGTTTCTTCCCGGACCACAAAATAAGTCTTGGGGATGTGCAGATGCCTATAGTGATCGTCGGGGACCCAGCCTACCCGCTAATGCCCTGGCTCGTGAAGCTCTGTGCAGGCGCCTTGCACAGCGACAAGGAACTCTTCAAGTACCAGCGAGCAGTGAGCAGCGTGACCTGTGACTGTTCAGTTTCTTTACAGAGAAGCTGAACCTGCCCCTGTTTCTTTACCAAGTTACTGTTGACTAGCATCTGCAGTTACATACCCCGCCCACCCCGCTTCCCCAACTTCCAACACACATTTAAAAATAAAATACATGTTCCACTGTAACTTTACAAAGGTTTCTTTATTGATGACTTTGCGTTACAGGGTTGAAACTGGGACACAGACTGTGCTGGGTAGGGTGTGCAGTGATGTAAAGACCGCCTGTAAACTCGAGGAATGACAGGATCCTGCTCCCAGAGCGGTCTGCAGTGCCGGACTGGATGTTTCAACGGAGCCTGCCATCCCTCCTTTTTGGGACTCTGTGTGCGTGGGCTATGTGGCCTTTTGGCGGGGGAGGACGGATACAGATTCCTCTGCTGCGTGGCTCTGTGGTCCAGGACAGGGACCGTTGCATGAGATCTGTAACCCCCCTCCCCCGCTACAAAGTCACGTACCCCCCCCCACCCACACAGAACCTGCAAACCACCTCCCATACCGACCAGGGTGCGTACTGACTGCAGTGTGTGTGTGACCTGCTGCTGATCCTGCCCCCATGTCTGTACCCTGGTAAAGGTGATTGTCCTGTCCAATTACCAACCCCCTTCCCCCCCTTCAAACACAGTCTCCTCTAAAAGAACATGATGGAAACAGTAATTAACAGAAAAGTATTTTTTATTATCAACTAGACAGTTAGGGGATGAAACTGGGATGGGGGCTTGGGTGAGGCGGGAAGGAAAGGACTTCTCAAAATTTAGGGTATGAGAGCTTTTGGGTACTTGAGCACTCTGCTGGGGTGCAGTGACAGTTTTCACGGCCTCTGGCGCCCCTCCTTCTGGTTATTTTGGGTGAGGGGGGTATGGGACTTTGTGGCGGGGGAGGGCGGTTGCAGATACACTGCAGGGGGGCTCTGTCCTCCTGCCTGAGGTCCTGCAGAACATGCACAAGGTGCAGGAGCATGTCCGTTTGCTCCCTCATTAGTCCAAGCAGCGTTTGAGTCGCCTGCTTGTCTTCCTCACGCCGCCTCTACTCCCGTTCGTTGTGTGAGCGCTGGTACAGAGAGAGGGTCTCCCTCCACTGGCTCTGCTGGTCCGCCTCGTCTCGGGAGCACCCCATAAGTTCAGCGAACATCTCGTCCCCTGTCTTTTTCTTTCGCCGCCTAATCTTTGCCAGCCTCTGTGAGGGGGATGCTGTGGCAGGTCTGGAGACAGTCGAAGCTGTGTGATGGGAAAAAGGGAGTGAATTCCTTGCAAAGATAAATTTTTGCGAACAATGAACACAGTCTAGTCTGTCTCTGTGAATTCTGGGTTGAGATCCCAGTGCCTGATGGGGCAAAAACCATTTTCGCGGGTGGTTCTGGGTAAATGTCGTCAGTCATCCCTTCCTCCGGGAAAGCTACAGCAGACAATCATTTCAAGCCCGTTTTCCCTGGATTGCCCTGGCAGATGCCACAGCGTGGAAACCATGGAGCCTGTTTTGCCTTTTGTGCCTGTCACCGTATGTGTACTAGATGCCGCTGACAGAGGCGGTCCAGCAGCGCTACACAGCAGCATGCTTTTGCTTTTGCATGACAGCAGAGATGGTTACCAGCCATACTGTACCATCTACCATACCATAAATTGGTAATAAGATGGGCATGGTTACCAGTCCTTTTGCACTGCACCATTTGCTGCTGTCATAAGTGCCCCTGGCTGCTCTTAGCCAGGGGCGCAAAAGCCAAAATTGGGAATGACTCCCTGAGTCAATCCCTCCTTTTTGGTATCTAAAAAAAGAATCAGTCCTGCCTAGAATATGGGCAAGTGTACTAGAGAACCACTGTATCAGAGAACCAGAGAGCACAGCTGCTCTGTGTCAGATCCTGCATAGATTATGAGCTGTATGCTATTCACAGGGGGTGCTCCTGCAACAACCCCACCTGTTCATTCCATTCTTCCCCCAGCCTTCCTGGGCTACCATAGCATTGTCCCACCACTTCTGTGATGAAGTAATAAAGAATGCAGGAATAAGACACAGTGACTTGTTAGTGAGAAATGAGTGGAAGGAAGCCTCCAGTTGCTATGATAGTCCAGATAGGACATTAAGGAGTGTGGAGGAGAGGAGCCCAGCATCCTGCTGCTAGTCCAGGGGCAATTGAATCTTTTCTTTACACATGAAGGGTGGGGGCTGATGAAGCTCAGCCCCCTCTTGCTATGATGAAGACGGTTACCAGCCATACTGCACCATCTACCATGAAAAATTAGGTTCACCTGACACTGGGGGACCTGATGGATGCTAGTCGGCATGGTTACCAGTCCTTTTGCACTGCCCCATGTGCCAATAGGCTGCTGATGACGATAGATATCAGTCATATTGTGCCGTCAGCCACCCATGGCGGGGGGGGAGAGCAAGGATATTGGTGTTCAGTGCTGCAGCATCGCATCTATCTGCAGCATTCAGTAAAGATAGGGTGACATGTAAAAGAGTCAAGAGAGGATTGTTTTCCCTTTCACTTCTGGGGGTGGCGGGGGGTGCGTAAATTGCCGAGCTATGCCCTGACCCACCGCGGACACTGTGTTTGACCCTAGAAGCATTTGGAGCTCAGCCAAGAATGCAAATGCTTTTCGGAGACAGCAGGAACTGTGGGATACCTTGCGTCCTCAGTCCCCCCTCCCTCCATGAGCGTCCATTTGATTCTTTGGCTTTCCGTTACGCTCATCACGCAGCAGCGTGCTGAGACTCTGCTGAGTCTGTCCGGAGATTTTTTAAAAATACTTTGGACCAGGCGTAACATTACAGTAATTCCCCTAATTAGATGCAGGAGTCTCCGAGCAAGATCACCCTGAGGACGGTCACTGAAGGAGATAGAGAGTGCATGCTGCGTGAAAGCCAGCACAAACCAGGGCCCTATGCAGCCGTGCTCGGGGAGGCAATGCTCCCTGAGTACCTCATGAAAGCTTCGCGCGGAAAAGTGTGCTACCACGGAGCACCCAATAAGGCAGCTCTCCCCAGGAACCTCCTGCAGAGGTTTTTCGATTACCTCCAGGAGAGCTTCGTGGAGATCTCCCAGGAGGATTTCTGATCTATCACCATATATAGAGAGACCTCCTTCTCACACACTTCAGATTCCTGTTATATTAAGAATAAAAGTTAACATGGTTAAAGCACTTACCGACTGCTCCTTCCCCTGATTCAGGATCCGGGTTCATGGCCGGGGAGGGTTGGTAGGGGATCTCCGTGATGGTGATGAATAGATCCTGGCTGTCGGGGAAACCAGCGTTGTAAGTGCTGTCGCCTGCCTCGTCCACAACACCTTCCTCATCTTCCCCGACCGCGAACATCGCCGAGGAACTGGCCGTCGACACTGTCCCATCGTCAGAGTCCATGGTCATTGGTGGGGCAGTGGTGGCAGGCTCCGTAGCGTCCATTTGCCGCTTTGATTTTTTGGTAGCCTTGTCTGGGGTCCTTGATTTTCACGCGGCGATGCGTTGCATCCCGGCTGTATCCTCTGTCTCTCATGGCTTTGGAGACCTTCTCGTAGGTCTTTGCATTCCATTTTTTGGAGCGCAGCTCCGAAAGCACAGTCTCCTCGCCCCACACACTGATCAGATCCAAGACTTCCCGGTCAGTCTATGCTGGGTCCCTCTTTCTATTCAGAGATTACATGAACTCCTCTGCTGGAGAGCTCTGCATCGCTGCCGGTGCTGCTGAGCTCGCCCCGATGTCCAACCACGAAATGAGATTCTAACTGTCCAGACAGGAAAAGGAATTCAAATTTTCCCGGGACTTTTCCTGTGTGGCTGGTCAGAGCATCCAAGCTCGGACTGCTGTCCAGAGCATCAACAGAGTGGTGCAGTGTGGGATAGCTCCCGGAGCTAGTAAGTTCGATTTGCATCCACACCTAGCCTAATTCGACATAGCCATGTCGAATTTAGCGCTACTCCCCTCGTCGGGGTGGAGTACCAAATTCGAACTAAAGAGCCCTCTAGGTCGAATTAAATGGCTTCCTGGTGTGGACGGGTGTGCGGTTAATTCGAATTAACGCTGCTAAATTCGAATTAAAGTCCTAGTGTAGACCAGGCCTAAGAGACTGTTACTCAAGGCTGTTTCTTCTCATTCAGATCAATTGTAAGCCTGTTTGCACATAGGAATACCCCATCACTGGGTGCCAAACTGTTCATTTCAGGCACTGATAGAACAACCAATCAAAACCCTTCTACCAATGGGGAGAAACATGTTGCAGCCATGTGGGGAGGGATAGCTCAGTGGTTTGAGCATGGGCCTATTAAACCCAAGGTTGTGAGTTCAATCTTTGAGAAGGCCACTTAGGAATCTGGGGCAAAAATTGGTCCTGCCAGTAAAGGCAGGGGGCTAGACTCAATGACCTTTCAAGATCCCTTCCCCTTCTAGGAGATTGGTATATCTCCTATTATTATAGCCAGAAGACTGGAACAAGAGACACTTATGAACCAGCAGACACAACAAGTGACACAGCCTAGAGATATTGTCACAGAACGGAAAGACAGAGAACATATGGAGTCCAACTCCACAGGGAAGAAGGAGACTCCACAGAGCGACAAGTTTTTTAGACTCAGAGACAGGTAACAGGGAGATGGAGATATACTACTCCCAGTGTGATTGCCTGTTCAGCTGTGTGTGTGGTAAAGGTGAAACTCCATCAAAGAGATATGGGATGAGGCTTTAGGTTGTTGATGTTTTCATTAAAAAGTTTGTAAAATAAGGGAAGTCTATCATGATCAGTGGAACTGAAGTCAGAAGGCCTGTTACTGAGGAATTCCAAGGGAACTGGGAGGTAAGGCAAGAAGCAACTCAGCCACATGGAAAAGCAGTCCAAAAGATTCAATAAAGTTCTACTTGTTAAACTTAAACTGCAGTCAGCATCTCTCTTTGCAAATGTAACATGGGGCATAGCATGGGGGATGCATCAGTGTTGAATCCTTATGTGGACCTCACAGCAGCAAGGAGTCTGAGTTGTCCTTTCTCCCTTCCACTTCTCTCGGCAACAGTATAGGGCATGATCTACCCCATACAATCAATATATCCATAATATTTTTTAAATAACCTTCTTCTATATCAAGGGTCGGCAACCTCTGCCACGCGGCTCACCAGGGTAAGCACCCTGGCGGGCTGGGCCAGTTTTTTTACCTGCCACGTTGGCAGGTTCAGCCGACCACGGCTCCCACTGGCTGCGGTTCACCATCCGAGGCCCATGGGGGCTGCGGGAAGCAGTGTGGGCTGAGGGATGTTGCCATAAACAGAGAGTTAAAGGTTAATTCCTTTTTTACCTCTAAAGGGTTAAGAAGCTCACATCCCACCGCTGAAATGAAGGACCAATAAGAAGATAAAAATACTTTCAAAGAGGGAGAAGGAAAAAAGTATTTTTGTGTCTGTTCTGTGTGTGCTTTTGCTGAAGTCAGAGATCCAAAAAACTACCATCTAACCCTTGTTTAAATTAGTAAATATTTAAATAAGAATGTGGTAAATTTCTTTATTTTTCTCTTTGTCATTTCTTTTGCAAACAAAAAGAAAAAAATCACATTGGGTTTTTGTGTAACTTTAAGGTTTTGCCCAGAGGGAAATCCTCTGTGTTTTAAATCTGTTGTCTGTGAGATCATCTTGCTTTCTAATCTCACAGAGGTATTCCTTTCACCCTTTTTCTTTAATTAAAAGTCTTCTTTTAAGAACCTAATTATTTTTCCTTGTTTTAAGATCCAACAATTTTGCATCTGGGCTCACCAGAAATTGGTGGGGGAATTTTCTTGAGTCTGTCCAGGAAAAAGGGTATAGAGACTTGGGGGAAGGCAAGGTTCCAAGTGGCTCTCCCCTAAAATTTGGAACACGCTTGGTGGTGGCAGCAACTGTTTTGCCTAATCTGGTAAAAATAAACTTAGGGGTTATTCATGCAGGTCCCCACATCTGTACTCTAAAGTTCAGAATGGGGGGACACCTTAACAGATGTGCTGGCCACACTTCCCGCCACCCCCATTGTCCTGGGACTGCGAACCGCGGCCAGTGGGAGCCGCGATCTGCCAAACTTTCTGACGCGGCAGGTAAACAAATTGGCCCGGCCCGCCAGGGTGCTTCTCCTTGTGAGCCGCATGCCAGAGGTTGCCGACCCCTGTTCTATATTAATGACTGACTAGATGACTTGGACACCTTGCAGTACAAGATGTGCAGACAATAGTTACTTCTAGTGTCATTGTTTTTACTTCCTAGTTTATAATTCAATAAATTGTACATAAAATACAGACATATCTTACGCTGGCTGCTGGAGTAGGTATCTAGAGTTCTGGGTGGAACTGTACTCAAATGGTTGTTCTGTCCCACTGTTCATGATCCTGCAGCTACATTTCTATTTTTAGTGTACTAGATCTCTCAAAAATAGCGTGAGTACATCTATTTGAGCCGGAAAATAGTTTGCTGTGTAACCATATTCCTCTGAAACAAAGGCAAGCAAAACAAAAGTTCAGTGCATATAAAAGAGATGACTTAAAAAATCACCTGATTGATTTCCAAAACAAATATTTTTTTCTTTTATTTACCTTCCTGTAATGTCTGCTTCAAATTAACCAAGAGTTTCAGTTACCATCTGCTAGTATTATTGTAGAACGTCTTCATTAGATAATTTAAAATTTACCTCATCCTGCTACCTTTCTGTTGCTGCATTTATCTTATGCTAACAGATAAGAAAATTCCAGTCATGCGCACAGAGTAGAGATCACATGAACACAGAGAACTCTTATATTTGAGACTTTCTGTCGTATTCATCAATGTATCAGCATTAGTATGCTGGCAGATAAACTAAATATGACCCCTGAAGAAGCTGAGCGATGGATTGTCAATCTAATTCGAAATGCAAGACTGGATGCCAAGTTAGATTCAAAATTGGGCCACGTAGTTATGGGTAACAATGCAGTCTCACCCTACCAACAAGTGATAGAAAAGACTAAAAGCCTGTCTTTCCGGAGTCAGATGCTGGCTATGAACACTGAGAAAAAACTAAACCAGAGCAGTAGGGCTGAGGCACCTAACTGGGCTACTCAAGACTCCGGCTTCTACTGAAGACAGTTCTGAGGGAGGGTATCAAATTTTCATTTGAGAGGAGAAGATAAATATATTATGTACCTTTTCTCAAAGAGCTAATTCTGGGAATTTGCAATACAAAATGAGTTGAATAAAATTGGGTACCTTTAACCGTCAAAAAAAAAAATCATCTCAAAATCAATTTAATTCTACCTGACGATTATGAGATATAAACTAAAATATCAACATGAATATTAATATAAGCCTTATAATGTTCCCATTACACTAAGATTGTTTGCTACTTTTGAAAAATGCCTCATTTTTTGAAAAGTGAATTTAAATCCTTCTGAAAAGGTTTAATAGTCCAAGAGGCTGAAGATCTTTGTTTAGCCATAAAACAAACATACCACAAAGAATGACAGGTCAAGCTTCTCCCTGTTGTCATATATATGGTGTCACAGTCCCATCCTGGAGTGACCCCCCACCTTCAGTGAGCAGGGAGCTCAGTCTTCAGGCCAAATTTTCTAAACTCCTTTACCTACCTTCCATTTGTGCATCATCACCTGCACACACCTGTGTAAGAATTTATACACACAAATCCCACTGGCACTTGAGTCATGCTCCATTTCTATGTGTAAATGGCTTTGTATGTGTAAATTCTATCATCTGTGCATATAAATTATACTAATGTACACTGAAACATGCATGCAGGAGACTATTCTTTTCTTGGCCTGTTTCCTGATATAAAGGTGGTAGTTACGTGCTGGATTCCGTGATATTGATATATCTCTTTCCAGAATAAGAACAGGACAGAAGCAATTAAATTAACTTCATATAAACCATTTCAGAGCTGTTAGTAATTGATTTGTAAAATCTATGCAGATTTAAGACCAAGTGCTTTTCACAAAGCTGCTTTTCTTTGCTGGTTCCCATCAGTCTGAACCATCAGCTTTCATTGTTAATTTATTCTTGTTATAATCACTTTATTCCATTTATTTACTGTCAGCAGTATGAATTGGGTCCCAGTTTGGTATATGGACTCTGGACACTACCGTAATGCAACTAAGCAATATTAATAAGGTTGCCCCTTTTTGACTTGAGAGGCTAGTCAAATTTCAGGGTTCCTTCAGGAGATGTTCCAGTTGTGTGTAGAAATTGATGATAGAGTTTGGTAATTTATTTGATCCCAATCTTGTTAATTTACAATAAATGTATAAATCCCTGCTTCTTTGAATTCAGAAGAAACCAAAGACAGGAGATAGCTATTTTTGCTTACAGCTCAAAGCCTCTTTAGCCAACACCAAACCCACAAAAGTCTCTTTCTTGTTTTTCCAGGGTTATACACTGTGTTCATAAGCAGCTGCTTGACTTTCTTTCTTTTTGTCTCTCTATCTGTCTCGGTTCTGTCTGTCTCAGTTTCTGTTTCTTCACCCCAGCTTGACTTTCTCACACCCTTTCTGGCACTGGCAAGTGCCAATCCCAATAGAACCCTCTGCCAACGAGGGCAGACTCTATCAGGCTTTGTTATAAGTGAGGCCCCTTAACTGTCTCTTACAGTTTTTAAGTGAAGGGTTCATTCATACATAAGTTTTAATGACATTTTCACTCAACCCATAACAAGGTTTAACCCAACTTATAACAGTAACAGTAACAAATTTTTAGCAGTTCACAGTAATTTAAGATGGTAAGTGAAGAATATTATGTCCAATTGAAATGACATTCTGCTTATGTAAACTCTCCCTATGATTAGGTAAGCTGAAACTGAGTCAGGACATGACTAACATCACTACTAAAGACTGCTTGTTTTTACACAACCCTTTCATGACCTAACAATGACAAAAGGAAGACTACCAAAAGTGGAAAGGGATGGGGGGAAGGACTAGACGTGATATATGTTGATTTTAGTAAGGCTTTTGACATATTTCCGCAGGACTTTTTTTTTAAACAAACTAGGGAAATGTGTTGTAGATGAAATTACTAAAAGGTGGGTGCACAATTGATTGAAAGTCTGTACTCAAAGTGTAGTTATCAATGTTTCACTGTGAAACTGGTAGGACATATGGATCTGATACTATTCAAAATTTTCATTAATGACTACGCTAATGGAGTGGAGCTTATCCTTATACCATTTGAAGATGACACCAAGCGGGGGTGGGTGCAAGTACTTTGGAGGAGGATTAGAATTGATAAATTGGAGAAATGGTCTGAAATGAACAAGCTGAAATTACTTCTTGGAAGGAAAAATCGAATGCATGACTACAAAATGGGGAATAACAGGCAAGGGCATATTACAGCTGAAAAGAATCTGAGGGTTATAGTTGATCGTAAATTCAATAAGAGTCAACAATGTGATGTAGTTGCAAAAAAACCCTAATATCATTCTTGGATGTAATAACAGGATGCCATATGTAAGACATGGGAGGTAACTGTCCCATTCTTCTCAGCACTTGTGAGGCCTCAGCTGGAGTACTGTGTCCAGTTGTGGGTTCTACACTTTAGGAATGATGTGAACAAAGTGGAGAGAGTTGCGAGTAGACCAAAAAAAATGATAAAAGGTTAGAAAACCTGACTTATGAGGAAGGGTTTAAAAAACTGAGGATGTCATGAGAAAGGAAGACTGAAGGGGGGACCTGATAAGAGTCTTCATATATGTTAAGGGTTGTTATAAAGAGAACTGTGATCTATTGTTCTCCATGTCCACAGAAGGTAGCACAAGAATTAATGAGCTTAATCAGCAGCAAGGGAGATATAGGTTAGATATTAGGAAAACCTTTTTCCAAAAGAGTATGTAAGTTTTGAAATAGGTTTTCAAGGAAGTGTGTATCATCCCAGCATTGGAGGTTTACTTGGTCCTGCCACCGGACAGTAGACTGGACTTGATGACTTCTCAAGGTTCCTTCCCGACCTACATATCTCTGATTGTATATGCTTGTATATCCACCTGCAACAGGAGAGCACTCTTTAAGCCTGTGCTGGTGCATTCATTCAGCACTGACTCAGTACTTTGTTTTGTTAGAACTGGTGAGAAAACAGCTCACGTTGGAGTTGCTGTGAGGCCAGGTAAATAGCGTTAACTGTGGTTTTCTTCAAGTCTTATATTGCTGACTTTTTTTCTATCACAACACCAACATACACAGATATTTTCATTATTTTTAATACACCACCAAGGAACACGATATCTTGAAAAAAACACATCTTAATATTGGATACAATTTGATGCATTTTGCATTTGGGTGAGTGAAATATGTTGACCTTAATAATTGTTTTGCAACTGAAAATTAGAACTAATATTCTGAGGATAAATAGGAAAATTATTAGAAACAACCTAATACGCAGTGAATCGGTGTGAATAAAATATGATCCTCTCAAACGACCCTTTTCCTAATTGAAAATCAAATCTAATGCATTAGAGATGTGTGTGAAAAATATTGAAGAGAAAATAATGTCAGTAGAACAAGTGATCTCCCCAATCATCACTTTTATTTATAATTGAAAACCAATTAACATACAGTACTGTGATCATGTCTAAACAATACTGATTACTTGTTCAGTAAGCAATATAAATTTGTTACACACAATAATCTGAACAATAACAACTCTCTCAGTCACATGCACAAAACCCCAATAAAGATCTCATCAAAAATTTCAGTCTCTCCTCAATGGAGAATCATTTAGCAAGATGCCAAATGTGTAAGAAATTGGATAATAGTGGAAAATCACATAAATGTCACATCATGTTTGAAGAAATTGTTTTAAATAAATGAGTCAATAATGATGATACTTTTATAGAAATGCCATATGGAAATAGAGACCTTAATATGTAAATTATGGAATCAGCCTATTATCACCAATTTTTTAGTTGAAATAACAAAAAAAGTATGTTAGAGCAGTATAATTACTACTCCAGAGCCGCTGGAAATTCAAGACTTACATCTCTATTCTGCAGTAATGACATATATGTAGGTGACAATGCTCCATGAATGCTATGGAATAACTGGGTAGAGAAGAATATCACACCTGAAGGCTTGAGCAGAATATGCCATTTTACAAACTAGACTTGATATTACAGTTTCTCAATAGAAATGTTTGAGAAGCTTTGAAAAACTAAATCAACCATGGGGGGAAAGATTGTGTGATAAAATGTATTATGCTGTATTTCCAAGCTTTTAGCTGATACTATGTTTGCTACCAAATAAATGAAGTATTCATGCTGTTTATTTACAATCATGCTACATAAAGAACAAATGTCTGCTCGTTGTGCTTTGAACTCTCTGCTTGGTATGAACATAATATAACTTCATCTGTTGTACACAAAAGAACTTTGTTGCCAGCTCCAACATTAACACACATATTAGCCCTCTGAGGTCTTTTCTGTTATTTGAAAGAAATATATGTGTACATTTGTATTTATTGTTATCATTTATTTCTTTTACTAGCTGTTTCTCATGACACTTAAGCAAGGTGATAACCAATGAAAATTAAAAGGCAAGTGATAGAAGGAAATAAACAAACCATAACTACTCAAGCTGAAAGGTTGTTAGATTCCAATAAGGATATGTTATCTAGATGATATGATAAGATGTACCAGGTATTTGCTTCCCCCTTTGACAGTGGCCCCACTATCTTCCATACCCTGTCCTATGAAGGTGTGGCCTGATAGAAGGGAAGAGCAATGAGTTCAAACCGCCAAGGCTTGCCTGCACAGGCTTCCCATGATTAGCCTCAGGCAGAACCAGTAAGTGTTGGTCCTGAGCATACAAGTTCTGGGAGCAAACTAATCTCTGCCAGTGGGTCTGATCAAAAGAGGTGTCTGCTACTAAGGGCCAGTTCTGGGTGAAGCAAAGACAGGGAGAGAAAGGTCTCCCTGCCACAACCAAAATAAGCTGGCCCAGTCAGGGGCCAAACCTTCACAGTATTTACCTTGGATCTCTGTGAAAGACTAATGTCTATGTCAGGAGTCAGCAACGTCTGGCACGCGGCTCGCCAGGGTAAGCACCCTGGTGGGCCGGGCCAGTTTGTTTGTCTGCCACATTGGCAGGTTCGGCGGACCGCAGCTCCCACTGGCTGCAGTTCGCCGTCCCAGGACAATGGGGGCGGCAAGAAGTGGTGCGGGCGAGGGATGTGCTGGCCGCGGCTTCCTACCACCCCCATTGGCCTGGGACGGTGAACTGTGGCCAGTGGGAGCCGCGGTCGGCCGAACCTGCCGACGCGGCAGATAAACAAACTGGCCCGGCCCACCAGGGTGCTTACCCTGGCGAGCTGTGTGCCAGATGTTGCCGACCTCTGGTCTATGTTATGGATTTTATAGCCCATGTGCCTACTCTGAGTTCTGCATTAATTCGTTTCTCTGTACATCTGAGGCAAACCTGCTCAGTGGAGAATTCGGGTCAGACAAATGATTAATGGATAAATTGGATAAGATAAAAAATGTAAGTGATTTGGTAGATCTGTTTAGAGAGTCCAATGTGTAGAGGAGTGTTAGGATATATAAATTCAGGCCTGTCTGTAAAGGCCTTTGGTTAAGCAGCAGAGGCAGTCAAAAGCTGGGAAAAAAGCGTATGGTCACATCCTCACATTCCAAACTAGTCACATTGAAATAAGGTGCTATTGGGCTGTTAGGAATACAGTGCTGTCCTGATAATGCCTATCACCACCAGATAAAGATGGTTAAAGAAAACTTAGTTTGATAGCATCCTGTCAGGCAAGAAATCACTTCTCAATAGTTTTGGTTGTGAAATCATCATTTCTGTATGTTTTATCTTTATGGCCCCCAATTTTCTATTGTTAATCTGTCTGGTTCTCTAATTGTTTCTGTCTGCTGTATAATTAATTTTGCTAGGTGTAAATTAATTAGGGTAGTGGGATATAATTGGTTAGAGAAGTAAGTTGGGGGTAAAAAATAAGGAAAAAGGAACTTGGATTTAAGCTTGCTGGAAGTTCACCCCAATAAAGATTGAATTCTTTGCACCTTCGGACTTCAGGTATTGTTGCTCTCTGTTCATGCAAGAAGGACCAGGGAAGTGGGAGGGTGAAGGAATAAGCCAGGGGTCAGCAACCTCTGGCACGCAGCTCGCCAAGGTAAGCACCCTGGCAGGCCGGGCCAGTTTGTATACCTGCCGTGTCAGCAGGTTCAGCAGATCGTGGCTCCCACTGGCCACGGTTCACCGTCCCAGGCCAATGGGGGTGGTGGGAAGCCGCAGCCAGCACATCCCTTGGCCCACAGCGCTTCCCGCCACCCCCATTGGTCTGGGAAGGCAAACAGCGGCCAGTGAGAGCTGTGGTCCGCCAAACCTGCCGACGCGGCAGGTAAATAAACTGGCCTGGCCCACCAGGGTGCTTACCCTGACGAGCCGTGTGCCAGAGGTTGCCGACCCCTGGAATAAGCCCTTTAACACCTTGGTGCCGTGACTCGGATACATTGCATAGGATAGGTGAGTGGCAGCCTGTAAGTCTCCCTCCCCAACAGTGCACACAGCTGCTTAGAGTGGGTATGACAAATTCTTGTGATGGTAGTTGCGGGTTCTGGCAAGCTGGGGTAACGGATTTTTTGAACAAATGGATAAGGAAGAATCAGGGCCCATACCAGGTGGAGGGATCCACCTGGGAAGAGATTGAGAAGTAGATGGGGGAGGTTTTGGGAAACTCCAAGGGAAAGGAGTGTAGGAAAAAGGGAATGGTATGACAACGTTTGTGCGCTGGGATGTCATACTGGGTAAAAAGGGAAGCCGATCTCCTCCAACGCATTTTAACAGAAAAATCAGTGTTAGTGGTAGAGGTAGCAGATTTTAAGGCACAGGATGCTACACGGACAAAGGAGTCTTGTGAGGCAATCCAGCGAGAGAAAGATGAACTGCTGGGGAGAGTAGGAGACTTAGAGGAGGAATTGTATCAATGTAAATATGGGGGCAATGGACTTGGGGACCCCAAACCATCTGCCCCACTAATGAAACTGAAAAAGACACCTCCACCACCCTACCCTGAAAATACACTGTACCCACCACTGCCTGTGGACATTGTAAGATGGCGATCCCCAGTTACAGCCCCTGTGAGAGAGGCTACCCGAGAGGAACTGTGGGGACAGGAATAGTGACCCCAGTTGCAGGGTGGGGGGACCATGCCCCACAAGTAGTAAAACATACAGAAATGAGGGTTTCACAACCACACCTATTGAAAGGTGATTTCTTGTCAGACAGGAAGCTATCAAACTAAGGTTTCTTTAACCATCTTTATCTGGTGGTGATAGGCATTATCAGGACAGGACTGTATTCCTAACAGCCCAATAGCACCATATTTCAATGTGATTGGTTTGGATTGTGAGTATGTGACCATACACTTCCCAGCTTATGGCTGTCTCTGCTGCTTAACCAAAGGCCTTAGCCTAAGAACCAGGCCTCAGACTATCCTAGTGAGAGGAGGCCCATACAGAGGCAGATTGTGATTTTGATTCTTTGTTTTATACCTCTTTAACTAGCTAAGTGATAAAAATACCTAAATTCTTAAAGTATAGGCCTTTACAGACAGGCCTGTATATCGATATTCTAACAAGGAGCAGCATGGAAGAAGGCACTGAGGTATTTGTGACAGAAGTGGTCAAACAGGTAGATGAAGTTGAGATTTTTGTCCAAGCAGATGAGGAAACAACAGGAAATTTTCAAAGACACAAATAAGTGTTATGCACTGAATTCCATTTGACTGCTAAAGGGAATTAGGCATTTGTAAAGGAATCACTCAGTGCACATGAAGCACACTTTACATACAGTACTGAAGGCTGGGAATGTGTTTCTTTATTCAACTACGTAACAGAAAAGGAAAACACACTAATAAAACAGGAAGTAATGGAGAGGTGGTGCCTGACTTCAATCAAAAATACTCTGAATAACCCACCATAGCACCTTTATGACTACTTTACTACAGGATACAAAACTGTCCTTTGTGCTTTTGGAAAATCAACCCTGCTTCTCAATCCACTTTTGTTCAGATTCATAGATTTTAAGGCCAGAAAGAACTAATAGCTCAACTGTTTGATCTCCTGTATATCACGGTCCATTACATTTCACCCAGTTACAATCTTCTTCTATTTGTTTTTTTACTGTCTCCAATGCAACTGATGGCTCTGACTCTTCTATGAAGTGTATGCAGCCATACTTTGGTGATGACACTAACGGTGCCCTTTGAGGGCAATGGAACTCCATATACATTCAAGCACTTGCTTGGACACACCTCACAGCAGGATTGAATTCAGGGGCGACTCCAACCACCAGCACACCAAGTGCATGCCTGGGGTGGCAAGCTTTGGGGGGCAGCCTGCCAGTCGCCATGAGGGCGACAGTCAGGCTGTCTTTGGCTGTGTTTCTGTGGGAGGTCCGCCAGTCCCGCGGTTTCGGCAGCAATTCCCGCTGGCGCGCCGCTGAAAGCCACCCGACTGCCGTGTTTGGGGCAGCAAAATAACTAAAGCCACCCCTGATTGAATTCCCCTTTTATATAATTGCTTCATTTCCCCTCCTATATAATTGCTTGACTGAAAATCTGATTGCAGAAAGAAAGTGTTCACTGAATTGGTCCCTCAGATTAAATAGTGTTGGATGTGGTAAAAGGTTCTCAATAAGCCCAATTTAAATCAGTTTGTCTAAGGAACAAGATCAAATTAAAATGAAAACACAGAACTGTAAGATCCTTTATCACAGTTTAGTAGAGGATAATGTTACTCGGTATCAAAGGTTGGAGAATATGAAGAACATATACAGATCCTCTAAAATTCACAGGAACATGAAGGATCAGAAGGAATTGATCAAATTATTACTTTATTTAATTTACTTGATGGCATTTTTTTTAAAGAGAAAGATTTGGCTTCCCTAGTTCTCACATGTCATTAAAACAAAAGGTAGCAATAGTGAAAGTTAGAGTATGAGAGAGTGAGTATTAAACAAGAGGAAAAACAAAAAAAAATGTAATTCAGATTAATTCTGCTTTAATGTGTCCTGATAGAGCAAAGGAATTCAGATAAATTGATCTATGTTTATTCCTGAAAAGTTATGTACAATGTTAGTTTTTACTGATAGACAGATTAGATATGTGCAATGTTAGAATATATATATATAAATATATATTACTGATTTTATTGAGCCAAGTAATTTTTTATCCCGTAATAAAAATGCTTCATCAGCATCTGCACCTCAGATACTAGGATCTGATAAAGATTTTGCAACTGAGAAAAGAAAATCCAGTACCTTTGATGTTTAGTAAAGAGCCCTTTTTTAAGAATCTTATAACCTCTATGGATTTTCCTTGCAACTGGAACCTTTGAATGTATTTGAATAGCTTCTGACAACAATTCCTGTAATTTAGAGCTAGATTCACAAGGGGAGGGGTGATTTAGGCACCATCATTTAGGTATAGATTGCCTCTCAGAGCACCCCTATCAGATCTGGCTCTACACACATCACAGCTGGAAGAAGCGCTGATTGTAGTACTCTTCCCCACCTGCTTATAACTTTTAGCCAAATCATGGGATACCTGAGTGAGTTCAAATCCCCACTCTGTATGATGTAGAGCAGGCACTTGAACCCAGATCTCCCAACTGCCAGGTATCCTAACTAATGGAGTGAGCATTGCAGCCCTAAGTTCCCCTTATGGATCTAGCCCTAATTGTCAATGTTGTTTCTTTTTTTATTTGATTTTTATTTTTATTTTTATTTTATGACCACTAACAATTGTGTTAGACTTCTTTGCTGGTGGTTTGCAATTTTTAAAAGTCTGTAAATAAAAACATATTTTAAAACATAAGAGAAATCTGATTACTAAAATTAGAACACCAATTAGTAAAAAAAAATTAATAAACTGCCGCATGGATTCCCATTTGTGTCCTAAAAGTTTGGATAATAACAGTATGGTAATACTAGAAATGTAAGGATAAAATGAAAAAGAGAGGGATACAGCTCACTAACAATGTAATGTAGATTGCATAGGTCAAAACATTCTTTCCTATTAGATAGATTTAGGAAGAAACCTCCCGATGCACTGGGTGATGAATTAGAAGAATATCTGGAGCCTACATGGGACTAAGAGTCATGCTGTGCTAGTCCGTGCAAAATTAATATCAGTGTTATATTATTATGCCACTTTCATTTTTCAAACACCTGCTGGGGATTAGCAAGGATAAGCAAATCATCAATAAGAATGTTTTCATACTAGGCAACTGTTGCTTTGGTCAGGCATTTATTTAAGTAAGTGAGTTAATTTCCTATTTTACCCTTAGCAGGCTCAGAAGCAAAAAAAAGAAAATGACGTTTATAACCAAAAATGATCAACAGATGGTTCAGGCAGTGGTGCTATAAGAAGGGCTTTTGGGTATTTGAGCACTCTGTGGCATTCATGGACGGAGGACTGTTCTCATGGGATAGACCACCTGAATAGGAAGGGAAATAGATTTCTCTGATGCAGGTTGGTACAACTGATTAAAAGATATTTAAACTAGGAATTTGGAGGAGACAGTTGGGAGATGCTCATGTAATCTCTGAGCCTGATTCTAACACTGAACAGGAGGAAAATTATCTAAGAGAAGATACAGTAATTGAGAAATGAGCTCCATAAATACATCAGAGGGATAAATATCAGAGAGAGAGAGAGTTATTTAAGTTAAGTGCCAATGTTAATACAAGAACAAATGGATATAAACTGGCCCTCAATAAGTTTAGGCTTGAAATTAGATGAAGATTTCTAACCATCAGAGCAGTGAAGTACTAGAACAGCCTTCAAAGGGGAGCAATGGGGACAAAAAGCCTAACTGATTTCAAGACTGAGCTTGATAAGTTTATGGAGGAGATTGTATGATGAGATTGCCTACAATGGCATCTGGCCCATGTGTGACTTCTACTAGAAAATATCCCCAATGTCTGGGGCACTAAATTGGGAGGTGTCTGGATTGTGGGCATTGCCAACATGCTTAGGATCTAATTGATCACCAGATTTAGGTCAGGAAGGAAAGAAACATCTGGGGGTGGGAGTTACCTTTCTCTGCAGCATGGGGACTGGTCATTTGCTGGGTTAAACTAGAGTAAATGGTGGACTCTCTGTAACTTGAAGTCTTTAAATCATTATTTGAGGACTTCAGTAACTCAACCTCCCAGAGGTTAGGAGTCTATTACAGGTGTAGGTGGGAGAGGTTCTGTGGCTGGAAACGTGCAGGAGGTCAGACTACATGAGCATGATGGTCTCTTCTGGCCTTAAAGTCTTTGAGTCTATAATAATTGTTGTCAGTAGCCGCTTCTACCAAGGAAGTGTGGAAGGACAACCTGTGTTCTTCCATCCCTCATTCTCTGGATGCCAGAAACTTATAAAACAGTCTTTAAAATATCAGATCATGTTTTCCACACCAGTATCAGTACTCTGGAGAGTTTCACCATGGTTTAAGAAGGAATAAGAGAAATGACTGATGACAGATATAAACAGTATTTTTGAAGTATGAAGTGCAGTTTTAGCCATGTCAGTCCCAGGATATTACAGAGACAATGCGAGTGAGGACCAACTTCTCCCTAAAGAGGAGCTCTGTGTAACCTTGACTACTTGTTTCTCTCACCAACAGAAGTTGGTCCAATAAAAAGATATCATCTGAGCCAGCTGGTATCTCTAGGATCTAGCATCATTTTCTGTGTTGCATAATTATGACTTCATTTGGAATACTCCTGTGAACAAGTACTGTAGAAGCAGATCCTAAGTAGAGCTGATCAAGAATTTTTTGACAAAACATTTTATTTTGTTGTGGGGTTTTTGGTCAGAAAATGCCTGTTCATCAAAATTGAGAGTTTCATGGGAAAGGGTCCCTTTTGATGAATTTCCCATTTCAAAACTAAAAATATAGATATGATGCAAAAAAAAATTCCAGTTTTGCTTTGAAGCAATTTTTCATTTTGAAATGTAAATTAATTTATTATAGTAAAAATAGTCAAATGTAATAAAAGTCATGATAAAATATTTTGAAATTATTACAATAAAATGTTTAAATAGATCCAATTGGATTTTTAGTTTGTGGAAAAAAAAAATGAGATTTTGTCTTTTTGTCCTGACTTGAGTAGGATTTTTTTTTTCAAAATCTCAACAATTCTTGAGGATGGGAAAAATAATTTCTCACCCATGTCTAGCGCTAGGTGTTAGGAACAACCATAAGTGGCACTGGAAAATTGAACTCCATACAGCAAAGAAATTTTTTTTTTGGAAAACTGAAATTGTATTGAAAAAAAATACCAGAAGAAAATGTAATTACACTTTATCTTAAGATGATACCCCCAAACATGGTTAAAAAAACTCCTTAATATTAAGCATCATAGCACCTTATGGCTTGCCTGATACTTAACATGAAATTTCATGTATGAACACACTGCATGGTTTAAATGATACCACCTTTTATAGTGTGCTGTATAACAGCTTTTGATGACATAATCTGGTAGACATGTATGAATAATGCATTTTCTAACATGTTTTATCATAAATTATTAAAAAATGTAGCTGCAGCCTCTAATTATTTCATAAATATGAATATGAAAGCATTTATAAATGCCACCTTCAGTTTGAGTTTTGAACTGAAAATGCACTATTCTAAATTGCCAACCTGTGCATATTTGCTTTATCATTCACCACAAAGTTCAGATGTGTTAGTGTTAACCCATAGGAAACCAGCTAGAGCACATGGGGAACAGCTGTTTTCCTTGGTTTGAATCCTGACCCTGTCACATTCCGTAGCATGGAGCTGGCGGGAGCTCCATGTCCTGGCTTAACCCCATGAGAGGGAATGAAAGCTCATCAGGGACATCTGCATAGCAGCCATATGGTTTTAAAATCCCACTCTCTGTCCAGGGGCCTATGCTTGTGTCTAAATTCCCCCAGCAGACCTCTGGAGGATAACACCAGAGCAATTGACAAATCCACCCCAGGGGGTAGGCTGATCTTAGCTGCTGTCAGTCAGCCCCGGAGTAATTTTAAGATTCTATGCACCTTGAACAACAGTACATGCTGATAGCTCCATTAAATGTCCATAGGGTCAACCTAAGTTCTACAAAACTCCTGATTCCTCCTTCTGCAGAATCTCAAGGCCCTCATAACACTACTAACCACTGCTTCTTGGAAGATTAGTTGTGGCGCCAGAAGGTATGGCAATTTTCTTTAGAGCCTTAATGGTATTTCTTCCAAATTCTCCAGCACCCTTGTGCTTGCCAGTCTGAGAAGCACAATGCACTAGGCAATTTAACTAGCAGAGCAATTGGCCAAAAATCTGATAGAGCAGAAGTCTTAGGGCACAGGAGAGAGACTGCAACATTTACTACTCCTTCTAGGTATTTCTAAAGATAGATAAAGTAGAGAGGAACCACAGGGAGTGTGAGAAACAGAGTTCGGAGTTAGAGAAAAGGGAGCTGGAATCCAGGCAGGGTGGAAATTCGGCGGCCGCTCCTTCCATCCGAGAGGGACTGAGGGACTTGCTGACGAATTGCTGACGAAGACCTGGATGTGCCGTCCCCTTCCATGGACCACACGAAGCACCAGCTTGCTGCGCTGGTGCCTGAAACCGGACCTGAATCTAGGGCAACTTCACAGGAAGAGAAAAAGCTAGTCTTATGCCTTTTAGAAAGATGGTGGTCAGAGAGGAACAGCTTCCCAATGTTTGGTTATATTCAGGTAAGCATCTGGAAATTTGGATGCGCACCTGAACAAAACCAAACCTCCGAACCATTTGAAGTTCATCCTTCACTAGTTTACGCAGTAGAATCTTGCAACTCTTGATACCAGTGACAAATGACCTACAATAGAAGTACTTGCTTTGCATATGCATAATGTAATTTGAGTACTAATACTTGTGGCTACTGGGAATTCTTGATATAATTATGTTAATTTTCAATATGTTTCTCAATGTTCTTTCAGTACCAGAGATTGCTGAAATGAAAGTTAATATATTGCATTTAAAATGAAGTGTAAAATTAGATGTACATTGCAGAGTGTTTTATATAAGCTGCAGTATATTAGAAAACATGATTACAAATTCTTTGATGTGTTTACTTCTTGTTGTTTATTGGTGTGCATTAATTTTAAGTTCCCAGTCCTTACTCTGATTTACCTCAGAACAAATGTACCATAACATTTCTAGGACAGACACATCATTAATTTATTTATACTATATTTGTTAGTCAGCTATAATCGGTGATGGGCAAGACATGATATACCACATAGTGGTTATGCATTGAGACTAATATCATATTCATATTCATTCTGTTCTTTGGAGTCAATTTCAATACATGGATATGAATAAAACTAACATGACCTGCTCCCACTCTCTGCTTCACAAAAAGACAACGTGAAACTCACTTTTTGTAAGCCTGACACAACCAACCAGCTTTCCCTCCCTTACAAATAACCCTTCTGGTCCCCCTGAACCTTCTGACCTTCAAATTTTCCTTGTTTCTGGGACATGCATTATATTAAATATTATTGACCAAATCCTTTCCTGAATTACACCGGTGCAAATGCTTTGATTTCAATGTATACAGGACCTTGTGTCATACTCAGGGGCTGGTGCCTTCACCACCACTGATTCCTACTTGTTTGTCCAATCAACTATCATCCAATCATCTGCAGCAGAAGTAGCTGCCCAAAGAAGAATGTATTACAATTCCCAGGCACTTTAATAATAGTTTTTTATTGTGACTATACCCACTTGCTGATGGAAGATGTAGAAAACTCCCTGACAGCTAGCAGAGGCAACCAAATAGTAGATGACAGTGGACTGACAGAGGATTAGATGAATAGTTGAAGCGGATATACAGCAACAGAAATTATGTGTCAACATTTCAACTAACCTCATTCTACAGTGCTCACACAAGTAAAGGTATTTGGGGGATGCAAAGTAAAAATCTGAAGAGGCATTTTGCTAAATGGCTGCAGTTGTTCCATGGAAAAGACAACAACATTAAATTGTGATTCAGGAAATTGTTTGCAAGATTATCCAGTCTCTCTTTTATTCTTTTTCATGTTTGGCTTATTTTTGGGATCTAATTCATATTAAGGCCCAAATGAATCAAGCATCTATGTATTTCTTGAAAACTTTGCAGACCCCTCTCACCCCACCCCACCCCCAAAACCCCCCCACAGATGGATTCATATTCAGACCTGATTGTGAAGTACAAACCTACTATAATGTATTCTAACCTCTGTTATCTCTGTATTCTCCAGACTTTGAAGATCTAATACTTCCACATCATTTTCATCACCATAAACTTCACTTACTCAAGAGTTCAGATAAGAACAATGCCAAACTGGTACTTACAGGTATGATAAAAATCAAGTTGCTAGTGTCCACTGATTTATAGGTAGATCATCTAGAAAAGAATACTCCAGGATTGCCAAACATCCAGAGTTTTGGAACAGCATCAGATCTGCCCATTTCAATGTAAGATGTATTTTCTCTGCAGAAGCCTCTTTTACTTATTTTCCCATACTGGCTACAAATCTGGCATAACTCTGTCTTGTGGTCTGTACTGCAAGAAATGCCCTCTCTAACTCAGTGTTTGAGTAGAAGAGGGAAGAATTGTCAGCATCAATTTCTACAATATAAACTTGACTTCTCTTGATGAACTAATAAAATATCAGCTCATAACTGAGAAGTATTAGATCAGATTCATTTCCAGAGTGCTCCTTTTATATCAACACATTTACAGAACTCATCATTCAGTTGGTCACATTCCACTTCAGATTTGCAAATTCCAAGGTGTGAACCAATGTCAGCAAACTGTTAAAAAATGACAATTATGGCTCCTGGGCAAGTGGAATGTTACATTTCGCAAAAAGAGTCAATGAGACGGAATTTAACTTCTCAATCTTATAACCTCCTGTAATAAAGGGTGTTAGTCTTTTCAGTGATTGTTATGTATTTATTTTTCACTTTGCGGATTCATCCTTATTTTTTTATTTTATTTTTCATCTTACAAAAGAGAAATAAAAAGGGTGGCATGAAAGAAGCCTGAGCATGCTAAATTTCAAGAATTTTTTAAAATAAATTAATAAATTAAATTATTGTAATATAGGCTTATCAGAGGATTATTCCTGGATAATGAGCACCATCTTTATTAAGTTCCCATCGTGCACCTAGCCTGGCACAAGACACAAATACAATCCCTACCCTGAAGAATTTATTTTCTACTACATTATATATATATATATATATATTATCAACAAAATGTTTTATATATATACATACATACACACACACCTCATCATCACCAGGGAAGGAAAGTAAGTAAGCAATTTTTAATCTTATGTTATAGCCAAGAGCTTAGATGGAAAAAAAATCTGTTCTGTCTCCACTATGTTGGACAACTAGGAAAGATAATGCAATGATACCTCATTTAATATAATGACCACATGACACGTCGTGCTGTTGCTCACTCTAGATCAGGATGGGCAACCTATGGCACGCGTGCCGTAGGCAGCACGCAAGCTGATTTTCAGTGGCACACTCACTACCTGGGTCCTGGCCACCAGTCTGGGGGGCTCTGCATTTTAATTTAATTTTAAATGAAGCTTCTTAAACATTTTAAAAACCTTATTTACTTTACATACAACAATAGTTTAATTATATATTATAGACTTATAGAAAGAGCCCTTCTAAAAACCTTAAAATGTATTACTGGCATGCGAAACCTTAAATTAGAGTGAATAAATGAAGACTCGGCACATCACTTCTGAAAGGTTGCCGACCCCTGCTCTAGATTTACAAGGCTTAATTCTGATCATACACCAGTGAATAGGAGTTAGGGAGAAAGAGAGAGAAATATGTTTTGCTGGTATTATTACAGGTTCATAATGGAGTTTCAGTTTCATGTGAAGCTGAAGGGGTTGAGAATACTTTCAAATTAAACTCTTCATGTAAGTTTGTGACAGTCATGAACTAAAATGGATGGTTTTCACATAATTCAATTTCATTCACCTTTTGACTTCTTAGCACTAGTTACTGATATATTGACTAGCAACTTACTCCATGAGTAGTACAATCAAAGTCGATGCAACTAACTGCTAGTAAGGCCTAATCAGTGTGAGTAAGGGTATCAGAGACTGGACTTCATAATATTTTTTTATACAACATCTCCGTTATCTACCTTATTATTTAAGTGGAAGTACATTCCACAATTTCCCCCTGCCCCATCCATTTGTTCATCTAAAAGCACATCTACAATTTCTTTCTAACCAGTTTCAAGCTCATCTAGTAAACCCTGTTAATTTACTTAGCAGCTGATAATTTTACATAATAGCCATAGCTACAAAAGATGACTGAGGGCACTTTCAGAAGTATTCTTAAAAAAGGAGCACACATGCACCATTACAGCACTAACTCTGCTTCCAGAATCAGTCTCTTTCTTTCTTCATTCCCACTTGGCCATGGCAGGATTGCAAAGATGATGAACTATGTTGACTCACACACCTTCAGTTCCATTTCCAGCTCCTGTTACAAACATATCAGCTACTTGGTGACACCCAAAATCACACTATCACAAACAGGAAAGTAGTTCAGAGTAATTAATTACTGGATTCCTCTGAACACAGTTTACTTACACTTTGCTTGAGTTCAGCTAGGAAGATACATTTATGCGGTAACCAGGCCCAAATACATCCTCACAATGTCAAGCTGTCATGGAGTCTTTGCAAGCTTCAAACTCATACAGTATGCACAGAGTTCTCACATACCCACCTTATTTTCCCTTTCTTCCTAACACCAGTTACTTGATCCAAAATTATAAAAATATAAATAATTACTAGCATGTTTTTTTTTTAATCTTTCTTATTTGTGTTGCCAATCAAAGCCATTATGAGTGAAATCCTGGCCCCACTGAAATCAATGCAGAACTATTGACTTGAATAGAACCTAGGCTTTCACTTCGTGGCCTTTGACTACAGTTTCATTCTGGTGTGTACTACACTCTACAGACTGCTAGCACAGTTCACACACAAACCCCTCAAACCCCTCATTCCCAAACTGTGGGTCACAACCGTAAATGCAGTCATGCCATCAGTAGATGGGGTTGTGGGTCTGACGAGCCTTGGCCTGCAAGATTATGCCGTCTACACCCTAACATGTCCAGACCAATTTCACAAACACTGTGCCAGAGGCCTCCATTTTGATCTACAAAATGGCAGCCTCTGTGATGCATGACCTCTCACATAGGTGCATGCAAGGTCACTCTGCACGGATGCTGGAATTTTGTAAATCAAAATGACAGCCTTCTGGTGTGGTGTTTGCAGAGTACGTCCAGACAAGTTGGCTATATTGACTCCACTTTGCCATTTGCCCCATCCAGCTCCGCTAGCATCCATCTGAGATATTTGAATCCAAAAGTTCCTTATCTCAGGGCAACAACCTTATCAACAGAGCATGCTCTCTGGCTGAGCTGGAAGGAGCCTGCGCTAGCCTTTATTGAGGTGGTAATCTGCAGTGGTTTGTAAGCTCCTTAAGGCAGGGTTACCAGCTTCTTTTATACCACCCTGAGTACTCAGTTGGCACTCAATAATGAATCATTGTAAGTCATTGTCTTTGTACTGCTGCTCTATCATCACCACACAGGGCCTTCCTAAGTCCTGTTGTCATTTGCTTAATAGTGAATTCCTGTTTCTGATTTATTATAAGAGTCATAACGGACTCATTTTTGTGCAGACTATCTGCTTCAACCTCCAGTGAGTCTAGTGATGCAGTTATGAAAGAAAAACAAGAGTGCAAGAAATGTGCTTACAGATATGACAAGGCTTTCTCTAGGTATGGCTTCACAGGTGTTTTTGTCAAGAATGAAGAAAGGCTAAAATGCCTGTTATATGACACGATGTTATCTAGTGACAACATGAGACCTATTTAACTTAAAGAACACTTAGAAACCCATCACAAAGAACATATAGGAAAACCCAGGTCATTTTCTAGCACCAGAAAGAAGAACTTTAACATCAACAAGTGCAATTCAAGAGAGCCACATCCATCTCTGACCATTCTCAAAAGGCATCATTTGAGGTGCCAAGAAGCCTCACACAATTTGAGAGACTTTCCTTTTTCCTGCTGCAATTGATAAGGTGTGGATAATGTGTGGGGAAACCATGGCAAACAACTCAATGTGTTGCTGATCAAAGCCACAAAACAGAGAAGTGAAGGATAGCAGCAGCTCAGGAAAATACACTGGTGGAGTATCTGAAAAACATGAATGCTTTTGATCTTCAAGTTGATGTGAACAGTGAGGGGTATGATGCACATTATTTTGCTTTTATGAAATACAAAGGGAGGGTGCAGGTCTCAAAGGTATTTTGTTCTTCTCCCTCTTTTTGGACACAAGGTGGCATAAGGAATGTTTGGTGTGATACATGGCTACATGCAAGACAAAAATATCCCATGTGATCACATGGTGGTCTTTTGCACAGCTAGAGCTCCGTCTATGACGCACCAGAAAGCAGGTCTTTGTACCTTGGTAAAGAAAGTAGCTCTGTTTGCTATGTGGATTGCATGATTCACAGAGAACATCTGGCATCCAAATCTCTGAGTCCAGAGCTAGGTAAAGTTTTGCGGCAGTTTTCATCCATTGTGAACTACATCAAGACTCAGCCCCTTCACATACATCTGTTTGCAAAACTGTTTAAAGACATGGGGTCCAATCTCGACATGTTCATGTTCTAGACTGAGGCTTGTGTCTCAAGAGGCAAACTACTGGGATGATTATTTATTTTAACAGAGACAAGGTATGTGCCCATGCAATGGAATGCAAAAAGAGTGAATTCATTTTTTATGTGACCAAAGGAAGATATGCCTTCTTGCCTATGTCACAGATATAGTTGGGAAACTGAATAAATTGAAGACAGGTCTGCAAGGAAAGAACACCCACATCCTTTAGCTGAGTGATCAAATCACAGGATTAATGAAGAAAATTGTTTTCTGGAACAATAATCTATTGAAGACAAACTATAAATCCTTCCCACAGCTTTGCAAGTTCCTGGCTGACAATGAAATTATTCAACCTCCTACACAGGTGATAGCTGAGCATTTCTGCCCGATTGAGGAACAGTTTGCATCCTTTGTCTCCAACTTGGACAAGACAAAGTATGATTGGGTGCAAAAACCCTTATAATGCAAGTCTGATGCCATGAATTTGCCAGCAGCTGAAATCAAACAGCTCAATGAAATTTCCTGTGATCAATTCTTGCGAGGAACATATGCCCAACATTCTTTCTGGTTTACTGTCGAAACTGATGGTGCAATTTGTGGGCATATATTTGTGTGAATCTGGATTCTGTGCAATTGTGTTCACCATATCTCAGTTTTGATCTAACATGGATATCACATTGCAGATTAGATGTGCAATTTCTCCATGCTGCCAGACTTTAAGAAGCTATGACACAACATGCAAGGTCATTTTTCACATTTGAAAGCATTAAATAACATACTCAATGTATAAACTCCTTGGTTGCTATGTTGCTTTGTTACAATCCGGGATCATAGGGAACAGTAAGTCTCAAAATGGGGTCATGCAGACAAAAAGTTTGGGAACTCCTCTCTTATGCACTATATTTTGATCTATACAGCACTTTTTGATGTACTATATAAAGCAGAAGCACAGGTAAAGGACATGTCATGCTACACACACATAGCTACAAATGTGAATTTACCCTCCATACTTCTAATGCAAACATTTCATATATTCCATGTACCTTCCATGTATTCATCTGCACAATAGTCGTCGATAATACAGAGAGAAGATGTTAATGAATTAAATACACCCAATTTTCCCTTAGCAGCCTCTGAATAACTCCCATTTACCTTAATTGGAGGAATATGTCTTAACTGAAATCTCAGGAAGCCTGTGGAACTGGTTCTGATATCTAAGGCAGCTAGACTGACAGTTTGAATCAGACAGATCTCTGATCCGTCAAAGGTACCCTATATTCAGTACACATTTTCCATTATTTTCCATGTTTCCTATTTTTTCCCTTTCACTACTCCCTTTTTAATAATCTCTATTTGTTTTCACCCCTCTATTTTTTAGCCTATATTTTCTCTCTATTTGTTTCTCTCCTTTTTCTTAGGTACTTTTTCACAATTTCTCTTAAATTGCAATGTAAACTCAATAATGCTCAAGTCTGAGTTGGGCTTTCAAACCTAGAATGTTTCAGAGAGTTTGAAATCGGCAAAACTAATTCACCATCTCTAACTGATTCATATAGGATCAGACTCAAGCCTTAGCTCCACAAAGTGCAAGCCAAAAAACTCCAGTAACATAATGTAATATTAATGTTATGATTTCTTTTAGTTAAAAAGAATAAAAATAAGAAATAGATGTATTTTATTTAGTTACCTTTAAGTTTCATGGAAGCAGGAAGATTCTATTTAAATTTATATTCTCTCCTATTTTACTTCCTCGGAGAGCTTTCACAGATTTTCATTTCTGTTTTCATCAAGATTTCCCCTGTAAAATAAAACTTTCCATTTGCTAGAATGAAGATTCCACAGAGTAAATTTCTGAGAAAGACAGTGAGAGGGTCCCCACTGGAAAACATGGATTTCCCCTTCCCTTTTGCTTGCAGCGTAGCCGACATGTTCATGACTCTTTTCAGCTTTGATCAATAACTTAATTGTCTTTGAATTATCATCACAGATGATGAAATCTGGTTTGGGGTAACAGTGTCTGAATGGCCCATTTTTAAGTTAGAGTCCCTTTAAGATAACCTGCTTTGATATGGGTGCATAAATGGAGTGAGGCACAGGAAACTATATACTCTTAATAATGCACATCTGCTTTAGTTCTTGCCCATATTTTAAGAAAGTTAACAATAATATTTCTCTAAAAAGTGTGTGTGGCGGGGGGGAACTCCTATTGACTTTTTTGGGCTCTTTCAGGCCCTAAATCCACAATAGCAAACTCATTTCTGTTAAAGGTCTCTCTCTCTAAGGCAAGAAACTGGCAATAAAATAGTATGCTTATATTCCTTAGCCCAAACTTATATGCAAGTCACTTACTATTACCCATTGCTTGTTAAGCATGCTTGGGACTTGTTTTACATTTTTCTTAGCTGACATATTGTTGCAGATCATTGCTTTTTCCAATAGACAATTCTTTAATAACTTGTACTAGTTTTGCAAAAAAAGCAGATCCAGGATCAGATTTATTCTCCATCAATCATTTAAAGGGCTTTTCAAGCCCTCTACAAATGCTGCTTCTTTGCCAGGGTAGAAGAATTGAGTTGCATATAAAAGAAGGGAAAGTTCCATAGTAAATTAAAATTCTACCCAATAGAAATGTTTACCTTTTTGCTAGTGTTTACCAGCTAAAATCCAGTTATACCAATTACCCTGTTAAATTTTTGGGCTTCACACAGGAGAAGATGTATGTATGTAACTTGAATTATATGATGTTTTGTTTGGTTTCATAGTAAACTCTTTATATCTTAGTATCACAGCCAAAGGGACAAATCAATTACATGATACTTGCAGACAGGATTTTAACATTAGAATCTATTTACTAATAGATAGAGGACATGATTCTACTCTTTCTTACACCAGGGTATGTCATGAGCACAGATCTTAGTAATCTATTTGTAACGGAAATACACGGAATTTGAGGGTTTTGCAGAGAATCTTTAGTTTTTACATTTTGTGAAAAAATAAAGACATATATTACTAAATTTTACTGAAAGTACCATTGCCACTTATTCCATTGGTGCCCTTATTACACAGAAGGGCCACATAAACCTAAGCACAACCGTGTGTGGGCCAAACAGATACTACATATTTTAAAAAGATTTCAGCTGACAGTAGGAGCTCTGCCACCTGGGGCTGACAGCGATTCACCAAAGCTTTTACTCTCTGCAGATGGAGGGAGGAGGTATATTTTCAGGCTGACCTTAGTCTTTGTGGGCCAATGCAGGGTGGGAGTATGGACTTATCTCTTCCTTTTCCTTATCCTCATGACCCCTGTAACGGGTCGGACTCACCCCCGCGGCGCCTCCTGGTGGTTGCTCTGGGGAATTAGCTCTGTCCAGCGCTGGAGCGCCCTCTGCAGGCAGGTGATCCACCTGTCTTCTGGCCCCCATGTCCCTCCCTGGACCCGGTGCCCTCTTACATGGGGTGCTGCCCCCTAGCAGTAACCCCTTTCTCTTAGGGTCTCCCCTCCTCAGGGAACCCTCACCCTCTATCCCACCTTGCCTCAGTAGTGGCTACTGCCAGTCATTGTCTAGCCCCACACTCTGGGGCAGACTGCAGTCTCAGCCAACTCATCACAGGCAAAGGGGTTTGGACCTACTGCCTTGGCCTACCCCTGGGCTGCCCTCTGCAACCCACAGTACATATTGGCCCACTGCTAGGCCGCAGCCTGGGGCTTTCTAGGCTGGAGCTCCCCAGCTCCTCAGCCTTTCCCCCAGCCCTGCTTCACTCAGGTATTCAGCCTCAAGCTAAGCAGCCAGGCCTATCCCTCTCTGAAGGCAGAGAGAGACTGCCTGGGCTTTTGTCTTCCCTGGCCTTTTATAGGGGCCAGCTGTTGCTCAGTTTGGGGCGTGGCCTCACCTGCAGCCACTCCCCCAATCAGCCCAGGCTAAAGGCTGTCTTCTCAAGCCCTGCCAGGCCACTTTTTAAACCCCTCCGGGCCGGAGCGGGGTCCACCCCGCTACAACCCCTTTATATAATGAAGGTCATATTCTGCCCTCAGTTACACCTGTGCAACTGTTAACATGGGTGTAGTAGTATAAATGAGCACACTGAAGGAGTTCAACTTCAGTGAAGAACCAAAACCAATTAGTCATTGGAACAATACAAAAATAAAATAAATAAATACTTTAAGAATTAAGGATAGCATTTTCAAAAGTGTTTTATTGAGGAGATTAAGTCACATTTTCAAAAGTGAATTAGGCATTTAGGAGACTCAATCCAATTGACTATTAATAAGACATGGGCTCCTAAATGCTGAAATCATTTTTGAGAATGGGACTGAGTCTCCTAAATCATCTAGGCCCTTTTTGAAAATTTTACTCTAAAATACTCAGCTACACTCAAGAAAGAAATTTGAAATACTGTATAAAATCCCAACAGTTTGCTTCAGGGATCAACACTGAAATAATACCAAAGATGGCAAACAGCAGAGAGATCCAATAACCTGTTGAGTTTGGCAGAACACCATGAAACACCCTCATGCATTTCTCAGACCTATCTCCCAGCCTCTCGAATATATTTTAGAACCAAATTGTTCAGTTTCTTTTTTACATTTTCTACATTTTATTGACAGATGGCACAACTATACATATATGAATATTCATGACTTAATTGACATTCTAGACTCCCTACTGGGAAAGTTCACCTTTGAATAGATCAGTCATTGCACTTTGTTTACATGATCAAAATATGCAGCTATTGTCTTTGGAAAAGAAATATCAATGAGAGAGCCTGCTTTATATTATGAAAACCCCAGTTCCCTGTAGGGATCTTATGGAGCTTCCTTTGAAATGTGAAAATTATTGGAGGAGAAGTTTTTGTTTGTGCAGATACTTTTTCAGGACATCTACTGTGAAGTCTTGCCAAATACCTCAAAATGTTCATTCAAAGACAGAAACTAACTTTGAAATTTTGGTGAGAAACTTGCAAAGCTTTATAAAGGTTGTTAGGGGCAGAAAAGATATGTTTAGCAATCAAAAATGCCCCCTCCCCAATCCCCGCATGTCTCTTGTCATACAATGAGGTGAACATGTACAACATGTATTAAATTTAGAAGATAAGGTTTGTTCCCTCTGCTTCTATTCTTGGATTCCTGCCTTCCTGACCGTCACCTGCCCCTTAGTTTACAGCCCTGTGACACCAATCTCAGAAATGTACTCTATGTGGATTATAGTATCAGAGGGGTAGCCGTGTTAGTCTGGTTCTGTAGAAGCAGCAAAGAATCCTGTGGCACCTTATAGACTAACAGACGTTTTGCAGCATGAGCTTTCGTGGGTGAATACCCACTTCTTCGGATGCAAGTGGTGGAAATTTCCAGGGGCAGGTATATATAAGCAAGCAAGAAGCAAGCTAGAGATAATGCGGTTAGATCAATCAGGGAGGATGAGGCCCTGTTCTAGCAGTTGAGGTGTGAAAACCAAGGGAGGAGAAACTGGTTCTGTAATTGGCAAGCCATTCACAGTCTTTGTTTAATCCTGAGCTGATCGTGTCAAATTTGCAGATGAACTGGAGCTCAGCAGTTTCTCTTTGAAGTCTGGTCCTAAAGTTTTTTTGCTGCAGGATGGCCACCTTATGATCTGCTACTGTGTGGCCAGGGAGGTTGAAGTGTTCTCCTACAGGTTTTTGTATATTGTCATTCCTAATGTTTATTTTGTGTCCATTTATCCTTTTCCTTAGAGACTGTCCAGTTTGGCTGATGTACATAGCAGAGGGGCATTGCTGGCATATGATGGCATATATTACATTGGTGGACGTGCAGGTGAATGAACCAGTGATGGTGTGGCTGATCTGGTTAGGTCCTGTGATGGTGCTGGTGTAGATATGTGGGCAGAGTTGGCATCGAGGTTTGTTGCATGGATTGGTTCCTGAGCTAGATTTACTATGGTGCGGTGTGCAGTTGCTGGTGAGAATATGCTTCAGGTTGGCAGGTTGTCTGTGGGCGAGGACTGGCCTGCCATCGAAGGCCTGTGAAAGTCTGGGATCATTGTCCAGGATGGGTTGTAGATCCCTGATGATGCGTTGGAGGGGTTTTAGCTGGGGACTGTATGTGATGGCCAGTGGAGTCCTGTTGGTTTCTTTCTTGGGTTTGTCTTGCAGTAGGAGGCTTCTGGGTACACGTCTGGCTCTGCTGATCTGTTTCCTTATTTCCTCGTGTGGATACTGTAGTCTTGAGACTGCTTCGTGGAGATTTTCTAGGTGTTGGTCTCTGTCTGCGGGGTTAGAGCAGATACGGTTGTACCTCAGTGCTTGGCTGTAGACAATGGATCTTGTGGTGTGTCTGGGATGGAAGCTGGAGGCATGAAGGTAGGCATAGCGGTCGGTAGGTTTTCGGTATAGGGTGGTGTTAATGTGACCATCACTTATTTGCACCGTGGTGTCTAGGAAGTGGACCTCCCGTGTAGATTGGTCCAGGCTGAGGTTGATGGAGGGGTGGAAGCTGTTGAAATTGTGGTGGAATTTTTCCAGAGTCTCCTTCCCATGGGTCCAGATGATGAAGATGTCATCAATGTAGCGTAGGTAGAGAAGGGGTGTGAGTGGATGGGAGCTGAGGAAGCGTTGTTCCAGGTCAGCCATAAAAATATTGGCATATTGTGGGGCCATGCGGGTGCCCATAGCGGTGCCACTGATCTGGAGATATATATTGTCATTAAATTTGAAATAGTTGTGTGTGAGGATAAAGGCACAGAGCTCAGCAACCAGTTGTGCTGTGGCATCATCAGGGATACTGTTCCTGACAGCTTCTATTCCATCAGTGTGTGGGATGTTTGTGTAGAGAGCCTCTACATCCATGGTGGCTAAGATGGTGTTTTCTGGAAGGTCACCAATGCATTGTAGTTTCCTCAGGAAATCAATGGTGTCACAGAGATAGCTGGGAGTGCTGGTAACATAGGGTCTGAGTAGAGAGTCTACATATCCAGACAGTCCTTCAGTGAGAGTTCCAATGCCCGAGATGATGGGGCGTCCAGGATTTCCGGGTTTGTGGATCTTGGGTAGTAGATAGAATAACCCTGGTCGGGGCTCTAAGGGTATGTTGATTTGTTCCGGTGTTAGTGTAGGGAGTGTCCTGAGTAGATGGTGCAGTTTCTTAGTGTATTCCTCAGTGGGATCTGAGGGAAGTAGCCTGTAAAATTTGGTATTGGAGAGTTGTCTGGCGGCCTCCTTTTGGTAGTCAGACCTGTTCATGATGACAACAGCACCTCCTTTATCAGCCTCTTTGATTATAATGTCAGGATGGTTTCTGAGGCTGTGGATGGCATTGCGTTCTGCACGACTTAGGTTGTGAGGCAAGCGATGTTGTTTTTCCACTATTTCTGTCTGTGCACGTCTGCGGAAGCATTCAATGTATAGGTCCAGACTGTCATTTCGACCCTCAGGAGGAGTCCATTTGGAGTTCTTCTTGTGCTGTTGGTGGGAGGGTAACTGTGTATCAGTGCACTGTTCAGTGTTGTCCTGGAAGTATTCTTTGAGTCGGAGATGGCGAAAGTAGGCTTCTAGATCGCCGCATTACTGTATCATGTTGGTGGGGGTGGCAGGGCAGAAAGAGAGTCCCCAAGATAGGACAGCCTGTTCTTCTGGGCTGAGGGTGTGGTTGGATAGATTGACGATATTGCTGGGTGGGTTAGGGGTACCACGGTTGTGGCCCCATGTAGCAGGTAGGAGTTTAGACAGCTTACAGTCCTTTTTCCTTTGTAGAGAGGTGAAGTGAGTAATGTAGATCTCCTGTCTTATTTTAGTGAAGTCCGTTTGTATGGAAGTTTGGTTATTAATGAGAGTCTCTAGGTTGGAGAGCTCTTTTTTGATGTTTTCCTGTTTGCTGTATAGGATGCTGATCAGGTGGCTCCTCAGTTTCTTTGAAGGAGTATGGCATAATCTCTCACTGTGGTCTGTGTAGTATGTAGATAGCAGTGGATTTTTTACCTTTAGTCCATTAGGTATGATGTCCATCCGTTTACATTTGGAAAGGAAGATGATATCTGTCTGTATTTGTGCAAATTTCTTCATGAGGTTGATGGATTTCCACTCCATACGGCTAAATGCAGTGCCTTGCATGGTGTCAAGTATCAAGGGGTAGCCGTGTTAGTCTGGTTCTGTAGAAGCAGCAAAGAATCCTGTGGCACCTTATAGACTAACAGGCGTTTTGCAGCATGAGCTTTCGTGGGTGAATACCCACTTCTTCGGATGCAAGTGGTGGAAATTTCCAGGGGCAGGTATATATAAGCAAGCAAGAAGCAAGCTAGAGATAACGAGGTTAGATCAATCATGGAGGGTGAGGCCCTGTGGATTATGACATTCACATAAGCACTGAAATGAGGAGTTTATCCATAATGGCATGATGACAAGTACAGCAAAAAGAGACTCGGTGGTTGCTTCCATCTTTAGCTCTTTTGAGATTCTCACGGGGAGGTAAAAAAGTAGGGAAAGCCTTCTTTCATTCAGGCTGAGGCACATACTAGGCTTGGCAGAATTTTTTTTATATATACAATTTTGATGCATAATATTGATGTTTATTTTATGCATATTTTCGGATTTGTATCAACTTCACATTTTCACAGTTGCAAGAAATAATGGGGGAGCATCAGACGCTAATTATTTAATGACAGTAAGTGTTGAAATCAAAACATTAAATCACTAATTGTCCGCATCGCATGTCAAAAATGTTCAAATAAATACCCATAAATCAAAATCTAATACGTTCTCAAGCAGCATTTTTCTTGCTTTGCCTAATTGCAAATATTGAATATTATCTATGGAAATATTTTTAAACAGTTTCTGTGTGTATAGTAAAATTGACATCTACCAACATTCACCATTAAAAATCTAATCTGCCAAGCTCAGATGTACCCATATCCAATAGACAGCTGCTTCAGCTCATTTACGATTAGAATTTTCTGCTATTGGTTGGAATCTTGTATCTGACTTTAAAATGCCATTTATATTTAATGACCTTGCATTATGGGAGGAGAAAGATTTCCACATAAGAATGTCTTAGGAAAAGAGAAGCCAAATGGAAAACCATGCTTAAATATGATATTCCAGTTAGATCTGGGTGAATAATTGTCGGCCCTCCCCCCCCCCACCAGTTTGACTGCCCTGCATCTTTAAGCAGGGGGGTGTTTGACTGGCTGGCTAAATGAAGGGAACAGTTCTTTATGGATGAGGGGGGAAATGAAAACTCTTGCAAAAAGGTACAGCGTGGTCACTGACTCGACCCCTAGGGATGCAGGGTTTAAAAGGGGCAGCCCTGCACCTGAAGCTCCCTTTTACATGGAGCAGTCTGAAGCAGGAAGCACCCTCGCTCCACTTTATGTGGTAGAATACCAGGTTTTGTCAAGACATGTTGTGGGCATTATGCTATCCGCCCCCATTTTAGGGGAGTTGGGAAGGAATTTTTCCCTTACCACCATATTGGCTTGGGTGCAGTTGGAGTTTTTTCGCCTTCCCCACAGCGGGTTCAGGAAGGGCTCTGTTCATGCATGGCATGAAGAGTGGTAGGCCATATGTCGCAACTCATTATTTAAGTGTAGGGCGGATGTCCAGTGCAGGTATGACATAGGAAAGGTATACAGTGACTGGATAAATGGCTTGGAAAAGGACTTAAAAAGTGGTGTTAATTAAAGAAACAAATGGGGGGTGGTTGGGGACTCCTATGATTAGTCTGGCAGGGAGCCAACCCCCCATTCTTATAGCCGACCTTAACCCTCTTACGAGGGGTGTGGATGGTAAAGTCCTGGCAATGGAGTTGCTGGAGGGACATGGATGGAAAAAGAGGAGGAGCTAGTAAAAGCCCCCTTGGTAATTTCGGAATAAAAATGGGGTTACTGAACTGTACATGGTTATCTGTCGGGTAGTTCCAGAATTCTAATAATACATTTGTGGCTTAATTAAGCCCATGTCAAATGTGTCCGGTCCTTCTTTCAGTATAGCCAGACAATGGTTGCCAAACAAAACAAAAAAAATCTGGAAAATATTCACTTCAGGTTGACCTGAAACAATAATTTTCAGTTTCTCTTGCTGCAATGAAAAATCAAAGTTCATGTTTAATGAAAAAATGTTACATTCAATCCAAAACAAGATGTTTGAGGGTTTTGGGTGGAGGTGGTGGGAGAATTTTGTGCCTTTTTTGGGAGGGGGAGGTGGGTTTTTTTGTTTTGTTTTCATTTTTGTTTTTGCTTTAGTTAAATCTAGCTACATTTCAAAACAAAACACTATTTCAAAATGAAAAGTCAAAACATTTCATTTTTAAAATGTTCCAAATTTTTCAGAATCTGCCCCCCCCCGCCTCTTTTGGGGAGATAGAAACTGTTTGTCAGTTCCACCCAAATACATGAAAAGGTTTGGTCAATTCTAAACTGTATTTTTGAGGAATACTCTATTCACTAGAGAAAAAAAAATCGCCCAGCTCTAATTCCAGTTACTGTTTGATGCTGCAGTAAAAATGCATACTATTCAAAAATCCTTTTTATATTTCAGTTGCTTGTGCATTTTCCTTTCACATTTATCATATGGTATAATTGAACATTATCAGAGGTAGTGTTGCCCAGTTAATATGGCATTGGACTGGGAATCAGGAGACCTGGATTCTATTCCTGACTTTGTCACTGATCTACTGTGTGACCTTGGGAAAGACATGTAAACTCCCTGCGTCTGTTTCACCCCCCTCCTTTTTCTGTCTTCTCTATTTAGATTGTAAGCTCTTTACAGCCAGAACTGTCTCTTACTATGTCTTCATACAGCACATATTATGAGGGCCCCTGATTTCAGTTAGTGCCTGAGGAGCCACCATAGTGCAAATAAGCCTATTTTTATATATGCATATAAAATTATGCACTATATTTGCAACTAATAGTAGCTTTACCATAGGATATAGGAGGAGCTTGAGTTCTGCCTGGTTTGAGTTTCTGTTATAAAATTTATACTGAGCTTATAGATCATTTGCACATTTTTACAGATTTCAGCTTATTTTATCTCTTACTAGGACTGGTCTACAATACAATTGCAGGGGACCAAATTGCAATGCCTTTCCTATGACTCATTTGAAATGGAGTTCCAATTTGTAATGAAGGTGGCACTTAATCTTTTATGTGAGGTGAGTAATAGTGAAGTAGTAGGAAGATAACTAATAAAGTACCATGCTGCCCTCTGTGCAAAACAAAGCATCAATACTTGCTTCATTTAAATGCCTCTGGATCTACAAAGCCTACAGTAAGTAATCAACTCAAACTAATTTGCCAGAAATATATGCATGAAATGTACAGAAACTAATAGAATCACCCACATGACTGTACGTAAGTAACTCTATTTAACCCTACCCAGTCTATCCATTATTTGTTTTCACCTTTTGCAGTTTCTGCATGATGTCTAAAATCTAGAGTGTAAATTATTGGGCAGTGATATTTTCTATTATCTATTCTGTGAGACTTCTGGTATGTTTTTGGTGCAATAATCATAGTGAATATTAATTATAATTATTATAATTATTAATTTTCTATACTTGTACTTTGTGTTCTAGGTTGATGGAGCTCACAGCATTTACCATACAACAGCTGCAGGAAAAGAACCCCAAAAATAAATGACCACAAATAATAATTCAGAACATGTGCCTCCTGTGCCCTTCCTGCAATAGTCTGTTGCTTCATATCACTACTTACTGAGGTGTTTCCCTTTGTTTCTGAGTCCCCCCGCTTACTTACTCCATTGCTCATTCATGTAAGATCAGATGGGAAAAAAGAACAGATATGACAATATAGCCTGTGATTACAACTGGTTAGAAAATTTTCACTGAAACCGTGTTCCATTAGAAAATGCCATTTTGGACTACATTTTATGCATTAAATCATATCAATGTTGATAAAATTTCATTTTGAAAAAAATGGAAAAAATATTTTTAAAATGTTGACATGTTTGATATAAGAAGTTTTGATTTTTTGTTTTGAAATATATTTTTTCATTTTGTAATTTATTTTATTGTATATGAAATAAATACAAATAATAAAAAGTTGAAATCAAAACAAAATATTTGGATTGGCCTCAAAGTAATTTTTTTTTTTTAGAATTTTGTTTTGCAACACATTTTGAAATGTTGGCTTTTCAATCTGATTTGGAATCTTGAAATTTGTCACCACTGAAAATCCATTTTCTGTCCCAATCTAACTTTCATGACTCTGGAAGCAAAGAAGAATCTGGGTAAAGAAAATGAAAACTCTAGATTCTGATATAATGTTTCATCATGATAAGTGTCTCTTGTTTCAGGGGCTAAAAACATGTTATAATTCTAATAGAAATATAGTAAGATTCCAAGAAAATTTGCCTGTCATCATGTATTCATTGCTTCATTTTAATCCCTTCATTTCGATGGTACATGTTGATATTCCCTCTGAGACCTGTTTCCACTTGGCTCCCCAAGAGCTCAGTTTGACTCCAACCTTCCTCACTCAGGTATTTTTATTTGGCACAGCTCCAAAGTTATACAGAAACCTTCTCCCTTTATATATATTACACTAATCTCATTGCATTTACTATACATTGCATCATGCATTTTTGGCTTGGCTTGGTTACTTTGCAGGAACCAATCCCTGTGCACCATGCACTGTCCATGCATTGACTATGGTTCGACTTCCTCTTTACCTCATCTCCACATGCCTAACTTCCCTTGTTATCTAGTTCATAGTAAATAGTTCCTTGCCTGTTCTCCCTGTTATCCTGATGAAATACATCCTAGAATACTCAAGAAGCTGACTGAGACGATATCTGAGCCATTAGCAATTATCTTTGAAAAGTCGTGGAAGATGGGAGACATTCCAGAAGACTGGAAAAGGGCAAATATAGTGCCCATCTATAAAAAGGGAAATAAGGACAACCTGGGAAATCACAGACTAGACAGCTTAATTTCTGTAACCGGAAAGATAATGGAGCAAATAATTGAGCAATCAATTTGCAAACACCTAGAAGATAATAAGGTGATAAATAGCAGTCAGCATGGATTTGTCAAGAACAAATCATGTCAAACCAACCTGATAGCTTTCTTTGACAGGGTAACAAGCCTTGTTGATGGGGGAAGCAGTAGATGTGGTATATCTCGACTTTAGTAAGGCTTTTGATACTGTCTCACATGACCTTCTCATAAAAAAAAACTGGAAAAATACAACCTAGATGGAACTACTATAAGGTGGGTGCATAACTGGTTGGGAAATCATTCCCAGAAAGTAGTTATCAGTGGTTCACAGTCATGCTGGAAGGGCATATAGAGTGGGGTCCCACAGGGATCGGTTCTGGGTCATGTTCTGTTCAATATCTTCATCAATGATTTAGATCAGGGGTCGGCAACCTTTCAGAAGTGGTGTGCCGAGTCTTCATGTATACACTCTAATTTAAGGTTTCGCGTGCCGGTAATATATTTTAACGTTTTTTAGAAGGTCTCTCTATAAGTCTATAATATATAACCAAATTATTGTTATATGTAAAGTAAACAAGGTTTTCAAAATGTTTCAGAAGCTTTATTTAAAATTAAATTAAAATGCAGAACTTATCAGTTTAGTGTGATCCTTGCCCTTGCTTTTCCTTGCTGAGTTTTGCAATGTCTGGTGGCACGTATTTAGATACTTTAAACTGCACACAAGCTTCTGAGTTATAAGTTGATAACCGTCTGGCAGGAGGTCAGCGGCTGGAACCACAGATCAGCATCTGAGGTGAATGGAGCTGGCGGCTGGTAGGGCTGAGCGGGGCCGGAAGCCTGGACCCTGTCTGGAATGGGGCCTGCTCTGGAACTCCAACTGGAAGCAAGGTGAGTAGGGCTGTGGAGGGGACTGCAGCTGGCAAGGGGCCAGCAGCCAGAACCCCAGAGAAGCAGCGGGCTGAGCGGCTCAGCCCGCCACTGCTCTGGGTTTTCGGCTGCCAGCTCCTGCCAGCTGGGCTCTCAGCCTGCTGCCAGCCTGGGGTTCCTTCCCCCAGGCCAGCAGCGGGTGCTGAGTGGGGCTGTAGCGGGGGGGACCCCAGCTGCAAAGGGGCCAGCAGCAGAAACCCCAGAGCAGCGGCGGGCTGAGCAGCTCAGCCCACCGCCGCTCTTTGGTTTCCACCATCGGCTCCTTGCCAGCTGGGGTCTCAGCCCGCTACCAGCCTGGGGTTCCGTCCCAGCTGGCAAGGGGCCAGCAGCGTGAACCCCAGAGTGGTGGCGGGCTGAGCAGCTCATCCCCTAGGCCGGCAGCTGGCGCTGAGTGGGACTGGCGGCGGGACCGCGACTGGCAGGAGCCGGTGGTGGAAACCCCAGAGAGGTGGCGTGCTGAGCAGCTCAGCCCGCCCCCGCTCTGGGGTTTTGGCTGCTGGCTCCTTGCCAGTTGGGGTCTGAGCCTGCTGCCAGCCTGGGGTTCCTTCCCCAGTGTGGCAGTGGGCTGAGCAGCTCAGCCCACCTTGCATGCCATCAAAAATCGGCTCGCGTGCCAAAGGTGGCAAGCATGCCATAGGTTGCTGACCCCTGATTTAGATAATGGCATAGAGAGTACACTTATAAAGTTGGTGGATGATACCAAGCTGGGAGGGATGGCACACGGCTTGCCAGGGTAAGTACCATAGCGGGCCAGGCCAGTTTGTTTACCTGCCACATCCACAGGTTCGGCTGATCACGGCTCCCACTGGCCGCAGTTCACCGTCCCAAGCCAATGAGGGTGGAGGCAGGCAGCGGCCAGCACATCCCTCGGCCTGTGTTGCTTCCCACTGCCCCCATTGTCCTGGGACAGTGAACCACGGCCAGTGGGAGCCGCAGTTGTTTGAACCTGCGGACGCGGCAGGTAAACAAACTGGCCCGGCCCACCAGGGTGCTTACCCTGGCGAGCCATGTGCCAAAGGTTGCCGACCCCTGATCTGGACAAACTGGAGAAATGGTCTGAAGTAAATAGGATGAAATTCAATAAGGACAAATGCAAAGTACTCCACTTAGGAAGGAACAATCAGTTGCACACACAATCAGTTGCACACACAATCAGTTGTTACAAAGTAGGAAATGACTGCCTAGGAAGGAGTACTGCGGAAAGGGATCTGGGGGTTATAGTGGATCACAAGCTAAATGAGTCAACAGTGTAACACTGTTACAAAATAAGCAAACGTCATTCTGGGATGTATTAGCAGGAGTATTGTAAACAAGACACAAGAAGTAATTCTTCCTCTCTACTCTATGCTGATTAGGCCTCAACTGGACTATTGTGTCCAGTTCTGGGCACCACATTTCAAGAAAGATGTGGACAAATTGGAGAAAGTCCAGAGAAGAGCAACAATAATGATTAAAGGTCTAGAAAACATGACCTATGAGGGAAGGTTAAAAAAATTGGATTTGTTTAGTCTAGAGAAGAGAAGACCGAGAGGGGACATGATAACAGTTTTCCAGTACATAAAATGTTGTTACAAGGACGAGGGAGAAAAAATGTTCTTCTTGACCTCTGAGGATAGAACAAGAAGCAATGAGCTTAAATTGCAGCAAGGGCAGTTTAGGTTGGATATTAGGAAAAACTTCCTAACTGTCAGAGTGTTTAAGCACTGGAATAAATTGCCTAGGGAGGTTGTGGATTCTCCATCATTGGGGATTTTTAAGAGCGGATTGGACAAATACCTGTCAGGGATAGTCTAGATAATACTTAGTCCTGCCTTGAGTGCAGGGGGATGGACTAGATGACCTCTCAAGGTCCCTTCCAGTTCTATGATTCTATGATTCTATGATCTTAGTTAGATTAGACATTCTGTCTTCTTGGCCTACTGACCTATTTACATATCTTATTTTGCACAAACATTCTGTTTCCAACCTGATGATTCATTTCCTTCCCTAATTCTCTCCTCCAAAAAATGAGGCCTCCCTTCCTATGTTAAAAGCAACAAAGAATCCTGTGGCACCTTATAGACTAACAGACGTTTTGCAGCATGAGCTTTCGTGGGTGAATACCCACTTCTTCAGATGCAAGTGGGTATTCACCCATGAAAGCTCATGCTGCAAAACGTCTGTTAGTCTATAAGGTGCCACAGGATTCTTTGTTGCTTTTACAGATCCAGACTAACACGGCTACCCCTCTGATACTTCCTATGTTAATTACTCATGTCAGGCCAAGCATCAGCTACAGTACATGGTGCCATATCACTGTTTGTCAACAAATGGAAATGATTTTTACTGAAATCTGAAATCACTTTGAATAAAACCCCCAGTGTTTATAGGGTTTAAGATTTCTGTACAAAATACTAAAGTCGACTGCATGATTACTCATTGAATTTCTACAAACAACTTGCTGAAAATAAAGACTTTAAATGGAAAAGACTGTCTCTCTCTTTTTATTTTTTACCTGATAAACTATGACGGAGAATCATATACAAAAATATTAAATATTCAATGTTCATTATTCACAATACATTGAAAATGAGAATCCATAAATCTTTAGCACACAACTGCTATAAGTATTTAAAAATACAAGCCTGAAATGAAACGTGTGTCAGCTTAATGACTGGTCTGAAGCAGAATGATTTTAAAAATACTCTTCTGTGATTTTCACCCTGACAGTTTACCATGATTGATACTGAATATGTTGGTCTTATTTCCATGAATTGTGAACATGGATAAATAGTATGTCCTTGTGCTCTCCTTCAGGAAATGGAACATTGCTGGACCCAAAAAAACTTGAAATCAATCATAGAATGAATCTCCATTAGCAGAGTTTACCTCGGAATTTGCATTCAACCATTGAACCTGTCTGTCAAATCTAGTTCCCAGATGCCTTCATTTAGTCACTATTTCACTGAGAAAGGTTTTACGGTCCTGATTCAGCAAGCCATTCCTATTCAAAGAACACTGTCTCCAAAGGGTTTTAAGCATGTGAAAATGTGTCATTACTTGTAATCACTTAAAATCTATATTACTGTAGTTAATAAACTTGTAATGTTGTTTTATCTAAACCACTGTGTGTTTGGATTGAAGTGTTTGGGAGACTTCATTTGAGATAACAAGGTTTGTGCATATCATTTTCTCTTAATAAAATGAAGGACTTTCTATGAGCTTGTGTTCTCCAGGAGGGTACTTGGCAGTACAAGACACACATTTCTGGGGACAAGTCTAGTATTAGGAATTTACTGGTGTCTCTCTGCAATATAATTCAGGAGTGGCTGGCTAAGAACGCTGGGAGTAATTTACATGCTAGAGGGTGTGTGAGCAGGCTATGAGTGGTTACTTTCCTAGCAAAATAGTGTAAAAGGAACCCCAGGCTGGAAAATTGAGGGACCACAGCTGTCCATCAGTCCAGATTGTACCCTGGATAATGTGTCAGTGTGAAAAGAAAGCATTGAGTCAACCATAGTAATAAATGAATAAAAGTGTAACATAGAATCTCTATGGATAGAATTTCCATGCTTGAATAATAAGAGTATATCAGTAGGAATATACTACTGACGATTTGACGAGGATGGTGATGGTGAAATACTCTGGGAAGTTAAAAGGGGCTATAAATATAGAACACTCTATGGGGGATTTCAACTATCCCCATCTTGACTAAGTACATGTCACTTCAGACTGGGATGCAGAGATAAAGTTTCTAGACACCATTAATGAGCAGCTTGTCCTGGAACCTACAAGGTTTGAGGCAATTCTTTAGTCCTAAATGGAGCACAAGATTTGGTCCAAGAGATGAATTTAGCTGAACCACTTGGTAATAGCAACCAAAATATAATTAAATTAAAATCCTTCGGGAGGGGAAATAATAAAGAAGTCCATTACAGTAGCATTTAATTTCAGAAAGGAGAACAACACAAAAATGAGGGAACTAGTTAAATGGAAATTATAAGGTACAGTCCAGTCACAAAAGTCACAAGCTGCATGAAAACTTTTTTTTTAAATACCACAATAGAGGCTCAATGTAAATGTATACCCCAAATTAAAATAAAAATGATGAGGACCAAAAAAGGGCCACCATAGCTAAACAACAAAACACTCAAAAACAAACAAATAAAAATAAAAATAAGTACATCAGAAGCAAGAAGCCTGCCAAACAATTAGTGGGGTCACTGGATGATGAAGGTGCTAAAGGAGCGCTCAAGCAAATTAAGGCCATTGAGGAGAAGCTAAATGAATTCTTTGCATCAGTCTTCTTTTTAGGTAACAAATGTGAGGAACTGTCCCTGATGGAGGTGTCAGTAGAGGAATTTTTTGAACAAAAGGATAAATTACAGTAGTAAGTCATCCAGAAATATGGTATTCCCCCCAAAATTCTGAAGGAACTGAAATATGAAATGGCAGAAGTACTAACTATGGTATATAAGCTATCATTTAAATCAGCTTCTGTACCTGATGATGGGCGGATGGCTAAAAGGATACCAACTTTTTTAAAAGGCTCCAGAGGTGATCCTGGGCGTTAAGGGCCAGTAAGCCTAACTTCAGTACCAGGCAAATTAGTCGAAGCTATAGTAAAGAACAGAATTATCAGACACATAGATGAACACGATTTTTTGGGGAAGAGTCAATAGGGCTTTTGTAAAGGGAAATCATGCCTCACCAGTCTCTTAGAATTCTGTGAGGGGGTCAACAAATATGTGGACATGGGTACTCTAATGGATATAGTGTACTTGCATTTTCAGAAAGCCTTTGACAAGGTCCCTCACCAAAGGCTGTTGAACAAAGTAAGGAGTCATGGGGCAAGAGGGAAGGTCCTTTTATGTATCAGTAACTAGTTAAAAGACAGGAAACAAAGGGTAGTAATAAATGATCAGTTTTCAGAATCAAGAGAGACAAATAGTGATGATCCCTAGGGAAGTAAACAGGGACAAGTGCTGTTCAACAGATTAATAAATGATCTGGAAAAAGGGGTAAACAATGAGATGACAAAATTTGCAGATGATACAAAATTACTTAAAACAGTTAAATCCAAAGCAGCCTATTGAGTGTTACAAAGGGATCTCACAAAATGGGTGACTGGGCAACCAAATGGCAGATAAAATTACATGTGGATAAATGCAAAGCGATGCACATTGGAAAATATAATCTCAACTATTGATACAAAATGATGGGGTCTAAATTAGCTGTTACCACTGAAGAAAGAGACCTTGGAGTCATTATGGATAGTTCCTGAAAACATCTGCTCAATGTGCAGCAGTCAAAAAAAGTAACAGAATATTAGGAACCATTAGGAAAAGGATAGATAATAAGACAGTAAATATCATAAATATAAATCCATGGTAAACTCACTCTTTGAATACTATATGAAGTCCTGGTCACCTCATCTCAAAAAAAAGATATATTAGAATTGGAAAAGGTATGGATAAGAGCAACAAAAATGATTAAGGGTGTGACACAATTTCCATAAGAGGATAGATTAAAAAGACTGGGACTTTTCAGCTTGGAAAAGAGATGACTAAATGGAGGGGAGGGGGATATGATAGAGATCTATAAAACCATGACTGGTGTGGAGAAAGTGAATAAGGAAGTGTTATTTGCTCCTTCCCAGAATACAAGATCTAGGAATCACCAAATAAAAATAGTTGGCAGCAGATTTAAAGAAGTACTTTTTCAACACAATGCACAATAAACTTGTGGATGTCGTTGCCCGGAAATGTTGTGAAGGACAAAACTATAAGTGGGTTCAAAAAATTAGATACTTTCCTGGAGGACAGGTCCATCAATGGGATTTTAGCCAAGATGGTCAGGGATGCAACGTTCTGGTGTCCCTAGCCTCTGAGTGCCAGAAGCTGGGTGTGGACAATAAAAGATGTATCACTTGATGATTGCCTGCTCTGTTTATTCCCTCTGAAGGCCCTGGCATGGACCACAGTCAGAAGACAGATCCTGGGATAGATGAATAATTGATCTGACCCAGTATTAACATTTTTATGTTCTCCAGTTCTCTTTCATTCAGGACTACAAGTTCCAGACCTGATCTGGTCTTCTTCCCTATGTATGTGTCTGTGCTTGTGTGTACATTACATTTGCATAATTTAATTAGGAAAACCTAACTGTGACAGGTTCGGTCACCGAAACCCACTTAAGACAACGAGGAGTCCTTGTGGTACCTTAGAGACTAACACATTTATTTGGGCATAAGACTGTCACTAGATCTGCTGGGATACCACTGAGAACAAACCCCCGTGCCAGAAGAAGCTTCCCTCCACGCCTGTCTTGCTGAGTTAGACACTACAGTCAGCTTCAGCACAGACCCAGGTGTTGGGCCACACCTCTCTGCAGTTCACTGAACCTGAGATCCACTCAGCTCAGGGGCTTCTTAGTTAACAGTACTCAGTCTTTCTGGGATCCTAAACCCTGCATAAATCCATTTTACTCTGTATAAAGCTTACACAGGGTAAACTCATAAGCTGTCTGCCCTCTATAACACTGATAGAGAGATATGTGCAGCTATTTGCTCCCCCAGGTATTAATTACTTACTCTGGGTTAATTAATAAGCAAATGTGATTTTATTAAACATGAAAAGTAGGATTTAAGTAGTTCCAAGTGATAACAGAACAAAGTAAGTTACAAAGCAAAAGAAAGCAAAACACGCAAGTCTAAGGGCTGGTCCACACTAGCTCTTTAAATCTAATTTATCAGCGTTAAATCGAATTAAGCGTGCACCCGTCCACACCAGGAAGCCATTTAATTCGACATAGAGGGCTCCTTAGTTCGACTTCGGTACTCCACTTCGACAAGGAGAGTAGCGCTAAATTCGACATGGCTATGTCGAATTAGGCTAGGTGTGGATGCTAATCGATCTTAGTAGCTCCGGGAGCTATCCCACAGTGCAACACTCTGTTGATGCTCTGGACGCCAGTCGGAGCTTGGATGATCTGACCAGCCACACAGGAAATGCCCCGGGAAAATCTGAATTCCTTTTCCTGTATGGACAGTTTGAATCACATTTCCTGGTTGCTCATCGGGGCAAGCTCAGCAGCACCGGCAATGATGCAGAGCTCTCCAGCAGAGGAGTCCAGGCAGTCTCAGACTAGAAAGAGGTCCCCAGCATGGACTGACCGGGAAGTCTCGGATCTGATTGCTGTGTGGGGCGATGTGTCTGTGCTTTCGGAGCTGCGCTCCAGCAAACGGAATGCAAAGACCTTTGAGAAGGTCTCCAAAGCCATGAGAGACAGAGGATACAGCCGGGATGCAATGCAGTGCCGCGTGAAAGTCAAGGAGCTGAGACAAGGCTACCAGAAACTCAGAGTGGCAAACGGACGCTCCGGAGCCCAGCCCCAGACATGCCGCTTCTACGAGGCACTGCATGCCATTCTCGGTGGGTCTGCCACCACTGTGCGTGGACTCTGAGGATGGGATAGTGTCGACGGACTGTTCCTCGGAGATGTTCGCGGACGGGGAAGATGAGGAGGACGAGGCAGTCGACGGCGCTTTCCCCGACAGCCAGGATCTCTTCCTCACCCTCACTGAGATCCCCTACCAACCCTCCCCAGCCGTTACCACGGACCCTGAATCGGGAGAAGGATCAGTCCGTAAGTGCTTTAAACAAGTTAACATTTATTTAATAAAAGCAGCTAAGAACAACGAGTTAACATTTTTTTAGTAATTAAACAGGGAGAGACATTAGGAGAACAGAAGGTCTACATATAGGGGGATGGAACTTTTATCTTCATAAGATATCTCCAGGAAACTCTCCTGGAGGTAATCTGAAAGTCTACGCAGGAGGTTCCTTGGCAGAGCTAGCTTATCGTGTGCCCCGAGGTAGCACACTTTGCCTTTCCATGCTATAAGTTGGAACTCCGGGACCATTGCCCTCACGAGCATGGCAGAGTAGGCCCCTGGGTTGTGGTAGCTTTCTTCCAGCATGCGCGCTCTCTCTGCCCATGAGACTCTCCTCAGGGTGATCTCTCTCGCACACTCCTGCATGAAATTAGAGTAATTGGGGTACTATTAGTAATGGGAGCGCTTAACTGTTCCTTTGCATAACAAGAAGCCTCACTTAACAGCCACGTGCTGCAGTCTACAGAGTGGCAGCATACAGGGATCTTTCCCAGTGAACAGCCGCGAGGGGGTGCAACAGGGGCCGAGTTTATGCTTTCAGGATTGCCGCATCAAGAGGACAGAGCTGTACATTCACTTCTATGAATCCAAAAGTGTTTGGCTTACCATGCCTTGCTGCTACACGAATTCTTCTTTCCTGCAAAGGTTCTCTGATCTGCAGCCCAATACCCCAGGCAATGAAAGCGCATTCAGAGAAATCGAACTTTCCATTAGTGAGTGCGCATGAGACAGGTGCTGTGCATACTCTTGTTCACAGACACCGAGTAGACTATGTTTCTTTGTTTAAAAAATGTATCATTGTAAGAAATTCACTATCTTTTTGACATCACACAGGTGCAACTGTATCACGACCTGATGCACCATGCCCCTCACAGATGATGGCGCAAACTAGAAGGTGTAAGAAAAAGACAAGGGACGAGATGTTTGCTGAACTTATGGGCTGCTCCAGAGCCGAGGCGGACCAGCAGAGCCAGTGGAGGGAGAACCTCAGTCAGCAGCACCGCTCACTCTGCGAACGGGAGGACAGGTGGCATCACGAGGACCAGCAGGCGACTCAAACGCTGCTTGGACTAATGAGGAAGCAAACGGACACGCTCAGGCGCCTTGTCGATGTTCTGCAGGACCGCAGGCAGGAAGACAGAGCCCCCCTGCACTGTATCTGCAACCGCCCACCCCCGCCTCAAACTCCAATCCCCCCCTCATCAAAAATAACAAGAAGGAGGGTCACCAGGGGCCTTGAAAACTGTCACTGCACCACAGGACAGTGTTAAATTACCCAAAAGCTATCAGTCACTACATTTTGAAAAGTCCTTCCCTTACTGTGTTGTTGATTATTAAAAGTAGTTTTCTGTTACTTACTTTTTCAGTCATGTTTTTTTACACAACGCTGTGTTAGATGTCTTGGGTGGGTAGTTGGGTGGTTGAGGGGGTAGTGTAATGCATAGGACAGTCATCTTTAGCAGGGTACAGAGACGGGGGCTGGATCAGCAGCATGTCACACACACAGTGCAGTCAGTAGGCGGTTAGCTGGTATGGGAGGTGGTTTGCAGGTTTTCTGTTGTTGGGGGTGGTACGTGCATTTGTAGTGGGGGAGGGGGGTTACAGATGTCATGCAACGGTCCCTGTAATGGACCGCAGAGCCACGCAGCATAGGAATCTGTATCCGTCCTCCCCCGCAACAAGGCCACATAGCCCCCGCACACAGAGTCCAAAAAAGGAGGGATGGCAGGATCCGTTGAAACAACCAGTCCGGCACTGCTGACCGGTCTGGGAGCAGGAGCATGTCAAACCTCGACTTTAGAGGCGGTCTTTACATGACCACATACCCTACCCAGCACAGTGTGCATCCCAGTTTCAACCCTTTAACGCAAAGTCATCAATAAAGACACCGTTGTAAAGCTACAGTGGAGCACGTACTTTAATTTTTAAATGTGTGTTAGAAGTTGGGGAAGCGGGGTGGATGGGGTATGTAACTGCAGAGGCTAGTCAACAGTAACTTGGTAAAGAAACAGGGGCAGGTTCAGCTTCTCTGTGAAGAAACTGAACAGTCACAGTTCACGCTGCTCGCTGCTCGCTGGTACTTGAAGAGTTCCTTGTCGCTGTGCAAGGTGCTTGCATAGGGCGTGACGAGCCAGGGCATTAGCGGGTAGGCTGGGTCCCCTAAGATCAGTATGGGCATCTGCACATCCCAAGCGTTATTTTGTGGTCCGGGAAGAAACTACCTTCCTGCAGGCGTCTAAGCAGACCAGAGTTCCTGAAAACACGCGCGTCATGAATTTTGCCTGGCCACCCGACGTTGATGTTGGTAAAACGTCCCCCATGGTCCACCACTGCTCGCAGCACCATTGAAAATTAGCCAAATTTCTCAGCAGCTGACTGCGGAAGAGGTGGACGATAAGTTGTGAGGAGCTGACAGCGGCCACAACTGCAGCGGGATCCGAGCTCGCAGTGCTGTGGCGCCCGCGCTGTCACTGAGAAGAAAAGTGCACGAACAGATTGCCAGCTGGCGCTTTCAAGGAGGGATGCTGGGCGTGATTGACGGTTCAATGATGACAGTTACCCAAAACCACCCTCCACACAATTTCCCCCCACCCAGCATGCATTGGTGGGAAATTCCAGCATTCCAATGGGCAGCGGGGAGTGCGGGAACTGTGGGATAGCTTCCCACAGTGCACCGCTTCCAAAGTCGACGCTTCGCCCGTTACTGTGGACTCACACAGTCGAATTAGTGTATTTATTGTGGATACACAACTTCGACTTCATTAGGTCGATTCCAGAAATTCGAATTAAGATGAATCGAAATAGTCTTGTAGTGTAGACGTACCCTAAGTCTAATACATTAAGAAATTGATTACAGATGAAATCTCACCCCCAGAGATGTTCCAATACTGGACTCTTTCCTAGTCATTCATACCCCCCGTAGTTACTGTCCTTCGTTCCAGTTTCAGGCATCTCTTTGGGGTGGACAGGCAATCTCTTGAGCCAGCTGAAGACAAAATGGAGAGGTTTCCAGGGCTTTTTATAGTCTTTCTCTTGTGGGCAGAAACCCCTTTGTTCTCCTGTGCAAAATCACAGCAACAAGATGGAGTATGTAGCCACCTGGGCAAGTCACATGTCCAAGAATGATTCAGCTTTTTGCAGGCCGATGCCATTGTTTACATGTTAATTTGAACATTCCCAGGGAAGCTCAGATTTGGATTGGCATCTCCCAAAGTCCATTGTCAGTTAGTGTTTCTTGACTGGGCACTTATGTTATGCTTAAACAGAGCACACAAGATCTTTTTATAGGGGAAAAGGCAACACGCCACATTTATTGAGAATACAGCAATTAGCATATGCTTTTCAGTCTCACACACACGCACACCCCATGCACACAGTCCCACCAGTTGATGTTTATAATTACCAGTCCAGAGTCTGGACCAATCTAGTGGCCAGCCAGATTGGTCGCAGCAGGAGCCGGTCTTTGTCAGTCACGATCCGATGATCCTGGAGTAGTGGCAAGACGAACCCAAAGTCCCATGGAAAAGCACCCTGTTCTTATAGTCTTTTTTCTCCATTGAAGTCTATGGATTTTGCTGTGTCAGTTTGTGACCAGTTACTCCTTAATTGGTGTTATCTTTTGATGGCCCAAAACACCTCCAAGAGAGTCATCTTCACCTTAGGGTCATCAGTCTGCCCCTCTTCAACTATGGATGTGCGTTGATGGTTCTCTGGCATCTCTGAGTCTCTTCAGTCTCTTCAATTTCTTCACTCCTCCTCCCTCGGCCATCTGGCTTCAAAAATGGCCTTCACACCTTATCTTTCTCCAATGCATACATTCCTCATTCACACAAACAGTTCTTTGCAGAGACCTTCAAAAGTTAACAAATAGCAGTGTTTTATGTTGAACAAGAAAGGCATCAAATCCTAAATCTTGTAATATCCTTTCCCACATTGGGGCCTGAGCCCCTGAAATTCCTTTAATCTAATTAACATAGACACATACAAAATCCTGTCTGTTACTTACAAGGCATAAAAAGAAAATGGCTAATATTAGTATCCACTATCTTATTAATTTATTCTAATACCTTAATTCTTACTATAAAATATAGACTGTATATAGCCAAAACATAAACAATTATATAGCACAGTACCCATGATACAACACTTACTGAGAATAGTCCTTTTTCAAGAAGCTGACCAAATGCTTCATTGAGGCTACTTAGAATCAAACACATTGAGATACAAGTACATAGCCAATATTCATAACTTCAAATACAAAAATGATACACACATACAGACAGCATAATCATAACCAGCAAACTACAACCTTTCCATAGACAGTCCACTTGACCTCCTCTGTACAAGACCTGGTACAACCATAGGACCTTGCAACAATGATCTATACGGTCACAGTTCATGTCAATAATGTCACATTAACCAACCAACCAAACAAACAAAAAACAGCTAAAGAGAGAGTCACTGGAGAGGAAAAGAAGCCTTGAAATCCAGGGACACTTTAATATTATATTTTTAGGGTTAAATAAAATGAAAATACAATTTAAAATATTTGAAAAAAGCCATATATATGATCAAATTCTTAGAGAATTCTTACAGTATTTACTTCTGTATTCAAAGGACTGCAGAACAGAACATTCATCAGCTCTCCAGTAGAAATATAAGGTCAAATTGCCTCAACTTTATTTTCACAAAAGATACATTGCCAACACAAGATCCAGTCAACTTTTAGAAAATAACTTTTAAAGAGTTTCCAGTCTCCCTCAGGAACTCAATTTCAGTGGTTTTCTGATCATATTTTACTATTTTTAAAAGTTATTTTTATTCCCATTTTGCTAAGTGAAAGTTTCGCACATTTAATAGGGAAAACTGAATGCAGGAGAAACAGTGAAACTGACTATACATAAAGTGCTGTAAATGCACAAACTACTACAAATTCATTGAAAAAAACACAGGATACATATTTATTTCTTCCATTGTTTTTAAATTATATTACTTTTAGGTACTGCCTTTAACAATTGTAGGTAACATATTTTAAGACAGAGGCATTTTTTTAAGATGGCATTTTTATTTAAAATTAATTTCCTTTTCTCTTTCCATGGTTTTTTTAAACTTTAAACACTGCATTATTTCTAAGAATATATACCTAGGATTTACCATTCTGGCTCTGATCATTCATCTATCAAATCCATAATCACAGATAGAGTATAGAAAGAGTAAGCTCAGACGGACTATCAGGCCATCTACTTTGACCTCTTCTATATCACATGCAATAGAATTTCACCCAGCTACTTCTATATTGAGCCCAATGACTTTTGTTAGACCAAAACAGACATAAAGATATTGTGATGTTGGTTGCTGTACAAGAAACTAAATAGATATGATAGATATGACAGAGAAAGGAAGAGAGACTCCAGTTGTGACTAGTACCTGATGATCGAGAGTAAGACAATCCAGAGTAAGATAACTCTTTCTGCTCCCCTCGCCTCCCCCCCACACACAGATCAAAAACCTGTGAACTAAGCTCTCAAACATTGGAAAAGTGTGGTTCTACATCTGACATTTGTTGCTGAGTCTAATATCTATAACTGGCAGAAGTGAGGCCCAGGTTTTAACATTCCCCAAACCTTGGGGAAGATACATTCCTGCACAACATTTTTGGTTTTCAGGTTTAAGGGGCCAAAGCTGAGGCTGACTGAATCTTACCAACCTTATTCAAAGACCATATCGTTATCTACAAAGATAGAACCTGACTGGTTAAGATTGTCCACCCCTCACCCCCCAAAAAAGAAAGAATAGAAAGTGAGTAGTGGAAATAAATAGTCATTGGCTAAACATAGAAGGTACTTTGTCAATACTACATGGAACAACTATCAATTGAACAATCTAATGTTATCTTTTACAGTCTATAAGAAAAGCTATAAAATGTGTTCTTGAATTCATGCAACAAAACACCACAATCCATCAAACAATTATACAGTTTTCCTACTACTCTGTGGTCTACTGAATATACAGAAGTTACAACATCAGCATGAAATGTGGTTTAGTTGAAAAGACTGAACTGAGCAAACAGGTTATTTTCAATCAAGGAAAGCAGTTTTTCAATTTCAAAAACTACTAGCACAGTCCAAAACACATGAAATTATACAGGTAATCAATAAGCTCCAATGATCAGATACTTCAAAAATCACTATAATAAAGCAAATTGTGAGTTTATACCACACATAGTCTGTGCCTTGTTCAGAAAAAAAAAATGCTTCTCTAGGTGCTGGTTATGCAGCATTTGCTGATTCCCAAAGCCTGTTTTTTATTCAGAATATATTTGTGCCAGTCGTCAAGAAATAACAACTTTGGCATTTTCAAAAATACAGGCAGGCATCTAAATCTCTATAAGCACCTACATATACGTGCTTGAGTGCCTGACACTTTTGAAAATCCGGAAAGTGCCTAAATGTGGATTTAAGAGCATGATTACAAAATCTTGTTTTCTGAAAGTTTTGGCCTTGGTCACCATGATTTTGTATACCTTAATAACCACATATGTGAGGTTGCTAACTTTAATTAGTTCATTTCAACACTACTGAATATAGTATTCACAGGCGGTCTCCAATGTTCATACTGTGGCAAGAGGAGAGGTGGGAAAGTATCACAGGGAGCTCACTGAGGCCTGCAGAAAACAGATGTCTGAGAAGCAGCCTCAGAAATCATGAAAGAACTTTCCTTTCATGTTGTACAGAAGAAATATGATGCCTGCAGTTACATATTATGTTACTATTGATTTATAATGAGAACACCTGATAGATGAAAAAGAAAGGTCTTAGGGGAAAAAAGATAAATACTTTTTTAAAGATTCAGATGAGAACCCATCTGGTCCAATTTGGAACAAAAAAAATTACTTGAAACGGGATAAGTGTGTTATGCTACATTCCTATGTTTAGGGGCATAGCATTTGCTTTAAGATTATAAAGTAAATTTCGACTTGGTGTTATCATTCAAGTCTTTCTGTCATGCAGTATAATGATTGTACTTTTTAAATAGCAAGATCCAAATGGCTCCATTAATGACATCAGTGAGATGGATGGTGATAATAAGCTTTTCCTGGTCCCAGAGATACCTCTTATACAATAGACCTGGATTCTGCTCATATTTTGTGTGTACCCCATGTAAATGTCAGGCAGAGTTGCACTTCGTACATGCTTATGATGTGTAGAGGATTCTCTCACCTACTTCCCAGTACCCAAATGTAATGGGGACATGGGTGGCTGATGAGACTATTCTTTGGGGGACAATTGTGCCTCTTGTCCTGTCAGGATCTCTTCTCCAGCCTGATGGCTCACACTGCTTTCAGTTCAAAGGAACCCACTATAGTGTCACTGGATGAAAATGTTGATGCATAGGAGGGGACCAACCCTCATCATGACCTACCTCTCACTCTTCCTCGTACTTCCAGATACAGGATGTCAGGATATCTCCCCTTCCCCACCAAAATCACCTCAGGATGCCCTTTCCCCTGGTTTTGCCCTTCTCTACCATCACTTCAGGATCTCCCCACTTCCCCAGGGACTCTCACCCTGTCTCAGCAATCCTTCCTGGACACTGCTGCTCAGGAGCTAGCCACCACTGCCAGACTGATGAATCGATCTCCTGCCAGGAACTGAGTTCCCCGGGTGGAGCCCTTCCCCCATGACACCTGGCCCCTCCTGGCCCGTGTGTCACTGAGCATGCACATAGGCAGGGTGGCTCAGAAAACATATCTGTGGGGCAGGGCTAGCCCTAACCACCCATTGTCTATGGATGGGGAGGAAAGGAGACAAGGGCATGTCTAGCCACTGTCTAGAACTGGCTAGCCAAGCCTGGAGCATGCCAGAGGCAGAGGCTGCATGCCAAAGATCTCTAAGGTGCATTTTTTAGAATGTTCTGTAATATTCCTCCTCAGTTGTTGCTGCTCCATATCACGTCCAAGGATTGTATCAAAATGAGGCATAACAATAAAATTGGTAAAATCTCTCAAAGCAGTGAAAATGTTTCAAGTGAGAATAGTGTATGGGAGTGAATGATGGCAGAATTTGTCCCTGGCCAGGTGTAATGTTTGGAGAAAGGAAAACCACAAACTTCCATTATGGGCCAGTATTGTATACCTTTACTCATATTAAATAGCACCTTACTACATAAGTAGTCCCATCAAAATCAATCCGTTTAGTTTAATTTGAAATATACAGGGATAGATGCCTTTTCATGAAATCAATTTCAGTTCAAATAGCTTCATGCCCACTGAAGTTCATGCTACTAAGTTGTTTTTTGAAAAACATATAGTGCTAGATTCTAATACACTTACCCCCATTCAACCCCCATTCCACCCCAGGTAATTAACCACATGTCATCTTGCACAGGCAGGAACCAAGTCCCCTTGACTTCCCTTCCCCTTCCAAGTCCCAAGACAGCAGGTCAAAGAAGGTCTGTGTCTTCTGCAGAAGTGAGGGACAGTAAGTATTATCAAGCAGCCACCTAAAGAGGAATTCTCCCACAATAAGTGTGACTTCCATTGACATCTGTGACATTTTCTTTCTCGGGGCCAGCCTCACCCCTGCAGTCCCAGCCTCTGCCCTGGTGGGGGGACTCTGCAGCTGCCCAGCTGCCAAAGGGGGTGGGGGACTCCCCGCAGCTGTCCAGCTGCAGCAGGCAGCAGAGACTCCCCGCAGCTGTCCAGCCACAGCAGGTGGCTGGCAGACCCCACAGCTGCCCAGCTGCAGTGGGCCACGGGGGTACCCCCACAGCTGCCTAGTCATGGCCAGCAGCTGGGAGACCCTACAGCTCCCAACTGCTCCTAGGGATGAGCAGACCGTGCAGTAGCCCAACCCCACAGGCAGTGGGACCCCAGAGTTCTACCCTTTTGCCAGGGATATTTTTAGTGAAAGTCAGGGACAGGTCAGGGGCTTCTGTGAATTTTTGTTTATTGCCCGTGACCTATCCATGACTTTTACTAAAAATATCCGTGACAAAAACTTAGCCTTATGCATTACAGATGGTCACTGTGGGGTTTTCTGATATTAACATAAGTCCTATCCATAGTCACTAGCACATATTCAAAGCACATATGCTGTCTGGTGGACATCTACCATGTTTCACCTCTGGATGGCTTGGTTAGAGGGGAATGGATTATTTTTTCACATGGGTGAGTTGTAGTACTCTGGAGGTCATAGGCTGGATGATGCCAATGGTCTGGAAAGTGATCCTATGAAAATATCCCAAGGACAGTATGGTCAGGGCTATGCTGAGTTGTGTGGGGATGGAGAGTGTGTGGCTCCTTTGTGTGGCTTATCATGGAGCATGTTGCATTAGCACAGTGTCTGGGTCCAGACAGTAGCACTGAATATCTGTTTCACACTGTGAAAGCCCAGTGAAGTTGCAGTGGGGTCTGTAGGTTCAGGGGGTGTAGCATGGCCATCTGTGATTTCTCCTTCCCCAGCCTATCTACCCCTGCTATCCCTGACCTCTAATATGTGCCCCTCCAGATGCCCCATGGACTACCCCTCTGCTGTGCTAACCCCATCCCTTTATCCCTGACTTCTACACCCAACCACTTATACCTATCACTATAGAGTCTGCTGTCTCACATTCTGAATCACATCCTGAATCACACTGTCTCACACTCAATACCTCTCTCACATTTACCCTACCTTTCCCTGTAGCTTAGCCAGTGGTTCTCAGCCAGGGATTTGCATACCCCTGGGGCTACTCAGAGGTCTTCCAGGAGTACATCAACTCATCTAGATATTTGCCTAGAACAGGCTACTTAAAAAGCACTAGCGAAGTCAGTACAAACTAAAATTTCATACAATCACTTGTCTATACTGCTCCATATACTATACATTGAAATGTAAGTACAATATTTATATTCCAGTTGATTTATTTTATAATTATATTGTAAGAATGAGAACATAAGCATTTTTTCAGTATGAGTGTGCTGTAACATTTTGCATTTTTATGTCTGATTTTGTAAGCAAGTAGTTATTAAGTGAGGTGAAACTTGGGGGTATACAAGATAAATCAGACTCCTGAGGGGTAAGTAGTCTGGAAAGATTGAGAGCCACTTACCTAATCTATCCAGTAGGAAATGAAGAGGAGACCAGTGTGGCCTAAATCCCACCCCGTCATAGAGAATTAAGCATCTACATTGAAGTTGGAGAAAGGTGTCCTCTTCTGGAGTTAGATGCCTAAATACCGGTGCCTCATTCTCTAGCTGTCTTTTGTGTGGCATTAGGCATGCCCTTTGCCTACCAGGTTCGGGGACTAACTAGTTTGTGAATCATGCCGGGTTTAGGCATAAGATAGACACGCCAAGCAGCCTGGCAGTGCCAAAACTTCAGTGGTTGTGTGCTTCCCCAGCAACAGAAATGTTGGGACTTTACCAGTGGAAACATAGATGCCCCATAAGTTTAGGAAGCATCTGAGCAGTGTTTTTGAAATGCCAGTGGCACCTGAATATTAGACTTAGGTACTGAAAGGAGTAGTTAGGCACATAAGTCCCCATTATGAATCTAGCCCCTAAAGCCTCAGTGGCATGAAGAGAGTGACTTGAAGGAATTTAAAACAAAATTTGCTTAGAGGACTATATGGGAATATTTGCAGCTATTTGATGATACGTTCTGTCAACCTATCTATCAATGTATACATATCAAATGAAACTAAATAGATTGTTGTACAGTTGACATGTGTATAAAGAAAAATGAAAGGGAAAATGAGAAGTCAACATTTCAATCAAAGTACAATCTACAGTGTACTTTAAAACTTTGTATTATTAAATGGTTTGCCATTTCTTTTGCTGACAGAAAGAAAGCCGGTTTTCACACAGTAATGTGTATTTTCATGAATGAACTAGTCTGTAATGGATGAAACACCGAATTGTGTTCAATTCCATTCCTAATGCCAATCAGACATGAGCATTTCAGTGATTTACAGCAAATTAACTATTTCTCTGATATTTGTAGACCTAGCTGACTGAAAGAATCAAAAAACAAATATAAACTAGAAGAAACCCTAAAACAAATATTGATACATTTTCAATTCCTCAGTCCCCATTCTATCTTTCCACTGAAATTGCTCTGATAGATTGGTTATTGCAGCTGGGTGAATTTTTTTGGCTGAATCATTTATCCCCCCCAAAATACAATTTTGGGTCAACTGAAACTATTCATGAATTCACATCAAATTTTCAGACAAAAAGAGTTGTATTTTTTAAATATTGTTAAAGCTGAAATACATTATATCAACATTCTTCAAATGAAACATTTAAAAATGAATTTAGCTAGATTTATTTTAAAAAATACCCCCAAAACTCATTTCATTTTGGGTCAAATGAAGTATTACATTTGACAAGAAACAATTTTTGTACAAGAAAAAAAAAACATTTTTAATTTTTTTAAATGTTTGCTTTGGTAACTAAACTAAAAAAATTAATTGTTTGCTTAGTCTTAGTTATTAATGGCAGGACAGGAAGATATACCTCTGGTTAAGGTTGTCTCACTCTTTTCATTATAAGACAGTTTTTTCAGTTGATTATAACTTTGCAAAAAGTAAACTGCTTGAACTGAATTTGGCCATGCTAAGTGACTGTTTATGGCTTGTTTTTAAAGGCAACCTTAATGGACATTTCCTAACATTTGAGGGCTTGTCTCTGCAATCTTATATTCTCTTTTAATGGAGTGTTGTTTATTGGTTAGTTTTTTAGATACCTCTACAATAATCATTTTGAGATAGCACCTGTATGAGGTTGAAGCAAAGTCTAATAAGGCATTTTCTCATCCCTTTCTTAGTTTATCCTGGTCTATATAAGAACTAGGCAGAAATGCAGTCTCACTCAGAGTGTAGGGACTACTGCCTAATTATTCTGAAAAGTGCAGGGAGTAGACTTGTCATAAACAGATAGTTAAGGGTTAATGCCTCTTTTACCTGTAAAGGGTTAAAAAGTTCACCTAGCCTAGCTGACACCTGACCAGAGGAACCAATGGGGGAACAAGATGTTTCAAAAGGAAGGAGGGAAGTTTTCCTTTGTTGAGAGTTTCAGTTTCAGCCGGAGTGAAAAAGATCAAGGAACCAGCCTCTTATCAAAGTAGTAAGTTGTAGAAAGGGATAAATAGGTTTATGTTTATTTTCTTTGTAACTTGTCTTGATACCATTAAGGGAATTATCAAATTTGGGTATTTTTTGTGTAACTAAATTTGTGCCCAGGGGAACATCCTCTGTGTTTTGAATCTGTTGTCTGTGAGAGTAGCTGGTATGCTAATCTCTCCCAGAGGGTTTTCTTTTACCTTTCTTTTCTTTAATTAAAAGCCCTTTTCTTAATACCTGATTGATTTTTCCTTGGTTTTAGATCCAAGGGGGTTGGATCTGGATCCACCAGGAGTTGGTGGGAGAAAGGAGGGGGGATGGTTAATTTCTCCTTGTTTTAAGATCCAAGGGGTTTGGATCTGTGTTCACCAGGAAATTGGTGAAGTCTCTCAAGACTACCCAAGAAAAAAAGGGTAGTACTTGGGGGATGGTGGCAGCGATACCAAATCTAAGCTGGTAATTAAGCTTAGAAGTGTCCATGCAGGTCCCCACACCTGTACCCTAGAGTTGAGAGTGGGGAAGGAACCCTGACAAGACTGAACAATGGTTCCTTACTCCATCCTCTGGCTGGTTTAGTTGGCCACTGGTGCACACCTTATGAAGTGGGAAGCTATCAGCGCACTGTCCCCTGTGCTTACTCTTGGCAGCACGTCTAAGATACAAACAAGTTCTCAAGGAATTTGTAAATAATAATTTCAGAATTTCACAAACCAGTTTGTTCACAATTCAACAGAAAAGCAAAAGGGGTGAAATTCAACATGTGCATTAGACTGTACATACCGTTCAGCCAGTTCTAATCAGGATACCACCACAGTTAGGATGTTCCCATAACAAACAGTAGAATCCTCAGAAACATATAACTTTGCTAATTCAAACAATCTGACCTTCAAGACTTTGGACTAGAAATGAGCTGAGAAAGCTGGATTTTGGGAGCAGCTTTGGTTTTGCTTAGCTCATCTGTTAGATTTTGGATCTGAATTTCAGTATCCTGATCCCTTGTATTCCCTTTTCTTGCATTTGTTGGTCATACTCATTTGGTGTGTCTTGCCTCCAATCAAACTGTACATCTTTGAGGCAGGGACTGTGTCTTCCTTTGTGGTTATACACCATCTAGGACACTGGGACCTCAATTTTAACTGGGACATCTAGGCATGAACACAATACAAACAATTTTAAGAATAAGAACTAAGTAAGAAGTTGTGACTCTTAGTGCACACAAGGAACAGATCTCCTGAGTGGAAAGATGATGCTTTTTCATCAACATATTTCAAAGTAGAACTGCACTTTAACTACTCAGTGAAAGCACCAGCACCACATTTATTTATTTATTTCAGATTTTTAAAATAACTGGGGAAATGTTTCACTTTTCACTTATCCATGTTTCTGAGTTCACCATCAAAACGTTTATCCTGAAGCCATTATTCAATAAAAGATCACATTGAAATCACTACATATTCAGAAGTAGATTTCCTGCAAGAAAAGATAAAAGTCTAGTCCTTTCTCTTACTTTAATAGTTCATGCAAAGAGGACAAAAAAGGGGAAATACCAAGTATTCTGCTTGATAAAGTTTCTGAATGCAGCATATGTCCATTCCAGATGTAAATGGTTGGGAGTATTTTGACTCAGATTTTAAATCAATGCTTGGCACTAAGGACCTAGCATCACCTGCTGTTTTTGGACAAGAGACTACATCACTTGAACTTGACTGTACCTGCAGACTCACTGAAATACCCTTTATAGACAACTCTTGTATGGTGTTTGGAGCCCTCTAGAATTAGAATTGGTAAGCAATGTTTAAAGCTGGGTAGACAATTCACAGAGAACAATTTATTCAGTAAATTCAGTACTTTTCTTCCTATTTGTCTAGAGTCTAAGAACACATGACATTTTTACTAAATGTGATAGTTATAAAATATTTTGGGAAAATGTCTTGGTGCAAATGAATTTCAAACTTTTGTTTACTTATCAATTGTTGACTGTTTTCCTTCAGTCATTTAATATCCAGGGTTCCATTTTCCAGTTGAGTTGTTGGTCATGTAAGCCACTTAGCATCATTTGCACTCCCTGATTGAATTGCCTAACTAGTTCCACCTGGAGTGAGTGAACAAAACTTCTCTACAAATTAAATAATAATAATAATCATAATAATAATAACAAAAAGAAAGAAAGAAAGAAACAAACAAACACAAAACACTTTCTTTGAACACTTTTACAAACAAAACTTGCTGGCACAAGTGTTCATGGAAATCAAGTAAAGATGTGGCTACAGTTGTAGCAAAATTGTATTTAGAAGTTGCCACATTTCCAATTTTTCTCTCTGTTTGTCATTCTTTGTGTCACTGCTGATTATTGTAGATACGCATCATGGCATTTACTGGGCCAGACCTCTGGTCTAAAATCAGTAAGGGAGGCCACATTCTCCTTCACTTCTGCTTTCCCTCCTGCCCCATCCATTCTGTGTGGAATCCAGCATAAGACAACACCATTCTTGAAAGAAAAAGCTGATGCATCTGACTCCAGGATAGAGTTCCTATCTTTGGATCACAAGCACAGTTAAGCATCTCCCTCCAACCCAGATTTAGGCACATAAGTCCCTGACTCTTCTGCTTGGCATCTGCTATGAGCTACTTTAGATGTCTCCCCACGCAGTGTGCTGGCTTTTGTAGATCCCATTCTTAGGCACTATCTCGAAGGCCTAGGCACCTAACTCAGGGTTTGTGGATTCCACTGGGTATGTCAATAAAAATCCCATGCTATTTTTAGCCCTTCTGCCCAAACCCCATGAGATTGAGTCCGCTGACCCAGGTTCTGAGACTTGCTGTTGTCTGAATTAGCTGGGGGTTCGTTCAAGCTTGGTATTGAGTGAGGAAAAGACAGGCAGGACCAGGGTAACACTGAAAAGCCAAGTGGCTGCCTTTATTTAGGGATTTCTTTACACCTTGGGCCGGGGGAGGAGGCAATTCCCAACTGGGACTCAGATAAACAATGCAAGCAAATTCAAACCAATAACAATGTACTGTATACTGCTCACCACACCACCAAATAGACAGGCACACCAATCTCTCAAGGTAGGAATCGGGTTCGTCAGGGCGATGCCCGGTGCAACACAGAAAAGAGACCCACGGGCCACTGCCTCAGCCACCCTTGCGTTCACACAAAGGATAAATCCAGAGTGTGGTGCGGCTGCAGCTGGGCAGATTCCACTCACTCAGACCGCGGGGACTGGACCCCCTTGGTCAGCTACTCTCTCAGTAGAGGCAGCTCCCAAGTGATTCATTCACATAAACAGTTTGCAATTAACAACTCAATAACAATTAGAATGATTAAACAAGCTAGCTAGGCAAATGTGCAAATGTACAAGTGTGCAAATGTGCAATTGTTTGGGGCTGGTACCAATTTGGGAAAGGGAAAATGAGAGGCTAACTAAACTAACTGCCAGAAGTTAAAAGACAAATACCGCACTCCAGGAGCAGCTGACCAGCAGAACAGACACCAGGAGCATGATGAGCCGACCGGGACCAAGTCCAAAGCAAAAATCCAAAAAACCAAAAATAGATCCAAAAGATAAATCCACACGATGAAGTTAAACGACACGACACGAGAGCTCTATACCGGGAAGAGACCCTGGCTGAAAGGTTGATCAGACTCTCAGCTAACACGCGGATACTCCACCAAAGAAGACGATGGTCAAGACAAGATTTCTGGGGGGAAACCTAGTTTTATTGAAAAGTCTCATTCCCTTGTGTCAGTCTCTGATTGGCTCCCTGGTTCCCCCTCCCTCCAGGTTACGAGCTGTTGCCACCCCACGCCAGCAGGATTTGCACACGGCACACTGGGGTAGTTGAGTAAACAAGTTTGACCCTTAGATAACCGGGCCCAAAAAGAGCGGGAAAAATTCACAGAGCACCAAAATGTTGCACACGACATCACAAGTTGCTGGGCAGGATCAGGTCTCTGCACACGGCACTAGCCCGACCCTTAGATGACCCAGTAAAAAAAAGGAATGCATACACAACCAGTGTTGCTGGGCAGGATAGCATCTCTGCCCTTTAACAAGAACTTGGTCCAACATGGAGGCTGTCTTGTCCTTTGAACAGGTTCAAGATGGCCGTGGACCGACAAGTGGCCATACATAGCCATAACTGTGCAACGGATTGCGACAGCTGTCACAGGTTTTTTGATTGTACTGTAGACAGAGTGGCTACGTGCTAAAAACTGGGAATTGCAGTGCCCAAGCCCTTTTGTGGACTTGAGCCTTGCTAATTATCCAGACAGGGAATAAGAGAATGCTATAAATATGTCTTAATTGATCAATCCAACAACTACACAGCTCAAGTTTCAAATATTTGTGGTCAGGCCATAGTGTAAAAGAATCAATACATTGCTTATGAAATATGTGTGAATAGTGAATATTTGAGAAAAATTCTATTCATTTGTAGGTATTTCTGGAACAGAAAGAGACTAAATTTGTCAAATAAATTATGTGTTGTAAATGATTCTCTTGGCTTTAGTGCATACACAATATGAACTCTGAACTTTTAAGTTGACACATTGATGAACTTTCAGGTAATCATTGTCACAAAAATGTGCCCTTAGCTGTATCTGAAATATGTATTTAACTCAGTGCTAAATTACACAATTTTAGATTGCTATAATTATTGAATTAGGTAATTTTTACTTTCTCAATCTTCATACAATTATAGTTAAGATCTTCAATACACTACTTTTTTATAGAACTTTATTAATGTGTCTTCCATAAGAGTAAATGTTGATTAACCTACATTTTGCCTGTCCGGTGCATAAAGCATACAAACTTGTATTTTATTTTCTTAACTCTTCTCCAAGCAACTGTTGTTGCTAGACTGAAATATTATGGTTTAGATTTTTACCTAGCTTTCAATACTCAGAAATTAATAGTTTCGGAGTTCCAAAAAAGAAACAGGATTCTGTATACTTTTTTCTAATTAGATGAACAGTCTTCTTTTAGGGACTGCAAAGAAATCCTGAAGCAGCCTATTCTCTTATCAGAAACTGATTATCTAGAGATGAGTCTTTTCCCCCCCCCTGAGATTCCTTGGGCATAACAATTACACGGGAACTGATCTTGTGATTTGGCAATGGAAAAAATCAAATGAATCAGTTATATTATATTTTAGACTTCACACGCAAATGAAAATCAATTTAATTGGCAAAAGAAAGGCCAATATGAGTTCTTTTATATTCTATATATTGGTGAATTATTAAACTACCCTTTGCTTTTACTAAAATTAATTTTTGAGACAAACGGTAACAATTAAAATGTCAGTCTACGTGACTCATTGGACGACTTTAAAGTTAGCAACCACAGTTTTATCTAAAATGATGAGGATTTTGAATTCATGCAAAATAGGCTTAACAGAAGAATGGGGCAAATAGTGCAAGAAATTATTCTCCTGTATTTTATTAGTTCTGAATTGCATTTTGATTCAGCCATGCTCAAAGTTCTTTATATTTGCTTTTCCATCAGCTTTCATGCAACATTTTTGTTTGTTCATAATATTGTTTGGGAAGGTTCCTGTGCTTCTGTTAATATTTATTCTTGTGAGATCAGTATATTTATGAACATTTACACATTGTTATGTGAAAATATAGACTCACGTTTTATACCCTCATCTAGCCTTGGGGCATAAAGGGTTTGGGATTGAAGGTGGTATGAGGAATATGTGGCAAGGAGTAGTTCAGGGGTCAGCAACCTTTGGAATGTGGCTTGCCAGGGTAAGCCCCCGGGTGGGCCGGGCAAGTTTGTTTAACTGCTCTGTCCACAGGTTTGGCTGATCGCTGCTCCCACTGGTCGTGGTTCGCTGCTCCAGGCCAATGGGGGTGGCGGGACGTGGTGGCCAGCACATCCCTCGGCTCAGGTCACTTCCCGCAGCCCCCATTGGCCTGGAGCGGCAAACCACGGCCAGTGGGAGCCACGATTGGCTGAACCTGCGGATGCGTCAGGTAAACAAACCGGCCTGGACCACCAGGGGCTTAACCTGGCGAGCCCCGTGCCAAATGTTGCCGATCCCTGGAGTAGTTGATAGTTAAAACAAAATAAAAAAAGAAATCTGATCACTATAGATCTGATCCAAAAGGCACTGAAGTCAATTGAAAGACTGAATTAGACTTCAGCGAGCTTTAGATAAGGCCATATGAGAAAAAAGGGAGGAGACAGTGGGAGGAAAGAAGGCTAAGGACATGAGTACTCCAAAAACAGAAAGGTCTCTTAGCTGAGGCCCCCCTGCCCATGTTCCGGCTGCAGAGAATAGAGTTAGATATCTGGGGTGGAGCTATATTAAGTACATTCAGATGGAAGAATCAGCAGAATAGAGAAATTCAGACACCAGATCCAGTACCTTTCACAAATACCAATATCTCTCACACTACATAGTGAAAATTAGACTCAAATGAGTATACTCTGTCAGACACTTGTAGTTACTATTAATTGTTCATTTAAGTAATATTGTCGTGATTATAATCCTCATCATATAGACATGCAAAATTAGTTAATTGTGTTTCTACATTTAATCTGGGTATTTTATAAAAAGAGTCACAAAAAATGGAAGCATATGTTTGCTCATCTTCATTATTAAAATGATGAAAAGTTGAATAATATACGACCATACAATAAAACACATAAAATACAGCAAGGTCAAATATTTATATATGGCAACAAGGATAAAACTTCCAAATTCAGTATTTCATACAGTAGCTTACTGATCACTATTGATACCTGACTGTGCTATTATATGTTTTTTCATAAAATTATCTTCAAAACTATAAATTAAAAAGCGTTAGGGACAGGACAATGGGTGGTCTTGCCTAGTGGTTGGAACAGGAGTCCAGAGGTCAGAGCAGGCATCCAATGTGAGGAAACAGAAGTGAGGCACAGTACCAGAGTCAGAGGACAGATGCCAGAGTCAGAATCAGAGGCAGGAATGAGGTTGAAACACAAAAGGAGCAGAAACTAAGGTAGCCAAGGGCAAATGCTTTGAACAACCAGCATGCTGCTACTGCAGTTGGGCTTACGGGCACTTGTGCTGATCCTCTCAGCCAATCAGGCAGTTGGACCAATCAGGCAGCTCAATTGGAGCCCAGATAGCAGTGTGGGCCCTTATTACGGACAAAGAGTATGTTAGTAGAGGAAGTGCGGCCTACTGGATGTAGCATTGGTCTGGAGTTCAGGAATCCTGGGTTCTTGTTCTGGCTTTTCCACAGGCCTGCTGAGTGACTTTAGGCAAGTCATTTCACTGCTCTCTGCTTCAGTTTCCCCATATGTAAATGGGGATAATGATACTGACCCACTTTGAAAAGCAGTATATATGAGCTGAGTAGTATTACATATTGAAGGAGTTAGACAACTAAAGATTACACTTTTGTCCACCACATTGAAAGATATACAACCTAATAATAAAACTAAATCTCAAACAAATGTCAAGTAAAGAAAAAAAATTATGGAAGGACAATTCTGTGTGCATTAGAGTCACCAGTTTAATATTCCAATGCTCTATTACTGACTAATACAATTCATTATAATTTCAGACACAATGAATCTTTTTTTATACAATACAATGGTATGATTATATAGTTATTTTATTTAGCATTTATTGGGACATAACATAACCTAAATATTGCTAAGAGCCTGATCCAATTTAAGTCAAAGAAAAAGCTTCCATTGACTCTAATGGGAGCAGCACCAGGCACTAACTGCAAATGGGTAGCACAGAAGTATATTTTCCCCAGGACAGTATGTGCTCCAGAGCAAGGTCTCATGAATAACATCAGTGATAGCTCAAAGACTATGGCTCAACTTTTTCCACATTATTATTGGGCATCAGAGTTAATCAAGAAAAGATAGCTAACGAAGATGTAGTTGTTAAAGTCATTCAATCGTAAACACCAGGTGACCAATATACATGCATGAAAATTTATGTCTCCTGATTGACATATCTATTTGACTCACAGAACAGACCCTGGTTAAAGACCAGATTATCATCTGCAAAACCAGTCATCCTAAAACACTATAAAGACATATGAAAAGTAGATTTCATTAGTAACTCATAACAATATGTCAGGGAATTATGTGCTGAGAGAATAGGTCTATTTACAGGTAGGAAGACATCATTCATGAAATATATGAATAGAAAAAGACCCAATTGCAGTGATACACAAAAATAATAGGTTATTTTGAACCAGATTTTCAGATAAATACATAAAGTTTGAAGTATCTGTGGGGACTCTATTGGTTGTAAACCGTCGGTTGTGATTGTTAACATTAGATGTCATAAAGCTTGTTATAAATTGCAGAGTACATTGTATTGCTTAGAACCAGGGATTGTGAATTGTTTTTCTCATCTTACTACTCACTTGATGTGTGGACTTAGGCTACCCACCTAACCTCTCTCTCCCTCTATTTATCCATCTGTTAAGATGGGTGTAGTTAGACTTACCTACATATTACAGGCATGTTGCAAGGATTAATCAATATTTATTTTAAGGGTGCTTTGATATCCTTGAATGAATGGTGCAACAGAATTGCAATATGTTGTTGTCATAAAGAAGTTCTGAAAAGCTATCGTAAAGTACATGAAGAGTATGTTCTAACTAAGAAAGTGAAAGTTTGTTCCCTGGGGAAGAGTTCTGTTGGCTCATTTAGTAGAGCAGCTGCCTATGTATCACAAAGATAATAGGTTCAACTCTCACAGTGATAACCTGCAAGATACAAATATGGAACTGTTATTCCATCTACCTTTGGGGACTTTTAATTAGATACAACCATTCTAGTGTCTAGCCAAAAGTTGGGAGGTAAAACAGCTGATAGGAGTCTGACCTGAAATAACTTAAAGGCACTTCCAAAACATGAAAATAAATGACAAAACATTCTTAATAAAACTAGTAATAGAAAATCATGTATTAGTTGAGATAATCATGGCTGGAAAGCAACAGAAAAAAAAACTTATCAGACAGATATCTAAATGTATATCTACACTGGGGAATGTGATTGCAGCATGCATAGATATATCTTAGTTTACTTTAATCTAGCTGCATTGGTATCAATAGCAGTGAAACTGTGGCAGAAGGGACTTCAGCTGAAGAAGCCCAGCCACACACTGGGTACTTACTTGGGATGAAGTCTGTGCTGCCATGTCTACACATGCTGTGCTTAAATTTCCTGTTGCAGTGTAGACATACCCATAGTTGTTTTGTCACAAGAGACCATAAAGCATGACATAATATGAAAATATATAATGCTGACTAACTTTGGATAAATGCTGTTGGATTTGGTTCCATATGCACTCCCCTTTTTTTTAATTATCAAAATACAGAGCTTTAGTACTTAAAGTTACCAAACTTCTGAGATATTAATGTGTGACAAAGAAAGGAATAGACGTAAAAATGTGTGGCAAGGACTCACAGAGTATGGTATTGCTATTTGCCATTGATTTTAGGGGGAGAATAAACAAGAAAACAAACAAACAAAAAGCAGAAGAGACATTTGAAAGTGATGTGCAGTTCATTTTGTAATATGTAAAGCTTTCATCCTTTCTATGTAATGATTTAGCATTTTTATTACAATTTATGATAATTAACAATGGTATTAAAATGATGGTCAATTTGTGTTCTGAAATGTAGTCCCTAATAAGATATAATTTAGAGTCAAGCTAGATGACACTTGTGGTATTACTTGGAAAGGTTTAGAGCAGGGATCGGCAACCTTTGGCCTGTGGACCATCAGGGAAATCCGCTGGCATGCTGCGATGGTTTGTTTACCTGCAATGTCCACAGGTTCAGCCAATCACAGCTCCCACTGGCCACGGTTCGCCAGTCCAGGCCAATGGGGGTGGCGGGAAGCAGCACGGGCTGAGGGATGTGCTGGCCACTGCTTCCCGCAGCCCCCATTGGCTTGGAATAGTGAACCACAGCCAGTGGGAGCTGCGATTGGCCGAACCTGTGGATGCTGCAGATAAACAAACTGTCCCAGCCCGCCAGCAGATTTCCCTGATGGGCCACCTGCCAAAGGTTTCTGATCCTGGGTTTAGAGTCATTGTTCAAGGTGTCTGCTAAAGGGAATATAGTAAGGAGGTAAGACTCAAGAGTTTGTGTAAACAGGAAGTAAAGAAAGTCTTGCCTTTACTCTGACTCCAGTATCATAGGTCCTTGTAATTTGTACACCAGTTATTCACCATATCTCTGTTGGCCCCTAAGCCATCCTGCTGATGTAACAATGTTGTATACGGCCTCTGGAAGATAAGATAAGATGGGCTGATATTTAAATTCTTTACTGCTCAATGTGTCTATAGATCCAATTCTATCCCCTCACATTCCATTTTACTGTATAAAGTGTATATGCTGCAAAGAGTCCTATTCACATTACAGTTCAAATTCTGATCTCACTTACATTGGAGTAAATCTTAAATAACTCCACTGAAGCTACTTCGGAGTAATACTGGTGTAATTGAGAGAAGAATCTTGTCCCACATCTTCCTAATTCACTGTGGCATTTTGAAAAGAAGTGAGACTGACTGGAATGGTTTGGTTCTGACAGGGTTAATAACATTGTCTGATTTGCTAGATTGATTTTATTTTAAATTCAGAACAATAGTTTAACTGATGCAAGCAACTTTGTGACAACTTTTTTTTGCAGTTCTTTAAACAGTCTGTTCCCTCTAGTAATTTTACATGCTTTCCAGTGGGAAAAAAGTGTTAGCAATTTAAAGCAATGTGAAGTCGAGCAATCAGAAAAATATATTGGATGATATGGCTGCCATTATAGAGAGTCACTGAAGGACGGGTGTAATGAATCAATCTGATAAATTGTGATTGGCCCTTAAAAAGACAAGGAAAAGAAGTAAATTCAAGTTGGTTAGGGAATGTTCACAGTACCAGATAATATTAGATTGTAGTCTTCTACTGTATAGCCTTCTGTGAAGCTGATCTCAAATTTGGGACATCATCAGGGAAAAGATAAGTTTTCTTTCAAAGTATATTTAAAAAAAACTATTTACAAAAAAGTAAGTTGTGGCTTTAAAGTGAAAAAACCCCAAGTCACTGGTGACAATAACAATATTTATAATATAGGACATGGTCATCAATTCATAATCTGTTCACAGAAGGGGCAATACATACGGATGCTGCTCCAAGAGCAGATCATCTACTCCTAAACACTGCCCACCTGTGCAGGAAAGGAAGCAGTTAACTCACAGAAGCTGCTCGCGATGATATAGATAGTGTGTGTAACACTGACAGACCCTGGTTATCGGCAGGATTGAACCTGGGAACCTCTGGAGCTAAATGCACATGCTTGTTAGCTAAGGCTGTAGCAGACCCATTAATCTCTCTCTACGTGGTCTTGGTGCCACTAGAATGGACAGAGTACCACACTCAGGAGGTGTGTGGGTTACACGTGCACTTGGCAGTAAGGAGGTGCTGGCCTCATCTTCCCCTATGTTAGTATGTAGGGCAAGTAACAATCTCATCCATCGTTATACAGCAGCTTTAACCCGAAGAATACTAATCTACTGTCTGAACTCAGGATCAGGTTGAGGCTCTAAATCACTGACTACCATGGAGTGAGGGCCACCAATGAGGGGCTGAATGCCAATGAGAACCTCCAGAGGAATACTGGCCAGAGTGAGCCTTGTTTTTTATTGGGTGGGCCAATATTCCCTACTCCAAACTTAACTGACTAAAAATCCAGCATTGCCACATCTCTCTGCATAAGGTCAGTTCAGGATTTTATGGATGAGTAGCAAGGCTATTCTTTGTAGGTATATCCCAAACTTTATGGACTGGTTTTACATGAAAAGCATGTGCAATGGGAGAATGCTTAGGTTTTATCCAAAAACACCTACTGGAAGGGAGCTCAGTTGTCCTATGTTGTGATCAGTGCATAGTTGTCAATGCCCAAAAAAGTTTTGAAATGGACATTTGTCCAAATAAGCTTAGGGAGCACTGTGTCTGCGGCTCAGTCCAATCAAGAGGTGGAAAGTTCTGTTTATTCTTCTCAATTTTAGCACATATATTGGTGCTTTACTTAATTATCTCTATGTCAATCTCTGTGTCACAGGTTAATTGTATTTTTTCCCATTATACAGCAAGTTTATATGAATTGGCCAGGGCCACAGGAAAAAACACTACCAGAGATGACATTAGAATACAGGAGTCCCATGTTCTTAGTTCCACGCTTAGTCCACTAGACCATATATCAAGAACCCTTCTAGGATAATTTATTAACAGGAAAAAGGGGCCAAACTGACAAAAAAGAGAGGGAAAAAGCATTGCAAATTATTCATCCAACTCTACTCACCTTTGCTATCTCTGCTGATTTCTCTGCAAAATATGTTTGCTAGCTGCTCACATATTGAGATATTTAAACAGAATGGAAAGGACACTACGAAATATATTGGTAACAAACGTCACTGGTAGGGCTGTTAGGAATAGAAAAATGACTCATTACACCTTCCTCATTTCTGATTCCTATCATTCCACAATTATATGAAATGAACTGGAAAACCAATTAATAAGAAAATTCTCAAAAGGATTAAGGGATAGTAGCCTTGATTCTCCAGTCCATCTGAGCTCCAATGATAAAAAGTGGAAATGAGATGCCTGCAGAGAGCTGGTTGTGATCCCTTGCTTTAGGATGTACAGCACCAGTGGAAGGGTTAGTCCTCAGGGATTTTATGTCAGTGGAGTTCTGCTCTACCATGATCTCTCTGTTCCTGATCTTCCCAGGAACCATGACATTCTGGGGTGAGGGCAAGATTTCTGCAGGCAAAAAGTTCCCCTGTCAGAGTGAATTACCCACTAGTTATTTCTGGCTAGTTTATGCCCACTTTTACTTTTTGACAAGGAGAGGACAGCCCAAAAGACATGCAGTTTACTGCTCCCTTTTTCTCTTCTCCCTTTTCACCAGAAAATGCTGTGTAAGATCTAAGTCACTGCTGATCTAGTCATAGTAATAATACTTGCTGAGTTTTCTAAGAATTAGTTTCCTACCTGCCCTCTCACACCTTCTTTAGGTTATATGTATTTGGGAGGAAGGGAATACTTATATTTTACAGACCTAAGAAAAATGTGTAGTGAGATAATATAAATGTATATTGATATGCTATCTCTAGTCAATGATATCAAACCATGATACAAAATAAATTTAACTTTGCAGAACACTTGTAAGGTAGGCAAGTATTATTATTCCAGGTTTAAATTTGGGGGAAAAAAACAGAAGGAAGAGAAATTGTTCACACTAGAAGTTCTTGATACAGCTAGAAATAAGAAACCAGATCTCTTGATTCCTAGGTTTTGTCTTTAACCAAAATATCAGACTTCCTCTCCCCATAGTGTTGGACTTTTTGGACATTCCTTCCAATAATATTAATCAACAGGTGACGGCCCTAGTATGACCTATCTTTATTTGTTTTGCAGGTATGGGTTGGCAGGGTAAATCATCCTCTTTTCTCAATAAACACATGACATTTTCTGTTCTTGATATACACCATCCTTCTCAAATAAGTAATCACTAATATCAGGAGCTTCTACCATTAGTTGGACTGGTCTAACTGAAGCTAGCATTCCTTTAATTTTTGTTTCTTGCTCATGGAGGTAGAGTTTCTGGAATACTCAGAAATATGTTGTAATTCTCAAAGAATGGGTACATCTACAGATCTCCTTAATTCCTTTTAAGAAACGACCAAGTATGGTATTTAATATCCATATAATGTAAAACTACAATAAATGGTAGGATCGTTACTTCAGAATGTTTTCATATATGAAGGGACAAAGAGACAGACTAAAACCTACTCAAAACTATATTGTTTTTCCCTGAGTAATTTATATTCATCAGCTCCAGGTATTTAAACAGTAAAGAAACTAATGAAGCACTGGTGACTGAACACCTGTTGGTATGTTCCTTATTATTTTTCTCCTTAAACCTTAATGAGGTGTAATTGCTGTTTCTCGTATTTTGTCTGGGACATGCATTATTATAACAAAGAGTAGTGACAAGTAGCTGTGTCTCACTTCATGAACAGCAAACTTACTGCAAATATGTAAATGAGGAGCAACAAAGAAGAGCCTGGAGATATTAACATCTGTGTGAATGAAGCAACCATTTCACAACTCAGTGGACCTTAAACAAAGCAGACACTGAAATCTGTTCAGTACATGGGGAAGATTTTTAAATATGTTCAATTACTGCTTGTTGGCCAGCTGTCACTAGAGCACAGCTTCAGTTACACTAGGGATTCTGTTTTGAAATTACCAGCATATAAAAATGGTGTTCTTGATAAATAGTTTTCTGGCGTAGAAAAATTCCCATTTTTCACTCATGTATATGAATTAGAACTCTACTATTACCACTGTATCTCTGGCAATTTAGGGAGTGCAAACCGAGAAGCATCTGCTCAGAAGAAAATAGATATTTCTAACCAGACCAAATAAGTACCTTACTAAATAGTACAGCTAGTTGAAAAAAATTGACACTTTTTTTTCATTCAAAAAATGCTGTTTTTGTTTAATCAAAACAGTATCATTTTGAGAAAAATTCCATCCGGAAGGTTTCTCAGGTCCAGGATGGAATTTCTGGTTAGAGAAAGAGAGAGAACCTGGGTTTCCCATATGCCCAGGTGAAAGCTCTCACAACTAGGGAGATTGGCTTTTTTGGGGTGGGTTGTTCTCTGTCAGTCTGTCTCTGCTTCTTATTTTTTTTAAAACAAAAAAATCAAAAAGTATTTTTCTGTATCAGTAGACAATGTTAAACTGGGCAAATTTTTGTTTGTTTTTTCACTAAAAAAAAATCATTTTTGACCCTGAAACTATTTGCCAATTTCAAGTCAAATGAAATATTTCAGTTGACTGAATACATTTTTTTTTAGATTGATGACAAAAATTGAAAAAAAAAATTAAATGAAATTGAATTTTTGGGGGGAGAAGAGGGGATTTTTTTTATTCCACTCCCGCCTAACCATAGCATCATAGAAGAGTAGGGTTGGAAGAGACTTCAGGAGGTTATCCAGTCCAACCCCCTGCTCAAAGCAGGACCAACCCCAACTAAATCATCCCAGCCAGGGATTTGTCAAGCCAGGGCTTAAAAATCTCTAAATATGGAGATTCCACCACCTCCCTAGGTAACCCATTCCAGTGCTTCACCTCCACCCTTTTGAAATAGTGTTTCCTAATACCCAATCTAGACCTCTCCACTGCAACCTGAGACCATTGCTTCTTGTTCTGTCATCTACCACCACTGAGAACAGCCTAGCTCCATCCTCTTTGGAACCCCCTACAGGTAGTTGAAGGCTGCTATCAAATCCCCCCTCACTCTTCTCTTCTGCAGACTAACCATTATCATTACTTGTTGTTTGTGATTACAGATGGACTTTTTTCTGTTCCCCGACTGGCTGGCTGAAACTTTTAAAACTGAATAATAATGAATGACAAGTAACAAATAAAGAAGAGTGAATAATGGGCAGTTTGGTCTGTGACTTAGAACCTTTGTTCACAAATGAATATGGACAGCAAATGTAAAATGCAATTTGGATTTCCTGACCATCTTTGTAAATTCAGTGCTGGATTCTCCCATCCAACAAGTTCACTTTGCTCTGTGTAATTGTAAAGTGGCCAGAGATGGTCACTGAATAATTTCCCTTGTGTAAGGGGAATCTCTGTTGGTGTAATGCTGGCATATGTGGCCTCACTGACTCCTGTGCTGGACTTTCTTCATCTCCCTGTGAAAGGGAGTGCAGAAAGGGGCATTATTGAGAAGTATCAGAGGGGTAGCCGTGTTAGTCTGGATCTGGAAAAACAGCAAAGAGTCCTGTGGCACCTTATAGACTAACAGACGTATTGGAGCATGAGCTTTTGTGGGTGAACACTCACTTCGTCGGATGCATGTAGTGGAAATTTCCAGGGGCAGGTATATATATGCAAGCAAGAAGCAGGCTAGAGATAACGAGATTAGTTCAATCAGGGAGGATGAGGCCCTCTTCTAGCAGTTGAGGTGTGAAAACCAAAGGAGGAGAAACTACTTTTGTAGTTGGCTAACCATTCACAGTCTTTGTTTAATCCTGAGCTGATGGTGTCAAATTTGCAGATGAACTGAAGCTCATGCTGCAAAACGTCTGTTAGTCTATAAGGTGCCACAGGACTCTTTGCTGCTTCTGAAGCTCAGCAGTTTCTCTTTGAAGTCTGGTCCTGAAGTGTTCTCCTACAGGTTTTTGTATATTGCCATTCCTAATATCTGATTTGTTTCTATTTATCCTTTTCTGTAGGGACTGTCCAGTTTGGCCAATGTACATAGCAGAGGGGCATTGCTGGCATATGATGGCATCTCCCTGGACACACAATAGCAGATTTAAAAGTAGCCATCCTGCAAGGGGAGGGGCCGGAGGCAAGCCTCTCCCAGTGGCCGAGTCACTGGCCACTCATGGCTATACTGTCAGTCTCCCCTCTGAATTGTACCCATGAAAGTTTGGGTGCAATTGACAATTAAGACCACAATTTCCTGTTATGGGTCTGATCTAAAAACTAACTGAAGTCAATGGAAATACTCCCCACTGACCATTCCTTATACAACGGGCACTACTCATTCCTGTAAATATACAGGAACTGACCCATAAAACAGCCCCCTCCCCTTTCTTTCCCCCCCCCTATTTTTATATAACAGGCTAAGTGAAATAGAATAACCCATGAAAAATAGGTAATTGTCTTTCACCTGCCTACAAAAGATATTTCGATATGGTACCTCTATGTTTCCTGAACACCTCATTATCAACCAAAGTGTCAATGCTGCAATTTACAAAGGTATTTGAAAGCACAGTTTTCTCTACTCTTTTTCCTTATAATTGTGGCACTTGGTAGTAGTGCCACAAAAGCAAAGGGGATGACAATAGAATTATAAGAAAAAATGATTTCCAAGGGTTTAAAACTAGGCATCCCAGGAAATAAACTATTTCTTTTCCTTTATAAACCAAATTTCAGACTTTATGTGGTATTACTGTGGAGTATTGATTTAACTCACATTTCAAATGACATATACTGTGTTTTATGTTTTACATAGTCTCTATAACATTTTTTAAATATATGTTTCTACAGTATATATTGAAACACCTCTGGGTAAATTATATCTATTTTAAAATTCACTTCAGTTAACTGTAAAATCCACATTTATTTCTAATGAAAGGAAATAAAAAAAAAAAAAAGCAAAACTGATCCTCTACTATATACTACAACAGGGATCGGCAACCTTTGGCACGCAGCCCGCCAGGGTAAGTACCCTGGTGGGGTGGGCCAGGCCGGTTTGTTTACCGGCTGCGTCCTCAGGTTCAGCTGATCACGGCTCCCACTGGCCGCGGTTTGCTGCTCTAGGCCAATGGGGGAGGCAGGAAGCGGTACGAGCAGAGGGATGTGCTGGCCGTCACTTCCTGCAGCTCCCACTGGCCTGGAGCAGTGAACCATGGCCAGTGGAAGCCGCGATCGGTCAAACCTGCAGGCACAGCAGGTAAAAAAATCAGCCCAGCCCACCGGGGGCTTACCCTGGTTGTGTTTTTTTTTTAATTGAAAAGCTGAAATTAGTCTGCCAAAACCTGAATATGGTTTGGGGTTTCAGAAGTGTGTGGCCAAATATTTGCTGCTTGCTGTGTTTGAGTGTTTAAAGAAACAATAAAAAAATTCTGCTTAAAAAAAATCCAAAACTTTTGAACCACCTCAGCTTGTGACCAAACGCCTGAGCCCATCCAGTCAGAGATTTTTCCAGGTTTCTGATACTCTGCTGGCTTCCTTGACTCATATCTATCTCCATAACTTTGGGTTCATTTAGGTTAGAACATAAGAACAACCATACTGGGTCAAACCAAAGGTCCATCCAGCCCAGTATCCTGTCTACCGACAATGGCCAATGCCAAGTGCCCCAGAGGGAGTGAACCTAACAGGTAATGATCAAATGATTTCTCTCCTGCCATCCATCTCCTCCCTCTGACAAACAGAGGCTATTCCTTACCCATCCTGGCTAACAGCCATTAATACACTTAATCTCCATGCATTTATCTGTTTCCTAGAGACTGGCTCCATGGGGTCCCTCACAAACTGAAGACAGTTACTGTGGGTTTATCTTTAGTATAGCTTATGTACATACTCCATGAACTGAGCATTTGAGCTTGTTCCAGAATCTGGGATGAGCCTATGTTGTGAAAACTGAAATGCTCAAAATAGCACATGCATGTGAATGGACACAGGGTGCTGAAATTAAATTTTAACCCAAGGGTTCTCAGACTGGGGGTTGGGACCCCTCAGGGGGTCATGAGGTTATTACTGGGGGTCGCAAGCCGTCAGCCTCCACCTCAAACCCCGCTTTGCCTCCAGCATTTATAATAGTGTTAAATATATAAAAAAGTGTTTTCAATTTATAAGTGGGGGGGTCACACTCAGAGGTTTGCTATGTGAAAGGGGTCACCAGGACAAAAGTTTGAGAACCACTGAATTAACCCCTCTGAAGTCTCAGGGAATGCGGGGGAGGGGGGTCTCCCTTGGTAGGGTTGGTAAGGAGCTAGGTGGTGGAGGATATTGCTCTTCTCATGTGATCCTTTCCCCAGTGACTAATTTTAAATGAAGCTACCCTCCCCTGACATGAATCTCCCTATGGCACTGAAATTAAATATAGATTATAATTTGGCATTTGAGAAGTGAAAGGGATGGTAGCCCTAATGGAAAACCTAACAGCTTGGATCTTCTGCAAGCCTCAAACTGCTGAATGAGCTTTAGGGTAGGGAAGGCTGTGCCTCCCAGACAGCCTGGCCCTGCCCCCTATCCGACCCCCACCCACTTCCTGCCCCACAACTGCCCGCCCTCCCTCAGAATTCCCAACCCATCCTGTTCCTTGTCCCCTCACTGTCCCCCAGAAACCCCACCCCCAACCACCACCCCGGGACCCCATCCCTGCTCCCTGTCCCCTGACTGCCCTGACCCCTATCCACCCCCCCACTGAGTACTGACAGAGCCCCGGAACACCCACAATCCAACCCCCCCATTCCCTGTCCCCTGACCGCCCCCTCCAACCTCTGCCCGCTCCCTGTCCCCTGACTGTCTCCGGGACTCTGGGAGCCTCAGCTGTTCTCTTGGAGGCCCCTGCGGAGCCCAGGGCCTGGGGCAAATTGCCCCACTTGCACCCCCACCCCGGGTGGCCCTGTTCCTGTAGGGTGTTGAGTATCCTCTGCATCTCAAACAAAGCTCTCATCACCTTTGACCCAAATGTATAAAATTTAATACTGTGGCATTCATTCATTATTGGCTATAATTCTTTCTGATTAAGAATGGTTAATAGAATTTTGAGCTGAATTCTGCACTGAAGTTAGGTTTGCTGATACAGCCCTTAATACTGCAAATAACTTAGAGGAGCTTATCTTTAACCTTTTGACATCAGTGGGACTACAGAATTGATTAAAATTAGGCACCTACTTAATTACCTTCCTGATTCAGAACCATAGCAATGCAGAATTATATCACTTACTTATAGTATCAAGGTATATAGCCAATTAGAGAGTTGAGATTGACTAAATCATACATCTATTGCATGAGCCAGACGAGGTAAGATGCAGATTTCTTTACTAACCTACAAAAGACGGAAAGTAGAAGATGATTAAAAATGGTAATTAAGATTAACTTGGTATTTAGGCAACAAATACTACAATACATTCACATTAATTTCACAAGCTCTGTGCATGAATAGTAGAGGGAAGAAAATTGGCCTCTGCAAAACACAATTCCCACTCTGCTTCCCTCTTGTTCTGAGGTTTTTGGATAGTTATTGGCTGCTGGCTTATACCAGCAACATATTAGAGAACTTCAGAAGGCCAGCTCAGCTGCATTAGTCTTCCCCTTGGTAGTGTGGACTAAGGTTCCTCACTCTTCCCTACTCACTTGTGCAAGAGGGGAGAACACACACCACATCCAGGTAAAACTCTCAGAGAAGTTTAAAAAGATGGTTCTTTCTGACTTCCCCTTACTATCCTGAGCAGCCATGTAATTCAATTCAAAATGTAGCCCTGAGAAATTAAATAAGATTACAGAAATTCCACCTTTCTAGAAAAGAAAACTGACCTTGATCTGTGTTCCATTATAGGAATGTTACATATATACAACATCTGAGAAATAATTGGTTATCCAAACCTTACCCCAACTATTTGGTTACTCTTGGAGCTCCAAATTTAGGACAGGTGTCTTACAAATATGCGCTCTTATGACATTTCTGGTACTTCTATTTCTGCATAAATAATGTATTCTCAAAGAACAACCAACCATTCTACACGCATTTCAAAACTTCCACTTATAGTCTTTGCCAGAACCTGCAAGTGGAGAAGCACTTACACACACACACACACACACACACACACACACACACACACACACACACACACACATTATATATATAAATTTCAAACATAAAAAAAAAAAAACCCTGTTCAGGTTTGCTTTGAGTGTTAAGCAGTCTAAATGATTCCTGAAAAGACATCCTCATGGAAGAAGACAAGATTCAGCCTCATACTTCAAGCTGTGCTTCACCTCATACTTTCCTCAATGCTTTCAATCATTCACATCAACAAAGTATAGAATTAAGATGATGTGCAAGGGGCAATTATGTACACCATTAACACTGAGAAAGATAAATTTATCCAATGGAGAAACTCACAGGAAGTCAGATTAGGTCTTGCAGAGTTCTGAGCTTCATCCCATCTACTGGGAAATATTGGGAATGAAAGCTGGGGAAGTGGTCCATTGTGAATGACACCTTCAGACTTTTATTTCTCATTGGCTAAGTCCCAGTATAGCTGTTCACCAGCAGCCATGGAGCGGAGTCCATGTGAGTTAGTGTTGTTTGTGGATTTCTGCATGGAAATTAGGGGCTAAGGAAGAGATGGTACAATGGAAAGCAGCTGGTCTCCTGATTCTTTCTCTGCTTCACCCAGTTCTTCCTGCAAAAAACCTATGAAGGGGAGAATCTGTGTGAGTCTCCCAGAATGGTAATGCCACTGTGGAGATAGTAGTTCCAGTTCTACCATGGCAAAAAGAATATCTCTCTATCACTATTTTTTCCTCAACTTGTGCAAGCAGAGGGGATATTTTTGACAATTGTTTGTGTTTAATTCTGTTCACAGCTTGCAGTTGGCAGAGGTGAGTTCAGAATAACAGCACAACTACAGAGATAGTGCTGCATTTTTGAGACAGATGTACCTGCATGTAGTTTAATAAACATAACAGACAAACAAATAAATAAACCTCTTTGAAGATTCCTTTGAAAGCCTGCCCTTTGAAACAATAGTCGACAGTCAAACAATAATTACAGAGGGACTCAATGTTGTTGGTGTGATAAGGAGAAACTAATGGAATTCCAAAGGCATGTGAATCAGTGAAACTGATACTTCTCATTCACAGAAACTTCAGTGGCATCATAAAATTAGGCTCCTTGAACAGATTTGGTTGTTTTCTTTCTAATGTAAACTTCCATTTAAAAAATGGCTTGTTCTAGCCTTTCTGATGTGAAGATAATCTTCACTGTTGTTTGGGTCTGCCCATTCAGAAAGACAACAGCACTAAGGAAGGCAAGAATGTCTTCCATTCACACATAGCATTGTTCAAATATTCAAAAAACAAATACATAAATTCCACCACTATGCAGTCACCTCAGTTTGCAAATGAATTTGCTGGCACAAACGTTTGCCAAATTATTGGAAATGTTTCAGAATAGTTGCTATAAGTTACTTTTGGGGGAGGTTAATTCAGACGCAGTGGAATTTGGCTCCTGATGGTGAGCTGACCTTGTGTCCCTGATTCTCAGCTTCCCAGACCCAGCAGCAGGGCATCAGCTTTAACTTATTCTCTTGTCAGAAGATCTCTTGCCAGAAGAAAATTGCTAGTAGTGGAATCTTGATCCAAACATTTCATCCCCCTGTCAACTCAGTAACACCCTCTCTCTATCTCTGTTATGCTCCTTACATTCCTCTATTTATCTTGGATAGCACACGTGCATTATAGGAGGCAGGAGCATAAAGATTCTCCCTACACAAGGGGTATCTTTAGCTGGTGCAAATTCACTTTGCTTATAGAAGGGATATGAGCTTTGTCCCAAGTTACCCTCCATTGCACACACACAGAACTGCTTCATATAGAAATGAATGAGATAAAGAAATTAATATTCTAGCATAGCAGAGAGGCAGACAGACTAACACGTGAAATGGCAGCGCTGACCGAGAGAGCAAAAATTTTTAAAATATTTATTCTTCAATCCAATCATGGAGGGTTTGAGGAGAAGCATGGAATAAAGGAGGGTAGGAAATGGGGAAGGTGGTGAGTATATTGTGTATTACCACTTTAAAAGTTAACTATACCTGACTGGCATCTGGATGTTTCTCACTTAGGGTACGTCTACACTACGGGACTATTCCGAATTTGCATAAACCGGTTTTGTAAAACAGATTGTATAAAATCGAGTGCGCGCGGCCACACTAAACACATTAAATCGGTGGTGTGCGTCCACGGTCCGAGGCTAGCATCGACTTCTGGAGCGTTGCACTGTGGGTAGCTATTCCGTAGCTATCCCATAGTTCCCGCAGCCTCCCCCGCCCCTTGGAATTTCCGGGTTGAGATCCCAGTGCCTGATGGGGCAAAAATCATTGTCATTGTCGCGGGTGGTTCTGGGTAAATGTCGTCAGTCACTCCTTCCTCTGGGAAAGCAACGGCAGACAAGCATTTCGCGCCTTTTTTCCCTGGATTGCCCTGGCAGATGCCACAGCATGGCAATCATGGAGCCTGTTTTGCCTTTTGTGACTGTCACCGTATGTGTACTAGATGCCGCTGACAGAGGCGATTCAGCAGCGCTACACAGCAGCATGCTTTTGCTTTTGCATGGCAGCAGAGATGGTTACCAGCCATACTGCACCATCTACCAATCCATAAATTGGTAAAAAGATGATCATGGCTACCAGTCATTTTGCACCATTTGCTGCTGTCATAAGTGCCCCTGGCTGCTCTTAGCCAGGGGCGCAAAAGCCAAAATTGGGAATGACTCCCTGAGTCAATCCCTCCTTTTTGGTATCTAAAAATAGAATCAGTCCTGCCTAGAATATGGGCAAGTGTACTAGAGAACCACTGTATCAGAGAGCACAGCTGCTCTGTGTCAGATCCTGCAGAAATTATGAGCTGTATGCTATTCACAGGGGGTGCTCCTGCAACAACCCCACCTGTTGATTCCGTTCTTCCCCCAGCCTTCCTGGGCTACTGTAGCATTGTCCCCCGACTTGTGTGATGAAGTAATAAAGAATGCAGGAATAAGACACACTGACTTGTTAGTGAGAAATGAGTGGAAGGCAGCCTCCAGCTGCTATGATAGTCCAGATAGGACAGTAAGGAGTGTGGAGGAGAGGAGCCCAGCATCCCTCTGCTAGTCCAGGGGCAATTGAATCTTTTTTTAACACATGAAGGGTGGGGGCTGATGGAGCTCAGCCCCCTGTTGCTATGATGACGATGGTTATCAGCCATACTGCACCATCTACCAGGAAAAATTAGGGCCAGGCGCCCTTGATCGACCTGACGGATGCTAGTCAGCATGGTTACCAGCCCTTTTGCACTGCCCCATGTGCCAATAGGCTGATGATGAGGACGGGTACCAGTCGTTTTGCACCATCAGCCACCCATGGCGGGGGGGGGGAGCAGGGATGTTGGTGTTCAGTGCTGCAGCATCGCGTCTATCTGCAGCATTCAGTAAAGATAGGGTGACATGTAAAAGAGTCAAGAGAGGATTGTTTTCCCTTTCACTTCTGGGGGGGGGGTGGGGGGGTGCGTAAATTGCGGAGCTATGCCCTGACCCACCGCAGACACTGTGTTTGACCCTAGAAGCATTTGGAGCTCAGCCAAGAATGCAAATGCTTTTCAGAGAGACTGCAGGAACTGTGGGATAGCTTGAGTCCTCCAGTCCATGAGCGTCCATTTGATTCCTTGGCTTTGTTACGCTTGTCACGCAACAGTGGGCTGAGTCCCTGCTATGGCGTCTGTCTGGAGATTTTTTAAAAATGTTTTTAAATTCGTCTTCTGTAACGGAGCGCTGATAGAACAGATTTGCCTGCCCTTACAGCGATCACGTCCACATCGTCCATGTGGGAGCTCTTTCTTTATTTTGATTTTTAACTGCATCGCCACACGTGCTGATCGGAGCTCCACGCTGGGCAAACAGGAAATATTCAAAAGTTCGTGGGGCTTTTCCTGTCTACCTGGCCACTGCATCCAAGTTCAGATTGCTGTCCAGAGCGGTCAGTGGTGCACTGTGGGATACCGCCCGGAGGCCAATACCGTCGATCTGCGGCCACACTAACCCTAATCCGATATGGTAATACCGATATTAGCGCTACTCCTCTCGTTAGGGAGGAGTACAGAAACCGGTTTAAAGAGCCCTTTATACCGATATAAAGGGCCTCTTAGTGTGGACGGGTGTGGCGTTAAATCGGTTTAATGCTCCTAAAACCGGTTTAAACGCGTAGTGTAGACCAGGCATTAGAGAAGGCTCCAACTGTGGTCTGTGTCTGAGGAGTTACAGAGCAGGCCTGTTACGCCAGTTCTAATCAATACTATATATAATGTGTTGAGCTGTATACTAGTGAGTCCTTTCTGAGTTCCTGGTGCCATATGCTAGGCTTCTGTAAATTGGAATAACAAAACTGACTTCAGTGGAGCTACACATATTTTAACCAACTGAGGAGCTGATGCCTGATCTCTAATCACTGCAGCAAGTTAACTCAGGATATCAGAGTACATGACAGGACACAGGGAGAAAGCAAGAATGTAAGACACATCTTTTAGCAGACAAACTTGTATAGTATTTAGTGTCTTTACAATAGCACCTCGTATATACATGTATTTCTTTCTATTAATAAATGTATTTGTGTAAAAAGATATTAGGTACAATTTGCTTCACCTGTATAGAGCTCATGCAAGTAGAGTGCAAGGAATTAGAAACTTGATACATACCTCTAAGCTCAGCATCTGGGCATGGGGATGCAGTACAGTCTCTATTTGGATGCTACCTGCAACTCCTCTCCACCTTGGTGAGGACTATTGGATCCACATAAATTCACATGCCATGGCCCCAAAATGGATTGATTTAAATCACCAATATTAATAATGATTAAACTCAGCAAGCCAAAAATCTTCATTTAAATTATCATTTTTAATCCTGTTTTCTTTTTGTACTTTTTATTTATTGTCCAAAAGAACTGTTCGTTCATATTGGTTGGTATAACCATTAAGACACGTTGATCTGATTGTTCACAATTAAATGTAGTTTTTACACTAGATATTCTACTTCTGTTTGCTAAGCAAGGTGATACTCTATAACTATACACCTTTTATTTAAGCAATTATATCATTTAACACATACTTATTAAGAGTCTTAATTTATATTTTTCATTATGTTGTAAAATTAATTTATTTCTTAATAGTTATTTTTTTTACTCATGATTTGTGTCAAGTTGCTTTTGGATGGAAGTTGAAATTCAATTAAAACCATGCATTAATAGCATTTTTATTTTTTTTATTTTTAGTTAAATAAAATTACCTTTAATATGTTGTCTACATAGAGAAAAAAATCAAATTAAGTATTTCTACTAGCTTTCTCTGCAAATACAGACTGCAAATACTGGCATTTGGGAGATGGGGGAAGAGCTAATACCAGCATTCATTCCATTGTAAAGACTGAAACTGATATTGATAGTTACTTAATATAGTACATGACATGTTGTACCATAATTATAATGCTTCATTATACAACCATTACCTAATGGCTGGAAGCTGATATCAGACAAATTCAAATTAGAAATGAGGCAGTTTTTTTGTTTGTTTGTTTTTTTTTAACAAGGAGGATGATTAAACCACTGGAACAAGTCTATCAAGGGAAGTGGAGGATTCTCCATCTCTTGATGTCTTGATATCAGCACCAATTAACTTTCAGGAAGATATGCTTTAGCCAAACACAAGACTTGATTTCGTCAAACAGAAGTTATTGGACTCAGTACAGGGGTAGCTGGGAGAATTTTAATGGTGTGTGAGATTGAGGAGGGTAGACCAATTGATCTAATAGCTGCTTCTGGCCTTAAACGCTATGGCTCTATGAAAAGAGTTCCCCTCTAATTCTGATTGTTTCCTCTCTGAGTCACTATATTAAAAAAAAAAGTCTTTAAAGCCTTAAAGCAGGGACTGGCAACCTTTGGCACGCGGCCCATCAGGGAAATCCGCTGGTGGGCCGGGACGGTTTGTTTACCTGCCGCGTCTGCAGGTTTGGCCGATTGCAGCTCCCACCTGCCATGTTAAAGTTTATGAGGAAGGCTGTTTTGATTTTAATAGATTATAGAAAGTTTAGGCCTTTACATAGGTTGTTAGATATATTTTAAATAGATTTATTTTGAAAAAGAACATCTTTTAAATCATTTTTTTTAAATTGAATTACATAAAACAAATCTGATATTTTATTTTATGATTTTTTAAATCACTGATTCTTACCCAACTTGCATGGCCCATCCCCTGACCAAGCCCCACCAGCTTGCCACGATTTCCCAATTGCTGTTATCTACACCAGGCTGGTAGGGGTCAGCCTGAGTGCAAAGGATGGGGATTTCTCACATCATGGCCACTAATGAGTCCCCACACTGCCCGAATTTGGATCCTAGGAGTGTAGAAGTTCTTGAGCTGGTCCTCCACATGGGGGAAAAAATAAAAGGAAAGCACAGGGCTTAAGCACACTGAAATTCCAATATAGGATTTATATGGGACTTAATTATGTACTACCTCTGCAGAAAACTGAACTTCAACTATGCTATTTTTCATCTCTCAATAATATTTCACTAGTGAAATCACAGAAAATAGTTTATATCAGACACTGGTACTCTAACCTTAATGAATCTTGTTAACAGAATGTTTTTATGTCATGTACTGTAAATCAGGACCACCACACTATGTATTATTCAGGTGTAGGAAATGCAGTGCTTTCTGAACATGCTACACTGCATCAAAAGGTATCAAATCATAAAGAACCCTTTCAATGTCAAAATAATGCAGCCCCCTTTATGGGTATTTATAAAAAACCCAAAACATTTAGAAGGCTGTACTGTAGAGAAAGACACAAGCAGGCTTTGAATGAAGATCTGGACTATGAATCATCCCTCTCAAAAAAAAAAAAGTATATGGACAATAAAAATGAATAATCCAAAAAAAACCCAATGGATTTTTTCATTCCTGCTCTCAGGCAGACATAAATTCTGAAAACATTTGTTTTCTTTTGAAATATGTAAATCTCTTTTGGTTATCAGGAAGATGAGGAGCTGACAGATAAGAGGAGGGAAGGAAAGGAGCTGAACAGGAAACATGATAAACTGAGAAATAGGGTAACAAGAAAAACGAATCTCTCTGTGAATGTATGCCAACATTTAAGGTGTCCTTTAGACCTTCCCATTCCAATTGTATCTTATCTAAAGGCGCAGTGGTTTCAGATCTTCCCCAAAAATTTTTTTTTACATTTTCCCTAGGGAGCATGTATGCTTCCCTATCCTTGGCACACTCAGTATCAACCTCTAATGAGTCAGACCCTACAAAATTCACCAGGGTTCCCTCACGGTCCTATGGTTAAGACTAACATTAACATAAATGTTTAACATTAACCTCAGCTGAACAGAATGTGAATTTGGATTCCCCTTGTTTACAGAATTCTCTTCTCAGTGAAGCCACATGAGCAGGGCCAGTGCAACCATTTAGGAGACCTACATGGTCGCCTAGGGCGCTAGAATTTGGGGGCGCATTTTCTTCGGCAGTGCTCGCGGTCACCGCCAGCATTTAGGCAGAGGGAGCTGGGGCAGGGGAGCACGGGGAGGGCTGCCTGCAGCAAGTAAGCGGGGGGGATGGCACACAGGGGAACTCTCCACCCCAGCTCATCACTTCTCCCGCCTCCCAGGCTTGCGGCGCCTAAGCTGATTGGGGATGCAAGCCTGGGAGCCGGGAGAAGTGAAGCAGTGACGGCGTCCTCAGGGAGGAGATGGAGCAGGGGTGAGCTGCTTCACTTCTCCCACCTCCCAGGCTTGCATCACCAATCAGCTTAGGCACCGCAAGCCTGGGAGGCGGAAGAAGTGAAGCAGCCATGGCGTGCTCGGGGAGGAGACGGAGCAGGGGTGAGCTGGGGGGGCATGCCTCAGGGCATAGGGTGGGGAGCTGCTGCAGGGGGGGCGCCTCAGGGCGGGGTCTTAGGGACGGGGGAGGGCGCAAGGTGGAAGTTTCACCTAGGGCGCGAAACATCCTTGCACCGGCCCTGCACATGAGTAATAATTTTGGAGGAACCTCTTGTTGGGCCAGGAACCAATAATTAGGGTTAATTTGAGGAGTCTAGTATTAGAGAGGAGAGGACTTCTTTCCCACACCCCTTCTCTTATTCCCAAGAACAAAATGGGGAGCTGCTTTTACTCTTTGTGAATTTTGCTCCCTGATAAGGCTTGCCTGTATCTACAAAGTCAGCTGATTCAACAGAAGCTTCTACTGATCGTGGACTTCTCTCCCACACTGCTGTTCGCACTTCTTCACTGCAAACCTCAAAGGACTGCTCTTGAGCAATTAAATTAACCAAAAGGTGTTTGCCCCTTTACTCTTAATCCACTTTTTCAAACAATCCACCATTTTATGCACAGATCCCCCATGATTTATCTTATCAACCTTTCTAAAGTTCCTGAATTTGAGGTGATCTATTTCTGGTGTACTCTGAAACAGTTTTAACAGTTTTTAAAACATCATATTTCATTGCTTCACTTACGTCCATATCATTAAACACCTGTAACACTTTATCCCTCAGCTTAGAGAGTAGGACGGTCATTCTTTAGCTCTCAGGAATGTTCTGAATGCTGCAGAGTCTTTTAAAGATGGTCAGATATCCCTCACTACAATCAGTTTCCTTATAACAGGGCACAATTTGTCCCAAATGGCTGGCTTTTGGAGAGTATTGATTAATTCTTGAGGGTTTTGAATCTGTGCCTCCAGCAATCTGTGTTCACGTTCTCTTTCCTCACATTTAATGTCTTCCAGCTCCAGAGCTCCTTGATGGGCTGCTTCTTGCACTGATCTCTCAGCCTCTTTCACGCTTTGGCTTTCGGTTCAGCTTCTCACCTCAGGTGTTCCTGTTCCTTGTCCCCTTTCTCTGTCTCCAGCTTCTGCAACTCTATCTCAGCCAGTTTAATTTGCATGACTGTCTGGCCAGGGGCTGTGTCTTTGCCCTTGAGTCCTTTTGATAGATCAAGTTGTTCTTTTTGCTCTTTAGTATACATACTTACCTTTATATTTTTCTTTTGTTCTATTTCTGCCACCTGTAATAAACACACAGAAAAAAACCTAACATTTCTTTCATCTGTTGCCAACCTTCTCATCTGTGAGTCTCTTAAAAATCTACTTTATGAGTGCTTGGAGTGGGACATTCAGTTAAACATCAAATAGTGTATAAATCTTGCCAAGACTACACCGCTGTGGCACTTTCTTGGGGTGTCCAAGTCTGAGAATCACCATATTACCCGTCCCCTCTTCATTGTGAGGGGGAATATTTCTTGTGGTAGGTGGTTGTCAGCTCCCTGACACTACCAGCCAGTCGAACACTCAAGCACTCCCCTCTGGGCTCAGCCAGCCTCTACTCTGTCATGCATAAAAACTCTTGGTGTACCCCACTCCCCAGACTACTTAAAAGAATCCCCCCAGCTCCTTCACTGGACACTCACAGTAATTACCAGGTTCGCTATTCCCAAGAGAATAGTACACCCCAGCCCACAGCTTGGTTATTTCAACTGAGTATTAGCTTTAATATAGCAACATAGCACCATAAATCAATTTATAGTAAAAACAAATATTAGTTTATTAATGTGAAGTTCCTCTGGTGCAGTGGTCCCCAAACTTTTTGTGGCCAATAGCACATTCATGTTTTCAGAAGAGTGTGGCGGGCGCCAAGAATTTTTCAAGGCACCAGCAGAGCAAGCACGTACCTGGGGCAGCACATGCTATGGGGCAGCATTCTGTCCATTCTTGGGACGGCAGAATTGGAGCGTTTTTTTGTTGTTGTTGTTGTTTGTTGTTTTTTCCCCTGCTTCCACAGTTTGGGTTGGTTTTTTGGTTTTTGTTTTTTTTTTTAGCGGCAGTTCTGGGAGCACGGAGAGAAGCCATGGCCGGCGCCTGCCGGGGACAGAGAACACCAGCGCCCACAGCCTGCAGACCCGGAGTTCTCTGCAGCCCCGGAATTCTCTGTCCCTGGCAGGCGTGGTGCGTGCCTAGTTCCCAGCAGGGGAGAGAAGCCGCAGCCCTGCACCTGCTGGGGACAGAGAACTCCGGGGCTGCAGGCTGGGGGCACCGGTGTCCTCTGTCCCTGGCCGGCGCGGTGCTGTGGCTTCTCTCCCCTGCTGGGCACTAGGTGGGCCCCGCGCCTGCCGGGGACAGAGAACACCGGTGCCCCAGCCTGCAGCCCCAGAGTTCTCTGTCCCCAGCAGGCGCGGGGCCATGGCTTCTCTCCCCTGCTGGGCCCTAGGCGGGCACACATAAATGGCCTGGCGGGTGCCATGGCACCCGCGGGCACCGCGTTGGGGACCACTGCCCTGGTATTATCTGGACCGGTGATCTGCTAGGTCACTCCAATTCTCGACTCTGGGAGCCAGCCTTATCCTGCTCTGCTGTGAGAATCACACTCCCGGGCTGTTCACGCACAGCCTCTGCCATGTAAGCTGTTCCCAGGTATGTGAGTGAGCACTTTTGGCCAGCCGCTGCTTGGATTGTGCAACCAAATGACACTAGCCAATATCTCCGGTCCCAGACACAACCCTAGGAACCTCCATCTTGCAGTGTCCAGTTATGCCCGCTGGATGCTGCAAACTTATATGAGTTGGTCAATTTAACAAAGAAATTGATATGTACCAGCCTTGTTATCCCAAGGGGAGTCTCTGACATGTTTCAAACCAAACACACTGCTTCAGCTACAATAAACAAACCAATTTATTAACTACAAACGATAGATTTTAAGTGATTATAAGTCAAAGCACAAGAAGTCAGATCTGGACAAATTAAATAAAAGCAAAATGCATTCTAAGCTGATCTTAACACTTTCAGTGCCCTTACAAACTTAGATGCTTCTCACCACAGGCTGGCTGGTTGCCCTTCAGCCAGGCTCTCCCCTTTGATCAGTAGTTCAGTTGCTTGGTGGTGGTGTCAGTAAAAGGAGGTGGAAGAAAGAGAGCATGGCAAACGTCTCTCCCTTTTTTCATGTTCACTCTTCCCTCTTGGCTTTTCCCCTCCTCCTTCAGAGTCAGGTAAGCATTACCTCATCATAGTACCAAACTGACGAAGGGAAGGCGGGTGACTCACTTGAGAGTCCAACAGATCGTTTGTTGTTGACTAGGCCAGTGTCCTTTGTTCCTCTGAGGCTGGGCTGGATTTGTTCCGTACATGCCCTGATAAGGTGTGAACTGCCCCTCTGCTCCTGGAGAGTTTTGCCTGGGCTTGTTTTAAGCCATGAGGATAGATTTTCAGCCTCATAACTATATCCATGAAATTACAACCTATAACATTATTATAACAACAATGCTCAGTGCATCATGAGCCTTCCAAAGGGGGTTCCAAAGAGAATGGATCTAGACTGTTCTCAGTGGTAGCAGATGACAGAACAAGGAGTAATGGTCTCAAGTTGCAGTGGAGGAGGTTTAGGTTGGATATTAGGAAACACTTTTTCACTAGGAAGGTGGTGAAGCACTGGAATGGGTTACCTAGGGAGGTGGTGGAATCTCCTTACTTAGAGATTTTTAAGGTCAGGCCTAACAATGCCCTGGCTGGGATGATTTAGATGGGGATTGGTCCTGCTTTGAGCAGGGGGTTGGACTAGATGACCTCCTGAGGTGCCTTCCAACTCTGATATTCTATGATTCTATGATTCTTCCAAAGACACCCAACATGACAAACTTTGAATTGGATACCTCACAATCATTTTATAAGGATGAACATGGAGGTGAAAGGTGTTCCCCCGAGGTACAAAGTGTGACAATTAACAAAGGTAAAGATTTAAGAGATAGTGAACAAAGATAATAACAATGGGTTTCAAATAAAATGAAAGTATAACATGCTTCTCTTACAACTTCAACTTAACAGTCTAACCTTGTCTCAAGCAATTTCTCACCTATGCCCTTCCTTGCAGTATTTCAATGTCAGTTGGTTGAGATCCTGTTTTCATGGGTGTAACTGTACTACCTTGTTACCACTTCATATGCAGAATAAAGAACGATTCTTGTGCCCTCTTCTTATACCCAAATGCCATTGGTTTTGATTCCCTCTGGTTCCCTTGCTGGGGTGTTGGCTATAAGGTGTCTTCTACTACTCTTGTTTCTTCCACATCCCTGTTGCACATTTTTTCTGTTGATTTTCACATGTAGATCAGGCCTCTGTTGTGTTGGCTTTACAGTGCTTAATTTACATATGAAGTGAGACAGGTGATTTCACATCCCCTTGTCTCGGAAAACCAGTTTGCCAACCCTGCCTGGGACACAGATTCTGAAACACATTCTCAAGACATATATGCAACTTATTAAATATCGCTCATACATACATCACCCAAAGATTATGAGGATCAGTATAAGCTTCCATTAGACTTGAGACTTCACTCAACCCTTTTTGGGTAAATACTATGGCAAAAGTTTGTTAGGTGTAGAGAGTTTGTCAGTTTCTCTTATAAAACAGCAAACCCTTTAGCAGTTGGCAGTTTGGTTCTTAAGGCCACATTCCCAATAAGAAATCTCAGTAGAGTATGAAAAATTCTCTCCTCTTTTCTCTGAAACTGATCTGAAAGAGATGGGCTCTGATCATTTGGGTTACTACATAATCCCTCATGATTCCCATTCTGGTCCATTTTCTTTTGCTTTCTGATACATGACAGTATGTTTTGACACACTGCTATTTTCTTAAGAACATGTTGGATGAAACCAGACCAAGTCCAGTGTCCTGTCTCCAACATTAGCCAGAACCAGCCTCAGATGATAGTGTAAGAACCCCACAGGGGGCAAATATAGAATAATCTGCCCCCAACACATACACACACACACATCTCATCCTGATCTAAGTAAGAGATTGTCTTAAACCCTGAAACACAAATTTTAATATCACGTCCAAGAGATGTACTGTCATTAATTATCATAAATCTGAATATTCTTGATATAAATATACAATCCCTTTTTGAATCTGTATTCTTGGTCTCATCAATGACCTGTGGCAATTTATTCCAAAGCATAATCACACATTCTGTGAAAAAGTATTTCCTTTTATCAGTTTTGAATTTCCCACATTTAATTTAATTGAATGTTCTCTTGTAACTCTTATGAAACAGCAGCTCTCAGCCTACCTTCTCTAAACCATTCATTATTGTCAATATATTTGTCATGTCCCTTTTTATTTGTCCATTTTCTAATGTAAACATTCCCAATCTTTTCAATCTCTCTTCATATAAGAGTTTTTTTCGGGCCTTTAATAATTCTCATTGCTCTTCATTGATTTGAACTTATGTATTTTACTAATCTGTCCCTGCCCCCATCACAGAGATTTCCTTATCAGTCACCAATTCTGATATGCTTCTGTCCACATATGCACACGGGTGAACAGGACAGAAATTTAACAAGCTGTCTGAACCCCAGTGGATAGGACCTGCATGGGTCTAAAGATAGCACCGTTTGATTATAAATCTCTGAAAGAGGAATGTAAACATTTATTAGATTGTGTTTTTTCCCTAAAGCAGTATCAACTATATTTCCGATTATAGGTATTCTGAGCTCTAATTCTTAAGTAGTCTTTCTGAGATTTTGGGAGAATAATGCAGATTAAGTGAATAATAGGTGCATCGAAACGGAAAAATAACTCTTTACTTGTGTATCAGAAACAGTTAGTTTATTTCTCTGATGATACTTTATACAATTTTTATCATTTATATCAGGGATCGGCAACCTCTGGCATGCGGTTTGCCAGGGTAAGCACACTGGCGGGCCAGGCCAGTTTTTTTACCTGTTACGTCGGCAGGTTTAGCTGATTGCGGCTCCCACTGGCTGCGGTTCACCATCCCAGGCCAATGGGGGCGGCAGGAAGCAACTCGGGCAAGGGACATCATTGGGATCTGTGGTCATTGGGATCTGCGATCGGCCGAATCTGCTGATGTGGCAGGTAAACAAACTGGCCTGGCCTGCCAGGGTGCTTACCCAGTGAGCCGCGTGCCAGAGGTTGCCGACCCCTGAACTAAGGACTAAGGAAAAAGATTATTTTGAACACAGCTATAATAAAATTCTAAAGTAATTTCAGCAACCTTGCATATTATACTCATATTAAATGTCAGAATCATAAAGAAAAGGATTTAAGATTAGGTCACATTATTTCAGCTTTTTCATATTAATGTAAATTTAAGGCTCAATTCACAAATAATATTAGTTTTATGTGGGCACCTGACATATAAACAGCATGGTACTAAGTAACTTAACTGTGTCTATAAAATGGACAAGATGAAAAATAAAAAAAATTGCAAATAGTTTTAAATTATGTTTCATTTTGAAATCTTACTTTATATGACCTATTTTTTTTATTATTTACACAGTGATCTTTCTGCTAATCCTTCCTCGCTCCTGCCTTTCACTATTGTTTGCCACTTCCATGGACAGATAGTCACTCTGAATTGGAACAAAAAGTTGAAATTTCAAAATTGACTGCAAAATGAAAAATTCAAAATATTTAGTTCGGGAAACAAACAAAACATATCATTTCAATCTTACAATTTTGATTTTTATGTTATATTATAAGTTAAAATAATAAAGTTAAAATAAAATGTTTTGACCTTATCAAAATGAAATGTTGGTAATTTCCCATGAAAAATTTCAATGAAATTGATACATTCCTAGGATTTTTTTTTATTTGCTACAATCAACATTTTACAACAGAAAACTCCATTGGTGAAAATTTTCCAACCAGCTCTGCTTAGCATACAGTTGTCCCATAAGTCCCAAAGGACTAAGATTAGCTTTATGTTACCATTACACTTCACCCCAAGTGTGCTGTACACTCCTCAGCCATAGCTGACATTCTAGTCCACTGAATCTTGCTTCCTTCCTCAACCCTGAGGTGATGTTTGATGTTTTATTTTATTTTATAAAATGAATTACAGCACAGATGACAAAATTTAGTGTAAATTTAACTAAAGAAGGAAGATTGACTCACAAAATGTGTTATTTCAACTTGATTGTTATTAAAAATAGCAATTTCTAGGGTAAACAAATGTACAAGATAAACATGCGCAGACACATTCAGTCACAATGAGGTCTAGCAGGAAAAAAAATTGCTTGCTTTATTGTAGTACTCCCATAGACAGTAATATGTTCATCTGGAAATGGTTCTAGTAAATTGATAAAAGATTGCAGTATTCTTTGTAGTTAAATTATGCATCAGTGAAAAGGGAAAGGCTGGAAGTCTGGAATTAGTTTTCTGTTCTAATTTTGTGAATTATCAGCAAGAATATGTTTTCTATTGGATTTGCAAGTACTATAAATTTCTGCAATCAGCATGCAGCCATCATGCACAAAACAGCTGAGAAGCACAATAACCTGTAGATTAATGTTCAATATCACAATTTGATCTAATTTTTCCTTCTACACAAGATTCATGCTTAGTAATAGTTAATCAGCATCTGACATGTTTTATGGATGCTGTCTCCTGAAGCATCCCTTTTAAAGAACTGTTCATTCAATCTCCAGTCCTTGTGGGGAATTATAATTCTATTTTTGCGAACACTGGAAAAAAAAATTCAGATCCTACCTAACAGAATCCTCTAATGTTTACAAATGTTTTCAAAGCATTAACATCCTCCATGGCTCATTATTTAACACTGTAGATGTACTTGTGCTAATGTTTCCATCTAGGTGGCACAGTTCAAGATTTCATCCTGTTTGAATGCAGCTGGTGTACTTAAAAATGCTGCCTAACTTTTGCACATAATTAAATTCAGTATGTGGAGTCTATGCCACATTACAAAAGCAAACAGGATGTTTACAAGGGCACTGCAGCATAAACATATGTTTTTAATTCTCTAGAAATGAATTATTGTAATATTCAAAAGCAAAGCCTGTGTCATGCCATCAGTTCTTGAGCAAAACTCCCATTGAGAATTGGGATTAAAAATTGATAGTATTACATGGTCCCCTACAAGTTACTTGTTAATATACTAAGTTTAGAAAGCCTCTGCAAGTATGTATAATTATTAGAAATGGGGTGAAAAAACTCTTAGCTTGAACCACAAAAGCTGGGAAAAAGCACGGAACAGACTGTGTTAAGTTATATTGGACTTACCAAAAATATGTAACTTTTGGAAAATTGGATACATATAGGGCCAGGTCATCAGCTGGTGTAAAGTCAATAGAGCAATGCTGATTTATCCCAGATGACGATCTGGCCCCACTGCTATGGAATTGTGAAACAACACAATGAAGCAACCTCATTGTCTGAGTTGTTCTATGCTGAGAGGTTTGTATTTTTTATTGTAGTCCAAGGTTTATCAAACTAAGAGGCAAACCTAGTCCACTGCCTTTTTAAATGTTGCCTGTATGGTGAAGGGAGCATGATCAGTTTGTTCAGTTGCCCATGGACTCCCCTCTTTTTCCCTCCCTCTTCTCTTCTCTCCCCCTTCGTGCCCCACCTCCTGGCATTTTCACTCCTGCTGACATTAACATTGGTCCACAAACACCTTCATGCTCTTTCCCATGCCATCCCTTATGCCTGGGAAAAGGTCTCAATTTTTATAAAGCCAACACATTATTTACCATCTAGTCCAGGGGTCGGCAACCTCTGGAACGCAGCTCTCCAGGGTAAGCACCAAGGCGGGCTGGGAGAGTTTGTTTACCTGCCACATCAGCAGGTTTGTCCAATCGCAGCTCCCACTGGCCACGGTTTGCCATCCCAGGCCAATGGGGGCGGCTGGAAGCCGCAGCCAGCACATCCCTTGCCCGCGCCGTTTCCTGCCACCCCCATTGGCCTGGGACGGCGAACCATGGCCAGTGGGAGCCACAATCATCCGAACCTGCCAACGCGGCAGGTAAACAAACTGGCCCGGCCCACCAGGGTGCTTATCCTAGCAAGCCACGGCCAGAGGTTGCCGACCCCTGAGCTAGTCCCGCCTCAAACCTTACCTCTGCCATCATGCATAGAGAAAATTATCACCTGATAACCCAGAGGTTGGCAACCTCTGGCACGCAGCTCGCCAGGGTAAGCACCCTGGCGGGCCGGGCCAGTTTGTTTACCTGCCGTATCGGCAGCTTCGGCCGACTGCGGCTCCCACTGGCTGCAGTTTGCCATTCTAGGCCAATGGGGGCTGTGGGAAGCGGTGCAGGGTGAGGGATGTACTGGCCGCGGCTTCCCGCCGCCCCCATTGGCCTGGGACGGCGAACCGCGGCCAGTGGGAGCCGGAATTGGCCAAACCTTCTGACGCAGCAGGTAAACAAACTAGCCTGGCTCGCCAGGGTGCTTACCCTGGTGAGCCACGTGCCAGAGCTTGCCAACCCCTGTGATAACAGCTAAGCTGGGGGCAAGTTGAAATTACTGCTTTTGGTTGGCTAACAGTATGCACACAACCAGGGCTCTCCTTAGGATTTACCGGGCCCTATGCAGTATTATTAAACTGGTGCTCCTGTGCCCGGCGGCAGCCTGGAATTGCAGCCCTGAGGGGTGGGAGGGATGAGGCAGCAAAAGATATTGAGCCACTGGGCCCACTTCATGGCAGTGGAGAGTCACAGTTTCCCGCAGAGGCCCCCGTACTCTCTCCCTCACGCAGAATGCGTGGCGCTGGCGCATTCAGCTCTGTGAATACGGACCCTGCCTAAGGAGACTGCAGCGCACACAGGGTGTGCAGAAACTGACCTGTTCTTACCTGCTGTCATGGGCGGTGGGTGAAGCTGCCGCTTGGGGAGGCTAGCTCCTCAGCCCATGTGTGGCCCCGCCCATACTCTACCCCTGCTCTGCCCCAGGCCCTGCCCCCACTCTACCTGGGCCCTGCCCTCTCCCCACTGTCTCCCTCTTCTCTTCCGTCCCTCTCCCTGATCACCCCCTTCCATCCAAATCCCTGAACCCAAATGAAGCAAATGGCATTTGAAAAAACCACACTTTTTTGCAATTTCTTTCTAAAGAAAATGGACCATGTTTTCCACTGCATGCCAGATGGTGAAGACTGGACATGCAGAAGGTACCTAATTAAAAGCACTAAATTTGGGAATAACAAATGTCAGTCATAGGGTTTTTTTAATATACTCTGAAGTTTGTCAGAGATTTATTTGCAAAAACTTTGTAGTAAGGGCAAGTCAGCTATCCTTCTGAATACAACATTACATATTATAGAACATGGGTTGGCAACCTCTGGCATGCGGCTCGTCAGGGTAAGCATCCTGGCGGGCTGGGCCAGTTTGTTTACCTGCCACATCGGCAGGTTCGGTGGACCATGGCTCCCACTGGCCGCAGTTCGCCGTCCCAGGCCAATGGGGGTGATGGGAAGCCATGGCCAGCACATCCGGCGCCGCCCGTTTACAGCCAGGGGGATGCACCCTAGATAATGGGGCACTGGGTCCGGGAGGGACACGGGGGCCAAGCGGCAGCAGGACACCAGCCCTCAGAGGGCGCTCTGGAGGCTTGACGATCTAATTCCCCAAGAAAACCAGCAGGAGGTGCTGCAGGGTTGAGTCCCGCTAGTTTACAGGGTGACAGAATTATGCAAAGCTATGGTTTAGTAGTGAGAGATGCACCATCAGAAAGTGTAGCCCACACAGCTGAATGATCCTGCAAAAAGCAGAACTCCTCCTCAGCTTCCAGTGACTGCAATGGGAATTAAGAGGGATCGGAACTTTGCAGGATTGGGCCCTGAAAAAGAGAAATAATAATCTAAATTTAGAACTGAAGATTTGCCACTCCTAACTCTGTTTCAGTCATGTAGAAGACAATAGAAGGAGGCAGGAATATCTAGGTTCAGTGCGCAAGGGATTTTTATAACATTTGCACTGCAAACATAAGATCAAGAAAAATGCATTTTCCAGTCAGTAGATCAAGAAAAACTCAGAATGGAGAAAAGTAATCATCCTAAATTTTGCTGCATCCTTTGATGTTTTTTCTCCTGTTGCTTTGCATCAAGGTAACTGAAAGTTCATATGAGAATACAAGTTGTTGTATCCAAACATGTACACTTCTCATTTTCTCAGTGTAATATCTTGTAATTTAATGTCAAGTCAGAAAATGTCAAGAGAGAACAAAAGAAGACAAATAAGTTGTGCTTTCTTTTCCTTAAGGAAGGAATATCAAAGAAGGGGTAAGAAACCCTACTATCCCTAAGGAAAGGCAAACAACACAAAATGGCAAAGCCGGTAGTTTTTGTCTTGTATGGCAAGAGCTCAAAAATCTGCTTTTGTATCAAAGTGTCTCAAGACAGCAGGCTTTAGTATTGTAACCCAGACTTTGGAAATGCCTTCAAGGGCTCTTTTCACAATAGTGTTATCAGTCTACATCTGAGAGTTCTTCCTATATTTGAACAGCATGGGTCACTTGGTGCATACGAAATTCAAACATGAATGTATTAGCACACTGCCCCATTATCACTTCTACTACAAATAATTATTTATTGAGTGCCAGTAGAGTGCTTGGCCCTAAACAAACCAAGAGGAAAACATGATCCATACTCTGAAGCATTTGCAGTGTAATGCAAACATAAACAATACAGTTTATTGTCATACATGCAATATGCATTCTCCAAAACTTATATTAGGCATGGCAGGAAACATAGATTCAAGTTCTGAGCAGGGGCGGCTCTAGGCATTTTGCCGCCCCAAGCAAGGCAGTCAGGCTGCCTTTGGCTGCTTGCCTGCGGAGGGTAGCCGCGGGGACCAGCAGACCCTCTGCAGGCATGCCGCCGAAGGCAGCCTGCCTGCCGCCCTCGTGGTGACCGGCAGAGCGCCCCCCGTGGCTTGCCGCCCAAGCACGCGCTTGGCGTGCTGGGGCCTGGAGCTGCCCCTGGTTCTGAGTCTGATCAAAGTGCAAAAGGAGAACCAGAAGCCTGTAATTTAGCACAGAGGTAACAGACAGACAAATAGGTGGGCCCAGCATTACACTGTGCTAGGTGCCTCCTGTGAGGTGGTAAGTATCATCAGCTCTCACTGACTTTTTATAGTATTTTTTTTTTTTTTACTTCTGAATCAGGGGGCTAGACTGAGACTTATCTTGAAGGCCATATGGAATGATGCATCATTGCACCATCCCAGAAGAAACTCCAGGAAGGTATTTTGACACAGAAATTGCTCTCTGCGGAATGATTCCCAGAGATACCGTTTTGTACAAGGGGAGAGAAAAGAGTGGATATGCTGCGCCAACCTATTACCTGACAACGTATACTCCCCGTGGCCTATGTACAAATCTGCTGGCAGTTGTGTTGGGAGTGGGGCAGAACTGTGGAAATACATATTCCTCACCCCACTCTTTCTATCCTCTCTTCTCTGCCCCCATACTCCAACCACTTCCCACTGATTTGCTCTCAGGGAGCTAGTGGACTCATGATCCAGTCGACTCCAAGTAGCCACATAGTGGGCTGCAGTGAAGGATCCCGTGCCCTGCACAGACTTACATTGCTCAGTCAAAACTGAGCCCTAGATTATATTTGAAGAAACCACATTTGTCATGATCTAAAATCCTTTTGTTTCCAATAGATGGAAAAGGTAACATGGCAATGTATGGATTGCATTTAAAAATAATAATATTCAAAAAGAAAAATTTAGAATAACATATTAAAACAAGTCAGTGACTGTGTGGCTGATGTGTAAATATCTTTAGTTTTTCTTGGATGGTAAAAACTAGTTTTGGTCTGTTCTCTTGTTCACCACATAAACTTCATTCGATTAGTTTTCATAACTGGAAAATCCCTTACAACTGGTGCTGCTATGCATGTGCTCGCTCTCATGCTGAAGTTATAAAATCACTATTGACATTTAAATATTTAACTTCAAATATTCAGGAAGCTTTCAAGCTTAATCTAAGCTAACAAGTAAATTGTGTTACTGTGATTCTGTCTGCTATGGATTTGTGTGTGAATGCGGCACTTAATCTCACAAAGTTTGCATTTTTGCCCTACACACTGGTCCCATTAGCCAAGCTGAGACTGAATCTTCAATCTCCTCCATAACAATTGGCCTTGTTACTTTTACAAATTACAAGCAACAATAATATTCAATGAACTTTTGATGTTGTTATTATTTATTTTATGGGCTAGATTGTGACCAGTGCTTATGCAAATGAAGCATGGCCATGGCTCACTTGCACAGCTCTGAAAGGATATCCAAAACTGTAGATCTTGTGCTTGAGAGTGTGCTGGAGCTACTACCGAGATGTTCCCTGTCACAGTGTGGCTGGCCATTCTAAATGGAGACAGGTCTCAGCCCACCTGTGATGCAACTGATTTACCTCCCCAGGTGAAGAGAATGAATTACATCATGTGACCGATGGTCATGCAACTATACCAGGCCCCTGTGGGGAGTAGAAAAGCAGATGTTTGTGGACAGCCAAAGCGGGGATAGTGGGGTGAATCTGCAGGAAGATGGTGTCTCATAGTTCATGAGAAGATGGGAGTTGCCTTACCAAGTAGGGGTCCGTCTAACGAGACAATTAAATTAATAGTAGAATACCAAGGGAAGAAAAATCACCTTTGTAGTAGTAATGAGGGTGGCCCATTTCAAACAGTTGACAAAGGTGTGAGTAACATTAGGGGAAATTAGTATGGTAAAATTAGTTTTTGTAATGACCCATCCTCTCCCAGGCTTTATTCAGGCCTAATTTGATGTTGTCCAGTTTGCAAATTAATTCCAGTTCTGCAGTTTCACGCTGGAGTCTGTTTCTGACGTTTTTTTGTTAAAGAATTGCCACCTTTATGTCTGTTATTGAGTGATCAGAGAGGTTGAAGTGTTCTCCTTCTGGTTTTTGAATGTTATAATTCCTGATGTCAGATTTGTGTTCATTTATTCTTTTCCTTGGGAGACAGGCCAGTCCTCACTTACAGACAGCCCCCCAACCTGAAGCAAATACTCACCAGCAACTACACACCACACAACAAAAACATTAATCCAGGAACCAAACCCTGCAACAAACCCCGATGCCAACTCTGTCTACATATCTATTCAAGAGTCACCATCATAGGACCTAACCACTTCAGCCACACCATCAGGGGCTCGTTCACATGCACATCTACCAATGTGATATATGCCATCATGTGCCAACAATGCCTGTCTACCATGTACATTGGCCAAACTGGACAGTCTCTTTACTCCTTAAAGAAATGTTATCTATCACTCTCACACAGCACAACCAGAATTCTGCAGGAGACAATCTGCCTTTATGAGACAGAATACTTCTCTATGCTTCCCTTGGAGCCATGTGGCTTCATACCATACATTACTAAAAGCTTTGGCTACCTATCACAGTCTATTCTGGACAGGGGCAACCCATCTATATAGGTGAACTAGGTGGTCACCTAGGCTGCCAAGTTAAATGGGGTGCCAAATTAGAGGGAAAAAATCCAATAAAAAAAATAAAATGAAAAAAAATGAAAAAGATGGAAAAAATACAAATAAAATAATGAAGATATCATTATTTCAATTCCTGCATGCTTATGGAGGGAATATGAATTATAATTCATTTCTCTACATTTCTGAGAATTTATTAATATGTCAAATCTTTTATTTCCTGCAGAAATAAATAATATTTTAGTGATTTTTTTTCCAATTTGCAACATAGGGTCAAGATGACCCACTCTGCAATTTTAACAAGCAATAACTCAGCCACAGTGAAACACCTCTACCAACAGCAAGAGTGATGCTAGTGACACCTAACTGGAATATACATCAAAGTCGCATAGCCGGAAATTCATGTAGATCGGAAATATCACGAGTTGATAGATGTCAAACAGTCATTTTAACATACGTCGGAGGTAGATGGTTAAAATAATAAATAATAAATAATTATTAATAATAAAGGAATTTGGGGGTGAGGACACCAATTGCATGGTTTGCCTAGGGCACCAGTTGCTGGCAGCTAGTCTAGGGCCGCCCACGATTCCGGAAAAGCCTTAAAGCAACATTCCATTATGTTATATGCTCTATATCAGGGATTATCAAACAGCGGTCACCGGCCGCTTCTGTAGGGAAAGCCCCTGGCAGGCCGGGCCAGTGTGTTTACGTGCCCCGTCCGCAGGTCCAGCTGATCGCGGCTCCCACTGGCTGCAAATCACTGCTCTGGGCCAATGGGAGCTGCTGGAAGTGGCGGCCAGTAAGTCCCTCGGCCCGTGCTGCTTCCAGCAGCTCTCATTGGCCCGGAGCAGCGATCTGCAGCCAGTGGGAGCCACGATCGGGCGGACCTGCAGACAGGGCAGGTAAATACACCGGCCCAGCCCGCCAGGAGCTTTCCCTACAGAAGCGGCAACCCCTGTTTGAGAAACCCTGCTATATATACATTTAGGGGGACACAGTCCCTGCCCTGAAGATCTTACACTCTTATATAATCCTTGGATAAATGAGATAAAACTACTAGAGTTTGACCCTGAAACTACTATCTGGAAACCAAACTGTTCCAATTTTTGACAAAAATCTTACTTCAAGCCCATCATCTTCTGGAATCTTAATTAAGTCTATGGAGAAATTGCCAGAAATGAAAAGCACTTAAATGTGCTACTTTTGCTCCAGGCTGACAACGTTATTATTTTGCCCTTATTTGAGTAATTCTCAGATGAAGCATGTGAATCAAATATATAAATATTGCTGTGTTCAGGCTTGACTTTCATCAGCATGAGGTGAGTGGCAGGAAGTTTGCAAGTTTTTTAAGCATAATTACAATGACTTGTTCATCACAGCTGAGATCTCTGGAAAACCACCGTACTGTCATTCTAGATAGCACCAAATTTTATAGCAGAAACAAAGACAATTTTAACACACATACACACACACACCCCCAACACACACATGCCATTGATACACCTGTGGGGTGACTATTTCAGAGTAGTTATTCCCAAACACTTAAAACAATATGGTTTTCACTAAAATGATTCCAGACACAAAAATCAGAAACAGAATTTCTGTACTGACCTCTATTTTTTATTTGCTTGCAAAACCAGAATCTCACAATTCTCCCAACATGCCATGTGAGACAAGGACCTCTGATTAGGAATCATCTACCCATTTTCTTAAATCACCACTTCTCACAGATTTCAAATGAAGTGAATCTCCATATTGTTTTCTCAGAGTTAAAAGATTCTTGGAAGTAATCTACTGGCTCAAAATAGCTGGTGAGATCATAAACGTGTTTGTAACCACATTTCTAATAAGTGAAATTTAGGACTCAAACCTTAGGATGTGGTGAGTTCCTAAGATAGGATCACAACCTATGACAAGCTAGGGATGTGATTACCAGCTTGCATATACATATTCACACTAACTAAATAAGAGCTAAAATGAGTATGTGTACATGAGCTGGGAATCACACTTCTTATTCACAATGTAGATGTAGCCGTAGTTGTTGCTACCATCTTAACTTAGCAGTGTCCCAAAAGAAATAAGGAACACATACTAGAAGGGTCCTTTTCATTTTCTGTAAAGAAAGCATGACAGAATGTAGATCAGTGCATTAGTTATGATAATATTTTGAGATGCTTATTACAGAGAAATTTTAATAACATCAGAAAGAGATGGAGTGTCTTAAGTCTAACTCCCAACTATTTTTAAGAACATTTAAAGCAACATAGGACTTTTTTCATTTGTTTAACTCTGAATATATCTAGATAAATATGATTTCAAATATGTTTATTAAGAACAAAGAAAGCCAAAGCAAATGAAATAGTGGCAGCAAAGTCAACTTAATTAGTGCATATATATTAATTCCAATACCAAAAGTAGTTAATTTACAGTAATGGTTGCTCAAATACACTTCTTTATCGAGAAAATCATTGAAAATTCAGGGAATCGGTAACTGAACCAAGATTCGCCTCTACAGAAACCTCAACTCATATGCCTTCTCCTCAAACTCTGCTGCTCCTGTAAACTCAGTTGTAGTTATCTACTCCTCCACATAATACACATATCAAATATCCATAAACATACTCAGATGAATTCTGATCTAACTAAGTTAAAACAAATTATCTATATACATGCATGTAACGGTGAAGTCTGTAATATATTATTTTTTAAAGGAGAAAACATGAAATTGGAGTGAAGGTTCAGTGAGTGTGAGGAATTGTATGTGCATATTTTAGAACTGAAAAGGATTTTCTTATACTCATGGGAATGTAGGGCTGGAAGAGACCTTGAGAGTTCATCTTGTCTATCCACCTGTGCTCAGGTAGTACACAATGAATTGTTTAAGGATAGAAGTAAGATCTCATTGAAAGTTTTTGATTGAAAAGTTATGGAGGTGGTTTTTTTTGTTTGTATGTGTTCTTTATTTGTCAAAAATGAAAAAAAACTTTTAAACACAAAATTGTCAATGACAAATTGTTAATATTTGGAAAATGTTTATAGTTCTAGAAAAAAATCTGTTTTCTTTTTGGTATTATCACTAGCAATATCAAAAAGGATATTGAAATTTTTCATTTACTAAAACTGGGTCTCACATTAAACAAAAATATTTCATAACAATTTTGATAATATATTCCAGTAGTTTCAATATTTTTAATTGCAAAAAATTTGAAAAAGTGACTTTGACATGAAATCAACTTCAACATTTTGTAATTATTTCACAAAAATAGGTTTTTATCTTTCAACCAACTTTAATAGGAGTCCAAAAATATGAGTCTTTCATAAAATGTCAGAAATAAGTGACCCTGAAATGCCTATAATTTTAACAATAAGTAACTTCTGAGTTTAACAATTCTTTAGAAAGTTGAAGGAAGTGTTCCTTTTAGAAATGTTATAAATTTGGAAAAATCCATGTTAGATTTAATGTTAATGTATAGAATTTAATCACTTTTTAAAGTGGAAAATGCAATGCACTATGAAGCTGTATAATAATGAAACAATAATAACAATTAGGTCTTATTTTCCTTTGCGGGTCTCAAAGTGGTTTACAACAGAAGGCAAGTATCATATCAGCAAATTAATTGTCCAAACACTCTAAATCCAATCTATGGGTTCAAGTAGCATCTCCAAATGGTGATGAGCATAACAACTGAGATTGTCAGAAAACAAATTATAATTATTTAGCATATTTGCTATATCACCAAGTATTCATGACATTGATTTAAGATACAAAGCACTCAACCCACTAGATGCTATCATCTAAGAATAAGCTAATATATTAAATCAAACAAAACAAAAGGAAGATAATAGAGTACACTTATCAGTCTTGCCCACAGGTAACACTCAGCCTCAGAGATTTACAAGTCTCTAATAAGCAATGAAACCCAAATATTAGGCTTAAAATATTATGAGAGAAGGTTACTGGAGTAAACATCAATTAGATAGACTGGGATAATATATTTATAAAATTCAGGGATGTTTCGTGGAGCAGCAGATAACTATCAAGTATAATTTAGTGCACAGAGTGTAATAGACATCTCAGTAGTCCCAAATTGGGTACTACATAGATTATAATCTCTTTGGGGCAGTGACTATCTCTTATTCTCTGTTTGTACAGTGGCTAGCAAAAAGGGGCCCCATTCTCAGATGACTCCTAGGTGCTGCCACAATAAACAGTATTAATAATAAAGAATTAACACAAGTAGCTGAAGATGTGTGACATTCAAGACCACTATTACACACATGGTTTGTGATAGTCCCCAAATGACTCCTTTTTACAAAGTCATTAGAAGATAAGCCTTGATTCTTGATTTTTTTAAATATCTGTTTTTACATGGAAAAATGGTTTTAGAGAGTCGTAGTGATGGTTAAATGAATTTGTATGTATGATTTGGGAATCCAAATCTATTCCACACATGAAAGCTTGGATCAATGTTGCATGCATGGTGCAAAATGACAAAAAAACAAGTCCTTCTCTTTCCCAGGAAACAACTGGAAGATTTTGTTCTCATATGGGACTGGATTGTGCCTAGCTCTTCCCTCAGAATGCAATATGAGGAACCTATCCCCACTCCAGTTCAAAGTCTGCATTATTGTCAAACAGAATTTCAACCCTCACACTTAGGAGTGGGGAGGGTTGCTTCAATTCTTTCACCCCCTGCACCAGCCCAGGACTGACTTGCTGGGCAGAACTACCTGTGCCCCATAAAAGGGAAGAATAGTAGACACCATTTCCCTTCCTGCCAGGCCTTTCTGGGAGGCACTATGCCTCAGGGAGTCCAGAATCCTGGTGCTCACCCTCTGTGATACTGAGACACCATGTCATTTAGCAACATCTGTGCCCTGGAGATCATCCTGTGATCTCTGCTGTGAGTAGCTAACTAGTTATGAGTGCTCTATACATGCAAAATATTATTGCGATAACGTTTTATATTTGGTGTGAAAATGCAGATATAATTGAATGTTATTTTTTATTAAGGCTATAATATAGTATCTGACATAGACATGTATCTATTCATCATTCAATTAAATTTCTAGTAAATTAGACCAGTCAGACCACTGTTTGCCATAGATTTAACAATTTTCTCATCATTACCTAAAACTGGTGTTGCAACTCATCTAAAGAACTGTGGTCCTCATTATTATATTCAGCTGGTAATGTAGTAACTTTTCATGTCGTATTAACTGCATGTGTACTAATGACAGCTTTGCACAGGTAATTTCAGAGGCCAAAGTTGTTTTACACTCTTTTTACTTTCATTTGTTTTTCTTGCATTTTAACATCTAGAAGAACAATATTTCCCACCTTGAGAGCACCTGCATACTTCAGGGGATGGTGTCAGACAAAGGAGAAGATTACTGTGGGTGGGCAAAGCTGCAAGACCATACACAGCCACAGACACACTGCAAATTGGCTGCTACATCTGCAGGTGGCTGCTTGTAATTCATTTACTTTCCTTTCAACCCCCCATTTGTCTCTCATAAGGAAATTAGGTATGGGAACAGCTCACATGTACAGGGCTGCAAGCTCAGTCAGCAGACCATCCGCCCAAGATTCAGTTCTCAGTTATCCACTAAAGCGTATGTGGAACCAAAGGAGTCCCCTCATCTCAGTAGCAGCTAATCTTCCTGGGAATTGTGGTTGGGCCGCAGGAGAGGAGGAGTGAAACCTAACAGATGGAGGTAGGAGGGGAAGGTTCAGCATACACACACAGAGAGAAAATCCATCAAGAAAGTTAAAAGGAGGGAAGAGAAAATAAGCATGAAAAGAGATAACAAGAAAAGATAGAAATGGAGATGAGAGCAGCATTGATTCAGTAGCTCTAATCTGGTGGTCTGTGGATCAGCACCTCTAGTCTGCTGGTCAGGAATCAAGGGGCAAACATTTGCAATATCAGTGGTTCAGCATTTTCACCTTACTGGGCTGATGTCAAGACCTTTGTGAGATTGACATCTCAGTTCCTTTAGCTCTCTGGATTGATTACAAAGCAGGGGACTTTCTGAAGTTACTGATTCAATATTTCTAGTATTTTGGTCTGTTGTCAGGACTCAGGATTCTGTGAAGTCACTAGCTCAGCAACTTTCACATGCTTAGATGATGTCAAGGCACAAGCCTCTGTAAGATTACAGGCTCAGATCCTCTCCAATGTTGGAATGATGCCTAGGCTCAAACTTCTGAATGGTTTCTTGGTAAGACCTCCAATTTGCTGAGCAGAAGTCAAAGGAGAGGACTCTCTGGCTCAGCCTTTCTAGTTTTCTGGGTTGCTATCAAAAAATAAATAGAGCTGGGCATGAAATGGTTTTCTCATCACATTAATATTCTTGGGATTCCAGAAGTGTTTCCTGGTCTATACTGAGATGAAACTGAGACATTTTAAGGTATTCTAAAGAGAGAGACAGACAGAGATGGCCCCAACCAGAAATACTAGGATAGTCACCTGGGATGTGGGACACCTAGGGTCAAGTACCTGTTCTAAATTGGGCAGAGCAGGAACTTGAACCCAGGTCTCCCTCACCCCAGGTGACTGCCCTATTCACCAGGTTATGGGCTAAGTGGGTCTCATGTTTTGATCAGAAATTCCAACCTGAGAAAATTTTCCCACCAAAACTTCATTTGAACCCATTATGGTCATATAAAAAGTTTCACAAACTGGCATTTCCCAATTAAAAACAAAAGCAATAAAACATTTAATCAACAATTCCAGGTGAGCTACTCTAGTAACAAGTGTTTTAGAGGTTGCTGGCTAAGCATCTATATGTTTCTGGGCTCTTTGACTTTAGGTTGCCAGCTGATGTTTCAAGAAGTAAGCCTCTTGAGAATACTGTCTCATCGGCAAACAGGATAGAAATGTCGAGAAAGCACAGACACTGGTGCTTACTGCTTCAGTACCTCTAGTTTTCTTACACAATGTCAAGATACAGGAGTCCATGAGCTCATTGGTACTACAGTTCTAATTTGTTGGTTTCTGTGAGTTCTCCGGTTCAGCATCTGTAGCTTCCATGCCTTATGTCAAGTCACAGGCTTCTGATACTGGCTAAGCACCTCTAGTTTGTAGGACTGATGTCAACACACAATTTTCTGCAAGGCTACTGGCTCAGGCTCAGCGTCTCTACTTTTCTGTGTTTTTGTAAAATTGCAATCCTCTATGAAGCTGTTGGATCAATACTTTTAACTTGCTGGGCTAATGTGAAGCTTCTGTCATGTTTTTGGCTCAGTACTACTAGCAGGCTGGTATGCTGCCAAGGCAAAGTAACTTGTGAGGTTGCTGGTGCAGAACACCTAGCTTGCTGATACAAAGTTTAGGATCTCACCTTTGTAAATCACTGATTCAGCATCTCTAGCTGGCTAGCTGATGATCAACAAAGGACTCCGATGCTACTCTTGTAGTGTGACTTGGGAAGGTGCTTACTCCAGTACAAAAACAGTTTGGAATCACTACACTGCCCCTGCTAATTTGCATTAATGACTGGGAAACTTGTTACAAATTCTTCACGGACACATTTGCCAGACCTTTAAACAGGTATGCATGGCCACCTAAGGGTCAGTCAGAATTGCAGAACTTGTAGTCAGGGAGGCACACGTTTGGGCCATCCCTGCTCCCCAGGGAGGTGTAGAAAGGAGACCCAGCCATGGATCCACTGATCCCTGTTCATTCTATGCAGCTGGCAGACAACTGGTATGCTGTACCCCATGAAGGTTGTAACAGTAGGAGAGAAACCACTGCATAACTCCCCGTACTCTGTTTGATCATTGTGGAGACATATTGCCTCCAATGTCTAAAGGCACAATCGTGGTCTGAATTTAATCAGTTAGGAAATACATTTTATTTGTTTACTTTGACAGTTATACTGGAGTGGTAATTATTTGTAGGCTCATAAGAATTGCCATACTGGTTCAGACCTGAGGTACATGGAGTCCAGTAATGTTTTTTCTGACAATGGACAGGTCCACATACTACAGAGAAAGGTGTAAGAATGCCACAGTAGGCTTATGTGAGATAATCTGCCTCCTTATAAATTCTCTTCCTGATCTCTAATAGTTAGAGGTTGACTTAAATAAAGGCCTCATAATATTTTTGGTATTATCCACAATCCCATTCTTCATAGGTTCAAATATCTTGTTAGTTTTTTTCTGACTGCAGCTGCACACTGAGCACAGGTTTTCCTTTAGCTGTCTACGGAGATGCCCAGGACCCTTTCTTGGGTCAATACTGTTAACTTAGAACCTTGTAAGGTAACTGAATAGTTTAAATTTGTCCATCCCCTTCCACCCCCCAGTGTGCATCAAATTGCATTTACTAGCACTGAATTCCTTTACCATTTTATTCAACTTGCTTGTTGAGGTCTCACTGAAGTTCATCACAGTTCTCTCTTGTCCCGATTAACCTAAAACCAATTTTGTCATCTGCAAATTTTGCACCTACCTGTTCATTCCCACCACTTTTGAGATTGTTAATAAATATATTAAACCACATGGAACCTAGTTCAAAACCTTAAGGCCCCCACTGCTAACTTTTTGCCAAGATGAGAATTGATAATTTAATCCTACTCTCTGCTTTCTGTCTCCTAGCCAATATTTGATCCAAGACAATACTTAGCCTCTTCTCCCACGTCTGCTTAGCTTCTTTACTGTGGGATCTTATTAAAGGTCTTTTGAAAATCTAAATAAATTACGTCAACCTTTTCACAATTATCCACTACATAACTGACATGTTCAAAAAATGTACAAGCTTAGTAAAATAAGATTTTTCTTTTTAGAAATTCAACTAGGCAGGCCCAAATAGATCATGATATTCCAAGTGTTTTGTTATTCTGCTTTTAATTATCATTTCAACCAATTTACCATATTGAGCTTTAAGACTTACAAGCCTATAATTATCTGGATTACACCAGAGACATTTTAAAAATACACACACAAAATTTCCTACCCTCCAGTCTTCTGGAATTGTGGCTGTTTTTAATGAGAGACTGCAAATTTTGATTAAAAGCTCAGCCACTTTGTACTTAAGGCTTTTCCATACTATTGGATTTATGACATATGGGTCAGAAGATTTATTGCTTTTAATTATCAGTTTGCTCTTGCTCTTCCTCTGACAGCTCAGTCTTAGATAGTACCTCATCTGTGTTACCAAGAAAGATTACAACCAGAGCAGGTATCTCCCAAACATCTTGAGCGGTGAAGACGGACACATAGAAATCATTTAGCTTTGCAGCAATATCATTATCATCTTTAATTGGTCTCTTTATTCCTGGTGATCCAGCAGTATCATCAATTGTTTTTCAGACTTCCTACTTCTGATATACTTTACAAGAATCTCTTGTTTGTTTTAAACAATTAGCTATTTGTTCTTCTAAATCTGTTTTAGCCCTTCTAGATCTAATTTCCTTCTTATGAATTGTCTCATGTAATATTGATATCACTAGGATCAGATTTCCAAATGTTGAAGGATTTCTCAAACCTAGCCATATTAGTTTACCCCTTACCTTCCTGGTTCCCTTATTTTGGCTTGTCTTCCTGGGTTCCTTTACATTATTCCATGATATACCATGCAGTACTAGAAAAAGTACTGTCTTCTGCTGAGTAAAATTAATAAAGTCTTACTAATATGTGTCCATAGTACAACATTGTACTGTTAAATCTGCAAGGGAAAAAGAGAGAAGACTCATGAACACTCTACTGCATTATGTGGCGTTAGGAAATTCTAATTCTACTTTGGCTTGTCTTCCTGGGTTCCTTTACATTATTCCATGATATACCATGCAGTACTAGAAAAAGTACTGTCTTCTGCTGAGTAAAATTAATAAAGTCTTACTAATATGTGTCCATAGTACAACATTGTACTGTTAAATCTGCAAGGGAAAAAGAGAGAAGACTCATGAACACTCTACTGCATTATGTGGCGTTAGGAAATTCTACTTCTCCATGAAGTCCATACTTTTCTAAAAGTCCATTAGGAACTTCAGCGTGGTCAATCTGTTTTACATAGAAGGTACTGAGATAATATGATAATGAGTAGTATTATAAGATCATCAAAATTAACAAGTCTGGAGTGAATTGAGGTTCTCCTATGTTATCAAGGTTATTAGAGTTATAGTCTTTAAAACAGACTTACAATATTAAAACAAACAAAAAAAAACACATTCCAAGAAATGGTAGATAGCTGTATAATTTTTCTTCATCTACAATTTTTAAATACCCACCACCATAGAAAAGCAAATTATTTTAATGCCTATACTTTTAAATTATAAGACTATGGGAGTTTGATTGGTTTCAATTCTTGATTAACTAAGCAGCAGGGAGTTAACAGCTGTAACTCTGAAAAGTATGAGTAGTCCTATTATAAAATTAACATTTGCTGACTCTGATAATGTAGTGTACTGTAGGTCAATTGCATCATCTGTCTTTAGCTGTGTGTAATAATTGCTAACTCTGTTCAAAATCATATTCTAAACAATCTACTCTTAGGACCTTCATTAGGTGATGCACAGAAAAATAGCTGTGTCTTTAGAAAAGTATGGACAAAACAATAATCAGTTTGATTTCAAACAAAAAATGCAAAACATAAGTATAATAATGATTTGTACTTATACAGCATTGTATGTCTGAGGATCTCAAAGCATGTTAAAAGCATTGATTAATTAAGCTCCTTTACACTCCCATCAGGTAGATGGAGTAAATGCCTTTTAAAAATCAATATACTATAATTTAATATTAAATTAAAGCATTTCACAGTTCCCACATTCTTATTCTAAGAAAGGAAAAAACAAATCTCTTGTATCTCAGATCACTTTTCATTATTTTCCACAGTGCATTCAAAAGTTATTTAATCTCCAAAATAAGGGAAAAATGGAAGGCACCATACATGAGGCTATGTAATATTAGTCTAAATTTAGGAGCTATTTTAAATAGGGAACAGGCTTGTTAGACCATTGTCTGCAAACTAAAATACTTCCTTTAACGCCATCCTAAAAAAAACCCCATACACTGCTACGGAGGGAAAATTGAAAATAAAACTCCAGCAGCATGTGGTTAGTTAATGGAGATCCCATATAACTGCTTGGGGGAGGGATAGCTCAGTGGTTTGAGCATTGGCCTGCTTAAACCCAAAGTTGTGAGTTCAATCCTTGAGGGGGCCACTTAGGGATATGGGGCAAAAATTGGTTCTGCTAGTGAAGGCAGGGGGCTGGATTCAATGACCTTTCAAGGTCCCTTCCAGCTCTAGGAGATTGGTATATCTCCAATTATTACCTTGAGTAGGCTAAAATAACATGCATATAACAATAGTACTTTTTTATATTTACACAGATTGACAATAGAAGGTAGGCTATAAATCATAGGAATATCATTAAATCGTTATTGCTTATTAAATATTTACATAGAGTTCAAGGCAAAAAGCAACAGAAAAGGTTTCGTTGCTTATGGGCATTTAGGCACTGAAATATAAATTCTATGTGTTTAGCAGTATTTTTCAAAGCAGTTCCAGGCTGTTGGTTTCTTGTATGTTTTGGCAGTGCATTCTTCCAGACAGAGCACTTCATTTCTGTATTTCACTTTGAAAGCCTTGGCATGCAGCTGACCCTTTGGTAGTTCTATCACTCTGCTGGCTCTAAGCCGCCTGATAAGCAGCAAAAGGGACTGAAGATTTGATTGCATGACAAAAGACTATATAATATGAATGCTGTCAAGCAGCAGAAGATGGAGGCAATAAAAAAAGACTGAGATTAAAAGCTTTGCCACATATTTCTGGCCCCTTGGGAAAAGAAATGCTAACAGGACATAAACCAAGTATATAATCTAGGGCAAGATATACAGACTCCCTGAAAAGATTATCTTGACAAGTTGCTCATCAGCATCATTTTGAGATGAGAACCTAGAGAATCTATGAGTCATTGAATCTAAGCTTTCTCCAATTTAAATCTACTGGTCTATAGAAGATGATCAACATCAATATACAAGTCCTGTCATACTTTGCCTTTTTAAAATTGGTATAAAATCCTGTTAGTAGAGAAACTACTCATGTTCTGAAAAATGTGGCAGTAATGTCACTTTTATAGGTGCAGCAGTATGGAATTTTCATTTGTAAAATTAAGTAACGTTTCAAAAAATCTAACAAAGAACAATTTGGTTACAAATCAAATTAACAAAGGAAACTTTCTCATATCATTTTGTTATTTGTATTGGAAAACGATGTGAGATGAAAACAAGACGTTGCAATGTAACATTATTAATTTCAATATTATATAAGAGCCTATATGAGAGCTCATTTGCGGGATGTAATGGACTTGTCAAAGAAAGACTTGAGTACCTCTAAGTTTGGAGATGTAAGAATTTTTTCCCCCTACAAAAAAGGAAGTTATCTTAAAATAGCTGATTGTCCGGTAATGTTGGAAGGAGGGCAGAAGACACTGGATGTGGTTTAATTAGGCAGCAACTTTATTCCTAAATGTCTGGGAATACCCAAAATATAAAATTGTACAGTGCAGGTAACTCCATAATAATTTACATATGCCTGGGAAACTGCTGGTAGCCAGAGGTGAAAGTAAGCGGGTACGGGCCAGTACGGAGGACTGGTAAGAAAAGGTGCAGTAGCTACCAGCAAGAAAATGGAGCATTCTCTCCCTCTCTGACTCTGACTCCTGGCTCCAGCAAAATTGAAGGTCTGGGAGCCCCGCTCCAGGAATGTTTGGGGCGAGGTCTCCCCCCTGACCCCACCTGCTGCCCCCCCCGCGCCTCCCCTGAGTGTGCCCCGGCCCCCCTTTGCTGCCCCCATGCACCTCCCTGGGTCCCGGAGTAGAGCGTTTGTCTCTCCCCGTCCCCTGCAGCTCCATGCTGCCTGCCTGCATTAACTGCCGCCACAGGGTCCTAATGCCCCCCCTCCACTACTGCCAGGGCAGGCTGCCCTTCCCTCTCGGACCCTTTCATTTTCCAGTGGGACCCTCCATCAGTACAGCCACCCCCTGCCCTCAGTCACTGCTCTTGCCCCACGCTGGGAAAGGGGCTGCCCCAGTGAGGGGCAGCAGCAGGGAGGAGGTGCACATGTGATGGCAGTGCCCCCCACCCCCCAGCATGGCACCCACCACAGGGGAGGCGAGGGGGATTCCTGGACCTGAGAGGGGCCCTAGGAGCATGTGCAGTGACGGGAGGGTGAGTGTGCTGCCGGAGTGGGGATAAGGGGGTCCCTACCCCAGAGCTCGCTGCTGCCAGCAGGGAAAGGGCTGGGGGGAGTCCTCCTCTCTGGCTCCAGTCCCAGGGCAGCCTGCCTGCATCCCAAACTCATCCCCAGCCCTGCCCCACCCCAGAGCCCACACCCCTAGTCACAGGCCTCATCCCCCTGCACCCTAACCCTCTGCCTCAGCCCTGAGTCACCTCCCACACACCAAACCCCTCGTCCCCAGCCACATCCCAAATCTACTCCCAGCCTCACCCCACAGCCCTCACTCCTGCACCCCCTCCCTCCACACCCCCTCTTATCCCCAAACTCCCTCCCAGAACCTGCACCCCTCCTGCACCCCAGTCCCCTGCCCCAGCCCAGGGCCTGCACCCCAGATCTCCTCCCCCACCCAAACTCCCTCCCAGAGTCTTGGGCAGGTGAGAGGTGGAGTTTGGGACGGCAGAGTTTGGGCAGGGGTAGGTTCTGGGCACCACCAAAATTTCTACAAACCTGCCACCTCTGCCGGCAAGAGCTGGTGTGCCATACTGGGGTGGACTGGCTTCCTGAGGCAGCAATTTAAAGGGCTGGAGCCCAGGGCCCTTTAAATTGCTGCCAGAGCCCCGCTGCCAGAGCCATGAGGTAGCGGCTGCGGGGCTCGGGTGGCGATTTAAAGGGCCCAGGGCTCCTGCCACCGCTACCGCCCCGGGCCCTTTAAATAGCCCCCGGAGCCTGCCGGAGCCCTAAGGTAGTGGTGGCAGGGCTCTGGTGGCTATTGAAAGGGTTTGCAGCTCCCGCTGCCTCTACCACCCCAGGCCCCTTAAATAGCCACCAGAGCCCTGCCGCCGCTACCCCAGGGCTCCAGCAGCAGGGCTCCGGAGACAATTTAAAGGGCCCTGGAGGGTAGTGGCAGCAGGAACCCTGGGCCCTGCTGCTGGAGCTCTGGGGCTCTGTCAGCAATTTAAAGGGCCTCATTTAAATTGCCTCCGAACCCCAGGACTCCCAGCCACCTCTGCAGCTGCGAGCTCAGGGGGTGATTTAAAGGGCTTGGGGTTCCCAGCTGCTGCTACCACAGCCCTAGCCCCGGGCCTGATTTAAAGGGCCTGGGGATTTAAAGGCTCCGCCTCTTCCGGCGGAGGCCACGCCCCTCCTTCGGATTCCAGAGTACCAGCAAGTCCTTTAAGTTACTTTCACCCCTGCTGGTAGCCCTCCCCCTTACCTATCCTGGTCCCAGAAAACCCACCGTTGGGACCTTGTTCCCACCCTTGAATGAGAGTAAAGGGAGAGGCTATGAAGGAGGGGTGGGGTTTGACTCCCTGCTGTACCACTCATAGGAGCCAAAAACCCTTTCTATTTTATCTGATCACTGTATCCATTCCCTACGGAGTACATGGACTGGGCATCAGCCACAAGTAGCCACCAGCAATTAGCTTGGCTGCCTCCCATGTCTATACCTAGCCAGGTTCCCTGACATCTCCTGATACCTTCTTTAATACTGGCCAGAACATATCAATTCCCAAGTTGGTTCCCTGTATAGTATGTCTGGATGAGAAATTAGCAAACCTGGTCTAGAGAAAAAGATTTGGGCATAAAAAGTCCCCTCTCCTCAGTCACCTGGAGGTAAATGGGTCAGCAACCCTGCACTGACCTAGTATGAATCTCCCTCCATGTAGCAGGTAACTTTCTGGCTCTCTAGTCAACCTTAAAGGAACAGGGCACCTTCTCCGACAAGCCTGAGAAAGTTCCCTACGCTTAATGTGCAGTGAGGTCATTGTGCTACTTTATATCATACAGTGGAAGCAAAACATTGTTAATAAGGTAAATGAATCAATAATAATTATTATGAAAATCTACTTTGTTTTCCTCTTACAATATTGATTTAATTTTACTTTAATTCACTGTAACTTTAAAAACAAATAATAAAACTATTCAGAGCGAGGATACAAAAAATAAACTGCCAAAACTCATTCAGCAGCTAAAATTGTATAGAAAAAAAATACAAATATCATTGTTATGTATTCTGTATGCAAGTTGCATGTGTACAATATATGTGCCTCACAATAGTTTTATGAGGAGTCTGATATTATAAATATTATAAAGAGGAGCTAATCAATTGTATTCATTATGACTGATTTAAACCTTGACATGTGTAGGATATTGGGTAAATTTCGAATAATTCCATTCACAGCCAAAAAAACCTGAATACTATCAAGTCACAAATAAGATAGTATAAATGCCCCATTCATCCTTCTCTTACAAATGTTTCAAAATGGTGAAATTCAATTAATTATCAGCAAAAAACAAAAACACAACAGCCCTGGTGAAATGAAATGCAGTGCCAGCCACATAACACTTTAACAGTCACTTTAATAAATAGTATCAGAGGGGTAGCCGTGTTAGTCTGGATCTGTAAAAGCAGCAAAGAGTCCTGTGGCACCTTATAGACTAACAGACGAAAGCTCATGCTCCAATACATCTGTTAGTCTATAAGGCGCCACAGGACTCTTTACTGCTTTTAATAAATACATATTTATTTTAAAGATCCATCCTGAAACTTTTCAAATTTGTAATATTGTAAACTCCCCCTCTGTTATTTACTTAGCTTCATCCTCAATGTTATGTCAATGGAAAATCCAGGAAATGAGCAGCAGAAAATGCTGAAACCCTCTGTGAAGAATACAATATATGTTTCTTTACTTTTAAAGTATTTTATAATTTGTTGTATCTAGGGTCCCAACTCTGTAATCACTTACATGCGCTCAAGTTTTGTGTTTATTTTTAAAGTTGAGCATGTGTATAAATGTTTACAGGATCAAGACATGAGCTGAATAGTATGCAAGTGATAATGCTGGAATACATTTACAATAAATGACTTTTCCTGCTAAAAGTAATCTAAAAACTCATCCACACTTTGGCATTCAAATGACTACAAAACTAATCTTATCACCTGGCATATTGCAACAATATTAACTTTCTGCTTTAACTCTCCGTAGGCTGGGAAAAGAAATAACAGTAGCTATTATTTTATAGTGTTAGGTGAAATGCAAGGTTAATTCTCCCCTTCACGATAACAGATTTCCCCCCACACACCCTACACACCACCACAAAAACAACTCCTAATCCTCACCATCAAGAAGGCTTAGTTATCGTTTACTTAACGATAACTTTCCAGCCATCTCCTACATTGGTGAATTTTAATATTTTCTCCTATAGCACATTGTTCATGAATGGCCTGACATTGGTCCAACTCCCACTGAAGTCAATGGGAATTGAATCAGACTCTAAGGTCCAAAATCAACTCCCACTAAAGCCAAAGACTGGATATCCCATAAAATACCCCCATAAGGCTGATACTTCAGACTCAAGGATGGTCCTTACACATGGAAGCAGCCCTATTCACAATATGAAATAAGTAACTTCACTGGAGCTACTTGCATGAGTAAGCAGCAGTTGCTTGGCTAAGGGTTTACAGGCCCTTTCCAATAATTAGTAGTATTCATATCATTTTAAAATCATTAATAAAAGCAGCAGTGCACAGACAATCCAGGAAGTTTCTGGAAAGTGTAGGGGACAATTTTCTGGTGCAAGTGCTGGAGGAACCAACTAGGGGAAAAGCTCTTCTTGACCTGCTGCTCACAAACAGAGAAGAAATAGTAGAGGAAGCAATAGTGGATGGGAACCTGGGAGGCAGTGACCATGAGATGGTCGAGTTCAGGATCCTGACACAAGGAAGAATGGACAGCAGTAGAACAGAGACCCTGGACTTCAGAAAAGCAGACTTCGACTCCCTCAGGGAACTGATGGGCAAGGTCCCCTGGGAGAACAACATGACGGGGAAAGAAGTCGAGGAAAGCTGGCTGTATTTTAAAGAATCCTTATTGAGGTTGCAGGAACAAACCATCCCGATGTGTAGGAAGAAAAGTAAATATGGCAGGCGACCAGCTTGGCTTAACAGTGAAATCCTTGCTCGTCTTAAACACAAAAAAACAGCTTACAAGAAGTGGATAATTGGACAAATAACCAGGGAGGAGTATAAAAGTATTGCTCAGGCATGCAGGAGTGAAATTAGGAAGGCCAAATCACACTTGGAGTTGCAGCTAGCCGGAGATGTTAGGAGTAACAAGAAGGGTTTCTTCAGGTATGTTAGCAACAAGAAGAAAGTCAAGGAAAGTGTGGGCCCCTTGCTGAATGAGGGAGGGAACCTAGTGACAGAGGATGTGGAGAAAGCTAGTGTACTCAATGCTTTTTTTGCCTCTGTCTTCACAGACAAGGTCAGCTCCCAGACAGCTGCACACGGTATGGGGAGGAGGTGACCAGCTCTCTGTGGAGAAAGAAGTAGTTCAGGACTATTTAGAAAAACAGGACGAGCACAAGTCCATGGGGCCGTATGCACTGCATCCGAGGGTGCTAAAGGAGTTGGCCGATGAGATTGCAGAGCCATTGGCTATTATGTTTGAAAAATCATGGCGAAAAGCTGAATATGAGTCAACAGTGTGCCCTTGTTGCCAAGAAGGCTAATGGCATTTTGGGTTGTATAAGTAGGGGCATTTCCAGCAGATTGAGGGATGTGATCATTCCCCTCTATTCAGCACTGGTGAGGCCTCATTTGGAGTACTGTGTCCAGTTTTGGGCCCCACACTACAAGAAGGATGTCGATAAATTGGAGTGCAGCGGAGGGCAACAAAAATGATTAGGGGGCTGGAGCACATGACTTATGAGGAGAGGCTGAGGGAACTGAGATTGTTTAGCCTGCAGAAGAGAAGAATGAGGGGGGATTTGATAGCTGCTTTCAACTACCTGAAAGGGGGTTCCAAAGAGGATGGATCTAGACTGTTCTCAGTGGTAGAAGATGACAGAACAAGGAGTAATGGTCTCAAGTTGCAGAGGGGGAGGTTTAGGTTGGACATTAGGAAAAACTTTTTCACTAGTAGGGTGGTGAAGAACTGGAATGGGTTACCTAGGGAGGTGGTGGAATCTCCTTCCTTAGAGGTTTTTAAGGTCAGGCTTGACAAAGCCCTGGCTGGGATGATTTAGTTGGGTTTGGTCCTGCTTTGAGCAGGGGGTTGGACTAGATGACCTCCTGAGGTCCCTTCCAACCCTGAGATTCTATGATTCTAAGTTAAAGTTATGAAATGCATATCCAGTCCAAAAACAGTTCATTGGCTTATCTCTTCTAAAATGAATTTCATTTCAACTTAATTGTTGAATTCAACAAATCCTCTATATTTTCTCAATCCCATGAGATGTAAAACACCCTAACTTTCCATTGAAGGTAATGGAAATTCAGAGCAGTCACCACCTCCCAGAGAAGGCTTTGTATGTGAGGTACCATAACCCAGTGGACTAAATGAGGGACCGTGATGTGGTATGATTGAAATATGACCATGCATATCATTGTTACTACCACTGTTATACAATTACAACAAATCATATACAAAGTATGTCATGTAAGGTATCAACTATGATTATCCTGTTTATATGTATGTATCATTTTTATACATAAAGTTATGAATATTGACTATGTACCTTTATTTCAAATGTGTTTGCTCCTGGGATCACACCTGCCAGGTAATTTGCATCCAGTCTGGCCAGCACATTATGACTGGACTATTCAAGTTGATAGACTATTAAAGAACAGGTTTCAGAGTAGCAGCCGTGTTAGTCTGTATCCACAAAAAGAATAGGAGTACTTGTGGCACCTTAGAGACAAATTTATTTGAGCATAAGCTTTCGTGAGCTGCAGCCCACTTCTTCGGATGCATAGACTGGAACATATATTGAGGAGATATATATACACATACAGAGAGCATGAAAAGGTGGGAGTTGTCTTACCAACTCTGAGAGGCCAATTAAGTAAGAGAAAGAAAAAAAAGAACAGTTAACTCTCACAATGGATCATAGAAGAAGCTTATCCCCTCCCAGTTGGCTGCGGACGCTTTAGTAAGAATATGGGCAATGGCTACTTCTGTGAGTCTTCAAAGCATGTAAACACATGTGGCTTGCTCATGTGACCTTGACTCCATATTGTGTCTGTACTTTTCCACAAACTGTGTTGTGGGCTTTGTTTGAGACAGTAAAATCCCATCTACAGGGGAGAGGAGAGTTTCCATCTACAGGGGAGTTTATAATCACTGGCAAGAATATGATTTCCTCAACCCTTGTAACTCTACTTATTTTCTCCTAAAAATAAACCTTTAGATTTAGCTACTAAAAGATTCACAACAGCTTGATTATTGGGGAAGATCTGAGGTATATATTGACTTGGCTATGTGGCTGATCTCTTGAGATCAGAGGAACCCTTTGTTTGATGAAATTGGTTTCCAATAACTACACATCATAAAGTCTAGTGTCTGAGTGGTGAAATAAGGGATTGGATGCCTAAGGAGAATGCATTTGTGACTTCTTGTTTCCCAGTATGGTGAGAAAGTATGGTGTTACTGGCCTGGTATATCAAATGGTAGAATAAACACCAATATGAAGTGAGTCTGCCCTTTTTCTCAGCAGTTTGTCCTGAATCTGATATTCAGAACTATGACCCACTGAGGCCTGGTTACAGGGACTAAAAATAATAATATTTGTTCTGTCACTAATTTACTTTGTGGCCTTGGATGCTTCATTTACCTGCATCTAGGTTTCCTCACCTGACCTGGTGATACCACTTACCTATCTCACAAGCATATTGTGAGAATTATTTAAGGCTTGAAAGCACTTTGGAGTTGTGAAGCACCATAAAAGTGCTATCTGTTATCCTTAACTGGTTCATTAGAATTAATCTGTAGACTCTTGGTTTCATGAAATTCCCAAAATTGTTTGTTTTGCGCTCAAATTTCATGCAGGAGAACAACCATCAGTTGCAGCAAACTGTATCGCAAAGGGTGACTGAATAGATACATTATATTACCATAAGTGCTTCTTCTAATCTTTGACACTGAGGCTCAACTCAATGTTATGAACAAAGTGAATATTTTTTTTAATTTAATTTGCAAAGGGTACCTGGCATGGTCACTGGTGCAGGAACAATTTAAAAACAAATTGCTAGAAAACCAAACTAATACAGTATTACATAAAGATCTTACTCAGTACAAACCTCCACTCCCCAAGAACTTCGTAAAAAAGATGCTGTATAAATAGACAGACCTTGCAGCATATCAAACTCAGGTTATCAGATTACCTGGAGAATAAATTTCCGCAGCCATCCAGGACTAATCACTAAGGATCCTAGTTTCCTGTGATTAAAAATTAAATTATCTAATAAAAAACCATAAACATCTGTGTTTTTCCACAATTAAAATGAAATACTGAACTTTAGTTTCCCTAGCCACAATATATATATATATTGTGATCACTTGAACACAATGTTTTGTTGATGTAATTGCACCTTTTAAGGTGACAGCAAGAGCACTGCCCATTCTCCTGATTATCTGAATTCTTGATTATCTGGCTCCAGTCCCAATTAGATCATATAATCAGGGTACTACTATATATATTTTTATTGTTTCACAAAATGTAAAAACTAAAGATTCTCTGTAAAAAAAACACAAATTCCACATTTTTCCCATGGTAAATGGATTTCTAGGATCCCTGGTAATCACTGAGAATGTCCTGCTTCCCAACATGTCAATATGGGGGCTATAAGGAGGAGTGACTCAGCTAATCTGAACTATTAGGATTGCACATGAGTAGAGAGGTAATATCTAAGACAACCAAGAGCCAGGGCCTAACCCATACAGGCTTGAACTGAATTGAAAGCCAGTGAAGTCTATGGAATGTCAGTATAATATGGTCCATATCAACCTGAGAGACACAAATAAATGGGCAGCCTCATTCTTCACTAACTGAACTTTGTCAGTAGTCTTCAGGTACAGTTCCATTCTCATGCTGCCATAAACTAATCAGAAAATGACAACTGTGACAAGGTCTGTATCAGCAAGGAAAGGATGGAACTTCTTCATTTAGCAAAGCTGGAAGGAAGCATTTTTGGCTTCTGCTGCAATTTGGTCATCTTTATAGCATCCAAAGGGACGTGATTGCAAACCCAACTAAAAGAAAAGGAGTACTTGTGGCACCTTGACCAACAGAGACTAAAAAATTTATTTAAGCATAAGCTTTTGTGGGCTACAGCCCACTTGATAAGAAGTGTGAAGATACTTACATGGGAAGATGGATTCAATGTTTGTAATGGCTCAGCCATTCCCAGTCTCTATTCAAGTCTAAGCTGATTGTATCTAGTTTGCATATCAATTCGAGTTGAGCAGTTTCTCGCTGGAGTCTGTTTTTGAAGCTTTTCTGTTGCAAAATTGCCACCCTCGGGTCTGTTATTGAGTGACCAGACAGGTTAAAGTGTTCTCCTCCTGGTTTTTGAATGTTCTGATTCCTAATATCAGATTTGTGTATATTTATTCTTTTGTGTAGAGACTGTCCGATTTGGCCAATGTATATGGCAGAGGGGCATTGCTGGAACATGATGGTATATATCACATTGGTAGATCTGCAGGTGAATGAGCCCCTGATGGCATGGCTGATGTGATTAGTTCCTATGATGATGTCACTTGAATAGATATGTGGACAGAGTTGGCTTTGGGCTTTGTTGCAAGGATAGATTCCCGGGTCAGTGTTTTTGTTCAGTGGTGTGTGGTTGCTGGTTAGTATTTGCTTCAGGTTGGGGGGGGGTCTGTAAGCGAGGACAGGTCTGTCTCCCAAGATCTGTGAGAGTGAGGGATCATCTTTCAGGATAGGTTGTAGATCTTTGATGATGTGCTGGAGAGGTTTTAGTTGGGGGCTGAAGGTGACAGCTAGTGGTGTTCTGTTATTTTCTTTGTTGGGCCTGTCTTGTAGGAGGTGACTTCTGGGTATTCGTCTGGCTCTGTCAATCTGTTTTTTCACTTCAGCAGGTGAGTGTTGTAGTTTTAAGAATGCTTGATAGAGATCTTGTAGGTGTTTGTCTCTGTCTGAGGGATTGGAGCAAATGCAGTTGTATCTTAGAGCTTGGCCGTAGACAATGGATCATGTGGTGTTTCCTGGATGGAAGCTGGAGGCATGTAGGTAAGTATAGCGGTCAGTGGGTGTCTGGTATGGGGTGGTATTTATGTGACCATTGCTTATTAGCACAGTAGTGTCAAAGATTAGAGTTGGAAAAGACCGTAGGAGGTCATCTAGGCCAACTCTCTGCTCAAGGCAGGACCAACCCAACTAAATCCTCCCAGGCAGGGCTTTGTCAAGATAGTCGTACCCATTCCATCAAGGGGGAAAGATAGCATACTATGCTAGGTTTACACTGGGGAGCGGGGGTGTCGACCTAAGATACGCAACTTCAGCTACGTGAATAGCGTAGCTGAAGTCAGTGTATCTTAGGTCAATTTACCTGGCGATGAGGACGGCAGCAAGTTGACCGCTGCTGATCCCCTGTCGACTCTGCTTCCACCTCTCGCCGTGGTGGAGTTCCGGAGTCGACAGCAGAGCAATCAGGGATCGATTTTATCGTGTCTACACTAGACACGATAACTTGATCCCCAATAGATCGATCACTACCCGCTGCTCCAGCGAGTAGTGTAGACGTACCCTTAGGGTATTTTTACATTGAAGTAAAACACCCTCTGCTGGCATGTGTCAGCTGACTTTGGCTGACAGGGCTCAGGCTGTAGGGTTAAAAAAAATTGAAGTGTAGCCATCGGTGCTTGGGCTGGAGCCTGGGCGCTGGGACCCTATGGGAGGAAGGAGAGTCCCAGAGCCTGGGTTTCAACACAAGCCCCAATGACTACACTGCCATTTTATAGCCCCTCAGTCTAAGCCCCATGAACCTGAGTGAAACGGACATGGGTCAGCCATGGGTGTTTTACTGCATTGTAGATATACCCTTAGTCATTTAATCTGGATGATATGCCTAGTCAACCATCATCCAGCTAAATCCAGCTAGCCTTCATTCTCATGTAATGAACCAGGGGTCGGCAACCTTTGGCACGCAGCTCACCAGGGTAAGCACCGTGACGAGCCGCATACCAAAGTTTGCTGATCCCTGTAATGAGCTATGACTCTGTAGATACAAACACCACAGTCATCCAAATGAATAAAAATAGAGAACATCAGCATTGAAAGCCCAAACTCCTATCACTGGAGGGAAAAGAATAATTCTACCAGCTGTCTACAAGCTATTATAAATCAGGGATCAGCAACCTTTGGCACGCAGCCCGCACCCTGGTAGACTGGGCCGGTTTGTTTACCTGCTGCGTCTGCAGGTTTGGCCGATCGCGGCTCCCACTGGCCGTGGTTCACTGCTTTAAGCCAATGGGGACAGCAGGAAGCAGCGGCCAGCACATCCCTCGGCCCACGCTGCTTTCCACAGCCCCCACTGGCCTGGAGCGGCGAACCGTGGCCTGTGGGAACCATGATCAGCGGAACCTATGGACGTGGCAGGTAAACAAACTGGCGTGGCTTACCCTGATGAGCCGCATTCCAAAGGTTGCCGATCCCTGATGTATGGAATGAAACAAATGAGGAAAAACCCCTAATATTGTTTCATCAGTGCTTCTGCTGAGAGTTGGAAATTTTCTAGATAGCACATTAAGCAGCTTGAAAATCTCCTTATCAAACAACTAAAAGCAATCATGCACATTGAATGGAATAATACGTTTACCATAAAAGGAAACGTGTTGTCACACATTTGATTTAACACAGAAGCTATGCTCCTCAAATTCAAACTGTGATGGATGACACATGGTGTCTATGGTCATATGTATCCCCCCAAAATAACTTTCTGCTCTGAGATAGCATCTGACAAAATAAATGTAAGTCAAGCAACATATGTAATTCAAAGAGACCTTTAAAATTAACCCCCAAACCTGGTACTAGCCTTTAAACTCACATATGGGAAAAAAGTTCTCAAATCTCTAGTAGTATCATTTATGTATGACAATATTAGAAGAATCATTTACTCATACTCAGTGGTTAGGGTGCTCATACCTTCACAGGACTGGGACCATATCTCTATTGTCATAGTACAAAGAAGTTTTATTGAAATAATTATAATGAAATTTTAGCCCTACTGAAATCAGTGGGAGTTTTGCCATTGATGCTGATGGAACCAGGATTTCTGAATGTGCATCCCACCAAGTAGAGTGAGGTCTGAAAATGTTAACTGTTTGGGAATAGTCTTCTGGTAAGTACATTTTAGAGAAGAAAAAAGGAAAAAAATTGAACACAGACCCAGCCATTTTGTTTCCCAACTGAATATTGTTCAGTGTTTCCTTTTACCTTCAAACTTTATATCTTTTCTATGCTTATAAACTTGCTTGTTGACAGTTGAACAGTGGTCATATTTTTTTCTGTACTTGTTTTAAGCACATTGCTGGAGAAAGTCTGCGTCGTGAAAATGTTAATTACAAGTCTAGAAGCAGTACTGGATATGTAAACCAGCCATATTTCCTTTTTATGAGCGTATGCTTCCTTTGTGTCAAAATTCTAAGGGATATTTAAATACTGATTTTGGTAATCTCTATACTTTGTCTATTATTGAGTCTTACTTCGTTCCTGCTATATTTCCTCTGTTCTATCAAGAAAATGAAACTTTTATGCCATTTTAATTAGGTCATAGAAAACATGAACACAAAAAGGAAAATGTTATTTTTTTAATCAAAGATTGCACAGGAAACATAAGAACATAAGAACATAAGAACGGCCATACCGGGTCAGACCAAAGGTCCATCTAGCCCAGTATCTGTCTACCGACAGTGGCCAATGCCAGGTGCCCCAGAGGGAGTGAACCTAACAGGCAATGATCAAGTAATCTCTCTCCTGCCATTCATCTCCCTCCTCTTGACGAACAGAAGCTAGGGACACCATTCTTTACCCATCCTGGCTAATAGCCATTTATGGACTTAACCACCATGAATTTATCCAGTTCTCTTTTAAACACTGCTATAGTCCTAGCCTTCACAACCTCCTCAGGCAAGGAGTTCCACAAGTTGACTGTGCGCTGCGTGAAGAAGAACTTCCTTTTATTTGTTTTAAACCTTCTGCCCATTAATTTCATCTGGTGATCCCTAGTTCTTGTATTATGGGAATAAGTAAATAACTTTTCCTTATCCACTTTCTCCATATCACTCATGATTTTATATACCTCTATAATATCCCCCCTTAGTCTCCTCTATTCCAAGCTGAAGAGTCCTAGCCTCTTTAATCTTTCCTCGTATGGGACCCTCTCCAAACCCTAATCATCTTAGTTGCCCTTTTCTGAACCTTTTCTAGTGCTAGAATATCTTTTTTTGAGGTGAGGAGACCCCATCTGTACACAGTATTCAAGATGTGGGCATACCATGGATTTATATAAGGGCAATAATATATTCTCAGTCTTATTCTCTATCCCCTTTTTAATGATTCTTAACATCCTGTTTGCTTTTTTGACTGCCTCTGCACCCCGCGTGGACATCTTCAGAGAACTATCCACGATGACTCCAAGATCTTTTTCCTGACTCGTTGTAGCTAAATTAGCCCCCATCATATTGTATGTATAGTTGGGGTTATTTTTTCCAATGTGCTTTACTTTACATTTATCCACATTAAATTTCATTTGCCATTTTGTTGCCCAATCACTTAGTTTTCTGAGATCTTTTTGAAGTCCTTCACAATCTGCTTTGGTCTTAACTATCTTGTGCAGTTTAGTATCATCTGAAAACTTTGCCACCTCACTGTTTACCCCTTTCTCCAGATCATTTATGAATAAATTGAATAGGATTGGTCCTAGGACTGACCCTTGGGGAACACCACTAGTTACCCCTCTCCATTCTGAGAATTTACCGTTAATTCCTACCCTTTGTTCCCTGTCTTTTAACCAGTTCTCAATCCATGAAAGGACCTTCCCTTTTATCCCATGACAACTTAATTTACTTAACAGCCTTTGGTGAGGGACCTTGTCAAAGGCTTTCTGGAAATCTAAATATACTATGTCCACAGGATCCCCCTTGTCCACATGTTTGTTGACCCCTTCAAAGAACTCTAATAGATTAGTAAAGCACGATTTCCCTTTACAGAAACCATGTTGACTATTGCTCAACAGTTTATGTTTTTCTATGTGTCTGACAATTTTATACTTAACTATTGTTTCGACTAATTTGCCCGGTACCGAAAAGGAAAAACACAGGTTCTTAAGAAAATATGCCTAATTTGCTAGAATTAGGCAAAAAGGAGACTGACATGACAATGCCCTGACTCATGTTCATTTGCTAATATATGGACACCACTAAAACACAGATAAAGTGGAGAAAGATCTTCCCTTCAAAGTTTTCAGTTTTATCCATTTAAAGAAGGCAGAAAATGACACATAGAAGCTCGAAAGTGAACGTCATAAAACAGTCTGTAAATACTTCAACTGCTTTAACTGTGCATCTACTAGGAACAAGCATTTCTAAAAATAGTAATAAGGGGTTTCATGTTTCCATTGTCAATGACTTCTAGATTAATAGTCCAGTCCTGTAAAGCTTCAGTGCAACTCTTTGTGTGACCTGGTTTATATGAATAAAGAGTTGCAGAATCAGTCCTCAAATTTTCCTGGTTTATAAGAAAACATATTTTCTAGGTTATTTTCTTGTTACAAACACACTTACTACCAATAAAGATTTCTCCGGATAAATTCTGACCTCAGTAACTCCTATGCAACCCACAGGAAAATGGAATGGATGAAAAATTAAACATTTGTGTGATTTTTTTTTTAAATTGAAGTTGTTTCCACATTACATGGCTTGAAATTAAACTATTTTCTGCTTTTTGAAATTTGTACCTTTTCTTTCTACTTACTGATTTCCCAGTTTTCAATAAGAAAGCATAATTTTAAGTAAACAAAATATTTTTAAATTGATTTTGAACAGGATTTTTAGAATATCAATAACATCAACAATTTTCATTAAAGTTTTGTGCTTGAAAAAAGCCCTTTCAATAATAATAATAATAATAATAATAAATTAATAAATAAACGATCTGCAAAAATGTCAAGCATCTCTAATAGGAAACCAGTCTTGAAAGAATCAGTTTTTGATCACTTTACTATGATGTCTGATCAACCTCAAGAATGAATGCACTCTGTCTAAAGTGTACAGTAACATGTTTTAGAATTCCACTTAGTCAATGCTTTAAAATAAAATGCAATAGAAGAATACAAATGTATAAATATTAGATGCAATTGTGTGCTGTGCCTCCACTCTGTGCTATAGTCCTGCCCTGTCCTGCCTCCATGTACATCCCTGGTAAATCCTGTGATGATATTGACATGAACTGTGACCGTATAGATCATTGTTGCAACCAGGCTCCTATGGTTGCACCAGGTCTTGTACAGAAGATGTCAAGTGAGGTGTCTATGGAAAGGTTGTAGTTTGCTGGTTATGATTATGCTGTCTGTATGTGTGTATCATTTTTGTATTTGAATTTATGAATATTGGCTATGTACTTGTATCTCAATGGTTTGATTCCAAGTAGCCTCAGTGAAGCATTTGGTCAGCTTCTTGAGAAAGGACTATTCTCAGTAAGTGCCCAGTCAAGAAACACTTAACTGACAATGGACTTTGGGAGACACCAATCTGAGATTTCCTGGGAATGTTCAAACTAACATGTAAACAATGGTGTCAGCCTGCAAAAAGCTGAATCATTCATGGACACGTGACTTGCCCAGGTGGCTACAAACTCCATCTTGTTGCTGTGACTTTACACAGAAGAATAAAGGGGTTTCTGCCCACAAGAGAGAGAATATAAAAGGCCTTGGAAGCCTCTCCATTTTGTCTTCAGCTGGCTCAAGAAATGTCCTCTCCACCCCCAAGAGTTGCCTGAAAGAAACGGGAACAAAAGACAGTAACTATGGGGATGTGACTGATTGCTGGACCCAGGCTAGAAAGGAGTCTAGTCTGTGAAAGAAGCTCATTGGAACAACTCTGACGGTGAGTGTAGACGGGTTGGACTCACCCCTGCGGCGCCTCCTGCTGGTGACTCCGGGAATTAGCTCTATTCCAGCGCTGGAGCGCCCTCTGCAGGCCGGTGATCCACCTGTCCTCTGGCCCCTGTGTCCCTCCCTGGACCCGGTGCCCTTTTACATGGGGGTGCTGCCCCCTGGCAGTAACCCCTTTCTCTCAGGGTTTCCCCTCTAAGGGAATCCCCACCCTCTATCCCCACCTTGCCTCAGTGTATGGCTACTGCCAGTCATTGTCTAGCCCCACATCCTGGGGCAGACTGAAGTATCGGCCAACTCATCACAGGCAAGGAGGGTTTGGACCTGCTGCTTTGGCCTACCGCTGGGCTGCCCTCTGCAACCCCCAGTACCTGTTGGCCCACTGCTAGGCCGCAGCCTGGGGCTTTCTAGGCTGGAGCTTCCCAGCTCCTCAGCCTTTCCCCAGCCCTGCTTCACTCAGGTACCCAGTCTCAAGCTCCCTGCAGCTAGGCCCTTCTCTCTCTGAAGGCAGAGAGAGACTGTCTGCCTTCTGGCTTCCCTGGCCTTTTATAGGGCCAGCTGTGGCCTGATTGGGGTGTGGCCCAGCTGCAGCCACTTCCCCAATCAGCCTAGCTTTTAGAGCCACAGCTCTCAAGCCCTGCCAGGCCGCTTTTTAAACCCCTCAGGGCAGGAGCAAGGGTTCACCCTGCTACAGTGAGATTTAACTGTATTCAATTTCTTAAATATATTATCTTTAGACTTGCATGTTTTGTTTTATTTTGCTTGGTAACTTACTTTGTTCTGTCTTTTATTACTTGGAACCACTTAAATCCTACTTTTTATACTTAATAAAATCACTTTTGCTTATTAGTTGACCCAGAGTAAGTGATTAATACCTGGTGGAGCAAACAGCTGTGCATATTTCTCTATCAGTGTTATAGAAGGCGGACAATTTATGAGTTTATCCTGTATAATCTTTATACAGAGTAAAATGGATTTATTTGGGGTTTGGATCCCATTGGGAGCTCGGTGTCTGGGTGCTAGAGACAGGAGTTCTTCTTAAGCTGTTTTCAGTTAAGTCTGCAGCTTTGGGGCACGTAGTTCAGATCCTGGGTCTGTGTTGGAGCAGACTGGTGTGTCTGGCTCAACAAGGCAGGGTTCTGGAGGCCCAAACTGGCAGAGAAAATGGGCTCAGAGTTAGGCCTGATCTACACTAAGAAGGGGGGTCGAACTAGGGTACGCAAATTCAGCTACGTGAATAGCGTAGCTGAATTCGAAGTACCCTAGTTCGACCTACTCACCCGTCCAGACGCGGCGGGGTCGAACTCCGCGGCTCCCCCGTCGACTCCACCACCGCTGTTTGCAGTGGTGGAGTACCGGAGTCGACCGCAGCGCTTCCGGTGTTCGAACTATCGCATCTAGATCAGACGCGATAGTTCGAACTCCGAGAAGTCGAACTCACCGCGTCGACCCGGAAGGTAAGTGTAAACCTACCCTTAGTCTCAGCACATCAGGTAACAGCCCCAAGGGGGTTTCTGTGATCGAATCCATCACACATCCCCTCTACCAGGCCTTGTGAGGGTGCTTTCACAGCCTGTCTTGTGCAGTGCCCAAAATGGACAAATTCTTCTCCATGAGGCTAAGAAGTTTTATGATGCTCTATACACCATTGAAGCCAGGGCCGCCCAGAGGATTCAGGGGGCCTGGGACAGGGCCGGGTCTTCTGCGGCAATTCAGCTGCAGGTCCCTCTCAGAGGGAAGGACCCGCTGCTGAATTGCCGCTGAAGAATGAAGCGGCGGCGGTAGAGCAGCCTAAGTGCTGCCGATCGGGCACTTTTTTTTTTTCCGTCGCTTATACTCACCGTGCAGCACTCCGAGGCTTTGGCAGCACTTCAGCAGTGGGTCCTTCACTCGCTTCGAGTCTTCTGCAGCACTGAAGAACCCAGAGGGAGTGAAGGGCCCACTGCCAAAATGACGCCAAAAACCCGGGGCCTGGGGCAAATTGTCTCACTTGCCCTCCCCCCCTCCCCGGGCAGCCCTGATTGAAGCTATACAAAAGAGTAGTGGTATGGAGAATTCCATCACCGATCCACTGATTTTTTTTCATCTAGTTGACTTTCCATTAATACTGGACCCAGGATCCAACCCCCTTTTCCACCCAAAGAAGGTTAGTATTAAATACCAATAATAGTTTTATGATGCTCTATACACCATTGAAGCTATACAGAAATATAGCTTTTCTATCAATAGATCTCTCACCCATAGGCTTCTACAACTGATATGATTTTCCAGGAATTAGTAATAAATAAACGATTAAGGACCTAATCCTGTATTTCTTATGCACACAGAACTCCCTTTGAGCTCATGCATGAGGAATCTAGAATTAGCCCCTAGATCAGAGATCAGCAACCTTTGGCAAGTGGCTCGCCAGTGTAAGCTCCCTGGCAGGCCTGGCCGGTTTGTTTACCTGCCACATCCACAGGTTTGGTTGCTCGCGGCTCCCACTGGCTGTGGTTCGCCGCTCCAGGCCAATGGGGGCTGCGAGAAGCGGCGTGGGTCAAGGGATGATCTGGCTGCCACTTCCCACAGCCCCCATTGGCCTGGAGCGGCAAACCGTGGCCAGTGGGAGCTGCGATTGGCCAAACCTGTGGACGTGGCAGGTAAACAAACCAGCCTGGCCCACCAGGGGGCTTACTGTAGTGAGCCACGTGCCAAAAGTTGCTGATCCCTGCCCTAGATAGTTGCCACTGCCATTTCATAAGGTGGAAGTGAGGTTAAAATGGACAAGATGGTCACTGGACTTTACCCATATTGTGTGAGAGAGGTTCTTCTTTCTGCAAGGGGTGCAGTAAGTCACATTTACTAAGGTCAGACAGTCCAGAGGAATGCTTTCTGAATCAATCCCCAGTGTTGAAAATAGCCCCCAAGAAGACAGAGAGGAAGGCAGGCATACCCAGCACTCCCCAACATCCCCCATTGACCTATATGGATTACCAGACATAGATGAGGAGAGCACATGCACAAACCAAAAAGATGAGGCAGCATGCAAACACACATTGAGTTACAGAGCGATCAGCAAGGGACTGCCAAGTGCAATCCCTCTCTCACCTACCTTTGGGATGGTGCAAGTCCACAATGCCCCCAACATGGGCCAGTACCTAACTGTCATACTTTGGTTCAGTGCTTTGGTCTACCTACTGATTGGCGCTGCTTCTCTCATGTATACATCTATTCATAAGTCCCTCAACTTACACAGAAAATAGAATAATATTAACGTCAATTGTTAATTAGAAAGTAAATTTCACTCTCTTAAAAAGTGTACATAGCAGTATAGAACAGATATACTTAGTATTTCAATTTCCATTAGGACAGTTTATTTTAATTTCCCAAAACACCTATTATGAAAGGTGGCAAAGTCTGCAGCCTACATGCCCCATGCAGAGCTTCTAATAGAAAGAGCAGATAACAAAATGATTCCAAAGATTTGAAGGCTACCCAGACCAATTCCAACTTTGGAAATTACAGTGGCAGATGCTTTGCACATAATCTCTGGCAGCACTGAAACATAGTTTGAAACTCAAATTCCTTCTGTATATGTCATCCTTTCCAGGCATTATGACACATGATAAACTCCCAATATAAACAAAATAATTTTCTAAACTGCAAAACATATATTTAATTCAAGTGTTATAGGAATGACAACACATTCTTTGGTTACCTGTGCTTTCTATTTATTTCCTCTCTGATTAGATGCCTGTTCTAGTAATTACAAATAATTAGAGTAATTCCTTATGGAATACCCTCAATTTTGTGCTATACTGCTTACCTTTATTATGTCAATCTGTTATGGGACACTCCATTTAGAACGAATGGGACTTTAACCTGATCCATTTCTACCACACATGACCAACTCCAATTAGGAATTTAGTCTTTCATCAGGGAGGCATAGATGATCAAAATCAGTGATTAATCCAATGCTATAGATGACACCATATACATTTAGTAGATACATACTGTATTGGCAGTGGCTTCCAAAAAAATTAAAGTATACCTTTAAAATACAAGGTGATTTTTAAAAAAATCTATTAAATATATAACAATACAATTATATTATATTTGATTGCTATAAAAATTTAATTATTAAGATAGTGTTCATGGTAGTGATAGTTTTCATGGTGTATTTGTTCTTTCACAAATTGTGATATTATGGTCTGTCACTATATATAATTTTTTTTTGTATCATCCATGGGGATAACATGTGTTTTCTTTTTACTTCTTTATTGATTGCAATAAAATTTAATGTTGACATTTATAGCACAAATTGTGGCAAATATTCATAAAAACATCAAACCTCCAAGCTTCATAAAGGGAACTATAAAATGAAAATTCACTAGAGCCTCATGAATTTAGTGTGCAACTATTTATGTAGCAGATACAAATAATATATTAGGAAAAATTCAAATGTAAAAATGGTTGCACTTTGTAGAAAAATAATAGGTTCTTCTGTATTCTACAAAGTTCATCTATTTAGAATTGATTAGACTTCCAAAGCTTCCTAATGCTGAAAGAATAGATAGACCAGAGTAATGTTCCAGGAAAAGCTGTGAACAATCAGAGTTGTTTTATTTGTTTTCCTTTTTTAAACTTTTGACAATTATGTTCCTCTAGCATGTAAAAATGTGCCAGGAAAAAAAAGTAAATACAGGCTCCTATGGGTTTGGCAAATGGCTTACATTCTTCTAAAAAACCTACAGAACTGTCCTGGGGCATGGCCTTCAAAATGAATGAGGGCAGGGACTAGTTGGAAAAATGGCTCTAAACTTTGTTGAATATTAGCCAGATGTGCAGAGGTTCTCTACCTCAACAGTACAGTCATGCCACATTGCCTCCAGCAATGGTCTCTGTGCTACTGCTGGTCTCTATGTCACCGCTGCACTCTGTTTCCCTCTCCATAGGGACGAGAGAGAGAGAGAGAGAGAGAGAGAGAGTTCTGCCCCAAAGAGCAACAATTAAACAACTAAATAATTGGAAATATTGTCTTTGTAGTAAAGAGGACTGCTTGTAAAATAGTAACCTATATTTACTGTTCCTAGTATCATGACATGGGTCATAGTTAATTGTTCTCATGGGGTAACTGGCACAGTAGATGGCTTTGTTCAAATATTTTTCATCTAGATGTAACCCTTCTGCCAGGTGGATCCAGGACAGGGCCGGCTCCAGGGGTTTTGCCGCTCCAAGCAGCCAAAAAAAAAAAAAAGCCGCGATCGCAATCTGTGGCAATTCAGCGGGAGGTCAAATTGCTGCCGAATACCTGGACATGCCACCTCCTCTGGAGAGGCTGCCCCAAGCACCTGCTTGCTAAGCTGGTGCCTGGAGCCGGCCCTGATCCAGGAGCAACCAGGGCTGAGTTTAATATCTAGGGGTTCCTTTCCATAGATACAACACAGAACCAGCTCGAGCCCCCCACCCAGTAACCTGGGAAAATTATACACCCCCTGTGGGCACCTCTGAGAGGCAATACTTCCCCACTCGCAAGTAGAGTAAAAGCATAGAAAATAACCTTTTAATAACTATCCCCTCAGGCAGGGCCGGTTCCAGGCACCAGCTGAGCAAGCTGGTGCTTGGGGCAGCAGATTCTAGGGGGCGGCATGCCGCTCAATCCTAGGGCGGCACTGACGCTCTTTTTTTGGTTTTGTTTGCTGCTCTGGCCGCCCTGTAGGGCGCGGAGGAGGGGAGCGCCCTGTAGCAAACTCGGCAGGGCAGCCTGCGTCCTTCCCTCCCCGCTGACCGGAGCAGCTCGGAGCCCTCCCGGCAGACGGCGCAGCAATTGGGGCCGCGGGGTGAGCTCCCCGCTGAAGCACTGGCCGCCCCCCTTTTCTCTCTCCCCCCCCGGCTCCCTCTCCCTCCCCCCCACTAGACCGGGCGCGCACTCTGTAGCACAGGGAGTCCCCCTGCACCCTGGGTCCGGCCGCCCTGAAGAGTTTTTTGTTTTGTTTTTTCCCCTGCTTTGCCAGCCGCGCCGTTGTCCCCCCCATCCCCCACTTTGCCACTCCAGCCGTGTGGGGTTTGTTTTGTTTGTTTTTTGTTTTTTCTCCCCCCTGCTTTACCGCTCCAGCTGTGCTGCAGGGTTTTTTTTCCTCCCTGCTTTGCCGTTCCAGCCGCGCCGTTTTTTTGTCCCCCCCACCCTGCTTTGCCGCTCTGGCTGTGCTGGTTTTGTTTGTTCCCCCCACCCCACTTTACCGCTCCGGCTGGGCTGCAGGGTTTTTTTTTTTTTCCACCTGCTTTGCCGCTCCAGCCACATCGTTTTTTGTTTTTGTTCTCCCCCCCCTGCTTTACAGTTTCAGCCGCACCGTTTTTTATCATTCCCCCCCCCCGCTCTAGCCGCGCTGTGTTTTTTTTTCCCCCTGCTTTGCCGCTCCAGCGCCCCCCCTTTTTTTTTTGGCTTGGGGCAGCAAAAAAGCCAGAGCCGGCCCTGCCCTCAGTTTCTTAAGTCCAGCAACCCAAAAGTCCCTTTCAGATGCCCGACCCCTCTCTGCACTCCACTCAGAGTTGCTGCCTTTGCTCCATGCCGACCCAGAGTTCAGAAGTGTGTCTGCAGAGTTCACCTCCCATCCTGGGTAGGGGAATAAAGAGGCATCTTACTCGCTCTGCTGGCCAGTGCCCTCAGTGCCTGCTCAGTGCCCTCGCCATGGCCCTCCACCAGCCACACAGCTGGCTGCTCATTGTGCCTCTCCGCTGCCACCCTGCTGGCTGATCATTGCACCTCTCTGCCACCACCCTGCTTGTCACTCATTCACCAGCTGACTGTCAGTCACCTTCTGTCTCTCTGTGAACCTCTGAACATCAGTCTCTCAGTGATTTTCAGCTCTTTTGCAGGCTGGGCAGAAACACTCCCCATCTTACGTGATTTCAGCTCTCAGTGATTTTAGCTCTTAGCAGGCAGGGCAGTCCTACCACCACTAGTTTCAGCTCTGATTGAGCAATTAAAATAACAAAAGAGGCTCCTAATGAAGCTTATTTAGCTCTATTATTTGAACAGCTAGGAAGAACAGGTTAAGCCAGCCTAGAGAGAACCCAGGGTGTTTATGTGTGTGTGGGTGGCAGGGGCGGCTCTAGGATTTCCGCTGCCCCAAGCACGGCGGCACGCTGCGGGGGGCACTCTAGCGGTCGCCGGTCCCGCGGCTCCGGTGGACCTCCCGCAGACGTGCCTGTGGAGGGTCCGCTGGCCCCGCGGCTCCGGTGGACCTCCCGCAGGCATGCCTGCGGATGCTCCACCGGAGCTGCGGGACCAGCGGCCCTTCCACAGGCACGTCTGTGGGAGGTCTACCGGAGCCAAGGTCCCAGCTGATCTTCCACAGGCATGCCTGCGGGAGGTCCGCCGGAGCCGCCTGCAGCCCTCCCGCTGGGACGCCGCCCCAAGCGCGCACTTGGCGCGCTGGGGTCTGGAGCCGGCCCTGGTGCGTGGGGATTGTGCAGCCTCCTGCCCAGGACTCCTGTCTCCACCCCTGTTACTGTCACAGGGCTCTGACATTTGAGACCCTACTTAATGGGGTTCTTTCAACTGAGCGTGCCCCCCTCATTTGGGACAGGTTAAGCATAGTCCTGCTTTCCTATATTCATACAATAATTACAACATTAGTAACCATATTTCTCTACCCCTGCATTCATTACTAAGATCATTTGTATTCAATACCAGCCAGAGTTGATCCTTTGACACAGCTGTAAATGATGTATATGTAAACAGAGCAGGAGGAAAGTGTATTTACATAAACACACCCATAGTCTCTTCCCCTCCCAGCTAGCTGACAGGGAAACATTCATTCAGACCTGCTTACATCTACAAATCCCTGATTTGTTTGGGTTTCTCATGGTGGCCAACCCAATACTACACCGCACCTTTAAGTGGAGGAGAATTCAGCTGGCCAAATGAAGAGAACAGTGCTTTATGGCTGTGGGGGCAGGGGGAAGAGGACAAACTGCTGCAAAAGGGGACAAGGGGCCGCACTGACTCATTCTCTGGAACTGAATGGACGAAAGGGTTTAAAAGGGGCAGCCAGTGAGGTGAAGCCCTCTTTCACACAGAGCAGCAACAGCTGGAGGTTGCTTAGTACAGGGATGAACTTGATCTGAAACAGACAGCGGTTCTGGGGATGGTTGGGACAGGTGAGCCCCTGCCACACATGGTGACAATGGATGTCTGTTGTGGGGGTGAAGTGTGGGGTCTGGGAACAATGGGTACAGCTGAGGTTTTACAAGGGGGGATGTGAGTGGACCTAGAAGGGTAACTAATAAGCTGGAGCTAGGAATGGGAATCCCAGAAGCCATATCAGGCTTGTCTGGGGAGCACAACCCTTGTAGGGGAGCTGATGGTATTGCACAACCACTTCAAGCTAACCTACAGTTGTTGCAATAATTTGAGGCATCCATGGGTGAGGTGCCTGGCCAGAATAACTATGGATGCTCAACATGGGCACAAGTATGGCATGCAGGAGATAGGCAGCCCCCCACACCCGCACCCCGCATGGGTATGGGAGTCCATGGTGTGGCTGAAAGCCGTGTGCACCTTTCAACTAATCCAATGTTAAGTAACGTAACATTGTGGAGACAGAGTTACTGTTCTGGGACAGCAGTGGGGTAGCAGGGTTCTGAGAATGCCTTAGTGCCCAGTTCCAAGTATGGTTATACCAGGGTGGCTGATCCCATGGGAATTCACCTTCTCAACAGTACTAGAGATAAATTCCTGAGAGGTAAATAAGTGGACATATAATCCAGGTTGCATAGGGAGGTGTTGGGAGATGCCCAAGTGGCCAAGAGTATCTAGAACGTAGGAAAACTGGTAGACTGCCTTCCTTATTTATATTGGTGTTATACTAGATGTTTACCCAGAGAGGTTTAATTATGATGAGCAGTTTAGATTGAGGGCAGCAATACAAACTGGGATCCAGTAGGATATACCACACCATATGCTGTGCTTGAAGTGGAGGACACTGTGGGGACCGGAAGCCCATACAGATAGTGGCCTGTACATTCCATAGCAAGAATGGTGGGGTCTGAGTCACATAATATTTGCTGGATATATAATGACAGCGATTGTTTTCACATTATCTGTAAATGTAGGCACACTTGCAAAAGGTGTTTTGGGGTCTATTCAGCCTCTTCTTGCCAGAGTGGTAGGGAAGGTCTTTTTTTTGGTATAGCTGACAATTTTGTTAATCTGTTGATGTCTTGTGTGAATTATAGCATTCTTGAAATCTTTCAGTGATTTTGTCCAGCAGTTTGCAGTCATCTTCATGGGCCCACTGGGATGTATTGTAGATATCTAATCATGCCTTTAGAGCTTCTAGTGTAGTCATGTACACAATTTCATCTTCCCTAATATAGCTCTAATGCCACTTATTTCCAGAAAACTTGGATGTGCTACAACTGCCTCCTCTGTTCAAGCTTTCCTTACAGACTGAGGCCTTGTCTACTTTACTGGGGTAAGTCGATCTAAGTTATGCTACTCCAGCTACATGAATAACCTAACTGGAGTCAATGTAGCTTAGGTCGACTTACTGCAATGTCTACACTAGGGGTAGGCAACCTATGGCACGCGTGCCGAAGGCGGCACACAAGCTGATTTTCAGTGGCACTCATGCCGCCCGGGTCCTGGCCACCGGTCTGGGGGACTCTTCATTTTAATTTAATTTTAAATGAAGCTTCTTAAACATTTTAAAAACCTTATTTACTTTACATACAACAATAGTTTAGTTATATATTATGAAGTATAGAAAGAGGCCTTCTAAAAACATTAAAATGTATTACTGGCACATGAAAACTTAAATTAGAGTGAATAAATGAAGACTTGGCACACCACTTCTGAAAGGTTGCCGACCCCTGGTCTACGTCATGCTGCGTCAACAGGAGAGGCTCTCCCGTCGACTTATCTTACTCTTCTTGTTCTGGTGGAGTACAGGAGTCTACCGGAGAGTGCTCTGCAGTCGATTTAGCGGGTCTTCATTAGACCCACTAAATTGACCCCCTGCTGCATCGACTCCAGCAGTGTCGATCCCTGGTAAGTGTAGGCACTGCCTGAGGGATTCAGGTGGTTTAATTTACTCTGTTACAATGTGCAAATTTCTCTAAGAACTCTGCAGGGTTCAGTTCTCGCTACAACTGAGCTTATGTTATGTTCATGTTAGGAACATAACATCATAATAATATTGGTTGTGAAACCCCATTATGCATAATTTATCTTCAAACTTTCCGTAGAAAAATTAAGTAGAGACACTTTGAATGGCACTTTTACCCATTTATTGCTATATTATGGGAAAACTGAAACCAACAGTTAATAGAGGCAAGCTGTTTGGAAATTGCAATATTCAGAGTTTGGAGTTATCAAATACAGTTGGTTTAATATTTTCTGACATTCCTTTGCTTATATATTAACAAAGGCTGCACTTGCATGAATGTGGCAGGAGTTGATCTATTGTTTATGCAATTTAATGCAGTGTAATGTAAATAAATGTTGATTGGGTTGAGACATTTAAAGTATAGTCACAATTGAACACTGATAAGGAAAATACTCTGGGGATAGCAATAGATAGAAACAAATGTATTATGTTTAACAGGCACTAAAAGAGAAATAGAATTCCCATGTCACAGATCTTTTACTTTTCCAGCTTTGGGACATAGCTGTTCCAGTTTCCCCACCTTTACACTTCATTTTCCCCTCAGAGTGTTTTGATGTTTTTTAGCCTTCCAGCAAAACCATTAAGTCCTCCCATTTTCTGGGTAACATATAGTCCAAATAAAACAGAAGATAGTCCTTGGCCCTCCATGGCCCACAGTCCTCCTCCCAGGATCCAAAATGTCTCCCACCTTGAGGCAGTGAAACCTTTCTGGAACCCTAGACCTGGGATTCTCAGATAAAAATGGATGCTCACAACAAACCGACACAACTTTTCTCTCCCCTCAGACCACACAGTCCTTCTGCTTTCACAGTTGTTTTAAATCTCCATCTCGTTGTCTTTATTATTCCCCTCTGATGCAGGGCAGATAGTAGCCATTTGCCCTGGCTTGTCCATTCCTTCATCTCCTGCCTCATTAGGCCTCAAACAGCATGTATTTCCCTGGAGTTCCTGTCCTTTTAGCCCCCCTTCATTAGACTCCTTCCCCCACCTCGTTTAGTGGAGAGTCTCATCCATATCTTCCTATCCCTGATCTGACTTCTTAATGAGGAGCATGAATTTACCCTCCCCCACACCTGTAATTCCCTTTCACAATAAGCCTTTCTCCCTTTCAGGACCACAATGCTCAGAATGCCTGAATCAGAATCTAGGCCTATGATCTACCTTAATGGTCCAGCACCCTGTTACTGTCAGGATGTAGCACAGGAAGGAAAGCGACATATCAGATGAGGTTATGACAACCTACTTGGAATATTATGTATAATGTTGGGTGATCTTTTATGTAAATATTATGAAAACTGAAGAATTGAAAGAGTATAACAGAGCATGTTGAATGCTAAAGAGTCTCATAGGTATTTGGGGAGGTTAGGAAAACTAGTTTTGTATTCATTACAAAATTGAGATTAAGAGGCTATTTAATTGAGGTCCATACAATTCTGAAGTGCATAGAGAAGGTGGAGGCTACAAAAATGTTTTTGAAGGTGATAAGCTCAAAATAAAAAGGGCATGAGCTGATGCTGTAAAGGATAGGTCCTAAAAGGCGTCTGGGGAACTTCTGTTTAGGTAGAGAGTAATTAATGTGTAGGAGTGCAAAAGGCAGCAACCTATTAATATATTAAATAAAAAGATACACAGAGCTGCTTTAAACACACACTACAATAGCTAGGCAGTTTGACTTGGTCCCTATTCCATCCCCAAACTTTGTCATAGTACTACAAAACTGCATTTGTTCTTTAAAGAAACATGTTGGTTTAATCTTTTATGTTGTCATGCACATATTTTTTCTAAATTTATAACTATTTTAAACATGATATTTAAGTACAATTTGATTTGTATACTCTAAATACAGTGAGAAAATATGAAAACATAAAATGAAAAACTCCTGTCATTTTTCATAATACAAGAAAACATGCAATAATATGAAAATAAAGGATCAAGCAGGGTCTGCAAACAGTGCCTGCAAAACTGGCACCACAGAATAATGAAGGTTACCATCAGCTTGGAAACAAATATCAGTTTTTGATATTGCCTGTTTTTTGTTTGTTTGTTTTTTAAAGAATATACGACACTTCACTGACCTCCATAGGATATTATTGCTAGCATGTTCAGGCAGTGGACATATAGCTCTGTTCAACTCTTTACCAAATGTTTAGTGAGGGGCAAGGATTTGTGATGACAGTTACTCCAGGGTTTTGCTACCTGAAGTATTGTTATCTTAGCACTAAATCAATTCTTTGAGGAGTTTTGCCTTCAGGTCCTTGCAACATATGATATTACAAACAGGAAATGATGCACTAGTTAGCTCTATGAACCAAGTTCATCTCAGAGTAACCATCATTTTGCGGGCCTTAAACATAATGGAAGCCAAGTCTTTTTCAGTGTTCCAGGAGAAAGTACAAAAATACATTTAATGCTTTAGGTCCTCAAATTCACCTGAGTTCTGCTCAGTACATATGAGATGTGTGGGAATTAAAGGTGACTCTAAGATACCTTTATGCTCTTTTAATCCCTGGGAGTGCCAGGATTTGTCAGTGAGACAACTTAGAAGAGTGTCAGTGTTACTCTAAACCAGGGGTTCCCAAACTTGATTCATGGCTTGTTCAGGGTAAGCCCCCGGCGGGCCACAGGACTCTTTGTTTACTTGAGTGTCCACAGGTATGGCAGCTCCCAGTGGCCGTGGTTCACCATTCCCGGCCAATGGGGGCTGTGGGAAGCGAAGGTCCAGCCCGCACCGCTTCCCGCAGCTCCCATTGGCCAGGGAGGGTGAACCGCAGCTCTGAGAGCTGCGAGCGGCTGTACCTGAGTATGCAGTTAAACAAAGCATCTCATGGCCCACCTGGGGCTTACCATGAACAAGCCGCAAACCAAGTTTGGGAACCCCTGCTCTAAACTATACCAGTTATTAAAGTCCACCATGTACTGTTAAATCACCTGAGATTGTGAGCGTACAGCGCATTCTTGCCAGACCCTCTCCTACTATCAACACATCTCTTCCGAACACCAATATGCTCCCTGTGCTAAGGAGGAGAGGAGGGTAGGGTAGAAATTGGTGGGTATACTCATCATAGCAATCTCTGTGCCAGAGATTTCCCCCATGCTGGGGTTATGTCAGTTTTAAGACTGATTTGCTGCACCATTTGCACCACTCCAAAAAAGTATAAAGCAATTTTAATGGAGGCCTGACTCCTTCATTTGTGGGAAATTCTTTGATAATATTGGCTAGATTGTTGCTGTCTGCATGCGGTGAGAGAAGAGGTCATGCAGCAGCATGAGAAACTGGAGAATTCTGGCTTATTGAAATTCCCACACATGTACAAGTCCGTGTTCTGGGTCTCCATTGAAAGTTCAGTATTTTTGCCATTAATATGATCTGTTCTGAGATGTTAGGGACTTCTGATAATAATTCTTAGAACAAATACTCTGGTGCAGTAAACTCAAACTAGGGGTTGGCAACCTCTGGCACGCAGCTTGCCAGGGTAAGTACCCTGGCGGACTGGGCCAGTTTGTTTATCTGCCGCATCGGCAGGTTCTGCCGATCGCAGCTCCCACTGGCCGCGGTTCGCCATCCCAGGCCAATGGGGTGGCAGGAAGCCGCGCCCAGCACATCCTGCGCCCAGCACCAGGGTGCTTAGTCTGGCGAGTTGCATGCCAGAGGTTGCCGACCCCTGTAATAAACAGATGGGATCATTTGTTGATCTCTACTTCTAATTTGGCTTTGGCCTGTTCAGCTGAATCAGATTGTGTATATTCCTATTTGGAACAGTTGTTACAATGATCAAAATAAATAAATAAACAAACTATATTCCTATAAAACAAGTGGGTTGTTTTTTAACCTATTAGTATTACTTTGTTTTACTTTTTCATTTTTGCATATGATTACATTGTTGGGCTAACTGAGAAAATATATTCTATTAAAATGGTTTGAACTTAACTATTCCCAGGTATAATAGTCATTTGTTAATTTCTCAGAACATTTTAGTTCTTGCATGCAGAATGAGTGGAGAGTCCAAGTGTTCCCCAAATCCATTAGCCCTTGATCATTATCATTGCAATTCACCATCTGTTTTGTCATATTTCTTGTTCATTCTTTTGAGCATTGGGTGAGATATTACTGAACAGATGGGCAGGGAACTGTGCCACTAATTTCTGATTGGTTAGCAGATTCAGTAGCAATTTAAAGTCCTGAAGAAAGTCATTTCATGGTTGCCATTGTCCAAAATATTGAAGACATCCTATTACTTCATGTCCCTTGTAGACCATTATTTTACAGAATGCTGAGACATATGACATTTCAGTGGGAACTATGGATAATCATCTCCTCTGAAAATGAGGCATTTTATTTAGTTGCCTAAATACGAATTTATGTGTGTAATTTTAGACACCCATGTTTTAAAATGTTGATCTTTGCCTCCAAGTTTTCCTGCAGTAGTTTTTACATGTGAAAGCTTTTTCTCCATCTAGCTGGTGATGGTGCTGTGCGGGGGGAGGGGGGGGAAGGGGAGGGGAAAAGTTGTTGTTGGGCAAGATGAGAAGTATCTGGCGACAGCTTTAGCAGAAGTTCATAGGTTCAATTGAACCTGTAGAAATAATGAAATCAAGGATGCAAAAACAGACCAAAATTCACTTCTTCTAGCCAGTGTGAAGGAGAGGACACAGGTTGGGGAGGCAAGAAAGGTTAGAGAGCAAGGCTGTCCTGAACTCATAGTGTCATGGCAGCTCCTGCCCCATGGCTCTGGGCCCAGGGCATAGTAACCTGCTAGATGAAGCAGCAGTGCCATTCACTGAAATCTGGCCAAACTGCCTCTCCATCACAGAGGGGCAGCCAGCCCTAACCTGAGTGTTGCTGCTATTCTGTGCACCAGTTCACATTGCCCAGATTGGGTAGATGGGTCCAGACCCATGGGACAGGAACTCCTGCTGCAGGATGAGCATGGGGTGAGCTTGGTCTCCAGCTCCTAACATTGCTCCCCCTGGAGCCTCACTCATATTGGGCCAGAATTATGTTTGTGGTGATGAAGTAGAGAGAGCTGCTGCAGCTGGTTGGTGTCCCCTTGGCAGTTAAGTACAGTGCATCCATTCATTCTGGAGCCTATATCTTCCCCTGTCTTGCACCTCTGAAAACTAAATCTATGGTATCTGTGTACAATGAGGTGTACTTTTGCAGAACATTCTGAGTGGTCTTAAAATACAATGGAAATTGATATTAAAGATAGATACAATAATCTTTCCAAAGACTTTGAAGCTACTATTATAGACTACTGTAATATTTTTAAAGGGAATTAGAATACCATAATAGTATGAATATTTCTTACTGGCTCCAACAATGGGTTATTGCTATTAAATATTAACAATAGCAATAACTTATTGTTTTACAGTGCTGAAAGTCTTACTCTACCAATATTTTGGGAATCAGAAGAAATGCATTTAAGGAAAAAACATGCATGTAACTCATCCATTTGTTAAAGGATATATAAGATAGACACATTTTCATTAATTTTTCTTTGACAAACCCTGCCATGCTACAAGCAAAAGGAAATTTAGGAAGTCATATAATTCAGCTAATTCCGAAATAACTGTTCTTAGCTCTGATCTGTAATAGGAGTGCTTTCTGTCAATTAAATATCTCAGCAAGTGCCATTATTTACTGCATATAATATGTTTATACCCGTAAAGATTTATCATTGCTCAAGCAATGAAAGAAAAGAGATTTCTTTCTGCAGCTAGTACCCAGAGTCCAATTTTGAACTATGCCAGCTGGACTTTCAGCTTAACTACGTTTATTTCCTGGCAAGTAGTATATGAAACAGAGTGTTGTTATTTCTACCTTAAATTGAAATAGTGCCTAAGCAATCTAAATTACTTTTATTAAAGTTACATTTCCTTTCCTTATAGGTACCTCACATCCTTTTAAGTTATTAAAAGCTAGATTTTTACTTAATCAACATCAACATCTTCTTCTGGTGCGTATTTACATTCTCCTGAGAATTTGCAAATGATTGAATGTGACTTTGAATTAAATTTAATACTCATTGTTACATATTACTAGTGTTTATATCTTGGGGAATAACACTGAAGAGTAAATGTAAAGTGAAATACCACAGATTCTGGCTCATTATGATTGCTCACATTGTGTCAATCTGCTTCTATACATTGATTGATTGTGGATAGGTGATGTAGTATCCTGTAGGGCACTTGAAGGGAGGAGCACATCCTGCAGCAGGGAAGAGTTCGGAGGAGGCACCAGGAAACCAGCCTGTGTGCACATGAATGCAAGCTGTGGGTGCAGCAGCTAGACTGTAAATAGATTGCTTAATGCCTGACTAACCTAATTGCCTTCTATGATGAGATAACCGGCTCTGTGGATGAGGGGAAAGCAGTGGATGTACTATTTCTGGACTTTAGCAAAGCTTTTGATACAGTCTCCCACAGTATTCTTGCCAGCAAGTTAAAGAAGTATGGGCTGGATGAATGGACGGTAAGGTGGATAGAAAACTGGCTAGATGGTCGGGCTCAACGGGTAGTGATCAATGGTTCCATGTCTAGTTGGCAGCCGGTATCAAGTGGAGTGCCCCAAGGGTCGGTGCTGGGGCCGGTTTTATTCAATATCTTCATTAACGATCTGGAGGATGGTGTGGACTGCACCCTTAGCAAGTTTGCAGATGACACTAAACTGGGAGGAGTGGTTGATACGCTGGAGGGTAGGGATAGGATACAGAGGGACCTAGACAAATTAGAGGATTGGGCCAAAAGAAATATGATGAGGTTCAACAAGGACAAGTGCAGAGTCCTGCACTTAGGACGGAAGAATCCCATGCACTGCTACAGACTAGGGACCGAATGGCTGGGCAGCAGTTCTGCAGAAAAGGACCTAGGGGTTACGGTGGACGAAAAGCTGAATATGAGTCAACAGTGTGCCCTTGTTGCCAAGAAGGCTAATGGCATTTTGGGTTGTATAAGTAGGGGCATTTCCAGCAGATCGAGGGATGTGATCATTCCCCTCTACTCAGCACTGGTGAGGCCTCATTTGGAGTACTGTGTCCAGTTTTGGGCCCCACACTACAAGAAGGATGTGGATCAATTGGAGAGAGTCCAGCGGAGGGCAACAAAAATGATTAGGGGGCTGGAGCACATGACTTATGAGGAGAGGCTGAGGGAACTGGGATTGTTTAGTCTGCAGAAGAGAAGAATGAGGGGGGATTTGATAGCTGCTTTCAACTACCTGAAAGGGGGTTCCAAAGAGGATGGATCTAGACTGTTCTCAGTGGTAGAAGATGACAGAACAAGGAGTAATGGTCTCAAGTTGCAGAGGGGGAGGTTTAGGTTGGATATTAGGAAAAACTTTTTCACTAGTAGGGTGGTGAAGAACTGGAATGGGTTACCTAGGGAGGTAGTGGAATCTCCTTCCTTAGAGGTTTTTAAGGTCAGGCTTGACAAAGCCCTGGCTGGGATGATTTAGTTGGGTTTGGTCCTGCTTTGAGCAGGGGGTTGGACTAGATGACCTCCTGAGGTCCCTTCCAACCCTGAGATTCTATGATTCTATGATTCTATGAATAAAGAGCCACTTCAGTTTTACAAACATGGAGTCCTCTCATTTTGCTACCTACCATGTGGAACATGAAAAATGGTGGCAGTGGCCAGTCTAGTGAAACCCACAGCAAGGACAGGAGTGTGATTAACAGGAAAACAAAGCAGCAGCTAGAATCAGAGCAAACAGGCAGCATGAAGGGACTCAGATGACTGGAAATGCTAGTTTTCCAGACAAAAAACACCTTGCAGAGCTATGGAAACAGTAAAAGCAAGAGTTGAGTCTCTATACAGAACTGACTATAGGGGATAAGGATGAGAAAATGAAGATAAAACTTTTTTACTACTTCATTGAAAAAAAAGGACGAGAAGTGAGTGAGATGCTGTTGCCAGGAATAATTTCCAAAACACTGTAAAGATGTTTGACGAGTACAGTGACTCCAGGCAGAATGAAACAGTAGAGAGTTACTGGGTTTTTTTACCTGAAACTAAGAAGCAGTAGATGGACTTTGTTATGTTTATCTATGTTTATCTTTGTTATGTTTGTCTGTTACAAAGTTGACAATTCTGACATCCATATGCAACTTTGGAAACTTTAAAGATACAGGATCATTTGTGGGACACGTGATTCCTTCTTACCGAAAAGTTGGTTGGAAAAGCAGATCTCACACTCGAGGAATGCCTCCAAATTACAAGACCAAGTGGATGAGGTAATATCTTTTATTAGACCAACTTCTGTGGTTCAAGAGACAAGCTTTTGAGCTTCCACAGAGCTCTTCTTCAGGTCCAAATAGCAAGGGCAACTGAACTGTACGGCAAACTGCAGCCAGTGGGAGCTGTGGTCCTCTGAACCTGCCGACACGGCAGGTAAACAAACTGGTCCGGCCCCCCAGGGTTCTTACCCTGGCGAGCCGCGTGCCAGAGGTTGCCGACCCCTGGTACAGTCCATTGATTGTAGAGATGATTATTATTAACAGTGGCTATTAAACTTGCTTTGCTAAGAGGTAGAAACATTAGCCAGGATAGTAGGTTATCTCCCACAATATTTGGAATTGTCATGGGATACTTAACATTTACATGGACAGTGGACAGCCAGTGGACATGTCCTATGGCATCACCAACACAATCAAATCTAGTCCCCCTCCCTCCACACACACTTAGTCTAGAATTGCAGAATCCAACACCTGCGATGGTACTCCAGAAGCCTGGATCCTTCTGTCTTACAGACAAACAAACACGCAAGTCAGCCTGACAAATTGGATGACAAGAAGCATTACCTTCACTCCTGTCCCTTACCCATACAAGTTGTTCAAAAGTAAGATTTAAAATAGATTTAACACAAATGAATCATTCCTATCAAACACTGCATAATTTTAATAAACAAAATCAAATTGACTTCCCACCAACAGCCAATTTTGCATGAATCTATGTGATTTTCTTCTCTCTCTTCACTGAATTCTATTTTTAGTCTAACTTGTCAGTGTTTAATCTATTTATAAAAAGTCTCAGATCCCTGAACATCTGGAAATAAAATGTTTTGATTTGATCATCACATTTTCATCAGTTTTAGAATCTGTTATTCTTTGAGAATGACTTTTCTGTCTTTCTGAGAATAAATAGGTTAATACCTCTTGTGCTTTTAATCAGTTCTTCCTGACATTTCAGAAGTGTATGCAATATTCCTTCTGATCAAATTTCACCGTGTAGGTACAATTTCTTCAAGATACTTAGTCACTACAGCTTGTTTTCTTCTGTTGTATTCATTCTCCTCTTGACAAGAACTCCCTCAACAGTGGAGTTCAAGGCTTAGCAGTTGTGCCATAGCATTCCCTTTGTTTATGTTGAAATGTTTCCACTTTCTCTCTCCTTGGTGAATTTACTAGGCTAGGCATCCACACAGATGCTTTTGAACAAGGAAATCTTCTTGTTCTTGTCTGCTTATGTATTAGTACTAATGTGCAGCTAGCCCCTTCAGTATCATTTGTTCCTGATACTGAAACACAGTAAAACACAGCTCATGGAGTAATCCACAAAATAAAGTCTCATTTTCTGCTCACAGAATAGCTCAAAATACATTAAAAAAATCTTCAGATTATTCATTCTTTATAAGCATTCTACACATTTAAAAATAACTATTCTGATTTTCCCTGTGAGTATTCATTATTTGCAATACAAGCTGTGTTGGTTAAATTGGCCAGATAAGTCACATGGTATTTGTTTCCGTAACATTCAATTTTATGAATGTTTGATAGAAGTGAATACAAAAGGGACACCAGCACAACTGAAGCAAATACACTGAAACTTTGAGAGAATACTGACTCTCACCACCCCAGCGTTCTTTTAGGTCTATCAAATATAGAACTTTGTGGTTATACCTGGTTTTCTTTAACAGAGTGCTGAGTTTGTGTTGCATTCTCAGATATTCCACTGCTTTTATTGTGTCTGTGAAAATGTATATATATAAAAAAATCTTACCTTCTTGAAAAATCATGGAATTCTCAGGGGCAGACTGAAGTCAATTATATATTAGTATCTTGTAAATTGCTTGTTTTGAAAACACTGTTCAATTTTGTCACTTATCTGATCCCTCTTCAAAACTTTTTGAATAATAGCCAGCAATGAGCAGAGAATCACTTTTGTCAAACAAATCTCGAGAAAATGTTTGCCATGGTGGGATGGTTAACTGAAGGATATTTTTGCTATGGACTCTTGCAGATGCTGTAGGCATTTAGACACAGTGCTTGCTGTCTAATGATTTATCCCTAGGTAAAATTTAAGAAAGGTTGTTTTCCTTCCCTTGCCTTTGCTGTGCCTAGATGATTCTATCCATCTGCTTGCAAACATTTCTAAAGCCCCTAGGTGCTGTACAGAATTACTGAAAAACAGAGAGATAAGTCCAGAGGGGTCAGTCATTTCACAGATTCCAAGGTCAGACCGCCTTCATGGGCCAAAAAACTTTCCTGGAGTAATTTCTGTTGGAATTAGAGCATATCTTTTAGAAAAAAAAATCCAGTGTCATTTTAAAAGTTGTCAGTGATGAAGAATCCAACATGATCCTTGGAAAATTCTTCCCATGGTTAAATTAATTGCCCTCACTGTTAAAAATTTACACCCTTTTTCCAGTCTGAATTTACCTAGCTTCAACTTCCAAAGACTGGATCTTGTTATACCTTTGTTAGATTGAAGTGCCCATTATCAAATATTTGTTCCCCATGTAGGTACTTATAGACTGTAATCAAGTCAGTCCTTTACCTTTTACTTGTTAAGCTAAATAGATGGAGTCTATAACTATAAGGCATGTTTTCCAGTCCTTTAATCATTCCTGTGGCAATTCTCTAAACCCTCTCCAATTTATCAACACCCTTCTTCCGTTGCATACAGGAGAAATGAATACAGGATTTCGGCAGCAATAACCAGTGCCAAATACAGAGGCTTGTCCCCGAATCTGTTTCAGAGTCACTACTTCCGAGGATAGAGTCCCCCATCATGTAAATATGGCCTATGTTCTTTGCTTCTAGATGAGTACATTTACATTTGGCCATATTAAAACACTTATTGTTCGCTTGTACTTAGCCTACCAAACAATCCAGATCTCTCTGTATCAGTCGTCTTTTTTCTTCCTTATTTATGGTTCCCCTACTTTTTGTTTCATCTGCAAAGTTTTTATCGGTGATGATTTTATGTTTTATGTTAAATGGCATAGGGCCAAGAACTGATCCCTGCAGGACCTCATTGGAAACCCGCCTGCTTGAGATTGCCACCCTATTTACAATTGCATTTTGGGACCAGTAAGCCATTTTAATCCATTTAATTCTCCCTCCTGCTCTTTGGTTTGCTCATTGGTTTATGCCTATATTTAAAATGCTGCTTTACTTCTGCTACTCTCCGTTGGGGAAATGCTACCTGAAAATGTTGAGAGGTAGAATTTCCCTGATATTGGTCAAGTGTTGAGAAAGCTCAGCCACTGAGATGTTTGACTTGGTTTTGTAGCTGTATTCTGCCACATTGTCAGATCTTCCATGAAAGACCTTGAATTCCATGAAAGGTGAGGTAGTCCTTATAACAACAACATGGACCTATCCCCACTACTTACTCTCTTCACGTTCCCTAATGGTAGACATTGAAGGTTGCAGAGCACTGCTATAATACTTTCACACTGGCCTTTCTTCTTAATGATGACTTTGTGATGGTTCTTCATGAATATTTTACCTTATCTGAAGTAGAATGAGTTTCAGTAGTTCATCTGGGAAGTGACAAATTCTCATACCAGCACAAGCAGGTCAACCTCATGAAGGAAAAGACAGACTTCTTGCTAACTAAAGATTGAAGAAAGTTATCTCAGGTGGAATCCATGAAGACACTTAGGCATTGCAATGCTCAGCATCATAGTGCTCTACTTCTAGTCACCTTGAAAAAGTACAGGAACAACACTGTGATCCACAAAGCAGAGTTGGTGCCTAGACTCCCTATAAAATGAATAAGGAGAGATAGGTGCCTTAGAATGTGATCCACAAAAGCCTGCACACTAGGCAGGGAGCCACCTCAGCTTGCCATTGGGAGATGTCAATGAGAGGGGTGTATACTAAGCCCTCCCCTCTCATTAGGATAGGTGCCTAAGCTTAAGTTGCAGGGAGGCACCTATCTCTGCTAATGATACACAAATGGAAACCAGCAGCCTGGAGTCAGGCAGTGTAGGCACTTAAGTAGCTGTTTGAGGGAATGAGTTAGGTGCCTATCTCACTCCACACAAAATGGACAGAGAAAAAAGTGGCGGTGCAAGTGCTCACCTTATAATTTTTAGCCCAGTGGTTAGAGCACTCACCTGAGAGGTGGAAGTCCCAAGTTCAATTCCCCTCTCTCTGCCAGAGGGGAAGAAAGAATTTGAACAAGGGTCTCTCACCACTCAGGAGGGTGCTCTAACTACTGAGCTATTGGATATTCTGATGTAGAACTCTCAATCTCTCCTGTTGAAGCTAATCCACTGTGAATAAATATTTTAATAGCTGTTTTGCCAGAAGGAGAGCATGAGAATGACTCTATAGTCCAGTAACTAGGGCACTTCCTGGGAAACCCAGGGTCCAGTCCCCTGGTCCAATAACATTTTCATACATTATTCACAATAGAACAGCTTCAACAGGGGATACTGAAGAAGTCTGAACCTTTGTCTTCCACATCCCAAGTGAATTCTCTAGTCATCTACTCCTTTTCCGAACAGATTTTGAATGGGACCTGACCTGGTAGGCTTGCTCAGTGGCTGCCTACAAAGACTAGGTCCCACATGAAACCTAATGACTATCTTCCCCTGTGAATCACTCTGGGGTTTAGGCCAGAGATAGCTATCTGAGTGCCTAAAACGAGGCAGCAATGTGGATCCACAGAGGCAAAAATCTCAGCATCTAGGAAGTAGAACATTAGACTCCAAGTGAGTTTAGGTGCCTATAGGATCAAGCAGCAGCCAAGCAGGAGTTTTGTGGATTGCACTGTAGCTGTGTACAGGGACATAGGCACCTAATTATGGAGTTTAGGTGCCTAGGTTATATAGACCTGAGACCTGATCAACCCCCTCCCCACCCACACACCCATATTAAACCAGATGTGGGTGAAACTCAGAGAGTTCACAACTAAAATTGATGAAAAAAAAAAAAGGAATGTTCTGCTGCTGATAAAGCACCCCGTCTCAGGAATGTCCCTAATGAGAGTTATAACCACCAAAGTTGTAAAGAAACTGGGAAATTAGGGAGGATACAGAAAGAGATTCAACAAAGGGTAAGATAAGCTCTGGACAAATAGAGAAGGTCACAATTAAGTTACAATTTGGGCATGAAAGATAAAATGTAAAGAACTTGGGCAGCAAGGAGGACACACAGGTGCCAGTGCATAATTGGTTAAATTTTGTGTTATTTAGGAGCGTGGGATAATGTGATAGGTTTAGTAAATATGAAGGAGGGAGCTGGTTTTACCTATATAATGTAAATGAAAAACAATCCTCTTTGGGAATCATTTCTGGACTGCAGTTCAACATCAAGCTGCTGGAACTCTGACCCCTCTGCACGACCATGATGTACACAGACATGACTGGGAACCCCCAGACAAGAGGATCCTGACTGGCCATCGGGTGAAATTGGTCTGTATATTGCGAGTGCTGCGCATAAGAGATTTGCTTGGTATATGTATTCTCTGTGTGTTGCTAATACATAGATATTTAGAGCACAACCGTGTAAGGCTCTTTCACTGGGAAAAGGTTCCGCAGACCCGTAGAGCCCTGAGCCCCAAGGGAAAGGGCCGGTACTTACATTGACCAGATTTCTTTCTGTGGGTAAGGACAGGTGCCTTACACCTTGAACCCTCAGAAGGGAAAGGGTGTGGGGTGCCCTAAATTGACCAGGTGACGCCTTGAGCCCTCGGTAGGGTATAAGTGAGTTCCCTTAAATTGAGCGGATAAGAGTTACTTCATGAATTATGCCCCCGATGTCAAGAGTAATTACTTGGCCTATCCCCAATGCTGCTTAGTATCACCAGTCAGTATATGCCACCAACTGAAGGTGAGATGTTTGTGTTTCCCTCGTGGAAATTTTTTCAAGTTCCTAGAGGTACGTGTATCATTTGCAGATGTGATCAAGTACTGTACTGATACATATATGTATACGTGCCTGGATATTTAGGCACACTGATTACTTCAATCTTTCCCAAATTCAGCTTGTGTTAGCCATTGTCAGATCAGGTTTATATTTTCTTCATTTTTCTTAAATGAAGATGAAAGACAGTGCTGTCTGTGCTGGTTGAGACTAACACAGACCTAACTCCTCAAAACTGACTAGTGATTTTTTTTGTGTCGATACTGAGATGCCTCGTGGGTAATGATTTTCACAGAGCAAGCACTCATCAGTTTCTGAAAATCCAGCCACTTTAAAATATCTACAAGGGGGCAACCAAATGTGAATGCACTAGAAACCGCTAGTCAGTTTTGAAAATTTATGAGCCAATTCAGCAGATCCCTTAAGCACATGCATAACTTTAAGCTTATAAATCCATTCCTATTCAGTAAAGCCATTAAGCATGTGCTTAACTTTAGGATATATGTAAGTTCCATTGGGTTAAGTTAGCTATTTGGACTACTCATATGCTTAAGCACTTTGCAGAATAAAGCTGGACTTACATGCTTACAGATGTGTAATTGGTTTGCTGAACAGGGACCTTAGGCCACATAGCATTGTGTGTTAGCTGCATACTGCTGTCATTGTAGGCCAGGCTATTTCATACTTCTCCTAGTTAAATAGGAGTAGTAAAAGGACTGACCCTGTAGCCATCTTCATATGTGATAGCTTTTGTGAAAGAGGACTCCATCATGAATGTTTGGGATCTGTTAGTAAGGAATGATCATTATCAACTTAGCATGATCCTTTTGATCCCTGCCAGAACACACAGCCTTGTGACTTGTTAGCTTGTGACACGATTGATGTATTTACATTTTATGCAAAAAGAAACAACTTTTTGCTTATGGCTAACAATTGAGCAATAATTTGTTCATATAATTTCAATATCCTTCAGTTTCAGGTGGAGGTGACCAAATAGCAGAAAAAAATATATTTGTTGAATATATTACATAGTAAATCCCTTTTCTGATATTCAAGTAGCTTTTACCTATTCAGCACATATATTACCTGAAAAATTAACAAAATATACAAATAGTGCTGTCTAGAATAGAGAGATTGAGGTATTGGATATCTGACAAATGTTGCTGTCTCTGAATCTCAGTGGTTTTCTTATCAATCACATGGCCATCATATTATTCTCAGAACAGTTTCTTGTTCAATGGCATACTAAATGCTGAGGTGAATTTTCTTCTGTCACCATATACTAAAGGTGTGAAGTTCACAAAAGTGCTAATTTGAAGGTGATCATTTTTCCTGCCCCCAGTTATATTACATATATTACGTTTATAAAAGGTTGAAAGTGTATCACATAGCAGAGGTCAGTAGCCAGAGATTCCAGTACCTACTGTTACAGGAGGGAGGGACAGAGGGTGAAAAGCTTGAGGAAACAATTGTCCTTGGAAAACAATAACTGAATGACACATCTATTTTAAAACTAAAAAACAGGACATATGAGCCCATCTCTTAGGTTCAACCCCTAAAATTTATAAGCTCTTTGGGCCGGGACCACCTTTTTGTTTTGTATTTGTACATCACCTAGCATAATAGGGTCCTACTCCACAACTAGTTCTCCTAGGTATTACGGCGATTCAAATTAAAATAAACAAACAAACAAGTAAATAAATATATGTGTATTTTACCCTCTGACATTTCCTCCTTTCTCCTCTGTATGTCTTTTTCTCCTTGTGAAGACTAGAGACATTTCCCAGGAGTAAACTATTTTTCACTTATGATTAAAAACTCACATAAGAAAAAGCTATATTTCTACCTTTTTAAAAAATGTTGATACCTACACATTTTCTGAGAGGAGCTTTTAAGAGACAGAGATCAGAATTAAGAACTCTATCCTAGGATTTTAATAGAAGCTTAGGGAACATGAAAATAAAATTTAATTTCACAGATAAGAAGGATTATTGTAAGAATATTCTAAGTATTAGGCTTAGTAATACATTTGTCTGGTGAGATATTTTTTGTATCCATAATAAGAGATATTGTCTAGAGATATTTCTCTTTCTTAAAAGTTAATTTGTGTTAAAAGTAAAGCAGAATTTAATAGATGCCTTTCAAGTGATTTTCAGGAGATGTTGATTCCACATCAATGTTTCTTCTTCTTTATTGATACTCTATTGAATTTAGGGGGAATAAAATATTGTTTAATATACAGAACAATAGTCCTATGATGGTCTCAATAAGATTAGTGAAAACAATTTCAAGATTATGCTTCCAATTATTCTCCATAGCTAATATATTTTCTTTCAGTTCCATATTTCAAATATGTGGGGAAGAATATAAAAAAATGATACAGAATTATTTTTAATTCTAACCTTAGAACTTAGATAAGCCCCTTAACCACTCTGCATGATAAAACATTACAAAACTATTATAAAATCTAGCAATAAAATAAGAATGATAGCAGATAGAAAGAAATAATGATAAAATTCACCCCAAGACAGTGTTTCCATGCATGATGCTACCTAAACCTACTCAATATTTTTCTCTATCTCTCTATAACCATTTGAGTTGTTACCTTTAACAACATTATGTACAAAATTCACAGGCAGAAATATGATATTTAATCTGACGGTGTCCTTTTAAACCTTTCATTAACAAGTAGTGCCTACTGCAGTTTGCCAGCACTTGTGTGACTTTCATCCATACCTTATAAGTGTTAACCATTATTATTATTTAATTATTCATGTGTGATGAACAACAGACTCAAGTTGCTGAACTACTGTAGGGGAACTCGGAGGGAGAGTTGCCTCTCTTTCCTACCCTGGGAATGGATTGGAGAGATTAAGCCAGACAGTGGGCAGCAAGACTGTAAAGTGTAAGACTTGCTAAAGACTCAAAAATTTAGTCTCACTAAACCGAATGCCCACTCTCTGTGTCACTTCTGGGTTATTATTTTTCAAGCCCTTATCTCTGTTATAATCAAATGTGCATCTTTCATCTTCTGATTCATCATATCATGGCACTCTCAATACATGTATATAGAGTTCCAACAAATGAGAAATCATAATTTAAGAACCTAACAGCTTTTATACTTTTTCTTTTAAACATGGCCTTTTAATAAAATGTGGTTCAATACTTCTGAAGTTTTGAGCACTACAAATTAATTAGCCCAAGCGCCAGAGAAAGTTCAAGTTTTAGGTGCCCCACATTTTACAGAAATCTCACAGCTGAGATATTTCCTCAGCCCAGATACAGTGAACTACTGCCACTATTTTAACAAAGGGCTCCCACAAATAATGCAGCAAAGAGTCTTGTGGCACCTTATAGATTAACAGATGTTTTGGAGCATGAGCTTTTGTGGGTGAATACCCACTTCATCGGATGCATGTAGTGGAAATCTCCAGGGGCAGGTATATATAAGCAAGCAAAAAGCATAAATAATGTTTCCCTTATCCTCTGACTGTCCTGCATGACAGGACTGTGGAAGACTAGAGAATCTATGTTGCTGTTTAAATAGTTTCTCATAATTTAAAAGGAAGGAAGGATGCATAATCACTTGGCAAAAACACTCCTAGTAAGTGCATTTGTTGGGAATGTTTATGGTTTGCTCCTAAAATTATACTGAGCTTACTGATGGTATGGCCCAGGGTTCGATTCATCATTTACAGTTCAGGTTGGGACTGAAGACCTCAGACTGAGTGTCTTTGACTGTGATGTTTATTTATTTTAATATCTGGCATCTCATGCAACCTCCCATGTATTGCTGTATTTTTTTATTATTTATATTTCTATAGCACCTGCAGATTCCACCTGAGATGAGGGTCCCACTGTCGTAGGCACTGAAAAAACACCCAGTAACAGTCTCTTCCCAGAAGTTCTCACAATTAAAATAGACAACACTGCAAAAGGATTGGAGAATGGAAATATTTCACTAATATACAAATGATTTAGAAGTGTCCGACTGAGAGGTGGGGAAATTGCCTCAACTTCTCCTGTGATTCGATGTAAGAATTTTAATAAAGGACTCGCAGGAATCCTGCTGTAGCATATCACTGTGTGAAATAATCCACCATTTGAATCTTTCCTTCAGATTTTGAGATATCCAAGAGACTGAGATGATCTGAAATCCCAAATCTGAAAAGGTCAAGGATTTAGACGGCCAATATACTAAACCACTGAAGCTTTGATTCTATCTTTTAAAAAAAGTCAAATGAAAACATTTCAGCTTGCTAAATTTGAAGATTCAGAACCTGAAATGTGCAGAACCACATTTATTCAGATGTGACCTGTTTTCTAGTGCTTTGTATTGTATATTACCCAGAGGCGCTCAGATACATGACAAACAGCTTGACAGAGAAAGAGAGACACCATTGAAAATTAAAAGTCAAGCCAAGCCAGAAGAACATATGTACTGAAAAGTGACTTAGAGCCTGATCCTGGAGGGTGTTAGGTACCTGCTGGAAGGGTCCCATAACTCCTAGTGACTTTTGTAGTAACCTGAAACCCATGTATCAAGGGAAAAAATCCCTGCTCATTTCCCTTCATAGAATCATAGAATCATAGAATCTCAGGGTTGGAAGGGACCTCAGGAGGTCATCTAGTCCAACCCCCTGCTCAAAGCAGGACCAAACCCAACTAAATCATCCCAGCCAGGGCTTTGTCAAGCCTGACCTTAAAAACCTCTAAGGAAGGAGATTCCACTACCTCCCTAGGTAACCCATTCCAGTTCTTCACCACCCTACTAGTGAAAAAGTTTTTCCTAATATCCAACCTAAACCTCCCCCTCTGCAACTTGAGACCATTACTCCTTGTTCTGTCATCTTCTACCACTGAGAACAGTCTAGATCCATCCTCTTTGGAACCCCCTTTCAGGTAGTTGAAAGCAGCTATCAAATCCCCCCTCATTCTTCTCTTCTGCAGACTAAACAATCCCAGTTCTCTCAGCCTCTCCTCATAAGTCATGTGCTCCAGCCCCCTAATCATTTTTGTTGCCCTCCGCTGGACTCTCTCCAATTTATCCACATCCTTCTTGTAGTGTGGGGCCCAAAACTGGACACAGTACTCCAAATGAGGCCTCACCAGTGCTGAGTAGAGGGGGATGATCACATCCCTTGATCTGCTGGAAATGCCCCTACTTATACAACCCAAAATGCCATTAGCCTTCTTGGCAACAAGGGCACACTGTTGACTCATATTCAGCTTTTCGTCCACCGTAACCCCTAGGTCCTTTTCTGCAGAACTGCTACCCAGCCATTCAGTCCCTAGTCTGTAGCAGTGCATGGGATTCTTCCGTCATAAGTGCAGGACTCTGCACTTGTCCTTGTTGAACCTCATCATATTTCTTTTGGCCCAATCCTCTAATTTGTCTAGGTCCCTCTGTATCCTATCCCTACCCTCCAGTGTATCAACAACTCCTCCCAGTTTAGTGTCATCTGCAAACTTGCTAAGGGTGCAGTCCACACCATCCTCCAGATCGTTAATGAAGATATTGAACAAAACCGGCCCCAGCACCGACCCTTGGGGCACTCCACTTGATACCGGCTGCCATCTAGACATGGAACCATTGATCACTACCCGTTGAGCCCGACCATCTAGCCAGTTTTCTATCCACCTTACCGTCCATTCATCCAGCCCAGACTTCTTTAACTTGCTGGCAAGAATACTGTGGGAGACTGTATCAAAAGCTTTGCTAAAATCCAGAAATAGTACATCCACTGCTTTCCCCTCATCCACAGAGCCGGTTATCTCGTCATAGAAGGCAATTAGGTTAGTCAGGCATGACTTGCCCTTCATATGATTCCATCCATCACCTTTCCTGAATTAAATAAGTATTATATTGTGAAAAACAAGATTTGTACTTATTTTTGTCCCTGAAATCTGGATTAATTATTATTATTACATGCATGTGACATTCAGAGAGAGAGAGCTGACAATGAAATGGTGGCTTATTCTGAGCTTTGTTACAATTCGCCACGAACATTCTTCAGAACTCATTCTGTATTCACCCATCTCATCATGGGAATACAGAATCCTTTTAAAACCAAATGTTACCTCCTAAAACCAGGCTAGGGATAAGCTATTGTTAAACAGAGTTAGGCAAAAGGCCAGGGTCATTTCATGGCAAAATTGGGAATTTTCTGTTGTATTGCAATCTAGACTTGGAGTAACCCATGCTGGAGTGAAAGGGGAGTTAATTGTATATGGCCTATTCATTCGTGCAGCTCTCTGCTTAGTACTAGTGTCAAATGTGGTGGAGGTGTTTAAAGATATAGACTCCACTATGGTCTGCATAGACATCATCAACTCACTCTACACAGGCCACTGACTAACCATCACAAGGCAATATATTTCAACCACTACTTAGAAGTGAAAGACTCCATTATCATTTACCTGAGCCACCAAATGAACCAATTTTTATTTCCTTAGCGTATTTTACTCCAGACCTTATTCATTCTCAGATCATTTTTTTTTCAGCAGGAATTGAAAAAAAAAAAAAACAACAACCCTAACCCTCCTCAGGATTTGTGTTGTTTAATTCATTTCATGGTCTTTCAGATGTTCATAGAACAATATTCCCTGCCAACACGTGTTGTTTACCTAAGTGCAGTGTATCATGTGAATCGCTAGCAAGGGCCGTCGATCAGGACTGTGGTGAGAGATCCAGCACAGCCAGAATTATTACACTAATATTAACTAGGCTTACAATTAAAACAAATTCACTTGTAAATACAATTTCATTTATTTCCTCAATTAAATTACCATTTCACACAAATATATTAGTATTCCTCTGTTGGGAAATTGCTTGCGGAAAAGACTGTAGAGTCATTTTAGCGAGGAACATTAACAAAGCTTGTTAATATACAGAAAGCCTTGTTAAGACCACAGAACAAAAAATATGTTACCATAGTATATAAAACCACTAAAATTAGAGTGACCAGATGTCCCATTTTTAAAGGGACAGTCCTGTTTTTTGGGACTTTTTCTTATATAGGTGCCTATTACCCCCAACCCGCTGTCCTGTTTTTTCACAGTTGCTATCTGGTCACCCTACCTAAAATCATTCAGAGCCCCCTGCCATAAGTGACAACGTTTACCTGTTATAGTCTATAAGCAACCTCTGTTTTGTTTGTTCATTTGTTTGTTTTGTAACTTCACTTAACAAATAGTTTAACTTCAAACAAGAGTACCTTTGTATTTTTTTAAATTAAAAACCACATAGAATGGACCCGATCTTGAGCTGGTGTAAATCAGCACAGCTCCATTTCAGTCAATGGGAACTGAATCTTTTGGGAATGTCCAGGAAAAATGTCATTATTAATGTAGACATCAGTTAACATAACTGCTACATAGGAGATTTAGATAACACTCCACAGCATTGCATTGGAAGGATACATACAATGATGATCAGAGGATGTCAGCACTCATTACAAATGAGTCTGCACTCAAATTATTTTGATGCATCTTATAGTCAGTGAAAAACATGGGTTGTCTACATATCTGGACACTGGGCTGAATGGAAGCTGTTCAATGCATTTGTGTGTGTAGTGATGATTGGCCATTTTTAATACTACCTTTAAAAAAGCTTAAATTTTAACCATAATAAGGTACCATAAGGTTGAGAAATGCACTAAGGGAAGGAAATTCTTTTTTATGTTCAAAACATTGCCCTGAATTCACTCCATTGTGTAGAAATATTGAATAACAAAAGAGTAAATGATCTTGTATATCATACATGCTGCAGTAGTAAGCACAGTGAGGTTAGTTAAGTATGGTGTTTCAACCTTAACTTCAATTTCCCTGCTTTTATGGATTTAAGCCTGACCATTAATGCACTTTTGTGATTTAATTTCCTTCACAATCATACTTAAATGCTTACCGTGTCATATAATGTTCAATAAAGCAAACCAATGAAGCATAAAATAGCAGGACCTCTTACAAAGGTTAAAATGAAACCCTTATTAAGACAAGAGTGAATAACACCTCGGTGCTAATTACCATGGAATAGCCAAAGCCCATAAACAGTGAAAAAGCTCATTGAGCTCTATTAAAATGTACGCTTAGAATTTATCTGGTCAGATAGATGAATAAAAATTAGTAGTTATTTTATCCCTTAATACCAACGTTTGCTTCTCAGCAGGGTGAATTATCAAAGAATTTGGATCACTGAAACAATATGCAGTAAATGCAGTTTCCCCTGCCAACTTCAAATAAGAATAAAATATGACATGTAGGATTCAGATAACTCAAAAATCAAACAAAAAGATCCCCGATATTTTTATCTGGGCTTACAGAAAAGGTGCTGGTGAATATATGTTTAATTAAAGAAATATTTGGGAAGTATATGGATAGGGCATACAACTAAGTCAGGAGACCTGTGGTGGGTTATATTCCCCTCCCCCCCCAATCTTGAGTAAATGGCTTACTTTTTCTATTTTTTTATGTCACATATCCCCCCCATCTATAAATGGAGCTATTGGAGCTTATCTAGCTTTGTACATCACTTTGAAATCTACAGAAGCAAAATATTGTATAAATGCTAAGTATTATTAATTATTATTACTTCACTGTGTGGCTCAGTTTACTTGAACAGAATGTGCTGTGGAAGTACAAATACTCTATCTTATTATTAATTCACATTCCTTAGTACTTTAAACAACTATTTCCCCAGACATAAAGGCTATGGCCTAGGTCCTCTTCTTCCCATCCAAAATCTGCCAATGGGGATGAATTTACACTAAAACTTCCGCAATTTGGAGGTTCCAGAAAATTAGTCACATCTTCCCCTCTGTGAGAGAAGGCTCGCAGTGATACTGAAAGGACAGAGGTGTGTAAGCCAAGGGGTTGTGGGAGAAATTGGTGAATTGTAGGCCAGATGTACATATAGGCCACAGTCCTGCAAAGACTTATGCCTATGCCCATACTTAACTTTACATAGTGAGTAGTCCATTGATTTCAGTGGAACTACTCACAGTAGGAAAAGTTAATCATGTGCGAGGCTTTGTAAGGTAAGACCATAGTCTCTGCAAACACTCCATTCCATCTCTTCCCCAAATATTAGTAGTACAGCTGACTTCAGTGCTATGCTGCCATTGTCTCCACTCTTTTGTGGAAGCTCTCATAATCCCTCTAATGGGGGCTACAGAGAGTATCTAGGGAATTAATGCTGCATCTTACTCTGGAAGTGAACCTGCAGGGGTTGGCTTGCTGTAGTGTTCAGATGTTACTATTTTTACCAGCATCAAAGTCTTAAAAATCAGCATGTCCCTCTTGCAGCAACGCTATTGTCTGAAATCCCAATCCTACAAAGACTTACACACATGCTTACCTTTATTCACTGTGAGTAGTCCCATTGAACTCAAGATAAAATTAAACACGTGCAAAAATCTTTGCAGGATCACAGCCCAAGGAACCATGCTGCCATTGACTAACTCTATATACCTGCCTGGTACCCATCTTTCCAACACAAGAAAGGGTTAATGCATGGGGGCAAGAGCACAGAAGATGTGCAGGCTTTTCTTGAAGCTAACCTCTTCCTGTATGCTGAATACTTGCATGTCCCCACCCATTCAGAGTTAATGTGAAAGAGGTGCTGGGAACTTCACACATGTGGCACGCTGTCCTTCCTTTCTATTGGCTCAAGGATGGCACTTCCTGTGTGTTATTCCTCACAATGAGAAATACATTATGTATCTTAAAGAAATAAACCACCACCAAATGTATAACAGAGTCAGACCCCTGGTCTCCTTTAGCTTCATGAAATACACAAGGGATCAGCAACCTTTAGCACATGGCCTATGAGGGAAATCCGTTGGCGGGCCGGGACAGTTTGTTTACCTGCAGCGTCCGCAGGTTCGGCTGATCGCAGCTTCCACTGGCCGCAGTTCGCTGTTCCAAGCCAATGGAAGCTGCAGGAAGTAGTGTGGGCCAAGGGATGATCTGGCCACTGCTTCCCGCAGCCCCCATTGACCTGGAATGGGGAACCACAATCAGTGGGAACTGCGATCGGCCGAACCTGCGGACGGTACAGGTAAACAAACCGGGCCGGCCTGCCAGCAGATTTCCCTGACAGGCCGTGTGCTAAAGGCTGCCGATCCCTGAAATACACATTACTTTTGCATTTTGTAAAGGAAAAGAGTTACATGTAGAGTTCACGTAGGCTGTTTGACTTTAAAAAGCTGCTGTTTTCTTCATTATGTAAACATTTAAAATACAGCTAGTATTATATGTAAGAGCCTGATTTTTTCTCCTTTTCTTTGTGTACAATAAAAACTATATAAAGTAACTATTAGTTGCATGTGCTTCAACATGAGAAAAAGTTCATAAACCTGCAGAAATCTTCAATTTTCAAGATTTCAGTGAAAGGAAAATGGAGTATTTGATCCTGCAGATTGCTGAGTAACTCCTGAAGATGCTGAGTACTTTCATCTGTTACTGACGATGACAGGATTGAAGACTTTGAATACAGAAATGCTGTTTAAAAATGAGTCATTTTTAAGGTCACGCAACTGAATGAACTGAGGTAATAAAATGATTGTTTTGATTTTTAAAAAATACATTTTTACTTGATCCTGGCTCATTTCAGAATCTCATGTATTCAGTGATTTTTCAGTCAGGGAATATGATGCAGGATCAACTCCTGGCCTCTGAATTATGCTACAGAATTTACACTTCCAGGATTATTTTTGTTTTTTCTTCTAAATTCTAGCCAACACAAGCAAAGAAAATACAAGGAACCTCCTTTATGCTTTTGCCAATAAAATAGGCAACAGGACTCAAGCCAACCTCTTTTCATATTCTTAACTTTGGTGATTTAGATAAGTGTGTGTGAAATGTGGCTATTTAATTGAGTCAACACCTATCCATCACTACTTCACAATAAAAAAAATTCTTACAATTTGATGTTATTCGTTCTTCATGCGGAAACCACATTTTTTTGTTGATGAGGCTATATTTGTTTAGAAGTGAGCAATAGCACCCCTGTAGATTCACAGAGGAACCTTTTATCAGAAACAGCCTTTAGGCCACAGTTTGCAATCAGTGAATATTTATATTAGTAGCAGTTGCACCAGACAGTAATTATCTTATCACAGAGGAAAAGGTTAGAAAGAAGCTTCTCCATTGGACACCTGCCGTGTGGATAATTAAGTATCTCCATGGTTTCTTTCATTACTACATTCAATAATAGTTAAATACCAGGGAATCCAGACATAATCAGACATGATTTGATGAGATATGAAAAGAGACAGGAACAAACAAAATTATTCTCTAAAAAACCCCAAAGGAAATAGCAAATGTTTCTATAATAAACATAAGGACAAATTACCTTCTCTAAAAGCATGTAGTGAAATAGAGTTTAAAAGAATATTTCAATCTGATTATATTTTTAATATCAATCTAATATGTAGAAATTAAAAAAAGATCATTTGATTTTGCTCACGGTTCTCTTTTTTAGATAAAGATACTTTTGCACAGTGATTCAGGAAAAAATAGTTTTGCAGTCAGAGGCAGTTACTTAGAAAGTTTAAACATTGCCAGATGCCACTGTACGATATAAACTGTATGGGACAGGGTGACCAAAAATTCCAAACCTTGGTTTCAAAGATAGAATCCCAAATCCATATGTGGGAATCTAAATAGATAAGGCCTGCTTTTCTGATTTGCCCACACACCATTAGAAGTCAGGCCAAACTTTTATTTAAATGTTATTTATTGCATTTAGATTGGCTGTGCAACCTTAATTCTGCCCCTTTATGCATGTACATTATGATACAGCCTTTTTTTATGCCTTGCTGGACTCCTGCACCATTCAGTGCTGAAAGGATGAGGCAGCTGTTCAATATTTTTATCCTCATTCAATGAGCAGACGCAGACTGTGCCTTATTTATTGCACATAATCCAACACCTGCAATGTATAAATAATTAGTGATTTCCTCATGGTCTTTTCTAAGGCACTCATCACTGTAAAATCTGAGTGCCTCATAAATATTAATTTATCTTCACTACACAATAGGACAACATTGTTATTCCCATTTAACAGAAGGGGAAGTGAGACAGAGAGACTTCTGAGGCGGCACAGTGAATCAGTAGCAGAGTCCATATTAGAACTCACAATCAGGACTCCCACCCCATGCTCAGTCCTCCAGACCACACTGCCTTACTGTCAGATGTGATGCTCATCATCTACGGTTTTCACTGATTTCTATTGTCACTGGTGGCACACACAATTAGATGCCACCTGCCATAATTCTGATTTAAACGAGTTGCTCAGGAAGACTAGCAAATGCAAGTTCTCCTACGTGATATTCATCAGCTTTACCACAAAATCATCTTTTTGCTTCCTGTAGATGTATTCCTTGTTCTCCACACACCTACGAACTTCTATAGCAAATGAGTCAGGTATCCTACAAACAACCTCATTCTCTTCACTACTCTGATTCATTTACTGAACACCATCCACTCTGTGCACAAAATGGTGATTTTCAAAAGTTTAAATATCAGCCAAACCAGAATGGAATTTCAAAGGACAAAGAAAAAGCACTTCTCTGGCCCAGGACTGTCTCTCTGCTGAATGTCAAAGGTCTGGTGCTTTCATTGGAGGTGTTAGAGAATTTTTTACAATGGAAAGTGGTAGGGAACCTATATATAAGGGCTACTACCAGCTCCCTGTAATAAAGTGTCTTAGTACAGCTTATGCTTCTGTTTTAAGATAAAGCTAAAGGGGTAGAAATCCAAATTTCATGTTTCAATTAAATTAAGCAATCCTGTTTCCTGGGGAATAATATCATCAGTCTCTTGCTGTGCACCAGAAACCAAGAAAAACAATAAAAAATGTGTTGTATCTAACAGCCATTATACAACAGCTACATGTCAAATGCTTTTTGATTACCCACTTCAGGTTCTAAAAGTGGTCCATTAACCTTCAGCAGTCCTACTACTACAATTAAGTAAGAAAATGTCAGTATTTAAATCACACTTCCTTGGTGGTCTAGCAATTTCACTGCCAATATACCAATAAAATGAAATGTTTTGTTTTTTATTGTAATTCCTATTATTAAATATATTTAAAATGTGTCAAGAGAATAGAGTCAGGTATGCTTTAGTCATATGATCCTGTAACTGCCTTACTAAACAGATCCAAATATGATATAAATAGATCAAAACATGAGATTGAAAAAGAAAACACAAGACTTAGATAAATATTTCCACCTATCTGTCAGTCATACTTACTAACAGATGTGAGGTTTACTGATAGCCTTCAAGAGAATCAGCTACCTTTTCCAGTAAGAATCTGAGTTTGTATCAAACAAAGCACAACACTCTCCTCTTGATTTGGTTGAATGAATATCAGTTCAGATATTCTATTTTTTTTTTCACTGAGCACAGTACTGAAGATGAGATCAGTCATGATGATTCAAAGCAGAATTTTTCCATAAATAATTTACCCAGCGGAGTCAAAATCAGCCTGTAAATAATAAGGAATCAAATAATTAAGCATTATTCATTTCAAGAATGCCCAGAGCCCTTAAATGCCTAGAGCCCTTAAAGATATCTTCTAGATAATCACTTTTTAAAAATCGATAACAAAGATTAGAAAATGGAGTTAATTTTGATAGTCAAGTTAGCTATTGTTACCAAGAGTGAATATGGAAACAGAATGATATACTGCTTGCACTAAAGTTTGTGGTAAATGTTTGTGAGCCTGCCCACTGTGCACTAGAAGTTTCCAGAAGCCACAGCAGACGAAACCATAGACTCATGAAGCTACAGAATTGTGCCTTCTTATAAGAAAGATGACTGAGTCTGAGAGCATTACTAAATATTACAAAAACACATGATCTCAGAAACAGAACAATGCAAATCCTAGAGCATTCTCTTTCTTGGGTACTAAAGCTGTGTTACAATTACAAGCTATCACTTTATTTGTTAATCCTGTCCTGAATTAACAGGCTAGAGTTCTCTGTAGCAGGGAAGCATGTGATCAGAATCAGGTTGCAGAGAGCCAGCTTAGATAAATAAGGTAGGTTTAGTTGTACCTTGCTGTTTTAGGGAGCATCCTGCTTTCTCTCTGTTTTGGAGTTCTTGTGTAATCATTCTGAGTCCTAAGAAATAAAATAAAATTAGACTTCAGTCTTTCATCAAGGGTATTTAATATTTTGATCTAACTTTTATATGCTGTGAACAGAACACTTTTCATGATAGGTTCATGAGCTGAACCCTGCAGGTTTGGAATGCCGGGTGGGAAGAAAATCAAACCCTGCAGACACATTTGAAAGTTCAAGTTAAACTAATCTCACTTTACTCCCAATATAGACAGTTAAGGGAGGTCTGCAGAGATTGCAGGTTGTATCTGTGTGAACAGCCTCATCCGGTATTAGTGAACTTTTTTCAAACCTAGGCTGAGATTCGCAAAATGCCTCAAGCCTTCAACCAAGGCTGGACTCAAAGCTCAGTGCAAATAATTTGCATAGCTAAAAGCAGAAGAATGCATTGAAACTGCCAGCTAAACTTGCTAAATATGTCAGTTTTCGTAACATGGAGATATTCTTATTGCTAAGAGAAGCCTGCATGTAGCAACAGAAACTGATGATTATGCTATTTTATGTGCAAGGCTCAGTACCACTGGAGGTATACAATACTTTGCATAGAAAGAAGGAAATTAAAAGGATTTGGAACAGTTTATGGATTAATTTGAGAGGTACTCTGATTGTAGTGAAAATGATAATTGAGAGACATTTAGGTTTCTTTATCTGCAATTGAGGACAGCTCAAGCTAGCTGATCCATATGTGACTACGTAAAAGCTTAAAATAGGTGAATTATACAAAATAGCTTGTGGAACAGAAAAAGGCCAGGCAAAAATCGCACTGCTTTGTAAGCTGTTTTAGCCTTATTCTAAATAATAGTTACTTTGCATCTGATGCTGGAAGGTTCTGAGTGCCTTGTACAACATGCTAAGATTGTCCAGTTCCTTTGAAGTCAATGAAAGCTGAGGGTAGGTCCATCATTCATCTTACTACCTCTGGCTCAGGATTGTTGAATAGGGAACTGTGTTTTTATTGTTGTTTGTTTTTAATTAAACTGTTTTTTAAAGTACTATGTGATCTCAGATTGACCAATAGATGTCACTGGTTAGTTCAAAATGATTGTTTACATTATAGACAGTCATAACATATTATTTATTCATACTGCAGCAGTACCTAGAGGCTCCAATCAAGACTGTGTGATGTGCCATACAAATATGTACTGAGAGAGATCCCCTTAACCACAAGAATAACCTGGCTTCCTCTCCTGGTTAAAGTTCTAATAGTATCATAGAAATTTATGTGGGACTGCTAAAATATTGTATAAGTATACTTTTTTGAAATATTTTAATTATAGATGCATTAAAGTGCCGCTTTATGTGATAAATAAATGAGAAGAATTTCTGTGTTTCTTAGTAAACAGTTAAATACATGAGTGAATTTGTCCACAAGGAAACACAGAAAAAAGATTCTGATTGTTGGGCCATGTACAATGTCGGGCTTTGGTATTATTAATATTTTAAAATGTATTAAGTATATACATGTAAATGAGATATGCATATATTATGGATAACCTATTCATAGTCATCTAATATCTGACAAAAAACTGTCATATGCACCTCAAAAAAACCTTCTCTCGAAGAACTTTATTTATAAAATTGTGTTTTAATAATTTTCATTGTCGATTCTCTTAATGTAAAGATATGTACTCTTGTTTTGTCATAGAGAAGTACAGATGAGATACGTGTAGTTCCTTTAATGTCCTTCTTCCCCTTTTCAAAAATGGCCTCTGATTTGAGGTGCTTTAATTTTGAATGCCCAACATGGTACTTAAGGCCTGAGTTTCACAGCTCCTGAGCACCTACTATTCCCTTAATGAGAGGTGTTGGTGCTAAGTACTGCTGAAAATCAAGCCCAAAATGTTTCAAGTTGAACATCTAAAGTTTGAGACATACACAATCTAAACGGTGCTCTAGAAATGTCCTGTGTAAATGGAGCAGTCTCGTCTTTGTACTTCTATATTCATAGGCAAAACAAGAGTAAATATCTTAAAGCTCAGAGGACCAAGCACTTCACAATGATTAAAATATAATTAGTAAAATGTTAAAACAGTGAAACTCTAGGAAAATTCCAACTCTTCATATGTGCAAAATTCCTCTCTCAATTTCCAGCATAAAAAACCTATACATGGATGAAATGGTTCATAGGGAATTTCAGAAGAGCAGTGGTGTTGGGGAATTCAAAGTGAAACTGAAAATCAAGCTTATAACAGGAAACTATCTGCAATCTTATGGATGGTGGGACTAGAATCAGTCCATAGTTGTTATTTAGCAATCCATTTGCATTATCAGTAGATGCATCATCTAATGAATTATGGTGCCAGCTGCATTTGCATCAGAATCTCTAAACATGAAAGAAAACAGTTACATCCTGGAAGAGAATGTATGCTGACAAATGTGATTAATGGTACTAAGTTTCATAAAGCATATGTATTCTGATGTATATGTACATAGCCAAATGGAACCCTGAGACATGTGCACACATAAGTCTGTGATTTCAACTGGAGATGCATTCATACGTTGGTATAGAATTTGACCCTTTGATTTTAGCACTTTCTGAACTTAATGCATAGGTGCTGAAACTAGGGGTGCTGGGGGTGCACCCCCAGTCTTGAAGTCATTTCCATTATATATAGCAGGGATCGGCAACTTTTGGCACGCAGCCCGCTAGGAAAAGCCATTACCTGCCACGTCTGCAGGTTTGGCCAATCACGGCTCCCACTGGCCACGGTTTGCTGTCCCAGGCCTTTGGGGGCTGTGGTAAGTGGTGGCTAGCACATCCCTTGGCCCACGCCTCTTCCCACTGCCCCCATTTGTTATGTTCATACAAAGCACACGGGATCTTTTCAGGGGGGAAAAGGCAAATACACTGCGTTTATTGAAAATACAACAGTTAGCATATGCTTTTCAGTCACACACACACACACACACACACACACACACACACTCCTGCCAGTTGATGTTTATAGTTACCAGTTTGTTGTAGCTCGAGTCAATCTAATGGCCAGTTAGATTGAGCACGAGTGAGGAGCAAGGTTCTGTTGGTCACATCCGATGCTCTGAGGCTTTGCGGGACTGAACCCAGAGTTCCATGGCAAAACACCCCAGCTTTATAGTTGTAAATTCCCATTTGAGTCCATGAATTTTGCAATGTCATTAGTCCTTAAGTGGTTTAATCTTGGGGTTTTCTGTTGTTATCATTTGATGGTTATTGTCAGGCTTCCCATCGTTATCTTCTATTTGTTGTCTCGCCTTTGGGGGTGCCTGCCTCACCTCTGAGGTCATCAATGCTGCTAACATGTTTAGCATCGGATACAGTGGATGTTTTCTGATTGTCTCCTGGTTTTTCCAAGTCTCTCACTTTTTCTTGACCATCTGGACATTTGTAATGGCTGATGAATATATTTTCCTGATGAATGCATTCCTCATTCACACAAACAATCTCTTACAGAAACCTTCAAAGGTATACAGTCAGCAGTATTTTATATTCAGCAGAATACACTGTAAGTCAAGCCTTGCTAAATCTTATAACTAAAACAATTCACATTGGGCCTTCAGGCCCTCAACATTCCTCTAATCTCCTTAACATAGATATAATACAAGATCCTGTCTCTTACTTACTAAAACCTTAAAACAAAGAAATATATATTTAACTAGAGTGCCTAATTTGTAATACATATAGGAAACCATAGTAGACATTATAACTTATCCTAAAAAAAAAAAAGGTGACCATAATCAGTCATAAGGATTGTTCTGATCTGTCATTCCTTTCTGCTATTCAAAAAGGGTGGCTGACAGGATAAATCAAAGCATACGTTAATTCTCATAGTACAATTATAAAATCCTGCTCCTACATAATGTCCTGGAGCAGCGAACTGTGGCCAGTGGGAGCTGTGACCGGCTGAACCTGCAGATGCGGCAGGTAAACAAACCGGCCCAACCCACCAGGGGCTTATCCTGACTGGCCGCGTACCAAAGGTTGCTGATCCTTGATATATGGGTTTGCACTTTGGTTCAATGGCTCTCAACACCTCCACTATACAAATGTTCCAGCACTCCTGATTTAATGCATGATGCTGAAACTGTAACAAATATTATATTCATGTGGAATCAGAGATGTTACTATACCCTGTGTATAGTATAGCTGTAATCATGCAAAAACAATATCCCGAAGCAATACCAATAAAAAATAAGTCAATATAGGAAGTATATTCTTCCTACTACCAGAAAACTAAAAAAAAAGAAAATGTTTTGTTGAACAGACAGAGTGACAGTTCTGAGTTAACTTAAGCAATTATGCAAAAGTGACCTAAAGAGAAAGCAGAAGTAGACTCCAAACTGAGATCATACTTGCCATTTCTGGAAGACATTAATGATGAGAATGACCTTTTGCTAATGGAAAAAGAACAAAAATTGATAATTTCAGCAGTGGACATAGGAAACTTCCTAAAATGTGCAGAGAAATACAAGCTTAGAAAACTGAAAAGGAAGAGAGCCATGTTTTACTGGCCAAATATGAGCAGCAAGATATCAAACATGATAGTTCCCTGTGCTACATGTAAATTATTCAAAATCATGCAGTCTCAGAGACCATGGCAAAGCTTTTGAATGTGACAAAAGCAATTTACTATTATTACTTAACATTCTGTGGATTACTATTGTGAATTAATGGAGTTTTAAAAAAAAGATACAAACAGGAGATCAGAGATTAGCCATATAAAGCATTCATAATCACAGCGTACAAGGGATGGCATAAGACAAATTCTTATCACTAACAGTTGTACCCTTCATGGTCAAGCATGGACTTTCAGGCATTTACTGACACTGGAGTCCAAACACTACATCACCCATATAGTTAAAGAGAGAGTGAGAGAGAGACAGAGCTATTCTGACTGTGAAAGATATTAAGGAAAGCCTGGAGATTTTATGGGTATTTTGGAAATGTCGGCACTCCATATCCACTTATTATTTTTAATTAGGAGCTGAGGATTGGGATGGTGGGTAAGGGTGCAGTGAGGCCATTCTCTGAAAATAAATTGTAGATGGTGCCTTTTTGAAAAATATTTATGCAGCAGAACACAGCATGGAGAGTGCGATATAAAGCCATTACTGTCAGAACAATAATTCTTACAAAATTACTTATTTTTTCCAACAAAGTTTTAAAAATAATTAACCTTTAGAGTGGTGAAGATGAGCACATCAGTCTTTAGTGTTCTTCACAGAGGCGCTGAGGAGGAATAAACTCATTTTACCACTCCCGACTTTTCTCTGATTTCCAACAGCATCTTTCTTTTTCCCTCCCCCTAAACAGAGTAAGATGCCTTCCATCTCCTCATCCCCCAGGAAGAGGGATCATACCCCCTCACCTGTTTCACACTCACTTCACTTTGCCACTAATTGGTGTTTCCAGTCCATGCTAGTTCTTTTCCCATTCTCATTCTCAGTGAGACTTGGCTCTTCCTGGAGGGTTTTCCCCAAAGTAAGAAAGAAAAATGAGATGCCATCCAATATCTCTGAATAGCCATCCTCTCAACAGTCTAGAAACACTACAGCATGGACAAGTGGCTCCCCCAAGTCTTTTAAAATTAACTAGATGAGGCATCAAACAGCTAATTTCTGCACTGTAAGAAGCTGTGTGATATTAACCTAATTCTGTAAGTGATATAAATTCATTTTATCATAAAACAGGCAAAAGTTTACATCTGTTTCTTTTCAAGTATTGTGGTTTCTAACTCATTAACATAGTTACCATTCAGGTGTAATTCAAAAACAGCATATATTGCTAAACAATTATACATTGGCTAAAGGTTGATCTAACTTAAGTGCAAATTCTCATCTCCAAGTGCAGCAGGATAAGAATCGGATTAATTTTCCAGTGATTGGAAGAAGGCAAATAAGGAAGGATGGAGTCAAGCCAAAATAAAGCAAGGCGAGATTGTTGGGACACAGAGGAAAGAATGAGGAAGGGGAATGAGAAGAGTGAAAGAGGAGAGATGCCAGAGGAAAGAGATATAAGATGTCCTGATGGGAAATGTTTAGCTAAATCTATCATGTCTCAGCCTAAGAAATCTATAGAACTGAAGTAGTAACCTGATGGAAATAGTTTTTATTTTAAAATTTCTAGTAATTCCCCCATCCATTCAGGCCAAAAATGTTCAAAACCAGCCTCTCCCATGGTATTTTGGTGCTTTTGACCTTGGCTTGAACTTGGAAAGCCCGGGTGCGTGCAAATGTAAAAAAGTTAACAGATATGTCTCTCAAACTGTAATATTTGGTTCAGGCTCAGTTCACATTTTGTATCAGGTCTCATTTTTTCCTGAAATGGTTCACTCATTCCAAATTACGCACCAGTCATTTGTGGAATAGGCATATTGGGCCTGATCCAAAGCACATCTTCATTTGTGGATCAGACCTTGGGTCACAATTTCTAATGTGGGGAAAAGTCTCAGTATCCATCCCTTCATATGCATGTGGTAGCTCTGTAGCCAGTTACCACTGTGTTCCCAATAGGCTGACACATGGCACCAATTTGTATCTGACCAGTTAGGCCCAGATTTTCAGAAGAGCTCACTTCCCAACAGCTCCATTGGAAAGTGTTAAGCACTTTTGAAATTTGGGCACTTCATTTAGGTGCCTAAATGGCAGCTGAGCCTTTATAAAAAATAACTTTTAAATTGTAATCTCAAAAAGCCTAGCTTCTAAGAGGTAGATCAGTTCTTAGTTTAAAGATCCATTCTGGCAATTGAGGAAGAAACCATCCCTATACAGAAGCAAACAGAAAATTAAGAAAGATTACCCGTACCAAACTGCGATAAATTTTATGGTATATTGTGCTTTACTTTATTTGCAGAGGAAATTAATTACTAAGTTTTATTAACTTCAACGTTTGTGTGATGCTTTTAAATTAATTGATATAGTAATTGGTTTTAACTTCTGTTTTTAACTACCTTTTAAGTGCCATATTTTTTTAAGTTTATGTGCAGTATTAAATGTCATAAACTGTTGGAGTTATGACATGATAAATATCAAGCAAAAATAAAATAAAATGGTTTTTAAATTTGCACATGGAAATTGAAGAGCTGGTCATGTTCAGCTGGATAACTAGGGTCACAAAGAGAAAAGGACAGAAAATATAGACAGGGAGGAAAAAGTGGGAAATGGGAAATAAAATCAAGGAAATATACAACTTCAAGAAATTTTAACTATTATATAATTTATTCATATTCTTGAAGTCTGGATTAAGATTTAGAACTGCCTTACACATTTTGAAAGTTCAGACCTGGAGTCTTGGTTCAGGACCATCTCTAGTCCCTATGTATATTTCTCTGTTAGTGGTCAGAAAATTGCTAAATGTTACTGCTGGGGGGATTTAAACACAAAGCTCAACTATACACACAATGTATTTACAAAAGAAGGTTGCGTGTACACTGAAAATTTTTGCTCTGTGGTAACTGCCAGTCCAACCTCCCAGTGCAAATGCCTTGCACCAGTGTAAAATGTGGCTTGCAGCTTTGTGACTTACCTTTAGGTAAGTTCAACTTTGTCATGAATTTTCACTAAGGAATAGCTACAAAATGAAAAAATACCAAAAGAAGACGAGCCTTACTTGTAGAAGTAGGTGCTAAATGTCCCAAAATAATCAATTCATGTTTTTGTGCATCAGGCACGAACAGGGCTGATATTGCAGAAACACACATTCCTAAGAGGTGCTAGGCACAGTGCACTCTCGTAAACACATTCCAGAACGGTGCTACCAACACACTCCTTAAAGATAACAGGAACATGCTGACCCATCGTAAATATAAAGTCAGAATGACAGTGTAATGGATAGATATTGACAAGGTGATGGGTGGTAACTGCCTATGACAGAGGGTGTCAACTAACTATGTCAGAGGGGCAGTATGTAAATTGTTTGCACTGATGTATAAAATGGAGTCGCAGCGGGAGTATCTTTGGCCAGCCTTGGGAGGAATGGAAAGTTCTGCCATTCACTGAGCTGCATCCATTGTAATGGGCATACATGTGCTAGTGGTCCTACAGAGCCTGCGGGATACTAGGACCATGCCTCATTGACAATAAACCTGGCTGAGTGCCTTCGTTCCTTAACACGTCTTGTGGTTATTGGGTGGTTCGCTTGAGGTCTGCTATTCCAACTGTTTGTACAGAGCTGGGACAGCACACAGGGAGGACACTCACACATGCATCTCTGGATTTTTTATGCATTTATGCATCCCAGAATTGTTTATGCGTCCCATGATTGCATTAGCTCTTTTGGCCACAGGGTCACATCTGAGAGCTCACATTCAGCTAATTATCCACCACAATCTCCAAATCTTTTTGGGGAGTCACTACTTCCCAGGATAGAATCCCGTATCGTGTAAGATTTCAGAGTAGCAGCTGTATTAGTCTGTATCCGCAAAAAGAACAGGAGTACTTGTGGCACATTAGAGACTAACAAATTTATTTGAGCATAAGCTTTCATGGGCTACAGCCCACTTCACTGTATGCATAGAATGGAACATATAGTGAGGAGATATATATACATACAGAGCACATGAAAAGGTGGGAGTTGCCCAACCAACTCTAAGAGGCTAATTAATTAAGATGAACTGTTGTCAGCAGGAGAAAAAAAACAAAAAAACCTTTTGTAGTGATAATCAAGATAGCCCATTTAAGACAGTTTGACAAGATACTTAACATGGGGGAAATAGATTCAATGTGTGTAATGGCTCAGCCATTCCCACTCTCTATTTAAGCCTAAGTTGATAGTATCTAGTTTGCATATCAACTCAAGTTCAGCAGTTTCTCCTTGGAATCTGTTTTTGAAGCTTTTCTGTTGCAAAATTGCCTTTAAGTCTATTACTAAGTAACCAGAGAGGTTGAAGTGTTCTCCTACTGCTTTTTGAATGTTATAATTCCTGATGTCAGATTTGTGTCCCTTTATTCTTCTGCGTAGAGACTGTCTGGTTTGGCCAATGTACATGGCAGAGGGGCATTGCTGGCACATGATGGCATATATCACATTGGTAGATGTGCAGGTGAATGAGCCTCTGATGCTGTGGCTGATGTGATTAGGTCCTATGATTTTGTCACTTGAATAGATATGTGGACAGAGTTGGTATTGGGCTTTGTTGCAAGGATAGGTTCCTGGGTTAGTGTTTTTGTTCTGTGGTGTGAGGTTACTGGTGAGTATTTGCTTCAGGTTGGGGGGTTGTCTATAAGCGAGGACAGGTCTGTCTCCCAAAATCTGTGAGAGTGAGGGATCGTCTTTCAGGATAGGTTGTAGATCTTTGATGATGCGCAGGAGAGGTTTTAGTTGGGGGCTGAAGGTAACGGCTAGTGGCATTCTGTTATTTTCTTTGTTGGGCCTGTCTTGCAGTAGGTGACTTCTGGGTACTCTACTGGCTCTGTCAATCTGTTTTTTTCACTTCAGCAAGTGAGTATTGTAGTTTTTATGTATGCTTGATAGAGATCTTGTAGGTGTTTGTCTCTGTCTGAGGGATTGGAGCAAATGCAGTTGTATCTTAGAGCTTGGCTGTAGACAATGGATTGTGTGGTGTGTCTTGGATGGAAGCTGGAGGCATGTAGGTAAGTATAGTGGTCAGTAGGTTTCCGATATAGGGTGGTGTTTATCAACCTCAGCCTAGACCAATCCATACAAGCGGTCCATTTCCTTGACACTACTGTGCTAATATGTGATAGTTTGATGCTAGAGGAGTGCTGTGGAGCCTTTTACCAAGAAAAATCCTGCAAGTGGGGTAAAGTTACCAAGATTTCCTTGAGGAATGTTGTTCATGTCAGAAAAGAAGGAAAAGTCCTCTCACAGCAAAATATATGGGTCAAGAAGGAAGGGTCACTGAAGATCAAAGGACTTGATTTGTTTGGATAAACCTTAGATAAGCATCTGGTATAAAATCTTAGGCCCATTGATGTCAATAAGAATGTTGCCACTGATTGCAGTGGAACCAGAATTTCACCCCTGAACTATATTGATATTTATCCATAAGTGAACTAAATAACCTAACTTTTCAACACATTTCAATTGCTATTGCAAACTCCATCCCATCTCTCATTCTTAAATACTTCTAACATGCTTGGTTCATGGAGGGCTATCCTCCTTTTTCTGGGCTTATGGACACAGATACCCTAAATTGAAACCCTGCTTTTATAGTTATGTGTGACACACAGACATGCACATGAGGTATCTTCTTTAGCAGAATGAAAGAAAAATAGGATAGGCATTCAATGGTCATTTCTAGTGCCATTTAAACTAACTGGTCACATACCTTGAGGAAACATGACTGCAAAATAAAAACAAACACAAAGACTAACTATATGGGTATACAATTGTTGTGACTCATTTCAGCTGCATTAAAATTGTAAATAGTAAATTTTAGTTCTTTTGTCTAACATTGCCCTCATGAAAAACTCAGTGTTTGTAGATTCTACTATTATATATTTTATCACCACATAGTCATGGATTTTTAATATATGTAATCTTACAACCATATAGCAGAGAAAATGAGATTACTCATATATATTTCTCCACCTCAGAAAAATTCACATGAATATTACATAGATACCGACAACCACATAGTAAAAATAATGAGATTACAACTACTCCTACTCATACTACGGATAATAAGACGAAAACTATATTCTACATGATTATATTTCTGAAGTCATTGTTAAGGATAAAGGAAACTGGCTGTCTAATAATGACGGAGCAGAAGAATCACTGTTAAATCATTCAGTATTAGCCCCTACAATGTACCATCGAACTGCATGAAGAGAAATTGAGAGATTCCCCATTATATTTTCTTACTACCCTAATGAAAATACACAGAGAAAAGAGCTTTAATGGCAATGTCCATTTTAGCAGTAACTATAGTATTCTTACTGTAACTATTTGAAAGAGAAAAAATCAGGACTAAATCAAGAGTGCCCCTGTTAACCAAGGTAAGATATTATTATCTCGAGGTTGAAGTGGGACATACTATGAACGTAATGCATCTGTAGAAGTGAATTTATTATTAATTACATAAGTTATAATAAGCCTTTGTGAGGCACTGAGTTTGGAAGCATCATTGGATCACTCAATAACTGTGTCATTGGATCTGCTCTCTTTCTCAAGAAATACTCTTCCTACCGAGTACTGTGTATAAGGTGAATCACATCACATCACTCCTTCCTTTCCCCTTCCCCCACCCATGAACTGACCTCAGCAGTAAAGCTGGGCAAAATGTTCCAGTCAATAGTAATTTTTCCAGAAAATGCTCCCTGTTTGGAGTGATTGAAACTAATCACACATTTGCGTCAAATTCAGCGAATTGTTATGACAGAATAAAACATGAGGGATTTTTTTAACGTCAAAATGGTATTTTTACACTTCTTAATTAGCCGTTTCAGCATTTGATTTAGGGAAAAAAAAGTCTTATTTTTGAATTGATATTCCATTCTGAAAACATTTCATTCAACCCAAATGATTTTGGGGGAGAGGTTTTGTTAAGGCAAGAAAAGCTGAAAAAAAATCAGTTTAGATTTGAAACTAACCAACTTTTTTTTCCAGTTTGGTCACTGAACCAGCAGCCATATAGGTATAATATTCACTTATTCTTGCAAGTGGATTTGTTAAGTGACAAGGTGGCAAAGAGAATAAAGGTATAATCAAGTGGAGGAATCATAAGAAGTGTTGCTGCTAGCTAGCTGCCAAAATACACACATTGAAAGAGATATTTAGTTTCTCTTCATGTTTTTCATTCTTCTCCTTTTTCTTCACCTTATCACATCAGTTTATTTTCATGTCTTAAATGCCACCCACGTATGCACACAACAGAATGAAGGAGGATAAATAGTATTAGGAGTCTGAAGAACTTGGGATTAATATGCAGCCACTATTCACCACTGACATTATTTAATGTTTAATGTATCCATTCATAAAACAAAATGCAAAGAGAGAGTAATGTATATAAAAATGTTTTGGATATAAACTGGAATAGCCACATTTCCTCAGCATATGAACTGCATCTCTAATAGGGTTTACACATCTCTCCCTTTCTCACTTACAAGCAAATTTAACATTGCATTTAAAGTTATTAAGTGTTAAGAGGGACATGGATTATATTTTGATTCAAATAAATATTAGAGATAGATCTTAATATGGAAATCAAACTTTAATCTTAACTCTAGTTGAGCTCACACCTTCTGTTATGAAAATCATATTAAAGCAAACCCTTGATTCCAAATGCCATAATTAGGGTTGCAACATAGTTTAAATTGTAACTCTGGGTTCACATTGCCCAAACTTTTGAAAAACTTGTGTTAGTGGATGAAACTTTCTATGCTTTGTCTCTGTCCAAAATAATTTTTTTTTGTGTGGAAAGTCTGGGCAAAATCAGCTCAGCTCTTGAAGTTTGAAGTTATTCCCCACGCTAAAACATTCTAACCACAGTTGTGACAGGACTACCCAAAGCCATCACAAAGCAAGCACAAAGTAGTGAAAGTAAAACCTTTAGTACAACCCTTTTCATTTTTGGTTTCAATTCTCTTCTGTGGGAAGGGTATGTGTGACTATAATCATGCGACTACATTTCCCATCCTGTCCTGCAAGATAGAGGTTGTCTGGAAGAGACAGCATTTGGCTAGATCACTCACCACTAGAGGAGAGAGGAAATTACATCTCATCGTGCTGTTTGAATTTTGGTGTTGGCCAATAAAGATGGGGTCAGCGACATAGGTTTCTTATAAATTCCAGTCTATTTCCTTAAGACTACTTCCTCCTCTCAGTGACCCTGCCATGTGTCTCTCAGAGGCAAACTTGGAATAGGAAATTCCCCTCACAAGATTTATAGAGCCAGTAGATTTCATTAGACAGAATAACAAGTAGTCCATACATTAATAGTCTTTCTTCTACCAATGTATGGGACTCAATAGGACCTTTCATGTGAATATGGGTTAACATTAGGAAACCCTAATAAGAAGGAATTAACGGCATTAAGGAATAGTTCTTGAGGGACAAATTTAAACCAGCAAACCATGGAGGGAGAAAATAGTAGAGAAAGAAAAGCAGAATTGAAATAACAAAATGGAAACAATAAAAAATAGTTTGGGGACTACAAATCCCAGGAATTATACTATGTATTCTTGAGCAATACCTACTGACTATTTGCATATGTTTTCTCATAACAGATCTCTTCTTATTCTGAAACCAACTCATTTCAACTAACTATCTAGTTTTTAAAATAACTGGGGGAGGTTCACAGCTCTGTGGTATGTTTTCACTCACAATCCCTTCCTCCTGCTGTTTCTACCCAGGAGATTTCTATGTCAAAACATTTTCTGACAGTATCTTGACCAACTCACATGGGTTGACAGCTCAGAAGGGGACTTGACTCTACAAAATGCAAACCTATAGCATTCCCACTGGAAACATTCACCATTCAATTTTCAAATGATTATAACACTTACATCAAACTCAGACTTTTTCAACCCTACCAAAAGCTTCTTTTCTCATTCAGGGCCAGTCTATGAATCCCTTATTCATATTGCAGAGAAATTATTCAACCAGTTGTTACTCGGGTAAGCAACTACTCACCTACATAATTAAGAAGTTTAAAATCTTGCCCTAGGAAAGACAATTTACATGACAAGTTTTGAACTTCAGCCCTGTCTCTGGGGACATTCTAAACCAGTTACTAAAAAACTGAGAAAATAAAGCTCGTTGTATGGAAAGGTTTTCTGAAGGCCTGGTTTATATAACTCCAAAGAAGGCAGCCGATCAGTGGAACTGGAAACAGAGGATCAATGTTTCCTGGAGGGACTGTTACTGATGGGACCAGTAGATCAGGGAATACAGGGAGTTAGGCTGGAAGCAACTCAGCCTCATGGACATAGCAGTGCACAGGGTTTAATAAATTTCTATTTGCTCAACTTAAGCTGCATTCAGCTTCACTTCTTGCAAATTAAACAAGGTGTCAGAGTCTGAGCTGTGAGTTCTCTGAAATGCAGCAGCTGGCAGCGTGAGCCATGGTACTTGGTCTGTAGATTTTTCTGATGGAGCCGGTGGAGGGAGAAGTCTGAACTGGCCATGCAGGGGGGTGACAACAGCAGGAAAGTAAAAACTATTATTATATTTTATTGAGGAACAAGGGAAAGTGGTCTGCATGACTCTGAAGCCCCAATCCACAAAACAGTCCTAGGAGCCTTGGGAACCCATTGCTCCCCCAAACAGAACAAAACTGTGGCGTGACACAGATTTTTCACCACAGGCCAATATGAAGAGGAAGGAATAAACCTCTTTGTTAGTGCCTTTTGCACATTGGATGCTACATGCAATTTTGGGGACTTGACAGACTCCCTAATTCAGGATAGCATAGTCTGCAGCACTTGGGATCAGGACCTCCAGGAGTGGCTGCTCTGGGAAGGTGATCTCACATTAGATAGATGCTTAGACATGGGGCATGCAGCAGAAGCCTCAAGAAAAAAGATCAAAGTCCTCGGAGGCACAACACGAGTAGAAGGAGCCAATAGGCACCAGGCTGGGGCCCCCTGTACTGACCACAAAACAAGTGTTAATCCTGGTGCCTGCAGTGCCCAGTAAATGGTCCTGGATGCAGGTCAGGCAATAGAGAGAGGTAGAAGGAAGATCTTGACCTTGTGGCTGAGGAGTTTTGGGGTACAAGGGATAAAGGTCGAGCTAGTTTTGTGGGAGTCAGTAACCTGTCTGACTCATCCATCATCAAAATGAGGCAGAGACCAGTGCCAATGATGGAGTGGTACTGCTGGCACTGAGTACACTGGTGCCGAAGCGGTGTTGACCTGAAGTCAGCAGCAGTACAGAAGGAGCTGATGAAGGATGGTGAGAGCCATCATGGTAACAACAGTGGTGACAAATACAACAATGCCGAGGATCTTATGGTGCCCAGGATGTCTCTTGCACCAAGCCTGGTACCAGCCCGGCTTCCACAGACTGTGGAAGGGGAACATCAGGTTGCAGTGCCGACAGACTCAAAGGTTCAGAGGCCTGTCCAGCCAACAGGGCTATAAGCTATGCAGCCCTGGCAAAGTCTTGGACCAAGGGAGAGGTCATTATGGAAAGGCAGAGGGTGTCTGTAGCCACCTGGTACGCTGCCAACATGGTAACAGTCAGTGCCAGCATTGCCTTCATCTGTACCAGACTCAAAGGATGTGCTGGGGCCAGAACCAGAGTCAACAGTACAGGGTCTCTAAATTCCCTACTTGGTAGTAGGGAGCAGGTAGAGGTACCCTTGCCATTCCGAACATCAGCATTAGCCCCATGCTGGTCCACACTCTTCCTGGGAGAAGTAGAAGAGTACCCACAAGGCCAGGATTGGTCTCAATTGCACTTATGCAAAATTTTCTTTGCTACACTCAATGGGGAACGGCTCCTACAGCTCTTTGGAGAGGCACATGCTCCAGAGTACAAAGAGGCAGCACTCTCATATCACAAGAGCATTGGTGTGAAAGCAGGCCATGTGACTTGTTGGAGCAGATGCTGCTTTAGTGAAGGTCCCTAGCCACCTGAGTCCATTTTGTGAATGATCTACAGATCTAACAAACCACTCCTTGATGTGTGCCTCACCCAAGCACCGCATGTGGGGTCATTGTTGGGGATCACTCCCCTACACAATGGACAATGTTTAAACCCCAGTGAGGACATCAGAGGGGAATACTTAATACAGGGGTCAGCAACCTCTGGCACTCAGCTCGCCAAGGTAAGCACCCTGGAGGGCCGGGCCAGTTTGTTTACCTGCCGTGTCGGCAGGTTCAGTGGACCGCGGCTCCCACTGGCTGTAGTTCACCATCCCAGGCCAATGGGGGTAGTAGGAAGCTGCACCCAGTACATCCCTCGACCCGCGCCACTTCCCGCCGCCCCCATTGGCCTGGGACGGTGAACCGCAGCCAGTAGGAGCCACGGTCCGCTGAACCTGCCGACGCGGCAGATAAACAAACTGGCCCGGCCCTCCAGTGTTTACTGGCTGGGAATGAACATACAACTCCACTCCTTGATAGAAAGATGTGACACCGGCCAGTAATGTGATAACTGCCAGCAGTTAACTACATGAGCTGCCCACCCAACCATAGGAAAAAGTGTAAGAGGACTTATTTACCTTCAAGGAAAGTCAGTAATTGATTTCAGTGGATTACTACTTTAATTTTTAGGAGGTCAATGCCCTGCCTGATAAAAGAAGCAAGTCAGTGATTGGCAAACTGAAGGCTCACTTTGCGAGATAAGAATTCTGGTCATTTTATTCAGTGACAGCAGGTCCCAATTTGTCTTGCAAGAATTCAAGGAATTTTGTTGCAAATGGGAATTTGACCATCACACCTCCTCCCCACCATACCCATAGAATAATGAAAGGTGGACTCAGTGGTGAAAACAGATGAGACTGTTATATAAGGCTGTTTATTCTGATTCAGACCTTGATGCTTATTAACATTTTTGGCACTCGGGAATACCACATCACAGGCATCCAATCCCAGTTCAGTGCAGGCACTGAAGGGATGAAGGACCAAAACTCTGTTATCCACAAGGGGAGATAAGTCAGGCATGGACCTACCAGCTTTGGAGACAGATGCTCCTGTGAGGATCCAGTTACCAGATAGACACCAGAAGGAGTGGACTAAAAGAGTAGTGAGGGATGCAATAGCACCCAGGTCATATGAGCTGACTATGCAAGGTACACAAGTGATCCAAAGGAAAAGGAGGCACTTTTGAGCTAGCAGACACAACACCGAGAATGAATTTACAGAGATCATCACAGAATGGAGAGACTGAAATGATCCAGAAGCCAACTCCACTGGGAAGAAGGAAACTCCATGGGGAGACAGTTTGCTGGATGCGGAGATGGTATCAAGGAGATAGAGATTGATCCCCTCAAAAGCCAACCACGCTAAGGGTAGGTCTATACTTACCTGCCGGGTCGACGCATAGAGTTCGACTTCTCGGAGTTCGAACTATCGCGTCTAATCCAGACGCGATAGTTCGATCTCCGAACGCGCTCCCGTCGACTCCGGAACTCCACCACCGCGAACGGCGGTGGCGGAGTCGACGGGGGAGCTGCAGACTTTGATCCCGCGGCGTCTGGATGGGTGAGTAGTTCGAACTAAGGTAGTTCGAGTTCAGCTACGCTATTCGCGTAGCTGAACTTGCGTACCTTAGTTTGACACACCCCCCCTAGTGTAGACCAGGCCTAAGAGTGACCTAACTATCTCCAACTCAGCCATGTGGTAGCAACCTCTGGCTGAAGGGACACAATGTGGGAGTCTGAGTATCAACTGGGTCTCGATTATTTGTTTGTAATGTTTATAACAATATGTTTGTAAAATAGGAAAGATGTATCATGATCAGTGGAACTGGAGACAGAGGGCCCATGTTCCCTGGAAGAACTGTTATTGCTGGATGTGATAGAGTATATAAACTCCACACTGGAGAACAAGGGGATAAGGAACAGCTTTGGGCCCTAGTGGCCCCACCCAGCCACACCTGTAAAGCCTGCACAAGCTGGAGCATGGCTTTAAAAAGGGGAGCAGAGCAGCTCAGAGTCAGATAGGGGATGGAAGCAGAGGCTGCTCTGAAGTCTGAGACCTGACAGCACAGACCACTGCAAACCTACCAAGGATAGGCAAGTGACTGAGCATGCGGGTCAGATACTTGATTGGAGTGATTTACTCTGGGAAGCTAAAGGAGGCTGGGGTAGGAATTGGATGGGGGCATAGCATCTTAGTACCCCAGGTGGTTGAGTATAGCTGTCCACCATTGAGCCCTGAACTGAAATCTAGTGGAGAGGATGTGCCTAGTGTTCCCTACGGACTCTGAAAGGATGTTATTACCCTATGAATCTTCACCTAGGTGTGAAACCAGCTGGAAAAGTCTTTGATTGTTCAAGAGTCCAGTCCCTCCCACCCCCACCTCCCAAAAATATCCCTGTGCTAAAGGGGAGGACAGGAAACACTTGGGGCAGGGGTGCTGAAAAACCAGACTGTGCTTAAAATGGGGAGATACCCTGCCAATCCTTGCCTCACCACTATTCACTGTTGGGTGTTTTGCATTAAAAAAAACAACAACAAAACAGGCAATGTGGGGAGCTAGAGTGGAAGCAACAGAACCACATGGAGAAAGCAGTACACAGTGTTGAATAAAGTTCCACTCACTCAGCTTAAACTGTATTCAGCTTCACTCCTTGAAAATGAAACAATGGACACAGCTTTCATTTTCTTTGACCTGCCACTTAACTGATGGCAAAAATTATTCATGTGAATAAGGTCTGCAAGACTGTGCATTTATTTATTTATTTTTCCAAGGAGTGCCTGGGGAATGAAAATATTTTAGGTATTTAGTTATCAAAAATCTATGTTGTTAACCACAGTTCCACTCTGCATTATAGGAGGTCAGGCTGCCATATGAAAAACTATGCAGACAGCTTAACACTTCCACTTACTAATTATTTCTGTTCCTGGCTTGTTCAAAGACTTTTTAGTTAGTCACAATGAGTTGGAGAGATTGGAGTTTGCGTTAATCAAACTGACAACTATCAGAAAATCTCAAAGTTGCTTTATGAAAAATTCATTACAGTGAATCTTAGTAATATCAAATTCTTTCATGTTTTCTACCCTGAAATCCGTATCTGTTATAAAACATTACACCAGACTTTGATTCAGTTTTCATAATTGTGGTCAAAATGTATCTTATGACAGGGCTCATTTTTAGCCTTGCCAGGAATAAATTGCTTTCAGAACAATGGATCCTGCTATTCTGGAATCTGGACCCATAGGAAAGTTCCCATTATTCCCATTTTCCAGCTAGCTCTGCTTCATAGTTAGGTGTCTTGTCTTAAAATCTCAGATTATAAACTTTCAAGGAAAGGAGAGTATTTAATTAAAATGGGGATAGAAATCCTGGCTCCCCTTTAGTCAATGGTAACAGTCACATTGTTTTTTTTATAGGGCCAAGGTTTCACCTGAAGTATCTGATTATTCTATTTCTTTCACTGAGGTAAATAAGCAGTGACTCCATTAAAGTCAACCAAATTTCACCAGTATAAATCAGTTGTAAGTAATAATTACGCCCAATTTTTTCTGAAACTGGTCCATTTCCAAATCCATGAGGTGAGGAGAAAGTAATTGGTCCTAGATGGAAATGATCTGGATGTAACCAGTAATGTCACAAACGTATTTCAAACACTATAGTCAAACTAACTTAAACACTTACTTACCATTAGCAGTTGGGAAAAATGTCTTTGCTGGTTATATTCAGATAATTTTTCCCTGTATATTCATATTGTCTGCACAGTTTCTGCTATAGCATCTCATGGGTGTAGAGATTGCAAGCTTTGTTCTGAGCTCATGGCAATCAACTTCACGGTCACTCATTTTAGTTTCACCTTCTGGTGGCAGAAAGACAGGTGTAACATCCTTTGTAAATGTCACATAATTAGTTTTCCCAAAACAAATTCACTACAAGGTTGTTGCATTGAGATAAGTTTATGATGTGTGTGGCCTAAGAGCTCTACAGTGGCTTTAGGTGTTTTATACAACTTAGTCTGAATCATAGAATCATAGAATCATAGAATCTCAGGGTTGGAAGGGACCTCAGGAGGTCATCTAGTCCAACCCCCTGCTCAAAGCAGGACCAAACCCAACTAAATCATCCCAGCCAGGGCTTTGTCAAGCCTGACCTTAAAAACCTCTAAGGAAGGAGATTCCACTACCTCCCTAGGTAACCCATTCCAGTGCTTCACCACCCTACTAGTGAAAAAGTTTTTCCTAATATCCAACCTAAACCTCCCCCTCTGCAACTTGAGACCATTACTCCTTGTTCTGTCATCTTCTACCACTGAGAACAGTCTAGATCCATCCTCTTTGGAACCCCCTTTCAGGTAGTTGAAAGCAGCTATCAAATCCCCCCTCAGTCTTCTCTTCTGCAGACTAAACAATCCCAGTTCCCTCAGCCTCTCCTCATAAGTCATGTGCTCCAGCCCCCTAATCATTTTTGTTGCCCTCCGCTGGACTCTCTCCAATTTATCCACATCCTTCTTGTAGTGTGGGGCCCAAAACTGGACACAGTACTCCAAATGAGGCCTCACCAGTGCTGAGTAGAGGGGGATGATCACATCCCTTGATCTGCTGGAAATGCCCCTACTTATACAACCCAAAATGCCATTAGCCTTCTTGGCAACAAGGGCACACTGTTGACTCATATTCAGCTTTTCGTCCACCGTAACCCCTAGGTCCTTTTCTGCAGAACTGCTACCCAGCCATTCGGTCCCTAGTCTGTAGCAGTGCATGGGATTCTTCCGTCCTAAGTGCAGGACTCTGCACTTGTCCTTGTTGAACCTCATCATATTGCTTTTGGCCCAATCCTCTAATTTGTCTAGGTCCCTCTCTATCCTATCCCTACCCTCCAGCGTATCAACCACTCCTCCCAGTTTAGTGTCATCTGCAAACTTGCTAAGGGTGCAGTCCACACCATCCTCCAGATCGTTAATGAAGATATTGAACAAAACCGGCCCCAGCACCGACTGGATCACCCTAATCACGTTACAAGTGGTATAGACTGATGTATAAGAGACAATATGTTTTTTCAGACTGAAAATGATTAACATGAAGCTTACAACACTGTCTACTCTAGCTCTTCTGTATCTCTAACGAATTATATCAAATCAATATGATTTCAACCACATTTAAAGATAGGCAGCTGTCTTGGTTAAGATTGATCATAGTTAATGTTTCTGGGAATAATATAAGAATTACTCAGGGAAAACTATTTGTTATACTAGTAAGGTCAATCAACTCCACAGAATCTACAGTTACCTAATGTGAATCACAGATATGATGAGAAGGGATATCATAGTAACATTCTATAAAACAACGCTATAACAACAGATATTTAGCCCTTGACTTCTCCCCTAATAATTTTGGCAGTATTTATTTCTTGCTTAGCTTCGTCACTTTGAATCAGAATGATAGGAAGCCACTTCAGCAATCAACTATTATAGTACATTGTTTGTGTACTGCTCAGGAAGAAAAGCTTTTAGTTAGTTAGTGCTGGATTCCAGGACAGGGGCCAAGAAGCAACTGTTTGTCTTTTTGTTTACTGCAAAATAAAAGTGAATTTGTGTACGTCATCCACCAGTTTTATGGCACCTTTTATCTGAAAGATTTTAAATAAACCCTTGAAGAAGATGGGTTGAAGAGAATATCTTCATTTCAAACTTAACAAAATCAAAAGTCTATAGAATCTGAAAAGAATAAATCTAAGAATAAAAGCGCCGTTTTAGCTCTCTTTGGGCATGGTGCTGAGCATGTGCTATCATTTTAGGCTTTTGTGCCTCTCTCATAAACAAAGTATTTGAGCACCTAGCACAAAGATCTTAGAACTAATGTAAATTAATGAATGAATTTATAGATTTTAAGGCAAGAGGGAACCATTATGATCATCTAGGGCGACCTGCTTAACACAGTCCATAACTGCTGATTGAACTGGAGAATGTCTTTCAGAAAGACATAAAATATTGTTTTAAACACCTCACATGATATAAAATCTGCCACAAAATAATATTCTATATGCAGTACACACTGGCACCCATTTATGGGGAGCCACTGAAAAACAGTGGATCAGCTTCTTTATGAGGCAATTGTGCACTCAGTCTCAGTATCTTTGCTGGGCACTGGAGAGTTCTGAGTAGAAAGTCATTGAGTAGAGCTGACCAGGAAATTTTTGACAAAACAATTGTTAGTTAGAAAATGATTTTCAGGTTCTGAAAAATTTTGAAATTTTTACTTTTTGTGTCCATTTTGGACAGGATTTTTTTTTTTTTAATTTTGGACAAACAGACTTCTCAGCATTTAATTCTGGCTTCAGTGCATTCATGGTAAAAAATCTCTCTCCTACAACTCTGTCTGCTAGCAGCATCACTTATTGCTAAGAAAACAGACCACATTCTCTGGTCTGAGCAATCAGTCCTTTGGGCCCCTGATTCTGGTGCTGGTCTGGGAGAGGTCAGGTCTCCAGAATGAGTTGGAGCAACCCCCAAATCACTGTAACTTACATCCAGCATTCAGGAATTGCCAGAGCACAGAAATGACCTATCCATGCCCCTTTTTTTGCTCAGTAGCATCTATATGTTTGAGACTAAAGAGGGGCTGCATAGAGTCTATCCAGATACCAGGTTAATCAGACTTTTAGGCTGTTCTGTGCCATCTCAGTAGAGGCCAGAATCTGACTCACTTTACCTCTGTCTGTAAGAATACACTTCCAAAGAAGGACAATGGAAATAAAAAAGATGTGTCTTATCTACATGCGGAAATTTACTGGCATATCTACACTGATATAATTATCCTGCTCTTAAGAGCGAAGGGTAAAATTTCCCAAAGCATCTAAATTCCATTGTCAGACTGCCTAAGGGCTTGTCTCCACAGGGAAAGTTAATGGCATAAATATACTGCTATAATTATACTGGTATAATTCTTGTTCTAGTTAAGCTTACATTGCCTTCAAAGTGATTAAAGCCAAACCGTAAAAAGTTACTATTACTCCAGATAAGAATGCCTACATGGAGAGTTATGCTGGTATAACTATAGCAGTATAATTATAACAGTATAGTTATGCTGATAAATTACTCCATGTAGATCAGTCCTGTCACTTAAGAGCAAAGGGTAAAAAATTTTAAAGTACCTAAGTGACTTAAAAGCCTAAGTTCCATTTTTAAACATCTCACTGAAAGTCAATGGCTTATAGATGTTTTAATGTTTTACTGATATATTAGAAGCAGAAGTACCTGGGATTTTTTTTGGGGGGGGGGAAACAAACCAAAACAGCTAAATCACAGTTATAAGGGTGATTGACAATGCTACTACTAGTAGTATTAATAATGATACATGGAATAATTTTCTCAAGTGATCTCAAATCTTGCAGTCAGAAAAAAAAATGTAGGGATTTATTTGACGCTACCAACTTACGCTAGTCAGGTATTGACACTGCTATCAGAAGAGTAGCTCTTTGAATCTAATTGTAGATCACAAATATGCAGGTATGGAAGGGGTTAAAGTAAAAGCATTAAAAACAACTAAAACAAACAAGTTATACAGGATGTCGATGTACAACTTTCCCTAACAGACAATTTCATGTGAATGATGTAAAATGCTGTCCAACACTCATTAGATCAGCAATGACAGTTACTTTTGTCCCAGATGAATCAATCCTAGACAGGGAAGGAATCCATTTCTAAGTATATTAATCTCTAACTACTTGGATCAGTCATGACTACTCAAACTTTTCTCAGAAGATCAGCCATAGAGTTCAAGGTAGATAATAGGGCTTACTGAACTGTTTAACTAGAAATATGTTTCCTTAAAGCACTCTAAACAAATGAAAAAAGTTTTATCTATCTCTGTTAAAGATAAATGCTTGGGCTAGCTCCTCAGCTGGTATAAACTTCCTTAGCTCTGTTGTCAATGGAGCTATGCCAAATTATATCAGCCTACAATCTTTGGTAAAGGTGTTTTGTGATGCTATCTTCAACCATCTAATCATTAGCTGTTCTGGCTTGTTCTAATTGCATTGACAAGAGTATTCTATAAAATGTAGCTGCCTCTGGGGAACAGTTTTCAGTTATAATTCATTGACATTTTTTAAAGAAAGTAGTAGCTAACACTGAAGACTCCTTGTCAGGATGTTTATGCATTTAATCACCAATGTTTGAATACTGTGGCCTAAAGTATCTGGAAAATATTATCCATTAAGTAAAGGTGACCATTAAAAAATTAATTGAAATTACCAACATTGTTTTTGAGGTTGCCAGAAGTTTAATAAAATAACAGTTGGAAACAGATTCAGGGGAAAAGTCTCCAAGGCCAGGATCTTTGATGTGGTTTCAACTGAAAGCAAATTATAAAAGATACTTTATAAATACTAGAAGATGAAATCACACTTCTTTGCTGGGGCTAGCTCAATGGGGGGGATAGCTCAGTGGTTTGAGCATTAGCCTCTTAAATCCAAGGTTGTGAGTTCAATCCCTGTGGGGGGCCACTTAGGGATCTGGGGCAAAAATCAGTACTTGGTCTTGCTAGTGAAGGCAGGGGGCTAAACTCAATGACCTTGCAAGGTCCCTTCTGGTGATAGGTATATCTCCAGTTATTGTTAAATTACTTCATAGACAGAAATCTCATCAGAGCCCCATCTGATCACAGGTTCATTTCTCATGCTGATGGGCGATATCCTTAGCCAGTATATATCTTCATCCAAGTCAATGGGGCTATAACTGAGGAACTGTCCCTCTATCTTTTGACATATAAAATAATTACACTGATATACAGCAACTAGTAAACTAGTTTTGTGTCATTCTCAAATAAAATCAATTATTGCAGTTGAACTTCCACTAAAAATAAATGTATTGAAAGTAGAGAAGCAGGCAAACATTTCAGCACTTGTCTATATAGCTGCAACTTTAATTATATAAGTTCTCACAGATTTTTTTTAATTGTTTCCTTTTACACTGATTAAGTGCTAGCTGCCTCTTTATGGCATTGTATTATGTTATGATGAAAGACTCACATCAATTTTCAGAATGCCCGTGTCTAGAATAGAACAGAAATAAGAAAAAAGTGATGCATTTTTACTAGTTCCAGATAAGTAATCTGTTAACCCTGTTTGCTTAAATATATGTTGCTATTGGAAAAGAATACTTAGCTACGTTTTGATTCCAAGTACTAGTTGAATTAAACTTGTGCCAATATACCAGGGATTGGCAACCTTTGGCATGTGGCCCGCCAGGGTAGGCACCCTGGCGGGCTGGGATGGTTTGTTTACCTGACTCGTCTGCAGGTTCGGCCAATGGGGTCTGCAGGAAGCGGCACGTGTCGAGGGATATTTTTAGTAAAAGTGGACATAAAGAAGAATTCTCGGACGCCAGTGACCTGTCTATGACTTTTACTAAAGTTATCCGTGACAAAATGGGGAGCTGCGGTGACTGGGAGCTTGTGGGGGTCCCTATTGCCTTGGGCATCGGGGTACCTCACAGCACCCAGCAACCATGAGCTGAAGTCATGGTCGTCTCTGGAAATCATGGATTCCGTAACTTCCGCAACACCCATGACAAAATTGCAGCCTTAATCATAACTATTAATAACACATTTTTGTGCTTCAGAGTTTAAGTCAATCTCTATTAGAGATAAGGATGAATCCCACTGTGAAGGCAGATTATTCCATATCTGCCTACTTCAGGTTCCTACCCCTTCCTGTGAAACATCTGGTACTGGTCACCATCAGAAACACTATACCGGAGTAGGTGGATCTCAGGTCTGACCCTATATGGCAATTATTATGTTCCTATGCCAACTGCTTCCACAATATTTCATGGCAGATTATTCTGCAGACATTTTAATAATTGTGTGAAAAATATTGTGGAAAATATCACTGAAAATAAGGAGTATTTATTACATTTAGAGTGGTTACAGAGCCACTGATATTGTTACCAATTCACAAGGGATACTGCTATACTTTTTATCAGCATTACATCTGGTAACATCAGTCAAGAGTTATGTCCCCAGTTTATATAGTAGTGAGTTTTGCCAGGACTGTAACATATTCCTTCTTAGTGTACCTATCCAGTATAGTGCTTTAGGTGCTATCTAAGGCTACTGTGGAATTTTCTCTGCCTGTAGATATAAATATGTATGCTTTGGACAATTCATTTTTTTTTTGAAAAAAAAACAACCAAAAAACAGCCTACCTTTCTTATGGTCACTGACAGCCTCCTTGATTCATGTTAAAATAGCTTCTCAAACGCCAGAGTTATTACTGAGAACAACATTGAACTCTGAGCAAGTCAACCAGAAGCAATCAGTTAGCTAACTATTTTGAAAGGCATTTTTCTAAGGTCTTGGCACTGGAAGTCAATTCTCCTCTAAATTTAAACAGAAAAACATTACATGAAAATTATGGAACATATTCGTACAAGAACATTCATAGGTCAGATTTTTTCAGCATTTTTTTTAAAAATGTGTGAATCATGGTATGGATCCAAATGCAATTCCTTGTGAAATATTGCTGATTTTTGTTAAACCCTGATGATTGGGTAAAGCTTAAGGATATAGATTTCATTTCCAGCAAACAAATACAGACATGAAGTCCTTAATCTTATAGCCAAGAACTGGGAAAATACATGGGGTCTTTGGTTAGTTAATTGGAAACAAAGATAATTTTACAACCATTTTCTTGCCTCTCATCATTTTATATGCCTATTTGATAATGTTTTCGATCAGTTATACATGACGGGCTTAATATGTTTATTGTGTCAAATCTAGACAGATTATGGTATAATTACAAGAATTGTCCCTTACTTTCTTCAAGTTGATGTTTATCCAAAATAATTCTATATTTTCACCAGCTGAATTATGTGTAAGCTGTCCTGCAATTTCAGTTTAATATTGATCAGAAGAATTCTGCGTATGCAATCATAGAAATGTAGGACTGGAAGAGACTGCAACAGGTCATATAATCCATTCCCCTGCTCTGATGCAAGATTAAGTATTACGTAGACTATCCCTGACAGTTGTTTGTCTAACCTGTTCTTAAAAACCTCCAATGATAGAAATTCCACAAAATCCTTTGGTAATTTCTTCCAGTGCTGAACTATCCTTACAGTTACAAAGTTTTTTTCCTGATGTCTACCCTAAATCTCTCTTGCCGCAACTCAAGCCCATTACCTCTTGTCCATGTCTAAGTACAAAAATTTATCATCCTTTACTTTACAACAACCTCTTATATACTAGAAGACTGTTATCATGTCCCTTCACCAGTCTTCTCTTCTCCATACTGAACAAACCTATTATTTTTTAAATCTTTCCTTATAGATCATGTTTTCTAGACCTTTATTCATTTTGTTGCTATCCCTCTGAATTGTCTCCAATTTGTCCACATCTTTCCTGAAGTATAGTGCCCAAAACTGAACACAATGCTCCTGTCATGGCCTTATCAACTCTGAGTAGAATGGAAGAATTACTTCTTGTGTCTTGATTACAACACTCCTACTAATACAACTCAGAATGATGTTCATGTTTTTTGCAACAACATTCAACTGTTGACTCATATTTAGTTTGTGATCCACTATAACCCACAGATTTTTTTTCTGCAGTACTCCTTCCTAGGTAATCATTTTCCATGTTGTATTTGTGCAAATGTAGTACTTTTCATTTGTCCTTATTGAATTTCATCCTATTTATTTGAGGCCATTTTTCTGGCTTGTCAAGATCTCCTACAAACCTACTTGGTATCACATACAAACTTTTTAATTGTACTCTCTATGACATTATCCAAATAATGTATGATGATATTGAATAGAACCGGGCCCAGGACAGATATGCTCTTCCATCTTGACTGTGAACCATTGATAGCTGCTCTCTGAGTATTGTTTTCCAACCATTTGTGTAACCCACCTTATAGTAGGTTCATGTAGGCTATATTTCCCTAGTTTGCTTATGAGAAGGTCAAGTGAGACAGTATTAGAAACCTTGCTAAAGTCAAGGTGTCACATCTTCTGCTTCCATCCCCCCATCCACAAGGCTTGTTACCAGTATCAGATTGGTTTGACATGATTTCTTCTTTATAAATCCATGCTGACTCTTACTGATCACGTTATTATCTTCTAGGTACTTACAAATTGATTGTTTGATTATTTGCTTCATTATCTTTCCAGATACCAAAATTGAGCTGACTGGTCTATAATTCCTTAGGTTATCTTTATTTCCCTCTCTATAGATACTATATTTGCCCTTTTCCAGTCCTCTGGGATCTCTCCAGTCCTCCACAAGTTCTCAAAGATAATTATTAATGGCTCGGAGATCTCTTCAGCCAGTTCTTTAAGTATTCTAGGATGTATTTCATCAGGCCCTGCCGACTCAGACATCTAATTTGCCTAAGTAATTCTTAATTTGTTCTTTCCCTATTTTATGCTCAGATCCTACACCATTTCATCCTGTTAGTTGTCCAATCACTGCTAAACTTTTTGATGAAAATTGAAACAAAAAAGGCAGTTAGCACTTTGGTCATTGCTGCATTTTCTGTTATTGTCTTTCCCTTTGTACAACAAAGAAGAAGGTAAAAGAAGCAAGTTCAAGTCTGATAGACAAATGAAGGATAAAGCTTGTGTTTGCTTGTTTATGTTTTTCATTATACTACAGGAAAAATCTTTTGTAAGGAAAGAAAATGCTTAAATTTACACATTGACAACACTATCTCTATAAAAAAATGAGTTGAGACGTATGCTCACCACATGCATTTCTGTCTGAAAGGTAGAGAATTTAATGCTTGATCAGTTTTCTACATTGTTATGAGATACTGCTAGAGATTGCACTGGGGAGCCTTCTGATTACTTTACCTGTGATGTTTCAGAATATTTGTAGATATATGAGCATGCAGTGTAAATCTATGAATCAACCTTAAAAGAGACATATGTCTTGTTTAAACATATTTTAGAGAATTGAAGAACTCTGTAACCCAGTGATAAATTTGGAAGTTGCATTTTTCTCACGTTTGAAATTTTGGTCCCCTTGAAATCAATGGTAAACTTCTCCTTGACTTCTGTAAGATCAAGGCTTGTCTCTGTTAAACTGAATAAATCAGAATGCTTCAGTTTTACTTCAGTCTACCTCTCTTGGATTCTCCACCCTCTATTTGTTAGTGGCAGAAAATATGACAGTAACCTATTGCAGAATAATAGAGTATGGAATATGATATAAATAGATTTTTTCTTGAATAATGAAATAATTTAGATTGACTTGTTTTGCTCTAATTTACACCAATATAAATTGATAAATAACACCAACGGGAGATGGCTCTCGCCATGTAACTTGGCTCTGAGTGATGGAAAGTGCCTCTGTGCATAGGACCTGCAAACATAGCTCTATTGGACAATTGGTGCTGGCCCCAGGTACCTCAAAAGTTGAGAGTGTTGGCCATTGACGGGGATTGCACTTGAATCCTATGGAGTCCCTACATTATCTTCAACCTTCCTTCTGATGATGACACCCTTGACGGAGTTTGACAATGCAAACACAACTTTCCCTCACCAGGCTTGAATTTCCCCAATGTGCAACATATATTGCTGCATCAAAGAGACATTTTCACCCCTAATGTGCTTTGCTATGAATAGTCCTTTGTTTCATGTAACCCAAAATACTTTGCTAACTAAAAGAATAATTTGATATTCAGACCAGGAACTCAGCCCTCCTTCAATCCAATTAGAGTTGAGGACACCCATGAATGATTAGGTCTTAAGGCTGGGATTTTCAGAGAAGCCTAAAGGCTTTTATCCCTTGTCAATTCAATGGGATTTGGTTATCTAACTCCCTTAGGCTCCTTTAAAACCCAGCCTGCATTCTTCTACCTAAAACTTTAAGTTGCTGATTTTTTCCCCTCTTACTCTTGTGGCAACAAAGTTGATAATGAGACTTCTGAACTTACACATAAAATGTAGGTCTACATATGAAAAAAGCATTATGATGCCCATACTATGAGGATAGATGATTGCCATTGACTTATGTTTATAACTCGATATGCATCCAAGTTACAAAGTTTAAAACTATACTTCCTCCATATTCAAAGACATCAAAATTCTGGGCTTTGTTTTTTATCTTATAACAAGCTCAATATAAAGTTTGAAACCAAGTCATTAGTTCCCCAAAACTAAGGGTCTTTGGATCTAAGGTTGTGGTTCAGACCCATATCCATTTGTATCAAGCCAACTTACAGCCAATCTGACAATGTACAAGATACCTTTTACATCTTTTATACTGTCATGTATGTAATTCCTGATTGTGTCATCCTATTTTGCACTTTGACAAGTTTCATCATCAACATCAGGGAGGTCCACTGTATGCAGAATATCTGAAAAGCTTCTTCAAATGGTGACAGTTCCAGTGATCTTGAAGCACTTTAAGAATGCATTGGGAAATGGAACACTTCAGAATTCCAAGACAGACTTCGTACACCAAAGTGAAGAAGATCAAATGAAAACAAGGTTGAAGGCATAACAAAATTCTTCGCTCATAATAATAAATTAGAAGTATTTTGTATCAGATTGGATTACTTGGCAACTCATGATCACTATGGGCACCAATAAACTGAATTCCAGGTGAAGAAACAACAGAAGCAAAAACCATGCCAGCCTACTAATACATAATTAGTCCATAGTATATATGGGAGACCTTGGCTCTCTTATATTGGCCTTAGTATTAAAAAATTAATACTCTTCAAGAGGCTTATCTTTATAATGAAAAGAACTTCTGTCACCCAAGCTGTATCTGCACTCAGCTTGAGCTGTATGTGTTTCTTTTAAATTAGTTTTCCTGAGAACTTAGGTTTTTCCATGAAGAAAACAAAAAAATGATGCCAGTGTGAATTGTTATATCTCTGAGTGCATTGGCCATCATAAATCCTTGCTATTTCTGTAATGACTCCTGGGACAGTTCTGCACCACTGCACATATGCATAATTAACTTTTTGCCCAGAAAAAAGCTTCTGCCAGAGAGTTGCTGCAATTCTGCCTTTTGCCCATCAGACTGCGATGTGGTGATAGAACAGAGCAGTAGCTCCCAGCTAGCTAGGGAAGAGAAAGAGCCTGCCTTCTTCACAGCACCTGTTGGGTCAGGTCAAGAGACAGGGGATATGGGGAGACAGATAGTGTAGGGCTGCTAGGGGTTAGTCAGCAGCTCAAAAGTGCTAGTGGGGAAGGACTGGGGCAGGGGCTGAATGGGAGTGGAGCCACAGAGCCACAGGGTGGAGGTAAGTGCAGGGCTACATGGGGACAGGAGAGAGAGTTCAGAGCCACATAGGGATGGGCGGGGTTTAGTGGGGCACGGAGCCACATGGAGATGGGGGAGGGTGCAGGGCCACATGGGGATGAGGGAGTGGGTGTCTGAGTGGGGGTGGACAGACACATGTTGACAAGGGATGCAAGGATACATGGGGGTGCAAGAACACAAGGGGACAGGTGCAGAAGTGCCTGACTGAATGGGAGAGGCTAGGAGTCAGCCAGGGTCTGCATGGGGGAAGCTCCCTAACAATCTCTTCCTTCCACTCCAAAAAACCTCTTCCATACTTTTCCCACCCATACCCAACAACCCTCCAAGTTCACACCCAGGCTCCTTCCCAGCAATTTTACTTCCCTCTCCCTCAGCTCCTCTGTTACCCCTGACACTCCCAAACCTTTGCACTGCTTCTGAGGAGTGCAGGCAATATGGTTCTGTATTGTAGTTTAAATGAATTATTACTCAGAGTTCTGTATTAGCATGTCTAGTAAAGAATCTATTTGTCAAAACACATTTCCTGAATCTTTTTTGCTGTCTGTATTGTTACAGACATATTTGCTGACAGGTATTTTGAAATAAATGACCAAAATAATAGAAACTGGTGTGATTTTATTATTTTGTTAAAATAAAATTATTTTGTTAAATAAAATTTGTTATTTTGGAAAAATAAAATGAACAGAATTTTGCAGAATTTGAAAATATTGTGCACAGACTTTCCATTTTTTTGTTGAAGAATTTTTATTTTTTGGTGTAGTATTTCCCCAGGAGTACTGTAATGCTAAAGTAGAAGAGGGGACTCCAAAAGGATACATGAGGCTCCTGTGGAGGGGAACTCTCAAGAGAAGTCTGAGGCAGAGAACTGAAGAGGGAGCCTAGAAGATGAGCTCTCTGGGGAACCTACCAGGAAAAAAGAGCCTCCTAGATGTAGGGTTTCAGGAGGCATTCTAGAAGATCTGGTCTTGGCCAGAGGTCACCCCAAACACTGCCGGAAGTCCAGTTTACCAAGGATCACCTGCTGTACCTGAAGAAGAATCACTGTGGACAGACTTTCCCAAACTCCAGATAAGGATGTACTCTGGCAGGGACAAGAGGCTTAGCACCAGGAGCAGAGACTGGAACCAAGAGAACCAGGGAGGAAGAGCCTGGATAGAGTTGAACACTGGAGAACATGAACTATAATGAACTAGTCACCTCACTGGGATGTCGGAGTGAAAGTTTTCTTTATGTTCTTTGTTGGCTTTTCCATTAATAAATGGCACCCTCCATAAGGAGGTACTTTTTAGCACTTAACTGACTGTTTGGAGTTTTTGATCCCCTGGGCAAGGGGAAAATCAAGAAAGGCTCATCTGGAATACTATGCCCACCCACAAGGGCTCATGCTTAGGGTCAGTCTGGAATGCTGACACCTGGGACCAAAAGTGGCCTTTGTGAGATCCCCTTCCATTAAGAGGCAATGAAAACACAGAAACAAGTCTATGCCCTCCTTAAAGGGGAAGCAGTAAGTCAGACTGGAATGTTAACAGGGGCTCTGGAGGAATTCAAGTAGGGGCAAGGCTGAATCTTTTATTCTAAAATGGCTACTCTTCGTCCATATTTTCTTTCAATGTTTCTTTTCTCCTTCCTATCTCCCTTTGCATTACTTGAAAGAACAGAAGCTTCATTAAGAAAATTGTTGATATTCATTGGCTTTCTGACACTAGCACATTCCCATTTCTTAGGGGGGAATACATCATGGTTGATATTCACTCTCTTGAGCAACAAAAATAGCATGGGAAGACAGAAAGACTGAAGTCCAAATACTACTATTTGCAAAATCAGGAAATGAAACCATCACACAAATGATAACAAGTTAGTTGCAGGCCACATCTTTTCTTTATTCAATTACACAAAGCATTATTTAATGCAAAGGCAAATCCTTTCCATTGTTAACTAGTTCTGTCCAGTCCTCATTAATTTTTCTGTTATCATAACTAGCTTTGTCCGATATGGGGCTCCTTATCCTTCTGCACCTATTGAGATTCAGACCAAACCAAAATCCCGGGCCTGTTCCTTCTATTTTACTGAACTTTGTGGTCTGACTTACTCTGGGACCCATGGTAAAGATAGGAATAACTTACAGCCCTGCTAATCCACCCCTTGTGCTCTGTTCTGGCTGTCATCTGAGGTGGGTTTTAAGTTTTGTGTATAAGAATGACCTGAAATAATGAACTTACAGTACCATGTTAAGGAAAAACATAAAGTCATTCTTTTTACTTGCTTTGGAAAAGATTGTGATACAGTATGAATAGTACTTTATAAGATGAGTGACCCCCAAGTGAAGCCAATAGCACAACTTGCAGAGTAAAATGCTACTTATTATGAGTAAGGGCTCTTTATTTAGAAATCGTGGCTCTCCTAATATACATCGGCAACTACAGTTGGACGAATAAGTGTTTTGGGGGTTTTTGGTTCAGTGGCAGTCCTGAAAAATTTGAAATAAAATTTTGGTTTCAGTAGAACCACATTTTTTTTTCAGAATTTTTGGAAAATTGAAAAAGTTTGAAAGGGGAGATTTGAAACCCAGGTGTCTCATGTCCAAAATGGCTGCCCTAACAACTGGATTGAATGTTACAATAGGGAGAAGCAGCACTACCCGCAACACCTCCCCTTTCTCCTCTTGCTGTTTTGTGACTGGCCAAAACTAGCTGAGTCAAATTTGTGAATAGTTTCAGGTCAACCAAAATTGATTTTTTTCCTTGTCTAAACTATTTGTCTGGAATATTTTCCCCAGCTCTGTTGTCAACTGTACTTTTAATCGGCTGAACTAATTTATGAATACATAATATAATTAAAATATATTGCCTTATTATTCTTAATATTTACTTCCTTTTTTGTTTAGCAGATTTGAAACATTCACCCTATTCCTGGACCTCTAGTACTGTTAAAATAACTGTGGCTACTGACAGGGAAAAATCACTAACATGTTGAAAGCAGAAGAAGAGACAGGATCATTATTTGTGAACAAAATCAGACTAGTCTGCCACACCATTGGTTAGCTGGTCTGTGGTTCAACTCAATCTGACCTGCACATGCTTTTCATTCAGTCCTTCAGAGGCTTTACTTTTAAATCTCTTCAGGCATGGGATGGCATTTCTTTTGATAAAAGTTTTCTGAAACAAAGCCATTTCACCTTTGTATGCTTACCATGTTTAAGTAGAAAATTAAAATTATGGATGGGCAACCAACTTCTGATAAAATAACTTCTCTAAGGCTTTATAAAAACAAACAGAACAGTTCCCCACAATATTTTTCATGTCTATGAGACTCAGCACTTCCAGATCTCAAGCCAAACGCAGAAGTGAAGAGATGACTATTCTTGCTATATTTCTGGTCCACCTTTGCAGACCCAAGGGGTCTGAATAGTTTCTACGGTGTAAGCATGAGGAGGAGCATGTCAGGCTGACTCTATAGCTTGGTAGTTTGATCAGTCCCCTGAGTAGGAGACCCAAGATCCAGTCTCATTGTTCCAATTACTTTAACAAATATATCTATAGTGGAACTAGTTAAGCAGGAGAGACTGAGACTATCCCATAAGAATAACTCATAGCTGAGCATTGGGGCACTCACCCAAGAGGTAGCAGATGGTAGTTCAAACCCTTTTCCCCCTAAGGTGGAGGAGGGACTCAAAGCAGTGGTCTCCCACATCCCAGGTGAATACCTTAATGACTGGGCTAAAAGTTATGAGGGTAGTCTTCTTTTTCCCCATCTTCTTGCTAAAACAATATAGGCATCTGATACCAAGAGAGGGTTTGTAGCTGAGAATCCCAAGCAGAGGAAGATGCCTTCCTGAAGCAAGGGCATGCCACAGGTGGGCTTGGGTAAGCTATGGCCCACCAACTTAGCATCCAGGCCCACCCCCAGCCCTGGCTCTGCTCTGGCCCCAGTACTTGCTCCGCTCTGCCCACCTGCCTGGTGCTCATGCCAGAGAGCAGGATCGAAGTGCAGCGGCTTGCCCTGCTCTGCCCACCTGGCACTTCTGCTGGGGCCAGGCATGTGGAGGAGTGCAAGCCCCCACACCCTGACCCTACGCCCCCGCTGGAACACCAGGCGGGCAGGTGGAGCAGGGCAAGCCCCCGTACCCTGACCCCACTCACAGGCTGGAGCGCTGGTGGGGCAGGCAGAGTGGAGCAAGCTCCTGCACTCCCACCTGAAGTCAAGGCCCACCCAAATATCCCATGCTGGCTATGCCACTGACCTGAAGCCTAGATTTAGGTGCCTATCTCTGAGAAGGGTAAGGCTTGGCACACACCCCTCAGCTTGGCACTTCTTGTTGGCTATTTTAGGCAAGGCAATACCTAGGTTGCTGGCTTTTCTGAATCCCATTCTGAAGCTTCTGTCTCCCCTCATTCTTGTATAGGGAGCCAAGGAACTGAACTCAAACTTTGTGCATCCCCATGATTTTCTAGGTGCCTGGATGTTAGGTGGGATGACCATTGTCAGAGCCGGCTCCAGGCAAACAGCTTAGCAAGCAGGTGCTTGGGGCAGCCACTCTGGAGAGGGGGCGGCACGTCCAGGTATTCGGTGGCAATTCGGCGGAGGGTCCCTCGCTCCCGCATGGAGCGAAGGACCTCCTGCTGAATTGCCGCCAATCGGGATCGCGATCGCGGCTTTTTTTTTTTTTTTTTTTTTTTTGTGGCTGCTTGGGGTGGCAAAACCCCTGGAGCCGGCCCTGACCATTGTCACCATGCTTAAGTTTCTTTGTGAATCTAGCCCTTAAGAGCCAAAATCCCTTTGACAATTGGCTCCTAAATCCCGTTTTAAATTTAGGCTCTTAAGTTAGATAGGCATTGCAATGTTGATCACAGCAAAGCTTAAATACCTTTTAAAATCTGGTCTTAAGTCAGTCTACCTCACTTCACCATCTGTAAAACAGAAATAAAATACATCCTTACTTTTAATGGATTTATCCTCCAACATTGTAATGATTGTTAAGTGCTTGGCTACTATGTTAAAAGGAGCCATGTAAGTTCTTATGATAGATGCCATATCCAGGTTTCACAAAGAGCAGAATGCTAATAAATCTCAATGAATGTTGTATGACAAATTGTTAATAAATGATGATAAATAATATTTGCAGCATTAGAGTTCACTCATTTATTTTAATTATGCGTGCTCCTGGTTGTTCAGTTAAAAAAATTGTTGCTCAGCAAAATAATTCTCTGCTCATGACATGAAATGGCTTGCTCATGTCCCCAAACATTGAGCAACCATTCAAGCAAATACCGATACCCTAGAAGATATTTATATTTCATTTAAACATAAAATATATCCCCAAGGAAGCTAAGAATAGAGGTCTCAACACTAGGAGGGGTGGAGAGAATCTGAATTATGCATTTTGTTCATCCTACAAAGCCCGTTCTAGTCAATGGGAAGCATTTCATTGACTTCAATGTGGTTTGGATTAGTTTTTTAAATATTGTATATGCGCATTTTAGTCCTTACACTTTTACCCACACTGAGGTACTTACACAAGTCCATGAGCAGTCTGACTCTTTATCTTAAGCAATCATAATATCTCTTAACATTCCCCAAATTATTTCCTCTTTTCATCAATAACTAACATTAAACACAAACAGCATATGAACTAAGAATCAAACTGGGTGGTGGTGCGGGGGGAATGCTTCAAAACACCTTTTCCTGATTGTTTTTCTTTATCTAATGAAAAGCAACAGACTGATAGTTATTCTTGATACATGTTTCAGGTATCAGGAAGAAAAAAATATCATGAGCTATCATGGATTAGAACTGTGTTACTTATTTGCAATACCAGGACAGCATTTCACTGTTAATATTTTGGTAATTTTTAGTGATGAATTTGATTTTCCCAAATTGATGAGGAAATTGCTGATTATGTGAGGCTTCCATATTTAGTGAAAATTAATGGTTTATAATGATGAAGTGCTAACATGGTGTATTGAGTATGCAATCAAATTCTAAATACATTATTCACTCGTTCACCTCTAACACACACACAAGAAAAATTATACTGACATTCTTGGGATCTGATTTAATTTCCATCAATATTCATGGCAGAGTATGGATTGTAACGCTCCATCAGAAAGGGCCCAGTGTTGTGAGGTGAACTGCTCACAGTCGAGTGCTCCCATGATCTCACAGAATTGGTCTCTAAGGCAGGGAACATTAGGAGGGAAAAGGCGGAAGGAAAAGGTAGTTCATTATAAAAGGTAGTTTTGCTTCATATTTTTTATAATCTTATTCATATCATAATATCTTCTTTTATTCACACTGCACTATTCTATCAACAACATAGCAGGGGGAAAACATTTTAATGGGACCCATACAAACAATATCTAAAAGTGAGATTTTTTCTAAGCATGCTAGGGAATTTAGCAACCTCTTCCATTTAATCTGAATGGAAATTAGGTGTCCAAATCTCTTAAGTGGGTTTGAAAATTATAGCCTAAATGTCCACTTAGAGTTTACTGTGCCTTCATCTGAATGGTCCCATGCTGTCCACTATCAATGATAGGAACTTGCCACTGGTTTGATCCATTATTGCAGTTCCTTTGTTCCTTTGAATAATGTACCTAGTGACTCTTCTACACTTAGAACTAATTGACTGGCAATATTCCTTACGGCAGCAATCCAGCTTTGCTTGCTGTCTGGAAAAAAATCCTTAAACAAAGAATCTGAGCTTTGAGTGATTATTCAAATTTATATTTTGTGACTGGAGTAAAGTAAAGATATCTGGGCTCATTCATCTCTTTGTCTGCTAAGAAGAGAATTATGACCATGATGATACATACACAAGGGAAAAAAATTATTTGGCCCTACATTATGTTTATCTTAATATCCAATTCTTAGGGTATTGCAATTGTGTTAGTCATCTATCCTTCCTATTGCCACCATTATAGTGAGATAATCACTCAGTGTTGCTAAAGAAATCCAACTGTGATAAGCAGAAAGAAGTGTAATTATATAGAATTCATGTGTTGCACTTAGTTATTCTACCACAGATAGCAAATACAAGTACAATGGTTTTTCATTTTACTTTTAAAACCTCTCCAATTCCCCCTCCCCCTTTTCTGGCCTCACTCTATTAGCATCATTAATATACAGTCCACTGAAGGACTAATGCCTCTTCTGCTACTTCTGTCTTGGATTCAATACATCTAGGCAACTACAGAACAGCTCTCAAATATGTTTAACTAACCTTTCTTCTAGGGACCATTGATTTAGTTCTTAGATCTTGGTCACCAGGAGACTGATTCAATGGAATGATTCCCATTGACTTCAGTGAACGTTGGCTTGGTTCCCAAGTTCTGTTCAAATTGAACTGGACCTTTTGGGGTGGATTTTTCCGTTCTGTCCCCGAACAAGAAAAAATCATTATTTGCTACATTAATGTTATCAGTGTTGTATTGGTCCAACTGGGAAGACATTTCTAAGTGTGGTCTGTTTTGGATTCAGTATTATACAATATTTTCATTAATGATTAGATGATTAGATGATGGAATTGAGAATATGTTTATACAATCTGGAGATGACACCAAGCCAGAAGGAATTGCAAACACTTTGTAAGGGAGGATTAGAATTCAAAATTACCTTGATACATTGTCTAAAATTAATAAGATAAAATACAGTAAAGACAAATATGAAGTACTACACGTAGGAAGGAAAGATAAAATGCATAAATATAAATTGGGGAATAAATAGGTAGACAGAAGTACTGCAGAAAATAATCTGGGGTTCACAAATTGAAATTAAGAGTGTGATGCTTTGGTTAAAAAACAAACAAACAAACAAAAACAACAACAAGAACAATAAAACCAAGTGTCATTCTGGGATGTATTAACTGGACTGTCATCAGGAAGACCTAGGAGGTAATTTTTGTGCTATACTCAGCCCTACTGAGTTCTCAGCAGGAGTACTGTGATCAGTTTTGGGCATCATACTTTCAGAAAGATGTGGACAAATTAGATACACTCCACAAGAGAAGAACAAAAAATGATAAAAAGGCTTAGAAACCATGACCTTCAAGGAAAAGTTGAAATAATCAGGCATGTTTAGTCTAGAGAAGAGAAGACTGAGTGGGGACTTGCTACAATCTTCCAATATGTAAAGGATTGTTATAAAGGGGACAGCGATCAATCGTTCTCCATGCCCAGTGAAAGTAGGACAAGATGTAATTATCTTGCAGCAAGGGTGATTTAGGTTAGATATTAGGAAAAAAATTCTAACCATTAGAATAGTTAAGCACTGGAACAGGTCCACATAGGACATTGTAGTATCCTTTTCCACAAGAACAGATTAATTAAAGGTCTGTCTGCAGCAGTGCAAGAAGGTCACTAGATGACCTCCTGAGGTTCCTTCTGACCCTACATTTTTTATGTTTTCTCTGACTACACAGGGTGCAAGGCAATGGAGAATGAGGCCCATTAAATATTGTTTTTGCTACCTGATTGAATGATACACACTTTTTTTACAAAGCAGTAACAAGGAATGAAAAATAAACTTTTGGTTAGAATAAAATTATTTGGAAAAATGATCACTTGTGCTATGATATGGGAAACTTTCAGCATTCATGAATATTCCCATTAATTCCCAGTGTTGGCTGGATATCTGTGAAAAATGAACAATATGACCCAACAAATAATTGACTTAAATATTCTAAACTGTCCTATAATATCTTGGATTTTCAGTTTTTAAGATTATATGATTAAATATAGGCAAGAATATACCCTATATGTAATGTGAGAGAATAAGAGCTGATTTATTGTATTTTTCAATAAATAACAAATCAATTGTTTTCAGACATATGGTTGCTAGGAATTCATACTTATTATATATTCAAATAAAAATATTATGTAAAGTATGTCAGTACGGATTTTACATTTCAGATAATGTATTTACAATTCATAACAACTTTTTTGAACATTTCTACAATGTTATGAATTGCCATGTAATATGTATGAAAGAAAAATATCTAAAGAACAGATACTTATCCATTACAGGATTTCATTCCCTCTGACATTTCATTTCCTTCTTCTTCTGTCCTTTATGCCACTTTTCCTGGTGAGGGTTGCAGTGGCAGCATGGACATTAGGGAGACCTCCTTTTCCTCTGTAACAAGTTCCAGCTTCTCCTGGGGGACTCACCAGCCTTCCCAGGCCAGCCGGGACATACAATCCCTCCAGCGTGTCCTGGGTCGACCTCGGGGCCTCCTTCCAGTGGGACGTGCCTGCTATAGTTCAAATTGAAGCCTCCCAGGTGCCTAAACCACTTCATCTTGATCCAGAGGAGTAGCGGCTCTACTTTGAGGATCTTCAGAATAGCTGAACCCTTACCCTGTCTCAGAGAGTAAGCCCAGCCACCCTGCAGAGAAACCTCATTTCCACCACTTGTACCCGTGATCTCATCCTTTCAGTCATGACACAAAGTTAATGACCATAGGTAAGGATGGGGATGTAGATCGACCTGTAAACGGAGAGCTTTTTCTGAGAATACAGTTCCCACTTCACTATAACGGATCGGTACAGCGCCCGCTTCACTGCTGCTGCCGTACCAATCTGCCGGTCAATCTCCTGCTCCCGCTTACCATCACTTGTGAACAAGACCTAGATACTTGAACTCTTAAATTAATGGCAGCTGCTCCCCCCTTTTACATTTCCATATCTATATCTATCTATCTATAATCTACTTCAATTTTAATGTGTCTTATTCAGGGCTTACTATAGCTAATAATATGATTTTCATAAGTAAAAACAAATGAAATGCTAGTCTTATCTTTTATTTATTTACTTTACATTGAATATCAAGAACATAAATCAGACAATGAGCTTTTTTTTTATTAAATTGATTGTTTAACATTTTTTTCAAAGAAGACCAAGATAAATGTGTTTTTTAAGGTTTGTATTTGTTTGTTTTGTTTCTTAATGTACTGGATTTTTAGTTGATATTCTGTAATGCTTGCTATTTCCTTGATTAAGTATTTATGATCCCACATATTTAAATTAGGGGTTGATCAATGGGAGTTGTTGGGCTCTCTGCACTTTTGAAAATCTTGACACTCAGATAGATGCCTAAATATGGATTTAGGAGTCTACCTTCAGGTACCTGTTTAAAATAAAATGGATTCGGTTCGCACCACCACATTAAAGAAACACTGTCAACAAAAGTGTAAGTCAAATTCAAGAAGAGTATTCAAGAATGAAACCAGTAACTAAAAAGCTGATATTCCAAAAATGAAAAACATTCAAAAATTAATAGCACCATACAACAAATGCTACACCTCCTTACATTTTCCTCAAAAAGGGCCAAATTGCAAATACATAATTAATTTTTGCTTGTGTTCTGACCACATAAGATGTGACCACACCATCCCTGAATGACTGCCCAGGATTATTACTAACACTGGTCCTGATTGAGGAAAGCATTTAAGTACGTGCTGCAGCCTATCCCTATTCAGGACAGCACTTAGGCACATGTTTAAAATTAGGAACATATGTAAGTGCTGTTCAGAAGAGGGATACTTTCCTAAATTGTGACCACCAAGAGAATGAATGTGAGGGTGCACAGGGATATCAGGGGGACAAAGGACATCAACTTAATTACTGAATGAGAATTTACATCAGGTTGAGACTGTAGAGTGTTAATTCCACTGATATGTGGGAACAAGAACAGGGTTCAACTGTTATATACTACAATTCTTCTTCCAGGTGAGGATATTTGATCTCATTTGTAGCCCCAGACTTCAAACTCCCGATTCCAAAGACTGTTCAAACTCAAGTAACTTCACAGTTATTGAAACTCATAATGTAAATATTGAAAACAATATGCCACTTAAAAACACTAGCATTTTCCAGCTCAACAATTAAACTAAGAATATACATCTGTGCTCACAGTCTCAAAGGGTTAATATGAATGAAAAGGTGGAATAGTTTATAGAAACATTGCCAGTACATCTGGATGTGCTCTATGATCACTAAGCAGACACCATTGTGATGGGTGCAGTATAATAATGAAGTTAAATCCATGCTCTCTCAAACTGAATGGCTAAATTCCCATTGCAACAAGTGAGCCCAGGATTTCAGCACTGGGAAGAGAGAAATCTTTCATTTCTACATGTATCCCTTCTGTTCAGTCATTAACAGCAGCAATAAGGGCTAGATGGGCTCAATCTATCTACCTTCCCTCTTGACAAATACCCAGACTGGCTGAGCCCCAACCTAGAAACCTGGCAAATTAAACACACTTTTAAAAGGCAGAACTTCTCTACTAACAAGCATTCTGAGACTGTGTACAAACACAGGAATCTTCATTTGAGGAAAGGAAACATAAAGTTGGGAAAACACAGCAGCAGAATATATATGCCAAAGAAAACAAATTGCAAGACACACCTATCTTCTAGTAACTTTGACAGTAGTCTAACTCTCTTCCCACCTGGTGATGAGAATGCCCCATGAGTAATAGTGCCTTGGCCACACCACCTCACCTATACACCAAACCCCACTCACAGTTTGGATCAATGAATATCAGTCATCCAAGTATCTCTGTGCAGGTCTGTCTCCATCTCTAAAGGAGTTGCTTGCCTGGACTCACCTGAAGATGTCACCATCTAACCTTGTGAGTAATTCAAATTTATTAAGATGCTGCATAGGCCAGATCTTGATACTGTTGGATTTTTTCTCTCTTTTTGCTCTGAAATTAGATTTTGGTGAAATAAATATGCTTTTGTAATACATTTCAGTTTTGACAGAATCACATATTTCACTGGAATATGGCTCCATCAAAGTTTTTCAACTCACCTCTACTTGGCACCCTTGAACAGAGTCCTGGCAGTTTGGAAATGAGCTTTCTGCCACAATATAAAAGTTGTCTCCACCCTCTGAGTCTCTCTGGGAGCTCACTATACTTCAAAAATCCAAATTTATGTACAATTATAGTGACTCCCCAATAGAGATAGTAGAGAGAGATACGTATTAGAACATATTTTAAAAGGTTCCATTCCAACAATATCAAAACTACCCATTTCGATATCTTTGGAATGAAACATTTTGATTTTCTTCTTTTGAAATAACTTCTTTTCCTTTTGTATTTACAATATAAAATAAAAATAAATACAATAAAAAGTCAAATTTGGTATATATTTTAAAAGGTATGTGTCCAAATGTGTTTACATAATAGATGGGGCAGATTTTCCGAAGTGCTCAACACCCACCAGATTGCATAAGACAACAAAAAAAGTGGGCAGATTTTCCATAGTGCTTAGCACCCAGAACTTCCCTGTGAAAGTGAAGACAGTGGCACATTGCTAAGCACGTTGAAAAATCTGTGCACCTCATTTAAGTGCCTACACCGGAGCAGAACTGTTTTGGAAATCTGGGCCCAATTGTGAGTGTTGAGCACTTTGGAAAACAAGTCCCATAATATACAGTGTATTTTAAATATATATGGATAAATAAACACACATTTACTATTATTATTGGGTCTAACACAGTTATATATTTATGAAATAAAATACAGGAAAATAAGATATAACAAATTAGTCTGGAAATTTAAAGTTACATCTCAGGCTTTATTCTTAAACTGAAAATACAGCACAGTAGCATACAGAGATGAAAACAGCAGGCCGTTTTAAAGATCTTCTGCCCCCTCCTCTCCCCTCCCCCCCCCAGTGTTGCCTGTCTCTGGGAAAGACACCAAAGTAACTGGAAGAACAGGTTGACATACTATAGAGTGTAGCTGGCCAATTGTGTTTGCTGCTGTAATTAATTTATACTCAAAGTTATAATGAAATAGATGGTAATGTAAATGAATTTGCCTTTTGGCTTAAGGCTAGGTGAAATTGTTCTTGGAAATTAGATACATGCATGAAGAGTTAACATAATAGCCAAATGTATCTTCCCATCTGTCTCTTGGACAGCCATTGTTGCATTATATTTGCTTGTTGAGATACACAGCCAGTACGTATACACTGATGTTGAATATCCTATGGTTTGGGTTAAGTGGTTAGCTACTGGTATTTACTTGAAAGAATTAAAAGAAAACTCTTTAGTGGAAGCTGATTGATTTTTTAAATAAATATTTACTCAAGACACTGGAGTTGCTCCCTCTTTTAAACACATATTTAAGCAATGTAAATACAAGTGATGGGATAAACTCATAAGAATTAGATTTTGGGGAAATGTTCAAGATGGTTTGGTTCTTATTTTATTCAGACTAGTTCACCCATTCCTTTTCAGGAAATATTTGGAATTAATCACATAGATACAGTGTTTAGACATGTTAATAGACATGCTATTGTTGCCTACTAAGCATAGGATGGGGAATTGATTATAAAAATCCAGGGCAATATGGCATTCCACTCCTACTACTGTAGATATAGTGCAGTGATGGCAGTGGCAGACAACTGCAGGCAATTCCTGGTGGTTTCATTTTCCAACCCAGAGACTAAGATACTATTTGTAATAGACTGATCTTCTTTTCTGAATGGGACAAGATAAAGAGAAGAGGAGCGGAGGAATGTTGGAAATTATAATGGAGCAGAAGACAGACAGAGGCAAGATGGTAGAGCAATGGCAAAGCCAAATTGATAGCTTTCAACTGATATAGTGTTAGTTTATGTAAGAGCCATGTGAGTGATCCAACTATCACATACAGATTTGAGCCACAGAAATACTACATTTGGGAGAATAGTACAAATGAAAGAGTCCCTGGTGCAAGTCAGAGTGTGGCTGTACACCTGGTATAAAGATGTCTCTTTTTCATGTACTCTGCTTTTTCTTAAGGGAAGATATCTTGTGGGGTTGGAATGGTGTGGCTTCTGGTTCTCCATGGTGACATATGTATGTCGCAATCCGATATGAAGTTATGGCTCTGTATGGCCAATTGCCGGTCCACGGCCATCTTGTCCTGTTAAAAGGACAAGGCAGCCTCCATCTTGGACCAGGTTCTTGTTCCACAGGAGAGGGCAGAGACCTAATCCTGCCCAGCAACACTAAAGTGCTGTGTGTACTTTCCTGCTTTTTTTTTTCTGTTGGGCCGTCTAAAGGTCAGGCTAGTGCAGTGTGCAAAGGCCTGATTCTGCCCGGCAACCTGTTTTTTGGGCCGGTCGTCTGGAGGTCAGGTTAATCCTGCCCAGCGACTCACTTTCCCGCTCTTTTTGGACCCAGTCATCTAAGGGTCATGCTTGTTTACTTGTCAACTCCAGTGTGCCGTGTGCAAATCCTGCTAACGTGGGGTGGCAACAGCTCGAAGCCTGGAGGGAGGAGGGACCGGGGAGCCAATCAGATAACGACACGAGGGAGTGAGACCTCTTAATAAAACTAGGTTTCCCCCCAAAATTTGTGTGGAGCATTCGTGTGTTAGCTGAAGGACCTGATCACCCTTTCGGCCAGGGTCTCCTCCCGGTAAAGCGCGCTCGTGTTATATCGTTTGGATTCGTTGTCGTTTGGACCCGATCCCTGTCAGCTCGTCATGCTTCCGGTGTCTGTTCTGCTGGTCAGCTGCACCTGGAGTGCGGTATTTGCTTTTTGATGTCTGACAGTTAGCTTATCTAGCCTCTTGTTTTTTCCCCTCCCTAACTCAGTACTCAGGATATCAGGATTGTATTAATGAGCTCAGAATTGCACAATTGCTTAGCTAGCTTGTATAGTTGTTCTAGTTGTTAGTGAATTGTTAATTGCAAACTGTTTTATGCGTAAATGCTCTGTATTTGTCCGGAGTGCATGAATCTGGGAGCTGTCTCCACCTGGGGATTAGCTGACCAAGGGGTCCCTGTCCCCGCGGTCTGTGTGAGTGGAATCTGCCCAGCTGCAGCCGCACCACACTCTGGGTTACCCTTAGTGTGAAAGCAAGGGTGGCTGAGGCAGTGGCCCGTGGGTCTCTTTCTCTGTGTTGCACCGGGCACCGCCCTGACGAACCCGATTCCCATCTTGTGTGATTGGTGTGTCTGCCTATTTGGTGTGGTGTGGTGAGCAGTACAAAGTGTATTATTACTGTGTTTTGGGGTGTGTTTGTAATTGTGATACCATCCCAGCCAAAGTTGCCTACTCCCCTGGCCCAAGTTGTAATTATCCCCCAAATAAACGTAGCCACTTGGCTTTTCACTGTTATTTTGGTCCTGCCTGTTTTTCCTCACTCAATACCAAGCTTAACGGACCGCAATCTATTTCGGACAATGTAAATTGTTATTTCAACAGTATCGCACTGACTATTTTCTCCATAATATCTTAATAATAACAGTGTAGTAGAAGCAAAATAGTGTTTTGTGCTCGGAAGCAGAAAAACTATTCTCCACACCTTGATTTCAGGCATCACAAAGCACAGTTTTACCATGGTATTAAAATACCCACAATATTAACAATAATGACTAAAATGCTGTTCAAGAATGCTTCAGTGGGATTTACTACTTAATGAATATCTTTAGCATTGACTAAAACTATTTAGCTTCTGTGATGTAGTGGTGCAATCTATAAATAGAATAATGTATAGCTTTCTACAAGGCATTGAAGTTCTTCAGTGTGTACATTGTGTACATGACCAATAAGATTTGCTTTGTGATTAAAAAAAATCACATTAACCTTCTAATGCATCCTTTGTTTCAATAATCTATTATCACTTGCTCCTATTCTTCATGTGATAAAAGATCCGCAGACTGACACTGTTCAGGGATTCCATGCTTAAACATTTTTGTGCCAAATTTATCCTGTGTGTAAACCTGAAGTCAATGGTGTTAGACCCTGAACAAATTTGATCCTTTGTGTTTAATAGAGCATATATGTGGCAATTGTCCAGAATATCAAGTTATATTACACTAGTATTCCTACAACATGTGTAGTAACAAAAACATTTGAAAAATTCTGCACTGTGCACTTCAGTCATATAAAGGGGAACATTTAATTGCTAGCTGTGCTTTTTTTACCCCGTCTGTGCTCAGTCCTGTTTTTTCCAATCACGTACCATTACTTTGAGCCTCCCTGGGTTTATGTTCAGTCAGCTATTAGATTTGTTCCTTCTCACAACATTAAGGACATTGATTGTATTTTGTTTAGGATTGCTGTTATGAATTGTCGTCTTCTTACTAATCATGAGACTAGCTTATCCTCTCTCTTATCCTTCTCTGAGTCTATTGATTATTATATTGATCTTTCTATTCATTGTGTGTTTGCTCTTTTAGACTAGTTTGCACCATTAACAGAATGTGTATTTTCTTCCTTGTCCCCTAAGGTTTGCTCCAGAGTTAAGCATTAGAAGGCAGCAATGTGCTTATCGTAAAATAAACCTTCTAAACTTTGCTCTGTGATAAGCAATTGATCCCTGGTAATGACTGGTTTCTGTTTACCCGATAAAAGAAAAGGAGAGATTGGACTAGAGGAAAAGAGAAAGTGTGGATGTCAATAATGAAGGAGAGCGGGAAAAAGACAGATACCAGAACTGTTTTAATATAAACAAATATTTTAAACAACAGTTAAGACTTTAACCTTGGACATTGTAGTAGAAGGATGGAAGAACTGAATTCACTTGAAATTGAAATATCAGCTAAAAGTTACTATTCAATGTATTCTTCTGTCTAGGTCTAGGACAGATGCCATTTGTCAGAGCTATAGGGCAAACTTATGCCTTAGACTCATTTTAGTACCTCTTCAGTACACTCCTGAGGTGACAGGCCTACGCCTTAGTCTGGAGTAGAATCATGTAGTCTAACTACTATGGACCTGCATCTCTGGATTCCCACTGGTTCCCAACCATGTTAACAAGCCTAACTTGTTTTTGGCACCTATAAGAGTTTCACTTAATTAGCTGTGACAACATAAATTTGCAGTGACATAAAACCAGCATCTTCAAAACAAAATATTAGTTATTCATGCCACAAAAGTACAAAGCAAAGCATGTAAAACAAAGGGTAAAAACAATAAAAGGCCTACACAGTTTTTACCCCAACTTATTACCTACACCTTTTTAAATTCCCATCAGAACAGCTAATTCTCTGGCAGAGAGATACAGACAGACCATGCTACAGTTTCTTTCCTTCTGTGTGTGTTTGCCAGCCTATCAGCTTTTCACTGACATCCTGGGCAGTCTCTGGCTACTTATGGAACCACCCCCCATTTCTAGGCCATGGATCCTATAGAATTCTAGTGTTTCCTTTAATCTGTCTAGTCTCAGCCTTGACAAAACAGCTATGTTGCCTCTTCATAGCTGTTAAACTAAACTAACTATCCTCCCTGATTGATCTAACCTCGTTATCTCTAGCTTGCTTCTTGCTTGCTTATATATACCTGCCCCAGGAAATTTCCACCACTTGCATCCGAAGAGGTGGGTATTCACCCACGAAAGCTCATGCTGCAAAACGTCTGTTAGTCTATAAGGTGCCACAGGATTCTTTGCTACCTTAAAGACTAACAGTTTTATTTGGGCATAAGCTTTTGAGGGTAAAAAAATCACTTCTTCAGATGCATGGAATGAAAATTATAGATGTAGGCATTATTACACTGACACATGAACAGAAGGGAGTTACCTTACCAGGGCTGACAGGGCCAATTCAATCAGGGTGGATGTAGTACACTCCCAATAATTGATGAGGAGGTGTCAATGCCAGGAGAGGGAAAGTTGCTTTTGTAGTGAGCCAGCCACTCCCAGTCCCTATTCAAGCCCAAATTAGTGGCATTAAATTTGCAAATGAATTTTAGTTCTGCAGTTTCTCTTTGAAGTCTGTTTTTGAAGGTTTTTTGTTCAAGTATGGCTACTTTTAAACCTGTTATAGAATGTCCAGGGAGATTGAAGTGTTCTCCTACTGGCTTTTGTATGTTACCATTCCTGATGTCCGATTTGTGTCCATTTATTCTTTTACGTAGAGACTGTCCGGTTTGGCCAATGTACATGGCAGAGGGGCATTGCTGGCACATGATGGCATATATCACATTAGTGGATGTGCAGGTGAATGAGTCCCTGATGGTCTGACTGAAGTGGTTGGGTCCTCCGATGGTGTCGCTAGTGTAGATATGGGGACAGAGTGTATATATGGCCAGAGGTGTTCTGTTATTTTCCTTGTTGGGCCTGTCCTGTAGTAGGTGACTTCTGGGTACCCATCTTGCTCTGTCAATCTGTTTCTTCACTTCCCCAGGTGACAAAGGACTAACCATAGGCAATAACTCCCCCCCACACACACACACAAATAACCTGCGGGAGTAAAAATAATACAGGCTGAAGTCTAGTAGTAGAGTAGCAGCCATCCAGTTTATTGCACTGAATGGAGAATGTACTTGTGGGCAGGTGACATATGCGTGCATTCAGTGCAAGCAGTTCATGGCCCTCAGACACACAGAAGAAGCTCTTGAAGCCAGAGTGGCTGAACTGGAGGAGCTAAGGGAGACTGGAAGGTACATAAAGGAGACTTTCAGGGATAGAAGAGTGTGGTCCTACCCCCAGTCTGACAGCCTATGCTCTGTTAAGGAGGATGAAAGACTCAGGAAATGAAAGTGTCAAGCTGGAGCTAAGAAAACAATCCCATAGTTGGGACCCTCCTTCCAGATGATATCATGGTATCCTCTCACATTCATGATATCCTTGTCCTGGGGAAGGAACCCAACTTAGTAGGAAGAACAAGGTAATAGTAAATGGGAGATTCAATTACACCAGTACCCCGATATAACGTGACCCGATATAACACAAATTTGGATATAACATGGTAAAGCAGCGCTCCAGTGGGGCGGGGCTGCGCACTCCAGTGGATCAAAGCAAGTTTGGTATAATGCGGTTTCACCTATCACGCAGTACGATTTTTTGGCTCCCAAGGACAGCGTTATATCGGGGTAGAGGTGTATTTGAAATATAGATAGTTGGGTTTGTGATGACTGAAGGAACCACATCGTGATTTGCAGGCTGGGTGTGAAAGTTGTGGAGCTTACTAGACATCTAGACTGATATAAGTGCAGATCTGGAGAGGAGCCAGCGGTTATGGTACATTTAGGTACCACAGAAATAGGGAAAGGTCACTAAAAGGTTCTGGAGGCCAAATGTGGCTGCTAAGTAAGAGATTGAAGTCCAGGACTTCCAGGGTAGCATTCTCAGAAATGCTTTCAGTTCCCCATCTAGGCCCAGAAAGACAGGCAGAACTGCAGGGTCTCAAAGCATGGATAAGATGATTATGTAGAGAGGAGGGTTTTAGGTTTATTAGGAAATTGGGGATCTTTTTGACAAAGGAAGAGCCTATACAGGAAGAATGGACTCCACCTAAACAAAATGGAACCAGACTACTGGCATGTAACATTAAAAAGGCTGCAGCTGATTTTTTAAACTAAGGATGAGGGGCTAATTGACAGGTGCATCAGATCACGCAGTTTGGGCAGAGACATCCCTATTAAAGGTGGAACTCTATATCCTAGTAAAGAGTAAAAATGAAGTAAAAATCTGAAATTAATCTATTTATGGGTAGAAATTCCATGTACTATGATCAGATAAAGATCAATTGATGCCTCCTGGAAAACTTGACAGGAGGTAATATTCTACTGAGAAACAAATTGACTTCTTTATCATAGATTCTCTATTTGTTTCTTCCCTTATTTCTTATTGTTAGGAGCATTTGTATTAAAACAGTACTTCTAGACTTGCTTCTGCTCCCACTGAAGACAAAGGGAAAACTTCCAAATGACAGGATTGAGTCTTTTGTCTCTTCAAAGGTCAGCTATTTACCGTGCTTATTCTTTGCCCTACATAATAACCCACTCATTGTGACATCATAATCCTCTTTAGAATAACTATAAACAGCGAAATATTTGACATCCTAAGAAAGACAAGATACTTTACTCATCAATATGCCATTTTCAACAATAACATAAAAATTCACAAAGAAATAAGTACCCTACAGTGTCTTTAAAATTTTCCAATCTACTGGACCCCTTTTACGAGTCTGATTTGTCTTGCGTACCCCAAGTTACACCTTACTTGCTTCCAAATCAGACATTAAAAATACAAATTCACTATTACTGAAAAATTGCTTACATTCTCATTTTTAACATATAATTATGAAATAAATCATGTGGAATATAAATCTTGTACAGTACTTACATTTCAGTGTATAGCATATAGAGCAGTATAAACAGGTCATTGTATGAAATTTTAGTTTGTACTGACTTCACTAGTGCTTTTTATGTAGTCTGTTGTAAAACTACGCAAATATCCAGATGAGTTGATGTATCCCCCCGGAAGACCTCTACATACCCCTGGTTGAGAATCATGGACCTACCACAGGGGTCAGCAACCTCTGGCATGCAGCTCGCCAGGGTAACATCCGTTGCCCACGCCACTTTCCACCGCCCCCATTGGCCTGGGACGGCGAACCGCAGCCAGTGGGAGCCGTGATTGGCCGAACCTGCCGACGCGGCAGGTAAACAAACTGGCCTGGCCCGCCAAGGCGCTTACCCTGGTGAGCCCCGTTGCCGACCCCTGCCCTACCATATACTGGCAAAGTTTCAAACCAGGAATATATTATAAAGTTATTATTATAATGTTTTTGGTGGGGGGTTTTTTGTCAAAAGAGGCATCTAAAATGAATAATGTGAGATACAAAGTTCATATATATATATATATATGAAAGTGGTACTATGTCAAAAATGAGAAAACATCAAATCATTTCCCTCTACATCTATCCTTCTACCATGAAATTATGGATACAACAAAAAGAGCTTTTTTTCCTCTAGTTAAAATCACTCACTATTTTATAAACACAGCAAGTCACTCCAGGGCATGAATTGTGTTATATTAATTCATTCCTAGGTACATTGATGGCACTCAACCTTCAGCCTCATGCTTAGCAACACAGTAGGTGTGAAATATTATAATACAATTCACACCCTGTCATGTCTTATTGCTTAATTAGAGGTGTTTATGATCTTGTTATTCATACTTTGTCAGTAAGAGACAACTTAAAAAGAATCAAGGGAGCATTATAAACAAACTGGCATCATAACAGCACAAGCAGACTGCTCAAATAGTGGATCACTTCAGACTGGGGACTAGTAACAAAGGAGAATAACCACTTAACTAGCAAAGCAGAATGACAGTGTTCATATAAATAATTGGAAAGAGACTTAGCATTAAGCTTTTTTTTTATTTTCCTGTGTCAGGAAGATAGCACAAAACACAGGAAGGGAACAAAGAGTTCCTCAGATTCTCTATCTTGACTTTTAGGAACATATTCCTTAACAATAATAAATAATGACTAAAGAATATACCTGAGAGTTAGATAGCAGAACAGATAAAAATGGCAACTTTTGGCAACTTCATGGTCTTCTCTTTCAGTAGGATAATGGAGTCTTCCTGAAGTCCTGTACCAGTGCCATTTCTACTGTATCATATAATGTGGCTACGTTACAATGGTGAAAGATGAGGAATAGGAACATGAACATCAGCAGATTGACTACATCAGCAGATAAATTATTGGCTTCTTAAACTACATAAAAGTTGTTAGCAGCTTCACTTTTAGAAGATATACAGGAAGCTCCCCAGGACCCACCTTGAAAGCACAACTGTGCTGTATTTTTCAGTCCTTCTTCCGAGATAAAACCTTTAAGCACGTAGCTTTTACTTTTCTTTTCCACGTTTTGTTTCTTCCTGTTCTCTGTAACTGCAGAAGCATATTGGGGCTAGTTAATGTCTAGGAACTGGAAGCAGAACTTAAGAAATGGGCAGCAATTATACTACACAAATAGTATTCCTAGGATTATCAACAAAGATTTAACAGGGAAGTAAAACAAATTTCCAGTTTCTAGTTAATTGATTCACCTTAGACAGGTTCTGTTTTGTGTTATACATTATAAAAAAAATCTAAATATCCTTGTATCTTTTGTATCTCCATTAGCAATGTCAAACAAGAATAGTTGTTATAGCCCTGAATGCAGAAATCAATGGTGAAGACAGAAGAGTAAGAAAAGGCAAAGAGAGCAACTAGGAAATTAAAAATAAAGCATCTGCAAAATTAAGCAATCCAGCAAAGTCCAATAATGGTCAAAGTGAGCTGGCAAACTTGGCAATTGAACATTATGGTAAGTGTCTGAATTAGCTGGGGGTTCGTTCAAGCTTGGTATTGAGTGAGGAAAAGACAGGCAGGACCAGGGTAACACTGAAAAGCCAAGTGGCTGCGTTTATTTAGGGATTTCTTTACACCTTGGGCCGGGGGAGGAGGCAATTCCCAACTGGGACTCAGATAAACAATGCAAGCAAATTCAAACCAATAACAATGTACTGTATACTGCTCGCCACACCACCAAATAGACAGGCACACCAATCTCTCAAGTTAGGAATCGGGTTCGTCAGGGCGGTGCCCGGTGCAACACAGAGAAAGAGACCCACGGGCCACTGCCTCAGCCACCCTTGCGTTCACACAGAGGATAAATCCAGAGTGTGGTGCGGCTGCAGCTGGGCAGATTCCACTCACTCAGATCGCGGGGACTGGACCCCCTTGGTCAGCTACCCTCTAAGTAGAGGCAGCTCCCAAGTTTAAACACACACACACTGGACACAGACAGAGCAGTGATTCATTCACATAAACAGTTTGCAATTAACAATCCAATAACAAGTATACAATTATACAAGCTAGCTAAGCAATTGTGCAATTCTGAGCTCACTAATACAATCCTGATATCCTGAGTAGATATTTGGTACCAAGTTAGGGAGGGGAACAAATAAGAGGCTAGATAAGCTAACTGTCAGATATCAAAAAGCAAATACCGCACTCCAAGCGCAGCTGACCAGCAGAACAGACACCAGAAGCATGACGAGCTGACAGGGATCGGGTCCAAACGACAACGAATCCAAACGATCTGACACGAGTGCACTTTACCGGGAGGAGACCCTGGCCGAACGAGTGATCAGGTCCTTCAGCTAACACGCGGATGCTCCACACAAATTTTTGGGGGGGGGACCTAGTTTTATAGACAGGTCTCACTCCCTCGTGTCAGTATCTGATTGGCTCCCTGGTCCCTCCTCCCTTCAGGTTTCGAGCTGTTGCCACCCCACGTCGGAAGGCTTTGCACACGGCACACTGGAGTTGACGAGTAAACAAACCTGACCCTTAGATGACTGGGTCCAAAAAGAGCGGGAAAGTGAGTCGCTGAGCAGAATTAAGTCTCTGTATACAGTACTCTGGAGTTGCTGGGCAGAACTAGCCTGACCTCCAGATGACCAACCCAAAAAAAACAGGTTGCCGGGCAGAATCAGGCCTTCATACATAGAACTAGCCTGACCTTTAGATGGCCCAGCAACAGAAAAAGAAAAAAAACAAAAAACAGAGGAGAGCACAACTGACTTGGTTGTGGATTTCACCTACTACAGCAGTTTTTACCAGAGGTTTTTGCCCCCTCATATACAACAAGGACCTGGTCCAAAATGGAGGCTGCCTTGTCCTTTTAGCAGGACAAGATGGCCGTGGACCGACAATTGGCCATACAGAGCCATAACTATGAATCGGATTGCGACAGTAAGAATATCAGAGAAAGGGTAAATAAAGATAAGGGTAAACAAAGGGTAAAGGGCAAACAGGATAAACCACCTAACATAGTGTCATCCAAGATAAAACAAAGCAAGCCACCACCAGTGTGGAAGGAGAGAACACAAATAACAACACAACAAGCTCTAAAATGTAGACCTATAGCATCCAAAGCCACAGACACTTAGAACAGATGCATCATTCACTATAACTGTCTGCAGCTTTAGGTGGGCTATATGTGTTGTTTGCAGTGTTGTTAGTAGTCATCCATGTGATAGGATTCATTACCATGTATTTTTGACAGGTTTCCATGCCCTTTTTGCCATATGTCCCACCCTTCAGGTCCATATTTGTACACATTCACGTATGGCACTTTCAGCCATTTTGGAAAAAAATAATTTTTTTTCTTTTTCATAGGGCATGTTGTATGTGTTTTTACATGTGAAGAATGGGGGGTTTATTTTTTTTAATGAGGACTGTTGTGTATTTGTTTTTACATGTAAGGCTGGGTTTTGAGAGAAAAAATAAAGAAAGAGAGAAATTAAATAAAAGAGGGAAAAAAGGTAGGTTATTAAAGAAAAGAGGAAAAATAAAGAACAGAGAAAATTAAGAATAGAGATAAGGCTGTTACAGAAAGAATCCTTTGTTAGGCCAAGAGAGAAAAAAATAAAGAAAAGAGTTTTAGAGAAAATAAAAAGGGTTATTTTCAAATAAAGAACAGAGATGAGACTGTTACACAGAGAGAGAGATTTTAAAGCACCTGGCAGAAAAAGAGACTTTGTTAGTGACCACATGGCAAAGAGATTTTAAAGACCCAGGAAAACCTCTGGTACTTAGCACGTGGCAGAGAGAGCAAACCAGCTTATCCCAGTGGCTGTTTGTATATGAAATGATAGCTATTCTGAGCCGTGAGCCTTGGGAGCAAACCATGCCTCTGGGTTGGACCAGTCAGAAGAATGGTTTATTTTCCTGAACCAATCATATTAAACCAAGAAGCATAGCTTTTGACTTGTGGTTGGTTTAAACAAACAAACAAATCATAAGCCAGGCATTTTTAAAAAAAGTATTAGCTATTTTTTAAAATTTAAAGCAAGGAAAGTTTTATAAAAAAATAATGTAGATTTAGATTTGTACCTTTAAATCTGATAGAAAATTATATCAAGCACCCTTATTTCATTTAATTAAAGTTTTACAGGAAATTAGCAATTCAGATGTAAACTCTGAACATGCCACTAAGAAAACAGCATTTTACAACAAGAGGCACCCCTTCTAACTATTTGAAAATGTATGATAAAGACTGAACCTGCTCACCCTTGTTATCTGAAGAAACAGTCCCTTTTCTTAATTCTGTTGCTAACATACAGGTTTTAAGCTTCACGTGAAAAAACAATACTGTGACTGAGATGTAAAGATCTGTTTTGTAGTGAAATAAAAGATTCAACGCAGTATTCTTTTAATTTTTTTTTAAGAAAAGCTGTTCTATTTAGAAATTGTAAAGAATGCCTGGGTATAATATAAAAAATCCTCAACTGAGCAGGATTTACAATACAATGTTATTTAAAATATGTTTCAATAAAAGTAGCATTATTTTACAGCCTAAAGAGATGCCAAGTTTACTTACTTTTCCATAATGTGACACAAAGATTTTAGTCTATATTTTCAGGAATATAAATTGTGAAGAAGTAAGTTCCTGGAGACTAGCAATATTACATAATAATAATAATAATAAATACAGGCAAAAAAAACCGTTTTACTTGTAAGTTGTAAGGAAAGTTTTAAAATTTAGGGTAACTAATTCATGATTTTTACAATACAAAATTTAAAGGACAAAACCATGGCTTTGTGACTGCATAAAATTCAGATATAGCCTCTGATAGGGTTATCTGAAGAAACAGAAATCCCTATCTTCCTAATTTTTTTTCTCAATTTAAAACTTTCATGTTCTTTTGCTAAACATACAGTGTTTGATCATATCAAACAAAGGGTATTTTTTTTAATTTTGAAAGTGAAAACTGAAACTAACATCAAAGTGAGACTTTGCACTAGGAAGGGGAGCGTTCTCAAATATTTAGAACTGGGATCGGCAACCTCTGGCACGCGGCTCACCAGGGTAAGGCCCCTAGCAGGCGAGGCTGGTTTGTTTACCTGCCACATCCGCAGGTTCGGCCGACCGCAGCTCCAACTGTCCGCGGTTCACTGTCCCGGGCCAATGGGTATTGCGGTAAGCAGCGCTGGCTAAGGGATGTGCTGGCCGTGTGCCAGAGGTTGCCGATCCCTGATTTAGAGGGATAGAACATCACATTCCTCAACCTTAGTTTAAAAAAAATGATTTATATATTTAGGTTATCCACTGGTTTTTGCACTCTCTTGGGATAATGTGATGATGGTGAAAGTATCCTGAACAACAGGAACAGTCGGTGGTAAGAAATCCACTGGGTCTGGTACCAAAATTTCTCCCAGCAAGTCATCAAAATCAGGACTTGCAATGGAAAGAGGTTCAACCAGAAGAACAGAAAGTCCCATTAGAACATCTCGGCCTCTGGTACCTGTTGAGGCGACAATTGGTCCAAATGTCATGTTCATAAAACACTCTTGGATAGTGTTACCAGCAACAGAATGGGTTCATGAATTTTACAGTTTTTCCAGGTACTCATTTCACAGCTGTACAACTACAACAGTAGTTGCAATTCTACAATGAGTCTCAGACTTGAAAAGAATGATGACAAGTCTCACATCATTGACCAATTTGCAAAGCTTGGGATTTGGCTATATGTGAGGCAATATCAGAACAAAGTTATGCAAAGATCGCTTCAAGAAAAGAGCTGCAGGTGACTCTTGGGTAGTAGCATGTGGTATATTCCTGTAGATAAGCAAGAAATTGTCCAGTTTCTCCTGATGACTCGAAATAGACCTTTTAGATTTTAAGGCATGATTCAGTGTTTGTACAAAGCATTCTCCTAATCTGCTTTTAGCAAGATGGTATAGAGCAGAGATTAATTCCATTTGAAGCCAGGAACCCCTGAAAGTATTCAGAGCAGAATTGAGGTACCGTATATACTCGATCATAAGCTGAATATTTTCGGTTAAAAAATGACGCATCAAAGAGTGAGGGTCGGCTTATAAATGGATCTACACCAAAATTTGATGATTTTAAACTCTATGGAATCATTGAATTGAATTGAATACCTAATACATTGTCATTTTGTTTACCTGGAGTGCCTACAGATCTGGAGCCCCTCAGCTCCCTGTAGCTACGGTTCACTGTTCCCAGCCAATGGGAGCCATGGTAAACCGTGGCTACAGGGAGCTGAGGGGCTCCAGGTCTGCAGACGCTCCAGGTAAACAAAATGTTCCACCAGTGGCTTACCCTGACAGGCCAGGAGCCAAAGTTTGCCAGTCCAATTATTGATGTCAATACTGCAGCCTTTTAAAGTTGCAAAGACTTTGTTTAGTGGACTAGATTGGCTTGAAATGGACCACATAAGTCTCGAGCCAATGTAAAAATATAACATGCAGAATCGATAGAATCACTAATAAAATTGAAATAGCCTGTTATCCCTACAGACATGCCAATCTACAGGGCTGCTTTGAAATAAACAAAGAACAATAATAATTTGATAGTGATAAAGCAGGTGACATTCCTATATCAAGTCCTACAAAATCTATAACTACAATAATAATAATCTATGTTCATACTGGTATTTAAAATGAACAACGGTGAAATCAAAAGAAAAAGGTCTGCTTATCATGCAGCGTTCAAACTTAAAGTTGTTGAATATGCAGAAGCAAACAATAATTGCGCCGCTGCGTGTGAATTCTGTATTAATGAGAAGCAAGTAAGAGAATGGCAAAAAAATAAAACAACACTAAAAGACATGCCAAGAAGCAAAAAGAAATGTCCAATGAGGTGCACTTCATCTCCAGAGCTAGAGAAAGATCTCAATAATTGGGTTGTTGAATGTCGACAAAATGGGTACATTGCCACTAGAACTGGAATTCGTCTGCGTGCTCTGCAAATGTCAAAAAACGACAAATACAAGTTTGTTGCATCAGCCGGTTGGTGTACTCGCTTCATGAACCGTCATGGTCTCTGTCTTCGTCAGCAAACAAAGATAGAGAAAAAGCTGCCTAGAGATCTGGAAGAAAAAATCGAATCTTTCCAAAGGTTTATTATAAAATATTGAAAGGAATATGCATTTGAACTGTCACAAATAGGAAATATGGACGAAACACCAATGACATTTGATCTCCTGAGCAACACAACGGTAACTGGTGTTGGTGAAAAAACAGTTTTAATTAATACCACCGGCCATGAAAAAATCCATGTTACAGTGGTTTTATCTTGTTTGGCAAATGGATCAAAGCTCCCTCCTGCTGTTATTTTTAAAAGAAAATTCTTGCCTAAAAACATGAAATTTTCTGCTGGTGTGATCCTACATGCACACAAAAAGGGATGGATGGATGAAAGTGGGACTATTGAATGGCTGGAAAGTGTGGAATAAGAGACCAGGAGCACTTTTCAAGAAACCTGCTATGCTCGTTTGGGACATGTTCAGGGCACACAAGATGGATGAGGTGAAAAATGTGGCCAAAAATATGAAAACTACTTTGGCTGTAATACCTGGAAGCTTAACTTCAGTTCTACAACCGCTTGATGTCTGCCTGAACAAACCCTTTAAAGACAGGCTATGCAAAATGTGGTCTGAATGGATGTGCTCAGGCATGGCGAAGTTGACAAAAGGTGGGAATCTTATGAAGCCCGAAATAAATCTTGTCACCCAGTGGATCAAGGATGCATGTGTGTCCATTCCAAAATCAGTTAGTAAATGCTGTATCAGCAATGCACTCAACAGGTCAGAAGATGATGACACAACAGAGGCTGATGATGGGAAGGATCTGACTCTGAAGATGACACCTGCCGACATCTATGATAACAATGCAGGTGCAGCTGTGACTGAAGCTGAGTTTAATGAACTGTTTGGTGACTCAGAGACTGATTCAGACTTTAAAGGATTTTAAGACTTTTTAAAGTCTCATATTGTTCCAAGTTACTTGTTTTAAATATCAATTTACTGATTTTAAATATTGACTTTCATTTTGAAGGTGAATACATATTTGTTCAGTTATTATTATAACAACAACTGTTTTTTTGTTAGATTACATTAAAATAATTCTAGCAAAGCTTTTGACTGTTTGTTGTGATGGCAGCTTTTAAAATATAGCAGGGATCGGCAAACTTTGGTTCCTGGCTCGTCAGGGTAAGCCGCTGGTGGGTTGGGACATTTTGTTTACTTGGAGCGTCTGCCGGCACAGAGCCCCTCCATTCTCAGTGTCTGCGGTTTGCCATTCCCAGCCAATGGGAGCAGCGGGAAGTGGTGCCACCTTTTGGGACTAACTTTTCTGTGATATAAGTCTTCAAATCCATAAAAATTTCTTCCAGAGGAACTTATGACAAAGTCTGGTAATAGTAGATGCAGAAATCAATGAAACATCAGCTCCAGTATCAAAGTCGAATCTTGTAGGATCTCCTTCAAATAAATGTGTGGCCCAGATGCCATCTCTAAATCCAGCTTCTGATAATGCACATAATGCTATGTTTGGTCACTAGAGCTCTTGTCTTCCTCCACGTTATGAATATCCAACTTCCATCCTTTCTTAGGTTTAATCTTCGTAAGTGTCTTCTTGGATGGATGGTTACTCTGTGTTGCTGATCGTAATTGTGCAACAGGTCACAACAATGTGTTCTTTTTTCTGGCACTTTCTGCAAATTAGTGTGCTCCACAATTCTGCTTCTCATGTGTAGTTTGTACACAACAGCCACATGGAAATTCCTTACGTTCACGTCCTCTGTCTCGTTGATACAGGATGTGAACTTCTCACACTAAACTCCAGAGAATACAGCTCTGCAGTTTCCATTGCACTTGCTACTTTCTTGAATGTAAGCACTACTACAGTCAATAACCTCTTCTGGACCTGGTCATTGCATAATCCAGAGACCAAGTGGTTACACAGGGAATCACTTAATGTTTATACAAACACACGATGCTCTGATAACTTCCTTAGAACATCAATGAACTCTACTATCACTTCCCCAAATCCTCACTTCCCCACATCCCTGATGATGGAACCAACATTGTTCTGCTATTATCTATAGGACGGATGAAAAATGTTTCTACATTGCTGCAGTAAATTGCAGCATACGTGGCATTTCTGGGCACAGTTGGAAACAATAGGTTACACAGCAGTCTGTATGCCTTCGGACCCAACATGGGATGGTGTTGCAAATTAGAAATTGCTCACAATGTGCAAGGTACACCACCCACAGTTGTCATCAAATTCACCAACATTGCCTGCAAAAAAAACCCCAACCATTTCTCTGCTTTTCTCTTGGACTTCATAGAATCATAGAACTGGGAGGGACCTCCAGAGGTCATCTAGTCCAGTCCCCTGCACTCAAGCCAAGACTAAGTATTATTCATGCCTCCTGGGTGTCTTTTCTGCCACAAGGAAATTGTCTTTTTTTATTACTGTATGCAGTGTTGTTGTATCTGTTACTAGAGAGACAAGGTGGTGAGGTAATAGCTTTTATTGGACCAACTTCTGTTAGTAAGAGAGAGAGAAGCTTTTGAGCTACAGAGAGCTCTTCAGGGATGGGAAAATGTCTCAGCTAAATACAAACTGGAATAGATAGCTTAGTGTAAGATGTTAGCACATATTTTAAAGGACCACTCAAGGTGAAAGTGGCCCATTCATACCCCTATATTAATAGCACAAAAAGGGGCATTAATGGCTTACAGATTGTTTTAATAAGCCATAAATCTAATGTCTCTGTTTAGTCCATGATTTTTAGTGTCTAACAGAGAGATATGAATTTAAACTCCCAGGATCATCCTTTGAAAATGTTGTGCAGGTTTTCTTTGAAGATGAGGACTGATAGTTCAGATACAGAGTGATCACTTTGAGAAAAGTGTTCACCCACAGGTGATAGGGTGTTTTTGTCTTTCATCATTTTCCTGTGTGAGTTCATTCAAGAGCATAGTGATTGTCTGTTTTTACCTACATAGTTGTTCTTGGGGCATGTTGTGCAGTGGACACGTCACATGTGATAGGCATGTGGAGGACCCATGGATTTGGAAAGGTGTGTTGTAGGGGGTGTTGATCATTGTAGTACTGGAGGTATGTCTGCAGGTTTTGCATATGTTGTTCTGTAGTTGGTGTGTCCTAGACTGAGGGGAGTTTGCTGCTTCTAAGGTTGGAGAGGTTGGAAATTGTTTGAAGGCCAACAGAGGAGGATCAGGAAAGATTTCCTTCAGGATGGGGTTCGGATCAAGAAGTTGTTAGATGTTACCCTATGCATTCAAGTGTGGGGTGGTAAGTGACAACTAGAGGTGTGTGGTTGGAAAGGGTTTAATTTCTGTTTTGTAGCAGGATATCTTGGGGTATTTGGCCCATTCCATGATGCAATCTACTTCTCTTGTGGAGTGTTCTTTTTGGTGAAGGTGGCTTTGAGTATGTTAAGGTGTATATCCCGGATTTTCTCCTTGGAACATATTCCTGGCTGTAAAGTACAGATTTATTGGTATGTTTGGGGTGGTAACTGGATCTATGAAGGCAGGTGTGGTGATCTGGGAGTTTCTTTATATAGTTGTCTGTAGGGTTCCATTGTTGAAGTTGATCATAGTGTCCAGGAAGTTGATGCTGGTGTGGCAGTTGTCCAGGGAGAGTTTAATGGATGAGTGGTGGTGGCTAAAGTTGTGGTAAAAATCTATCAGGCAGTGTATGTTGTCTTTTTGATACTGGAGAGACAAAGTGGGCAAGATAATGTCTTTTATTAGACCAACTTTTTGTTACTGAATTTTCTGCACTTGTTCTGCCTCTTGTGACCGTGTGCCAACACTGAACACTGGAAAATTCTTCCCTTGGCTCAACATGCGCTCCCTCCGCTGGCTACAGACAATCAATGCAGGCTAAGCTTGTTATTCTCTGCCTGCTTGTAAGAGACCATTTCAGATGACTGCTTGCTTTCTGCTCTTTGCTTTGTTTACAGACCCTCCAGGCAGCAGCCTATTCCTTTGTTCTGTCTGCAAATGCCAATTCCTCCTCTCTAGATGGTCGCTTCATGCTTTTGAAGTCTGTCACCTTTCCTCTAGGTGAACTTTCTCACTTTTTATAGTATTATTTGCTTATTTTTCCTCTTCTTGTTCAGGCAAGGGCAGCACTGGATCCTTGTGGGATAGAAAATCCTGGCCATCAATGTTGTATTTGAACCCAGCAGAGGAAAAGATAGAGACTCAGAGGGAGCTCATAGCAACACAGCTGTCCGCTGTGCTAGCTTTATTGTTCTCACTGCAAAACTGAAACTAACACAGAAGTGAGGCTATGCGCTGGGGATGGAGGAGTGATCAAACATTTAAAAGGGCAGGACATCACAATAAGATCACTTAATCAAGCTTATATCAAATTACTATGCTGACACCTATGTCATAGTGTCAGGACCAAATGATCTGCAAGTAGCAGTTTTTCTAATCTTGGGAAATCACAGCATCATAATAACAAACACAAACAGCATGGGAGAGAAAATGTTCTTCTAACACAGGGGTAGGCAACCTTTGGCACGAGGCTCACCAGGATAAGCACCGTGGTGGGTCGGGCCAGTTTGTTTACCTGCCACTGGCCGCGGTTCACCAATACAGGCCAATGGGGGTGGCGGAAAGTGGCAGCCAGCATATCCCTTGGCCTGCGCTGCTTTCTGCAGCCCCCATTGGCCTGGCGCAGCTAACCGCGGCCAGTGGGAGCCGTGATCGGCCAAACCTGTGGCTGTGGCAGGTAAACAAATCAGCCCGGCCCACCAGGGTGCTTACCCTGGTGAGCTGCATGCCAAAGGTTGCCGATCCCTGTTCTAACTGTAGCTACTATTCACTGGTAGAGGATACTTTTCCATTATATGATTTCAGGTGCAAAATCTAAAGACTATAGTTTTTTTATAAGTCAAATGTAACAGGGACTCATAGTAATCATCACTAAGGGATAGACTTTATTTTATCTCCTGCCCTTTAGAAGCTAGAACACAGCAAAATAATTGTGTGTAAATTAATACTGTGCACCCATAATTCATATCAAGATGCATAGAATATCCCATAAAAGTGGAAGAATACACAGAATACATAAATACAATATTGTTAGAAAGGGCACCAAATGTTTTCAATACACTTGATAAAGATTGCAATTGCAATTGCATGTATTGCTGCTTCTGATTAAGCTAAGAAGCATAAAATTATCTTGCTAACTTGGGTTGCAGATCTGAAAATTATTATACCTTAAACTGGATCCAGGAATCGGTGTGATATTTACAAAAGAAAATCTGTCATTTGTGATGCACAAACCAATATAAGTAATGGCTCATGATAGCAACAAAAGTAGAGTAATGCAAAGAAATAGAGATTCAGTTTTAAAAAGGTATTTTCACAACTTTTATTACTGAATTTATTAATGAATAGGACCCTATGTTGAATGTACATGCTAAATTATGCACATAGTCAAAACTGTATATTTATATCCTATTTCTGATGGTTTGATGATTTCTGTATATTTTTCTCAAGGAGAATATGTGATTTGAACAGTACTTCTTTTATACTAGAATGTGCAGTTTAATATTGGATCATTGCTCTAAGAATCACATTGAAGGCTAACTTTCTCTCTCAAGAGAGAGAAACGATGTAAAAAATCACCAGTATCCTGTGTTGTGTAAAACTGGTGTTAAGCTTGGGAATTATAAGTAGAAATAGAGGGCATGGGACAGTAACTACAATGGATACAACTCTAAAAGAATATTGGGGGTTAATATACACCTGGAGGCATCTCAAATGCATAGTTCAGAAGAAGTTGGAACAAAGCTCTAGATGTGCATAAAGAACTTTAAAGTAGCTCCTACACATTCCCATCCTTATATAAAGGAACTGTCTAGAAGGATAACTGAATACAAGATTACACTTAAATTTGATTTACTTGTTAAATATGAAAGAGATTGTAACCTCTGTTGAAGATCTCAAAAATTACTATAGACATCAATGGAATAGATAGCTTCTTAATTGCTTAGGCCCAGATTAAATAAGCACATAAGCATGTGATTATGTCCATGCCTATTCTGGAAAGCTATTATTATCATGAGCATTATGTATTATGAGTATTGGGTAATGGAGGTCTGGAGGTCACAGGGCCTTGCTATATAGGTCTTGTACCAAAAGAGTAAAAGATGCTCATTCATTTATCTTCATCCACATTAATAAAGAGCTTCAGATACATCTGGACCTAAACAAATAATAAACATTAAAATAGTAATAAGCAATACACAATGTGTATGATATTATGTAATTTAGAGTAATTAAAAATTTCAATAATATTTCATATAGATCATAACAAGGAATATACTGCTGGAAGCAGTAATAAGTCTACAGACAAATATCTTCTTAAATGCATGCAATGTAATATAATAAATCAAATGTAAATCCAATATGTAACAAATTATATGGCAGGGGTCGGCAAACTCTGGCATGCAGCTTGCCAGGGTAAGCACCCTGGTGGGCCGGGCCAGTTTGTTTACCTGCCGTGACTGTAGGCTCGGTGGACCATGGCTCACCATCGCAGGCTAATGGGCATGGCGGGAAGCCGCAGCCAGCATATCGCTCGCCCATGCCGCTTCCTGCCGCCCCCATTGGCCTGGGGCCAATAATTTATCTTTACAACACCTCTATGAGATTAACTCTTATTGTACAGATGGGGACCTGAGGCACAGAGAGATTTAGGTCAAAAATACCCCCACTAATTTTGGGTGTCCAGTTTGAGAAACCCAGGACCTAATTTTTCAGAAAAAATAGCATTATATAGCATTCTATATAATTCAAAGCACAGTTCCCATTTTCTTTAGTTCCAACTGGGAGTTCTCAGCATTTCTGCAAAGACAGGTACCCAGAAAATGAGGAATACATAATTAATGACCATCTATGAAAAGTGCGGCTTAAGTGATTTGCCTAATTTTACATAGGACCTTTGGGGCAGAGGCAGGGATAGAATCCAGTTCTCCAGGGCTTCATTCAACCACTGTAACCATGAGATCATCCCTTCTCTTTCTGCATCACCTGCCTTATGCAATCACTACACATTTTTTAACTTCTGAAAAAAATGAGGAGAGGGGTCCTACAAACAATAGTCTCCTTTAGTACCAGACCTGATTCATCTCCAAAGCAGGTCCCTCCCATGAACTGAATGAGGCAGGAGTCGTATTGAAAAAGATATCATGTGATCATGTAATTAAATACTTTATTATAATGAACATAGAAAAGGGGTGGATTAAGGTTGCATAGGCAACTTTTTTCTTCCATTTACTAACTTCTGAGTGATTGATTTTGTAATCTTATTAGTGTTCTTTAAATTTTTTCCTAAATTTTTTCCACACAATAGGATTTATTTTTTTTTAAAGAAAGCAAACTGAAAAAAAAAACCCCAAAAAACAGAAATTCCATCATGTGGTACCATTGATAGTCACACGGTTCATATGCAGAACTGGAACCCTGAAATCCACTGCACAGACATCTGCCACTTGAGCTAAGTGATAGTGGTAGCAGGTTGTAATCCTCTGTGGCTCAGTACTTTGCCAATGGATTTTCACAAATATTTTTGACATCAGAGGAATGGTGAGTTTCAGGACTTTCGGGTACCATTGCAGGCTCTGGAGTGAAGTGGGCGGACTCTTTTATCCATTTCCTTCTGCTCTTTCCCCTCTAACTTGTCCCTCCCCACTCCTGTCTCTTCTCCTTCCTGGTTTCTCAACCCAATTATATTCTTCTCACCTAGCCAGCCCCAATATCAACTCCTCAGGTTTCTCATCTCACTTGTCTGCTCCAGATTCTAGATAGAGTTCATGATTCTAAGGAATGATAGGAGAAAGAACAGGAAAATAAAGAAAATGGATTACAAAAAGGCAGACTTTAGCAAACTCAGGCTGTTTGTAGGTAAGATCCCAGGGGAAGCAATCTACGGGGAAAAAGCAATTGAAGACAGTTGGCAGTTTTTCAAAGAGACATTAAAAGCACAAAACCAAACTATTCCACTGCATAGGAAAGATAGGAAGTATGGTAAGAGACCACCCTGGCTTAACCAGCAGATCTTCAGTGATGTAAAAACCAAAAAAGAGTCCTACAAAGAGTGGAAAATAGGTCAAATTACAAAGGATGACAATAAACAAATAACACAAGTATGTAGGGACAAAATTAGAAAGGCCAAGGCACAAAATGAGATCAGAGAAGCTAGAGATATAAAGGGTAACAAGAAAACATTCTACAAATACATCAGAAGCAAGAGGAAGACCAAGGACAGGGTAGGCCCATTACCAATGGGTACCAATGGTGGGAGGAGCGGGGGGGGGACAGTAACAGAAAATGTGGAAATGGTAGAGGTGCTTCATGATTTATTTGTTTCAACTTTCACCAAGAAGATTGGTGGTGATTGAACGTCTAACATAGTGAATGCCGGTGAAAATGAGGTAGGATCAGAGACTAAAATAGGGAAAGAACAAGTAAAAAATTACTTAGACAAGGTAGATGTCTTGAAATCACCAGGGCCTGATGAAATGCATCGTAGAATACTCAAGCAGCTGATTGAGGAGATATCTGAGCCATTAGCGATTATCTTTGAAAAGTCATGGAAGATGGGAGAGATTCCAGAAAACTGGAAAGGGGCAAATATAGTGCCAGTCAACTGAACAACCTGGGGAATTACAGACCAGTCAGCTTAACTTCTGTACCCAGAAAGGAAATGGAGCAAATAATTAAGCAATCAGTTTGCAAACATCAAGAAGATCATAAGGTGATAAGTAACAATGAGCATGGATTTGTCAAAAACAAATTGTGTGAAACCAACCTGATAGCTTTCTTTGATAGGGTAACAAGATTTGTGGATGTGGGGAAGCACTAAATGTGGTTTATTTTGACTTTAATAAAGCTTTACATACTGTCTTGCATGTCCTTCTCATAAACAAACTAGGGAAATGAAACATAGATGGAGCTACTATAATGTGGGTGCAAAACTGGTTGGAAAACCATTCCCAGAGCGTAGTTATCAGGGTTCACAGTCATGCTGAAAGGGCACAACAAGTGGGGTCCCACAGGGATCAGTTCTGGGTCCAGTTCTGTTCAATATCTTCATCAATGGGATAATGGCATAGAGAGTACACTTACAACGTTTGTGGATGATACCAAGCTGGGAGGGGTTGCAAGTGCTTTGGAGGATAGGATTATTATTCAAAATGATCTAGACAAACTGGAGAAATGGTCTAAAGCAGTGTTTCCCAAACTTGGGACACCACTTGTGTAGGAAAAGCCCCTGGCAGGCCAGGCCAGTTAGTTTACCTGCCCCATCCGCAGGTCCGGCTGATCACGGCTCCCACTGGCCGCGGTTCGCTGTCCAAGGTCAATGGGGGCTGCAGAAAGCGGCGACCAGTATGTCCCTCAGCCTGCGCTACTTCCAGCAGCTCCCATTGGCCTGCAGCAGTGAACCGTGGCCAGTGGGAGCTGTGATTGGCCGGACCTGCGGACGGGGCAGGTAAACAAACCTGCCCAGCCCTCCAGGGGCTTTCCCTACACAAGCGGTGTCCCAAGTTTGGGAAACACTGGTCTAAAGTAAATAAGGTGAAATTCAATAAGGACAAATGCAAAATACTCCACTTAGGACAGAACAATCAGTTGTACACATACAAAATGGGAAATGACTGCCTCGGAAGGAGTACTGTGGAATGGGATCTGGGGTTCATAGTGGACCACAAACTAAATATGAGTCAACAGTGTAACACTGTTGCAAAAAAAAGAAAATATCATTCTTGGATATATTAGTAGGAGTGTTGTAAGCAAGACATGAGAAGTATTTCTTTTGCTTTACTCCACATTGATTAGGCCTCAACTGGAGTAATTTGTCCAGTTCTGGGCACCACATTTCAGGAAATATATGGACAAATTGGAGAAAGTTCAGAGAAGAGCAACAAAAATGATTAATGGTCTAGAAAACATGATAGAAGATTGGAAAAATTGCATGATAGAAGATTGCAAATATTGGTTTTGTTTAGTCTGGAAAAGAGAACACTGAGATGGGACATGCTAACAGTTTTCAAGTGCATAAAAAGTTGTTACAATGAGGAGGGAGATAGATTATTCTTCTTAACCTCTGAGGATAGGACAAGAAGCAATGGGCTTAAACTGCAGCAAGAGAGGTTTAGGTTGGACATTAGGAAAAACTTCCTAACTGTCAGGATGGTTAAGCACTGGAATAAATTGCCTGGGGAAGTTGTGAAATCTCCCATCATTGTAGATTTTTAAGAGCAGATTAGACAATCAACTTTCAGGGATGGACTAGATAATACTTAGTCCTGCCATGAGTGTAGGGGACTGGACTAAATGATCTCTCAAGGTCCCTTCCAGTCCTATGATTCTATGATTCTCCCCTGAAGTTCCAATCTCCCCCTATCACTCCTAGTCTCAGTCTTCCACATACTCCGAGTCCCATCTCCTTGCCCAGCCATTCCCAGCAAGGGTCATTGAAAGCACAGGAGAGACAGCCCCTGCCCATCACAGAGTAGCTTGGAACTGCAACTAGAGGGAAAGTCTTCTCAGCCCTTGGCAGACCCAACCTGGGACATTCCCAGTGTGGATGGAATCTTCAGGAAGCTCTAGGAAGTCTCTCCTGAGCATGTGCAAACTGCAATTTTTATAAGGCTTATAATTTGGAAATATTTGGGTGGATTTTCACAGAGACATGCCAAGGCACATCTCTGAAACAATGGCCAATACTCTGCAAAATTACATGTCCCGGCTCCAAAGCATGGTCTGCTAAAACTTCTGAAATAAAAGGTTACCAGATTTTTTTTTAACATGGTTGAAACATAATTTTAACCTGATCTCATCCTTGGAAAAAACAGAACGGTTTTGGATGAAATTTCACAAACTAATGGAACCTGGAGTAGACACTCAACATGGAAAATTTTCAGCCAAACTGGTTGAAATCTGGCAAAGGTATAAGAAACTGAAAACACTGTCTCATAATAGGAAGGGTCTGTAAGGCTTAATAATAGGTGATTCCACCAGCCACACCTATAATACAAAATTACAAAAGGAAAAGACAAATATGTAATTGTGTAAGTTGTTACAGTGCAGTTTCAAAGTTTAGAATAAATATTAATATTTTTTTTTCATTCCAAGGCAAGACATGTACAAAAGTTTTACTAACTGATTAGTTCAGAAAACGGAGACTATGTCAGATATTATTTTTTTCTTTGTCTGGAAATCCTTTTGACTTCCAAATCTTTTGGTCAGGCAAGTAGTGAGCAATAACTACCACTTTTCTGCAAACTTTATTTTATTATTAACTCATCCTTGAAACCCATCTCAAAACGATTTGTTGTTCTGTCCTGATATGTAGACGGAGAGCACTCTGGGGAAGGTATTGTCTTCTCTACACATTTTTTTCCCCTTTATGGCACCTGAGAGACTCATCCTAGGTGATAACTATAATATAAATAAGAAATAATCATCATTATCTCAGCAGTCCAGAAGAGGAGCATTATCCAGTTTGTCGTCCATATAGCTTTCTTTCATCTTAATAAGAAAAATGAACTATGAATTATCCAAAAAAATGAAATAGCCTAAAATCTGTGTCTTTCAGAGCTAATATAATAAAAAATAATATATGACTTTATACATATCACAATGGTTCAAATCCTTGAAGATTCACAAATACTTCAACAGGAGCAGATAAATTAAAGCACCAAGTGAAATGAGCCAAAACTTAGTGGAATATCTTATTTTTGTGTCTCTTGGCAATTTATAGATTTCATTTTTCCTTTTCACTGGATTCCCCCTTTTGCTTTATAGTACTCACTGATTACCTTTGATTGTTATTACCACATCACTACGTAGTATTTTTTCTTCATTCATTTCAAACTCACTCTCCATTTGCTCCCTTTCTTCATCTTCTCACTATCTTTGGAATGATATTATTTCTTTCCAAACTCTTTGCCACTTTAAATTCCACCTTAACATTTCCTTCTTTCCTGCTGCTCGGGGTGCTGCTTAAGAAAATCAGGAAAACTGGTGAAAAATCCTGGACTCACTGAAGTCAATCGCAAAACTTCCATGAACATCATTGGTTTCAGGATTTATCCCTGGATTCCTATTCCCAGTTCTGCCACAGAATCTCTCTGTGACCTTAGGACGACCACTTCAGCCAAAATGTTCCAATGTGGGGAAGTATTTGATTAGCCTTTACACTCTAAACCAGGGGTTGGCAACCTCTGGCACGTGGCTCACCAGGGTAAGCACTCTGGCGGACCGGGCCACTTTGTTTACCTGCCGTGTCTGCAGGTTCGGCTGATCGCGGCTCCCACTGGCCACAGTTCGCCATCCCAGGCCAATGGGGGTGGCGGGAAGCCGCGGCCAGCACATCCCTCACCCACACCACAGACTAGACTTTCACTCTATGAAACATAATAGAACAATGCTTACAATGACAATGGCAACTCTACATAAATTTCAGAGACTTTGAGAAGGCTTTTGATAGCATTCACAGGACCAGCCTATGGCGCATTCTGCAGGCATATGGAATCATTTTCTGTATAATAAACATCATCAAAAGCTTTTATTTCAACTTTACATGCAGTGTTGATCATAGTGAATTCAAATTTGAAGTAAAAACAGGAGTACGTCAGGGGTGTCTCATGTCTGCAATCCTCCTCAATATTGTCATCAACTGGGTAATGTGGCATACATCAGAAGATATACCAAGAGGCATTGAATGGACACCCTTCTCATCCCTTGAAGACCTGGACTTCGCAGATGATCTTGCTCTCCTATCACATACCCAACACCATAAACAAGAAAAAACAACTTGACTCAACGCATTCAGCCAGCAAATTGGACTGAAAATCAAACACAAAAAGACAGACATCATGACCTTTAATATTGCCTCACTGTCACCAGTAGGGATAGAGGACTATGTTCTCACCAATATAGAAACATTCACATACAGGGGCAGCAACATCAGCCAGGATCGTGGAACAAGCCAGGGCATTTGGAACAAAATTAATAAAGCCAAGAACACCTTCAGGAGCTTAAATACAGTCTGGACATCATCAGCATACAGAACCAAAACCAAACTCAAGATTTATCAGAGCTGCATACTTTCAACATTATTTTATAATGAAGAAGGCTGGGGAATGAGAAAGTACGGCATGTCCAAACTGTCTTCATTCCATACAACCTGCCTCAGAAAAATCCTCTGTATCTTTTGGCCCAGAACAATCTCAAACCAAGATTTATTGACATAGTGCAACCAAGAGGATATGAGCACCATCGTTGCCAGGAGGTGTTGGAGATGGATTGGCCATGTGCTTTGGATGGAAACTGATTCCATCACCAGAGTAGCAATAAGATGAACATCTGAAGGCAAGTGAAAATGAGGCCGCCCAAAAACAACATGGCGAAGAGCTGTGGAAGCTGAGCTGAAAAACTTGGGGAACAGCTGGGGAACCATTGAAAGACTAGCCAGAAACAGACGAGAGTGGAGGAGCTTTGTCACTGTCCTAAATGCCAGAGGCATAATAGAAACATGATGATGATGAACAGATGTATACGTATGAATTAGTTGGTTCTTTTACCACCAAAAGATAGTACTCAAGTTCTGTTAGTAGATGATTTTTACATTTCTTTATATGATATTGTAGCAAGTGGGCACAAGCTGGAAGCTAAATATGAAGTTTTAACGCTAACTCAGTTTTCTTTTTTTTGGTTTAAGACAGAAACATTTTAAGTTAGTTAATATTTGCTGTTTTAAGAATGTCTTAGAGGAAAATGGAAATACAAGAATCTGTAAAAATTCCTTTGTTACAGGTGCGTGTAGGGCCATGTGTCAGGTTACTTCCTATGTCAGCTTGTTCTTGTTAAATGAAAATTAAAGGGGAAAGAAAGTGGGTTAAAACAGTGAGAAACATGGGCTTGATTCTAACCTTTATCCATGGTTTGGAAGCTAAACGAATCAAGATATCTCTATGCAAATCTTATGCCTTATCTAGTAGGGGTAGAGTGTGCTGCATGACTAGCACAGTTCATAATCAGAAATGGCAAAGGGAATGAATTGGATATGTTTCCCAAGTATCTAAGCATGTGAAAACTTGGGGCTTGGATGGGTCATGCCTCTATCTAACCCTTCTACGTGGCCCATCAAGCTGACTATATACTTGCCACAGAGGATAAATTGCACTCTCCTTACATACAGATTGCCTTATGTGCTGAGGAATAGAGAGGCAGAATTCCCAAAGAGTACACCTGCAGCAGTGTAATTATACCTTGAAACTTCTCTTTTTCATCTTTCTCCAACCTTTTGAGCAAATTTATTCTGCAGTGGATGTGAATGGTAGTTCTTCCATAATTTGTAAAATTACTTCAATTTTAACAAAAATCTACTTTTACATGTTCATAATTTACCTGTAATAATTCGCTACAGGCTGAAATTTAACAACGAAGTTTAATCATGTGAGATAAGACCTTAAGGGCCTTATTTAGCTCTCATCTATACCTCTTATTTACAGCAGTATGAAACCAGAATCAAGACTACATGCCCGTTATTCTATTTTGAATAAAATCCCTCCTCCCCATCAAATAAATAAATAGAAGCTAGAGTAGGATTTTTTTTTTCTCAAAAACTTATTTGTACCTTAAACTTTAGAATAAAATTTACTATTTAAAACCAAATTTTGCAAACAATAAGCCACAAAGGGATTAGGTATTTTTGTTATTTTGAAGAAATATGTATATTACATATAATATATATTGCTAATTTTGAAGAAAATGTTCTTGTGAAATGTAGTTGCTGAGAAATGTAACTTTATAAATTATCTCCTGTCACATGAATTTATGTTTTCCCCCCAAAAGCTCTATTTTTTTGATATTGTTACAAATTTCAGTCCCACTCTCAGAATGCAATTCTGAACTATTATACAATCATTTAAATTAAATAATCAGTTCTGCGGCCAGGAAGCATAGAGGAGAAAGGAACTAGCACAGATATCTGCCAAATCTCGCTGGTAAGGACAGACGGGGGAATGGAGCTTATAGAACATAAGAACAGCCATACTGGGTCAGACCACAGGTCCATCTAGCCCAGTAGCTTGTCTTCCGATTACGGCCAATGCCAGGTGCCCCAGAGGGAATGAACAGAACAGGTAATCATCAAGTGATCCATCCCGTTGCCCATTCCCAGCTTCTGGCAAACAGAGGCTAGAGACACCATCCCTGCTCATCCTCACTAATAGCCATTGATGGACCTATCCTCCATGAACTTATCTAGTTCTTTTTTTGAACCCTGTTATAGTTTTGGCCTTCACAGCATCCTCTGGCAAAGAGTTCCACAGGTTGACTAAGTACTACCTTATGTTTGTTTTAAACCTTCTGTCCATTAATTTCATTTGGTGACCCCTAGTTCTTGTGTTTTGAGGAGTAAATAACACTTCCTTATTTACTTTCTCCACACCCATCATGATTTTATAGACCTCTATCATATCTCCTCTTAGTTGTCTCTTTTCCAAGCTGAAAAGTCCCAATCTTATTAATCTCATACAGAAGAGGTTCCATACTCCTAATCATTTTTGTTGCCCTTTTCTGAATATTTCCAATTCCAATATAACTTTTTTGAGATGGGGCAACCACATCTGCATGCAGTATTCAAGATGTGGGCGTACCATGAATTTATCACTTGATGTGCTCAATTAGTAAGACATGATCAATGAAGAATGCAGGGTCTTATCCAAATTTATCTGCTCACAAAAAGGGCAACAGATCCACCCTGTATTTTAACCCTGGCAAATTTGTTTAGCTTATGTAAAACATATGCTCCCCACCCTGAATACACTGCACTGCGATTCCTGTTCCGTCCCCAAAAGCTGAGATTCTGGAAAACAGCACCCAGCCCAGATGATAAACTCTATATCCCATTAGATGAATGACAGCATCAAGGACTTCTCTACCAATTTAATCAAATCGGAGGAATTAATCCAAAGGGCAACAGATTAGCCCAGGGATCAGCAACCTTTGGCACGCGGACCACCAGGGTAAGCAACCGGGTGGGCCAGGCTGGTTTGTTTACCTGCCACATCTGCAGGTTCGGCCAATCATGCCTCCCACTGGTCACGGTTTGCCGCTCCAGTCCAATGGGGGTGGCGGAAAGTGGCGGCCAGCACATCCCTCGGCCCACTCCACTTCCCGCAGCCCCTGTTGTCCTGGTATGGCGAACCACGGCCAGTGGGAGCCGCGATTGGCCGAACCTGTGAACACGAGAGGTAAATAAACTGACCGGCCCACCTGGGTGCTTACCCTGGCGGGCCACATGCCAAAGGTTGACGATCCCTGGATTAGCCCCTTAAGTAGCCTTAAGATAATTCTCGAGTCTTAGCCGCTGACCAATCCCTTTCGATTCAAGATTCTGGAAACCAGACCATGCAGATCCTGGGCAACTGGACATGAATGTTATGTATGGCTGGAGTGGGAAACTACAGCCTTCTCTAGCAGTGTCACTCCAAAACTGAAAAAAAAATATCCACAAAAGCTGCTGAGAGCTATTCCTACAACTCCTTGGCATTTTACATCCAACACTATCCAGAGCTGCTTCAGTGCATTTGTGTCTGTGCCACTGTGGAGAATGAGGGAAATATCTGTATTATTTTCTATAAATATCATGTTCATCAAGGTTCCTTGATGAAACAGTGCGGGGAGTTGTTTATTCTGCCATTTACTCCAGCAAGGTTTACTTTTTCCAGGCCTGTATCTAGGGTCAAAGAGAATATTAAAATTTTAAAGGTATAACTACCCTGCACTCTAATCCCAAGCTCTGAATCAGGTTTGAGCCAAAGTCCACCTCCTGTCCACACACAAATCTGCATAACTTGGTCAGCAAGCACTCATGATCTGGGCCCTAATATTCTGCTGGAGGGGGCGTGTCCCACTGTGAGTCAGGTCCAAGCCCTGTCATTTTGCAGTTTGGTTGCAGGGCAAGTTGAAGATTTGAGTCAGAGAGTCTGTGTAATGCAGTATGGATGTATTGGTTCAGCTGTGAGACCCTGGTCCTACAACTGTAACCCCAGATTTTCAATGAAGTCTGGATGCTCAAGTGCAAGCTTGGAAACAGAGTCCACAAGCCAGGGTCCCACAGATTCAGATTTAAAAGTAGTATAGCCATATCCAAAGATACTGGGTAGGCAGAAAGGAGGAGTGAGGGGGTTGTCAGCATGCTGACAGACACATATTTTGGGGGAGAACTCACAGCAAAAACTCTGCAGAAGGTATGAATCCCAGAGCCAGAGATGGGGTTAACTGGCTGAAGGGAAAATACAAACGCTGACAAAGAAAGATGAAGGTGAAAGTAAAACCCATGCATATTTGTTGTTTTATCCCTGCCCTCTGTGTGTTTTTTACCATTGGGTGAAAGAACAAATAATGCTTTGTTTTGAACAGTCTGTTTGCGAGTCACTTTAATCAGCCACTGTCCCAGGCTCCCTGAGTGAAAGGTTGATAAACCCAATTGGGCTGTCATGTTAACACATTTGGGAAGCAGGGTGTGGGCTGCTGTGTGGAGACCCAGTCCCAGAATGATTGAGATCTTGAGGAAGGTGAAGGAATCCAGGCCTGCCACCTGAGTGGTCTACTTGAGAGGGACAAAAAAGTGCAGCTCTTTCTGTAATTGTGATAGCCAGCAATGGCAATGTGTCTCCTGACTGAGCTATGCTGCTGGATGGGAGAGAGATGAAAGGAAGGAAATAGGAGCAATGCATAGAATCATAGAACCATAGGGTTAGCAGGGACCACAAAGGAGCTCTTAGCTCAGATGTGAATTTCCACATGGCTCTTGAGTCATAACTGTAGTTAATAGACCACTACCACTGTTTTCTCTGCCACCTTATCCAAGCAGCTGCAAATCCCCCAGGATGGGATAATGAGTATTTCCCACATAAATTATCCCCTGTTTTGAGTTATTTAAGGGGAAAGTATATCTCCTCATATGTAATGTACTTACCCAGAGAGGTCACCTCATGTACAACTTCTGGGTTTTAGTGTAGTTCCACTGATTATCTAATTTGCCAGCTGGCCGAGGCATAGGGTAGACTTGCCAAAATTCACATGGACTGAGTCATTTGTTCAACAGTGATTGTAAAACAGGATTCTCGTATCTCCAAGTCCTTTTCTCCAAGCTCATCTGAACAGTGCAGCTTCAATAATTTATTGAAGGGTCAAGAGTCTCTTTTGTGACCAAAATCTGTTGAGTTCAGCAGGGCCAAAAGGAAACTGATGCTGCTTCCTTCATTCTCTACTTAACTTTGCCCCAGACTAACACATGTTAGAGCTGTTGGGAATGGTTAGTCCCTAACCCTCACTGTGCTATTTGTGCTCGGACTCTGGAGCAGGAGTGTCATAGGACCTGGCTATGGCAGCTCTATGTCTGCTGATGACTGCTGCCCTGATGAGGAGGTATAATTATTTCTTCTTTCTTTATGTGCCTTAGAGGGAGCACATCAGATTGGTGATTCTGCTCCTAAAGATATTTTAAAATAAGCAAATTAAAATTAATGTAAAAACATAGGTGGAAATTGACACAACAAAAACTATATGGAATAATTTAAAATTGAGAGAACCTAATAGAAGCAGCCACATTAAATTAAACCCCCACTTCTGGTAGACTGAATATCCCAAGGCATAGACAATGAGACACAAAGCCTTTCAAATCTAGATTTTTGGTTAAGAAAAATATACTAGAATATATATAAAAATATATATAAAAATATACTAGAATATATATAAAAATATATATGAAGTCTCACCAGAGACTTCATTTCTTGGCTGAGGAGATGATGTCTTCCAAAGCGTTTCTCAACATCTTTATGTTTTTGTAATATACAGTAGGTCTTGTTAATGATTTTCCAATAAAATAGATTACTAAAAATCTGAAATAAAACCCTCCAATGACTTCTGTAAGTTTCATGAACAAATGTCTATTGTATGTTCACATGGTATGTGAGATTTTTGTATGTACCTATCATTAGCTTTTCCTGAAAGTCATAGAGGCTCAGAATTCAAATAAAAATGCTGACCTTAACACCTGAGGATCAGATTCTGTAACCCTTACTCCTTTTGTGTAGCACCTCACTTAGGAAGTACTGCCAGTGATACCAGTGGGACTGTGTGTTGAAGAATGGTGCTATTCAACACAAACAAAGCTGGCAAAATCTGGTCCCTAAAGGAGTGGGAGAGCTGTTGAGCTTCCTAGTTCATCCATTTAACTATCTCTTTCCACACCTTTCTTTAGCTTCTATTCAAGAATTTCCTCTTAAAATATATGCACAGCATATAAAAAGAATATGCTGCCCCTTTGAAGTTGTTTGGAAACTCCTTGGGGCTGTGTTTTCTCATTTGTTTGTATATGCCGAAGTACAAGGCTGCTACTCAAACAATAATAGTATCAAAAGTATACTGTTCACAAGAGTACTGAAAAAAGTTCCATCTTGGGCCTTCTGTTCCTTCCAGCTATCATCCTGATGATGTACTACTCCAAGGCATCCCCAGCACAGCAGTGATCAGAGCTGTCACTGATTATGCATCAATGGCATACATCATTATAATACATCTACTCTACGGATGTGCCATTATAGTACATCTTCACTGCAACAGCTGGCAAAAAAAAACCAAAAAAACTCGGAGACATATTTAAGAAAAAACAGTCAGATGGAGAGGACACTGGCAAAGGATTAAAGATACTGTAGAAATGGGTAAAGCCTACTGGTTTTAGAAATAGACCTACTGTACCTACTTTTTAGAAATAGACTCAAACCACACCTCCAGGACCAAACAGCCCACCTGTGTGGGTTAAAATAAAAGAATGTGGATTTTGATTCATTTTATGTCCTCTCTCTAAGGACCCAAATCAAAACCATGAATTTGAACAAACCGCAGGCTTGAGAGAGGTGGTTAAATCATAATCCAAATTTCTGACAGAATCCTCTCTCTAGTTATTTCAGTTTGGATAAAAATGGAAAGGGACTGCAGTAAGTGAGAGGGTGATCTTAATCCCTGTATGTCTCCATTCCCAAGGTGTAAAATGGGAGTAATACTACTTTTCTATCTTATAGAATTGATGTGAAGATTTATTTGTTAATGTTTGTCAGACACACTCATATACTACAGTGATGTGCACAACAGAAAAGTCTATGAGGAAATGAATATTTCTGTATTCAGAGTATGTTTTGAATAGTGTGCAGTAAAATAAGGTCTAGGGCAGGGGCGGGCAAACTTTTTGGCCTGAGGGTCACATTGGGTTTCATAAATTGTATGGAGGGCACCCATCTCCTTTCTGTCCCCCCGAGACTCCTGCCCCATCCAACCCCTTCTGTTCCCTGATAGCCCCTCTGGGATCCCTGCCCCATCCAGAGGTTGCCAACCCCTGGCATATAATATGTACATAGATCTCTCTTTTGGTGCTGGGATTTTATTTTTCCAGTGCTAAGTATGATTCTTTTGCCAGTTCTTTAGTAAATATATTTCTTCCACCTCGTATCTATCAGGAGAGCGTATTTTTCCCCTGGGCATCTGGGGCAGACATTGAGGGAAACCTGTCACAAGGTCTTGTGAGCCACATCAATAACATATTTAAAATGGGCAGAACTGTCAGCCAGAGCCATCTACTTATTGTGCTTATATTTAGCTCTCATGAGATGCATAGTGGCCACAGGCTTTGAATGCATATGTTACAAAAATGTATATTTCATTGCTTATTGCTGGAAGGTGGCTGAATCAAGTCTACTACTAGTAGTTACCTATACAAGAGGTTCCTTATAGTTTCATGAGTACTAAACTCTATTAGGCCATGTCAACACTGTAGCAGATACAGTAGCACAGGCCAAGTGCAGCAAGATATAAAAAAAGGACTATCTGTGACTCCATGACATAGTGCTTTAGGAGTTAACACTTGTTACTGTGTTGGAGAAATCTAATTATGGAACATACAACCAGTTTGGGGTTTCTGTACTGTTTTATTGACAGTCTGCCCTGAGATTGGCACACATTGTCATGAGCCACTCCAGACAGTGTAACAGAGGTTATTCACAGATGATGGTATTATTTCGTGTAAGGATTTCAGGATGATGCCCATATTCAGTATAAAGTTCTTCCCAATAGGGAAGTATCCCTGAATGATTTCAGCATTTATTATATCAACCAGCTGGTTGGTTGGTCACATGTTATTGCCCAAATTTTATCTATATTACTTTTGACTGCTTGTTCCTGTAAATTTGTTACATAATCATCTTTCAGGTCCTGTGCACAACAGATGGAAAATACAGCCACTGATGTGTGAATGGGAGTTAGGCACACTAGCCAAGTACTGAAGGATGTAAAACTAAGTCAGCTTCCCAAACTAAAGCATTCTGTAACATTTCTAAATGCTAGGCCACAACTTTTACTGCAAGAGTTTTGAGGCAATTATACAAACAAATTCACCCTCCAGGGTAAATACCAGTGAGTTTTTTTTATACTCTCATAATCTAGAGACAGGAACAAAATGTTTGCAGTTTTCCTGTCTCTCCAGAAGAAAGGAATCCTTTGCAAGTATAATTGTTTTTTGTTGTTGTTTTTTTTTTAAGTGGTGTCTTTTGACAGCACTGCAATCACTTTCAAAAATGCAGGTGGTATAGTAGATATACCTGTAGTACTAATTTAAGAGCAGCAGGAAAAGTACAGTGCAGGTTCCAAAACTTCTCACAAATACTTGTTGTGCAGAAAGTTGTAGAGTAATTATTTAAATAATTCTCAAGAAATCAGATACACTTTAAAGGTGTACAGGGTAAACATAAATAGATTGATAAAAAGGATAATTTGAAACAATATACAAATTGATGATTATGAATGATCAGATGCAAACACTTCCTGAGATTAAAACTTAGAAGTTGACCATCGTGCAGTTTGTATTTGGAAAGTTCCCCACCTGTGCAATTAGAGATTAGATTTAGTCTGTGGTCTCAATAGATCACTTTCATTTGTAATTTTTTAACAAACTAGTAGTAATACATTTTTATTATCTTAGTTTTAGTGTTGAAAGCTGTAGTTCAGAAATATATAATTATTACATCTGAAATATACCACTATGAGAGAATGTACTCCTGTCCGCACCCTACATATGGTTGTAATAATCTTTGTACAAATTATGCCCTATGAGGTGTCATCTGCAAACTCATGACTTGCTGATGAGTAGTGTCTAGATCAGGGATCGGCAAACCTTGGCATGCGGCCCGCCAGGGTAAGCACCCTGGCTAAGGCCGGGCCGGTTTGTTTACTTGCCGCTTCTGGAGGTTCGCTGTCCCAGGCCAATGAGGGTGTCAGAAAGCGGCGACCAGCACATCCCTTGGCCTGTGCCACTTCCCGCAAGCCCCATTGGCCTGGAGCGGCGAACTGCAGCCAGTTTACATTGAAGTTCCTGTGAAACTCCATTTGGGGTAACAAGGTGTGTGCATATTATGTCTATTAAAGAAATACAGACTTTATATGAATTTGTAAAGAAGTCAACCACAATTTTATTACTATAGAGTTACGCAACCTGCTCTGTATCACAGAAATGTGGCTGACCAACAGACGAGGACCAGTGCTAGATCTCCTTGTGACTGCAGGAAACCATATTTGTCACATATCCAAAGAGGCCAAATATAGGCATGGAATAACCATTATATTCTTTTCCAGGCTCAAATGCAAGAAAAACCTCTTGAAACAAAATCACTTAAGTGCATCCTCATAATCTGTGAGTCTAGAGATAAGAATCCAGCTTCTCTATAAAGCTTCAGACACCAAAGGCTTCCCAGAAGCCCTGACTACTATGTTCTCTAGTGATGAAGCTAAGGAGTAGAGCTGGATTAAATTTTTTGGACTAAAAGTTTGTTCACAATAAAAAAATGCAGTTTCACTTCTATCCAAACTATTGCAAATTCATATAAAGTTCACAGAACAGTATCATCTGAATAAAAGATGTCAAAATATTTTGCTAACTTGGAAATGAAATATTTTGTTTCTACTTAAACAATGTTATATCTTTCAGACGTTTTTGACAACAACAAACAAGGGTATCACAAAACAGCAGTATCATCAGCAGGACAGGATGGAACTGCTGCTTCCACCACCACCTCTCTCATAAGCATCAAGCCAGCAGTTTGGGCCCTGCAATGTGACATTTTCGGCCACTGCTTGCCACTGTCATTGACCCAAGGGGAACAGAACTGAAGAGTCTGTGTCAATCAGACCTGCTGAGGAAACCATGGGGACTGTAACCCAGGACCTAGATCTATGTGGAATGATGCAGTTGTCCTATTCTTTTGTCCAGGTCCTGGGTTACAGTCCCCAGGGTTTCCTCAGCAGCTCTGACTGACTCAGACCCTGCAGTTCTGTTCCCCTTGGGTCAAAAATATCTGAAAGATAAAACATTTTTTTAGTAGTTCCATTGAAGTCAGTGAAGCTACATCAACGTACATCAGCTGAGGATCTGGATCATAGTAATACCCTCCCCCCCAGCTAAAAGACACTTAGGTATCAGCAACTAATGTATGTAGATATTTAAGAGCATAAAAAAGGTTGGATCATTTCACATCTGCAAGATTTCTACACCTGAACTGAAATACCTGGGTCATCGCCTTCAAATTATATTTTGCACTTTGACTAAATACAATGTGAAGGATCTCAGCCCTGCTTTGGAACCAGAAGAAACATATAGTTAAGTAACTCTTGAATGCAATTCAGAAAGTGTCTGTCACCAAATAACAGTTGAACAATACAAAGAACTTAAAAAGAATATCATGGGTAGATAAAGCTATTCAGATGTGAATAGCACATTATCATCAAGTGAATACAGAATGGAATATCATTTATCATTGTCAGTAACTGACAATTCATGCACAATGCAAAAGAATGTTGATTACTGAATAATTTTGAATAATTTTCAAATATAACTTTACAAACTGCCTTAACTATCCCATTATATTTATGTTAATAATGTAACACTTTATTTTACTTTCCCACTGACTTTGCACACATTTTGTCTCATTTCCTCATTATTTTTTAATTGTCAAGGTAAAAATAGCAACGAAAATAATTTGCAAAAGCCTGGTACAGCTTTGAGATGGATTTTACCTGGTGCTGAATGCCTCTTGTAGGGTACTGAATGGTTTCAATTTCCAGAGAATCCAATAGATGTTCTAGGTACTCAGCACCTTCTTAACATGGTACTGAGTACCTCATTCACCTCACATAGAGCTTTGTTCCTATCAAGACAGAACATATTTATTGTAGATGTAATTTGTTCTTGTGCTAACTAGAGTAGCACATCCTAAATCTGTTTATAAAAATAGTAATCTCTAAAACCAGGCGGAACTGACAAAAAACTGCAAATTACAACAATATCAATTCAGCAGCTCTGTAGTTGATTGGGTTACTGATAGGGTTATTATTATAAACTCTGTTTGCTGGGATATATAATTGAACTATAAATGTTTTACAAACATAAAATTAATGTACATACAACATATAAAGCTTTAGCCCCAGAGGTAACTTCCTTTCCAAATGAGATCCATTTCATGGATTTAGAGTTGCAAAATCACCCAGAATCCCTCCAATTGCAGTTCATGTTTTAGGATACTTTTAGTGTATCTTTAATTCAGAATGCACAAAATTAAAAGAATTAATAGAACTTGAAAGCATTTCAATAATTTTAGTGACCAGTTCTGTCATCAGTTATGCACTCATAAGTCCAATTCAATTCAATGACAGATACAGGCATATATCTGCAAAATGATTTGGCCCTTATTGTTAGCTGGAAGGAAGTAAAAGATATCCCACAAACAGATACAGGGGATTAAAAATTCAGTGGCTAAATAACCATCCTCCATGTTTTTTAAATAAATATTTAGGCTCCTTTCTTTGAATTATGTAGGATCCCCTCTCTGTAGGAAACCCTAGGGCACCTAGCATTGGCCACTGTCAGAACACAGGATACTGGGCTAGATGGACCTTTGGTCTGATCCAGTATGGCTGTTCTTATGTTCTAGTATAAACCGACCCTAGGAGCTCATATTCTACCTCCTGCTTCTGGGCACAGATGCAGTAGGCATGTCCAGGGAAAGTAGGTATTTTCCCTATACCCTTGCAAACCCCAGTTGCTGTAAGACTCCAGAGCCCATGGGCAACTAGCATGAAATAGAATTGTCCAAAACTCTATCAGGGACTCACCACCAGTTGGATGGCCCCAAGACTGAAAGAGTATTAAGGTGACAGATTTACCTTTATGAAGTGATTACAGACTTCATAAAATGCAATATAGAAGAAAATATACTTTCAGTCTAGAATTTTTTAAAATAGATTAAGGAAATCCAGAGACATAAAACAAAACAAAATCATAGCACACACTTACAACATCTCCCTCAGAGAGAAAGCAGAGTGTCTCCTTCAGTCTGCAAGTCCTTTGCTCTTGAATTTTCTTACAACTAAAGGTACAGTATGCACGAAAGAAAGAAAGAATCAGAGTTACATACACTACAAAGATCAGAAATTCAGTTTCTAGGACTGATAAGGTCATTAAACAGAAATTTACAGTGTTACTGTATCTTGAACAATAGACATTGTTGGTGTATGATTAAGGGTATGTCTACACTATGGGATTATTCCGATTTTACATAAACCGGTTTTGTAAAACAGATTGCATAAAGTCGAGTGCACGCGGCCACACTAAGCACATTAATTCGGCGGTGTGCGTCCATGTACCAAGGCTAGCGTCAATTTCCGGAGTGTTGCACTGTGGAACTGTAGCTATCCCATAGTTCCTGCAGTCTCCCCTGCCCACTGGAATTCTGGGTTGAGATCCAAATGCAAAAACAGTGTCGCGGGTGATTCTGGGTAAATGTCGTCACTCAATCCTTCCTCCGGGGAAAGCAATGGCAGACAATCATTTCACGCCCTTTTTCCCTGGATTGCCCTGGCAGATGCCATAGCATGGCAATCATGGAGCCCGTTTTGCCTTTTGTCACTGTCACCGTATGTGTACTGGATGCTGCTGACAGACGCGGTACTGCACTGCTACACAGCAGCATTCATTTGCCTTTGCAAGATAGCAGAGACGGTTACCAGTCATATTGCACCGTCTGCCATTGTAAATTGGCGACAAGATGACGGTAATCAGTTGTTCTGTACTGTCTGCTGCTACCATGGGTGCTCCTGGCTGGCCTCGCTGAGGTCGCCGGGGGCGCATAGGCAAAAATGGGAATGACTCCCCGGGTCATTCCCTTCCTATGTTTTGTCTAAAAATAGAGTCAGTCCAGCCTAGAATATGGGGCAAGTGTACTAGAGAACCAGAGAGCACAGCCGCTCCGGGTCAGAGCCCCAGAGATCCCGCAGAAATGATGAGCTGCATGCCATTCTAGGGGGTGGCCCTGCAACAACCCCACCCGTTGCTTCCCTCCTCCCTCAACCCTCCTGGGCTACCGTGGCAGTGTCCCTCCATTTGTGTGGTGAAGTAACAAAGAATGCAGGAATAAGAAACACAGACTTTTTAGTGAGATAAAATGAGGGGGAGGAAGCTTCTAGCAGCTATGATAGTCCAGGCAAGACATTAAAGGGTGAGGGGGGAGAGGAAACCAGCCTTCCGCTGCTATGATAATCCAGGCAGTACAGAATCTTTTCTTTAGACATGACAGAGGAGGGGCTGATGTAGCTCAGCCCTCAGTTGCTATGATGAGGACGGTTACCAGCCGTTCTGCACCATCTGCTGGGAATGACCAGGAGTCATTCCTATTTTTACCCATGCGCCCCCGGCTGACCTCACCGAGGCTAGCCAGGAGCACTCACAGAATGATGACGAGGACGGATACCAATCCTTTTGTACCATGCCGTCTGCCACCGGGGAAGGGAGGGGAGAAGATGCTGCTGTTTAGTGTTGCAGCACCCCGTCTACCAGCAGCATGCAGTAGACATAGGGTGACATTGAAAAAAGGCGAGAAATGATTTTTTTCCCTTTTCTTTCGGGGGGAGGGGAAGGGTGTAAATTGACGGCATACACCCTGAAACACCCGGGAAAATGTTTTTGACCCTTCAGGCATTTGGAGCCCAGCCAAGAATGCAAATGCTTTTCGGAGACTGCGGGGACTGTGGGATAGCTGAAGTCCTCAGTCCCCCCTCCCTCCCTCCATGAGCGTCCATTTGATTCTTTAGCTTTCCATTTTGCTTGTCACGCAGCACTGTGCTGAGTCCCTGCTGTGGCCTCTATCATAGCCTGGAGATTTTTTCAAATGCTTTGTCATTTTGTCTTCTGTAACGGAGCTCTGATACAACATATTTGTCTCCCCATACAGCGAGCAGATCCAGTATCTCCCGTATGGTCCATGCTGGAGCTCTTTTTGGATTTGGGACAGCATCACCACCCGTGCTGATCAGAGCTCCACGCTGGGCAAACGGGAAATGAAATTCAATAGTTCGCGCGGCTTTTCCTGTCTACCTGGCCAGTGCATCTGAGTTCAGATTGCTTTCCAGAGCAGTCACAATGATGCACTGTGGGATACCGCCCGGAGGCCAATACCGTCAATTTGCGGCCACACTAACCCTAATCCGACATGGCAATACCGATTTCAGCACTACTCTTCTCGTCGGGGAGGAGTACAGAAACCATTTTAAAGAACCCTTTATATTGACGGGTGCAGGGTTAAATCGGTTTAACGCTGCTAAATTTGGTTTAAACGCGTAGTGTAGACCAGGCCTAAGTTTGCTTTCTATATACATATAGTTATCATGAAAGCTTTTTTAGAAAAATTGTGATTAAAGAACTGATCAGTATCCCCAGTCTTTTATAGACCATTTGTGGATAATTTCTGCTGATTTGGACCTTTTATGCCTGGAAAATTCTTCCTCCTCAAAGATACCTAGTCATCTCATTACCAATACGCTCTCTTCTTGCTTCAGTTCTATTTCTCTATTGTAAAGTTCTGCCAAATTTATAAGATTTAATGACTGAAAGCAAGGCAAGAAGAAAAATGTCTTTTCATCTTAGGTTGGGTGGTTACATGAGGAGCAGAACAGAATAAAGGAAAGACAGAGTTATGGTTGAATTTAACGATTTGAAAAATCAACTGGCCTCTAAAGAGCAAACCAGAAGGTTAAGAAAGTATGTAAGTTGTAGCACGTGAAATGTTTTTTTAAAATGTATTTGTGAACTTTTCTTTTTAAATTATGGGCATCGAATTTCTCTGGTTTCATACATATTACAAAATAAATTACATTTTAAAAGAAAAGAGTCTTTGAAGGAAAAGACTTTTCATTGAAAATATCTTTGTAAAGAAAACATAAAGAGCAAATATTTATTTTCAGTGTGTGTTAGAAATCAGACATCTTTGGCGTACAAGAGAAGATGTCAACAACAATAGTGACCACATTTAAAAAGTTTCTTCAGTTTTGCAAGATTATACCTCTTTGCGAGATATTCACCAAAAGCTGGCATTTGCTTTTACTGCTGGATCCTATGTCCATTGAAATCAATGTCAAAACCTTCATTGATTTCAAATGTGTAGAGTCGAACCCTTTATTCCTTGTAGAACTGATCAGCTTTCACAAAATGGTAGAACTTTTAAGTGCACTCAGTCACTACCTATGATTTAATGTTTAAAATAGAAATGAGTTTTGGCGTATAGCTGACAAAATGAATGTGTGGTCTATAGAACCAAAATATATCTCTTAAATAAAACTATGTGAAGAATATGAATTTATTAAAATTAGAAATGACTGCAATATGTTGATTCTGTAAGTAGTGTTGTAGCTGTGTTGGTCCCAGGATACTAGAGAGAGAGACAAGGAGGTGAGGTAATACTTTTATTGAAGCAATTTCTGTTGGTGAAAGAAACAAGCTTTTGAATTTACACAGAGCTCTTCTTCAGGTCTGGGAAACATATTCAGAGTCTCAAAACTAAATACAAGGTGGGACAGATTGTTTAGCATGAGTAGTTAACACATATTTTAAGGGACCATTCAATGTGAGGTGTCCCATTAACACTTCTGCAGTGATAGGGGGAAAATAAGAGGAGGAGCAGTTGTGGGGGGAGGAGGGGTTGTTAGTAGGATATAGATTGTTATAATAAGCCATAAATCCAGTATCTCTGGGTTTTGACAGATTGCTGTCCTCGAATATGGTTACACTGAGTTAAGGGGACCAATTATAGATTATTATATTGGAGCTTAGGTCTAATTGATTGGTCTATTGCAGGGGTTCCCAAATTTGGTTCACCGCTTGTCCAGGGTAAGCCCCTGGCGGGCCATGAGATGCTTTGTTTACCTGAGCATCTGCTGGTTCATCCTGTGTGCCAAAGATTGCCAATCCCTGCCCTAGTCTTTCACAATAATAGATTTTTGGTATATTTTTCTAGCCTTAATTACTTGCAACATATAAATATCTAATAGATACCATGTTGGCTTGTCTCCATAAAACACTGAAGGAATAAAGTATCAGAGGGGTAGTCGTGTTAGTCTGGTCCTGTAGAAGCAGAAAAGAATCCTGTGGCACCTTATAGACTAACAGACGTTTTGCAGCATGAGCTTTCGTGGGTGAATACCTTGCATCCCAAGAAGTGAGTATTCACCCACGAAAGCTCATGCTGCAAAACGTCTGTTAGTCTATAAGGTGCCACAGGACTCTTTGCTGCTTCTGAAGGAATAAAGATATCACTGCTTATGAAAAATAGAAAGTTAAAAGAAAGTAAATACCATTTAAAATGTATTGGGATAATTTTACTAGCAAGACTTATGAAGAAATCAAAGAGTTAAGAAGAATAAATTATTAAAAGTTCAATTTTAAATGGCTTTTAAAATTTCTTAAATCCATCCTCCCCATCCTCAATTTTATTTTTCTAATTATTATTTTAAATAATTTTCTATTTTCTATTTTTCTATTTAAAATAATGACTTGTTTATTTAAGACAGTTTCAAAAATGCATTTAACATAGAATACAACTATCAGGTTCAGGATAAAAGAGAGAAAATAAGATTAGAATTTGTTTCTGTTTCTTTGTGTACTGTATTTATCCTCGACTAACAAGACAACACAAATTGATCGTTTGTAATGAAAGATAACATGCTGCCATTTTAAAAAGACAGAACACTTTGATAGTAGGTTATTATCAGAGAATCATAAGGATTTACAGAATGGTTCTTATTCCTTATGAGGACCTGATGTTATTTTCAGTTGCACAAATTTTATATATGTGACTAACAAGCTTAAATGCTTCGTACTTGTAAGATTTTGCTTAATCTTTCTTTAGTATTTGTTTATAGAAATTGTATAAGATTTGTTCGTTCTGGACTTTTCAATGAATACTGTATATGGACTAAAATTTAATGTGGTCAGCATATTTAATTACTGTGGAAAACATACAGAATACAGAGCCACTGAAATTCAATGTCATTTCTGAACTAGTTTTTCAGCAGAGATGTCTGCATATTTTCAAACAGATGAAAAGAGATTTCCTAAATAAAACGTATCTTGGAAATCCTTCAGGGACAAATATTCTGCATTTTTTTATTCAGGATCAAATCACACCTTCCTAATGGAGGACCAGAAGATTCCAGGTGTTAAAACTAGTAGAGTTCACCTAGTCATCTAGCTGATGATTATTGTACCTCCTCAGAGCAAGCAAAGTCATGTTACTTTTAAATCCCATGTCAGGACACATCTGCAGGGGTCTACTATATTCATGCATTAGTCCAGTACATCTCATTTTACTCCTCAGGCTATCCTAGCCTCCACAGAAGCAGAGATTCCTCAGGCCCTTATTTAGTCCTTGCCCATGCCTCAATCAACTATCTCCCTTTAAAAGTAAATAAGTAGTAAGAAAAGTGACCCTGCGTAAATCCTCTTTTCTTGGACAAAGATAAAGTCAGGAAGTACGACTCTATTGTGACTCTGGCTCCTGATTATAGTCCCATGCCTATTCAAATACATAGAGATCACATGCTGGGGCTGCCTTGTGATACAATTTGAGATGTAAATCTGGGTTTTCAACTCCTTTCATACTCTCTATAGGGAAAAAAATAAGTGGTGATTTGTATCTTAGTCCTTACTAAAACTGAATAATTGATTTTCAATTTGATGGCTGGACTGAAAAATTAAAAAGATTGCAAGTGTAGACAAATCTGATTTTTTTCAGATTCTCACCAACATGAAAACACAAAGAAATACACATAATTGAAAACCTTTCATTTATTCAAAATTATTTGTTTGTTTGCATTTAGTTTAGCTTCTGCTTGTGTTTTACCTTTGTATTTGTTTGTTTGCTATAAAGCTACCTAAATTTTCAATTAAATGTGATTTTTAAATAAAAAGTCAAAATGAACATAAGAACATAAGAAAGGCCGTACCGGGCAGACCAAAGGTCCATCTAGCCCAGTATCTGTCTACCAACAGTGGCCAATGCCAGGTGCCCCAGAGGGAGTGAACCTAACAGGCAATGATCAAGTGATCTCTCTCCTGCCATCCACCTCCATCCTCTGATGAACAGAGGCTAGGGACATCATTCTTACCCATCCTGGCTAATAGCCATTTATGGACTTAGCCACCATGAATTTATCCAGTCCCCTTTTAAACATTGTTATAGTCCTAGCCTTCACAACCTCCTCAGGTAAGGAGTTCCACAACTTGACTGTGCGCTGCGTGAAGAAGAACTTCCTTTTATTTGTTTTAAACCTGCTGCCTATTAATTTCATTTGGTGACCCCTAGTTCTTGTATTATGGGAATAAGTAAATAACTTTTCCTTATCCACGTTCTCAATATCACTCATGATTTTATATACCTCTATCATGTCCCCCCTTAGTCTTCTCTTTTCCAAGCTGAAGAGTCCTAGCCTCTTTAATCTTTCCTCGTATGGGACCCTCTCCAAACCCCTAATCATTTTAGTTGCCCTTTTCTGAACCTTTTCTAGTGCTAGAATATCTTTTTTGAGGTGAGGAGACCACATCTGTACACAGGATTCGAGATGTGGGCGTACCATGGATTTATATAAAGGCAATAATATATTCTCAGTCTTATTCTCTATCCCCTTTTTAATGATTCCTAACATCCTGTTTGCTTTTTTGACCGCCTCTGCACACTGAGTGGACATCTTCAGAGAACTATCCACGATGACGCCAAGATCTTTTTCCTGACTCGTTGTAGCTAAATTAGCCCCCATCATATTGTATGTATAGTTCGGGTTATTTTTTCCAATGTGCATTACTTTACATTTATCCACATTAAATTTCATTTGCCATTTTGTTGCCCAATCACTTAGTTTTGTGAGATCTTTTTGAAGTTCTTCACAATCTGCTTTGGTCTTAACTATCTTGAGCAGTTTAGTATCATCTGCAAACTTTGTCACCTCACTGTTTACCCCTTTCTCCAGATCATTTATGAATAAATTGAATAGGATTGGTCCGAGGACTGACCCTTGGGGAACACCACTAGTTACCCCTCTCCATTCTGAGAATTTACCATTAATTCCTACCCTTTGTTCCCTGTCCTTTAACCAGTTCTCAATTCATGAAAGGACCTTCCCTTTTATCCCATGACAGCTTAATTTACGTAAGAGCCTTTGGTGAGGGACCTTGTCAAAGGCTTTCTGGAAATCTAAGTACACTATGTCCACCGGATCCCCCTTGTCCACATGTTTGTTGACCCCTTCAAAGAACTCTAATAGATTAGTAAGAGACGATTTCCCTTTACAGAAACCATGTTGACTATTGCTCAAGAGTTTATGTTTTTCTATGTGTCTGACAATTTTATTCTTTACTATTGTTTCAACTAATTTGCCCGGTACTGACGTTAGACTTACCAGTCTGTAATTGCCGGGATTACCCCTAGAGCCCTTTTTAAATATTGGCGTTACATTAGCTAACTTCCAGTCATTGGGTACCGAAGCCGATTTAAAGGAAAGGTTACAAACCTTAGTTAATAGTTCCGCAACTTCACATTTGAGTTCTTCCAGAACTCTTGGGTGAATGCCATCTGGTCCCGGTGACTTGTTAATGTTGAGTTTATCAATTAATTCCAAAACATCCTCTAGTGACACTTCAATCTGTGACAGTTCCTCAGATTTGTCACCTACAAAAGACAGCTCAGGTTTGGGAATCTCCCTAACATCCTCAGCCGTGAATACTGAAGAAAAGAATCCATTTAGTTTCTCCACAATGACTTTATCATCTTTAAGCGCTCCTTTTGAATTTTGATCATCAAGGGGCCCCACTGGTTGTTTAGCAGGCTTCCTGCTTCTGATGTACTTAAAAAACATTTAGCTATTACCTTTGGAGTTTTTGGCTAGCCGTTCTTCAAACTCCTCTTTGGCTTTTCTTATTACACTCTTGCACTTAAGTTGGCAGTGTTTGTGCTCCTTTCTATTTGCCTCACTAGGATTTGACTTCCACTTTTTAAAGGAAGTCTTTTTATCTCTCACTGCTTCTTTTACATGGTTGTTAAGCCACGGTGGCTCTTTTTTAGTTCTTTTACTGTTTTTCTTAATTTGGGGTATACATTGAAGTTAGGCCTCTATTATGGTGTCTTTAAAAAGGGCCCATGCAACTTGCAGGGATTTCACTTTAGTCACTGTACCTTTTAACTTTTGTCTAACTAACCCCCTCATTTTTGTATAGTTCCCCCTTTTGAAATTAAATGCCACAGTGTTGGGCAGTTGAGGTGTTCTTCCCACCACAGGGATGTTGAATGCTATTGTATTATGGTCACTATTTCCAAGCGGTCCTGCTATAGTTACCTCTTGGACCAGCTCCTGCGCTCCACTCAGGATTAAATCTAGAGTTGCCTCTCCCCTGGTGGGTTCCCATACCAGCTGCTCCATGAAGCAGTTATTTAAAGTATCGAGAAATTTTATCTCTGCATTTCGTCCTGAAGTGAAATGTTCCCAGTCAATATGGGGATAATTGAAATCCCCCACTATTATTGGGTTCTTAATTTTGATAGCCTCTCTAATTTCCCTTAGCATTTCATCATCACTATTACTGTCCTGGTCAGGTGGTCGATAATAGATCCCTAATGTTATATTTTTACTAGAGCAAGAAATTTCTATCCATAGAGACTCTATGGAACACGTGGATTCGCTTAAGATTTTTACTTCATTTGAATCTACACTTTCTTTCACATATAGTGCCACTCCCCCCCCTGCACGACCTGTTCTGTCCTTCCGATATATTTTGTACCCCGGAATGATTGTGTCCCATTGATTGCTCTCAGTCCACCAGGTTTCTGTGATGCCTATTATATCTATATCCTCCTTTATCACAAGGCACTCTAGTTCACAAATCTTATTATTTAGACTTCTGGCATTTGTGTACAAGCACTTTAAAAACTTGTCCCTGTTTATTAGCCTGCCTTTTTCTGATGTGCCAGATTCTTTTTTATGTGACTGTTTATCATCTGATCCGGCCCTTACATTATACTTTTCAGTCCTCTGCTCCTGACTATAACCTAGAGATTCTCTATCATCAGACTCTCCCCTAAGAGAAGTCTGTGTCCGATCCATATGCTCCTCTGCAGCAGTCAGCTTTCCCCCATCTCCTAGTTTAAAAACTGCTCTACAACCTTTTTAATGTTTAGTGCCAGCAGTCTGGTTCCACTTTGGTTTAGGTGGAGCCCACCTCTCCTGTATAGGCTCCTCCCATCCCAGAAGTTTCCCCAGTTCCTAATGAACGTGAACCCCTCCTCTCTACACCATCGTCTCATCCACGCATTGAGACTCTGAAGCTCTGCCTGCCTACCTGGCCCTGCGTGTGGAACTGGGAGCATTTCTGAAAATGCCACCATAGAGGTCCTGGATTTCAGTCTCTTCCGTAGCAGCCTAAATTTGGCTTCCAGGACATCTCTCCTACCCTTACCTATGTCATTGGTACCTACATGTACCACGACCGCCGGCTCCTCCCCAGCACTACACATAAGTCTATCTAGATGCCTCGAGAGATCCGCAACCTTCGCACCAGGCAGGCAAGTCACCATACGGTTCTCCCGGTCATCACAGACCCAGCTATCTACATTTCTAATAATCGAATCTCCCATTACTAACACCTGCCTTTTCCTAGAAACTGGAGTTCCCTCCCCCGGAGAGGCAACCTCAGTGCGAGAGGCAACCCCAGCACCATCTGGAAGGAGGGTCCCAACTACGGGAAGGTTTCCCTCTGCTCCCATCGACTGCTCTACTTCCCTGGGCCCTTCTTCCTCCTCAACAGCACAGGAGCTGTCTGAGCGGAGGTGGGACAATTCTACAGTGTCCCGGAAAGCCTCATCAACATACCTCTCTGCCTCTCTTAGCTCCTCCAGTTCCGCCACCCTGGCCTCCAAAGTCCGTACATGGTCTCTGAGGGCCAGAAGCTCCTTGCACCGACTGCACACGTACGCCACCCTCCCACAGGGCAGGTAATCATACATGCAACACTCAGTGCAATAAACTGGATAGCCCCCACTCTGCTGCTGGGCTTCTGCCTGCATTGTCTCCTAATTAGTGGAAGGGTGGTTTACAGAAAGGAGTTTTGGAATGTGGTTTGGTTTACAGGTTTTAGGGTTTTAGGGGGGGGCCACAGGGAAGGGGTTATGGCTGGCGAGGGACTCCCACTCCTTTCCCACTCCCCTTCTAAACTCCCTTGTGAAACTCCCTGTTCGCAAAGCTCCCTGGTCGCTTTTGCGCGGCTTTATAAAGCCCTGGCCTGAGTGAATGCCCCGCCCACTGATTAAGGCTCAGCCAATTACCAGAGGCTTCGAGCTTTCAAACCTGCCTCCAACTGCCAGCCAGAGCACACAATCCCTCAAACAACCAAACAAACAGACTGACAAACACAAGCTCAGCACACAGCAAGTAACCCCCAAACACAAACAAACACACACTACAGACTGTCACTTACCCCACAGATGCTGTATTAGCTCCTCCTTCACCTGGAGAACTCCCTTGCGAAACTTCCTGTTAGCAGCCCCTGTTCGCAATGTTTCATTTTGAAAATGTCATTTTGACTTGTTAATTTTTTTCCCAACCAAACTATTTGCTGAATTTGAAAATAGTTTCAGTGAATCCAAAACTGCAAATTTGGTGAATCAATTATGCATCTGGAAAATTTCACCCTGCTCTAGTCTTTACTGAGACAAAATTCCCATTGACTTTGAGCGCTTAATTTCACTCCAAGATACCCATCCATGACTGATCCACTTAACAGTGTCCAAGACCTAGTTTTATATCAAAGCATAATTTAAGAAGGGTGATAGAGAAAATCATTCATTAAATGGTAAGGAAAATGTACACTTGTCTGGACATATATTGTGTAAGCAGGCCCAACATTTAAATTACAGAATATTGAATAAATACTCAAAGCATGAGGATGTACACTATTCTCAGAAAGAATGGCCACAATTAAAAAGTCTAAAATTACTACCAATTACTACTTTGTAGTAACATACATATGGCAGTCATTTCTGAGTGTTATTGTAGAGAAGTAGTGTTTTCTTTCAGCTAAGGTGATTGCCAATAGTTACTTCAGAGAGCTGACTTATGTCTGCCCCTCCCCCTCATTTTACATGCAAATATAGTACAGTCATGTACAACACTGACACCACAGGATAGACATAACAAAAATGACACTTAAGTAGATATTTCTATTTAAGTCTGAAATATTATGGGCCCCATCATTCCTTCTCATTGAAAATCTTACTGGAGGGTGAAAATTATAAGGGAAATTCCACCTAGGACCTGTGGCAGCTCCTAATGTAGTCATTAAAGAGCCTTCATTGGTTCTAGTAGAAACTGGATGAGGCGCATAAGAAACCCTGTAGAGTTTCTAATGCACTATTTCAGGTGAAGAGGGGCATCTAGCAGAATGGATGTTTTGAGATCTAAAATTTTAACTTAATTTTAGGGCATCTTCACAGGGAGCCAGTTATTTAATTTTTCACCCTAACACCCACACACCCTGAAAGCATGACTCATTTAGGAACTTCATAGGAAGACTGCCAGCATCTGGGAAGGGAGGACTGATTCCTTTGTAATTCCACCTCTTCTATGCTTATTAACCAATTATGACCATTTTTTCTGCTATTTTCACAGCCTATGCACCTTTCAGAGGCCACAACTATATGCAGAAAATTTACCTATATGAAATCTACAGTACAACTGTAACACTGAGTTAACAGAGCACCTCACATTTATCAGTAGGATTTATGACTTTACAGAGACTGTCATATTTTGCTTAAGAAAAAAAAGGACACCCAACAAAGTAAAGTTTAAATCTTGAGAAGTTTATGGAGATTTTTCAGGAAATTAATAACTCCTTACGTTTAATTCCAATCTGGTAAAATATTTTGTCTTTGCTGGTGTGAAATTATTTCATATTAAGTTGTGAAATTATTTCATGTTAAGTTGCGAAAATTAGAGTACACATTAATTCTCTCACCGCTAATGGAGTTACTATATTTTCAGTTAGTTATCTGAGTTTACTAACCAGTACTACAATAACAGTGAAGAAATACACGCTTTAATAACAAAAAGTTGCTTCTTGTTTATTTTTAAAACTCATGGTTCCAAAGCTATTTAAAGATGCAAATTATTGTAGCAAAGCATTATGGGGCCATAAAGATTTATAAGCTGTTAAATGATCTTCAGGGCAGTTGCAAATAACATGTAACACCTGGCAAAGACAGTATGTCTAATGATAATACAAATCCTTTATGGTACATTAACACCTTCAGAAATGAATAATGTCCTAAAATCAACTCCACAAAAAGTTTCAGACGAGGGTCCACACATAACGTAATTGCACTGAATAACATCAGCAAATAGAATTTATCTAACTCTTCTATTACCGTTAATATTTCCCAATGAACAAAATATAAGGTGTGTCTGTGATGGATGATATTTATTTCCTTTAGGATCTGGTCTATTTTGCTATTTATCAGAATTAGAGCTATTATGCATTCTATTCCTCATTACGTGCCTAATTAATTTGCTGTATTAAAAATTCATCTTACTTTGTTCGGATCAAGCAAGCCAAAACCTTTTAATTTCATTGTGCTCAAAAGATTAATTTTCTCAGCTACTGTAAGGACTAATAATTCATTCACATTACCCGAATCAATCAGAAAATCACATTTTTTTCCTCGCAAATTTGTTGCAAAGCTTAAGGGCTCATTTGATCATTTATTTTCCTGTACATTTTAAATATTTAAATTGCACAAATGGTGCTAAACTATACTAAGTAACCTGAACTTTTGAAACATGTATTGGAAACACACAATTTCTTTCTGGTGAATTCAAGACAGGAAAGTATCCTTTCTCCTCCTGCTTGTTGTCAGGACAGTAAGAGGAAATACATTTCAAAACAAAAGGTGATTCTTGCTGTATTTCTGACAAAAATAGAATCAAGCAAAGAGAGTTAGAGAAGTAAAGTTGTATTCTTGTCCACATCAAAGAGGCCATCTCTGTCTGGGCCAATAGATACAAGAAAAGTTATACTGCATCTTAGTTTAAAAAAATGTATCAAGCACAGTATGGCTATGTAGTTTTATTGAGGGTAGATTCTAATATATTGACAAATATGATACTTTGCATTAGAGTAATGTACCATATTTTCTAAAGTTTGAACTTTTTGGCTCTCTGTAAATTAAGCAGAATGGATGTTAAGAAGTCATATTTTGTTTAGATACTCTCATTTTTTAAGATTACTAAAACAAAAATTATGTGAATAGTTTGTGGACAGGTCTAGGTCACCTTTAGAATTGTCCCTCCAGGGATTAATTTCTGGATGAACTTCACAAAATCACATATAATCCAGATCATATGAAAAGAATATTAAAATAGTAGTGAAATGTACTAGGATAGCGCAATAAACATTCCTTTTAAAAACCTCATTTTATCCACATAAATGCTGTACTATCTTCTTTATTTAAAGATAGATTTACTCTTTATGCCAAATTTGTCATGTTATATTTACACAGAACTCATTGGCAAACAGTCAAAATAACCGACAGCATTCTAGCAGCTGTAATAGAATATGGATAATTTCAAGTATTGATGGGAAGATTTCCTTTTTAACAAGTAAAGAAAATAACTCACCCATAATATGTAGTTTATAATTTTGGAAAATATATCCATAAAATAGTAGCTAAGGCTAACTTGTAGCCAACTAAATTAGTTAAATTTATGTCATTGTGTAGAGCTGCCTCATTGCTGTCTCACAATGATGATGGTGTCTTAGCATCTGAATTCTAGTAAACATATAGCCTCAATCTTCACATTTAGAGATACATTTCAAACCTTCCCAAATATTTGGAGAAGGTCAATTCCATTGTTTTCATTCAATCCACTATGATGATAGGGAACAGTTGCTAAATTCAGATCCAGAATCTAATATCTCACAAAATGCAGGGTTATTTGTACCTGGAGCTTTGCTTTTTGCCCATACGCACTAACAACAAGTGTGTACATTTAAAGTCAGCAGAAATCTTCCTGCAGAAAGAAGAACTGCAGCCACTAGAAACAGGAAGGAAACCACCTGACTTCATACCAACTCAAAAAGGAGACCAGACTTCTTGACACTGTTCCTGCTACTGCCCACTGGTCTGTGAGGCTGTTGGCTGTAGTGAGCCAAGTTGCCTTAATCCAGGCCTGACTACCTGGTAGACCTCTGTCTATATAACGCTGTCCTCGGGAGCCAAAAAATCTTACCGTGTGATAGGTGAAACCGCATTATATCAAACTTGTTTTGATCCACCGGAGCATGCAGCCCTGCATGCCCCGCGGAGCGCTGCTTTACCGTGTTATAGCCGAATTCGTGTTATATTGGGTCGCATTATATCGGAGTAGAGGTGTAGTTAATTGTTAGCAGTGCTGGTCAGTAATTTTCCCATGGAGCATTCTTCTATCAGAAAAGGATGATATGTTAAATTGAAATCTTTCATGGGAATGTGTCAATTTTGATTAAATATTGTTTAAAAAATAAAAATTAAGCATTTTAATATGGAAGAAACATTCCATTTCAATCGTAGAAGTATAGAACATTCCATTTTTCATTCTGAAATGACTTTTCAAGTAGAAACTTATGTTTATTTTATTATATTTCATGTTACGATAATACTAATTGAAATACAAATTAAAAACCAATTGTGAATTAGAATACCAATTACAAATGACCACTGAGAATACCAATTTGTAAACAAAGTACCATTTACGAAACAAATTACAATACCAACTACCAATTAGAACACCAATTATATTTTATTGTATATTATAATTTAAAAGTGATTAAAATGTAATTGAAATGTAATACAAAAATAAAAATAATATTAAATGAAAATTAAAAAATGAAACATTTCTATATTTTTTTAAATTGTTTTTCACAGGAAATGTCCAAATCTCAAATGTTCGTTCTAATTTGGAATGAAAAAAAAGTTCAAAATGCCAGAATTGCCCACAGAACAGAAATTCAACCAGCTCTAATTGTTATTAAACTAGAGGTTCGAGGAATGCTCAGATTCATATAGGAAGTATGTGGTATAGTTTTACTCCCATACACCAACCGTTTCTTCAGCTGTTGGTCCTGCTTCACAGCCTTAAACAAAAAGATAAGCAGCACACTCTGGGCCTGAGTCTTTGCTCATATGTATTAGCATAAATCAGGAGTATTACCACTGATATCAGGGAATCAGGTTACTGAAATCCATGCACAAATTGTTTAAATTAGGGCTGTCAAGCAATTAAAAATTAATCGTGATTAATCACACTGTTAAACAATAGAATACCATTTGTTTAAATATTTTTGGAAGTTTTCTACATTTTCAAATATACTGATTTCAATTACAATATAGAATATAAAGCGTACAGTGCTCACTTAATATTTGTTTTTGATTACAAGTATTTGCACTGTAAAAAACCCCCAAAACAATAGTATTTTTCAATTCACCTGAGTAGTGTAGTAAAATCTCTTTATCATGAAAGTTGAACTTACACATGTAGTATTATGTACAAAAAACTTGCATTCAAAAATAAAACAATGTAAAATTTTAGAGCTTGCAAGTCCACTCAGTCCTACTTCTTGTTCAGCCAAAATCACTCCGACAAAAAAGTTTGTTTACTTTTGCAGGAGATAATGCTACCCACTTCTTGTTTTCAATGTCACCTGAAAGTGAGAACAGGTGTTCTCATGGAAGTGTTGTTGCTGGATTCACAAGATATTTATGTGCCAGATGTGCTAAAGATTCATATTTCCCTTCATGCTTCAACCAGTATTCTGGAAGACATGCCTCCATGCTGATGGCAGGTTCTGCTCAATAACAATCCAAAGTAGTGTGGACCGACACATGTTCATTTTCATTATCTGAGGCAGAAGAAGATTGATTTTCTTTTTTGGTGGTTTGGGTTCTGTAGTTTCCACATCAGAGCGTTGCTCTTTTAAAACTTCTGAAAGCAAGCTCCACACCTTGTCCCTCTCAGATTTTGGAAGGCAGTTCAGGTTCTTAAACCTTGGGTCGAGTGCTGTAGCTATCTTTAGAAATCTCACATTGGTACCGTCTTTTTCTTTTGTGAAATTTGCACTGAAAGTGTTCTTAAAATGAACATGTGCTGGGTCATCATCCGAGACTGTTATAACAGGAAATATGTGGCAGAACGTGGGTAAAACTGAGCAGGAGACATACAATTCTCCCCCAAGGCATTCAGTCAGAAATGTAATTAACGCTTATTGTTTTAATGAGCGTCATCAGCATGGAAGCATGTCCTCTGGAATGGTGACCGAAGCATGAAGGGGCATATGAATGTTTAGCATATCAGGCATGTAAATAACTTGTAATGATGGCTACAAAAGTGCCATGCAAATGCCTTTTCTCACTTTCTGCTGAAATTGTAAATAAGAAAAGGTCAGTGTTATCTCCCTTAAATGTAAGTAAATTTGTTTGTCTTAGCGATTGGCTGAACAAGAAGTAGGACTAAGGGCACTTGTAGGCTCTGAAATTTTGCATTGTTTTGTTTTTGAGTGAAGTCATGTAACAAAAAAAAATCTACATTTTTAAGTTGCACTTACACATCAAAGAGATTGAAATATAGTACTTGTATGAGGTAAGCAAAATAATATACACTTTGATTTCATTTACAACACAGAATAAAATATATATGAAAATGTAGAAGAAACATCCAAAATATTTAATAAATTTCAGTTGGTATTCTATTATTTAACAGTGCAATTAAAACTGTGATTAATCACGCTTAATTTTTTTAATCCCAATTATTTTTTGAGCTAATTATGTGAGTTAACTGTGATTAATCAACAGCCCAAATTTAAATTAGAGATGAATAAAACCTTCTATTTCTTCAAAGATCAAGACAAAGATGAAAAAAATCAATTCCCAACCTCAAGAGTAAATTTTCAGTTGCAGAAGTTTGCAAAATGCTACCCGTTTCTCTATGACACAAATGTAAAAGTAGCATCCTGGGGACATACACAATATTTGGAACAAGACCAAGTATCACTGCTTTCGTGTACACACAAAAATCATTTCAAAGAATTTATTTTCTTTGCATTCATTACAAAATATATTTCTGTGCAATACAAAAAAAAGTTGCAAAGAGAAGAGATCCATGCCTGATATTGATGGTAATCTTATGTATCTCTAATATACTGAAGAATGGTTCAGCAACATTTCATCCAAATAAAAACAGTTTCCATGTAATCTAATAAAGATTGGTTGAGTCATATGCTGTGTAAATGCTAGCTATACATGCTACACTTGCCTATGACATTCTGGATATGAATTTTTAGGGAATGGTTAGTACCTTTGTAGTAGATAAACCATTGCTTACTAAGAATGTGCCACAGTGACCTGGCTATTGTTACAGAAGATATAAAAATATCATGACAAAATATATTTTAGCATAAAAAATAATTATTTTGTTTTATAGCTAAAATTGTTAGTTCATCTTTAATTCTTGGAGATATTTTTAAAAATTGTCTGCTTCTCATTAAGGGGTGAATTCTGCCCCTTCATATCTGTTGCACTGGAATCAGTGTGGCTCCACTCTCCAAGGGATGGGGCAGGATTTTAAGGCCATACTGAGAGATTTTCCCTCAACCAAGCTCCTCAAGAAGCTGGAATGGGACAAGAGCTAGATATTCTATTGCTATGACTCTTCCATCTTGTAGAGTTTTAGACAAAAGGCGACTACTTTGGATTATACTTGATAAAACAATTGATTTCACATTGTGGCTGGAGAGGTCAGAATTTGTTGTCCTGTCCCATCTTGGAGGTCCCTAACTTAGTTACTAGAGAGGATTTCTCCTACATCTATGAGTCCTTTGCAATATCCTCTTATATCATCCTATTTTTGACAATACTTAAAGCCATTCCTGATATACTTTACTTCTTTACACAGCACTTCTCCCGTATAATCAGCTTATGTCATTTTCTTCCTAATACTGTCTTAAATCCTAGGGATCATATTTCTTCAAACCAAAAAGCATCTATAAATCATTATACAAACAGTGTCTTCCCCAGTGTTTGCAATATTATAACTCAAAAGTGTTTTATCCTTGGGCAATCTCATTCAGGAGAATCATGCCAATCAACCCTATTCTAGAAGGAGCTGTTCTGAAGAGGCTTTTATGCTGTTATGGACTGCGAATGGCTGATATGACTCAATGGATCCTTGCCTTGTTAAAAACATATGCCTCCACTTAACAGAGCATGAGTGAACATCCTTGACTTGGAAAGGTTACAACATGCCCTGGCCAATGACTGTCTTGCAAAACTTGGATTTGATAACTGACACAACAAAACCTAACCCTCAAGGCTCCACTATAAACTGTTATACAATATTCATTCCATGTTTGTTCAATCAGGCCATTTTGTATTTTCTGTAATTCTAGCCACAAGCTAGTATACACACCTCCATAAATCTTTGATTTTTGCTTCTTGTCTGAAAATTGCATAGATTTCTTGCAGTCTCCTTCACCATTGCACAAACAATTCTTAGAAACATTATGATCCGACTGGATATGTAATTTTTTATAAACAAAGCACTAAATATTGTTTGGTTGGCTTAGATGTGTTATGATGCTTAAATCAATTATAATGATTGTGTTGTTGCATACAGTGACACACTAGAGTACAACTGATATAAAATTGAAGGGAGAAGATTTATTTTGCTTTTAATATCAGATATTTACTAATGTGTATAAGTTTGTGTGTGTGTTGGGGGGTGACCAAAGCGGTGGGGTTTTTTTTGTTTTTGTTTTTTTTCAGTTTCTTCCCCTCTAGAATAAGCTATTTACACGTAGTCTATTGAAAGCAATGGCTACATTCTTCTGACCTTTATATTCCACCAAAGATGACATATATGACTACATATGACATTTCACTTGACACATATTTTATGTATAAACATTATGGTTTAGTCTACACCTTTACTATTCCTCTTTAGGGCCTTGTTTATGGTTAAATTGACAATTAGGCTCTTTGGTACGATGGACCTATTTTCTGACTAAAAGTCCACAACAGCAGTGCAGAGAGTGAAGAGAAATTATGTCTGATGTGAGTCAGAAAGGCTTGTCAGTGCACACATTTATCAGGCTTGGTGATAAAGATAAAACTTATGATTCTACAGCAATGTTAAAATCCACCTGAATAATGACAAATTGCAATGACATAGATGCTGAATGAGGTAGTTATATCTGACAAGAAAGTGATAGTAGCTTTATGGAGGCATGTAGCTAGAGAGGCAAATAATTCATTTAAGTGGAAGCAACTATCGATAATGTACGGAATGATAGAAGGCAGCAGATTGCAGTGCTTGGGTCTGTGGGAACAATTTTTAGACATTTAATTTATGACAATAAAGCTCACTGTACACATTTATAAGAGTAGACCATAAAATTAAAAGAGATTAAAGCTGAAAAAATTATGATTAGATGCCATCATACCTCTTACTGAAGCTGCAGAACAATTCATAGCTGCTTTTTTTCCCTAATATCCCATAAGCACTGGCAGAACAAAAACCGTTAAATCCAGTTTTCATTGTTTTCATAATATATTTTATAGAACTGAATATAAAGAACAAACAAACCCCAGAACAAAAACACTCCAACCCAAATAGAAACAACATCTCACAAAATGCATATTGACAATTCTCCAGTTATGAGGAAATGCGTAGGACAGAGTTAACAAACAGAAAATGAAACATTTACACAAAGCAACAAAAAAACGGTATGTATTTCATTAACTATCTTATTATATCAGTTATGTTGTGTGTATTTTATATATTTTGATTACTTTATTCCTCTCATTTACGGTACCACAGATTTCTTCAGGCAAAAGCCTCTCTTTGGATGAAATCACTTGTTGTTTGATGTACATCAAACACATCAGTTAACGGCATGAGTGTGTCCTTTTTTGGAGGAAAGAGTAAAAATTACTGCACCACAACTAAGGTGGGGCAGAGTTTGTCTGGGGCTTACCCAGGAAGGACAGTTATGCTTTATGGTGGGGAGGGGGGGGGAGAAAGGAGGTCATAAACTGCTGTAAAAAATGTGCTCAGTGGTCATCTTTGCAGCAATGATTCACCCCCCCACACACCCAGGAACGTGAGGTCCGAAGAGCATAAAGGTATGAAACTTGGGTGGGGCAAGTCTCTTTATTCCACTCAGTGAGGAAGCCAGCCTAGTGGAGGCAAATGGCAGGCTGGGTTAGGACCTGCTGTGGGCATTATGCTAGTCGCTCCTTTTAAAGGGGGGCTGGGAAGGAGCTTTTCCTGCACCACCTGAATTGGCTTCATGGAGTGAGGTTTTCTTGCCTTCCCCACAGAAGGTGTGAGGGAGGACCTTTTCTGGTGAGAAGAAAAGGTGGTAGGCCATATGTTACAACTTATTTTGTAAAGTTGGGTGGATATCCAGGGCAGGTACTCCATAGAGAAAGCAGCCAGTGACCAGATAAATGGCCTGGTAAAGGAATTAAAAGGAGTTACTGGATAAAGGAACATAACAGGGGAGGGGTTGGGGACTCCTATGATTGGTACGGCAGGGAGCCAATCCCTCACTCCCACACCCATTCTCATAGCCTACCTTAACCCTCTTACGAGGGTGGTGGATAGTGAGGTCCAACCCATGGGTTAGCTGGGGGACCTGGATGGAAACAAAAGGGGACTGGTAGAAGACCCGGAGAATTGATTTGAATAAACATGGATTTGCCTGCACTGTACATTTCATCTGCCGGGTAGTCCCAGAAATCTATATAATAAAGTTGCGGCCTGATTAAAATCCATAACTAGTGTCTCCTGTCCTTCTTGCGGTGTACCCAGACAAAAAATTCTGTGTCTTTGTCTTTTCAGGTTTTACTGCTCATTGTAGGCCTAATGCAGAATGATATTTATTAACTTTGCTTCAAAGATTTTAGCTAGGAGAACATTGCCTGAGACTTCTTTTCAGAAAGCCAGGTATTATTCCCCGTCACACTTTAATAATTAATACCTTTGCAAAATGTGTGCAGAAACCAATCAGAATATTGAAGATTTGTTTTCTTGCTATTCTTGAATTTTTAAAGTGCTTTTCAGTCTTGGGTTTTATCATCCTTTTTACGACTTCTGGTTAACGAAATGCCTCTGGCTTTTTCTTGTTGGAATCTGAGGAAGAAGGAGGGAATTGTTTTTTCTATCTTTTTGGGTGGATAGTAAGAGAAAGTTATCTGAAAAGGATCTTTTGTATTTTCTTACAGATTGTTTTGCATTTTTAAGCCATTTAGGCCTGGTCTACACTAGGACTTTAATTCGAATTTAGCAGCGTTAATTCGAACTAACCGCTCAACCGTCCACACCAGGAAGCCATTTAATTCGAACTAGAGGGCTCTTTAGTTCGAATTTGGTACTCCACCCCGGCAGGTGGAGTAACGCTAAATTCGACATGGCTAGTTCGAATTAGGCTAGGTGTGGATGGAAATCGAACTTAGTAGCTCCGGGAGCTATCCCACACTGCACCACTCTGTTGACGCTCTGGACAGCAGCCCGAGCTTGGATTCTCTGCCCAGCCACACAGGAAATGACCCGCGAAAATTTGAATTCATTTTCCTGTCTGGGCGGTTTGAATCTGACGTTCTGGTTGCACATCGGGGCGAGCTCCGCAGCACCGGCAGCAATGCAGAGCTCTCCAGCAGAGGAGTTCATGTAATCTCTGAATAGAAAGAGGGACCCGGCATAGACTGACCGGGAACTCTTGGATCTGATCGGTGTGTGGGGCGAGGAGTCTGTGCTTTCGGAGCTGCGCTCCAACAAACGGAATGCAAAGACCTACGAGAAGGTCTCCAAAGCCATGATACAGACAGAGGATACAGCCGTCATGCAACGCAGCGCCGCGTGAAAATCAAGGACCCCAGACAAGCCTACCAAAAAATCAAAGCGGCCAACGGATGCTACGGAGCCTGCCACCACTGCCCCACCAGTGACCATGGACTCTGATGATGGGACAGTGTCGACGGACAGTTCCTCGACGATGTTCATGGACGGGGAAGATGAGGAAGGGTTTGTGGAGGACGAGGCAGGCGATAGCGCTTACAACACTGGTTTCCCCGACAGCCAGGATCTATTCATCACCGTCACAGAGATCCCCTACCAACCCTCCCCGGCCAGGAACCCGGATCCTGAATCAGGGGTAGGAGCAGTCGGTAAGTGCTTTAACCATGTTAACTTTTATTCTTAATATAACAGGAATCTGAAGTGTGTGAAAAGGAGGTCTCTGTATATATGGTGATAGAACAGAAATCCTCCTGGGAGAACTCCACGAAGCTCTCCTGCCGTTAATCGATAAGCATCAGCAGGAGGTTCCTGGGGAGAGATGCCTTATTGGGTGCTCCGTGATAGCACACTTTTCCGCGCGAGGCTTTCATGCGGTATTCAGGGAGCACTGCCTCCCAGAGCACGGCTGCATAGGTCCGTGGTTCATGCTAGATTTCACGCAGCATGCGCTCTCTATCTCCTTCAGTGCCCGTCCTCACGGTGATCTCGCTCGGAGACTCCTGCATCTAAGTAGGGGAAGAAATGTTACGTTACGCCTGGTCCAAAGTATTTTTAATAAATAAACGGACAGACGGCATAGCACAGACTCAGCACGCAGCTGCGTGACGAGCGTAACGGAAAGCCAAAGAATCAAATGGACGCTCATGGAGGGAGGGGGGAACGAGGACGCAAGGTATCCCACAGTTCCTGCTGTCTCCGAAAAGCATTTGCATTCTTGGCTGATCTCTAAATGCTTCTAGGGTCAAACACAGTGTCCGTGGTGGGTCGGGGCATAGCTCGGCAATTTACGCACCCCCCCGACCCCCAGAAGTTAAAGGGAAAACAATCCTCTGTTGACTCTTTTACATGCCACCGTATCTGTACTGAATGCTGCAGATAGACACGATGGTGCAGCACTCAACACCAACATCCTTGCTCCCCCCACGCTATGGATGGCTGATGATGAGGATGCATTTCCATCTTTTTGTACCATCAGCCTATTGGCACATGGGGCAGTGCAAAAGGGCTGGTAACCATGACAACCGTACCAACTTGCTTGGGACCGGTCGGTCAAGGCCGCCTGTTGCTAATTTTTCATGGTAGATGGTGCAGTATGGCTGGTAACCGTCCTCATCATTGCAACAGGGGGCTGAGATCCATCAGCCCCCACCCTTCATTGTAAAGAAAAGATTCAATTGCCCCTGGACTAGCAGAGGGATGAGTGGCTCCCTCCTCCACACCCCTTAATGTCATCTCTGGACTATCATTGCAGCTGGAGGCTTCCTTCCACTCATTTCTCACAAACGACTACCTGTGTCTTATTCATGCATTCTATATTACTTCATCACAGAAGTGGGGGGACAATGGTATTGGAACCCAGGAAGGCTGGGGGAAGAACGGAATGAACAGCTGGGGTTGTTTCAGGAGCACACCCTCTGAATAGCGTTCAGCTCAAAATTTATGCAGGATTGGACAGAGAGCAGCTGTGGTCTCTGGTTGTATGATACAGTGGTTCTCTAGTACACTTGCCCATAATCTAGGCAGGACTGATTCTATTTTTAGATACCCAAAAAGGAGGGATTGACTCGGGGAGTCATTCCCAAATTTTGCTTTTGCGCCCCTGGCTGATCGACCAGGGGCACTTATGACAGCACCAAATGGCGCAGTGCAAAAGGACAGGTAACCATGACCATCTTATTACCGTCTTCTTACCAGTTCATGGTATGGTAGACGGTGCAGTATGCCTGGTAACCATCGCTGCTGTCATGCAAAAGCATAAGCATGCTGCTGTGTAGCGCTGCTGGTCCGCCTCTGTCAGCGGCATCCAGTACACATACGGTGACATACACAAAAGGCACAATAGGGTCCATTGTTGCCACGCTATGGCGTGTGCCAGGGCATTTCATGGAAAACGTGATCGAAATGATTGTCTGCCCTTGCTTTCCCGGAGGAAGGAATGACTGGCGACATTTACCCAGAATCCACCGCGCAAATGATTTGTGCAACAGCAGGCACAGGGGTCTCAACAAAAAATTCACAGAGACAGCCTAGACTCAGTTAATTGTTCGCAAAAAAGTATCATTGCAAGGAATTAACTAACTGTTTCCCATCTCACAGCTTCCACAGTCTCCAGACCTTCCACAGCATCCCCCTCGCAGAGGCTGGCGAAGATTAGGCGGCGAAAGAAAAAGACAAGGGACACGATTTTCGATGAATGTGTGGGCTGCTACCTAGCCGAGGCGGACCAGCAGAGGCAGTGGAGGGAGAAAGTCTCTCTGTACCAGCGCTCACACAGTGAATGGGAGGAGAGGTGGCGTGAGGAACACAAGCAGGCGAGTCAAGCAATGCTTGTACTACTGAGGGAGCAAACGGACACGCTCCGGCGACTTGTGTATGTTCTGCAGGACCGCTGCAGGACAGAGCCCCCGGCAGTATCTCTGCAACCGCCCTCCCCCGCCACAAAGTCACATACCCCCCTCACCCTAAATAACCAGGAGGATGCCCGCCCTGGGCCGTGAATACTGTCACTGCACCCCAGCAGAGTGCTCAAGTAACCAAAAGCTCTCATACCCTACGTTTGCATAAGTCCTTCCCTTCCGGACTCAAACAAGTCCCAATCCCAGTCCCATCCCATAACTGTGTACTTAAGTAATAAAAATACTTTGCTGTTAAGTACTGTTTCCGTCATGTTTCCTCACTGAAGACTGTGTTTGAATGGGGTGCGTGGGGAAGTGCGTTGCTAATTGCATAGGACAGGCACCTTTCGCAGGGTACAGACACGGGGGCCGGATCAGCAGCGGGTAACACACACAGTGCAGTCAGCAGGCACCGTGGTCGGTATGGGAGGTGGTTTCCAGGTTCTGTGTCGGCGGTGGGGATGTGACTTTTTAGCGGGGGAGGGCGGGTACAGATCTTATACAGCGGTCCTTGTCGTGGACCGCTGAGTCACGCAGCAGAGGAATCTGTATCCGTCCTCCTCCGCCACAAGGCCACATAGCCCCCCGCACACAGAATCCCAAAAAGGAGGGATGGCAGGCTCCGTTGAAACAAGCAGTCCGGCAATGTGGACCGCTGTAGGAGCAGGAGCCTGTCATTCCTTGAGTTTAGAGGCGGTCTTTACATCAGCGCACACCCTACCCCCCGCAGTCTGCGTTCCAGTTTCGACCCTTTAACGAAAAGTCATGAATAAAGAAACCTCTCCTCAGTAACAGTGTGACATGTATTTTATTTTTACACGTGTCTTGGAAGTGGAGGAAACGGGGAGAACGGGGTATTTAACCCAAGAGGAGAGTCAACAGTAACTGGGTAAAGAAACAGGGGCAGGTTCAGCTTCTCTGTAAAGAAACTGAACAGTCACAGGTCACGCTGCTCGCTGCTCGCTGGTATTTAAAGAGTTCCTTGTCGCTGTCCCAGGCGCCTGTATAGGGCTTCATGAGCAAGTGCATTAGCGGGCAGGCTGGGTCACCGAGGATCACTATAGGCAAATGCACATCCACAACAGTTATTTCGTGGTACGGGAAGAAACTACCTTCCAGCAGGCATCTGAGCAGCCCACAGTTCCTGAGAACACACGCATCAGGAACCTTGCCCGGCCATACGACGTTCATGTTGGTAAAAAGGCCCCTTTGTTCCCCCAGTGCTTGCAGAACCATTGAAAAGTAGCCCAATTTCTCAGCAGCTGAATGTGGAAGAGGTGGACGATAAAGTGCGAGGAGGAGAAAACGGCGAGGATCGCAGCGGGCTCCATGCTTGCAGTGCTGTGGTGTCCACGCTGTCACTGACCAGAAAAGTGCATGAACAGATTGCCCGCAGGCGCTTTCAGGGAGGGAGGGAGTGAGGGCGTGATTGACGGTTCAATGACGACAGTTACCCAAAACCACCCTCGACACATTTTTTCACCCAGCAGGCATTGGGGGCTCTACCCAGCATTCCAATGGGCAGCGGGGACTGCGGGAACTGTGGGATAGCTTCCCACAGTGCACCGCTTCGAAAGTCGACGCCGGCCCCGTTAATGTGGACTCAGAAGTTCGAATTAGTGTATTTAGTGTGGATACACAAATTCGACTTCATAAGGTCGAATCCACAAATTCGAATTAAGTAGATTCGAAATAGTCCTGTAGTGTAGACAAGGCCTTAGTGGCCTGCTAATATTGTGTCCCTTGAAGATTCAACCTGACTTGGATATGTGCTTGGTGTCTGAAACAGTGTTCTATTCTAGTGCAGTTGATAGTGCACATAGGGATGGTCTAGATAATAATTAGTCCTGCCATGAGTGCAGGAGACTGGACTAGATGATTTTCAAGGTCCCAGGCCAATGAGGGTGGCAGGAAGTGGCATGGGCAAGGGACGTGCTGGCCGCGGCTTCCCGCCACCCCCATTGACCTGGGACGGAGAACCGTGGCCAGTGGGAGCTGCTGCCGAACCTGCTGATGTGGCAGTTAAACAAACTGGCCCGGCCCGCCAGGGTGCTTACCCTGGCGAGCTGCATGCCAGAGGTTGCCAACCCCTGAGTTAGATATTAGCAAACAACTTTCTAAGGTTGTTAACTTTATAAGGATAGTTAAATACTGGAACAGGCTTGCAAGGGAGGTTCTGGAATCCACATCATTGCAGGTTTTTAAGAACAGGTAAGCATGTATCTGGGATTATCTAGGTATACATACATAGTCCTTTGTCAGCACAGGGGGATGAATTTGATGACCTCTTAAGCTCTTTTCCAGCCCTACATATCTATGATTCTGTGATTCTGTGTTCTGTACAAATGCAAGACACTGAAAAACAAACAAACAAACAAACAACAAAACTGTAAAAGCAAAATGAGATGGTAAGTGCAGTGGGGAAGTCACTGAAGGCATGGGAATGGACAAGAGGTTTAAAATAATGCTACAGTTGTTTCTATTGCAAAATGCAGCAGGGCCTGCAGATTTTCTAGATTAGGAAGAACTTCTTGCAGAGGTGGGAACATGAGGATAAAAGGTTATGGAAAACATTGGACAGCATATGTGATCACTGGCCTTGATGGACAACTCTGAAAACTGCCTCTGTAGCTGCTGAACAGGACATAATCCAGAAGTGAAGGATTAGCACACCTGAAATTGCAAAAAGAATTCAAAGAAAAAAATCAATGTTTTTATTTTCTTCAGTTCTGAAAAATTAAATACATGTCCTGGTAAAATTAAAGCATGCCATATGTAGCAAAAAATATGTGTGCATAAGACATATTCTGTGCAACACATATGTTATAAATCTCCTTTGGTAAGCAAATTGTGGAAAACAAGGACTCATGCTGTGAAGGAATCGTCTATATGTAATTATGGGGCAGCTGATGTTTCCTGGTAACAATTTCCTTTTTCACTAGGGAACAGGGAGAATCTTCATTTAATGATTCTCACTCTTCTGTATATGGTTTGTTACCTGCTTTGCATATAGTCCTAACTCTTACATTAGTTTTCTAGGTAATAAATCATGGTATATTATAGTAGCTGATTACATCAGCTGCAGAAAAACATCCATTGATGGATATTATATATTAAAAAAATAATACTGTTATTTTTCATTGTTTACATTTATAATAGGGAGAAACTCGGTCTAACAGGGCATATTTTTGTGTATCACAATGATATCTTGAATGCTCTGTAAAATGTACTTAACAAAGAGGTTTTTGGTTTTTTTTTAAATAAGAAACATTTTCTAGTTCTCTGTCCCACTGAAAATATTGCTTCCCAGAAGATTTCTTCTTCTGGATCCTCAAGGACTTTCCAGACACCTGAGAAACCAAAATTAAACCTAATTAGGCTGTTAAGCAACCACATTAATCTTACAGCTGCTATAAAAAATGGTCAAGCTGCTACAGGAAATGGATACCGCAATGATACTACACTTGCATCTTAAACAAAAAGGCACAAAATCAAAATATTTAATTTAGCTTCAAGACAGTAAAGGTGCTTGATGTTTCTGTGGGCCTTATTTTCTTGTAACAGTCACTTTTATTATTAACCATTCACTATTAATTTACAGAGCAGTCAAAAATGTGCTAGACACAGTCATATAAAAGGACACAATCCTTGGCCCAAGAAACATACTGTCTAATAAGACAATTTACAGATCTGGAGATACCAGGGAAGGATATACTTATTTTGTGGAGAAGGGAAGATCCATTTGACCCACAGCTTATCATTTTTTTTTACCTTTGACTCCATATTTATCTGCCATGGCCTGGTTACAGGGTGTGATAGTAAACCTGGATTAGGAATTTAGCTTTTGCCTTTATTGAGTTATTTTATGCGTAATCTTACCAAATTTAATATTTTCATTGCCTCTGTTTTTTATTCTCTTTTAACCTGTGCTCTTTATTGGTAATGAACCCTACCCAACTCTATTATAAATCTCTTTAACACTAGCCTCTTCTCTTTTGCTTTTTATTCACGGTTGACATTTATCTTGTCTAATTTTATAAAACAATTTTAACTCTTACCTTTTATATTTAAGATTATTTTTAACCTCTGTTTAGTTTTTTTTCAAATTATTTGTAATTTACTGAAAACCTAGAAGACTCTTCCAACTGGAAGACGCCCCTTTTCTATCATCACCAGTTCAAGACAGCCCTCTACAACACTACTCTCAGAAGATGACTCTCTTTCCCACCCAGACTCTCCACTCCCACACAACAGAAATCAGTGCTGATTAAAGCAATCCAGTCAAGTCTGCACCCCATCACCAGCTGTGTTAACTTTCTACTGTGCTACACCTTCACAGGACAGGATCTTGCTTCATGACCTTGGATAGCTGCTAACTGGAAAAGCCCTAAAACCAGGCTAGGTTGGCAGATGAGACAGGGAATAAGAAGGCAACACAGAGCCTTGATAGAGATCGTCCTCACATCCCTGTTGCCAGCTTCCATAATTTTATCACAAATCCTGCATTTCTTCCCCTTCAGACCTCGGGCTCTTTGAGTCAGTTGGAGAAGAGAGAATCTTAGTTTTCATTAAAAAAAAAAAGTAAATAAATTTTTAGTCCCAGCAGTTGCAGAGAAATGTGTGAAAACAATAACATCTTAGAAACCAAAAGGCAGAGAAGAAAAAACCCAACTTTAAACAAAAATGTTGTCTGGACAAATCATCTGGCCCATAGAGGAGTAAGGAGGCATGAGACACTTGTACCATAACTCCCATGAGACACCAATTTCCGAACTGAAATTTTTTGATTTGGGGTAAAAAGCTATTTTGTTTTTTATTTTTTATTTTTTTGGTTTTCAGCTGCTCATTCTCTCAGTGAAAAGGCAAAATTTTGCTCTGGAAAACACACTTTCCATTAAATAATTTGTTTAGTTAAAAACTCATATTTTGGTTGAAAACCAGTTATGACAGAAAATTTTAGAGCAGCTCTAGTGAATACCCTCCAAGGGTATGTCTACACTGTAATCAAACCTTGTTGGCTGGCCTGTATCAGCTGGCTCGGGCTATGGGGCTGTTTAACTGTGGTGTAAACATTTGGGCTTGGGCTGGAGCGTGGACTCTGGGATCCTCCTCCCTTGTGGGGTCTCAGAGACTGTGTCCAGTCCCAGCCTGAATGTCTACACTGCATTTATTTAGCCCCATAGCACAAGCCCCATAAGGATAAGACAGCTGACAGAAGACAGTCATGGCAGTGTAGACATACCCAAATTGCCAACTTTGGCTCCCCCGCCCACTCCAAAAGTAATTCGTCCTCCTAACACAACAGCGAACACCTTGACCATCCGAAGAAGTGGGTATTCACCCACGAAAGCTCATGCTGCAAAACGTCTGTTAGTCTATAAGGTGCCACAGGATTCTTTGCTGCTTACCTTGACCATGAAAGTATATGAGATCAGGCTTGGAAAGGTCCTGAGATTTGATGAGAAGAGGTGGAAGCAAGAAAATAGAAAGGGGCCAATTGAGGGTAGCTTCTCTTAGAGGTTACTGTTCAAACAAACTATCAGCCAGTCTGCAGGTGTGAGCTCCCTTTTAAGTTTCAACCCTTGCGTACCAAATTAAAATTTGCACCAAACCCTGCAAGATGTACACAACTATGTTTTAACCTGCATTTTTGTATGTTCCAAGCAGCCATTACTGTTTGGTAACCTGACCTGTTTTATTGAAACTCATGGGAATTCATGCAGGTCAGGCATTTTAATACTAGCTCATTTCCCTCTCTAAACTAGTCACAGAAAGCAGCAAATGCTAAATGAGGTGATGGGTGAACATACAGTACAATCATTTGCGCTAAACAAACACATTACACTATATGATATTGAAAAAAATACATTTTGTTTGTTAAAATCTTTAAGTGCTAACAAGAAACAAGTGACCAGCATACTTTGTTTCTTTTCCACTATGTCCCAAGTTATAGACACTATCTGAAACTGATGTTAACAGTTATTGTAGACTTTAAAATTTTAGTACTTTCTCTCCCTAGTGTATCTACATAACGCAACGGCTGCTAGTGGTTTATTAAATCTGCCATTTACTTTAAGGGAAGGTTAATTTCCACATTGGTTTTTGGCCCAATATATCCCTTTACATATAGTAGTGGTGATGTTTATTAATCCATTGTCTGAAAAGTGAAACAAGATTTGTACTCCCGATTCCTAAAAGTGTTTAAGATTAAATTAAATTATATTAAAAGAAAAAAATGTGCATCTTAACTGATACACACAAATGAATAAAGTTATCTGTATTTTCTGAAACTGCTAGGAAATTATGCGTACAACCTTAAAGCAAGTAATGTAAAAGCAAATGTCTCTGTCTCATGAAATGTGTGCTCATACATAGGAGAATACTTAAGAGACAGGTGAAATTAGACTTTTTAAAAATGTGTTTTTTGTGTTTTGTTGCTCCACAAGAATGTGTCAAGAGAGCACTTACCTGTATAAATGCCAGCTCCTGAGAACCATCACTCTTTCCCCGGAGTTCTGGGAAATTAGGGAATATATTTATCTACAGATATTTGTCATCCAGGGCCAAACTATAGATGTCTAGGAAAGGAAAAGCTCTTTTCAGAGGAATTCCAGACAACAGTTGACTCTCTAAATCCCACATATCTCTTTCACAACAGCTGCTTGGTTCACCAGGGTAACAGATTTTAACTTAGGTAGAGCCCCTAGCAGAATACCATTTATTTCAGTGGTCTTTATGTTCCATTAGCCTTATTTATGCTTAATAAACCTGTTTCACCAGGCCAAGCTTTGAATATAAATTTCTAGTTTCCAATGCAGTGACAGTATTTTTTGCATCTGAAGAAATGGGTTTTTTATCCATGAAAGCTTATGCCCAAATAAATCTGTTAGTCTTTAAGGTGCCACTCATTGTTTTTGTTTGGCTGGAAAGATTTTTTTTTTTGTATTTTTTGTCTACCTTCCCAGGATCAGCTGTGCTGCATTTACTTTAAATGCAAATAGAGCCATTGCTTTCTTCATAGTAGGTTGAATTGCACAGCCTTTACTTAGTTGCAGAAGAGTGTAAAGACTTCCCCACTTACTACTTTGATTGGAACCATTCAGACTGCTACTCTAGCTACAAGGCCGGGGAGCAGGGCTCCAGTCTGTGAGCAAATGGCTGGAGGGCATGCCTATACTATAACGTAAGACTGGGATTAGCAGAACTCAAGATAGCAGATCCTAGGTTTATTAAACTCAGACTTGAGTGTCTACACTCATTTGTAACCACAAGTTAGAAATTGTTGAACCTGGGGTTCCAGCCCCTACACTGCATTATCTGAGCCTGAGTCCAACCGCCTATATCCCAGACTTTCTAGTGCTTCCCAAAATGTGGACACTCTACCCCTTTGTTCCTTCTGTAGCATGTAAAAACTTGACTGTCCAGTAAACATAACTGTCCAGAGGACAAAGAACATTGGACTGTAGGATTGCGGGATACTTTTCATGGACTCCCAGAGAACAAAACCGGTGGGCTTGAATCTACATGGCAAAACAATTGGTCTTGAATGGGGGTCCCAGCTTGACTCAACCTCGGACCCGCCGCACCCCTGGCATCCTAAGACTCTAGGTCTGAGCCCTGGCCTAATCTTATTTGTGTGTAGACAGAAGTTTAAACCTGGACAGTGTTGTATAGATATACCCTGAGAGGCAGCAGAAAAGGGTAAGGAGTGGGATGAGCTCTAGTTCTCTACCTAGAATAAATGGCTGAGCTCTCAGAAAAAAGCAAGGTTCTCCACAAAAAGACATGCAGTAACTTATACATCCCTAGAGCAAGGGAGGAGCCTCAGAGGAATTGTGATTGTGCTCCAAGTGTGTTTTTATTCTGCTTCTGGGGAGGTGTAGTTATACAGGAAAGATTGCAAACTTACAATGTAGCGCATTATAAGTGAGTCCATAATTGTTTTTCACTGCAGAAGAAATTGCCCAGTCATTTTCATAGCTCGTGCAATCTCCCCTGTAATAACTACCACCACTTACTTAACAGCAACACTGAATGAACTTCAGTATGTTTATACTTGCACCCAAATGTTTACCCAAATTTAACTTAATCTCCTGTCTGAAAAGCAGGCTGAAAAATCTCATGAGATTTCCAGAATTTCCCATTTCCATTCAGTTATCAAGCCATATGCATTTAAAGACAAGATGCTTTTTGGGAGAATGGGGGCAGTGCTTTGTCCATGTCTGCTATCACTCAGATTAAATTAAGAAGTGAATATGGCACAGAAAGATAAAATAATAATGATGGAGTTTGACATCAAATACAAGTTTTTCAGTTGAACACAGATTGTTGTGATTTGCTTGTATAATGTAGCTGAAGTAGATGTCTGTACCCTACAATGGCTCCAGTCATTCTTTCCTCAAAGGATCAAGAAAGTAGTAATGGGTACCTGCTCCTCTTCTCCAAAAGCCTTCACTTGCATGGTCCCTTCAAGGCCCTATCTTGCCTCTTCTTCTTCAATATCTAGATGAGACTACTTAGAGAGGTGAAGAAACATCATAGGCTCTGGTGTCAACAATAGCTGGATGACACCCAGCTACATATCACATTTTTGCATATGCAAACACTACCGCTAGTATATGCTTAGGACAGCAGCACCTGGATGAAGATCTGTTTGCTCAAAATTAACTTGTGAAAGAACACAGCAGTGCTGGTTAGAAAGGGGGAGATGCAAGTAAGAACTGGTTAGCCTGGGTAGTGTCCGTCCATTCATCCAGATGCCTGCCTCAATCAACAGTTTTAAAAGCTTACATTGTCCAGGCATGACCAGTGGTGAAAAATACCTTCTTCCACCTCCAGAAATAGAAGTCACTAGTTAATGACTGTATTTTTCTAACAGAAAACTGAAAATTTAATTGTCAGCTCAGTTTATGGTTTGGGGAAAGGAAAAACAATTACCTATTGTTATAATTACCTAAGGAAACTTATGTCCATCATATGGCTATATCAACTTTTGACAATGAAAATGAGGGTGATGATTATAGGGTCCACCAAAGAGAAAGGGCTGGGTAGCAGTTTGCAATCCCTGATCCTCTTCCTTTCTGCCATCCTTCACTGTCTTTATCATGCTACATTTCCTTTGTCTTCCAGTCTTCCTTCTCCCTGCTCAGTTCTTTAGCTCTCTTTAAGTGCCAGGTGGTCCAGGTCACCTGACTTCTTTTTTCATCTTCCTATTCACCCTTGGTACTTCATTCTGCCAATTGGCAGCTTCTCATATAATCGAAATAACAAAATGTGGCCCTCATTTACACTCACTCAACCCAACAGAAAGCCTGGGTGAATGTGTGACATAATAGTAGAATTTATCCCATTTTCTGAAATGGGAACGAGTTCTTTGAGCTGGCTGTGATTGCCTTAATATTTCAGTGACTTATAGAGGGGAAAAAACCATTTCATTTCTATTTTTAAAATGCTTGTATTATTTTAATTCAAAGCTAATAACACTTTAAAATTCTTTGTTAAAAAGCTCTATGTTGTGCTATGTATTACTGCTTTCAGGGAACATTTTGTGACAACCCTTCAAATAATTACATTGTCAACAGCTAATAACATCAAACATGGTATTTGTTGTTTGCCATAATTGCCTCAGCAGGAAAATAAAAGTATCAATATTGCTATCTGGAGTTCAATGCAGTTTCTATTCATTGCGCTCTTATTTTGATTTTCTAATATATTACTTTGAAATCTATGAAGCAGCAGCTGAGGCACTCATTACTTTTGACTACAAATGGCTGCAGAATTGATGGGAAAGCTGATTTAGACAGCACATTCAATAAAATGCCCCTTTTAAGATGTCTTAATGACAGACTTAGTGACGAAAAATCCATGTGTCTTTCTGTATAATATAAAAACAGAATTTTGTTTTGCAGTTTTAAGTTCCCACGGAGATAGAGATAGAATTGTAGATTATATGCAGGTCTCCAACATAAATCAAATTGACTATAAAAATATCTGTACTATATGCTGCAGTATGTCTTCGAATTATTTGAATACTAATATTAAAGGTGTTCCTGAATGTCAGTCAATAAAGTCAAAAAGAGATACAAACATAGTCATGTTCTACAAATAAAATGTGAAAATATGAAGACAGAAATTCAGAGGCATGCTCTACATACAGCTAACAGGGAAACTAAAATAAAGTGCAGCAATACATCAACATAGTAAATATTTAATATATATGGATCCAAAGGATTCAGCTCTTCATTTTTTGGACCTATCACATATCACTCTACACATAAACCTGATAAATTGCCCGTAAATGAACACAAGGCCTATATCTAAGATTGTAGAACATGATGGATCCTCAAGACCACTACTACTAGGGATAGAGGCAGCCATTGCTCATATAGTAAATGATTCCTACATTCAATTAATACTTAGGACTAAATTCACAAAAGGACATAGGACTTAACTGACACTATAGGCACCTAAATCCCGTAATCAGGCCCCGTTGGAATTTCCTTAACCCTGTAGGCACCTAAACTTACTTGGCACCTAAATTTGTACAGTAACAGTTGCCTAATCACCTATATTTATGCCTTTGACCTTGCACACTGCATCCCTATGTCAGGTGTGCAGATGCCTAAGCCCTAGAGCGATTCACAAACTGGCTGAAGGCAGGCATTCTTCCATCTAAATTGCGTGGGGGACCCAATCTAGTAAGTGTGCTCAGACCTCGCCTGGATCATATTCATATAGACAAATTTACACTAAATGGCTGGGGCAGAAAAGGGGGAATTAAATAATGAAAGAATCAATGGGCCAGACAGAGAAAGAGCAAGAATGAGAATGACTCTTCAGCAGAAAAGACTGACAGAGGCACACATCAGAACATCTCTTATTCCAGTGGTTAAAGGGATCTGAACCAGGGGTCTCCCACATCCAAGGTGAGTACCCTAAACACTGGGCTAAAAGTTATGAGGGAAGTCATCCTTCTCCTTCCCTATCCCCAGCTTCTTGATAAAATGGTGTAGGTGTTACTGTCTAGAGTGGCTCATGAGCAAGAATAACTACCTGAGGCAGAGTGTAAAGAAGCAGGGCACAAACCCGAAACTGGTTGTGAGTTCTACATTTAGATTTCATCAAGTAAGTAACAAGTGCAAACTCCTCAGGCCCTATATAGCCTTAACATGGTCTCACAGACAGTTCCTTTGGACATTTCAATCGATCTTGCTACCTGGACAATCTTGACTCTGTGAAAGACAGTCACTTTAGAATCAAGATTACAAAATATCCAGGTTACCCCCAGTCCCAAAGGACCAGTCACTTTCCCCAGGACAATTTGCACCTTGGATCACACACCTAAGACAATGCTAGTAGCCAATCCTGTAGTAAATTAACTAAGGATTTATCAACCAAGAAAAAGACATAAGAAGGTTTTCCCCAGTCCCCTGTTTTTCCTGTTTGGTGAGTTATATGAAACATTTCACAGTTCTAGAGCAAACACTTAAATATTACTTTACACCAACGGATATGAGATATTATAAGAAGGATTAATATTGCATCCTACAAGCAATTCCACAAAGTCTAAACACTAAACACATTTTTATAACACTAATATCTGTTTTAACTACACCATTCACAGGTAAGACAGACTGGTTTCCAGCTATGCATTTGTAAGTGTTCAGTGAGGCCTGAGACCTTGAATGAGCTGGCACCTGGTCTGCCAGCATCACACCTACCACCAAGAGAGAGTTTGCAGCTGAGTATTCCAAGCAGTAGGAGGTGCCTCCCTGCAGTCTGGATTCAGGTACCTATATATGAGAGAAGGGGAAGGGCTTCTGCTTGTGAACTCTCACTGGCTAGCTTAGGCAAGCAGTCTTCTACCATCTGGCTTTTGTGAATCATTCTCAGATGCTTAACTCTCCCCCTTCATTGTTTAGGGAGCCTAGGTGCTCAACTCAGGCTTTGTGAAACTAGGCACCTAAGTTTCTTTGTGAATCCAGCCCTAAAAGTATATTAATTTTCACCCTAATATCCACTGGGGTAGCAGAAAAAAAATTATGACATATCAGTAGTGGAGAGTCAGGATCAATCCTATATTCCATTGTTTAAAATAAATTTTGCAACAGTAGGTGGTTCAGCTTTTTGTTTTATGTTTTGTTTTTGTTTCAAAGATTCCAATAAAAGAGGGAATATTGAGAGAGGTTCTTTCAGCATTTATGTGTTTCCAAGATAAATTACAGTACACATAACCTGTATTTATGAAATGTGATGCATTATAGTATATTGATTTTCAATTCCATAATAGCATTTGCTATGTCTTATGTTTTGCCTGGGAGGGGTGGAGAGAAGAGTTGAAAAATTATTCAGTGTGGTCTAAATCTGATCAATAGTAGCAAACAAGAGCGTTAGGAGGGTTTTTTTTGTTTGTTTGTTTTTAATGTGGAAAATATCTCAAACTATATTTAAATCCCATCCTGCAGTCTACTCTTCATGGGCAAACTCTTATACTCACATGGAGTTCTACTGGAGTGAATGGGACTCTGCACCAGAATAAGATCAAACCACCGGATCAGGATCATCAGTGTGCACACATTATTTTACATTATGTATTACATTTTACCTCTAATTTCTCTTTATTAAGTGTAAACAGTATGATTGGCACTATGTAAGAGCATGTACAAAATGTCACCAATCCTGCAAAAACTTACATGTGCTGAAATTTGCATACTGGGAGTAGCCCCCGCAGAATTCAGTGGAACTAATCATATACATATGTTAAGCATGTGTATTCGTGTTAGGAGTATACAGCTTAAATGCTGATATAGCAAAGGGGAGAAATCACATATGTTTGCGTTTGGCACTCTATGGTATTTAAATACTATGTATAGAAAAAGGATGTTTTCAAAAACACATTGAGAATTAATGGGGCTTTTTCCTCTTAAATCGTCTTAGGCACTCAATCCGACTGAAAATTTTACACACACAAACAAATAAATAACTTATAGTTAAAATTAATTATATCTACTTGTTGAGTGTATCTTTGCAATTTAAAAAAAGTTCTATCAAAACTACAAAAGAAAAAAAATGATTGAGTTTGTTTTTATTTATTTTTCCTGTATATTGTCTGCAGATCATTAAAACTTTTACTTCATAAATTAAATCCAGGGGAAGATACCTTTCAAAAATATTTAATAATTCCAACCTCATAATAGTCTCATGAGAGTTCAAATACTATTTTGCAGAATTCAGAAAGGCTGTATCCACAATTATTAGGATTCTTTACCAAAACAACTTATTTAACTACATTTTTAAAAACTTGACAACACTGTAGAAAATGTATATGTGGAAGATGTATGTATATGATTTTAATAATTCAGTTCTCAAATAAAATTATAATAATTTGCTTATATCCCAGTCTTTCAGTATTAAGGAAAATATCATATGAATATTTTTAACCGACAGACCAGATTTAGAGTGGTAGAAATATATATATATATACATGTATGTTATGTGTATAAACCCTATACTGTCAGGGAAAGGTCTTGGGAGGCTGTGTGTGCTAAACTTAGCCCCACCCCTCTGGCCCTGTCAATCATACATGGTAGGGAGGAGGGCTTTAAAAGGAGGAAACTGCAGTACATAAGGGAAGGGAGTGACTAGAGTAGCTCCTGGAATAGCAGAAGGAACCCTCATGCCAGAAACCTTCCACCTCTGTGAGGAGTCCAGCAAGCCCCAGGGATAAACCTGATAGGGAGGGGCTGACTTGGCTGCCTAGTCATAAGGAATGTCACAAGGCTACTACCAAGGCACCCTGAAGTAAGATGGGCTTCAGACTTGAATATTTCTTTGTGACACTACACAATTTTTTTTCTCCTGCTGATAATAGCCACCTTCATTGATTAGTCTCATTATAGTTAGTATGGCAACACCCATTTTTTCATGTTCTCTGTGTGTATATATATCTTCCTACTGTATTTTCCACTGCATGCATCCAATGAAGTGGGTTTTAGCCCATGAAAGCTTATGCCCAAATAAATTTGTTAGTCTCTAAGGTGCCACAAGTACTCCTGTTCTTTGTACAGGACTAGTTACTGTGTGGCAAGCTGACGTACTGTAGATTCACAGTCCAGCTTACATGCGTCTGACGAAATGGGTATTCACCCATGAAAGCTTATGCGCCAATACATCTGTTAGTCTATAAGGTGCCACAGGACTCTTTGTCACTCCAACTTACAGTGCAGCAACTAGATATGCAGACTAGTCCAAAAATTCTGCAAGCCTAAATCTACAAATGAATTTGCAACCCCCTTGTTTAAAAATCCTGGCCCCAGTGAAGTCAATGGCAAAACTCCCATTGATTTTAATTGTCACTCTCAGTCAAAACTGTGTGACACCATTGTCTTCAATTTGGCCTTGCAATCAGATCTTATTAACAATTATATTAATTAAATTACTTACTATTAAAATTAAGATATGTTGCTTAGCTAAGCTATGTAACTTTTATAGCAAAATTCTCATCTCCAATTCCTCATCTCTGTTGTAATATAGAAGTGATTCTTCCATCAAGATGAGTTCTCCAGGAAGAATACATGATATATAAATAAGAGTTCTAAAATGCAAATAGGAGATCAGTTTTGGATCAGAGGAAAGAATGTAGGTCTAATTTCTAATATCAATATCCATATATACAGTCCCTTTTGCTGTAGATACACTGAATAATGAAAAGTTTATCATGCGATAGGTTGTCATTTTGTACTATTAAAATAAAGCTGTAATGTACTTCTTCACCTAATGTCTTTCACCAAACATTTCTATATTGTTCACAATAAATTTGTGATTTCCTTTCTGAAGTATTCTCTGATTTATATTTGAACACTTTTAGGTGGTCTTGCATAAAAGGATGTTTCAAATTTCTAACCTTCCTAATTCACCTTCTGATTCTCCTGAGAAGATTGTATGTTAGTTATGTAGAAAACACTTGTGCTTAAAAGATACATTCAGCTACATTTGGCAGAAGAAATACTTTGATTGAAATTAAATATTAAGTGAGTTATGTTAAAAAGGTAACTACAGCTGGTATAATTAAAAACTTGAGATAAAAAAAGCTGTGGTATTTTACTTTATCACAGTAGTTCCATATACTGAAAACAGGAATTATCACAATGTAGCATTTAACTACCAGAGTGTTTTGTTGTGTTTTTAAATGCTGCCCACTTTAGACAGTTTGGTATGGTTTATTTTGGTTAGCTATTTATACAATTTAGAATTTATTAGACATTTTAAAAATATATTAACCGCTTTACTCAACATGTACAGCATTACCTAACTCAAATATGTTGATAATTGACATGTTGGTGTCCGAAATAGATTGCGGTTCGTTAAAGCTTGGTATTGAGTGAGGAAAAACAGGCAGGACCAGAATAACAGTGAAAAGCCAAGTGGCTGCGTTTATTTGTGGGATAATTACAACTTGGGCCAGGGGAGTAGGCAACTTTGGCTGAAATGGTATTAAAAGTAAAAACACATCCCAAAAACACAGTAATAATACACTTTATACTGCTCACCACACCACACCAGATAGGCGGACACACCAATCACACAAGATGGGAATCGGGTTTGTCAGGGCGGTGCCCGGTGCAACACAGAGAAAGAGACCCACGGGCCACTGCCTCAGCCACCCTTGCTTTCACACTAAGGGTAACCCAGAGTGTGGTGCGGCTGCAGCTGGGCAGATTCCACTCATTCAGACCGCGGGGACGGGAACCCCTTGGTCAGCTAATCTCCAGGTGGAGACAGCTCCCAGATTTATTCACTCCGGACAAAGACAGAGCAGTGATTCACACACATAAAACAGTTTGCAGTTAACAATTCAATAACAACTAGAACAATTATGCAAGCTAGCTAAGCAATTGTGCAATTCTGAGCTCACTAATACAATCCTGATATCCTGAGTAGATATTTGGTACCAAGTTAAGGAGGGGAAAAAATAAGAGGCTAGATAGGCTAACTGTCAGATATTAAAAAGCAAATACCGCACTCCAGGCGCAGCTGACCAGCAGAACAGACACCAGAAGCATGACGAGCTGACAGGGATCGGGTCCAAACGACAACGAATCCAAACGATACGACACGAGTGCACTTTACCGGGAGGAGACCCTGGCCGAAAGGGTGATCAAGTCCTTCAGCTAACACGCGGATGCTCCACACAAATTTTGGGGGGAAACCTAGTTTTATTGAGAGGTCTCACTCCCTCGTGTCAGTATCTGATTGGCTCCCTGGTCCCTCCTCCCTTCAGGCTTCGAGCTGTTGCCACCCCACGTTGGAAGGATTTGCACACGGCACACTGGAGTTGACACGTAAACAAGCATGACCCTTAGATGACTGGGTCCAAAAAGAGCGGGAAAGTGAGTCGCTGGGCAGAATTAACCTGACCTCCAGACGACCGACCCAAAAAAAACAGGTTGCCGGGCAGAATCAGGCCTTCACACACAGAACTAGCCTGACCTTTAGATGGCCCAGCAGGAGAGAGAAAAACAAAAACACAGGAGAGCATACACAGCCAGTGTTGCTGGGCAGGATTGAGTCTCTGCCCTCTCCTATACAACAAGAACCTGGTCCGAGATGGAGGCTGCCTTGTCCTTTTAACAGGACAAGATGGCCGTGGACCGACAATTGGCCATACAGAGCCATAACTATGTATCAGATTGCGACAGTTGGAAGATGAATGAAAGGTTCCTCAACTAAAGCCTGCTTAGAAGTAGAAATTAGATTAATCATAAAAAATATTATTATTAATAAAATAATAATAATAATAATAATAATAATAATAATAATAATAATAAAATAGAACTAGCCCAATACTCAGACTTTTCCTACTTTCCTCTCCATGACTTCCTAATTGGTTCCCAGGCTCCTGTTTCTGTAAACTCCAAATAGGATACCCTGTTCTGTCTTTCATCTCCACAATCTCTACCCAGTGATGATTCTAGATATGCAGAGCCAAGGCCTAGTTTTAGTGTTCTCCTTGAATTTCACTAGTCCTGGGACTTCTACATTGGAAGCATGCAGTCCTAGAGCTGTCCAGATATTCAAATTCCATTTTGTGACAACTTTCAAGGTCTTGACAATTGTTTTTGCTTTACATTGGAACAAAACCAAAACCTTATGAATGTTTTTCTGAAACAGAATTATGTCAATTTCAGATGAAATTTCTGTTTTCAGATCAGAAAAACAACATTTTTGATTTTTGATCTCTCTCTCTTTCTTATCCAAACTGACCAGAGAGTCCATGCTCCCACTGAAAGCCATATACCTTTACAAAATGTTTCAGGTTTGATAAAAAAGTATAATTCAATAAAAAAATATTTATTTGAAAATGTCCCAGCAAGCTCCACGGGAGCATATTTGAATGGGAAGCTCCAGAGTCTGTTAGATTTTAAAGGAGAAAGTAGTCACAGCTGTATTAGAAACAATGAAGACCTCATATGTCCCTCTAGAAAATGGACAATTGTGTTCAGATTAGAGAGGGGAAAGTTGAGTGGAAGAGGTAGGATTTTCAAGTGGGCACAAAGAAAGAAGGGATGCTAGAAAAGGACTGAATGAGAAGCGAGAACTTTTTTTGACATGAAGAGGAGGTGACAAAAGGATGGGAGGCAGAAAAATAAAATAAAGACCCCTAAAGGGTCAAACTATAAATCATTTTCTGCTATCCAAACTAAAAATAGCGTTCAAATCTTTTGAGTTTTTCTTATCACTAATCAGAAAATTGTAGATTTTATTAAACAACGGAGGTATCTTTGCAGGAAATGTAGAATAGCATCGAAGAGATGGATAAGTTGCCATCCCACCATAGGGGAGCTAAACTACTGATTCTGAATATGAAAAATATCTGTATTTTTTATTATTATGGGTAAAAATGATATTGATATTTAAGAAAAGAAATCTTTTGCAGAGAGTAGAAAGAGTCTAATGTTAATGGCAACTGAAATTCATTTGCATTAAAACCAAAGAGTGAATAAGGCAATGAGGACCAATATGCACGTGTGGTTGTATAGATTAATAGTAGCAAGCAGTAAAAGACTTAAAATATAAGAAGCTCAGTGAGGAAGAAGACTGAGACAGTTATAAAAAAGGAGAAGCAAGCCACAGTAAAAATAATTTGCATTAAACTTCAGACTGTAAAGAATATTTTAATACACAAATAAAGGGGGCTATTCAAGTATATTCACAGAAAACAGAAAGAAAGAGAGTCCAACTAACTAATAGTGGTAGTGGTGATGAATTAAAAGTGGGAGACAAGAAAATGACAGATGTGGTAAATACAGGTCACAAAAGGAGGAAGCAGATAGATAACTGCCTAAGACAGTGACAATATTTCCCATTTGGTAGAAAGTTAGTGTATAGCAATAATAGCATTTACAATGGTTGTGGAACAGTTCAACTTACATAAGGCTTAAAAATCTCAGATCCTGAACATATACATGTTTGAGCTTAAATGGGAACTAAACATGGAAATATGTGAAGTAATAACTGGAACGTATAGCTATACTTTGGTAAAATGTACTCAAAACCATAATGTAGCAAACCTATCACATCATTATTTAAAAGCGATAAGCAATTACAGTCCAGAGCTTTTCATTCAAAAGTAGTTAAATATTAGAATCAACTTTTGGTTTTCAGTGAAGGGTACACTTTAATTTGATTGGAGACAAGAACTATAGAGTGATGGTAGGGAAGTCTTGCATAATAACTTGACTGAATTCTTTAAAGAGAGTGCTGCCATGGAAAAGCACACTGGAAGTCACATACGGTAGTTACATTTTCAAAGTGGAAATGCTCATTTTTAAACTGGCTGTGGGCCTGTGTGCAAAGGTAACCATAGTCATATCAAATATATTTTAACATGACTGTCACAAAACCAAAATAAATAGTAAGTGGTGATAAAAGGAAATTTCCCTTTCTAAACTCAGGTTGCCAACCTGGCCAGTGAATAGGTAATCCTAGTTTGTTGTGAATTGTTAGTTATCTAAACGATTACTTTCTAACAAACGTTGTTATAACAAACCTTTCCAAATGAACTTTGAACCCCCTAATTTATTGTACAGAAGCAAAACCAATATATAACAGATGGGAAGAAAAGCATTGCCCTATAAAGCCAAAGGAAGAAAAAAACCCATAAAACATCAGAAATATTGGTGGAATGACTAAAGACCACTCAAGCTATCAAACTCATTCCCTTTTAGCACTCCATGTCTCCTAGGATACCATCTAATTGCTGCAAGAATGGCTCCAATGTTTTTGCCTCAACAACCCTGCTTCATAGGCCATTCCACACTTTTATGGGTCTCTGCATGATCAAATGTTTCTTGACATCTGTTCTCTTTTTTCCCCCAAAAATCCATTTGTGACCCATTGTTTTATTGGCACTGAAGCACTGAAAATAGCAACTTGATCTTAAAGTCTTCATAGCTTGTTTTTTATTTTTAAATGAAACAGGTTTGAAATACTCTTCCTTACTACCTTTGTTAAATGTGAAAGAACATTTTATTAGTTTATTTTAATCTTGTTGCTCTAGCTCGTTAATTATTGCTCTCTCTTATTGGTCATTCTTCATAATTATTCCTCCAAGGTACTTCTGAATGCACAGTAAACTAGGCTCAACGAGGCTTTACAGACTTTTTAAAAATCTTTTTGAACTCTATAAACTGTTTTATGAATCTATAATTCTGATACTGAGAGTGACTATGGGCAAACAAGTGTTTCTTCCAACTAGAATAGGATCGTTGAGAAATGTTTAAAATTATGAGTATGACACATTATTATCTAACAACATACAATAAGAATGAACATGGTATAAATAAGGAAACTGAAGAAAAGCTGTTGTGGCAAATGCTATAATTAACTTTCATTACAGTAACAACAGAAAGTAAGAGAACAGGGATTTCAGCAGGAGCTGCTACTAACACATTATAGGTGTCTTTGGACAGGACACTCGATTTTTGGATCTAAAAGCAAGCCTCAGATTTTGCAAATAGTTCAGATTCCATAGAACTCAGGGCCTGTTCTTGAGAAATACTGAACCCTTGCAGCTTCCACTGTCAGTGCAGTATTCCTGAACTGCCGTTAAACTCAGTGTTCTGTTTGCCGCATACAAATAGGGAAGTGAGAGCAGTTTATGTTTAATTCTTTCTGGAAAACTGAAATGTAACACCACTTTATTTTTTAAAATCCAAAACTTTAACACACAAGAACCAAAAACAAAGAGACAAAGAATGCTGCTTCTAAAACACAGAGGAACACATCATCCCATCTCACTCTAGGCTGGCTCTCTGAAGACTACCTACAGTTCTTAAAGACTCAGATTTCACAGTTTCCTGCAGAGCACCCAAGCCTGCAACCGGGATCAGGAGACCCCTTACAAATTCAAGTGATAGCTTCTCATTTTAACATAGTTTTCAACACATTTCACTGAGAACATGCCTCTTGTGTACAATATGGAGACACCCCAGGGGGCAAACAGAGGGTCTGAAACCCAAGGAATAAGCAATTGAATCAACTGATTATATACAGTATTATTGTACTATAAAAGTGAATTGATTAAATACTTTTATGAAAGGCATGCTGGCCATGAATATCATTATGTGGCATAGGTATAGAGAGATATATGTGCTAGAATATGTTCATACAATATGCTGTGCAGAGAGTTGATAAACCAGCCTGATTTACTCAAAGAGATGTGGATTTACCTGTCTAGGGCAATCTTTGTAAGCCAGAGGACAGTGAAAGTCCATTTATATATATAAGGAAAACAAAGAAATCAAATTGGCAAGCAGCAGCTTGGTGAGCACACTGAGGGGGGACAGAGTCTGCCTCCCCACAAAGTCTTCCTGGCTCTTGATACAAAGAAAATGCACTTTGGAAAATATAAAGTTGACCAAAAAGACATTTTAGTTAACCAGGAAACAAAGGGAACAGTATTCTTTGATTCTGTGAACATTGTGTCTCCTTGCCTGGAGGACTGGAGATGCTGGTAACTAGATGTGAGTAAGATAACTGCTTAGGCAAAGATTAAGTTTTACTCACTAGAAAGAGTTTTATTTTGTTTTGTTTGTAACCATACATATCTCTTTTTCTCTTGTTTAGTATCCCTTATATCTCTGCTCTTTGTTAATAAACTTATTCTTGTTTTATTACAAATGCATCTCATTGTTGTCTATTTCAGACAAGTTTGAGTCTTCAGCTAAACTAACAGATGATATGTGTTCTGTCTCTTTGGAGGCAGCAAACTTAATAATTTCAGAAAGTGTCCAGTGAGAGGGACTGGACACTACAAGGAGATGTCTTGGAAGAACTTGGAACTGGGGTTCTCTGATTGTACTTGAAACGCTAGGTTCAGACTGGTAGAGTGTTGACAAGTTTGCTGGCAAGGCAGACAGGCTGTGTCACAAAAGATGACACATAGCTTAGCAACACCAAAGCTCTCACTGCTGCTAAGGCAGAGTGGTAACAGTGGAACAGTTCTGGGTGTCCTGACCAGGACATCACATTCCCCAAACCTGCAAACAGGAACAAAAAACACCACACTTTGAATTTTCTTACTACATACAATAAAGAGGAAACAATACTACCAGAAAAACCAATAATGGAAATCCGTCCTATAAGCTTTGTGAACACATTCTGCCTAAATTTTTGTTCTTGACTAAAATGATACTAGCCCATTCATTTGCTCTAGATTCAGCCTCTTGGGGAAATATTTTTTTCCTATTTCTTGAGACAGTTTACGCTGTCAGAAAGTATGGGATATTTCTCTCTCTCCCTGACAAGCCCTCTTGAAACTTAAAAGCCTGTGGAAAAATCCTGTTATGAAAATTATCACTTCTCTTCAGAAGAGACAGAAGCCTCTGTTTTTAACAGTGGCCATGCTTTAGCTCCTCATGCTTCTTGTAGGTGAACTGTCAAGCTTAAATGCCACCTTTGAATTATTGCATTTTCTAATACAATTGAGAAAGTCCCTTTGAAGTCTGATAAGGAGAGTCCTGTGAGAATCTTTTACAATGTGTCTTTTATAGATTTCTCTTTGGACAATTGATCCATATTCACAAAATGGAATCCCCCTGTTGTCATAGTTCATGAGAGCTTGCCATTAATTGGGTGTCATCCTTGCTAGTATTTGAAACCATCTTTTCCAGACAGAGCACGTTGCATGATTATTATTTTGTAGCTTGACAAAGATTTGTGGAACCTACTGTGGACCAAATGCTGCTTTCAGTAACATCCCTGAAAATGAGAGCACAATGTATAAGGGGATTCAGTTCTGTAATGCCTTGAAAATGAAGTTTATGTAACTGCTTTCAATAACTATATTGTTGTAACGCAGCTTAATTTTTGTAAATTAAAAAAAAATATGGATGGAATTTTTGAAGACACCCAATTCTCATTAACTTCCAATGAAAGCAGGGTGATTTACTTCCTTTGGCACTTCTGAAAATCTCACCCTTAATCATTATGGATATTATGAGTTTTGCTTTGTTTTCAAACAACATATAAACCCTCAAGGTCTCTTAGACATGATGGCTTTAGGTACGCACTGAATAGAGGTGGAGATTGTGGGATTTCCCGGTTTCCTCAGAGAATATTTCTAAACCATTTCTGCTGGGATTTTTTTTTAAATCCATGATTGCTGATGCTTAGACTCATAGATTTTAAGGATAGAAGGGAACACTGTGATCATCTAGTCTGACCTCCTGCACATTGCAGTCACAGAACATCACCCGCCCTCTTGAAAAAAAAAATCCCTAACCTATGACTGAGTTACTGAACTCCAAAAATCCTGGTTTAAAGACATCAAGTTACAGAGATTTCACCATTAACACTAGTTCATATCTGCAATGATCGATGCCCAAGGCTGCAAAGGGCAGCAAAAAAACCCAGGGTCTCTGCAATCTGACTCGGGGACAATTCCTTCCCAACCCCAAATATGGAGATCTATTAGACCAGAGATTGGCAACCTTTGGCACACGGCTCGCCAGCGTAAGCGCCCAGGCAGGCTGGGCTGGTTGGTTCACCTGCCGTGTCCACAGGTTCAGCTGATCGTAGCCCCCACTGGCTGCGATTTGCCGCTCCAGGCCAAAGGGGGTGGCGGGAAGTGGCAAGGACCGAGGGATGTGCTGGCAGCAGCTTCTCGGAGCCCCCATTGGCCTGGAGCAGCGAACCACGGCCAGTGGGAGCTGCAATTGGCCGAACCTGTGGACACAGCAGGTAAACAAACCAGCCCAGCCCGCCAGGGTGCTTACCCTGGTGAGTCGCATGCCAGAGGTTGCCGATCCCTGTGTTAGACTCTGAGCATGTGGGCAAGACACACCAGGAAGATACCTGGGTTTACCTGTAGTAAAATCTGAGCCCTCCTCATCTAGTGTCCTGTCTGCGGCTGTTGGAGAGTTTGGCTACAGGCAGCTGCCAATGGACCACATGCCATTGTAGGCATGTCCCACCATACCATCCCCTCCATAAACTTATTAAACTCAGTCTTGAAACCAGTTAGGTTTTTGCCCTCACTGCTCTCCTTGTAAAGCTGTTCCAGAACTTCATTCCTCTGTATTTGGTCAAATAAAGGAGTAGAGGGGCAACAGATTCACAAGGAAGTGGAATGACCTTACTTTGTTGATACTTATCTTTATATTGCTTACGAGTCACGAGTATCTGGGTGACCATCAGGTATGAATGATTAATATTTGAGAATACCGAATCTAACAAATTTTAAGACAAATCATTATGTAGCATAGTGTGTGTGTGTGTGCATGCGTGCGTGCACGCGCACGCTCAGTGGTTTGAGCATTGCCCTGCTAAACCCAGGGTTGTGAGTTCAATCCTTGAGGGGGCCACTTAGGGGTCTGGGGCAAAAATTGGTCCTGCTAGTGAAGGTAGGGGGCTGGACTCAGTGACCTTTCAAGGTCCCTTCCAGTTCTAGGAGATTGGTATATCTCTAATTTTTTTTTTTTTTTACAAACACACACACTGGAAGATATTTGCTGGCTATTTATTATTCACTTCTAAAACAAAGTCTTTATAGCTATCCAGTCAGGGGACAAAAACAATTGACCAGATTCTTCCAACTGCTTTCTAATACTGGCAGGGCAAAAGAGGTGGAAAACCAGTTTAATCAACTGGTTGGAATTCCACTAATGCAGAGGTTATCCCTATATAGTGTAGAGCCACAAAGCAGAAGGAGTAGGCCTGGGGCCCTATGGCAGATGGAGAGATATAGGGCTTCCACATGGATACCCATGGCTTTGTGAGGACCACAGGAGATATATAGTATTTGAAAGAAAGACTTCAGCCATTTCTGCAGACAGCAAACAATACAACTCTTCCCACTATGCTGGAACAATTTAGGGCATATTCCTTGATGAGAAATAATTTTCCTCTGCCCAGGCCTCCTGCAAATATTTCTCAGGAATGGTGAAATCTAGACAAAAAATGGGAAATCCAGAGAAACAGGGCACTCAGTTATTTCATACATAGGACACTCAACATATGAGATAAATCACTGGGCATTTAATTAAAGCAAAGCATCTACATGAGTTCAAGTGGGAACATGATCTTGGACAAGGAAAGGACTGAAAGCGATGGTGACAAAGAAGAAAAGCGGAATGAAGGTCAATCATAAGGAAGGGATATTGGTTAAAACTATTTATTTCCTAACCCCCCAAACCATTTTTTTAAATTTCTCAGTAAAATCCACCAGATAGACATAATGCATTTTTAAATAAGAAAGAGATTGAAATGAATGGCTACCCATGTTGTCTCTGAGGTAACTGTAGATCTTTCACTAAAGCACTAAGTTTCCAGTTTTGGAAACTTCAGTGACTTCAATCTAATCTAAACTGTTGTAACTCCGAGCAGAACTAAAGCATGCATAAGGCCAGATTCTGAAACTCTTAGCCCTTGTCAATGCTTGTGGCAGTCTGCAGTGTACATATTCTGCACACACCCCTAACACAGGTATAAATAGCTGCATAGACAGTGAGACACTGCTGAGGCAAGTAAAGACATGACAGGACCTTAGCTTATGTACCCTACATGACTCTCTATACACCCAAGCATTGCCTCCCACATTTTCACTGTTATATTTAGCCGTGTCGTTTCCACTGCCTCCCCACTGCCAGAGCCCTTCCCTGCATAGCGTCTTGCCCCAGCACATGGTTGTTCTAATACTAGATCCAGGGGTGGATTCTTTATGGCTTTCTCTGTGTCAGCTCTTCTAACTACTATGTGAGATCACACAGGGGATCTTTCTAGGATATTACTGCCTGATAAAACATGATTTCTCAAAGCTTCAAAGATATTTTGAATTGAGAAGTCCCACAGCTCCTGCAAGAAAAGTATGTTCTTCAGTGAAAATGAAACTGAAGCTGTAACACAGGTTTGATGATTTATTCATTCAAGTTGGCCCAGTGCTTTGGCCACAAACAGCTTTCCCCAGAGTTTACTTACTGGATGAGTGTTCAGATGATCGTATTAAGTCTTTAAGACACCATCAGGGTCTGATGTCATTCAGATACCACTCAACTGTAAAGTGATGTGTCGGCACTGTAGTGCTTCCCAATGTTCCATTAGTATAGTTTCACAGCTCGTTTGGTGCAACCCTGCCTTTTTTGTGACATACCAGCTTAAAAACCCAGGGTCTGTGGCTTTTTAGAGCACAAGTTCTCTATATTTCCTTTACAGAACAATAGTAAAGAGCAAATTCAATGATAAAGATCATTTTGGCATTTAGTTTTGTTTATGATCCAAAACTCCAACATAAGAGGAGGAAGATTAGATTGTTGCCATTGTACATTAAGTTCAAATGTTAAATTCCCAACATGATGACCATACCTGTATCTTACATGGTGCTTCAGTGATCCATGTAAGCTGTTGACATGTTATCTTTGTATGAGGAAACAATTTATTTGGGGCCATTTTAACACAATCTTGTTAACACATTTAGTTCTCATGCTCCAGTTAAGGGGGAATAAAATTGTGTGATTTCGAAACCATGTGTAATCTTAGAGCACCTAACAAGGAAACACCATGACTACTTAATTGTTCATTTACCAATCTTGGTGGACAGTATGAGTTAGATGGTGAATCGTCATAAGGCACAAATGTTCATGTGAATCAGGAAGAAAAAAAATTAGCAAAATAGCCTGGGACTGTAATCTGCAATAAAGAGTGACTTCTAGCAGAGACCTATTTATCAAAAGGTTTCCACTGAATTGATGTAATTATCTTTACACTGTTTTTACACTCACAGTATAGTGCTGATGGCAAAGGGCTGGCAAGACGACTGAACCCTAAGATTAAAAAAATATATATAAAGTACATATAGCTTGCTAAATATTCAAACTGTCAGACTAGTTGAACATAGGAATGGCCATACTTGGTCAGATCAAAGGTCCATCTAGCCCACTATCCTGTCTTATGAGAGTGGCCAATGACACATACTTCCGAGGGAATAAACAGAACATATCATCATCAAGTGATCTGTCTCCCATTCCCAGCTTTCTGCCTATCCTGGCTAATTGCTATTGATGGACCTATCCTCCATGAATTTATCAAGCTATTTTTTGAACCCTGTTAGACACTGTAGGAGTTTAGCAGTGGCTCCTCACCCTTTGGGTCAGTAGGAGGCCACTCCGCCTCTCTACATTATGGGGCGTTGCTCATGGTTGGGGAATTATCTGAGTCACTCTCAGCCTTTAGCTCTGGTCGGCAGTCCAGGAAGAGCAATAGGCAGTTAGGATCTCTAGCCCATAATCAGTGCATTGAAGAGTTGGTGGCTTGGACCTGTATTCAGAGGCGAGGGGCAAATAAACAGTTAGTAAGCCAAGCCCTTAGTCAGGCTAGGGCGGTACAGAGGCTGGGTCTCGGGCCTGCATACGGGGACGAGCTGCAAACAAATTGTTCAGAGTCCAGGCCCTTAGTCAGAATGGGGCAACAAGTCCTTTGGATTCAGGCCGGGATAGAGCACTCGAACACAGACTAGATCAGGGTAGAGCACCCAAACACAGTCTAGGGGAGCTCAGATAGGGTTAGAGCCTAGTGTCCTCACTCGGCTTATGGTAGGTGGATGCAGGCCCTCTGGCCTATAGAGGGGCAGTACTGCCACCCCAGGAGTGGGGTGGCAGGGGTGATACGGATCCGTCCAACTCCACCGCATCCCAGCCCAGGGCCCTAACAGTGGCAGAGGTGTCCACCACTGGGTCAGTGGGGTCCTTTCAGCCAGATGGTTGTCTAGTTTCCCTGGGCTACTTCTGATCTCCCCCTCGGGGCGTACCTGGGTCCGTAAGGGATCCTCTGCCTCATCCAGATAGAAGGCCAGCGGCAGTGCTGGCAATTCCTCCTCGGCTTGGTCAGTGTGTGGCTCCGGCAGCTTTGGCCAGTCCTCAGAGCCACAGGGCTCCGTGGCAGTCTCCCAGTGTGGAAGCCAGCAGGAGGTGACTGGCCCCTTCAGTGGCTGAAGCCCAACTGAGCTTGCAGACCAGTCTTTTGTACTTCCTGTCCTGCTCACTGACTTTCATTGAGAGGGGTGAGCACCACCTGGTTCTGCCCACCGGGGCTCTGGAAGTGGTCCCTCCCCCTCTGGGACATTGGGGGGCCACTCTGCCTCATTACAGACACCAAAACTATTTGCTAATTCAAGACAACTTTTCAAATTTTTCTGGTCGGACAAAAATTGGAAATATTGAAATGGTTCATATTAGCATTTCCATCATAAACCATGTTGACTCTGCTTTTCAGAAAGAAATATCATTTCAGAATTTTTCCTCAATTTTGTTTAAACATATAAAAAAAATTTTAAAACCTCAAAATGAAACGTTTATTTTCTGGTTCATCCTGAAGCAAAACTTGGACATTTTGTTCCACTGAAATTTCAAACAAACTATTGTTTTTGGTTTTTTGGTTCTGCCACTGAACTGACAAATTGATTATTCATTCAGCTTTTGTCAGGAACCATGAAAACCTGCCTGCAGCCTCCACCAGTTTATATGCACTAGCACCCTGTTCTCTACTGAATCAGCCTGAATATCTTGAGGATGGATCAGGCAGTGTGGCATCCCCCTAGAAGTGAGACCCTATCCCTTTGTGCTCCACATTTCAAGTTCATCATTTTAAAAGCAGGCCATTCTCCAGTTTTCAGGACAGGAAAATCACCTACGAATTTTCTGAACTGGTAAAACTCATACACACACACACTGTCTTAGACAGAGTTACCTGAATGTTATTCATAACATTCAGGTAACTCTGTCTAAGACAGCAAATAATCCTGTGGCACCTTATAGTCTAACAGACGTTTTGGAGCATGAGCTTTCGTGGGTGAATACCCACTTCGTCGGATGCATGACTTTCACCCACGAAAGCTCATGCTCCAAAACGTCTGTTAGTCTATAAGGTGCCACAGGATTCTTTGCTGCTTTTACAGAGCCAGACTAACACGGCTACCCCTCTGATACTCTGTCTAAGACAGAGAATGCTGAGAGCTCTCGACAACTTTCCAGGATCAAGCAGACAGTAACAAACACGCGGACAGGCAAACCTAGAGATGTAGCTCTTAACTTGGTCTTTAATATAAGAATAAGTATTCAAATTTGCTAAGGATTTGTAAGAAACAGAGTGCCACCTAAACAGCTTCCTTCTAATGGGATTAATGAGTGCTGGACTTCATTAATTTTATATATTTGCTCTGAATTAGGAGCTCTGCTCATATGATTTGTAATGTAAAGCTAACATGGGGTGAGGCTCACTATAATCCTTAAGATGGAACCTTTTTATTTATATTCCTTAGATCTAAGATCTTGTGTATTTTCGTGCCCATAAAACTTTATTTTTTTAGTGCAGTACATATTTCAGCACCTTCAACAGGATTAATAATTATAATTAAACCTGTAGTGTGCACTATCAAAAAACTGCTGGCAAGAATTAGGTAGACTGAAAAAGATTGCAGAGATTTCAGATGTATCAACCATAGCTCATGGAATTACAGTTTGTGACTTGATTCTGCAACAATTGCTATTCTCAGTGAACCAAACTCTACACTCAACAATACCCGTGTAAATGATTTCAGATGAGTTAGATTTACATCACATCACCAATAACAGAATTTGGCTCAATAAGTTTATTCTTTATTGTTCAGTGTAAGGATATTCTGCAGGGCTGGCCCTGGACCGGCTAGCATGTTAGGATACTGCTTGTTTGTGAGTATGGTAGAAGGTAGGGGTGCCCTTTAAGGGGTAGACTTCATACTAAGCGGACACAGTTGGAACTTACTCCAATGATAGCCCAGGAAAGATTAAAATCCAGGCCATATTTCTAGAGAGAGTAGAACCACCACCACCCAACTTTTCGAAACTCCCTGCACAAGGTGTCCTTTGTGAGACGAATTCAGAATACTGCTGCTGGCTCCTACTCATGGCATCCCAGTTGCTGGAACTCTCCCATTTCCCCTCCCCACCTCCCACGCCTCTCAACATTCCGACTGGTTTAATTACCCTTCTTCTCTGCTCCCACCACAAGTCAGGAGCCCCATCAAAGCTCATGGAGCCCTGTCACTCCTCCCAAGATATCAGAAATGCCTTGTATTCCAATGCCCTTCCACTTCTCAGGCACCTGCCTGACCCATTCTCCTTCCTAGCTTCCAAAGCCCTCCCATTCTATCCTGGACATCAGCCTGGATAGGGCCATTGCATCTCACCCCAGAAATCTGTCCTGCCACACCCCAATCACTGGTCCAACTTCCTAAACTCATAGTCATATATAAGCAGCAAAGAATCCTGTGGCACCTTATAGACTAACAGACGTTTTGCAGCATGAGCTTTCGTGGTTGTGGGGTCTTCTTCTTTCATGACCCATACCAGAATCTCCTCCTTCCTGCTTCTTGACCCTCCACTGGGCATTGTGATATTTCCCCCCAGAGTTCACAGATGGAAGATTTAAACAATTATTAAAACACTAAAGCTCATTAAGACACTGTTTGACCTATCTTTAGTGCAGTGACTGTAATTAAACCTTATAAGGAAATTAAACCCAAACTTGAGAGAGAGAGAGAGAGAGAGAGAGAGAGAGAGAGAGAGAGAGAGAGATCCATTCAATGCTGAAACTCACCTCATTTGCATTTTCTTTTTTTAAATCACAAGGACAAATTCTGCCCTCAGATATGCCCATGTAACTCTTGCTGATGTCAACTGGAGGTGCAGATAATTATCCAAGGACAGAGTTTGGTTCTAGGGGCCTGTACCAAAGGCCAGATGAGTTGCAGTCCATTTAAGAATATTAGTTTGGAAGTAAAATTATGCCCCAGATGCCTTATTGCATCATATGAAAATAAAGAATTTAAGTTGAGGTATTAAGTCTCATAAAATTATCACAAGCACTTCAGACAGCATTCAATACATTGTTTACACATCCCACACAATGCTCCATTGAACCTCCATAGACTAATTCACAGTAGGAGGAAGATCATAGAATATCAGGGTTGGAAGGGACCTCAGGAGGTCATCTAGTCCAACCCCCTGCTCAAAGCAGGACCAATCCCCAGATGGTTTGTTACTCCAGTTTCCTAAATGGCCCCCTAAATGGCAAACCACTGAGCTATCCCTCCCCCCAGGTGGCCCTTCCTGTTCTTGGCTAGGCTCCAAACGAATCCTAGCAATGTTGGTGCTATCTCAGTCGATGTGGAATGATGTACTGGGTACCCCGCTCACAACCGATTTCTGGATTATACTCCAGTAGCTGGGAACTATTGCCATAATGTGTCCTTTACATCCAGCCTTCCCATTGCCTTTACGCCTCAATATAATCATTGAGGCCACTTAGACACCTGGGCATATCTAGGTTCATGGTACAGAAGGGATTCATTTTTTCCTCACATAAGACACAACAAGAACTTGGTGACATTGTCTTAGATCAATTGCTGTGTGAAATAGCAATAGGATGAGATCACTTTGTATCTCAAAAAAGCTGCATAGAAAAAAGAAATAAATTCCTTCTTCTCTTTAATTGCTTATGCTACAAAGCTTGCACATAAAGGTGCTTGTATAAATGGGAGTATCTTAAGTTATCCCCATAGAGGGTTTCACTGTCTGACACACAGTTATTCTTTAATCCTTTTTTTTGTTCTCTTATTGATAGTGAAACTGTATGTCCCCATCTTTGCATCCTCCCTGTATCTTTAATTGGCAATAGACATCAGTATAAAACACAAACAAAAGAAATAAAATGTGCACTATCAGAGATAGGACAGCTGCACGAGGTATTTTATAATGAAGGTAGTCTAAACCACAATGAAAATTCCCTTAATTAGCACCACGGGAGGTATATAAAAAACAAGAAAGGTTGAATAAATATATTCACTATTGTGGAAATGCCCTGAACTATGTCAAATAGACAAAGCTGCCACTTAACACAAGGGCTCAAGCTAAATCAGAAAAAAAAAACCCAAAAACCTTTGTATAAAATAACATAAAACAACTACCCTGTTAAGATTTAAATCATGGAAGGAGATGGTTTAGTCAGTGCATGGATCAGTGAACAAGAAGTTATGACTCTGTGGACAGAGACCCCTATTTTCCACAGCCACAGAATCTGTGAAATTCATCTTCAGAGAAGAACTGTGCTTGAGAACATTAGCTTTAATTTTAAAGAAAATGAAGCTTCCAGTCACTGGATCAGTGGTGGGCAACCTGTGGCCCGCAGGCTGTACACGGCCCATCAGGGTAATCTGCTGGCAGGCCATGAGACAGTGTTTAAATTGACCGTCCGTAGGCACAACCACCCGCAGCTTCCAGTGGCTGCAGTTCGCCATTCCCGGCCAATGGGAGCTGCGGGAAGTGGCAGCCAGCAATTCCCTGCAGCCTTTGCTGCTTCCCGCAGCTCCCCATTGGCTGGGAACGGCGAACTGCGGCCAGTGGGAGCTGCGTGCGGGTGGTTGTGCCTATGGACGGTCAATGTAAACACTGTCTTGCAGCCCACCAGCGGATTACCCTGACGGGCCTCGTGCAGCCTGCGGGCTGCAGGTTGCTCACCACTGCTCTAGATTTATGAACAACCTTAAGGTGATGTTAACATCATTGTTAAGCTGATGCCCGTAAGTACTGGGCACAATAAACTCATATCATGACATAACTGTCTTTATTCAAGGCTGCTTCTTTAGGAAGTCATTAAAATCACCATCCAGGTGAGCAACATAGTTCTTACTGCTTCAGCTTCATCAGCTTGTAGAGATTTCTCTTCACCACAGTAAGGAGGGTTGTGGCCCAAGTCTTAGCTATATTGGTTGGGATGCAGTTTGTGTACAGTGTACTTCATGTAGCCACAGCTGCAGCATAATGGGCATAACCAAGGCCAGGGGAGTGTTGTCGGAATTCTGGTATTCCTGACCATTTGGGGCTCCTGCACATTACAGCAGCCTTGCATCGTTGCCATAGATAACTCTGCCGTTCATAATAGCTAGAGCACAGAAACTTCACCCTCCCCTGATCTGCCCCAAGCCATGCCTCCAATTTGCCTCTAAACTGGGGTTTGTACAGTCATCTATGCCAGTGGCTCTCAACCTTTCCAGATTACTGTGTCACTTTTAGGAGTCTGATTTGTTCTGCATACCCTCAAGTTTCACCTCACTTAAAAAAACCCACTTGCTTACAAAATCGTACAAAAATACAAAAGTGTCACAGCACACAATTACTGAAAAATTGCTTACTTTCTCCTTTTACCATTTAAATATAAAGATATATCAATTGAAATATAAATATTGTACTTACATTTCAGTGTATAGTATATAAAGCAGTATAAACAAATCATTGCCTATATGAAATTTTAGTTTGCACTGACTTCTCTAGTTCTTTTTATGTAGACTGTTATAAAAGTGGACAAATATCTAGATGAGTTGATGGAAGACATTTGCGTACCCCCAGGAGTACGCATACCCCTGGTTGAGAGCCACTGACCTAAGCTACCCCTGTAATGCTGGTGGAAACCTTCTGAGTTGAGGGAACTCCCAAGGGCCCTGATCCACCTGCCATTTAAAGTGGATGTAGTGGCATAAAGGGGCTATACAGAGGGAAACAGACTCGGGATGAAAGCATGAAATACATTGATGTGCATACCCCTCCCCCATCAAAAACTGTATGTCACTCAAGTCCCACTTAATCTCTGTTTTGAGGGCTTAAGTGGAACATAAATAAACCACAGACCTTGTGTTACCTGTGCTTTGAGGATAAAAACATTGTGTAGACATTCGGGAATTTTACAGCCCCAGAGCCTGAGTCCAGCTAGCCTGAATCTGCTGACCTGGGACAGCACAGGAGTTTAATTGCTGTGTAGACATACCCTTTGAGTATGCCCCTCATGTGCCATGGACCAGACAAGAGACTATCATTTAATTTTCCAAACAACGTCATATTTGAAGTAAATCTTACACCATGCTAGGATTTACAGTGCTATTAAAAGCTCTATGAAGTCAGTGGCAGTGCTGATCCATATTTCCAGCAATTAAGAAAGTACAATTAAACACCAATTTTAATTAATCCTACCTTCCCCCATTTCCCACATATAGCACAAGTACAATTATTTTATGGTTCTTTGAAGTAGGAGAAAAAACATTAACCAAGAGGGGAAATATAAAGTACAGTACAGTAGCTACATGCAGAAAGTCATTTTGCATGATTATATAGAGAACCTCATGGCAAAAGCTGAGATATTAAAAACACCTTTCATTAGATTTCTCAATTCACTTTTATCTTTAAAAGTCTGCTTTCTTCCCCTAGGACACTTTACAAAAAGATCAGCTACTACACATCAAAAATTGTGCTTATTTGGAAACCAGCTTGTGAAAGTTTCAAAAGGCTTGCTTGGTGTGAAGCTAGGTAGATCTTAAAATAAAACAGAACAAAATAATCCCACCACCTTGAATTTTTTATTCAGTCAAGTAAATTCAAGTCAGCAAAGAAAAACAGTGGGAAAATGAGGTCAAAGAGAAAAAATAACAGAAAAGAAAAAAATAAAGAAACGCAAAGAAAAAATGTGTTATCTGAACATGTTGTTTCAGTGAATGAGCTGCCAACAGATTAAAAGGGTGATCTTTAAAAAACTAACTAAGAACAAAAACAAAACAAAAAGTTTTGGCAACAATGTGTTCAATATGAAGCCTCTAGCAACAATATGTATGGGAAAAGAAAGAATTAATTGTGATCAGCATTTAAATAGCAATGGAATCACCTTTCAACTGATTTACTCATGGAGCAAGGACTACTAGAAAACCTTTACAAAGGGTAAATAAATAAAATTTCTCCATGCCACTCTAAAGTAGTTATTATTTTGCCCATTTTACATATTAGGCCCAGAGTGACTGTGACTTACCAGGGTTACTCAGGTAGCAAAATTAGGAAGGGAATCCAGAAATTCTGAGCTCAAATCTCCTGCTACAGGAGTTGTAGTCACTAGATTATGCTCCCTCCATTGATGGGACAACATAATGAAAAAACTCCATTCCTGGACTGAGGATAAACACAGTTCAAATGGGTAACTGAAATGTGGAGGTGGATATTACAAATGTATCAGCAATAGCAGCATACTGGACTATTCTTTTGTGTTTGTTCTAACACGACCAAACATGGGGAGATCTAGCCATCAAAATCATTACAGAGATGGAAAATTCCCCTGGGCAATGATAATTAAGAGTCAGAAAATTGTTGAGGTCAAAATATGAGGTTCTAGATTTTCTATAAATTATACGTTTTGTGGGTCATCTTCTCCCTTTTCTCCAATATGTTTGTCTAGAAGTTTCTGGTGTTTTCTTTTTAGATCTAATTAGTTAGCAATATCTTCCTGGTATTTTTTTCTCACCTGTCAAAACATAAAATCCAAATCATGTGTTTCTGTTCCAGAAACTGAGATTTATATTTGATATATATTTAATATTTGCATCTCAACATACTGGGCAATATTTTCTTAAAATGAGGCATATTTATCAGGGGTTGCAGCTCTTCAACCCCATGTTTTTTTTTTATCTCCAAAAATTACTCAATAAAATCTTGATCAAATGAGAAAGAAAACAGTTGGATCTGATGCAATTGGATGAAAATTGACTGATGTTCAGAATACTGCCATTTAATGTTAATGAAGCAACTGTACCTGTTACAAGCAGTCAATCATCCAGTGAAAGAAAACAGAAGTCAGAAATTAAAGGGAAAGGGGAGGGATTTGGAAAAAAATGGCAAGAACAAAAATACAGAAGATGGGATGGTAGGAGAAGAGAAAAATATCTGGGGGAAAAATGGAGCATTGGATAAACATTCAGAAGCAAAAATAGACAAAATAGAAGAGTATGAAGTTTCATAATTTAATAAGTATAGCAAAGGTCTATGGCACATATGCAAACATGAAACAATAGTAACATAGTACATTTAATATAGTAATTAGATAAATAATGCCATTATACTTGCTACTAATTTTTACCCTAAGATTTCTAAGTATCTTTATAGTAATTAAAGTATGGTTCCACTCCATAAAGTGACTTTCTAAAACTGGCACTGAGTTTCCATGTTCATAGTGACTCACAAAATTTATGTCAAATTTACTCATTGTTGAGATAAATAAAAATGTGTTTCTTCTAAATCAGGGGTCAGCAACATCTGGCATGCAGCTCACCAGGGTAAGTACCCTGGCAGGCCGGGCCAGTTTGTTTACCTGCTGCGTTGGCAGGTTCGGCTGATCGTGGCTCCCACTGGCCACAGTTCGCCATCCCAGGCCAATGGAGACGGCGGGAAGCGGCACGGGTGAGGGATGTGCTGGCCGTGGCTTCCCACCACCCACATTGGCCTGGGATGGCGAACCTCAGCCAGTGGGAGCCGCGATTGGCCAAACCTGCCAACGTGGCAGGTAAACAAACTGGCCCGTCCTGCCAGGGTGCTTACCCTGGTAAGCTGCGTGCCAGAGGTTGGCAACCCCTGTGCTAAATGCTGTCCCTGTGTTTACTCATGGTTGGGTCTCAGAATCAAGCTGGATATTTTTCCTTCATCCTTTCTCAAAAATATTACACAGGTCTTGTTAAAATTTGTTCAACTTTTTCATCCATTCAAAAGAAAGAAGTTTCATTGAAAGAAATTTTTCACAAGAATAAATAATTTCTGGGTTTTTTTTTCAAAATTAAACAAAATCCATTTTTGTGTAAAATGAAAAATTAAAATTTTCCATTTCACTATAATGTAATTTCCAGAGCGGGAAAGTGTGTGAGGGTGGATTTTTTAAAAACAATTTTCCTCTCTTTTCCTGCTGGAAAAAAGTAAAATAAATATTAGAAGAAATAGAGAAAAAAAACACTCTTACTTGCATACTTATTTGTTCTCATTGATAAAGTGTGGAATAAAAATGTGAAACAGTGAATTTCTCTCTCTCCACATTCTTCTACTGAAATACAAACAAACAAACAGACAATATAAAATCCATTTTTCCCACTGAAGTGAGAGGGAAAAATATGCATTCAAAATGGAATTTTTCAAAGAGAAACATTTTTTGAAAAGTTAAATTTTCATTTTCTAAACATTATTTTTTCAAAAATATAAAATAAAAAAAATCTGAGAATGTTCAAGTGAAATGAAAGCTTCCTGTTTTATTTCACTGCTCTCCAGAACCTAAAATGAAACTCATGATTCCTGCATCTCAACATTCCTCTGCAGTCATCAAACAGCCGTGAAAGGTAAAGGGAAGAAGAGAAGGTAGTCAATCTTTTTTTTCAAATAAGTGAAATTAACAAAAAAAAACTTAAGAAACTTCAAAGTACTCATGTTCTATTATTCCTGATCCCTGCCAGAATCAGACTCTATCTAAGAACTGCCACTTAGTACCCTGGAAAAAAGTAATATTACCTCTAGTCATCTCTTCCACTATTTTCAGTTAATCAACTGTACAAATAAATAATAATAATTTTGCTATAGTAGAACCTCAATTGTATGAACATAAATCTTACCAACAATTAGTTTTGCAAGCCATTTTTCCTGATCGGGGGGAAAAATAACAAAGTTAGTTATCTCATTAAAGAAGAAGTTGGCATCCCTGGATATCCAAGTGCCTTGCAGACTCATACACTTCAAAGCCAGAAGGGACATCATGATACGCTAGTCTGACTCCTGCACATTGCAGGCCACAGAACCTCACCCACCCTCTCCTGTAATAACCTCTGGCTGAGTTATTGAAGTCCTCAAATCATTATTTAAACACTTAAAGTTACAGGGAATCCACCACTTACAAGTTATCCATGCCCCATCCTGCAGAGGAAGGGTGGCGGAGAGGGACACCCAGGGTCTCTGCCAATTTGACCTGGGAGAAAATTCCTTCGTGACCCCAAATATGGCAGTCAGCTGTACCCTGAGCATTTTGGTATGACACAATAGTGCCTTCAATGAATTCAAAATATCTTTGCAGTGGTGCAAAAGACAAGAAGAAAGCAATGCAGTGCACCATAGTGACACTTATGCATAGTTTCTACTGTAATTTTGAGATGTTCAATGTTATGACCTTTTCAATTTTATGAATTAATCAATCCCCAATTAGTTTGTAAAATAATGGTTCTGTTGCAATTAAACATAAACTCATGTTAAAAAGGATTATTTGTATAATCTATTTTATGCAATACTATGAATCCAAGTATTTATGGCTGTTTGTCAATCTGATTATTAATTATTATTATTATTTGTAGTAGGATTGCACTTATGAGCCTCAATAAAGCAGGAGTTTGTTCGGTGCTATAAAGACCACCAACAAATAAGAGAGTTCCTAATCCAGAAAGTTTAAAACCTACACACCAGACAGACTGCAATATGTGGAGGAAACAGAAAAATGAAGTGGGGCTAGATTGGAAGGGTGAGATTACCACACAGCAAACAGAGTTTACCATAAAAACCGAAATGTCAGCTCACCAACTATACAGCCAATGCCAGATAGGAGATGTGGGCTCAGAGCCAAGAGGGTCCAGCAGATTCAGTGTCAGCCCACTCTGCTTTTTGGAAAGTCATTCGACCTCAGGCAGCTCCTATGAAAATCTCCTGCTTCCATAGTTAGTGTTGAGGTAGAGAAATTCATAAAGCAATTAAAAATGCCTGCAGATAAGACATTCCAAACACTGCAATGATGAAGAGCATCTTACCTTTAGCCAGTTGTTTTACAATGGAAGAAAGAGGTGGAGTATGACAATGAGTAAGAAACTGCTGAAGCCACACCCAAATGAAAAACAGAAGTCACCAATTACCTGCCCAGTTCCAGCATGCAATCAGTCCCAAATGGTGCAACCATATTGTTGTCTTAATGATCAGAGACCAGAGGTATTTTCTATGTCATGATATAAATGATAGATTACACAAAGCACAGGATGACACTGGCCCATTCACATAAAACAGAGTTGACAAGTACCATGCAATTGTTTCTTTGTGTTTTAGGATTTTGAATAGATACCTTTCACAATCGTATTCCCATACAAAAACAATGAAAAGAGGAATTAAAATAATTGAGCCAACCTCACAGAATGCATAATTAGCAGCAAAATGGCACAATCAAAGTGGGACAGATATCCCTTGTCTCTCAGATATCCTGGGACCAACATGGCTCCCACAACACTGCATACAACAATCAAAGTGGGACTCACCCCCAGATAAGTTACCTAGAAAAAGAAAATAACTATCACAATACAGCAGTCTCAGCCACTGGATAAATATCTTTCCAGATCACAAATATAAAGAGCACATAAATATTCAAACTATGGAGGCTGTTATTTTGCCCAGGCAGGACCAGACCAATCCCTTTAAGTATTCTGTCTGTCTCAGAAGGCAGCTGTTCTTACTTTACAAGCTACCAGAAATGCAATAAGATTTAGCAGTACTAGAGACTAAACTAACGTTGCTCAAAACCAAAAGGCTCCCCCTGTGCACTGAGACATGTCTCTGGCATTAGGCTAAAGTTTTAATGTATGCTACTGCTATCTGTGATATTCCAGGACTGCCTTGTAAATGAGATGCAACATCTTGGGGATGGAAAAAATAAACAAACCCATACAGACTCATTATGTTGGTTCCAATGTGATGACATTTTCGACAACCAGAGGGTTTTTATTTGCTTCTTTGTTTAATTGAGATAAATGTGTTTGGAATACCCTTTCCAAATACCAAACAATCACTTAACAACTTAAATTTAAATAAGATTGAGCATATTTATAGGGCACTATTATTCAAGATTGTTGTAGATAGTATTTTCTTTTTTATTTGCAATGTGAAATTTGCTTTGTTATTACAAAAATGTGTTAAGCTTACACTCCAAAATATTCATTTTGTAAAACTGGACTTTAATGAACTGGTCAATTTCAAACAAGAAAAAAATATGCAGCAGAAATATATATTGATGTCCTGACTTGTGTGTACTCACCACAGTCATGGTTATAACACTGCTTTGCACTTAACCAGGAGCTCTTTGAGAACACTTATCAAATAGCTGAGAAAAAATAATTGGTTGGTGGGACTAGAAGCTCTGTGGTAGTTCCTTCTCCCTCAACAGCTGCCCTCTAAACAAGACCACTGTGGAGTGGTAGTGGCATTATGACATCAGAAACAAATCCGCCCACCCCCCATCTATTCTTCTCCCATGTTCTCCTCTTTCTTTTGTAATCTCTGCCCATTGGCACCATTTCCCAGCATGCTTGACCGTAAGTTGGGAGCAGAATGGACTAAAAACTCCAACTGAGGCCAATAGAGAGGCTTCTGCTGGGGTCTTCCGAACAAGCAGTTTGCTGGGCCATAGATGAGCCGCTAAATCAACCGCCGGTGGATTGATTGCTGCTGCATCGATCCATAGTAAGTGAGGACAAGTCATCAGAGACTACTTTAGTTTCAGTTTTGAGTTTGGGAGCTCAGTGAAGCAGAACAGCACAGGGAATCCTGTTTAACAGCACCTTCCCACAAAGGGAGTCTTTGAACTGCTGTAAGATCTAATGCATGGGCCAGGCAGTTCCAGTCCTGAGACCATTGTCCACAATGGCAGAGAGCTGACCCAGGTCTGGCTACTGTGAGTCAGCTGATATCTCCACAGGACTCCACGCCAGGGAGCCAAAAGAGGACTCTGCCCCACCCAAGGCTGAAGTCATAGTAAGGAGACCCTTCTAGTTTAAGCCATGCAGTCTTCACAGTGCTGCAGTTTTTGCCTCCAGACTCATCCCCGGTGTCAAGGAGGGAACTGAGGGTTGGGAGAAAATATAGGGAATTGACTGATTTGATAATGTTTAGTACTTATTAATTAACCCTAACCCTTTCCTTCCCCAGATTCTTTTTTCCTGATCCCAATAATGTCGGGCTTTGCTACACTGTTATTGTCAGGTGTGCTTTTTCTTTTGCTGGTGTTTGTGTTGATGCACTTTATTGTTTCTTGTGTACTGGGCTTTATATTCCTTGCCATCTGTGGTATTCATTCTCCCAAAGGACAGCACCCCTTGCCTCTCAGGCACAATAAGAGGTTTCCTTGGATGGAGTCACCAGGTATTACAGAAAAAGAATGCAAGGACCAACCCATGCTAGGAGAGGGGAGAAGCCACTCCACGTGGCAAGCACCAGGGAAGAGGCTTGAACCACACCTAGGGTGACCAGAAGAGATGAAGAAAATATCGGGACACATGTGGGGGGGTGTCCACCAGCAGAGCAAAAAAAAAAAAGCCGAGTGCTGCCGATGGAGCAACAACAACAACAAAAAACAGTGCTGCTGGTGGAGCGAAATATCAGGACAAATTGCGTAGCGAACAAAGATCAGTCGGGACGTGGGACAACCACCCATATATGATTTTATTGGGACGTCTGGTCACCCTAAAGCACACCTTAAGGGAGAGGCTACACTTTTTTTTGCATATTGCAGTTGTACTGCTCTAAATATAATCTTTTTTGCTAAATCTATCCTCCTTGTCAATTAATTTGCACACTGCAATCTGATTGGTTTAAATACCCACCTACTTAAAGGAACACACTTGACATATTGTGCGGAATATAGATTTTGATAATAACAGTATTTGGTAAAATCATTATCTCCATTTTACAGATGGGTAAAGTGAGGGGCCAAATGATTAACCCATAGTCAATGAGAGATGGAACTAGAATCCTAGATGAAATCCTAGCCCCACTGAGGTATCTGTTTTACCATTGGCTTTAATAGGGCCAGGGAATTCATTCCCTAAATCAAATACCATGGGTTAAACACTAGATTATATTTAGAACAATACTTCAAACAGTACTGTGCAAGAGTGTCTGCTATGCCTGTCTGAATACAGACACTTTGAATTTATCCATTGTATCCACCAGCAGTCATGACAGCAGAATATTGAATCTTTGGTGACAAAGTGTTTTACTTCGGATATCTGACCACTCACAGTAATGGAGTAATTTCTGAATGGTGGAAATGGGACCCACAAACATAAGGCTGAAAGAAACCCACAGAGGTCATCTCATCCTTTATCCCATGTTGAGGCAGGATTAAATACACCGTGGACTCTAAGCATACAGTGAATTCCTCTTGCCTTTCTTCCCAAAGAAAATGGTGCTTTAATAAAGATGTCAGTTTCATTGCCCTGAATAAAGTGTGTGCTAACATGAGTGAGCATCTTGAGTGCATTGAGTACAGATAGTAAAAGAAACATTTATTTTCTTCCTGATTTACATTAGAGAGCCCTTACTAAATGAAAAATGATTTGTCTGATTATGAGACACTTCTCAATACTATGTTAGTGTCAGGTAAAAGATATCTGCAGGTATCTAGCAGGTTCCTCTCACAATATCCATTCACAATAGTTATTGTTTTTTATTAAAAACTGCCAAACCTGTAGAAATAACCTCATGGCTAGTTCCAGAGGTATTGTGATAATTGGGCCTACAAATTTAGCCTAATTGTAAATTCAATTGTAAGTATAGAAAATTTCATAAGGTATTATATATTATTGTAACAACAAATATTCATGTTGCTTTCAATGATAAATGTTATGAACAGGTACATGAAAACCAGAGAGACTAAGTCCAAACAAACAAATGCCACATTGATATAATTCAAGGAGTATATTGAAATCATGCTCAGTAAAAGTTGACAACATACATACAACCAAAAAGTTGACAACACTAAGAAACTGCACCATCTACTCAGGACACTCCCTACACTAACACCGGAACAAATCAACATACACTTAGAGCCCCGACCAGGGTTATTCTATCTACTACCCAAGATCCACAAACCCGGAAATCCTGGACGCCCCATCATCTCGGGCATTGACACTCTCACTGAAGGACTCTGGATATGTGGACTTTCTACACAGAACCTATGCCACCAGCACTCCCAGCTATTTCCGTGACACCACTGATTTTCTTAGGAAACTACAATGCATTGGTGACCTTCTAGAAAACACCATCCTAGCCACCATGGATGTAGAGGATCTCTACACAAACATCCCACACACTGATGGAATACAAGCTGTCAGGAACAGTATCCCTGATGATGCCACAGCACAACTGGTTGCTGAGCTCTGTGCCTTTAGCCTCACACACAACTATTTCAAATTTGATGACAAATTTATATATCTCCAGATCAGTGGCACCACTATGGGCACCCACATGGCCCCACAATATGCCAACATTTTTATGGCTGACCTGGAACAACGCTTCCTCAGCTCCCGTCCACTCACGCCCCTTCTCTACCTACGCTACATTGATGACATCTTCATCATCTGGACCCATGGGAAGGAGACTCTGGAAAAATTCCACCACGATTTCAACAACTTCCACCCCATCAACCTCAGCCTGGACCAATCTACACGGGCGGTCCACTTCCTAGACACCATGGTGCAAATAAGTGATGGTCACATTAACACCACCTTATACCGAAAACCTACCGACTGCTATGCCTACCTTCATGCCTCCATCTTCCATCCCGGGCACACCACACGATCCATTGTCTACAGCCAAGCACTCAGGTACAACCGTATCTGCTCTAACCCCTCAGACAGAGACCAACACCTGCAAAATCTCCATCAAGCATTCTCAAAACTACAATACCCGCACGAGGAAATAAGGAAACAGATCAACAGAGCCAGATGTGTACCCAGAAGCCTCCTACTGGAAGACAAACCCAAGAAAGAAACCAACAGGACTCCACTGGCCATCACATACAGTCCCCAGCTAAAACCCCTCCAACGCATCATAAGGGATCTACAACCCATCCTGGACAATGATCCCACACTTTCACAGGCCTTGGGTGGCAGGCCAGTCCTTGCCCACAGACAACCTGCCAACCTGAAGCATATTCTCACTAGTAACTGCACACTGCACCATAGTAACTCTAGCTCAGGAACCAGTCCATGCAACAAACCTCGATGCCAACTCTGCCCACATATCTACACCAGCGACACCATCACAGGACCTAACCAGATCAGCCACACCATCACCGGCTCATCCACCTGCACATCCACCAATGTAATATACGCCATCATATGCCAGCAATGCCCCTCTGCTATGTACATCGGCCAAACTGGACAGTCTCTACGGAAAAGGATAAATGGACATAAATCAGATATTAGGAATGGCAATATACAAAAACCTGTAGGAGAACACTTCAACCTCCCTGGCCACACAATAACAGATCTTAAGGTGGTCATCCTGCAGCAAGAAAACTTCAGGACCAGACTTCAAAGAGAAACTGCTGAGCTTCAGTTCATTTGCAAATTTGACACCATCAGCTCAGGATTAAATAAAGACTGTGAATGGCTTGCCAACTACAAAACCAGTTTCTCCTCTCTTGGTTTTCACACCTCAGCTGCTAGAAGAGGGCCTCATCCTCCCTGATTGAACTAACCTCATTATCTCTAGCCTGCTTCTTGCTTGCTTATATATACCTGCCCCTGGAAATTTCCACTACATGCATCCGACAAAGTGGGTATTCACCCACGAAAGCTCATGCTCCCAAACGTCTGTTAATCTATAAGGTGCCACAAGACTCTTTGCTGCTTCAACCAAAAATTGATGAACCCATATTGGTGTGTTGGATATTAATTCTAATTGGTTGACAAAATAATGATGGGGTGGGCTATTCGTTCCCTTTCAGAGTCCTTAAAGAGATTTTGAGAGGAAAATATGTCAAAATAGATGGAGGCTACTGGAGTGAGCTTCACTATCATGGCTGCCACCCCCAGCATTTCCTAGGACCCTGGGTCTTCATCATCCTAATCCTGAGTGACATCCTGACCAGACTGGGCCAGAGAGAGGGATCCAGATGACATTGCCACCCCTACCAGCTCCAACTGAATCTCAACCCCCACCTGAGATGAAGTGGGATTCGATTTTAATGATAGAAGCAACAATAGCTCCAGCTTATCTCAACTAACTTATTTTACCCAAAATAGCAATTATTACCATATCTGATACTATCTAAGACTATCAAACCAGGTGGGAAGGGGCTGCTTTCTAGAATCTCTCTCTAGCTAAAAAGGAGAGAGAACAATACATGTAAAAATGAAAGCCACATTTAGTATTTTACATTTCAAATGCTTTAACTGTTTTTCCCTCCTTTTCTGTATCTTCAAAAAAAAATTAAATGGATATTTAATGATGTGTTTGTCTTGGTACCAAGCTGGCTGATATCTCTGTATAACAAATGATGGACCATGTTTAACACTGTTAATGTTGGACAGTGACTGGATAATGTTAACACCTTTGGCCCATTTATTCCATCTAAATGAATACAACAGAGGTCAGCCATGTTTCAGGTTCACTGATCTCACAGTAGAATTCCAACTATAAAAATCTGTGAGTTCCATCAATGTTTATCTGAACAGAGAAATTCATTTTAAGTGTGTTCTATCACTCAACACCTACATACTCAAAATGCTCCCTGAACCATTAACAGTATGAATGAACCCAGTAAAAAGTGTATTGTATCTGCCAAGAAGAGGAATATTCTGAGGGGAATGGTCCCATAACATCTCACAGGTTAATGGCAAAACAAAATCTGTCCACTTAAGGATTTGCCTTCATATCGAAGTCTGTGGGGTTATAGAAGATAAGCAAAATCTTCAGCCTTCAAAAACCTATTATTTAAGATTTTGTTCATAAATACCATTCTTAGTTGTTCTAAATATACACACAACTTCAAAGTTTTGTTCTTTGGTAAAGTAAAGACATTAGACAAGGTCATATCAATTAGTAGTTGCAGTTGCTCATAAAAGAAAGAACAGCTTATTTGAATGCATGTATTACTTAGTAATTATTATTTTGTATCATATTGTTAATACAGCTGGACTTTCAAGAGCACACAATGACATTTTTTTGACCAGCTCCATTTAATAAGTAAACATTTCAAAAGAAACAAAAAAATGTTTATTTCATTCAATATATTGAACGTTTTTTTGTTTTGTTTATTGACAAATAAATCATTTTGCGTTGGGGAGAAATTCTCACTTTTTTTCTTCTAGAAAAAGGAACAGGCAATAATAAGAGAGAGAATGTTACCTCACCTCTCTCTCTCTCTCATTTACTCCTTTCTCCTTGTCCAATGGGGGGAAAAATGTGGGGGGGGGTGAAAAAATGAGCGGAAATGGGAATTTTCCCAGAAAATATTTTCTAAAAATGTTTGAATGTTTTTTCTTTTAAAGCTTTATTTTTATTGTTTGCATAAAAATATTAAAACATAAAACAAATATATGCACAAGATGGAAATATGATATAAATAATAAAATTTAACATTATTAGTAAAACCTGGAAAAAAAACAAAACCTGAATTTATAGAGGTCATGCAGAGCATTAATTATTAAAGTGACTAAACAGATAAATAAGTGAGAACATAACCTCTGAATATCAGGGACTAATATATACTAAACTGCAAAGGCATGCAATAGTTTCATGTGTGTCTCTTAATTTTTTTCCAAGCATTTCTATAAGACTTCATTTTTTTTCCCCATTGAAGCAGTAGTAGAGAGCTCACTAAGCCAGTCTGTTTATGGAGGAGGAAATTTGAAAATTTTCATTTAGAAACTTTCTTTGAAAAAACAAAAAAAAGTTTAAAATGAAAATTTTCTTGTGAACATTTCTATTTAATCAAAAAAACTTATTTCTTCTAAAAAGCTTTGTTGTTGTTTTTTTCAAATTCCTTATGTGACGTTTTCTAAATATTTTCACATTTTTTGGTCTCCTCTGGATCCTCTCCAATTGTCTACATTTTTTCTTAAACTATGGTGTCAAAACTAGATGCAATACTCCAGCTAAAGCCTCACAAGTGCCAAGTAGTGAGGGACAATTATATCCCATGTGTTACATATGATACTGCTGTTAATACAACCCAGAATAAAGCCTTTTTCACAGCTGCATCACATTCTTTATTCATATTCAATCTGTGATCCACTATAACCTCCAAATACTTTTTTTGCGGCACTACTGCTAATCCAGTTATTCTCCATTTTGTAGTCGTGCATTTCATTTTTTCCTTAAGTATAGTTCTTTGCGCTTGTCTTTGTTTAATTTCATCTTGTTTATTTCATACCAATTCTTTAATTTACCAAGGTGATGTTGAATTCTAATCCTGTCTTTCAAAGTGCTTGCAACTCCTCCCAACTTAGTGTCTCTGCAAATTTTGTAGTCACACTCTCCACTCTATTATCCAAGTCATTAATGAAAATATTGAATGAAACATGACATAGGTCAGAACCCTCTGGGCCTCACTAGATACATCCTTCTAGTTTGACAATGAACCATTGATGACTACTCTGAGTATTGCTTTTCAACCAGTTGTATACCCACTTGATAGTAATTTAATCTAGACCACTGTCCCAAAATACATCCTCACGTGAAATATGCCAAAAGGAAGTCTGAAGATGCATAATTTGCAGGGAATGGTACTCAACTTCTGTAGATATGGAAAAAACAGTCATTAAACCATCTCCACACAAAAAATTAAGTCTTACTGCCTGGACAAAGCAAAAGAGAGGTGCAAAAGCACCTTCTTCACATAAACATATGGCCAATGCAGAGAATAAGAACTCATTTAACTTGTTTGTATCCATCTGTGTTTCCTGTTTTATACTTAGATTGTAAACTCTTTGGTCGGAGACTGTCTTTTTGTTCAGTGTTTGCACATTGCCTAGCACAGTTGGCTCATGGCCCATAACTGGGGCTCCACATCATTACTTATAGTGCCTACTACTGCTATCAGCTAATGGAGATACTACTTTATCTTTTTATGACAATAGCCCATATTTTGTAGAAGAAAGTCCAGATTTCCCATTCAACTCTCAATTTTAGTGATAGGGAGATATTTGACTTGCAACCAATTTTTAATCCTAATCTGTACTATCAGATTGAAAACATCTTCCATGTATAGGAGATGCTCACCATCAGGGGTGAAAGTAACATTCAACAGAAGGGGCAGGGCTGGGAGTCAGCATCCCCCAGCCAGCCTATCCGCGCTGCCTGGCCGTGCCACCCGGGGCTCCAGTGGCAATTTAAAGGGCCAGCCCCAGGACAGCTGCTCCTTTTGTCCCGCGCCCCCATTGGCGGCTGGCGGGGAGGGGAAACAATGTTCAAGCACTGCCACGGCAGCACTTTAAGCAGGGACCTTTGCCGGGCCAGCACTTTAACGTTGCTCCCTCTTTTACACTCCCTCCTTCCCCCGCATCGGCGGCTCATCTTTTTTTCACCCCTGCCCATAATCTGATGAAATATTGAAATCTGGTCATAGGTAATGGCCTGCTGTTTCAGCATCTGCCCTTCAACACAATATGGGAAATCCCTAATTGCCTGGTTAAAAAAATTCCATAAACGGAGTTCACTGACATTGTTCTGCAAGTGCCTCCCCAAACTTGTGGTATTAGCTTGGAGAATACCAACATGGTCGATGAGAAAAAACTACCTTAAGAGCAACCCTGATTCTGTTTCACACAACCAAACACCTCACTAACCTTGTCTCTGGACAAAGTTGTTGTCCCCAAAATGGATGAAGACAACAAAAGCAGGAAGGGATATCACCACAGACCATAAATCAATGTCATTAGATGGTCCAATCCTGAATGCTCTGATGACCTCAGCTGAAGGAACTGAGAAATTGATGTGGCAAACAACTACAAAAGTCTGACTACCAGCATCTTCTGAGGAGAAAGTTCATAGTAACCAGTCACAGCAGAAAGATTTGCATAGCCTAATACAGCTAAGAAATAACTAGAGATTATTTAAATCAGACACCCACAGTCAACCAAAGTACAGGGAGTTGCAAAAGTGAGGGAAAAAACTGTACAGTAATTTTACAATATTCCTATGCTCCTTCATTCCATTTCAGTATGTTTCACTATAACAGCATCTTAGCTGATGCACATCACAACTACAGTTTCCACAAAAATAGTATAGCAATTTCCAGTAATAATAAAAAGTGTGGAAATTTATTATAAGTCTACCATGGGTGCCTTTCCCCTGAGAAACATCCACATTTGTAATATTTTACCATAAATGTACAGCTTGGGGCCACCCCAATCTAATATATTTTTTTTCTGACCTAAATACACAAAGGCCAAGATGCAGTCAAAATAGCAAGTAATCTACAGGCACAGAGTATCTGTCACATTTGGCTGAAAGTCATATTTAATGCAGTGGCTGATGCCTGGCCGCAAGGAAAGTATAATTGGTTGAAGAGTTTATCTTTGTGGGAATAGGGAGATAATGTGCTTTATAACTTGCAGTATTTTCTTCTGTTATGTAATAATTTGATGCATACATTCTGATTAAAGATATGAAAGGATAACAGAAAACTTACTCCTTTTGCTCCTCATTTATACCACATGAAAGTGCTGGGGGGAGAATACTTGTCCATATAAAATTATGAGTAAGAACAAAATAAATTGTGGTACAAAGTACTCCAATTTATGTGTTCGGGTTATGGTTTCCTTCTATTTCTCATTGATAGTTTCAAAACAGTATTCTTCAGGAGGCTTTTTTTTCTCCCTTCTTTTTTTGTTACCTTATTGAGAGACACTTCAATAATGATAATCCTTGGAAATATTTGGCCTTTGGGAAAGCTAGAACACAATGTAGAGCAGGCATTTGCATATGTCAGCCTCCCTCTATCAAAAAGTAAACAAGCCAAAAAAAACAAGAAAATGAACATGCATGATCTTCCCTTACTCTCTTTAAATGGATCTTTAACTAGTCTTAGAAACTCTAAAACCGCCTTTTTGAATCTTTACTCATCATATGAGATGTTACGCTGATAATAATGAGATCAAAACCTACCTAGAAACCATAGCAGAAATAACATCACCATAAAGAAAATCTTTTCTCACTTCCCAATCAAGTCTGAATGGCTATGCCTAACTACAGGGCATGCATAATAACTGAGGCTGACAGGAGAAGATAGGATCATGCACATATGCAAATGAGGGAAAATTCTTCCTTCTTTGCCTCTTCTATCCCGAATAAACAGCAAGTTATTCCACAGAAAAACCTTCAGAATTACTTTATCAAATTCTTATGCTGCCAAAAATTGGCAAGAAGTTGTACATAATATAATAAAGGCTCAGAAAGGAGGAATTGTCAAAACTATTGTTCTCTACACAGCCTTTGTGTGTATGCATTACAGTGTTTCATCTTTGACTTCAGATCATCACAAAACTTATTCAATTGGCAGGGCAGATGAAATTGGAGTATATAGGACTAGGATTATATGTGGCATGCTTAGATAAGTTAAAATGTGGGGATGGTTAGGCATTTTGGGGTGAAATGTTTTTTTCAGTGGAAAATGTGGTTTCCATAAAACCAAAAATATCCACAAGAACATGCCAATTTTGCCAATAAATCTTTCTATTTTCTATCTGGAAAATCAAAATGAAAAGTTCAGCTTCCAGTTGAACCAACTTGAAACTTTTAATCAAATTGAAATAAAACATCAAATTTTGGGTCAGTTTGATATCAATCTGCAGCGGTTGTGATGATGTATCATGAGGGACGTAGTCTGGCCTGAGACAATGGGGACATGAGGGACCCAACTAGAACTCCCCTGAGTCACAGCACTCACCATTTAATGTTGAAGTGACTCAAAACATTTAGACTATTCTTACTGCTCAAGATTAAGTAATGTGCTTTATCACAAGAGTTTAGGGAATCCTAATCTTCCAAATTTAGTAAATTAGTGCTCCAAAACTAGCTGTTGGGATAAGGATCAGTGGCCATCAAAACATAGGAAAAACATTACAAATAGGTTTTGTGTGTAGTACTGACAAACAAAATTTAAAAGTAAATGCAATATATCTATAAATTTGGGGGGTTGTTTGTTTGGTTTTTCATAATTAGTAAAATTTATAGCTGCCATGTGGCATCTTTGTTTGAGACTTTGTTCTAAACACTATGAGTATGAGTATTATCCCAGAGTATGATAAATTTCACTGAAAAATAGTTGTAGTTACCAAAGCATCAGAGTACTATGAAATGTCTTGTTCTATTTTATGAAGCATTAAACTGTTCATAGTAACTATGGCTTCTAGATGTCATCAATAAATCAAGTCAGGCCAATGGCAGCAAAGTGATGGATATCCAGCTATCTAAGGGATTTGATCATAAGACACAAGCTAAAATGGTGACAGGGCGGAGATAAATGTTTGTGTTCAGATTAACATCCCAAGGTCAGAGTGCCCAAGCATACCAATGAGAAGTATTCAGCCAACTCTCTGAGAATATTAATCTAAGAAGGTACAAGAGCTAAGTGGAAAAGAAATTGAATTTTAATGAAGTCTGTTATGATTGTCTAAGAAAACATTTATAGTAAATTATTCACAAAGATATTTGAGTTTGTTCATGCACAGGTCTTGCGCCTTTAAAATATCAGCCACTGTATACTGATTATTTATTTTATTTTAAGTAACTTTACAAGGACATTGATAAAACTTTAGAAAAACACAATAGCATATTCTTTACTTCCTTAAGGATGGGAAGAGGAGAAATGAAATGTAACTCATGCACAACTAATCCTCAAATGAATTTATGGGCACACAAAAACTTAAGGTTGTGTCAGATGCGTGTGTGATATTTTCATTTGCAAGGTAATAATGAAAGAGTGGGAGAGACATTGAAGCACATAGCAAACTGGCAAAGAAACACACACAAGCCCTTCTAAAGCATCCTGATTGTTTCATGTATCTACATTATGTATTGTTTTACTTATATATCTGAGATACTGTAAATATCATTTTCACTCTAAATATCAGAAAATTGGGATAATAGGCTTAGGGCTTGGTCCTGATTTTAGATTCTCCATGTGTAGGACAGTGTAGCAGATGATTTAACAAGATGTTCAGCAATGCATGTTTATCTATTTGAGATCAGGGTTAAACCTATAGGGCACATTTTTTTCTGTCTTTTTCAAAGCAGTATTCTTCCCATTTGTTTCTGTGTATTCTATGAGCAGTAGCAGGGAAAAAAATATCCGAAGACATGAGTAATTCAATTAACTCAATCTAGAAAAATTGATTTTGTGAACTGGATTGTAGAGGATCTCTTAAACCCTTTATACCTATAATCAACATGTGCTGGACTATTTAGACGTGGGTCCTGAGTCTTGGGTAAAATAAAGATGAAATAAATAGAAATACTTGCCTCTAAGCTTTCAAACAAAAAAACCTTCCCTTTAAATAATGAAATCAAAGTCAAAATGCAATTATTTCTGAGCATAATGATTCATTTGTAACACTGGATTTCTATCTTCCAGGACAGTAATTCATTCTTAACACTTTTGTTACTGTCTCATGAGACCTTCTCATAAACTAACTAGAGAACTATAGCCTAGATTAGGGATCGGCAAACTTTGTCATGCGGTACATCAGGGAAATCAGCTGGCGGACCAGGATGGTTTGTTTACCTGCAGCGTCTGCAGGTTCGGCCGATCGCAGCTCCCACTGACCACAGTTCACCGTTCCAGGCCAATGGTGGCTGCAGGAAATGGCAGCCAACACATCCTTTGGCCTGCGCCTCTTCCTGCAGCTCCCATTGGCCTGTAACGGCGAACCACGGACAGTGGGAGCTGCAATCGGCAGAACCTGCAGACGCTGCAGGTAAACAAATTATCCCAGTCAACCAGAGGATTTCCCTGATGGGTCGCATGCCAAAGTTTGCCCATCCCTGGCCCAGATGAACCTACTGTAAGCTGGGTTAAACTAATGGCTGGAAAAGTATACTCAGAGAGTAGTTATCAATGGCTCACAGTCAAGCTGGAAGGAAATATTGAGAGCGGTACCACAGGGATGTGTCCAGTTCTATTCAATATCTTCATAGATTTAGAACAGGGGTCGTCAACCTCTGGCATGCGGCTTGCCAGGGTAAGCACCCTGGCAGGCCAGGCCAGTTTGTTTACCTACCGTGTCGGCAGGTTCAGCCGATTGCGGCTCCCACTGGCTGCAGTTCACCATCCCAGGCCAATAGGGGTGGAGGGAAGCTGAGGCCAGCACATCCCTCACCCATGCCGCTTCCCACAGCCCCCATTGGCCTGGGATGGCGAACCATGGCCAGTGGGAGCCGCGATCAGCCGAACCTGCCAATGCGGTAGGTAAAGAAACTGGCCCAGCCTGCCAGGATGCTTAATCTGCGTGCCAGAGGTTGCAGACCCCTGATTTAGAAAGTAGCATAGAAAGTACACTTATAATGTTTGTACACTGATACCTAGATAGGGCGTGTTGCAAGCACATTGAAGGAGAGGATTGGAATTCAAAATGATCTTGACAAACTGGAGAAATGATCTGAAATAAATAGGATGAAATTCAAAAAGACAAATGCAACGTATTTGCATGTAGCAAGGAATAATCAGTTACACAAATACAAAATGGGAAATAATTGCCTAAGAAGGAGTATTGTAGAAAAGTATCTGAGGCTTTGGCTACACTTGCATTTCAAAGCGCTGCCGCGGCAGCGCTTTGAAGCGCTAAGTGTAATCAAAGCACCAGCGCTGGGAGAAAACTCTCCCAGCGCTGTCCGTACTCCACTTCCCTGTGGGGAATAACGGACAGCGCTGGGAGCGCGGCTCCCAGCGCTGGGGCTTTGACTACACTGGCGCTTTGTAGCGCCGCAATTTGCAGCGCTGCAGAGGGTGTGTTTTCACACCCTGCTGCAGCGCTGCAAATTTGTAAGTGTAGCCAAGCCCTGAGGGTTTTGATGAATCACAAACTAAATATGAGTCACCAGTGTAACATTGTTGCAAAAAAGTGATCATTCTGTTATATATTAGCTGTACTGTTGTAAGCAAGACACAAGAAGTAATTCTTTCACTCTACTCAGCACTGCTAAGGCCTCACCTAGAGTTTTGTGTCCAATTCTGGGAAGCATGTTAGGAAAGATGTGGAGAAACTGGAGAAAATCTAAAGGAGAACAATTAAAAAGATTGAATGTCTAGAAAACATGAACCATGAGAAGAGGGTTTTTTTAAAACTTGGGTTTGTATAGCCTGCAGAAGAGAAGACTGGGGAGGAGGGTGTCTGATAATATTCTTCAAGTACTAAGAAGTTGTTATAAAAAGGAAAGTGATAATTTGTTCTCCTTTAACACTGAGGATAGGACAAGTAGTAATAGGCTTAAATTACAGCAAGGGAGATTTAAGTAGGAAAAACTTCCTAACTGTAAGGGCAGTTAAACACTGGAACAAAATCCCTGGCAAGGTTGTGGAATCTCTGTGATTTGAGATTTTTAAGAACAGGTTAGACAAATACCTGCCAGGGATGGTCTAGAGCAGTATATAGAGCAGTATAAACCAGTGCACTCCCGGGGGGGGTGGGGATACACAGAGGTTTTTCAGGAGGTACATCAACTCATCTAGATATTTGCCTAGTTCTATGTAACAAGCACTAGTGAAGTCTGTACAAACTAAAATTTCATACAATGACTGGTTTATACTGCTCTATATACTATAAACCTGTGGTGGGCAGCCTGTGGCCTGCGGGCTGCATGCAGCCTATCAGGATAATCTGATTGCGGGCCGCAAGACATTTTGCTCATGTTGACCGCCAGTGGCCATGGATCACTGTTCCTGGTGAATGGGACCTGTGGGAACCAGCAGCCGCTCACAGCCTATAAAGAGATTATAATGATGGGCCACATGTGGCCCGCCGTTTGCCCACCATTGTTGTACACTGAAATGTAGTACACTTATATTCCAATTGATTTATTTTATAATTATATGGTAACAATGAGAAAGTAAGCTTTTTTCAGGAATAGTGTGCTGTGACACTGTGACTGGGGATCCCAGTGGGCCCCTCTGAGGTTGCTCACTTTGGGCAAACTGCAAAGAATGGAGCAGACAATCCCCCAGACTGGTGGTTATTCAATACTTAGATCCACCAAGCTAGTAACAAAATAGCTTCTATAATACCTTACTAGTTACACAGAAGCCAAAACACAGTTCCCATAAAGCAACTCAGCCTTTCTTTCATCTTCCTTCCAGATAGCCAAGTCAAATATGATGGGGATTATTGAAAATCTTGTTCATCATATAAAATGTTCTTCCAATCCCAAAGGTTACCTCCCAGTTTAATGAATATTTTAGATCATGCCCAAATACATGTGTACAGCCAATTCTTATTAAACAAACAAAAAATTATTTTAAAAAAGGAAAGAGAGAGTATTGGTTAAAAGATTATTATACACGCAGACAGATATAATTCTTAGGTCAGTTTCATAGCAGATATGGTGGGATTCAGAGTTAGAGAGTTCTTTCAGAATTAGTCCATAGCAGGGGTAGGCAACCTCTGGCACGTGGCTCACCAGGGTAAGCACCCTGGTGGGCCGGACCAGTTTGTTTACCTGCCTCATTGCCAGGTTCGGCGGATTGCAGCTCCCACTGGCCGCGGTTTGCCGTCCCAGGCCAATGGGGGCGGTGGGAAGCGGTGCGGGCGAGGGAAGTGCTGGCCGCGGCTTCCCACCACCCTCATTGGCCTGGGATGGTGAACCGCGGCCAGTGGGAGCCATGATCAGCCAAACCTGCCGACACGGCAAGTAAACAAACTGGCCCCACCCGCCAGAGTGCTTACCCTGGCAAGCCGTGTGCCAGAGGTTGCCAACACCTGGTCCATAGGTAATGTCCAATACCAAGGTAATCCAAATGAATTTGGAGACCTCAGTCTTGCAGCTCATATGGTTCCTGGGCAGCACAGAGTCCTTTGATGAACAATAGTTTTTTGACATAACCTTCATTTCCTAAACATCACCGATAATTAACTACATGGATTAAGATAAGGTAATTATCCATTAAGCAGTTTATAGACAGTTTACCACAAACTGTAAAGAGACATATAGACAATGACATTATTTCACCTAAATTTCATCTAAATGTTAATATTTCTTTTTGATCTCTGAATTAAGAGAATACAGCCCTAGACAGGAAGCATTTGGTTACATTGTTAACCTCTAACAAGATATAATATAGACTACTATAATCACTATCTTCTTCTAATTCTTTAACAATACAAGTTTACATTTCAAAATTCTAGCCTATCTAGCATGGAATGGCCCTAATTGTCATTTACATACTTTTCTATAATGTCTCTGAAGGTTGAATCTGGGTCAGTTAGCAGGCAAGCTGCTTAACCCTTTCTGGCCATTTGTCACAAACACTTTTGTATTTTTATCTCTGATTTTGTAAGCAAGTCGTTTTTAAGTGAGGTGTAACTTGGGGGTACACAAGACAAATGAAGCAGCAAAGAATCCTGTGGCACCTTATAGACTAACAGACGTTTTGCAGCATGAGCTTTCGTGGGTGAATACCCACTTCTTCAGATGCAAGACACTTGCATCTGAAGAAGTGGGTATTCACCCACGAAAGCTCATGCTGCAAAACGTCTGTTAGTCTATAAGGTGCCACAAGACAAATGAGACTCCTGAAACAAAGAATAATCCACCAAAAAGAGAAATATAGAGTTGTTATAAGGAAATTTTGGGCTCAAATAAAATTTGGGAAACCATCAGAACATAAGAATGGCCATACTGGATCAGACCAAAAGTCCATCTAGCCCAGTATCCTGTCTTCCGACAGTGGCCAATGCCAGGTGCTTCATAGGGAATGATCAGAACAGGTCATCATCAAGTGATCCAGGCAAACAGAGGTACAGTAGCCTGGAAAAGTTTAGAGCCACTGGCCTAGATAATACTTAGACCTGCTTCAGTGTAGGAGACTGAGCTAGATAAAGTACAGAGGTCCCTTCCAATACTATATATCTGTGATTTCTTAAAATGTAACAGTTTTAAAATGTTCCTTTGTTTGGATTTGAGGTACTTTGGATAAAGAAAGAGGAATATTTTGGTCACTGATAGTCTATCATGCCCAGTATTTCTCTTTTTGGTGGATTATTCTTTGTTTTACTTTCAGTGCTTTACAAAAAGAGACATGCTTCTACAAACTGGCTGATTAGTTAATTTGACTTTGAATCCTTAGAGATCCTCATAGAGGAAATCTCTCTGAAAGCTTCAGCAGACCAGTTTTTCTGCATTAAATCAAAGCAAGACGAATTTGGCATTAATTATTAATCATTAAGTGTGAAAAATATAAGCAGCAGGAACTAAATGCTAACATGACTGCACTCTTCCCGTCTATTTCATTACAATGTTGCAAGTATTTCTGAACATTTGGGAACTGTAAAAGAACATGGTGTTCAATGTTATAAGGAAGGGAAATTGGGTAGGACACTTGTTTCTATTTTAAAAAGAAGCATTGTTATTACTTTGTCTGCAGGGAGATCAATGAAATAATATAGTGGATTTAAATGTTTCATCCAAGAAAAAGAGAACAATATTAATTATAGCCTTCAGCTCTTTTCATGGCACTCCTTCGGTAATTAGAGTGCAAGAGAAAGAACAGAAGTAATTTAAAGACATATTTCTTTATAAGAAATCTATTTTTTTTATTTTTTTACTTTCAAAATGGTGCATTTCAAAGGAGGACTTTGTCTTAAAGATGGATCTGCCTTATTTGCACAAAGCCAGTGCAATCGTAAATAGTAAAAGGACTTTAAAAATGTTTCTGAGGTTACATTTTATAGCTGCATCAACAGTGATACACCTACTTATTGAGAGAATGTTAAGTGACACCAGCACAAATGACAGCTGCAGAAGACTTCAAAGTCATTGCTAGCAAATCATAAATAATAGTCCTAGGAAATGTTATCTTGAGATATATTCTCGAATTAATCTTTAGATGGAAAACAAATCTTTTAACAAGTGATAAGCTCTAGAGGGCCTTATTCTCCACATTTTTATGCTGGTTACATTAGTGGAAAGCTGATGTAACAACAAGGAGAATCAGCAACTCAGTGGAAAAAGAGAGAAATCCAGTTAAACTCCTGGAGTATCAGTTCAACTTCTATTGAAATTAACAGGAGTTTGTTGTTGACTTTAACAAGGGCATAATCAGCCCCTGCTTAAATGCAATTTTAAGAGAAACAATTCCTCAAAAGATTAGTTCCCCCAAAAGATTCCTTAAAAGGATCCCCATTGGCTTCAGCTGATGACCACATACGTTTTGCCATTGACTTCAGTGAAACTACTTGCATGACCAAAGACTACTCCTCGGATGAAGCCTGGCATTCTCTCTTATTTTAAGCTGTGGCTTAAAAGCTGCAATAGAACCTTCACCCAGATAAAACTTGCCCTTTTGCCAACTGGAATCTGTTACTTCATCATGTATGTAGTTAATAATATTCATAAAGTGCCATTTGGTCAACTGGTGTCTTTAGTGATGGAATTTAAAACTTCTCTGTAAGAAAATTCACTCTAGATTATTGATAGAGAAGAAATCAGATAACCAAGTTTAATCAAGATATGAATTAAAGCTTATACTTCAGAGGAGTAACTAGCACTATACAGCAAGTGTTAATATAGTTTACACAATTTAGGGAGACAGGTTGCAGCTTCACTGGGTTCCAATTTTTCTCTCTCTCAAAGCTGAGTTTTATACCCTGGTTGTTTAGAATATTTCACTCACCTAACACATTTTGTGGTTGGTTGCACATTTTCCAGACATGTTAATGTTTCCTTGTGGTCAATACAACTGGTAGAGGTGATATGATTACATTTTTTCCTTATACAATACAAAGCTCATCTGTGAGCAATTTTCCATTGTTCTCTTAGCATAACTATGAAAAGCTTCAGTTATTTAATGCAGTTTCTCCAATTACATTTGTGTCTATCTATTTATTCCTTTCTTCTGGTTTTACGATTTCATAACTTCTTACTCAATTTGCAGAACCAATCACACTTATTTGCTATTTTGCTATTACATATGCAGTTAAAGGTAACTTAGGTAGCTGATGAAATAGGTTTTGAAACTGGGTCATGCCACATCATATTCTACAGAAGTTTAATATGCTTAAAATCATGAACACTTTTAGCTCTCTTGACATAACTTGTGAGGGATTCTGGGAGTTCTAGGCCTATATCGCAACAGCTCTTATTTCTTCCCTTTCTTTCCCAATGCAGGCTGCAGGAAGCGGCACAGGCTGAGGGATGTGCTGGCCGCCGCTTCCCACATCCCACATTGGCCTGGAACGGCAAACCGCAGCCAGTGGGAGCTGCGATCAGCTAAACCTACAGATGCTGCAGGTAAACAAACCATCCCAGCCCGCCAACAGATTTCCCTGATGGGCTGTGTGCCAAAAGTTGCCAATCCCTGCTGTAGACAACTGTGTTATGCGCTGCACATTAGTTTGATATAATGTGATTATACACTGTGGCAGAGCTCCGACCTTGTCCCCATGGGTCCCGCACTTCTAGGTGGTATATGCTAGCCTCAGTGGCTCACTGTGACCATCCACATAGCCCTTCTCTCTCTAGGGCCAAGGTTACAGTCTACTGAGCCCTTTTCATAATAAGCCAGCAAGGAGGTTGGTGAGAGAACTCCCACAGTCTCTGTTGTCCCTAGGGGCTTATTTCAGGACAGTTTAGCCCCCTGTCCTGACAGGGGCCTGACTTCCCCTTCCAGGAGGTGTTTCTGTAGTGGCAGGTTGGGGGGAACCCAGGCCCACCCTCTACTCCAGGTTCCAGCCCAGTGACCCTAATGGCAGTAGCTGTTGGCAGCCAACCTTTCACTGACAGAGTTGCTACATTTCTCTGGGCCACTTCCCCACAGCTATCCTGCTTCTCTCTTCTTCACCCTTACCTTAGGGCTCCCTTACTGATGGCTTGAGGGTGTCTTCATTAACCAGCCCTTCAACCACACTTCCTCTTCTCTGGCTCCCTGGCTCTCTTCAGCCTAAAATGGTATGTTCTATGGTTAATATTCCAGATTTCAAGAAATGTGGTTGTCCAAACGTGCAACCACAATGCTACTTCAAAGTATTTTTTTGCATTTAATATATTAAATATTTTATGTTGATGATTGATATTTGCTTTCCTAAGTATAAAACCTGCACATTGGGTTAGATATTTGGAAATTTTAATGTAAAGAACAAATTGCAGAAGAGAAATTTAGTACGAGTCCTGCTGGATTAGCCAGAAAGGAGGTCCTTTTGGCTCACATGGAAAAGCTGTTGTCCACAAATTCTGGAACAAATATTATATCCCTTATGGGCCATATCTTGCAGTGTGCAGATGTTTGTGTGTAGAAGAAAGCAACTGGGAACCATACTCTCCCTCTTATTTGTCACCAGTTTCCTCAGATACCTGTCTGTAGTTCTTGAAAGGTGGGGAGGAGGAACAACTAGTTGCAAAATAAAACATTCACTAAGTACCAGAGATATGGCTTCTAGACTGGGAGTATGGTCACACACTCAACCATGTCCACATCTTCTTTTCTCCAGAATCATACCTCCTGTGCCTCATTACAAAACATAGTACAAACTTCTGATGTATAGAGGGTGGGACAGGTGTATGTGTGTTATGTGGCTACTTCCACAGAATGTGGAGTGACAAACTGGGACTCAGTACTCTGATGTACAAAAGCTATGTTTGACTTTATCCCAATTTCCCAACCACACCCAATCCCGGGGCCAACTGGGGCCAGCACTAACAGTATTTTTACATTGGTAAGGAGAGCCAGTAGATCATTGGCATAAGAGGAGACTCCTCAGTTTCCTACTAAGTACTGATCCAAAGACTGTTGAAATCTATATACTTTTCCCATTGACTTCAACAGACATTGGCATAGGCACTTAAGGCAGCATTAAGGCCCCAGAGCCACCAGAATGGTGAAAGTGAGCCATAGATTGTGCCTGTATCTGGAATAAGGCCTGTTTGTTTGCTTATGCGCCAAATAGGACAATATATTTAATAGAGAGATAAGGTGAGGTAATATCTTTTAGTGGACCAATTTCTGTAGTGGCAATAGACAAGCTTTTGAGCCACACAGAGCTCTCACCTACAGAGGTTGGTCCAATAAAAGGTATTACCTCACTCACCTCATCTCTCTAATATCCTGAGACCAACATGACTAAAACAACACTGCATAAAACAATGTATGAATTGACATAAGTAAAGAACCTCCAGCATCAGCACAGTATCTAAGCTTTGAAACTTTTCCTGTTTGAAAATCAGTGGTTATTTTGCTTGCTTAAGAAGGACAGAATCAGGCCATTGGGAAGTAGACTACTAGGGAGAGGGTTGGCCAAAATTGAAACTTGGCTACTGTAATGCAGCATTCATATTATATTCAGGCACCAGATGGATGATGTTACTGATTGGTTAAGTGAACTCTAGTACTTGGCCAGAATATTTAATTGTCTGGATATAGCGCAAGAAGGACAGGAGATTTGTTATGGGTTTTAATCTACATAAATTTTATTATATAGCTGTCTGGGACTACCCCGCAGATACAGTATACAGTGCAGGTAAATCCATGCTTATTCAAATCAATTCTCTGGGGCTTCCACCAGCCCCCCTTTGTTTAATCCATGCTTATTCAAATCAATTTTCAGGGCTTCCACCAGCCCCCCTTTTTTCCATCCAGGTCCCCCAGCCAACCCATGGCTTGGACCTTACCATCCACCAGCCTCGTAAGAGGGTTAAGGTAGGCTATGAGAACGGGTATGGGGGTGGGGGGGTTGCTCCCTGCCGTACCAATCATAGGAGTCCCCAACCCCTCTCCCATTATGTTCCTTTATCCAGTACCTCCTTTTACATCCTTTACCAGGCCATTTATCTGGTCACTGGCTGGCCTCCCTATGGAGTACCTGCACTGAACATCCACATAACCTTACAAAATAAGTTGCGACATATGGCCTACCATCTTTTCTATTCACCAGAAAAGGTTCTCCCTCACACCCGCTGTGGGGAAGGCAAAAAAACCACACTCCACCGAAGCTAATTCTGGTGCTGCAGGAAGAATTCCTTCCCAACCCCCCTTTAAAAGGGGCAACTAGAGTAATGCCCACAGCAGGTCCTAACCCAGCCTGCCATTTGCCTCCACTGGGGAGGGAGGGTGGGTGCTGGCTTCCTGACTGCTTGGACATAGAGACTTGTCCCACCCAGGTTTTATACCTTTATGCACATTCCTGGGGGGGGGGGAACCACCGAGCACATTTTACAGCAGTTTCTGCCTTCTTCTTATCCTCCACCTCCCCCACCCCCAACCATAAAGCAGAAATGCCCTTCTTTGGGTTTGCCCCCTTTAGTTGTGGTGCAGTCATTGTCTGGGTACACCGCAAGAAGGACAGGGGACTTGCTATGGGTTTAAATCAGGCCGCAACTTTATTATATAGATGTCTGGGAATACGTGGCAGATAAAGTGTACAGTGCAGGCAAATCCAAGCTTATTCAAATAAATTCTCCAGTGCTTCCACCAGCCCCTTTGTTTCATCCATGCTTATTCAAATCAATTTTCCAGGGCTTCCACCAGCCCCGCTTTGTTTCCATCCAGATCCCCCAGCCAACTCATGGCTTGGACCTTACCATCCACCATCCTTGTAAGAGGGTTAAGGAGGGCTATGAGAACGGTGTGTGTGCATGGGGGCAGGAGGGTGTTGGCTCCCTGCCATACCAATCATAGGTGTCCCCGAAACCCCACCCCTGTTCTGTTCCTTTATCCAGTACTTCCTTTTACATCCTTTACCAGGCCATTTATCTGGTCACTGGCTGCCCTCCCTATGGAGTACCTGAACTGAACATCCGCCACAAGGAAGCGCCAGTCATTTCCTTGGCTGCCTTCCCCCTAACCCCGCTGGGTTCTCAGACATCTGCAAATAGCCTCTTCGATAGCAGCCCTACTGGGGAGAAAGAACCCATTTTCCCATGTGTGATCGTTAAGGGGCATCAGCAGCTGCATTGTCCTTGACCTGGTACTGCAACAACCACCCTTAACGGAGGGCCTCATTGGCGACCCATTCTCTGGATCTTTGTGTTGACAAGACTCCTTAAAAGAAAACAAAATAAACAACTTGTAAGCTAGAGCCAAAAGTCTGCATTCTGCCAACCACATGACATTCCGAGGTTCCAGAGAGCCCACGGCTTACGTAATTTGGCAAACTGGAAATGAGACAAGGTGTCTGCTATGCCATTATCCATGCCTGGCACATGCTTGCAAGAAAAAAAAGATGTTGAAGGTTAAGCATTGGAGAACAAATGCCCTTACCAACTTCACAACCCTGTGCGATCTGGAAGTTTGGTGATTGATAACCTCTACCACTGCCATGTTGTCACAACAGAAGCACATCCTTTTATTAGCCAGCTCTGATCCCCAAATTAATAACCATTTGTACCTCCACAATGATACCCCATTAAATTGACTAAGAAAACTTTCCCACACCCACAAGTCTTCCTACATGTCTGTAGTGAATCATATGTAATTGTGTGGTCTGGCTATGCCAGCTGTTGCCTCTGCCAGCCGGGCACAAAACGCCCACCCCGGGGCAACAACCCTGCAAGCAAAGTTCAGGTCAATGTTCAGGTAGGTTAATGTAGTGGAAGGGCCTTCTGTTTTGTCCTTCGCTAGGGGTTCCCCCAACTATTTAGCCAGGGCCTGAAATGTGTTGAACAGGTGCAAACACTCATTTGACCCAGCTCATCCTGCGAACAAAAATTATGCAAATAATGCATTATTTGGTTTAGTCCCATTGACTGCACCACTGCCCAGAGCAACATTGTACTGAATTTCTGAAAAGCAGCACAGGATACTGAACAGCCCATGGGCATAGCCTTGTCGAAATAAAATTGCCGGCGGTTATCATCTTGCAAACATGCCTGAATCTAGAGGGGTTGCGAAAACAACCACCATTATTAAATGCCCAGCAAATACTATTATGTGCCCGGGACTCCTTTAGAGCTTGTTGTGGTATGAACAAACCCCTGGCACCCTTGGTGTTATGTCCTTCAGCCACAGTGTGTGATGCCACCTTATTCCAGTTTGTGTTGCTGCCCTTAATTGAAACTGCTTATGACATGCCCCCAAACATATTGTTTGCCCACCTAATTATATCTGTATACTTAACAAAGGCAGGGCAGCTGTGTGAGTAGGCTAGAGTGACCAGATGTCCCGATTTTATAGGGACAGTCCCAATTTTGGGGTCTTTTTCTTATATAGGCGCCTATTACACCCCACCCCCATTCCAATTTTTGCTGTCTGGTCACCCTATGGTAGGCCTGTACTATAACACCCGCATAGATGATGAGGGCAGACTCCCAATTTTTCCCATGTTCTAGGCACCTTTGGCTACTTGGGCAGTTCGCTCTTTTGCTTGCCTTGCCCATGTTTACTGTCTGTGCCAGAGGGATATTATACCCACAAATTCATCTCTGAGGACTTTATATTTAGTTGTACTGAGTAGGTGAACTCCCATCGGGTAAGCCATGCCGGCATAACTGTACTGAGGACTGCGTGGAAGGAGTTCCGCAGAGACCTGCTCCCCCTTAGGCCTCCCGGGAGTGTCTACTCTGCCCCATGCGGTTACATGCCCTGATGGCCGATGAGTTCCCATGTGCCCTTCCCTGTCCTGCTGCAGTAGCAGCCCTCATACTTGTGAGCCCCCTTGCCCCTGCTGCAATACTGTCCGTTTTGGGTCCCCTTCCAGTCCATGGGCTCCCTTGGGGCTGCCCTGCGCTGTAGCCTGTGCCTGTCCCCTTTCCAGCAAAGGTATAGGCAGCTGAGCAGCAACCAGCACACAGCCAGAAAGAACTGCAGCCTGATACATACGCTTGCAGCACAGCTGGCACATGAAACAGTTATTTTTTTCCTGCCTCCCCCCTCCCAATGCATGTTGATTGTTTGAGACTCCTAGCATCCTTGCCAATTCCCCCTCCCCTATTGCAGCTTCCAGCCTGCCTACCCACACCTGAGTAGCAACCTGCACACAGCCAGAAAGAATTCTTGCCTGATACATGCACTTGCAGCATGGCTGGTACATGAAACAGTTAAATTTCCTGGCCTTGCTCTGTCCCCACACCAATGCATATTGACAGTTTCAGACACTGACTCTCTTGTCTTGCTCCTTCCCCCTTCCAATACACCGTTGATTGTTTCCGATGCTGAGATCCTGAAACTAGGCTGTCTCCTGACTGCAGGAGATGCTGAGCCCTCCACCCCCATGTGTTCTACTTGCATTTTTTTCCCCTCTCTGCCCTGCCTCCCCCGGGGCTGGGGGAAAACAGCCCCGTTTTCCCGAGCTCACCCTTTTCCATGCCCCTGGAGCCATGCTGCTTAAACAATCCTGATTGTGCTTCCCTGAAGACATGCTGGCTTCTGCTGCTTGGACATAGAGACTTGCCCCACCCAGGTTTCGTACCTTTATGCATATTCCTGGGGAGGGGGTGAGAGTCATTGCTGTAAAGTTGACCACTGAGCACCTTTTACAGCAGTTTCTGCCTTCTTCCTCTCCACCCCCTCCCTCCCAACCACAAAGGAGAGCTGCCATTCTTTAGATAAACCCAGAGAAATTCTGCCCCCCTTTAGTTGTGGTGCAGTTAATCTCTTAACTAGCTTATTATCTGAACCTTGTATGAGGGTAATTTCCATTCAGAACATTTAAGACAGCTATGCTAACACTGGATTGAAAACATTCCCTTTGAAACATGTACACATTCCTAATTTAAATACATATTTTAAACTAATTGCTCAGTGATGCTTTGTAAGCACCTTTAATTTTTTAGCAGTGTCTGTTCAGAAAGTGAAAAGTCACAAGTGAGAGAGCAAGAAATAGATACTGCATTTTGTGCTTATCCACATCACATTCTAGTGACAGACAAGTAAATATATGTTGAACTGTTGAGAACTGTTCTGAACTAGATTGCATGTTCTGTGAAACCACCATTGTATTAACTTGATCTAGGAAAGTTTAGCCGTCTATTAAAACTGAGCACAAGAATAAATTTCCCGCTAGCTATTCACTTTCTTCAATAAACTTTTCCTTATCAAATAATGACACCCTGCGTGTATGCTAGTTTCAATTGTACTTTGTAAGGTATTTTAGGGTTTTGTGATTTTATTATTTTTCTTGAAACAGTATTTTCTGATGGAAAATAGTTTGGACAAAATTGTTCCAATTGGGTCTACTCATGGTGATAAGAGAATAAATAAAGTATAGAGAAGAGCAACAAAACTGATTAAAGGTCTAGAAAACATGACCTATGAGGAAAGATTAAGAGAACTGGGTTTGTTTATTTTGGAGAAGAGACAACTTAGACATGACATGATGACAGTTTTCAAGTACATAAAAGGTTTTTACAAGGAGAAGAAAGAAAAAAAATCTTCTCCTTAACCTCTGAGGATAGGACAAGTAGCAATGGATTTAAATTGCAGAAGGTGTGGATTAGGTTGGTTATTAGGAAAAACATCCTAACTGGTAGAGTGGTTAAGCACTGGAGTAAATTTCCCAGGGAGCTTGTGGAATCTCCATCACTGGAGATTTGGAAGAGCAAACACCTGTCAGGGGTGGTCTAGATCAAGGGTCGGTAACCTCTGGCATGCGGCTTGCCAGGGTAAGCACCCTGGTGGGCTGGGCCAGTTTGTTTACCTGCCACGTCGGCAGGTTCGGCTGATCGCGGCTCCCACTGGCTGAGGTTCGCCGTCCCAGGCCAATGGGGGTGGTGGGAAGTGGCATGGCCAGCACATCCCTCGCCCGCGCCATTTCCCACCGCCCCCAATGGCCTGGCGAGCTGCATGCCAGAGGTTGCCGACCCCTGGTCTAGATAATACTTAGTCATGCCATGAGTGCAGGGGACTATAGTAGATGCCCTTTCGAGGTCCCTTCCAGTCCAACGAGGGCTCTATGTTATTTAAGTTCTTAGCTCCCATTGAAATCAATGGGAGTTAGCACCTATCTTATTTTTAAAAAAAAAATCCTAGCTGAAATGATTATGCTTTGATTAATTGTCCTATTAAAGTAGCATTCCTCTTTTTTGTATACCAACTAACTCCTCTGCAATTTACAAAGTAGTGAATCTTAATTTTCATTTTCACTCTTAATGAAGATGCTAAACTACTACTACTACTACTGATACGGCAAACTCTTACTTATGAAAAAAGTTTCGCTAGCTATTAGGCCTGCTAACATGAGTGAGAGCTTGCAGGAGCAGGCCACTTGTCAAAACATTTTAATTCTGGTATGCAGGAGTATAGAATTATACCTTTATGTTTACTATATTGTGATATAATAAAGTATTTCCTCTATCAAACTGTTTAACTATTTTTAACTATTACAGTGTCATTCTGTTCTCAGTGTATTAAACTCAACCATTGCTCATACAAAGACACACGAACAGCAAACATACAGCATCAGTAGCAGGCATGAATACATAATTTTATATGTCATCTTTCAAGATAGCTTTAGAACAACCAGCTAATGCTGAATCCATTTAATAATGTATTCTGTAAAAGAAAAAAAGTGATGGAAATAAAAATTGATCTTTAATTTTTTGAATTAGTGTTACTTAGTAGTACAGTAATTATTTCTGACTCTAATTTTACTATTTGTTTTGTGAAACAGTACCAGGCAAATTTATACCTATTTCTTCACAATGTTAAAAAAATGAACAAGAACTAAATAATTCTATTATATAGTGGTTTAATTTTGTTATAATCACTCTGAGTTATGTTATTTCTGTACTGTATTTTTATTACTTGTTCATTGTTATTAAAATTGTTTATCCAAGTATATTAGCATATTTTTCTATGTGTCACAAATGAATTCTACTCATCCACCGGTAATGATTAAAGATATGGTCTGCACTCACATAACATTACTTAGAAATTGGAGGTGAAGCTAGGTAAAAATGTGTTGCTATTTACAAGGAACAAATAAAACCTTTTTGTCTAAATGAGCCCAACTACATTTTAGTAGAAATAAGTATATTATATAATGAAAATATTAATGTATCACCCAACTGAAAGAACATTCCCAGAAGCCCTGATATCTTCTTATACATACCTTTGATACTCACACTTTCCTTGAACTCATCATCATCAACACTAGAACATTAGGTAGCAATGTTTTGACTTTTTCACTTAACGCTGCTCCGCTGCTCCCAAGGTCTGCTGATACTATTGAAGCAAATGAGAATTTTGTCATTTACTTTAAGTGCTGCATTATTGAACCTTAAATGGGGTGCAGGCAGAGAATTTGTCCATCTTTGAGTATATCTATACAGCAGAATCTGTGCATGAGCTAGCCTACCTAAACTAGTTTGAATCTAGCCAATGTAGGTAATGACAGTAGTGAAGATAATGCAAAGAAAAACTCAAATCAGGCTAGTGAGTCAAGTACATGTAAGGGTCTAGGATCCATTCCAGACTTGTACTACCTGTGCTGAAGCCTGATCTGTGCTGTTTTCATGGCTATTGTTACCCGCATTAGCTAGATTCAACTTAGTTTCTATAGGCTACCCTGTGTCAGCCATTGCTGTGTGGACATACCCTTTGTCACATAGCATCTCCTCTTTCCTCAACCCGGTTACTCTTTTAACAACAATTAAATTAAGCTGCAGCTATGTATTTTTAAAGCAGCTTTAATTTTTTTTAACTGAATAGTTTGTTGTCAGAAAATGCAGTTTTGTCAAAATTGAAATGTTTCAGAGAAATATGTTTATTTCAACAAAATGTTCCATGAGAAATATCAAAATAATCATTTTTATTTTCTCATTTCATTTCAAGAACATCCGAATGTTGCATTTCAATAAAGTAAAACCATTTCATTGTGACTACCATTTTCCTTAATTTTGTTCCAACTTTTACACAATAATAAAATATATTTACATGTAATATACTGTTTAAACTTTTTAAAATATATTTTACATTTAATGTACTATGTTTAAACATTATTAGAACAAAAAGTCTCTGCCTCATTAAAAACAAACACACAAATCAGTTATTTTCAAAATGTGTATTTCAAAGAAAAAATCAAAATGTTGACCTTTTGTTATAATTCAGAATAATTCCCCCAGAGTGGGGATTCCATTTTCCAAACAGATCTATTTATTTTATATTCTTAATTTTGTAGATTATGAGTTCAAGATTTGTGTCTAAAGATTTTCTCCAGTGTGTAACAACTTGGCTTTAGGATAAACCATTTACAGAAAGTAAAAGCATGATATAAAAGTCCACTAAAGTTGATGAAAGACAATTGATTTCAGTAAGCTTTGGATCAATCGCTTAATCGGACAGTACATATTTTACCCAAACCTTGAAAGATATCTTATTAAAAAGAAAGAGAAGAACCAAGTTTGCTAGATGAACACAGGGGAACGAGTCACCAGCAAATTGAATGACTAGTTTTATCATTCACAATTTATTAAATTTATTACCTGGAGGAGGACTTTGGTAGTTAATGATCCATATGTCTTTCTTTTCTGAACTATGGAGATTTTCTTTCTGTGGCACAGGAGAGTCAATAGGTGTGATTAAGTTTAAGGACGCATGTAATGCTACTGCTTAAGTGCTTGCACGGATATAGGAATCCTGCACAGAGATGGAACTTGAAGCATCATGCAAGCTGCTCATTAAAAGGCTCAAGTAACTTTTTAGTGGGCACAATGCCATTCTAACAGACTGGCATGAGCATAAGCAGCTAAGTGACTGTACTATATACACATTAAATATAGTTGTTGAGATCAGGTTTCCCACCTGGGAGTGTCTAAATGACGGACTGTCCTGAACTTTGCTGCCTGTGTTTATGAAGAGATGCCACAATAATTTAACGACCAATTTTAAGTGTCAAAATTATATCTTAAAAATTATCTTTTAGTTCAAATAAAATTCCACCTAAATGTAAACTGGGACAGAAGATCATCTGGACTCTACCTACATTCTGTGGTCTGTGGACTATAAATGGCTACTTGTATAGATGACATATAATCATAAATTATTTTATAGCATGAAAAATAAGCAAACTGTCTATATAGAAGTTATAACACACATTATGTACGGTCTCTGTTATGTTCTGTTGATTTTTAATCAGATTGTTTGCTTAATTTACAGCATCCAGATGTCTTAGCAATGGCATCAATAAAAAGCCTAAAAGAAAATCTATTTATCAAATGATCTTTGTTCTGCCACAGAAACTACCTTGTGCATAAGACATATTTTTTAACAGGAGAACCACATCCTCATTGCATCTCAGGATTAGGCCAATAATTTGTGAATGTTCTATCAATACATTTGTAACTATGAAGAACCAAATTTTATGATGGGATAACTTAATTGCCTTCAGTACACTAGAAAAGAATTTGAAGGAACGGTATTTTGCTATGTGAAACTTGTATCTGTACATAGCAATATTTTTAGTAAGAATTTGTAGTCACTGGACCAGCTTTGTTAGCAAGTTAGATCAGTGGTCCCCAACATAGTGCCCGTGGGCGCCATGGTGCCCACGGAGGCATTTATGTGTGCCCGCCTAGTGCCCAGCAGGGGAGAGAAGCTGGGGCCCCATGCCTGCTGGGGACAGAGTACTCCAAGGCTGCAGGCTGCGGGCGCCAGCTTTCTCTGTCCCTGGCAGGCGCGGGGCTGCGGCTTCTCTCCGGCTTCACCGGGGCTGCAGGCTGCAGGCGCCGGTGTTCTCGGTCCCCGGCAGGCGCCGGGCCCTTCTCTCCGGCTTCGAAGCCGGAGAGAAGCTGTAGCCCCGCGCCTGCCGGGGACAGAAAACTCCAAGGCAGCAGGCTTCATTCTATGTTAAAGTAAGAATAATAAATATATTTGGACCAGCAGTTAAACAATGTTTTACTTTTTTAAACTAAATAAGATGAAAACTGTTTATGATATTTATTTTGTAAAAACTCCTTAATTTTTCTTACAGGTAGATAAAAAAGAGCAAATTCACATGGTAAGGTGAAAGAGTAATTGCCGAATAATTTAATTTAATACCTTTTACATGTAAAATTACCCTTTTTATCTTAGCGATTAATATATTATGTAATATTAAATATGATGTTTTTCATATTATTTAATGTACAAATACAAAATAAGCCTTGAAAAATTACTGGCACCCACCACACTCTTCTGAAAACATGAATGTGCTACTGGCCACAAAAACGTTGGGGATCACTGAGTTAGATGGACAATTGTTTACACAGATGTGTATACAATGGTACTAGAACAATTTTTATAGTTGCAGGCGGGGGGCGGGAGAGGAGGGAGGAGAGTGCTGAAGGCAGAAACCATGTATTTGGGTTGTTATTACTACTTCAAGCCAGGAGATGTAGTAGCACCTCCAAGATCCTAGAATTTCAGCACTTATGTGTGTACATATACTTCACACAATTATGGGTATGTGCAAACAGGACCAAATGGATAATAATGGTCATTTTCACATAACTACTTTATTTTTGTGCCCAGTCATAGAAATTGCATGCACATTTTGCACACACAGTTGTTGCATGCCTTAACTGTTTACAACTCTAGCTGATTGATGTCAGCTTCCAATTTCTTGGATTTTTTTTTCCAGAACAGATTCTGCTGTGCCTTTTGAGAAATTGAAATATAAAGTAACTGAGGAAGCTCAACTGAAGTAATTTAGAGATGATAATTACCTTCATATTATTGTTATTGTTGTTCTCATGCACACACCATGGAGCAGAAAATAAGAGTCTGAGACTCATAGAATCCTTTAAAGATATTGTTAAGAATTCCCACAGTGAGTTTCTGTGTGACACCTCATTGATGAAACTAGGAAACAGATAATAGCAGTCATCAAGCTACACATCTGGAAGTCATAACAATTTAAAAAACACCATTTTTATACATAAATGCACATTCAAACATATATCTGATTGCTATCTACAAATCTCTGTATTTCATTAAACAGTTATTTATGTTCTCCCAATGTCTGTCAACCTTTTAGATACAAAAGCTCCCTAAGTGTCTGCATTCTAGTACCATATAAAGTATATTCCAGATGTTCTAGTGGGAGCATGAGGTTAGGGTTGAAGCACAGGCAAAGTCAATGACAAGCCACGAGTGAGCATTAAAGTAGACTAAATGAATCAGGAAAAAAAAATCAGCCCTCCATGAGCCTTCATCTATTTGTAGAACCAAATCCATACCTTTGTAAAGATCCCGGATTATTCTGATAAACACTTTCCGGGTTTTTTCCCTTCTTCTGTATTCATGCACAAGGAAGAGAGACAGACTAGACCAGGGGTCGGCAACCTCTGGCACGCGGCTCGCCAGAGTAAGCACCCTGGCAGGGCCGGGCCAGTTTGTTTACCTGCCGCATCGGCAGGTTCGGCCAATCGTGGCTCCCACTGGCCGCGGTTCACCGTCCCAGGACAATGGGGGCTGTGAGAAGTGGCGCAGGCGAGGGATGTGCTGACCGCAGCTTCCCGCCACCCCTGTTGGCCTGGGACGGCGAACCGCGGGCAGTGGGAGCCGCGATTGGCCGAACCTGCCTATGCGGCAGGTAAACAAATTGGCCCGGCCCCGCCAGGGTCCTTACCCTGGCGAGCCACATGCCAGAGGTTGCCAACCCCTGCACATGCAGTGTGTTGATGGCTGGTCCATCACACTGCCTCATGTGGTTGTGGATGCTAGATGGGAAGAGGGATAACAAGCTATTTAATCACTGGGATTCTCCTCTGCTCCAAGAGACAAACAACATTTCCCACCTTCCACATTTTCCTACCTTCAAGTAGTATATAATTCAGGATCACTTTATTGGAAAAACAAGAATTGAACATCAGTATGCTGGTTGCAGTGCAAACACTGAAAAGACACACTTCCTACCTTGAAGGGCTTACAATCTGAGTCTCCTCCCTCATTATTGCTTTTATTAAATTATTAATTACTATGTAAACAGCAAGAAGGCACTCTCTTTTGCATCAATCCCAATACTCATGTATTATTTAATATAACAAGAATCTTAATGGATAGCAAAGGTGATGACACTACTCGTAGTACATCATCAAAGCAACAGACTTCAGTGGATGAAACATCTAATTATATTAATCACACTGCATCAGATACTCAGATTCATTCTATATGATTTATAGAGTGAAAAATATAAATACATATGTACTTAATTACCTGTCCAAATTAAGAAAACATTGTGTGGAAGTCAAACTTCCTAAAGTTGTGTTTCATTAGTATGGAGCTAGTAAAAAAAAATAATAATAATCAGAATTTCCAGCCCGCAGGAAATTCACAGAGCCAAAATCCATTTTAAACATAAATCAAGCTAAAAAAGCCAAAATATTGATTTTTTTTCTTTGTATAGAAATATATGAAACAGTTAAGTTCAGAAATGTTTAAACATTTTGTTTCAATTAACATTTTCAAATTGAACTATTCTCTTCCAGCTTGGTTCACCATTAATCTGTGCTCCCATGAGGTGTCATTGTTTCATAGTTGTAGTTCTTATGCTTACATTCTGTAGATTTATGCTCTCTATCTCCTCTATGGGCTGAGTTTCCTATCTGGACTATATCTCCTATAACATGTCATGTTCACGTGACTCCCATGGTGCATTGTGACCGTTCAACCAGAAGGAATACTGTGGTGCAAAATAGGAGATATAGGTCAGGCAAGAAGTTTGGCCTCTTCAGAGGAACAAGGGCAAGAATCAGCCAATCTACAGCTCTCATGAGGCAGCATGGCAGCTCAGACACACAGTGATTAATGTTGAACTGACCTGAAATTAAACATTTAAATTTTCCATATAACATTTTTTGCATGTTATGTTAAATATGGCAGGTGGGATTTTCTTGACATTGATCTAAATCTAACTCTGTTACCACTGAAGTGAATGGTTAAACTCCCTTGGACTTCAGTAAGAGCATGATACCCCAGATCTCCTACTATTTCATCTCTTCTTTCACTTTTGCAGCCAGCCCTGGTGACTGCCCTCTCCTCCTCAGTTACACCTATGTAATACCCCTCCCCACAATTCTCTTGGTACCTGTCTCCTCTCTTTCCCCTGATATTCCTGGGAAGATGCTCTCTTCAGCTCCCCTAATGTTGTCTGACGGTTATCTCAATTTAACACCATACCCTTACGTTCCCTCACAATCCTTGGTGGTTGCCACACATCATTTTATTCTCTGTCTTCACCCATCTGGTAGCTCCATAGAAAGGAGAAGTTTAGGTGGGCGTCTAAGTAACCTTTTCTATGAGAGGGCAGACATGCCCAGGGCTGGCTGGAAAAGCAGGCAGAAAGCAAGTCTTGTTACCTAAGTGTTATGTTAGGATTACAGGGCTTCTTATTCTCAAACGCTCATTCTCAGTGCCATTTTCCAAGTTCTTACATGCAGTTCATTAGCTAATGTAGTTGTAAAAGGCAATATAAGTGTTACATATCTTATTTATTATTAATAATTCAGATAACCCTGCTAGCTCCACTAAGCTCTACAATATACCGAGTTTTAAAATGTATAACTTTACAAAGAGGATAATTTGATAGGAATTCTTCTGCAAGATGCCAAGAGACAATGCAATTCTGCCTCAGAGAAACCCTTCATTTGATGAGTGAAAAATCCATTACCTCAACTGTGTCAGTGATTGTATTTAATATTTAATGCATATAGAAAATAAATAAAGAGAGCATACTGATCTTTTCTTCTTCTTCTTCTTCTTCTTCTTCTTCTTCTTCAGAAAACTGGTATTGCCTTTGCACTGTTTTATCTATGCCTTTTCACACCCTAATAAAAATAATTCTATTAAAAAAAATCAATCACCTTCAGCTTGTAATGTGAACAAATAAGGGCAATTTGACACACATAATATTGACAAGAGTTTTGTACAGCACAATTCTTAAATATAGTGTGTTGTACAGACACTGAAGCTCCTTTCTCTCACACTTAAGGAGACTGACACTGAAGCATCATTCATCTGATTTGGAACCAAAAACAAGTTAGCCAAGTCAACCCTACTGAGTTTTCTGTAGGAGTTCTGACACCTGGGCCCAAGTTCTGCCCTCAGTTACACCTAGGAAATACTTAAATGGAGTAGTTTTAATCTGAGTGAGGACATTAACTTGGCCCATATAAACATATAAATGGTGATGTAAAGTCCATACTGGATGAAAGCTGGTCAGAAAACAGATAAGTGGTTGCAGAAGGCAATTCACTAATTTGACATATGCAATGTTGGTACCAGGATATTAGAGAGACAAGGTGGGTTACGTAATATCCTTTATTGACCAACTTCTGTTAGTGAGAGAGACAAGCTTTTGAGCCTACACAGAGGTCTTAAAAATAAATATATGGAGATATACCTATCTCTTAGAACTGGCAGGGACCCTGAAGGGTCATTGAGTCCAGCCCACTACCTGCACTAGCAGGACCAAGAACTGATTTTGCCCCAGATCCCTAAATGGCTCTCTCAAGGATTGAGCTCACAGCTCTTGGTTTAGCAGGCCTAATGCTCAAAATGCTGAGCTATTCCTCACCCCTTCTTCAGGTCAGCTCCCTCTGAAGTCAATGAAAGTTGCTATCACTTATGCCACAGTTGATTTTACTCCAGGACAAATATTTCCCCTCTGCTTCTAGCACAAATTCCAACTTGGGGTCTTGGAAATGGGACATGGGATGTTCTTTCCCAAACCAACAGGAGATTCACCAGGGGTGGTTTGCACAGATTAGCCTTTGCAAGTGGGAAGGCAGAAAAACTGGGTGGATAACCCCCTCAAACACACTTGAAATATTGATCTAGCTATCATGAATTCATGTAGATCGGCCAGATTCTGCAATTAAAACTGTTTGTCCTCAAAAAGCATGGGATGGGCAGGAGAAGCCAGTGCAGAGACATGAGAACATAAAACATAATTTTTAAATTAAACCATTTTTTTTATCTCCACAATGTTTACTTCACATTTGAGCCAATGATGCATCAACCCAAGTCAAAATATTTTGTTTTATTGAACTGAAAAAACCCCCCACATTTTAAAAAAGTTAAAAACTCATTAAACTGCAATTCCCTAACATGGCCTTATGGGAGCTATAGTTCAGGTCACCACTGTTTCCTATTAGCTTGACTCTCTGTTGTTCTACATCTCCCACAATGCAATGTGGATCCAGATGACCAAGCTGTGTGGTACTTGTGGGAGTTATATGACTCTGGGTTTATCATAGAAATATAGTTCATTCCTGGAGCCTGTTGTCCCCATTCTCACATTCAGACTAGGTTCTCCGGTTGGACTAAATCTGCCATGATACACCCAGAGCCATATAACTCCTCCATACATCACAAAACTCAGTCAGCTGAGTCCATATTGCATTGTGGGAGATCATGTCCTCTTTTGGGTTGGGCTCCCTAGAAACAATAGGGTCCGGAACTACAACTCCTGTAACGCAAGATAAACAATTGAATGCTGAATTGACTCAACAAATAAGTGTTTCAGATCAATTCAAAAAATAAAATGAAATATTTCAATTTTAGGAATGTCAACATATTTTGTTTCAATTGAAAATGACAAAATGAAATGTTTTGACATTTTCAAACTGAAATTTCTTGGAATTTCCATTTCACAAAAATATACAAAATTACAACTTTTCATTTCACTCAGCCTCTGTCTAGGACAGGGATCGGCAACCTTTAGCACGCGGCTTGCCAGGGTAAGCACCCTTGCAGGCTGGGTGGGTTTGTTTACCTGCCGCTTCCATAGGTTTGGCCGATAGCGGCTCCCACTGGCCACAGTTTGCCTCTCCTGGCCAATGAGGGCTGTGGGAAGTGGCGGCTAGCACATCCCTCGGCCCAGGCCGCTTCCCACAGCCCCCATTGGCCTGTAGCAGCAAACCGCGGCCAGTGGGAGCCATGATCGGCTGAACCTGCAAATGCAGAAGGTAAACAAACTGCCCGGCCCACCACGGTGCTTACCCTGGCGAGCTGCGTGCCAAAGGTTGCCGATCCCTGGTCTAGGACATACCACTTCTCTAAATTCTTTTGCAAGATGAGTTCCAGGCTTGGAATGGATAACAAAGTTTCATACGAGTAATCCAAATCTGTACCAATTGCCTTTCTCTTCTGCTATTGAGAGGCAGGAATTCAATTTGGTTGGAGATGCTAAGTACACTGTTTGCCACTGATTTAGTTTAATCACACTGGGCAAAATTTTCAAAGTGACCTAGGAACTTAAGTCCCATAGAAAATCAATGAGATGTAGGCTCCTAAGTTGCTTAAGTACTTTTGAAAATGTTAGCAGAAGCAATTGAGTTTTTCCTATGAAAGGAGAAAATATCCAATTAGTGTATATCCAGTCACACCTCTTTCTAATTAATTAAATGTTTAAGAGCAGCAGCTCTTTACAGAGGAGTAGGCCAATTTTGGGATGGCAATTATTTACTTCAGAGTGGTAGCCGTGTTAGTCTGTATCAGCAAAAACAACGAGGAGTCCTTGTGGCACCTTAGAAACTAACAAATTTATGTGGGCATAAGCTTTCATGGGCTAAAGCCTACTTCATCAGATGCATGAAGTGAAAAATACAGGACCAGGTATAAATACATGAAAAGATGGGAGTTGCTTTACCAAGTGTGAGGTCAGTCTAATGAGATAAATCAATTAACATGGACACAAATCTGACATCAGGAATCATAACATTCAAAAACCAGTAAGAGAACACTTCACTCTCTCTGGCCACTCAGTAACAGACCTAAAAGTGGCAATTCTTTAACAAAAAAACTTCAAAAACAGACTCCAAAGTGAAACTGCGGAACTGGAATTAATTTGCGAACTGGATACCATCAGATTAGGCCTGGATAAAGACTGGGAGTGGTTGGGTCATTACAAAACTTAATTTCCCCATTACTAATTTTTCCTTACTGTTACTCACATCTTCTTGTCAACTGTCTTAATGGGCCACTCTCTTACCACTTAAAAGTTGTTTTTCCTCCCTTGGTATCCTGCTGTTAATTGATTTATCTCTTGAGACTGACCTCACACTTGGTAAAGCAACCCCCATCCTTTCATGTATTTATACATGTTCCTCTATTTTTCACTTCATGCATCTGATGAAGTAGGCTTTAGCCCATGAAAGCTTATGCCCAAATAAATTTGTTAGTCTCTAAGGAGTCACAAGGACTCCTCATTGTTTTTTTCAATTATTTACTTGTGTGTTGAATTTATGTGTGTGGGAGGAGATAACAAATATTCCACTCTGAATTATCTTGTCCATTCAGCTTTCAGGGATCATTCTGATAAAGCAAACCAAAAATGAAGCTGATCTTAAAATTAAGATTTCTAGTACAACAGAACTAAATGTTTATAACACCTATCCATACTATTGTATGTGAAGCGACAACTGTTGCTATAATGCAATTAGGCAGGAGAACAGTCTGAAGAATCACCAAATTCCTGCACTGAATTTCTTTTAAAGCTAACCTTTACCTTGGTTTAAACACAGAAGATTACTAGAGCTCAGTACAGCAGTGTAACCAATTCTGCACCAGCAGCTCTCAAGCTCTCTTTTCACATAGCTCTGCTTCCAGACCAAGTCAGACAAGTTAAACACCAGGAGAACCAGAATACAAGATGCAACAATGAATCTCCTTTAGTCCTTCCCTCAAAGCGTTATAGTAATCTAGGAGCACAGCAGTTCACATAGACTGTAGCGTATCCAGTGTGCATACTGTTATACTGGCAAACCAGGTGCCAGCTCATGCCAAAACCTCATGTCTCAACTGAACACTCACAAGTACACAGCTGGAATCAGTCTGGCTCACCTTGTGTTAGGATTGTTAAAACGAGTATCAGAATTATAAGAATAGGTTTAGTGTTTAGATTTATTGAATACTTGTGAGTTGCTACATCCATTAATCTCAGTTATAACATCTGCATCCCATATTATAAGATAATATTTGAGTGATTTACTGTGAGCTGCTGTGACTTGGCAGATAACCAGGCAGGGCAGAGACATTAACTAGTGTAAAGTACTGATCTCCAACAGAAAGTGTTACATCCTGTCCAACAAGGACTATTGTGGGACATTAAAGAGGACAAAATATTTTTAATGTTCTGCCCTTTCCTGCCCTGTGAAGATGAATCATGCAAGTGGATTACTCCTGTTAGTTGAGTTTGCAGCTCACAGCACAAGGAAGGAGGGGAATAAAAGCCCCTAACAAGAAGGAAGTCTATCTCTATGCTGCTTGGACTTGGGGGTGGGGGTGGCACAAGGTTTATTAGGCATAAACAAGAGATCCTCAGTGCTTTGATTGGGTTAGCCCTAAAGGATATACAGAGTTTACTTATTATAGAAGCTTCTATTAATTTTTGAAATTTAAGATTGTAATTCCTTTTGTATATATGTATATATACCTGCTTTAAACTTGTAAACAACTCATTTTCTTTTCCTACATAATAAATATTTATACAGTGCATTGTAAGACTGGCTACAAGCTTTGGTATAAGATCTAAGGTGCAATTGACCTGGGCTAAGTGACTGGTCCTTTGGGACTAAGAATAAGCTGAATATTGCTGTAAAGGACCATCAGTCACAACGGTATGCTCACCTGAGCCGTGAGATAGCTCAGAGTACCCAAGGGGACTGTCTGCGATTCCTGTTTAGGCTAGTATAGTGCCTGAGAGGTTTACGCTTGATAATTGGTTGGTAAAATCAAGTATAGAACTCACAACCAATTTGGGGTTTCTGCCTTGCTACCTAACAGTCTTGCCTGAAGTTGTTATCCATGCTCTTGAATCACTGGCGCCTTTACACATCCAATATGAGATAGTTAACTATTTGGTTACAGGATTAACATACTATGCAAAACACATACTCAATTTACTCAGGACATGGGCCAAACACAAGCAACCCTCTTTTTTCATATATATATATGAGCAACTTATGGCTAATGCAACCTCAGCATGTAAATCTTGACATGAAAACAATCAAAAACATTATTTTAGAAAATGAGTACAGGCATAAGAACTACTAGATATAAATATGATTTTGTGTGTGCAATTTATCACACCTAAAAAAAGCTTTTAAAAATCATTTGCATGAACAACAATTATTTTCATTAATACTACATGTTTACGTGTGACAGTAATGAGCCTAGTTTTCATTATTGCAGCTTGGTGAGTTACATGAATGGATTCTTGAAGGTTAAGAAACATTAGCAGAAGCAAGGAACGGGAGACAGAGAAAAGAGGAAAGTGGAAAAGAGCTGGAAAGAGTAGAAAAAGGAAAAAAGAAAACTGCGGCTACTTAAAAAACGGATGATATTGACAACACTTGGGAGGTAACTTTCACGAGTTAAAATATGATATTGTGTTGAAGGTCTTAGGAGAAGACTAATTCATGCACATTGTTACTCAACAAAACAACCCTCTTTGTCATTGTTGTGGGTATCTCCCACATAAAGGAGAAGGTCCCTAGCCTTAACAATGACAGAATTCTTTTAAATAACAGAGTTCTTTTCAAGAAGATTTTGCTATTACTCCTAATCTAGCCGTATCTTCATTTAGGTCTAATAGGTACTATTTAGCAAAGCAATTTAGTTCTCAAATAATGTTGCATGTGGGGACCAAATCTCCATGGAACATTTTTCCATATTAAAGCCACAGGTAGCTGTGATCTGTTCTATTCAATGCCAATTTGATGTGGTCTTCTAGTTCCTGGCAGGTTGTTAATGACACCTCTTTTGCTGTGTATGTTTTGTGCATGTTAAGAGCAAGGAGTTTTTGACTCACGATATTGTGGGAATTAACATGGTATCCTTTTTTCCTCTCATTTAAATAATGACTCACAGCACAGGAATATCATCCACAAAGAGTTTTGGATACCATTAGAGTCTAAACCACCTGGATAATAGGTGAGTAACCAGTAATAAGTCACAATCATTCCATTTTGGTACTTGTAATGTTCTTGTTCAAATTCATTCCTGATGTCTCTCCACTGAAATTATATCAGGAATGAATTTAGTTCATCATTTTCTCCCATGGGGTTGATAAAGCATTCAATTTTGCTTATTTTATCCACATCATCTTACAAATCATAAATTAAATCCTTTTATCTCCCTGACAATCATTCTGTATTCCTTCTCTAGAATTGTTTTGTCTCTTTAAAGTAACACTGCGACAGTGGAACTTGGTGCACAAGATCATACACTACCTCACTTCATGACTCAGGAAGATAATTGATGTTTAAATGTTTCAACAATTGGAAAGACAGTAGGCCTTTTGAAGAAACTACATTTTAATAAGACAGTAGTTATTTCAAATACTGGCATATAAAGCAAATTTAGCAATATTTAAAACCTAAGGCATCTTAAAATGTTGCATTAGTATAGATAAGTCTATTTTGTAAATTATAATTATTAGCTAAATATCTGCATGCATTTGTCCAAGCGGCTCTTCCTTTAAATTACTTTTCTTAAAGTTGCTACTAAAAGAAATTGTAAATATTGTAATGATTTCACTGAATACTCTATTCAATTAGTACTGTATTAAATTTTGGATAAATATTATCACTCTAGTATCTTCACCTCAGAATATGTCTGGAGCAATTTATTGTATTTACTTATGTAGAGCCTACTAGGAAAAGAAATGGACTGAACAGTAAACTTTCTTTAAAGGAGGAAGTCCACTACTGAAGCTGCATAATATTTTCACAAGGAAATTTCTTTTGGGGAGGAGAAGCTTCCTTAGATCAGGCAGCGACAAGACACTTTGATATCAGACTGAGGACTGAAGCATAAACCTCAGAGAGTTTGGATAGTGAGACAAGCAGACAATGCCATTTGCATTATTTCTGAGAGTACACTTATTAGGTTGGCACCTTTGCAAAATTATGCCAATACGAATTGTTTTCATGATCCATTCTTTGTATCCATCACTGAGAGAACTGAGATATTTTCCACAGGAGAACAATATAAACCCAACTCATTAAGGACCTGATCCAAATTCAACTCAAGTCAATCAAAAAACTCCTACTGATTTCAATATGATTTATATCAGGTCCTTAATGTCACACTGTTCCCACCAGCATATTTTCAGTCATGCTGTTTTAAGGTGCTCAGCACTATACAATATGAAGTTTAGACATGGTCTGTAAAACAATACTAAACCTGTATTACTTGATTTCACTGAGCCCCCAACCCTTCTTATGACCTTTGATCTTTCCTAGTGTCTTATTCTGTGTTAAGGAAGTGCAAATATCAAGAGAGAGAGAAGTTTGACATGGAAAAATTGTATTTAAAGAAACATTTCCTAGTTTTTCTCGGGAGAAAGGAGGACCTAGTGCAGTGGTGGGCAACCTGCAGCCTGTGGATCACACGCGGCCCGTCAGGGTAATCCACACGTGAGCCATGAGACAGTGTTTACATTGACCGGCCGCAGACATGGCTGCCCTAAGCTCCCACTAGCTGCGGTTTGCCGTTCCCAGCCAATAGGAGCTGCGGGAAATGGCGCGGGCTTTCCCACAGATTTCAGGTACTAGGAAGCAATGGTACACACAGAGCAAGATACTTTGGCTATAGTTGCCCGCAACTCATAAGAATTTGTTTTTTTGTTTGTTTGTTTTAACTGCAAAATGATCCCCGCATCTTTAAACAAATATCCCATCTAATTTCCTAACTAACTGGCCACTTATATCAACTTCTCCCTTTCCCCCCAGTTAAGACTGACTCTCCAAAGGCCTTAACCCTTTTATGAAAAGATTATTTTTAATTATTATTATTCATTTTAATTTCATATAGATCAGGGGTCGGCAACCTCTTGCACACAGCTCGCCAGGGTAAGCACCCTAGCAGGCCGGGCCAGTTTGTTTACCTGCCACGTCGGCAGATTCGGCCGATCACGGCTCCCACTGGCCGCATTTCACTATCCTAGGACAATGGGGGCTGTGGGAAGTAGCGCGGGCTCAAGGATGTGCTGGCCACGGCTTCCCGCCTCCCCCATTGGCCTGAAGCAGTGAACCGCGGCCAGTGGGAGCCGCGATCGGCCGAACCTGCCAATGCAGCAGGTAAACAAACTGGCCTGGCCCACCAGGGTGTTTACCCTGGCAAGCTACATGCCAGAGGTTGCCGACCCCTGATATAGATGTTACAATTAAAGTTCCTTCCTACATTTTTGCTACATATTATCAACTTCCTCAGTAGACTGAAACAAAAAGGCAATGAAGCCTGTTTCCCTGCTTAATATGGACCTGAAACCTTTCTTGTCAAATATGTTTGTATTTAATGTTGTTTTTACTACCTATCAAAAGAAATAAAACAATATAAGCAACTCCATTAAGAATAAATGTATTTTTGCTGATGGAGCTGATACTAAACAAGATCTTAGTCAGAGGAGACTGTGTCACATCCTGCTGGATTAATTTAAATAAAGTACCAACACCTCATTTTACCAAAATTTAATTACTTACAATATTACTTTCCATTTTGTAATGAGATTACTCTAAAGGGCTTCAGTAATCAGAAGCTAAAAATGCTGACAAACGTAAAGTGCGAAAGAGAAAGAGAAACACACACACACACACACACAAATTACTACCATGTCATACAGGCCTTGCATAAAATCCATCCCATTTACGAAGAATGCCTTTTCCCTTCTTTTACTACCTTTGCCTCACTGCTAATTTAGATCGGAGTGTCACTCTGGAGTTCTCCTCTGTCTTGTTGCTGCTCCATTATTTTTTTCTTTGTCATCTTGATGAACAGCAGGTCTCCTACCTATAAAGATGCAAAATGTGGAAGTTTATGAATGATGTCAGTTTATTTTTGTTGTTTGCATAATATGTATAGATATAAAAATATTATTCTTCTTTCAGGTGCATTACATAAATAATTTAGTGTGTAAAGAACTCCATTATGATCTCCTTCCCTTATATCCTTGGTGCAATGGTGGATTGATGGCTTCTCCATAAAGTTCAACCTATTGTAGACACTCTTATCTTAGGAAAAAATGGTGGAAACTATACAGTAAACCTTCATTATAGCACATGAGAATTAAGTCTTCACTCCTAATAGTTTTATGGGAACTTTGTGGGTAAATCCAAAAAGAAATAACACTTTTAGCTCAGTCCCTGTGGATTAAGATGTTGGAGTACATATAGTCTTCAGTCACAAAGAAAAGAAGACAGCTGTCTAGAAGTTAGAACATACAACTGGGAGTTAGGAAATCTAAGATCTGCCACCCGATCACTATGTGAGGTTGAGCATGTCACCTGAACTCCCTTGACCTCAGTTTACCCTGAAGACCTTGCAGGAGCCCTTGGGATAATTAACAGTATAAACCAAAGTCTGTGAACAAAAGTAGGCCTGGCCTTGGCAGAATAGTAACACACCAGGTATTGGTTAATCAAGTAAGTACATTCCTGACTGGAGAGGATGGTACAAGAATACACCAACCTCTCCAGAATCTATGTAAACAAATTCCTAAGAGATGGTACAGGGACACACAAATAAGGATGGGTTGACAGGATTATAGATGAGGATGTTTTGTTTGAACTAGCAAGTACAAGGGATAAGGGTAGTAATTAACAACATCTGCAATGCAATATGTAACTTATTTGTATCAATGCATAAAAGGAGAAGTCATAGGAGCGGCATGTTTGTACTGGTCTAGGGGACAGCATCCTGATAAGTCAATTGAACTGGTACCTTGTTGCAGCTATACATATGTTAGTATACTTGTAGCTCCTATGGGGCAGTAATACCATACTTTGTCAACAATTAACCTAGCTCAGAGCCTCTGCCACCGAACCGAGTCTGTGGTCTCTCTTCATGAACAACCTCGATGTCTGCTGAATCTTCAAGCTGCATCTCTTCTAGTGCAGCTAACGCCGGTGTTCCAAGAACAGCAGCACCCGCAACAATCTGCAGCACTAACAACATACTCACTCATAAAATATATGTGAAAGTCTTTGCAGGTTGCTTTGAGATCCGCAATTAAAAGGGGCTATAAAATATATATAAGTATTTGTGGAGCAACAGGAGTTCCCAGAGGCAAGTTGACTGATTCAGCACATTCAAAAGTGAAAAATCCTTATTCGGAGTGCCTTGCCAGCAGCTCCCTCTATATCTAGGGACCACAGGTTCACCACCTCTGCTGATCACAGCAACATTAATACAAAGAACTGTATGGTTACTGGAATTTCCACATCACAGGAAATTTGTTTTCATTCTGAATTTGAATTTCCCAAGAAACAATTTTTTTGGAAAAAAAGATGCAAAAGTATTTTGGGTCAAACTACATGATTTGTTTTGATAAAATAGAAATGTTTAGCTTAGATTTTTACTTTTTACTTTACATTATATTATAATGTATAATATAAAATTTGAACAAAAAGCCATTCTGAAATTAAACAAATTCAAAATGAAGAATTTTGATAATGTAAAAACTTTCCATTTTGACTTTTTCAGAATGAAATTTAATTTATTTCATGTTCCTGTAAAAAAAAGTAGTTTCAACAAAATGGTTGTTTTCCAGTTTGAAAACACTCCATTGCAACATTTTTGACCAGTTCTAGTAATATGGAAAGAGCAGCAATGTGATTCACAAGCAAAACAGACTCAATCCATTCACGGCTTGAAAAATTGAACCATGAACACCACCGAACTCCACCTGAAATCTTCTTAGTTAACTGAGTTAATTGCTCCTAAGAAAAAGTGCCTCTAAGCAAACAAGTGGTAGCATTCTAAACTAACTAAAGCTATTGAGAGGTCTCAAGAAAAGCACCAACTTAAGCTTGAGCCATACCTGGAAAAATAATATTGTTTTCCCACTTCTGATAAGAGTTAGTTCCCCTTTTAATACTAGAGCTATGGTTAAATCAAACTGAAGCTTTTAGAAATCCATTCAGTTTATCAAATACTGCTCACTTTACTCAAGAAAGTAGTCATAAGAACATAAGAACGGCCGTACCGGGTCAGACCAAAGGTCCATCTAGCCCAGTATCTGTCTACCGACAGTGGCCAATGCCAGGTGCCCCAGAGGGAGTGAACCTAACAGGCAATGATCAACTGATCTCTCTCCTGCCATCCATCTCCATCCTCTGACGAACAGAGGCTAGGGACACGATTCTACCCATCCTAGCTAATAGCCATTTATGGATTTAGCCACCATGAATTTATCCAGTCCCCCTTTAAACATTGTTATAGTCCTAGCCTTCACAACCTCCTCAGGTAAGGAGTTCCACAAGTTGACTGTGCACTGCATGAAGAACTTCCTTTTATTTGTTTTAAACCTGTTGCCTATTAATTTCATTTGGTGACCCCTAGTTCTTCTATTATGGGAATAAGTAAATAACTTTTCCTTATCCACTTTCTCAACATCACTCATGATTTTATATACCTCTATCATATCCCCCTTTAGTCTTCTCTTTTCTAAGCTGAAGAGTCCTAGCCTCTTTAATCTTTCCTCGTATGGGACTCTCTCTAAAACCCTAATCATCTTAGTTGCCCTTTTCTGAACCTTTTCTACTGCTAGAATATCTTTTTTGAGGTGAGGAGACCACATCTGTACACAGTATTCGAGATGTGGGCGTACCATGGATTTATATAAGGGCAATAATATATTCTCAGTCTTATTCTCTATCCCCTAACATCCTGTTTGCTTTTTTGACCGCCTCTGCACTAAAGTCAATGAGATCACCTAGATGAATAAACTGAGCAAGGGTTGTCCAACTAATTATATCATTTAACATTTGTCTAAGCGCAGAAGACATGTTAAAGCTGATCAACTTCTCCATCTTAGCTTGTTTAACAACATAAATGTAAATGAGCACTTAACTACACAGAAAGGGAATTCCTTCTGCTTTGGGTGGTTTCTGTCAGAGTACAGGTTATTACAATATCAGCACATCCCTTCCTATGTTAAATTATGATTTCAAATAAAAATGTCAAGTTTTTACCACTGTCCTAGTAATAAATTCATGTTCTTTGTAACATCATTGTTAAAGTGAAAAATGAGGCCAAACCCTGAACCCCTAACTCTAGAGCTCTTGAAACTATTTGATGAATTAAGTTACCCAACAAATTTACTCTTGTGTTTCTGTTCTCAAATCATTCTCAAACAGATCCTGATTTCCACTAAGGCATCCATTACTTTCATACAAGCACCATCAGTAAAACTCTCACAAGAACATTTTTGTTTAAAGATCTCTGACTGTAACTTCAAAATATTCAGTCACAAAAGTGTAATGCAAAATTAACCAATAGTTACCTGGTGACCCTAGTCCTTCCAGTCACTGTCTTTCATAAGCCTTGAAAGATTAAGGGCATCCCAGTGCCCAAACACCTGGGGATTCTGTCTCCCTGGATCAGGATCCCCATTAGCCTCCTTCCCATGTAGATAGGAAAAGGAAATACATCCTTGTGTAAGAGATATAGGGCTTATAGAGATAGAACTCTGTTCCCTCTATGGAGAAAAGAGGAAAAGCTCTGGGCAGATTCATTGACACGAATACGCTGCTTACCCATAATTCCTCACACTTTTTTTTGTTTTAGTTGGAATTTACCTATGTTCTGATTGTATGAATAATACTAGACCAGGAGTTGGCAACCTCTGGCACGCGGCTCGCCAGGGTAAGCACCCTGGCGGGCCGGACCAGTTTGTTTACCTGCCGCGTCGGCAGGATCGGCCGATCGCGGCTCCCACTGGCTGTGGTTCACCGTCCTAGGCCAATGGGGGCTGTGGGAAGCAGTGTGGGCCGAGGGATGTGCTGGTCGTGTCTTCCTGCCACCCCCATTGGCCTGGGATGGTGAACTGCAGCCAGTGCGATCGTCCGAACCTGCCGACACGGTAAGTAAACAAACTGGCCCAGACCGCCAGGGTGCTTACCCTGGCGAGCCGCATGCCAGAGGTTGCTGACTCCTGTGCTAGACTGTTTAACTGTAGGTATGAAAAAAACATAGAAAGGGTTTGAGCTGTTCCCTGGAATTAGTGGGTTACCCTGAATGTACAGGTTGTGGAGTCTGATTTGGAAATAGGATTCAAGTTCAAAATGAGGGTAAAGGCTCTGAGATCAAGAGTTCTTGCCCAGGAAGCAGGGACTCAATCCTAGGATTCATTTTGTGTAATTATATGTAACTCAGTCCAGTTTTTCTCTGGATTCCAATTCCCAACCTAGAGATTCTGAACCCTGAACCCTGTGCAGAGTAATTCTGCAGTATTAGCATAAGCTGGACTGTCAGGAGCAACACCGAGCTGATTTCACAACAGGGCCCAACCAGACTAGTAGTGGCAGAGCTGATGTCACAGAACTGGGCCAGGTGGCTGCACATTGCAGCAAGAACTTATGGTACAGATTTCTCTGAATTGGAGCAGACAGGTGACAAACCACCCCCAATACCCTCCTGAATACCAGTGAGTCCAAGTGGACCAATGAGTGGGATTTTATCGGGTGGGGGTTGTTGTGCGAGTTCTGGACCTTAACAAGCCAGACCTGCAACTATGCCATGACACATTAATTGGGTGGTATTATATAATCTATATCTCTATATAATTATTGTGTTTCTTTTATTTATTCTTTTCACTTTTTCCCTAAATAAAAAGTATTTGTGGATCCTCATTCCCAAGGACTGCTGAGTACCTATGAATGGGAAATAACAGCTAGAAAGGTGAAAAGGGAAATGTATTTTAATTTTCCATAGTCAAAGTAAGAATATGGTTCTGGGTAGGGACATGAGCCGTAATTTTATTTATTTTGAAAAGGGCGCGATTATAGACTGAACTCAGCTCTTGTTTCAGTCATTAGCACCTAGCAGAAGAGTTATACTTGCACAGAGAAAGACATAGGAAAGGAAGAGGAGGTGCTGTGTTAGCGTTTAATGCTGACTGACTGATAATGTGAAAGCAGAATCCTATTTACGGTAATTACTGCATAAGGGAGTAATGTTTGGCAGAGTTCCCATGAGCTGTTACACATGAACTTCTTTTTGAAGCATATGCCTAAACAAAGTGCTTTACTTAGCATATATGTTGCTATATTTCTTTTACTCTATTACTGAACTGAAACAACTAACCTAATTATTGAGCTCATTCACCTTTGAAGCAACAAATTAGTGGATGTTCTACAAAATGACATATATCGTTGTGCATCAGCTCCAATCACAAATTAACAAATCTTTCTCTGTCCCTCCCATAAGGTTTCAAAAATAACTCATGATGTGCCTAAAAGGATAATACAACCTTGAATCTCTGAGCAGCTGCTGCAATAAGAAACTTCATATAAGAAGTGGAATTAATGGCCAGCATGCAGAAGCAACCTCTATCATAAGATCATTATTCATGTCAGAATTTTAAATAGTCATTTCTTGGCACTTTCCGATGGGTCACATTCACCTCTCAAAATCCAGCTACAGATAAGGAGGATTTAAGTAAAGTTATACAGAACTGTGCGTTTAATGAGGCATCTAAAGAACTAGTGGCACTAAAGAAGCTCCAGTTTTGTTAGGGGTAGCAGACAGAGCTTTTCTACCTTCTACAATAAACATTGTTCCAACAACACAGATCTGGATCCAGATTTCAGACTAACCACTGGGTCAGATCCAAGTGGTTTGTAACAGACAGTTTCTATCTATAAATACTCAACATTGTGTGTGTCATACTGGAAAGGTTTGAAATGGAGCAAAACTTAAAATACTGTTATATATAAACATTTACACCTGGCCTGAACAGCACACTAGGGAATATACTATAGGGAACAATCCTTCAATGGCAAGGGTGGTGGTGGTGGTGGTGGTCACATGATGTAATAGGTCTTTTGTATCTCCAATTCCATGATTCTATGAGAAATGTATTTATAGATTGGAGTATTTATTTTGCTAGCAGAACAGAATATTCTATACTTTGTGAATGAATACAGAATTTGACATAAATCCATTTCTTGCATTATGAAATATGTCTTTTTCTCCTCAAATACTGTTGTGATTTTGTTATGAAGGTTCCTTTTTTGCTCACTTTTCAGTGGCAGCAAATATTTGTAGCCAATTCACACATAGGGTATATCTACACTGCAATTAAACATCTGTGGCTGTCCGGTATCAGCTAACTCAGACTCATCGGGTTTGGGGTGCTGGGGTTTAAAATTGCAGTGTAGAAGTTTAGATTTGGGCTGCAGCCTGGGATCTGAAACCCCACAAACACCTACTCTGCAATTTTACAGCCCAATAGCCTGAGTCATCTACGGAGACCAGCCATGGGTGTTTAGTTGCAGTGCTGACATACCCATAATCTCCTGAGAAATGGGGCACATAGTGTTAAACTGACAGAACATTTAACGACTCGGTTTTGGTGGCATTATAATAAGGTAGCACCAGAATATGCATTCAAGTTGTGCTAATATGACAACAGGGATCTTTTTGTATGCCCACAGCATATCTTCATCATGCTACTGAAAATGCTACCTTCACACATATTTTTGAACTAAAGTTAACATTTGTTCAACAACTCCCAGGTTATCGTTAACATGAGAATCTAATGTTTTAGACTGGCTTCCAGCATATATGGTATTCAGGCAATCACTCATCTCATCTCAATTTAAAAAAAACCTTAGACTTATTCATTCAGCTAAAACATTGTTACCAGAGCTTCAGGAATTTGTTTGCCAGGAGTTCAAATTCAGGTGGACTATTCCCTTCAGGCTCCTTTGAAAAACCCTGAAAGATTAATTACATTTACCTGTTAATCTTAAAATAAAATGCAAGGCTTAACTAACCACAATATCTGTCAAGGACAGAAAAGAACTGTGAGACCTGAACCAAAATACCATATTCATGTACCTATTCCTTTTCCCTTGGAGATGTCTCTATTAATTCATCAATTGTCTCTATTGATTTTATGTTTAGAGATTATTGAAAAAAATGTATTTTGAAATTTTTCAGCAACAAAAAGGAGCACTTTTAAAATTCAACTGTTTTGGAAAAATATTTCTTCTTTTACTTTTTTAACTGCACTGCATATGCCCTGAAGGTGAAATGCAAAGCAAAAATATCGTGAAGATATGATACAAAAGAAGAAACCCTTTAAAAACACTCAAGAAACATTTATATCTTTATAATACTATTTTCTATTGTCATAGAATGTTTCTGGCTGTGTCCTGTTGGGCAAGTAGTTCTCACCAGACATGGGACTGATATGGGGGAGATGGGGAGTTTTGGAGAAGGGAGACATGGAGAGAAAGGAAAAAATTGCTCCTTGTCACAGATTCAGTCCCATGTCTGGTCAGCACTTGCCTAACAGGACACAGCCAGAAACATGTAATGGTAAGAGAAGGTCACATTATGGTGGAGCAAATGTTTCCTGAGTGTTTTTAAAGGTTTTGTTGTTTTGTTTTTTAATTTAAGAGCTATAATTAATTCACTATAATAATAATAATAAGAATAATTCACTATGTTTGTCCCAGCTAATCAGAACTAACATATCTTCCTGAAGTGGAAACATTTTTTTTGTAATTCACCTTCTACAAGGGTATTAAGAGTGAATTCCTTTAAAGGAAAGTGCAGTCCAGAAGGATTATAGGTAGGACCCTACCAATTTCATGGCCGGGAAAAATGTGTCAAGGACAATGAAATCTGGTCTCTCCCGTTAAATCTGCTGGGGAGGGGCAGGGCTGGGGGTGCCATAGCCAGGGCTCCTCTACACGCCAGGCTCCAGCTGCTAGTCCTGGCAGGCCTGCAGAGGGACAGGATTTCCTCTTCTTCTGCCGGGGCTCTTCCAAGGGTTAGGTCAGACCCACCTCTGGGAACCTCCCCCAGCATCAGGAAACTCCACTCACCTGCCCCACTTCCTGTCCTCAGCACTTCCCAGATGCGGCGGGAGGGGTCACTGTATGGGGAGCAGCCATGAAGCTTCCTTCAGCTGGGAGAGGTTCCCGGAGGTGGGTCTGACCCAGGCCCAGGAGCAGCCCCTGCAGAAGAGCAAGTCCCGGCTTTCCACAGCCCGGCCAGGACTAGCAGCCAGAACCCAGTTTATGGTGGATTTGTACAGTGCTTCTCAAACCTTTTTTTTGGTGTGGACCACTTGAAAATTGCTGAAGGTCTCGGCGGACCATTTAATGCTCTTTACAACAGTTAGCTAATGGTAGAAACAACATTTGGAAAGTGCTTTGGATAAAAGTGCTATATAAAAAAACAACAATAATTAACATTTTTGGTTCTACAAATAAAAGCACACAACTCATATTTTAATATCCATAGTCTTCCAATTCTAATGCAATGGACGTGCCCTCTCTCCCCCGCTGCATCAACCCCTGAGATGGGGTGGAGAAGAAGGAGGGTCTCTCCCTCTCTCTCCCCACTATGGCAGCCCCCGAGGTGGGGCTTGGAAGGAGGGGGGGTGTCTCTTCCTGGCAGCTGCAGCCCTGGAGCTGGGGAAAGTCACCTTTTTCTCGGGCCGCCACATCCCTGCACCTCCCAAATTCCCCTCGCCCCCTCTTCTCACCTCACTGCCCCCTCCACTTACCCCCTGCTTCTCCCAAGGCCACCACCTCACCTTACGTGTGTGTCTTCTCCAGGGTCCAGGTACTTAATGAGTGGAGCCACACCTGCGTGGCTCCACTCATTAGGTGGGTCGCACTTCATTTTCTTGTGTGCACCTTAGAGGGAACTATGTGCGGGCTACCTGAATGGAGCTCGTGGACCACTGGTGGTTTGAGGACCACAGTTTGAGAACCTCCAGTACAGAAGCCACAGTAATGAACTCTAGCTAAATATTAGTATTGTAGAAAGAAAAGTTAATTACAAAGGAGGAGATCAAGATATATTTGCATCCACAAAAGCCCACATTGGAAGTGGAATAGAAGCTGCAATGCCCCCAATGAAAGCATGAGAAAGAATTTTACCTCCCTGGATATTTTTGCTTTACATTTCACCATGAGGGCACATGAAATGCAGTTAGAAACCTTTAAAAAAATTCTCAAAGTTTTTCATTAAATAAGTGTCCCTTTTTCTTGTTGAAAACATTTAAAATATATTTTTTCAAGCAGCTCTAAATACACTGCTGACAAATGAAAGGCATTAGAATTCACACTGGAAGGAATAATTTGAACTATACATATACATGGCTGGGTTCTAAATTGTCTGTAACCACTGAGGGAAAAGATGAGTTTCACTGTGAACAGCTCATTTGAAATATATGCACCATGTGCACTGCTCATCCAAAAAAAAATCAGAAGAATAAGATAACAATATTAGTGAAAATGTTATCATGCCATCATATAAGTCAGTGGTATGCCCTTACGTGGAACAGAGTTCATTTGTGGTACACTTATCTCAAATAACATTTAACAGCAATAGAATGGATCCAGAGACAGATGAAAATTATTGAAAACACAGAAAGGCTTCCATATGAGGACAGAGAGAAAAAGATAAGTGGTGAAATCCTGATCCCACCAAAGTCTAACAGAAAACTCTCACTAACTTCTGTAGAGCCCAGATTTCCAGCAATTTGGAGCATAGGATTAGAATTCAGAATGATCTTGATAAATTTGGAGAATTAATCTGAAATCAACAAGATGAAATTCAATGAAGACAAATGCAAAATTCTACACATAGGAAGGAAAAATCAAATGTTCACATACAAAATGGAAAGTAATTGGCGAGGTAGCAATATTGCAGAAAATGATCTGCGGTTATAGTGGATCACAAATTAAATATGAGTCAACAGTGTGATGCCGTTGAGAAAAAGACAAATATCATTCTGGGATGTATTGACACGAGTGTTGTATGTAAGACACAGGAGGTAAATTGTTCTGCTTTACTTGGCTTTGATAAGATCTCACTTGACTATTGCATCCAGTTTTAGGTGTCAAACTTTAAGAGAGTCCAGAGGACAGAAACAAAAAAGATAAGAGGTTTACAAAATATGACCTATGTGAGAGTGTATGGACAAAGGTAGTGACTTATAATATTATTGATACCAATATTAGAAAATTACAATCAATCTGGTATGAGATATGTCATGTAAGGTATCAGTGGAAAAGTTATGATTTGCTAAATATAATAATCATGTTTATATGTACACATCATCTTTGTATTGTGAAGTTATAAATGTATTGGATATTTGTATATCAAACTTGTGCTGTGTTTTTGGGTGACACCCCCAGACAGATTGGTATCAGCACTATTGAGCCTGCTTGATGGCCCATCAAGGACAATCAGCTGTTACAATGAATCCCTTGAAAGAAGCCAGTGGTGGGCAACCCGCAGCCTGCAGACCACACCCAGCCCATCAGGGTAATCTGCTGGTGGGCCGCGAGATTTTTTTTACATTGACCATCCACAGGCACGGCCGCCTGCAGCTCCCAGTGGCCACGGTTCACTGTTCTCAGCTAATGGGAGCTGTGGGAAGCACCACAAGATGCAGTGGGGAGGGATAGCTCAGTGGTTTGAGCATTGGCCTACTAAACCTAAGGTTGTGACTTCAATCCTTGAGGGAGCCACTTAGGAATCTGGGGCAAAAATCAGTACTTGGTCCTGCTAGTGAAAGCAGGGGGCTGGATGCAAGGTCCCTTCCAGTTCTAGGAGATAGATATATCTCCAATTTTTAAATAAAAAAAAATTAAAAAGGGACATGCTGGCTGCCAGCAAACTCACCAGTGCTGCTAAGAACCTGATATATGGACTCTGTCATATGTAAGTATCTGATTGCTTTGACCATTTAACAACTCTCTCCTCTTTTTTTCCCTTTTATTATAAACCTTTAGTTTTAGATACTAAAAGATTGATGGTGATGTTGTATTTTGTGTAAGATCCAAACTAGTATTGGTCTAGTAATGTGACTGGCCCTTTGGGAATCAAAAGAACATTTTGTATAGTGAATAGAGTTTTAAATAACTTCTCACTTTACTGGACCTATTTGCTGATTGGGAACCAGAGACTGGAATGAAATAAAGGAGCTCTGTGATTTTTTGTTTGTTTGTTTGTTTTTTTAAGCTTCTTGATAATCAGTGTGAGGGATCAGGAGCACAGTTTGTGACTACTGTTAACCACTACAGTAGTTAAAACTACAGTGTTAACCACCAGTTTTGGGAGAATCTGTTCTCCTTTTTGCAGCCTGCCCTGACCTTGGCATTTTCAGTGTGGGCTTCCTTAGGCACCTTGGGTGACAACCTATGAGGAAAACCTGTAAGGTTAAAAGATGTGAGCATGTTTAATCTAGAGAAGAGAAGGCAGAAGGAGTCCAAGATAACTGTCTTTGTATATGTAAAAGGTTATTACGGAGAGGATGGTGATCAATTGTTCTCCATGTCCACTAAGGGTATGACAAAAAATACACAGCTAAGTTTGCAGCAAGGGTGATTCAGGTTAGATATTAGGAAAAAAACTAACTGTAGGGATAATTAAGTACTGGGACATGTTACCTAGGGATGATGTCGAATCCCCATCCTTAGAGGAGTTTTAAGAGTGGTTCTGACAAACAGCTGTCAGGGATGGTATAGGTATATTTAACCCTGCCTAAGTACTAGGGTGGGGTGGGGAGGGTTGTGGTTGGGAATGATGGACTAGATGACCTCTTGAGATACCTTCCATTCCTACATTTCTATGTTTCACCTAAGGATTGTTTAGTTCAAAGTGGTTAAAATATGCACCACAATTTATTTGTGCTAGTATTTGTGGTGTTTTTGCTTTCTGTCGCAACCTGATACGCAGTTATGGCTCTGTATGGCCAATTGTCGGTCCACGGCCATCTTGTCCTGTTAAAAGGACAAGGCAGCCTCCATCTTGGACCAGGTTCTTGTTCCACAGGAGAGGGCAGAGACCTAATTCTGCCCAGCAACACCGTGGTGTCGTGTGCAACCCATAGAGTGCTGTGTGCAACATTCTAGTGCTGTGTGCATTTTCCCGCTCTTTTTGGGCCCGGTCGTCTGGAGGTCAGGCTAGTTCTGCCCAGCAACTCCAGAATACTGTATGCAGAGACCTAATTCTGCCCAGATACCCCAGTGTGCCATGTGCAAATCCTGCCGGCGTGGGGGGCAACAACTCGGAGCCTGGAGGGAGGGGGAACCAGGGACCAATCAGATGCTGACACGAGTGAGTGAGACCCTTTGAATAAAACTAGGTTTCCCCCCAAAATCTTGGTGGAGTGTCCACGTGTCAGCTGAAGGACCTGATCAACCTTTCGGCCAGGGTCTCCTCCCGGTATAGCTAGCTCGTGTCGTGTCGTTCTGGATTCGTTATCGCTTTGGATTTATCGTTTTGGATCTATTTCTATCAGCTCGTCATGCTTCTGGTGTCTGCTCTGCTGGTCAGCTGCGCCTGGAGTGCGGTATTTGCTTTCTAATTTCTGACAGTTTGCTAGCCTAGCTCCCTCTCTTTTTCCCCCCTTAACTCGGTACCAAGTGTGTATACAGTGTATAAGGATTGAATTGTTGAGCTCATAATTGCACAGTTGTTTAGTTTGTATAGTTGTTCTGGATTTTAATAGATAGTTAATTGTAGACTGTGTTAGGTTGTGTGAGTTACTGCTCTGTCTTTGTCTGGAGTGCTTGGTGCTAGGTGCTGTCTCCACCTGAGGATTAGCTGACCAAGGGGTTTCTGTCCCCGCGGCCTGTGTAAGTGGAATCTGCCCAACTGCAGCCGCACCACACTCTGGGTTTACCCTTAGTGTGAAAGCAAGGGCGGTTGAGGCAGTGGCCTGTGGGTCCCTTTTCTGTGTTGCACCGGGCACCGCCCTGACGAACCCGATTCCCATCTTGTGTGATTGGTGTGTCTGCCTATCCAGTGTGGTGCAGTGAGCAGTATAGAATTGTATTGTTAATGATTTTTGGGTGTGTTTGTATTGTTTAATAACATCCCAGCTAAAAATTGCCTCTCTCCCTTGGCCCAAGTTGTAACTTTCCCCCAAATAAACGCAGCCACTTGGCTTTGCACCTTATTCTGGTCCTGCCTGATTTTCCTCTCCCAATGTAAAGCTTATCGAACCGCAATCTATTTCGGACACTTTCCACAAACATTTGTGTGAATAAAAACATGACTTGCTAAAATATTTATGAATAAGTAAAAGGGATAGCAAATACCAGAGAAACAAATACGATTTCACTCTTAATAACATTTGTAAATATACACATTTTTATTATATTCCCGCACTTCTAAATGCAATGTTAAGGTTATGAATTGAAATGCTCAAGAGCCAGGAAATGAAAAGTAAAGGATCTCTGAATAACAGTAACTACATTGCAAATATCTTGTGTTTTCTATTCTTGTTTTGCACAACACTGGAAAATATTAAACACTTGCTCTTTCAAGATCATGAGCACCATTAAATCTCACTGAACTGATGCACTCTGCATCCTGCAAGATAAGGGCCGAAAGAAGCTAGAGAGGAATAAGAAATACAACAAATGTACAATGTGTCGAGCTACTGTTCTGGGCATCCTTACATTCTCAGCATCTATCAGGAGCTATGCAAATACGGGAATTATGCGGCACTTACTGAAGTCAATGGAGTTTTAACATGGGCTTTGGTGTGTGCAGGTACACACACACACACACACACACACACACACACATGCATCAGTACTGCCGACCACTGGCGGCTCAACAGTGGCACATTTCTTTAGTTGAGATTTTTATTCCAGTAATTTAATATTCTGAATGAGTTTATAAAGAAACACTGAATAATAATTTAATTAATATTGCCTAGGGAGGTGGTGGAATCTCCATCATTGGGGATTTTTAAGAGACGGTTGGACAACACCTGTCAGGGATGGTCTAGAAAAGATAATACTTAATCTTGCCTTGAGTTGAGGGGACTGGACTAGATGACCTCTCGAGATCCCTTCCAGTTCCATGATTCTATTAACATTGAATTTGAGCAAAAGAAGAGCTTTGGCAGTGTTCTAGGCTCATCTGACTTCTCTCTTCACTCCAAATGCTATTAATCAAACCGAACACTTGTTCCACTAAACTGTTCTTACTAATCGCAGAGTAAATCTTATGCAGTCTAGCAATATGTCTGGAACAAACACTTTCAAACTATACACAAATTATTTTAAAAAGAATGACAAAGAAAGGGGAAAGAAGTTGGCTTAATTAGATTAAAAATCAGAACCCACTCAGGTATCCCAAAAGAGATTTCAAGGACAGTAAGATATCATATCTGTCTATATCTATATATGAAAGAAGGATTGTCACAGTAAAAGTATGTCATTGCTGATACTATGTGTTAAGAAACAGATTGTTGATAAAACATCAGTCACAGATATCCATTCAAAACCACTAAATACACCAAAGTACTATAGCAGGGGTCGGCAACCTTTCAGAAGTGGTGTGCTGAGTCTTCAGTTATTCATTCTAATTTAAGGTTTCGTATGCCAGTAATACATGTTAACGTTTTTAGAACCCTGTAATATGTAACTAAACTATTGTTGTATGTAAAGTAAATAAGGTTTTTAAAATGTTTAAGAAGCTTCATTGAAAATTAAATTAAAATGCAGAGCCCCCCGAACCAGAGGCCAGGATCCGGTCAGTGTGAGTGCCATGAAAATTACCTCACGTGCTGCCTTTGTCACGTGTGCCATAGGTTGCCTACCCCTGTACTATAGCTATCATAAGAAAACTGACCCTTTTTTACACCATTGTCATGTATGCTAGACTTGATTAGTGTACAAACATATCTGTTCATTGAAATTTTCGGTATTGTGGTAAGTAATTCTACTGATATGTGCCACATACAATATTAAACTGATTCTGTATATTCATATTCTATTAAATTAAGAAGCAGTAGATATGCCTTAGGCTAGCCTAAGGTCGAAGCCATTAATGCATGCTAAAACCATCAATAAACTATAGGTTTTTTATTATCTTTTAATTAAACTCACTGTGACAGTATATGAATTGTAAATTTGACCTTTGGTATCTATCTACCCTGTAATGTGGATGTGGCATTTTCTCAACACAGATTTAAAATTAGAATTTAAAATTAGCATACAATATTTCAAAAGTCAAGTTCTAATTACAACAGGCAACTGTGTGTGTGCTTTTTTAAAATAAACCATAGTAATGTTTTACAGCATATGACAAGTACAACATGCAACACTTTATTATCAGACTCTGTATGTATATACTCTGTCTTTCCATATTTCATGTGTATATAGAGACATAATACATAGATATGCAATATTGTATATTTTGCCTGCCACTTAGAATGTGTGTGTGTAGGGGTAGGGAAGTAATCTGATTGGGTGAGTTGGTTCACAGGAATTAGTCCATTCCAATTACCAGTATTAGCATTTTAAAAATTCCAGGAAAGCATAAAAATCTTGAAGCACGTGACAAATATAGAGTAGTCAAATGTAGCAATATGCCTAAATTGCAAAATTCAGACCACACTAACAGTGCACAAAAATTTAGGGGATTTGGATGTGGTGTTCAGTTTGGTGCACATTTGTAGTCTATAAAAAAACTGAGCTCTGAAAAAACGTTTACAGTAAAACTGAAACACACATGAAAATTGTGTGTTTTCAGATTTGGACAGAACAAGTCAGTAAAATTTTGTCTAAGAAAGTTTATATCTACACATTCCTTTTGCTGAGAGTGAATGCCATGAATTAATTTCTCAATCTAGGGACACGATAATCTTTAGAGGTATAATTTGTAAATCTCTTCTGGGTTTGCTGGGGAAGAGCACATGCTCCAAATCATATTGTATGTTTTGAGGGTCTGTGACTGGCTGACCTTTCCCCTTCATGCTTTGAGAAGGTCAGCTGAAGCCCTTCATATTTTGTTGAGGGAAGAGCTATATTTAGCTAAGTTCTAAGGCACTAATCATGCAACTTGCCCTTCTGAATGCATATGCCACCTTTTGAAGTTGCAGGACCAAGGCCTACATCTGGAACCAAAATAGGGGGAAAATTATAATCTAAAAAAAAAATAAAAAAATAAAAAATAATCTAATGGCCTTGAGCAAGATTTGAGAGTGCTTATCAATTCTTCAATTCAGGCCAGAAAACATATAAAAAAAAATTCTAAATACTACAACTAAATCATTGCAAATAAGGACAAGAAGGAAAAACTCTCTCTACACATACTATAAGTACTACTAGAGCTGAGCTGGAATGCTTTTGCTGTCCCATTAACATGTCAAGATTTCAGATATTTTTCCCATTTCATATCAGAACAAACCCTAGACCCAAACCCCAGAATAGCAAAGTACTTATGCCATTCATCTGGCATATAGGCAATGTTTGTTCAATCCATGTTCTGGATCAGGCGGCATGGGGACTTGGGTCACCCATATCCCAGTTGATTACCCTAACCACTTTCTGGGGTGAGGGTGTAAGTCTCTCTGTCTCACTTTGAGCAGAAATTCCAGTCTTCACCTGAGAACCCTTTCAGGTTAAAGTTTAATCACAACTGATATGTTACCATTGGCGGAGGGTATTGTAGGAATGGGAAGGTGTTGCCTTCTCAAACAGCCTGATGTCCCCACACCCATGCTCCACCCTCCGGCACCATCCTGCCTGGTGTTCCCTGGAGCAGGCCAGTTGGAGGCCATCCTGAGCCCCAAGGGCCATAGTGCACCACGCCATCTATCCTCCAGGTGCTGGGGCCATGCTGCCTGCCCAGTACTAGGGCCGCTGCCTGCCTGGGGCTGGAGGCACTCCTGTCAAACCATCTGCCTGCACTCCCAGCACTGGGGCTGGCAGCTCGGCCTGGGGGCCCCTTCAGGGGTGGGAGGGCCATACCGGGTGGGGGTTGGGCCGGGCAGCGCAGCCCGAGAAGGATGGGGCCACAGTGCCCAGCTTTCTGCGGTCAGGGGGGCTATGGCTGCTCTGCCTGGTTCTCCGGTGCTCTGTGACTGGGGGGGACTGGGAGCGCTATCCTGGGGCAGGGGCCAGTGGCCACAGTGTGGGCTGGTGGGCATGGAAGGGGCGGGGCCTCAGGCAGAAGGAGTGGGGCTTGCCTCCCCAAGCCAGGAGTTCACCCACTGCCCATGAATGTTACCATAAAAAGTTTTGGATTTGACAATTATCATTTTCTGATGAAATACTGGTTTGTCAAAAGTTTCTCAACCAACACTAGCTATTAATGGTTCCCATATAATAAATACAAGTACTAACATCAACAGCCACCTGGAGAAGTAATGAAAGTACAACTCAAATATTTGGAAAGTTAGTTTAATATAAAACTGGAAATTTAAACATTTATCTGCAAACTTCCATCTTCCTTCAGTTTGCTGATATACCTCATTCTTCCTCTCCATGCAGTCTCCAAAAATATGATTGGATGGCCAGGTAGCAAGCAACTGCAGCCCTCCCCACCCCATCGTGACTTCCTACAGGCCTAACAAACTCAAGCGCTCTTTCCTTGTACTGAGTGGCATCCAGCTTCTCTGTTAAAGGGGAGCTGATGTTAAATGATGCTGTGCACCTCTTGCAAAGTGCTGGCAGGCCTCAACTCTCACTATAGTCAGTGAAAGTGAAGGACATGCATCACCCCCAAAAGGGTTTCAAGCAGCTCATAACATCAATCCTAAGGAATCCAATCCTGTGGAAATAAGATCATGCCCTAATCTTACCCAGCTCTCAGTCAAGTCAAAGTATTTCCGCTCTCTCCTCCCCGATTTTAAAAATGGGCTTCAATAAACCCTTTCAACTAATTTTGAAAGATTGAAGCTCGTAAATATTTCATTCCTTAATGACTCTAGCATTAAACAGAATCAGAGAAGCAAAGTGCATTTCCTTCAAATCAATGTAAATTCTGTGAAGTTTTCCTTTTCCCTCCTACGCTAAACAAAAATAAGAATGAGGCAAGGCCTGGGAGATTTGTTAAACCACAAATTAAGCAAAACAGTTTAGACTGCTTGAGATGTCAATCTGAGCTTGTTTGTATGTTGCAGACAACATTGCTGTTCAAAGAGCTGACCTTTACAGCAGCTACAAACATTTGAACATGTTTTACCATCCCAAGATGCAAACTCATTTGCAATGAGTCAAGTCAGACAGGCTGCTTTGAACATTTGCTAAAAATATCAGCTTGAACTTCCTTAGATTAATAATGGAAATCATTTGGATGTGAAAACAGCCCTCAGTTCTGTCCCTGACACTGCAGAGAGAGAGAGAGAGGGAGAGAATATGAGAAAGAGAGAGAGAGAGAGTTTGTGTTCACCATCCTCCACTCAGATAATCTGAGTAATTCTGTGTTGTATCATTCACTTTGCAGGAGAGGAATTCTTCTAACTTTGTTCAAACATGGCAGCACAGAGAAACATTGGAAAAGATCACATAATAGCAAACTGCTTGGACATCCAAAATATTAACTTTGCTCGGTAAACTGGAAACAAAAGTTTGAAACAAAATTTTGATGAAAAATGGTTGTCGGCAGAGAGGAGGAATTACATTGTGATGCATCTGATGAAGTGTGCTTTAGCCCATGAAAGCTTATGCCCAAAGAAATGTGCTAGTCTCTTAAGGTGCCACAAGAACTCCTCGTTGTTTTTGCTGATACAGAGTAACACAGCTACCACTCTGAAATTTGTCATTAGTTTCCTCCATCCATTTTGTGCTGCAAACAGCAGCGTGAACTCCAATTCAACAGGCGTCTTTTCCCTGATCTGATTTGGAGCTCAAATGAGCCCTTAAGGATGGAATAGGATATGGCAACTGAAGCTGGAGTTTGATATTCAAGTCAGTGGAGAATCAGGCTCATTGTCTTTCTGTAATGTCACATTATTTGCCTTTTTCTAACAAATTATATATGTTTATCTACTAGAAAGGACTTTTCAAATAAAAAAGAGATTTTACAAGTCTTGGAATGTTTGCTTCCTTCACTGATTTGAAGCATCTATTGTAATAATGAAAATAGCGAAGTACTTTGGCATGTTTCCCAGCCTCTGTTACACTTAAACTACCTACGCTATACTCTTTTCATAATGGAGAGTAACTATTGCCGAGAAGGCTGGATTAGGACTCTCTAGCCCTAGCAACTAACAACAAAAACAGTGATGGCAAATTAGGTACAGCCATTGTGTTTCATGGTCACTCTACCAAGTGTGGGAGAAAGGGGTTTTGTTCAGGAAGAGTTTTAAGACATAAATAAAACCAATGATGAAAAGAAAAGTAATTCTGCAAATACTTTGGCTCCATTTTAATTAAATGAAATTAAAATAAATAAATAGACCTATTGATTGCCTCATTTAGGGCCTGATACTTGGCCATCTGCAAGATTATGGTTAATTGATTTCAGTTGTGCAGGATCAAAGCCATATTGAAAAATCCATTATTTTCTTTATTATTAAGTTACTGAATAATGAAAACATGCTCTATACTCTTCCAAGCATAGAGTAGATCCTCTTACAACCAATTAAGTAGAATAGATATATTTGGATTAGATTCCCCAGTATGCTCTGGCTGCTTTCCTTCCCCACCCCACTACAGCAGCACAAAGCAACCAGACACTACTGGTAAATCAAGCCTTTGAGGCCCAGTACTCATCTCCATTTCACTGATGTAAACAAATTAATTCCAGTGAAGTCAGTGGTGTTAAACCCATGTAGGAGCGAGGTACATGTGAGGCAAGAATAAGACCCATCACTGCTTATGCACTTAGAATTTTATTAAGAGTGCATATCACTATTTAGAGTGGAGGATTGACAGTGATAGATCACATGCTAGAAGGCGGGTTAGAGGGAAGATTTGAATGAGGAGAAAATGGCAGCACACTGGGGTGGGGAATGAAGGTAAATATCTAGGGGACAAATGGAAGAAACTATGGAGATGCCAAGGAAGATAAGGGTATAAAAGAAGTAGCTACATGTGCATGAAGAGTACATATGGTATCTGAACATAATAGGATACTACTGTAATTTGAGAAAATTTCTAATTAAAAAAATGTTGTTAGATATTCTCAAGGTGGAAAAAACAATGGAAATAATCCTAAACACAAATTATTTAATTTCTAACTCCTACTAAAATCTCTTCCATAGTAAAACTCACTGATTAAAATAATTTTAAGACAAACTATACAAGCTATTGCATAGTTCGACTCTATCAACAAGTATTTCATGGTTCAAACAGACATTCCTGTTTTCTCAGGCCCATTGATGTTAATGCTAAGACTCACATGGCCCTGAGGAACAAGAGAACTAATAGAGTGTAGCTGCAACATTAGTTTGCTGAGAAATTGTCCAGCTATGCCAGATACTTGCTTTAGTGAACAAAGACTCTTACTTATAACTTATTCTCACAGAAAACAAGCTGAGAGGTCCCAGTAAGGATTCAGGGATGAGCCTTCATTTCTGGACTGTTTGGATTCTAACAAGGAGGAATAACAGAGTTATTCTGGGCAGCCCCAAGAGACTTTTGAGAAACTGGCAGATAACTACATCTGTGCCACCATTCAGAATTATAGACTGTGAATCACCTGAACATATATTTTAGCTACTTTATCCTCTCTAACTCTCACTTCCTTTCTTAGCTAATAAATCATTAGTTAGTTTACTATAGAATTGGTTACCAGGATTGTCACTGGTGTAAGATCTAGAGTACCAATTGATCTGGAGTAAGTGACTAGTCTCTTGGGATTGGGAGTAATCTGATTTTTGGTTTACGTGACCTTATATCACAAAGTCCAGTTTCTCTGGGTGGCAAGATGGACTGAAGAGTCTAAGGGGGCTGTTTGTGACTCTATGGTAAGACTGGCATAGTGATTCAGCAGTTCACACTTGTTACTGGCTTGGTGAAATATAATTATAGAATACACCATCAGCTTCTGACAGGCTTCCCTGAGTTTGGCACTCTTAGTCATTGGAATAACTAGCTCTTGAGGTTTCTTTAATACGTGCAGCAAAATCAATACATTTGTTGATTTTGCTGCACGTATTAAAGAAACCTCAAGAGCTAGTTATTCCAAAGAATGGAACTATTTTGCACAGTGCCTGTCATAGGTCTCACCCCCACTCTGAACTTTAGGGTACAGATGTGGGGACCTGCATGAACACCTCTAAGCTTAACTACTAGCTTAGATCTGGTCTCGCTGCCACCATCCAGATTTCTGAATTATCTGGAAAACTCTCTTCCCCCCCCAAAAAAACTCTTCCCCTCCCTGGGTAGCCTTGAAAGACTCCTCCACCAGTTCCCTGGTGAGTCCAGATCCAATTCCCTTGGATCTCAAAAACAGGGAAAAAATCAATCAGGTTCTTAAAAAGAAGGCTTTTAATTAATGAAAAGAAAGATAAAAGAAAAAACCTCTGGGAGACAGCATACCAGCTGATCTCACAGACAACAGATTTAAAACACAAGATGTTCCCCATGGCAAAAACCTTAAAATACATAAGAATACCCAATTTAATAATTCCCCTAATTGCACAAAGACAAGTTATAAAAGAAAATAAACAAAAACCTATTTATTCCTTTCTAAAACTTACTACTCTGATAAGAGGCTGGTTCCTTGATCTTTTCCATTCCGGCTGAAACTGAAACTGGCTCTAAACAAAGGAAACTTCCCTCCTTCCTTTTGAAACATCTTGTTCCCCCATTGGTTCCTCTGGTCAGGTGCCAGCTAGGCTAGGTGAACTTCTTAACCCTTTACAGGTAAAAGAGGCATTAACCCGTAACTATCTGTTTATGACAGTGCCAGTCTATTAAAATTACTCACCTTGAAAGAGAACTCACTGTAGATCAGAAAGGGAGTTGACGGAACCCTGGCAACACACCACCATTGACTTGAACTCTCTATATATGTCAATAATGTTACCCAAAGGCATGCTATATCTTGGTTAACAGACATACAAGGACATTACACGACCAGTTATACTAATGAACACAGACCAAAAAGATGGCACCTTCTCTGAGGAGCTTACAATCTAAATAAAAACTACGGCCATAAACCTTTGCCTGGCAGATCTCTTATACATGAGAATCTAATTCAAAACTATTCATTCCTTGATCTCTCTGCTGAGACTGCCAACTGGTCCTTTTTAATATTACGTGAGCACCTGACCATAAGGGACTAGATTGAATCCATCACCTAATTTTACATAGGCCACTGAACTATCTATCTAATAATAATAAGAGGTGTGATCTAGACATCTGAACAGATGATTGAGTGAAGTACCCCGAGTGCTAATCCCAATTCTGACAATCACTTATATCCCCAGCCTCAGTTTCCTGTATGCTTTTCTAACACAGAAGGGTGAAGACTAAGTAGTAAACACTTGTAAAAGTCCTTTAAAGATTAATATGGCTTTACTGTAAGGTTGCATAGTATTAATTCCTTTCAGTCAAACTGGCCCGGTTCACCAGGGTGCTTACCCTGGTGAGCCGCGTGCCAGAGGTTGCTGACCTTGGCTTTAGCCTAATGATTAGGGCATTCCATGGAGATATGGAAGGCCTGGGTTCAAATCTTTGCTCTAGACAGACTCAAAATACAAATTTTTGAAAATTCCTCTCCCGCCACAAAAAATCAATCAGATTCAGTTGAAAATGAACAATTATTTATTTTAATTCAGAACTGCCTCCAAACCAAAAACGTAGCTTATTCATCCAGTTCTAAACATCATTAAGTGGTGCAAAGCTCTCTCTTTCATACCCAATGTCCAATCTATAGAGCCATCTGGTCTCTTTATAAATGCAATTATCAAGATTCGGATATGCATTTTTTAGGAAGTTATGAACTATCTTGACATACGTTAACATAGTTAGAGGTTATTTTTAAAGGCGTTTAATTTTTTTTAAAAAGTTTATCCTTCAAAATAATCTTCTGAAGAACAAAGGCAGGCAGAAAGTAGCACTGTTGATCTTTAAACAACCTTTAATTAGAAACAATATCATTATTCATACCACAAATGAAATAACTTTTGGGAACCATATTTTGTGTGGCGGGTGGCTTTTCTTCAACAAGCCCTTCTAATTCTCACTGGGAGATCTGATCATCAATGTTTGCTGATTCTTCTCTACTTCTTGTGGTAGGAAAAAAAATAGCCTGCTACCTACTTAGTCTTCTCTCTCAGAGAGTGAGGGAGAAAGGATCACATGGCTGTTCTCTGAAAACAACAGAGGAGTCCAGATATCTTGGCTTCCTTCACAAGAATTAATAATCACAGAAGAGTGGTAGGGCATTGGCAACTGATTGGATCTACCCACCCGTATTCTGGAAGGGATGGTGAAAGCTTGGTCTTAGAAAGAAATTTCAAAACCTCAGATATAGTCAAATTGTGTTTAGTGTAAGTGTAGGCAAATATTTGAGGTGGTGCATTGGGAGAGTGGTTCCGTTTTTAGTCAGTTCATTCACTCTTAATTTGTCATAAATTTTATAGACTACATTAAAATGTTATGTATGGTATGTGTTTGCTAAGTATGGTGCTCCAAACTCCACTTCTTAAGAAGAGTATTAGTGATATCTGAGAAAAGAACAATTCCACTAAAAAGCAAATTATGTGTACATTTTACACTGTATAGATAAATGAAATTTTAATTGTCACATTGCAAAGCATATGGCATCAATAGCAAAGTTGGAGGGGATATGTTAGTTCTCAGAATTCCTTTAGGGCAATGTAGATGGCCTATTTAAAGTAAAGTAATGTTGTGGAACTTTTAGTGATTGATTAGATACTGTTTGCAGTAGCAAATTAATGTACCAAGTAGATAAGTGAAAATACTACTTTATTTCATTTACAAAAAAGGGAAACAAAGATAATCCCATTAAGGAAATTAAAAAGAATATTTAGGCCAAAACCAAGAGATGTTATAAGAGGATGTATTTTCATGACAGTGTTTCAACTTACTAAATGGCAGCATTGCCTTCTGACTGCTAAAATGTAACTCAAAATTCACATTTTGGGATAAAATTATAGATAAATGGTGATTACTCTAAATACTGATCTAGTCCATAACAATATAGATTATTTCACAATAAATATTAAGTCTAAAAATATTGTGTAAAAAAACCCTGTATGCTATGTATATTTCTTCCTAATACTCTTCTCTGATTCACTAGCCTTTACTTTTGCATGTGTCAGAGATAATACAGATCTATGCTGATCTATGCACAAATGAATTCCAATTAAAATTCTATAATCTTAGGAATATTAGGAAGGTGATTTCCATCCTTCGCCTTCTCATAGGCAGTGTCTTTAATGGAGCTGCATCTATTTATATCATGCAGAGAATTTGAACTCTTAAGAATTACCCTGGGAACAAGATGAAGTTTTACAACAGCCTCAAAGAATGGCTTGGGGAAAAAAACACCTACACAAACATTCGCCACCAATATATATATTACAAGCTAGTATACTGAATGCTAAATCCTGTTATGGCCAGCGTAGCACAGAGGAACAAAAGATGCTATGTGATGCATGTTCTGCTACAGGAGTCCTTCTGTCAAAAAGGAGGATTCCACATGTAGGCTGGTGGGATGCACTGTGGGACACACTTTACTGTTACGCTGAACAGGAACAATGTGCATCCCCTTAGCTGCTCCCTAGCACTGTCTACTAATAGCAGACAATGTTTGATATGCTTCCTATACTAAAGACCACTTCCCCTTGGCGTCATATGATATGAAATTATTCTGCCTTACTGCTTGTTTGGAGGAAAAGTTTCCTCCTTCCCTCTTCCTCACTTGCGCAGCAGAGGATAGGATTTTGGCTGATATTTAATAATTTTAAATTATTTTAGTGTGATAAATTGCCAGTAACTCTTTGTGCTAAGAGCTTTAAATAATCACAGGCAGATAGAAATGAGCATGACATACAGTAGCCGGAAAGAGGCAGGGAAAGGGGTAATAAATACTTGTATTGTATAAGTTAACTAGTAAACAACTAAATGGTTTTGAATCATTCTCTGCTAGTTTAAATCAGTGCATCTTCATTGTGGTCAGTTTCACATAGCATGTCTTCAGCAGGATGTGGTCTGCAGTATGTGAAGCATGTCAAAAGATTTCCCTAACTATTGGGCTGCCATCAGTAGAGTACTAAGCAACAGTCATGTTTGCATTGCTCCTACTCCTGTTAAAGTCAATGCAAATCCACCAGTTTAAACTAGTTGATTTAATATAATCCAGTACTCTTCAATGCATGTCAAGAACACGCATATAGAGACAAAAGCTAGTTGCACACTTAGTCACTACTTTTCTTTCCTTCTTCCACCCTGGTCCCTGAACTTCTTTCATATGGATCCTGTGCATTGAACCCCTTTTTTAGTCTTCCCACTATCCATGTACCTTTCTCTTTCAAGAACGGATTCAAAAGAATACTAACTTTAAAGAGGTTTATAAACACTCATCTTTCACTCTGAATTAAAGCTGGGTGAAAATTTGCTGACAAATGCTTTATTTGCTGAAAAATGCAGTTTCAGTCAACCCAACATTATTCAGAAATGTGATGTGAATTCACCCAATAGTTTCAGAACCCAAAATTTTTGAATGGACTTAAATGGGTGGTGCTGGCCTCCCTTATAACCATTAGTGGTTAGAACAGTCACCTGAGATGTACCTGATGTGGCATGGGATTTGAACCCCACATCTTCCATCTTTTATGAGAGTTTCCTAGGGCTGGTCCACACTAAGAAGCGGGGTCGAACTAGGGTACGCAAATTCAGCTACGTGAATAGCGTAGCTGAATTCGAAGTACCCTAGTTCGAACTACTCACCCGTCCAGACGCCGCGGAATCGAAGTCCGCTGCTCCAAGGTCGACTCCGCCACCGCCATTTGCAGTGGTGGAGTACCGAAGTCGACCGCGGCGCTTCCGGAGTTCGAACTATCGCGTCCAGATTAGACGCGATAGTTCGAACTCCGAGAAGTCGGACTCACCGGGTCGACCCGGCTGGTAAGTGTAGACTAGCCCCTACTCACTGGGCTGTGAGATATTCAGGAACGAGTCTCTCTCAAGCTCTTCTGTTGAAGCTGTTCCACTTTGTATAAATAATTAGTCATTTCAGCAGGAATGTGCAGGTGCTACTGCCAAACTAAATTCCCCCGCCCAACAGAAATTGGGGCTTAAACCATAAATGATACTGTCATTCACAATGAAAGCAAATTGCCATTATCAATGACAATGATTAGTCACTTGTCTAGGGAAAGAGTGAGAATGACTCTTACTTCAGTGGTTCAGGAGCCAAATTAGTGATCAACATTACCCAAAAGAGCCACAATAGTGTGAATTCATTGGGTTTTTTTTACTATTATATATCTAGAATTCTCACAGAAAAATTACTAAGTATTTTACAATTGGTTAATAACATAGTAAAATATCCTTATTGGTTAATAATTAAATCATACAGTGCTTTCATATCATATGCTGCAAAGAGCCGCAGGAGACACATTACAGAGCGACTTGCAACTCCCAAGCCTCAATCTGAGTATCACTTACCTATAGTCTGGCTTTGTTCAACCTAAAATAGATTTTTTTTTATTCCCCTTTTTTACAATTTTTTGATTCAATATAGTTTAAACCCTTCTTTTTTTTCCAGAACTGCCAACTGTCAAAAAATTAGTTATTTGCCCAATTCTAGTCTAAATAAAATTAATACATACAATTACATTTAAAAAAACTAGGTCTTCATACACAGATTACTCACCAAAGATATGATATCATATTTTTATAAGCCTAGGATTCCCCTTTTCCTTTAAGACACAAACCAGTGCTTGGTTTCTTTGTGTGTTTATTTTCATTTTTTTTCATCTTAACCTTGATCCCAGTCTTGTTCCCAATGAAGAGAAGAGGAAAACTCTATGAGCCAATTTATGCTTTCAGTTACAGCATGGGTCGGCAACCTCTGGCACATGGCTCGCCAGGGTAAACTAGTGGGCCAGGCCTGTTTGTTTATCTGCTGCGTCGGCAGGTTCAGACGATCACGGCTCCCACTGGCCGCAGTTCGCTGTCCCAGGCCAATAGGGGCTGCGGGAAGCGGTGCGGGTGAGGGATGTGCTGGCCGCTTTTGTGGGCTACAGCCTGCTTCATCGGATGCATGTAGTGGAAAATACAGTGGGAAGATATATATATACACAGAGAACATGAAACAATGGGTGTTACCATACACACTATAAGGAGAGTGATCAGTTAAGGTGAGCTATTATCAGCAGGAGAGAAAAAGAATTGTTTGTAGTGGTAATAAAAATGGCCCATTTCTAGCAATTGACAAGGAGATGTAAGGAACTATTGACGTGGGGGAGGGACGAGAATAGCTCAGCTTAACTGATCACTCTCCATATAGTGTGTATCGTAACACCCATTGTTTCACGTTCTCTGTGTATATATATATCTTTCTACTGTATTTTCCACTGCATGCATCCAATGAAGCGGGCTGTAGCCCATGAAAGCTTATGCTCAAATAAATTTGTTAGTCTCTAAGATGCCACAAGTACTCCTGTTCTTTTTGCGGATACAGACTAACATGGCTGCTATTCTGAAACCTGTCATTATGCAAGGCACTGAATTTAGCCGTATGGAGTGGAAATCCATCAACTTCATGAAAAAACTCGCGCAGATACAGACAGACATCATCTTCCTTCCAAATGACACAAAGTAAAACTATTTCCCCATGTTTATTCCCCCCCCCCACCACACACAGTTCCTTACATCTCCTTGTCAATTGCTGGAAATGGGCCATTTTTATTACCACTACAAACAGTTCTTTTTCTCTCTTGCTGATAATAGCTCACCTTAACTGATCACTCTCCTTATAGTTTGTATGGTAACACCCATTGTTTCATGTTTTCTGTGAATATATATATATATATATCTTCCTACTGTATTTTCCATTACATGCATCCGATGAAGCGGGCTGTAGCCCACAAAAGCTTATGCTCAAATCAATTTGTTAGTCTCTAAGGTGCCACAAGTACTCTTGTTGTTTTTGCGGATACAGACTTACACGACTGCTACTCTGAAACCTGTCATTAATAGGATCTGATTTTCATAGGGAAGTTGTTTAGTACTTTTTAAAAATCAGGGTTCTTCAAGGTGGATTAGGTTGAGTATCCAAAAATTAAGGAAAATCAGTAGTAACTTTTGAAAATTTAAGCCTACTGCTAATACGTAGTTCTTGTGCCCTTGTTCATTATGTGTGCAATATTTATTTAGGATAATCTTACTGGTTCCTTATCTAAATTATTTAACCTTGCATTCTCTTCTTTGTTCCAGAAAATGTATCATTCCAGGACACGTCATTGTCGTATAATTTTCATTTAACAAATGCCATGACATTTGTCCTCCAAGCCGCTTTGTATTCTCTTTCCTCATTAGCATTTCTACATAGCGACTCTTTGTGCTCTCCTACTGATTCCTGTGCCAACTCATGACACCTGGTCATGAGTTAACCTTTCAAACATTTTTTAATTTGGAATTCCCCAGGTTTTGGATAATCTTGGTACACATTTAAGATCTTGCATAGTTGGATATGTGCCCAGCTATTTCATGCGATTCCACTATCCATTTAAAATGTGAACATTTTTAATAATTAAGGATGGGTAATATTTAGCACTGATTCTTGAAAATATTAATGTGCAATCAATGTGATGCCACACAACATATAGGGGTCCACCCTTGTAGAAATTGTTGCAGGATCGTGACCTTAGATAGTAAAACCAGTTTCCTGAAGAGCTTACAATGTGTTGGTACAATGTCATCCTAACTGGAAATGTTAGCATTGCCATAATAAAAACCAAGTGCTTTTATTGAGGTCAGTAAGAGTTTTGGCATTCACTTTAATAAACAAATAAAAATAAATAATAAATAATAATAATAATAACGATGGGAAAAGAATTAGCCCCTCTGATTTCATGAAGCAAAGGAGGTAAAACTGATGTCACTTGTAACTACCTATACAAATATCACACAGAAAAAGCCAGCAAAAGTAACGGGAATGTATGTAAATAAAATATGTAAATATGAATTTATATCATTTTTATAATATATAATTTTATATCATATCATTTTTATAATGTAATTATGGAGACAGTTGCAACTCTATAGCTAAAATTGAGTTCCATATGGCACTTAAGCAGGGATTGAACCTCTGTGTTATGTATAACATAATATTTCCTTTTCAGAATTATACCACAATTCTTTCTTCAGTAGAGAATTAATTTTCATAATATAAAAGTATATCCATTAATTATTTAACAATTTAAAATTATTTTTAAAATGGGTCCTGTAAGACGATGTTTAACATCTTGTGTCAGTCTTTTCTTTGTGCTAAATCTTTTTAATAATGGAATAACACAAACTCTTCAAACTTGCCGTGTAATGACATTATGAAGGGAAATATTTGTTTTTAAAAAGCAAACTTTATTTTGTCTTTAAAAATACATTTAATTTAAGCTGTGAACACAAACCCTGACAAACCTTAATTACATTGAGATGGTTATTGTGAGGTATCAATGCATGGCAGGGTTAAGATTGTTCTGGTGCCTTAACTGTGCATTTCCATACCTTAATATCTTTGGATTTCTTTTAAGTGTAACCTTATCTGTTAATTTCCTGGGTTTGTAATACTTGGGTTTGGGATACAACATTCTGTAACTGTTTTACCCTCAGATAACATACATTAAAGGCAATGAAGCAAATTTATCCCTTATATATTCACTGAAATCAGTGGAGTTACAACAGAGGTAAACCTGTCCCCTCTGTCTTAAATCAAAAGCATAGTTCTGAAAATGAATTTAAAACAAGTTGCTGTAGCACATCTCAGAAATGTTAATTTCTCATTTAGAGTTTGGGACTGATTTATGTGTATACTGCTGTTGTGGAGTTTTCAAACAAAGCATTTTGCATTTGAATTTCCTTAAGAGTAACTGGAGGTGAACATCTGTGCCCTCCACAAATTATGACATTATGAAAGTAACGTTCAAAAATGCATAAACAGATATGGTGTCTATAACAGATTTCTTGTTTGTATCAATATGGTGACCCAGGTCTCTGACGAACTAGAGTTGTTTACGTTTCTTGTACTTTGCAGTCTGTGTCAAAGAATACAGAAGACAGACGGCATGCAGAAACGAGGGTGTACATATTAAAGCCCACGTTCCTAATTACCATTTATCTTAATGTGAGTAAAGTAACTTGGCATTTTTGAAAATCCCACTAAGCAGCTATCTGCATTTTTAGGCACATACCTTTGAAAAATAACTATCTACCATATATAACGGGCTTGATTTATCCCTGGTTTGACTTCATCAGAGATACATTGACCCATTTGGTTTTGCAAAATGGTTGACATGATGACATTACAGTAAGCACTTCACAACAGCTAGCTGATCTCTATATTGGAAGAACAGCAAAACTAATGAAGTGTAAGAACTACCCATCTTAATGAAGTGTAAGAACTACCCATCTTACTATTGTAAGCAAGGTCTGCATGAACTGTCCCCAAGCAGCTAGTTGGGGAGTGGGGGTATGGCTACACTTGAGAGTTGCAGCGCTGGTGGAGGCTTTCCAGCGCTGCAATTAGTAACTGTCCACACCTGCAGGACACATCCAGCGCTGCAACACCCTGGCTGCAGCACTGGCTGTACACCTGGGTCTGCTTGGGGAATAAGCATTGCAGCGCTGGTTCTGCAGCGCTAGTCATAAAGTGTGGCCACACACCAGCGCTGTTATTGGCCTCCAGGGTATTAGGAGATATCCCAGAATGCTTTTAACTAAATTATTCCCTTTGTTTTGTTATGCAGCCTCTCTTTGTTTTGTTGTGAACGTGGCTCCGGGCTCCAGGAGCTGCTTATCTAAAAAAACAAACACAGCTCCTGTTTGCTGTGATCAATCTGTGAACAATCAAATGAGATATCCCCCTCCCTGCGTGATTCACAGGGGTTGAGTGTTTGCTTTTTGCTTGACCAGCAGCGAGAAAGGGAGTCGGCAGCTGCTTATCTGGTCTGCAGGCTTTTGCAGTTAAAGAGTAAGCGGTCGGAAAAAGTTTCTGATTTTGCAAGTCAGGGAGCCGATACACAGTGTTGGCTCCAAAAATCCACTCTCTCTCTCTCTCCTCCGCTCCCTGTCACACTACACTCCACCCCACCCCCGTCTTTTGAAAAGCATGTTGCTGCCACTTGAACGCTGGGATAGCTGCCCATAATGCATCACTCCCAACAGCGCTGCAAATGCTGCAAATGTGGCCACACTGTGGTAGCTGTGAATGTGGCCACACACCAGCGCTGTCCCTGCACAGCTGGACGACCAGTGCTGTAACTCCCAGCGCTGCAACTCTCAAGTGTAGCCATACCCTGGGAGAGACTTCAGGAACTAACCGTATTTACACGACACACCTACACTGCTTTAATGCCTGACCCCCAGGATGTGTAGACTCTCCCTCAGGGTACCTGGTCTGGTTTAATCTGTACCTCCCCATTGTTCAAACACAGAGCTAAATAGGCTTCATTAGGAGCCTTTTGTTATTTTAAATGCTGAAATCACTTGTTGTGGAACCCTGTTTCTGCCCAGACTGCTGAGAGCTAGAAATCACTAACAGCTGACAATCACTAAAGGGCTGACCTACAGAGGTCACAGCAGAGAGGCAGGTGACAGCAGAAGGTGGCAGGTGGGAGTGGCCGGAGGAGAAAGCAAGCAGGGGGGAGGCGGCAAGCGGGTGGCCAGTGGCAAGCAGTTTGTATAATGGCAAATATGTCAGGCTTGTTTGGTCCTGACTCAGCAGCCCCAAACTCGGGGGCTCCAACCTCAGCTGATGAGTTGGCAAAAGTACTTGGTCAAGCATTGGAAAAAAGTGGTGTTATCTCATGCTACATCAAGTTCCTACCATAAGTTAAGATTATTGCTGGGGGTCCCATCCCAATAGCTGGGGAAGAGGAGTTTGAAACCTGGTTGGAACATACCTCTGAAATGCTGCATGAATGGGCCGTATCAGAATCAGAAAAATGAAGATGTGTAGTAGAGAGGCTCAGGGGTGTAATTCAGTGCAGAATTTGACCCATTAATAACAAATCATCATTTGTGTGTCTCATCTGAAAGATGGCATCCACAGTAATAGGGCTTTTTAAGACAATGCTGCAGGTGGTGGGTCCATAGTGACCAAGAGAGAAGAGTGACACCTATTGAATCATTGACATCAACTTTTTGCAGCACTGTGGATTTTGTATCTGTTCTCTACAAAGATATGACTCGAAAATATGGGAGAGCAAATGCAGTAGTATAAACTAATATAGGTATAAACCATCACACTTATTATTCTAGATCACGTATTGCAGAATGTTTGCTCAGGAGCACTAAATACACCTCTACCCCGTTATAACACCACCTGATATAACACAAATTCAAATATAACGTGGTAAAGCAGTGCTCCGGGGGGGCGGGGGGCTGTGCACTCCAGCGGATCAAATCAAGTTCGATATAACGCGGTTTCACCTATAACGTGGTAAGATTTTTTGTCTCCCGAGGACAGCGTTATAGCGAGGTAGAGGTGTAATTGTTTTCTTACTGTTCTCATCTGGGTCTGATCCTGTTTCCCATTGACTTCAGTGACACAAAATCTGGACGCCTGTTGGAAAAACTATTCACTCAACATTTTTTGCATCCAAATCCAGAGTGTATCCTTCTGTCCCTCCCTTCATATATATTGATTACTCCCAATTGCTCACAACCTTTTAGCTTCCACTGCATCAGAACTCTTAAAATAAAAGTGATGCATCCACTTTTATTAGTCTTTTTAGAACTCCAATCTGTAAGGCTGGTCAAAAATGCCTAAGTGCTTTTGCATTCAAGTGTGTGTGTAGTGTTTTCTTTTTTATCCATCTTGGTACTTTTTATGTTGGAGAGTCTTGAATGTATTTTTATATGCAAGAGCTAAAATGCACACTCTTCTCTCTGTCTCTGCCTAGTCTCATGGAACTATTTACAAAGCAGCATTTCTGCTTTATTTCTCACTTAATACAACAACATCCTAAATATTTCACTAATTATTCTCAGTATAAAGAACTAGATTGTGTCTTTAAGGAACATCTTTGCAGAAGAGTCTGTGTAAGGGATTGAACTGCACCAGGAGCCTAGAAGGAATTCTGCGTGATTCAGACAGACATCTTCTGCGAATTTGAGAGACCACATGTTGCAATGGCAGCTTCATTAATTTCCAGCTTCACCCTTTTTCCTCCCTGCTCCCTTTGTGGAAGCCATATTCTGACCTTATCCTAACATTGCACTTTTCTCTATAAATTACACACACAATATTATGTTAAAAGAAGACTAAGAATACAAAGTCAAGCACTGCGGTGTTAGGAAATGTCAGAATTCAGATTGCTTATGCAATCTTAATTCAGTCCTCTTGTGCATATGCATTATGATAAAGTCTTAAATTACATGATCACACGCTATTTTTTTTCTACATGCCGCTCTGCCTCATTTACTGCACAGTATGGACAGTGTATTTACTGACTGAGCCATGGTTCAATATTTTATTATAGCCTCATTGTTCAATGTGTGGTCCTAGGCCTTGTTACCACACACTGTTCTAATGTTGCTCTGAAGACAGAATTACTTTCCTCTTGGGCTCATTACTATAATACCTGAGTGCTTCACAGATATTCATGAATTTATTTTGACAACATCCCTGTGAGACAGTGATATTATTAGAGGTGTAGCTGTGTTAGTCTGGATCTGTAAAAGCAGCAAAGAGTCCTGTGGCACCTTATAGACTAACAGACGTATTGGAGCATGAGCTTTTGTGGGTGAATACCCACTTTGTTGGATGCATGATCCGACGAAGTGGGTATTCACCCATGAAAGCTCATGCTACAATACGTCTGTTAGTCTATATGGTGTCACAGGACTCTTTGCTGCTTTTAGTGATATTATTATCCCATTTGTACATGGGAAATTGAGATACAGAGAGATAAAAGTCCATTAATTTTGAGTGACCCATTTGAACCACCATGATCTGATTTTTAAAGACTACTTAGTATTATATAGCACTTTTTATATTCAAAAATATAATTCCCACTGACTACATTTCCATCTATGAATACTCAACTTCTCTGCAAATTAGACGCCAGGTTCTCAATTTGGGCACCCAGAAAATGAGGAACCCACCTGTGAAAAGTTTGGATTAAGTGATTTGCCTAGTATTACATAAGAACTCTGTGGCAGAATCAGGGATAGTATCCAATTATCCAGGGCAGCATTCACCTGCCTTTACCATAAGAGCAACTTTTCTCTTCTTGCATTTGTCTCATTTGATGCCTCATTCACTACCCACCTTCCGCAACAAATGAGGTAAATATCCTATGACAATCTCTTTCACTACAAACCCTGATTCATCCTCATAGCATTGAGCCGGACAACCTTAACTGAAGTAAACAATTACCCTTTCTAACTAAAGGCCTAATTTCTTCTGCCTAGCACCTTTTACAGTCCTTTGCACCCGTACAAAATAAGCGGAAAATTCTGTCATTATGACATGCCAACATTTTATACTCACATTATACGAGATTCAAGGAAGTGGAAAATCAGCCTCAATATTCTTTAGCAAGACAAACACTACACACACTGCTTCATCAAATTTCAAGCTTCTTTAACTGTTGCTCCATTGAGACATTAATAAGTTTATAAGCATGCATTTCCACAGAATTTGATAGATCTAGTGTGTCATCACAGTTGTTGGAGATCTTCCAAACCTATCTGAAATCCAGAGAAATAAGATCCAAACCTATGGCAAAGAAAGTTAGCTAATTGAAACCTTTCAGTAAATGTTGCCATTATAAGTATTGTGTGCTCTTCTGTAACATTTAACATATTAAAGTCTATTGCTTTGTCACACGCTCCTATTCTCTATTTGTAAAGGTTCTAACTGCAGAAGTGAGACACAAAAATAATGCCAGCTGCATAAATGTTAGATGTATTTGCAGTGATTAGTGCTGTCAGGAGGAAAAGCACAAAATTCATTCCAAACAGAGCAAAAAATTAGAGACAAGAAATCAACAGGAGAGGAGTGGGCAGAGACAGCATTGTGGCATGCAAATGATCAAACAATCAATGTAATATCCTTCATAGCTCTTATAGCTAATCAGACAAGACAAGTAACATTTAAACTCAATGGAGTAGGAGTTTACCCAGGCCACATAGCAGTTATTAATATAATTTATAGTTTGTAAATTCTCATAATCAATATGATACAGCAATGCTATGCCTATATCACAATACATTTGGGGCCAAATTCTGCTCCCATTGAATTTATGGGAGTTTGATATGGACTTTAATAGAAGCAGGTCTGAGCTCTCAGTAAAGGAATGAAATCTAAATTTCTGTAAATTGTTCTGTAATCCCATTTTGCAAGCCCAGTGTACCTCTAAAGCACACCCAGATTATTTGTCCCCGTATTTTATGGCTTGTTATGGCAAGTCACCAAGCTGTAAACCAGGGTGTGAATCTTCAGAGCAATAACTTCCCTCACAGTAACGTTTGATGAGGACACTTCTATAGTGCAGTGAAAGTCATCAGCCAGAGTGGTGTGTGGAGGGATCAGATGGATGTGGAGGTAGGAGAGCATAATGGAGTCAGGCCTGATGGAACTGTATAGAGATAGCATAGGATCATCCACATAAAAGTTGGACAGAGAGTTAGGGAGACAAATAGATTCTGTAGTGGAGTCAGAGTGGGCAATGAATATAATAAGAAGTGAATGAGGTGGGATAAGATTGATGGATTATAAAACATTACTAAGCTGTGTGATTGCTGTGTGACTCGTATTTCTTCAATCTTAATGTCACATATCTAAATGATGGTCATTTGCATGCTAATTTTGAAGTTTCAGGCAAAACCTATGTAAGTTATCCAAAGGCAAGTGAAGTATGAACAGTTTCTGAGAAGTGTAAAACTTTTTCCCCACTCTAGCAGAAATAAAAAATGGATGAACATTTGCTCAAACTTTCCAAAAATGATCAAGCATTCAGTTTACATCTAGCCTGAGAGGGAAACAAACAAACAAACAAAAATATTGAGACATTAACAGCATCTGAACACAAATTTTAAATGGAATGTCTATCTCATCTTTTGCTGTAGTAGAGCTAGAGTACCGTGGGTGTGCATTGCAGGTATAATTATGCATCCTGAGGGGAAGAGGGAGAGACACTGGGAAAAAAGGCTCTGAGGTGTCAGAGTTATGGAACACATTTTCTGGAAACTAACTCCTATGAACATCATATTGTCTACACTTCAGACTTCTGGTCTTCTGTTTTCTGTCCGTGTGACAAGAACCAGGGGAGACGGTGAAGGGAAAGCCCTCTAACATACTGCTCAGCACCATATGAAATCATTGGCTGCCATTGATTCTTTACATTATGTTAGACCAAACATTTGAGCTTCTTGATCATGCCCTTAGGTGCCCCTATATCTCACAATGGCTTCAGAAAAAGGTAGGTATATGATTCTAAGTAAGGATTTGGCCCACAATTATTTGGGTTAGAAGGGTCATCTTAGTGAGGCAACGTTTTCTAATTACTAGAGCAGAGAATGGGAGTCAGAAGTCCTGGGTTTTATTCATATCTCTCCCTGAGAGACCTTTGGGCAAACCATTTAACCTCTTTGCCTTGATTCCCAGTTTGTAAAATGGGAACAATAATTATCTTAAAGAACTCTCAAAAATTGAGCTCACGATATTATCTGTATGTATTATCCAGCTGGTTCTTCCAGTTAGTTTTTGTACATTGTGGCAGGCTTGATCTTTTTATCCATGAACTGCAGATAGATGGGTATCAAGTCAAGTGTTGAGTATTTCCACTGACAACAGTTCCATAGCATGTATCAGTAACTCATTCTATATCCTAGCTACTTTTAAAAATATTGGGTCATATCCTCACCTAGTGTAAATAAATGTAGCTTCATTGAATTCAGAATGGCTACACCACTTTGCACCAGCTGAAAGTCTGGCACAGGGGCCAGGGGCATAGTTTGACATGGGCATAGTTTGGGGGTCACAGGTAGTGTTGCCCCCTCACCAAACTGCAAGCCTCAGGCAGGCACAGAGTTGTGCCAGCAGGGGCTGTGCTTTGTGGCTGGGGAGAGATGTGGCAGGAAGAGAGATGAGGTTGTGGTGTGTCTTGCAGCCGTGAAAGGTACCAGGAGATGGATCTGACCAGCCCAGAGAGCAGTCCTGTAGGAAAAGAGGAAGTCCTGTTCCTCCCCAGGCCCACCAGAAGTAGCAACTGGAGCTTGGTACATGGTAAGCGCTCTGGCTATGGCACACCCTGCCCTACCCATCACCGCCAGATATCACGGAGGAAAACACATTTCATGGTCCTTGATGTGTTTTTCACAGCCATGAATTTGATAGAGTCCTACATATAGATAATTCAGATTGGTTATTTTCATTACATTATATGTTACCATATTATTTGGAATACTGAATCCACATGCTATCCTAATGTTAATGGCTTTAGAATAAGAATTGCTTAATGTATGGTGTATGTGCAAAATCAAAAAGACCGACTTCCATATTTCCTGTGCTTAGTGCTCTGCTGCTAAACTTTCTCAATACTTTTGACATGTAATGACTTTGACATCTGCTCTATTACCTTTGCTTAGATGGATGGAGAGTTGCATAACTCTTTTTTTAAACAGCTGAGGCTTTGCAGTTATGGTGGGAATATTTGCACACTGCTGAATAGTTGGTAATTATACACTGATTTATGGAGGATTATTGTGTGTCTCAGTTTGTAAAAAAAACACAGTTGAAGAAAAACATTTCATCTATCATCAGTAGACTGAAGAAAGGAAAATGAAGTTTCAAATCCTGCCAGGTGCTAAGCACACTCAACTCCCATTGACTTTAGTGGGAGTTGAAAGAGGCAGTATCTCACAGTATCAGGCCCATACTGGATATTATAAAGCTATTCTGCTTGATCCATAAAGATGCTGTACATTTTCTGATTTCTTTTCAATGCACTATGAATGAACAGTGTTTATATTTTGAGTGGAAAGGTCTGTTCCGGACCTAGTTGGATTGACTTTGTATGGAAATGCAGAATTATTCAAAACATATTCCACAATTAATGGATAGTTGTTGGCTTGGCAGTATACAGTCACAATATGTATTAAGGAAATATATCAGAACACCCCATGCTAATGAAAACAAAGGTTCTCAATTATTCATTATACCCTTCAGCATGTCACAAGTCTTTTGGCCTAATGGAGCTCACTTTATATGCATATTTCTGTCTTCACCACCTGAAATTCACAGAGGGCAATCATTACAGTATTTCTTCAGACAGTATGACAATGTATCTACCTTAGTAATTGCAACATTAATCAACATCCAAAGTAACTGTCCAAGTTCATTTTTGCTACTATTTCTGACCTTACTTCCAAAAGGGAAACTCTGTGGCCTGTTAAACACTACTAAGGCTTGCCAAGACAGTTTCTTCTGTTTCAGAATGTAAACTACTGTCTAGCTTTTATATTGTGAGATTCTGAGAAATTGATCTATGGATGTGCTAGGTGAAAATAACATATTTTTTTTTAAAAACGTTGAAGAATCCAGATTGACTAAGCAAGAAGTCAAATTATGGGTTGAGAGATTTCTGATCTGCTGAATTGTACAGAATACTGGGCACTGTTCTCTCTTTTTTTTCTTTGTGCTCTCCTGTCTGTAGCTCTTTTTGTTTTATGTTAGTACAGCCTAGCACCCTGAGGTCCTAGTCCCATGTTTTTAACTCCTAGGCCTTACTGCAACACTAAATTGTGGGATTTTTGAGTGTAATTATAATATGATGTCTTTCAAGTGGTCAAGAGACAGGTTATTTCCTAATTGGGAGAGAAATGAATTAACAGATATAAAGGGTTGTATCAGAGCCTGTGCTAGGCGTAAACAAACTAAGCAACTGCTTGACTCAAGGGGACCCCCATTAATTATTAGTATGTGTTCTGAATGTAGAGGGTCTCCAAATATTCCTGCTTGCGGCCCCCAATGAGCTAGCACCAGCACTGGATTGTATCACAATGTAATTTATTTAAAAGCATGTACATTATTCCTAAGCAGAACTATTAGATGGCAAAGGCAAAATTAAGTTTCTAATTCACAGAAGCAGCACATCAGAACTCTAGGAAAACATCTCCAAACTCTGAGCCACACAGTTTCTCTGTCAAAAACAGCTTTCTAGTTACTGAAGTTGGCCCATTCTAAGCCAACTCATTTCTGTCGTTTCTTGGTGAGGTGGAGATCAGAAGACTTAAGTCAAAGAGCAAAACCAAACAAAACACTACCTACATTTGTGATTGCACATACTCACTCAAAGACAGTTTTAACAAGCTTCACTAATCAGTGAAAAATATACAGCTGTATTGCCCAATGCCATCTACTGAAAAGAGTCAAAGTATTAGCAAATTTCTATTGTTTACTAGAGCAAAAAGAATTTCACAAATATTTTTGTTTCCATTTTCATCCATGTTTTATTTTTGATCAAATTTTCCACTTAGATGTATATACTTAGTATTAGTAGACAATAATCCTCAGATCTGAAGAAGTATTAATAAATTTGTTCATATTTTCAAACAACTCTCTCCTGAACGATGAGTTAGAAAAATAAAAACAGTATTCACTATTCAGGAAATCAAGTTTCAGTTAGAAATTTGCCTTTATCTTCTTGTTAACATTTTATTTTTTTTTAAAACAAGTTACTACTTTTTGAATTCATGTGTATAATTTCCATATATGTTTGATAACATTCAAAATCTAATACCAGAATGAAAGTTGATTTAATAAATATAAGTGGCCATATATTTCACTGGGAGTTGTACTTACTTACACCAGAATATAATTTGGTCCACTAACTCCATATTTTAATATCCCTCAAGTTAAATAATGGCCTTGACTTCATGTTTGTAGCTAGAATCAACCACTTGATATTCATCTCCATAGCATTCAATATCTGTCTATAACTTATTTCTTATGGACATCAATCTACTTCAGCAATATAATGCACATGTTTTGTATATCAAATCATATATAATGTCACCATATAGAGCACTTTATATCCCAACAAGATATCAATGCTGTGGTTATTTCACTGTTGATAAGGAAACCAAAAAAAAGCCACTTCAGCAGCCTTAACTTTACAGAGCACAGCTTTACATGTGCAGAATTATTTTAAACAGTTTTACATTTGAATATTCTTACTATTTTCTCTATCTACTTTAAATGTAATATGAAATGAGATGATCCACATAAATTAATAATCATAATTAACTAGCCAAGAAGCGTGCCTCACTTCACTTTCTGTATACTGTTATCAATGTCACTATCAGCTCTCTGCACATGGACACTATTATTGCATCTATCACACAATTAAATGGAATCTTTTCAGCAACATCTGGCTCCTAGAAGGAAAATATGAATAATTTTGCCAGCTTTCCCCAGCTTTGCCTGCTGAATTCTAATTATGATGTAATGGAGGACATCAGCATGTGGCAGTCTTGGTGATTAACCTAGGGCAGCTGAGAAATAGGTCTAGTGAGATGAGTAAGGCACTTGGATCAGCTCAATCAATTACCTTTTTTTGCAAGGCTCTTAAATACAGAAATGACCTTGTGATAGGTAACAGTAAGTTACACTTGAACCCATTTAGGAAGTCAGACATCTCACAGTACATTACAGGAGCTAAATGATTATTTTTTAAAATTCAGTATTATGAAAAAGGTATATTATATGTACAGCTGCTTGTCCTTACTTTAGTAACTAATACATGTATCTGCTCGCTCTCTCTCTCTCTCTCTCTTTCTCTCTCTCTCTCTCTCTCAGTGTATGTAGACATTTCCCCCTGTACGGGCTGTTGTACTAGATAAGCTTCTATTTCCATATACTAGAGAGACATGGTAGGAAGTAATGTGGGACTAATGTTAAGGAAAGGGGAAGAAGAGTAAGAATCCCAAAGGATATTCCCAGCCCTCAGTCACTGACTCACCCTATAACTATGGGCAGGTCACAAACTTCTGCGCCTCAGTTTATGCATTTGTAAACCAGATGCAACTGTAGTGTCCAACCTTCCTGAGGTTATGAGATTTGATTACATTTATATTGGGAAAGCATTTATAGATTCCTGCATGAAATGGTCAATGCACACCCAAACAATTATTCCTATGCAGCCAGAGGGCCAGATTCAGTTATATGCTCTGGCCAATTGCACCATACCAGGAACTCAAAACAGCCATAAATCCCCCGCTTCCTGCAGCTCCCATTGGCCAGGAACAGTGAACCACAGCAACTGGGAGCTGCAGGGGGGGCCATGCCTGTGGACGGTCAACGTCAGCAAAATGTCTTGCGGCCTGCAATAAGATTACCCTGATGGGCCACAAGTTGCCCACCATTGTTGTAAAGTCTTTATGGTCAAGTATGTTTCTGCCTTTTACCAGCAGTAACTGTACTGAAATTATCAAGCTGTGAGCACAATTTTGCTCTTTTCTTTTAGGTCTGGGTTAAGAGTTATGATCAAAATGAAAGTGAAGAACAATATAATTCAATGGGCAAAATAAATAATTTAACCCATTACCTGCGTAGGGTAATTTCTCAAAATATCACATTTTGTTAGTTTAGGAATCTGGTCTTATGAAACTGTATCCAGAATCTTAATGTAAAAATGTCTTCAATCAAATTTTCAGAAGAGGGCACTAATTTGGGTGCCTCCCCTTTTTCTTCTCTTATTATTGTAAATAAGAAGAGCAGATAAAGCAGCTAATCAGAGTCTGATATTTATTTCAGCTCAAAGAGAAAAAAAAGCAAAGCGAGAAGTTTGCTGTGAAGAGTCTCTGGAAAAAGAACAACTAATTTCCTTTTTCACAGTTCCTGCTAGCTGTGCAACTAAAAAACAGACGTGCAAATTAATATGAAATTTTAGTTGGAAAAGACACAGCTTGAATTTGTGGAGAACCTCTTACACTTTTGTCTTATCAGCAATATGCTTTTCTGTTTTGCCATCACAAGTTTTTTCTCTGTCTCATTTTTAGTGAAAAGGCCTGCTGTTTTCTTCCCATATAGAGCAAGTGTTATGTCCCCCTAGGCTACACTATCAAACATACTGACATACACTTGTTTTAGTTCCCTTGATGGTGCTTTAGACTGAAATGGGTTTATTGGGTTTCCGCCAAGCTTTACTAGCGTAATGCCTTTGAGCTTTTTGCACATACAGTATAATTAATATCTAAATTTTTTAAAGTAACAGGCCAAAAGCTGATTTTTTTTCCAAAATAATAAACCATTGTTTAAGATTTAATGAAACAGCAGCACCAATGTCAACATTTCTATTTTAAATTAACTTTGTTGTTTCTTGACACCTTAAATGATTGCTTCTTGGAGCAGCTAGTCCTGGAACCCACAAGAGGAGAGGCAATTCTTGATTTAGCCCTAAGTGGAGCACATGATCTTGTTGAAGAGGTGAATATAGCTGGATCATTTGGTAATAGTGACCACAATATAATAAAATTTAACATCCCTGTGGTGGGAAATACACCACAGCAGCCCAACACTGTAGCATTTAATTTCAGAAAGGGGACTACACAAAAATGAGTTGGTTAGTTAAACAGAAATTAAAAGGTACAGCTCAAAAAGTGAAATCCCTGCAAGCTGTATGGAAACTTTTTAAAGACACCATAATAGAGGCCCAACTGAAATGTATACCCCAAATTAAAAAAACATAGTAAGAAAATCAAAAAAAGTGCCACTGTGGCTAAACAACAAAGTAACAGAAGTAATGAGAGGCAAAAAGGCATCCTTTAAAAAGTGGTAGTTAAATCCTAATGAGGAAAATAGAAAAGATCATAAACTCTGGCAAATGAAGTGTAAAAAATAAAATTAGGAAAGCCAAAAAAGAATTTGAAGAACATCTACCTAAAGACTCAAAAAGTAATATAAAAGAAATAAGTAAATCAGAAGCAGGAAGCCTGCTAAACAACCAGTGGGGCCACTGGATGTTCAAGATGCTAAAGAAGCACTCAAGGATGATAAGGCCATTGGGAAGAAACTAAATGAATTCTTTCCATTGGTCTTCACAGCTGAGGATGTGAGGGAGATTCCCAAACCTAAGCCATTCTTTTTAGGTGACAAATCTGAGGAACTGTCCCAGATTGAGGTGTCATTAGAGGAGGATTTGGAACAAATTTATGAACTAAACTGTAATAAGTCACCAGGACCAGATGGTATTTACCCAATAGTTCTGAAAGAACTCAAATGTAAAAATGAAGAACTGTCATCTGTAACCTATCATTTAAATCAGCTTCTGTACCAAATGACTGGAGGATCATGGGATGCTAATTTTTAAAAAGGGGTCCAGAGGTACTCCCCGGGAATTACAAGATGGTATGCCTGACTTCAGTACCGGACAAACTAGTTAAAACTATAGTAAAGAACAAAAATGTCAGACACATAGATGAACATAATTTTTTGGGCAAGAGTCAACATGTTTTTGGAAAGGGAAATCATACCTCACCAATCTACTAGAATTCTCTGAGGGGGCCAACAAGCATGTGGACAAGGGACATCCAGTGGATATAGTGTACTTAGATTTTTAGAAAACCCTTGACAAGGTCTCTCAGCAAAGGCTCTTAAGCAAAATAAGCTGTCATGGGATAATAGGGAAGGTCCTTTTATGGATTGATAATTGGCTAAATGAAAAAGAGGATAGGAATAAATGTTCAGTTTTCAGAATGGAGAGAGGTAAATAGTGGTGTCCCCCAGGGGTGTGTTCTGGGCCCAGTCATTCAACATATTCATAAATAATATGGAAAAAGGGGTAAACAGTGTGGTGGCAAAATCTGCAGATGATCCAAAATTACTTTGGATAATTAAGTCCCAGGCAGACTGCAAAGATCTCTCAAAACTGGATGACTAGGCACCAAAATGGCAGATGAAATTCAATGTTGATAAAAGCAAAGTAATGCACATTGGAAAACAAACCCAATTATACATATAAAATGATGAGGTCTAAATTAGCTGTTATCACTCAAGAAAGAGATCCTGGAGTCATTGTGGTTAGTTCTCTGAAAACATGTACTCAATGTGCAGCAGCCGTCAAAAAAGTGAACAGAATGTTGGGAATCATTATAAAAGGGATAGATAATAAGACAGAGAATATCATATTGCAGCTATAAAAATCCATGGTATGCCTACATCTTGAATACTGCGTGTAGATGTGGTCACCCCACCTCAAAAAAAAATGGAATTGGAAAAAGTTCAGAAAAGGGCAACAAAAATGATTAGGGGTATGGAATGTCTTCCGTATGAAAAGAGAATAATAAGGGGGGCTTTTCACCTTGGAAAAGAGACAACTAAGGGGCAATATGATAGAAGTTTATAAAATCATGACTGAAGTGAAGAAAGTAAACAAGAAAGTGTTATTTACTCCTTCTCCTAACACAAGAACTAGGGGTCACCGAATGAAATTAATAGGCAGTAAGTTTAAAACAAACAAACAAAAATTTTTTTTTTACACAATGGACAGTCAACCTGTGGAACTCCTTGCCAGAAGACGTTGTGAAGGTCAAGACTATAACAGGGTTCAAAAAAGAACTATATAATTTCATGGAGGATAGGTCCTTCAATGGCTGGACAGCCTCTGTTTGCCGGAAGCTGGGAATGGGCAATAGGGTATGGATCACTTGATGATTACCTGTTCTGTTCATATCCTCTGGGTCACTGGACATTGGCCACTGTTGGAAGACAGGATACTGGGATAGATGGTCCTTTGGTCTGATCCAGTATGGCTGTTCTTCTAAAGCAACTACTATTTTAATAAAATAATGATTTTTTTCTGGAATTATATTTATATCAAACACTCATAATACTGAAGGAAGTCCCTCACACAAATAGAAATAGGACATTTACTTCAATTCATCTATTGTCTCTGCAGTACACTGGTTAATACCACTGAATAATATTTGGGTTCAATTCATCAAAAAAGAAGAGCTCAAATGAAAATGCTTAGATCAGGATACACAGGTGAATGAAAGACACAGGGATGGATTTAAGAAGGAGGCTGCAATTTTATTAAAGTTACAATGGTGAGGGCACTATCTACCCATCCTCTGTCACATACCAAGCACGGAGTTCAGTCCAGGGATACAAAGCTCTCACTATATAATCAACAACTTGAAGTAGATCTTGTTCAGCTGCCTTTAGGACACAGATCATTTCTGAATTCTTGTGCCTTCCCCACTGAGAAGAGGTTACAAAGACTTCTGGTCTCCCATTTACCTTACAGAAAAAAAGATCCAACAACATGTCATGGGCTGGGAGCTGACTCTTTTAGCCTTCTTCCACACAGGACTTTGGCCACAAGCTATGACAAGTTAAACATTCCTGTAGTACAGAGGCCGGCAACTTCTGGCACGTGGCTTGCCAGGATAAGCACCCTGGCAGGCCAGGCCAGTTTGTTTATCTGCCATTTCGGCAGGTTCGGCCAATCGCGGCTCCCGCTGGCCGTGGTTCACTCTCCCAGGCCAATGGGGGCAGCGGGAAGCCGCAGCCAGGATGTCCCTCAGCCTGCAGCGCTTCGCGCCGCCCCCATTGGCCTGGGACGGTGAACCACGGCCAGTGGGAGCCGCAGTCTGCTGAACCTGCCGACGCGACAGGTAAACAAACTGGCACAGCCCGTCAGGTTGCTTACCCTGGTGAGCCATGTGCCAGAGGTTGCCGACCCCTGCTGTAGTACCTCATAACTTAAAAGGTGTAAGAATAGAAATTTTAACCTACACTGTGCTTTCACAATGACATGAGGAACTTGAAAAACCCTCCACATCCCTGCCAGCAATTTCTTCCTAATCTCCCAGAACAGGTGATCAAACCTCAAGCATCCTCAATACTCCTCAACCAGAGGGAGAGAGTGAGGAAGCAATGACCCAGATGCCCAGAAAAGCTTTAAATTGAGAAGGAGGAACCATTCAGCTCCCCTCATCCTCCTTGACTGGCCAATGAGAGGCAGAGAAGCCCCTCCCTTCCCCAGGCACACTCCCACATGTAATTTGATGAACAAGGAGGGGCTGAGCTCCAGTATGTCTGGACTCAAGATTTTCCCTCCCTTCCCCCAGAGTTCACCATCCCCGTTTTAGTCTGAAGCACCTGGCATTGGCTATTCTCAAAAGACAGGATACTTGGCTAGATGGACCATTGGTCTGACCCAGTATGGTCGTTCTTATGTTCTTAAGTCAAGTTAACCAAGTACTAGAGAGATTCTTTATCCATAACCACCATTGCAATATTAAGGAGCAGAAAATTATATCAAAGGGACATAACACTTCTAGCTATTTTTTCCAAACAGCACAAACAAAAAACATCTAACAGGATTCATTTTGGCTGTCTGGGAATTGGTGGAGCATTCAGCCCCCCACTATCCAAGTGACAAATACAACATTCAGAATTGTGGAATGATTTGTCTGTTGAGATCCCCATCTTTCCTGCAGATGTGGCTGCAGTTAAGACCTGAATCTAACTCCCATTGACTTCAATGAGAACCTTTCTATTGACTGTATCAGGAGCTGGATCAGACCCTTAATTGGTAGGTGTGTTTATTAGGTGGGAATCATTTGTTTATTTGTACAGCACCACAAGCATACACATGTTATTTGCTTCTAAAAAGCTGTATGTGCCCTGCAGAGATTACATTATAAGGGCGTCAGAGGGGTAGCCATGTTAGTCTGGATCTGTAAAAAGTGACAAAGAGTCCTGTGGCACCTTATAGACTAACAGACGTATTGGAGCATAAGCTTTCGTGGGTGAATACCAACTTCGTCAGATGCATGTGGGTATTCACCCATGAAAGCTTATGCTCCAATACGTCTGTTAGTCTATAGGGTGGCACAGGACTCTTTGTCACATTATAAGGGCAAATTGTACTGTTGGTTTCAGTACCAATTACTACATGAGGGGAACTTCTTTGGGAAGGGAGTCTCCTGAGCATCTGGGAGCTCTAATGACTATAGGATACAGGGCTGCCTGGGCAACTCTAGCTCCTGGAAGGCAATTGGGCTATATAGCAGGGAGACATGGGGAAGGCTCATTACTGTATATAAGTCTGACATTCCATTCCATATGGCCGTTTAGACACCAAATGAAGGCACTTCTAGTGCTCTTTACCCAAGCCATGGGAAGAGCAATAGGGAGCAGAGAAACTACTCAATAATTCAATTGCAAATAAAGGTTTTTGCTTAGCAAATCCCATTACCACAAGTGCATTATTTTCTCCTAACCATGCAACTAACTTCAGCATTTATCAACTTCTTCAGTGGTGAATGACACCACTGAAGGATATAAGACATCTGTACATTTTAGCAGATCTAAAGTAGTTCCATAATCTTACATATTTTTTTTATTTGATTATACTTCACTTGCTGTATAGTATTGTAATCTTTGCAGAAAGCCCCTCTAAAATCTAACTACTGTAAACTATATATATTCAATTCACATATACATTCCATTTTAACTAATTTAACTATACATAAATGACATTAATTCTTTCAAAGAGTGCTGTACACACAATTGGATATTCTAATGTTTTCAGGATATTTTAAGAGCTAGCGGTTCTTCAAGGAACATAAGTGATTAAACATATTGTAGTATATTATGAGGGTCCTAGTGTGAATTTTAAAAAAAATACACACTTTGATAGTATTGGTCTCTGCAGCCCTAAGGCATTCTAGAAGTGGCAGGGTTTGTGATGTCATCTCTTTACAGTGTGTTTCCACATGCCTACGTAGGGCATAAGAGTTGATTCCAAGGGTGCTCCGGGGCTTTGCACCCATGGGGAAAAAAATAGTGGGTGCTCAGCCCCACTGATCAGTGCCTCTCACCCACCAGTGGCCCCGCTGATCAGTGTCTCCCCCTCCCTCCCAGCACCTCCCACCCACCACTATCAGCTGTTCAGAGTCATGCAGGATGTGCTGAGGGGAGGGAAAAGAGCAAGGGTGGGGCACACTCAGGGGAGAGGGTGGAATGGGGGTGGGAAGAAGCAGGGTGGGGGCGGAGCCAATGTAGGGGTGGGGTTGTGGGGTGGGGCTGGGGCAGAACGGGAGTCGAGCACCCCAGGAGAAAGTAGAAAGTCAATGCCTCTGATGTAGGGGAGGGTACTAGAATGGAATGTGGATTGTGGATAAGAACAACTGTTTGAGAAGTTGGTGGAACTGAAGGTCAACAGACTTTTCTTTCACCTCACAATGTGCAGTCTAAAGAAGTGGAATTGTTGATTAGCATTTTCTGTACCCACTGTAGTCTCAATTAGGGTAAATAAAACAACCTTGAAAAATAATATGAGGATCCACTGATTGGGTAATTTCTGGCAGAGCACTCAATAGATGGAGCTCTGGAGGAAGTTTCTCTCTTCTACCCCAGAGAGAGTTGTGCAAATAATTTGCAATGAAGAATTGATAATATAGGGCTTTAGTGCAGTATCTCAGGCAATCCGGTGAAGTCACTTGGAAAGTGTTGACTATTTATTAATGACCACTGTAACTATTACCATCAAAGTATTCCCTTGAAACCAATAATCAGTAATGGTGTCACATGACTGTTTTGTATATAAAAGCATAGGCATGCATCCGACGAAGTGGGTATTCACCCACGAAAGCTCATGCTCCAATACATCTGTTAGTCTATAAGGTGCCACAGGACTCTTTGCTGCTTTTACAGATCCAGACTAAGATGGCTACCCCTCTGATACTTGTATATAAAAGTTTCCCTGGTGATGTCTGCATTGTGGTCTAATGTTAGAGGCCACTTTTGTGAATATGCAGGATGCATTCAGAATAGTAGCATAAGCTCTGGAATAAGAGTGCTTCTGGCTGTTCCTAAAAAAGCAAAAGAACATCTCAATTCTTCCTCTTCCTTTCCAGGCTTTGAGCTCTACTGAAGTAAAGGACTGATGACAGAGCAGGGTAGTGCAGTGGCAATTCATTCTGAGAGTGAGGAGTGTTATCTCCACTGCAGACAATTATAGTCTATGCTTTATAAATCCCCCTTCTTCTGATTTCCTCCTTCATTCTTTCCTAAATCACCCTGTCGCTGCTAATTTCTCCCTGTATTCTGCTGCTGTCTTCTTAATCACTAATTTCTCCCTGTATTCTGCTGTTGGCTCCCTCCAGCATTTTTTCCCTAACATTGTTCCTGGCTCCCACATTGCCTCATCTTGGACTGCTTTGGTCACTTCTAGAAACTGCCGGATCCAGGATCCAATATGTAGTGCTGCAGTCCCAGGAGAAGTGCAGTTTAATACAAATCAAGATGTAACACTTACTGGAACCTCTGCTACGTAGTAGGGGAATTTTTTAACAAAAAAAGAAACGTAGCAGTACAGGGCTAATGGGAGAAGTTCCTGCAGACACAAAACCATCCACTGGGATCGAGGAGGACATTGCCCTCGTGTGGTGCTATTGTATGTTTTGGTACATAATGGTAGCTTGTGGTTAGTTTCTGCCTCAGGCAAAGTCTTTTGTACAACTTCCATTCACTTCAATAGGAATCGGACGAGGCCCTTCATTTAAAAATTGCCCCTTTTCCCCAACAAAATTACATGTCACTGACTATGACAATTCCTGAGTTTCTAATGAAATAGCAAGTGGTTTGATACCTATATTATCTTTATTACATTTTTCTGTTGTAGTAACACAGCGATCCCCATTAGAAACAGGGCCTCAGCATGGTACATGCTGTACAAATACATAGAAGGTCTGATCCCTGATTTGAAGTGCTAACACTCTTCACTTTACTACCATGAGTAGAACCACTTAAAAAAAAATCAATGGAACTATTCATAGTTAAGTACAGTTAAGAATACGCATAAAATGTTTTCAGTATCAAGCTTAATTGAAGATAAGAGGCTGCCAGAGAATGTGAAAAAAACAATGGGATGGATAAAAGAGGCTGGAAGTAGTAATAAGATTACACTAATACACAGACTGCCTATGTGTACAAGTTGATGGTGCAGAATTATTTAAAGGCCATTTTTTAGGTCCAAAAATAGCTGTCATTGGTCAGGTGATTTCTTCCACAAGGTCACAGTACAAGTGAACCTTAAGAGAGAATGAGAAAGAGAGGGTTGTGGTCTTAGAGATTAGTAAATACATTCCAAGCAGATAGTACAACAAAGAGGAATGAAGACAGTTGTGCAACCCAACCGACACACAAACATGTGGTTGAGACTGGCAGAACAGATACAATAGGTGACAAACTGATAAATAGCAAGAGGCAGAGCTGTGAACAGCCTTGAAGATGAGAACAAGAAACTACAACTTGATGTGGTGGAAGACGTGAGATCAGTAGAAATCCCAAAGAGGGGGTTGAGATAACATGGACAGAGTGACAGGCCAGGAAGATATTCTTAGCAGCTGTATTTTGTATGTACAGAAAGGGGAGTGGCATGACTGTCAGGGAGATCAGAGAAGATCGCACTACAGTAATCAGAATGTGTGATGTACTACAGCCTGGAAGAAAGCTTTAGTACTGTTGATAGGAAACAAAGATTGGATTTGAGAAGTGGTATAGAGAAAAACAGCAGAATTTGGCCAGGGCACAGTTGTTTGTGGGTGTTGCTTATCCCTTTGCCTTGTGACAGGATGGTTTAGCTTTAGTGGATTCTTGTTTTGTTGTCTAAAGTCATGTGAAAGTTTGACCAGTTAGCCAATCCTAATGCTTGTGACCATGCTCAGTAGCCTGCAAGATTCCCAAGGTTTCATTGTGTTCAATTTGTGTTTATAATATTCTTTTTCAGAATGTTACACTTATACTTTGGATTAAACTGGAGCAGCTAATCTCCTGAGTGTATGCTTTTGTTTATAGCAAGGTATTTTGTACCTTTGAAAACTTTTAGTTGATTAAATAATCTGAAACAAGCAGCAATACAAAGTACCATGTGAATGTTTTATATTTTAAGCCTTTAGTCAATGAAATTTTCTCTTCTTAATTTGGAAAAAGATTTGGAACATTTTCAAATTGATTTGCTTATTGATTTTTGCAATTTTTTATCATCTTTGGGATATACTTTAGTCAGTTCCCTCAAACAGCCAGGGTTCTTGTTGTTGTTTTTTTTAAACTAACTCTTCCCATATACCATACATACGTAATACACCATGCAAACCTAGAATTAAAACAGAACTCTCTTTTTGAATGTTAATTGAATTACTATGAAGTATAATGTTTCCAGACAGACTAAATATTTAGAATAATATCAGTCAGCTTGCTCTATATTTTTATAAGCTTTTCAGTAAAACCTTTTAAATTCAAGACAAAAACCCTGACATTTATTTTACATTGCTGACTAACAAGCTACTGCACTGTTTGCCTTTGTGTGAAATGAAGTTAGTATTAAGCGCTATATTTTATAAAAATTTGGCTCGTACTGAATGTAAGACCTTAGGTGCATTCTCTGATAAAAGTAAAAGGAGAAATAACATTCAGGAGTAATTTTCATCTATGTCAGTTAATTGCAATGAGGATTGTTTTATGTTTTTGATACAAGTGTTAAAAGTACAAAATAATGAGAATGAATTAATAGAAAAAGGATTGAGAAAAATAGATTATTATATCTATAAACCCTTCCAAAAGATGATATCCTATAAAAGGTACTGGAGGTTGCCATTTTTCTTTTTTGCCAGCCAAATGAATAAGGTAAGATGTATCCATAGCAGCTTTATTTTGTTTGTTTTGTTTTTAAAAAGTCTCGGTATGCTTTGCCTTTACTCGGCGGTCAATTTACAAAGTGTGTAAGGGAGGGCTAGACATGAGTGCATTGTCAAATGCACAGAGACCTAATTCAGCAACAAATCTTCCATAGCAAACTCTTCATTCAGACTTTGTTGAAGCTTCCAGTTGCAGAACTGTGAGAATATGCTATCTCAGAAATAAATGAAAAGAAAACATAACACATATAGTACTTATCAGCAAGAACCAAGCCAGGAACACTCTGCAGCTACCAGCTGCAAAATGGCTATTTTTAGGTCTGCAGCTGCTAAATTTAAAGGGCTAGCCCCAGAAAGGTATCATAGGAGAAAGTTCCTGTAAGGGGCAACCTTGTACTTCAGAGAGTTAAGAGGTCCCTGCAAGGCACTCCCGGGACAGAGATGCATTGCACTTGTGCCAGAATAGAGGTATGACATGTTTGTTGCTGAAGTAAATCACTAATTTGTGATTTCCTGTGCCTTGCTTTTCAAAACTTAAACTTCAATTAATATTAGTTTATATCAGGGGTTGGCAGCCTCTGGCATGCGGCTCGCCAGGATAAGCACCCTGGCGGGCTGGGCCAGTTTGTTTATCTGCCGCATCTGCAGGTTTGGCCAATCCGTGGGCCGAGGGATGTGCTGGCCGTGGCTTCCCACCACCCCCATTGGCCTGGGACAGCGAACTGCAGCCAGTGGGAGCCACGGTTGACCGAATCTGCCGACGCGGCAGGTAAACAAACTGGCCCGGCCCGCCAGGGTGCTTACCCTGGCGAGCCGCATGCCAGAGGTTGCCAACCCCTGGCTTATATATTCTATAATGGTAATATTTATGCATTCAAATATTGAAGGCTAAATTGTGGTTCTGAGATACAAAATTGTATTGAAGGTGATGCAGAGTCACATAACATATGTAAATTTTAGAGAGGGTGGGAAGAGAAATTTTGCTAACAAAACGTCATTTATTCCTGAGGAGTTACATAGGTCCTAGTATTACAAGCAGAAGAGCTGCTGCTTCTTTGTTGGAAAAACTGAAGCATTACAATCCAATGCTGTACTTGGCATCTGAACAAATCTGTTAATGGTTCCCCAGGAATTCCTCAACCAAGCAGTGAGGAAAGCTAGTTGAAAAATGTTCATGAAAAAATCTTCATCAAAAGGAAGTTTTTTAATTTTTCAAAAAAACAACAACACTCTATAAGCTGCCTCCCCTGCCCCCAAAGCAACAAAATTACATGAAAAAAGTGATAAAACTTTGAATTTTTTTCATAGAAAATATTTACATTTCCAATCCGCTCAAATGTTAAGTTAAGTAACTCAGTAACCATAGTCATTAAAAGGATGTGGAAGATCCATTTGTTCTATGGAAGCACTCAACTATATATTCTTTTGAACCAACTCATCTTTAGAATGTACTGCCTTTTGGGCAGAGATTCATTATTTATTTGGAACATTTTGTATATTGAGCCCTAAGTACATATAAGATGTTGTATCAATATTTATAATCCTAGAAAAAAGAGAACCTTGAAAGCCTGGAGCTTTGTGTGACAACAAGGATGGTCCAGAGGTTAGGGTTCTGGCTTTGGATTTTGGTCCCTGCCTTACCACAGACTTCCTGGGTGACCTCGGGTAAGTCATTTAGGCCCAGCTGCTTAAAAGGTGGCATTTAGATATTGCTCTACTCAGTGTTGCAAGGCTTAAGTGATTAAGGCAGCATTAGTAGAATTTAGGCTCCTAAATCACCTGGAAGTTAGATGTCTACATCACTTAGTCTTATAATAGCAAGCAGAGCAATTCCTAAATATCTTTACAGTGTGAGCCTTAGTCCCCCTGTACCTCAGCTCCTTGTATGTAAAATGTGGATAAATAAATAAAAGATTAATAGGTGCTCAGAAACTATGGTCTTGGGGAGCATATACAGACATAAGATAGAAGACTTAATTTCTAACCTAGCTAACAATTGATAACTTTTGCATTGCAGTTTGATTAATGACAGATATTCCAAAAATGCAGTGGAAGATGTTAACTGTAGTTAACTGTTTCTTTAGGGTAAAGAAAGAATATATGTTTAGACACTGAAATGCATTATGGTTCATCTTGCCCACATCTGATGAATCTACAGGATTCTTTTAGCAAGTGTATCATCTACGTTTAGATTAGCTTGGATGAAATTACAAGGGTTATCAATTTTCAGATTTCAGAACACAAGATGTAGTTAAACCCCATAGCAGAGGATCACATACTGACATACAATATAGGCATTTTGATGAAAAGTATAGCATTGGCCACCGTGGAAGAAGGACATTGAACTAGATTAATAGTAACTGCCCCAAACCTTCATTAATGCAAAAGTAAACTTGCCCAGTGGTGAGTGGTGCTCTTCCAGAGTTCAACTACAGTCATACCTTTGAGAACTAGTAAACAAAGCATGGATGTCCATGCCATTCCCACAACAAACTTTAACTCTTCCCACTAGCACTGGCAATAGTCACTGGAAATGGTTCAATAAGTGTGACTCCACAATAGAGAGATACAAAAGACTAAGAAAATGTGCCATTATTTGTGTTGTGTTTCAGATTTGTCTGCTTGAACTCCAACTGCATTCACTATGTTATGTGTAGAACTGAACAGGAGTTGTTTTTTTCTGTCCCATGAATATTTTCAAGATTTCAGTAATGTTTCCCATTCTGCATCAGGATGAAATGAGATTGGTTGAAAATTTTCACAAAAAGGCAGAGGGAGAGATATCAGGTCTGGAATGGCCAATATCTCAGTGGGTAGGTTGCTTAATTGGGAAGTTTGAGACCCAGCTTCTAGCCTATATTCTGCCTAATTTGGAGGAGAGACTCAAAACTATGTCCTAGGCAGGGGCAGCTCTAGACATTTTGCCGCCCCAAGCACGGCAGGCAGGCTGCCTTCGGCGGCTTGCCTGTGGGAGGTCCTCCGAAGCCGCGGGACCAGCGGACCCTCCGCAGGAAAGCTGCCGAAGGCAGCCTGCGTGCCTCCCTCGTGGCACCAGCAGAGTGCCCCCCCCGCGCTTGCCACCCCAAGCACGCGCTTGGCGTGCTGGGGCCTGGAGCTGCCCCTGGTCCTAGGTGAATGTCCTAATTTCTTGGCTATTCTAAGGGTGGGCTGCTCACAATCTCTTCTGTTGGTGCTATTTCACTTTGTATAACAATAGCCATGTAATCATTGAGCCAGAATAACTGACTCTATAGTCTGAGCACTCATACAAGAAGGGGAAGACCCAGATCCAAAGCACTAGAGAAGTGACTTGAACCTGGGCCTTACCACTCCAGAGCCCCTAACCACCATTAAACTATTAGAACAGCTATAGAGAATTGTTCAGTGATGGAGGCTAGTTATAAGTGAATAAGTCAGGAGTGTAGGAGGGCACATATAATAATAATAATTGGAGATATACCAATCTCCTAGAATTGGAAGGGACCTCGAAAGTTCATCGAGTCCAGTCCCCTGCCTTCACTAGCAGGACCAAGTACTGATTTTTGCCCCAGATCCCTAAGTGGCCCCCTCAAGGATTGACTTCACTTTCCTTTGCCTCCAAACATGGCACTGGGGAATGTGACCAATTTTCCCCCTTTATGGTTCCACTCTCTCAGTGCTTGTGAGATCCCAAAGAGTAATCATAGAAACAGCTAGGTTTCTGAGTCACTTTTGCAAATGCAGCTCATCAAAGTTTAGTCATTAAACTGGGTTTTCAAAGAAGGTGTTTGGATGATCAATGTCACTAATAAGAATTGTTATTGATGGATGTACTGGTTTTCCACATGGTTGAAAGTTTTCTATAAAAAATGGGTTTTTGACTCAACAGTTTTTCTTGAAAAGTATCTGATCTCTTTGGACGTATTGATTTTTTTCACTGAAATATTTTAACTGAACACTAAGTTTTCTGCTGAAAACATGAGTTGCAGTGCCTTGTGGGAGTTGTAGCATGATCCTCCTCTCCCCATTCTCCTATATAGGCTGGGATCCCAAGCTAGACTACATCTCCCATGATGTAACATGGGCAGAGTCACTATGATGCACAGCTATCCCTCACCACAAGGAAGACCCTGGAGCATTATGGAAGGAGTAGTCCAGCAGGAGTTCCTAGTCTATACAGGAGAATGGGAACAGGAGGAGCAAACTAATGGGAATTAATCTTGAGAGAGTGACATGAATTTGTGGGAGATTAGAGAATATGCTATTTTTAGTAGATGCTGTATCTCGGGAACTTCTTGCTCAAATTATCGTAAGATTTGGACCATTAGCCCAACCCCACAGCCCCATGAGGTGCAGCAAGACAGAAGAAAGCCTGAGTCAGTATGAGGATTTTAGAGCACATTTTAGTGCATCTTTTAAACAGTAAGCTACTTTCACTCTTTAGTAGTAGCGATCCACTTTCCTGTAATAGTTGATAATAGAAATGCAGGATTGGAAGGACCCCCATACATCATCTAGTCCAGTCCCCTGCACTGAGATAGGACTAAGTATTATCTAGACCATCCCTGACAGGTGTTTATCTAATCTTTTCTAGATGGTTTAGATCAGGGATCGGCAACCTTTGGCCCGCAGCCCGCTGGGGTAAGCCCCCTGGCGGGCCTGGCCGGTTTGTTTACCTGATGCGGTTTGCTGCTCCAGGACAATGGGGGCTACTGGAAGGGATGTGGGATGTGATTGCCGCCACTTCCCGCCACCAGTGGGAGCCGCAATTGGCCAAACCCGTGGACTCAGCAGGTAAACAAACCGGCCCGGCCCACCAGGGGGCTTACCCTGGTGGGCCGCAGGTCAAAGGTTGCTGACCCCTGGTCTAGATAACACTTAGTTCTGCCTCAGTGCAGAGGACTGGACTACATGGCCTACTGAGAGCCGTTCCAGTCCTACATTTCTATGATAAGTTTTATGTTATGATAATGTGTCCCTTATAACTTCAACAGTCCTCTGCACTTGTCTCTGAAGAAGCCACCTGTACCCTACTGATTTCAACAATCATAGAATCATAGAATATCAGGGTTGGAAGGGACCTCAGGAGGTCATCTAGTCCAACCCCCTGCTCAAAACAAAACCAATCTCCAACTAAATCATCCCAACCAGGGCTTTGTCAAGCCTGACCTTTAACACCTCTAAGGAAGGAGATTCCACCACCTCCCTAGGTAACCCATTCCAGTGCTTCACCACCCTTCTAGTGAAAAAGTTTTTTTCTAATGTCCAACCTAAACCTCCCTCTCTGCAACTTGAGAGCATTACTTCTTGTTGTGTCATCTGCTACCACTGAGCACAGTCTAGATCCATCCTCTTTGGAACTCCCTTTCAGGTAGCAGCTATCAAATCTCCCCTCATCTTCTCTTCTGCAGACTAAATAATCCCAGTTCCCTCAGCTTCTCCTGCTCCAGCCTCCTAATCATTTTTGTTTCCCTCTTCTGGACTCTTTCCAATTTTTCCACATCCTTCTTCTAGTGTGGGGACCAAAACTGAACACAGTACTCCAGATGACGCCACACCAATGCTGAATAGATCATGTCCCTCGATCTGTTTGCAATGCTCCTACTTATACAGCCCAAATGCTGTTAGCCTTCTTGGCAACAAGGACATACTGTTGGCTCATATCCAGCTTCTCATCCACCATAACCCCTAAGTCCTTTTCTGCAGAACTGTTGCCTAGCCACTCGGTCCCTGGTCTGTATTAGTGCATGGGATTTTTCCATCCTAAGTGCAGGACTATGCACTTGTCCTTGTTGAACCTCATCAGATTTCTTTTGGCTCAATCCTCTAATTTGTCTAGGTCCCTCTGTATCTTATCCCTATCCTCCAGTGTATCTACCACTCCTCCCAGTTTAGTGGAATCTGCAAACTTGCTGAGGGTACAATCCATGCTATCCACGCCAACAAGACTTTGTCAATGTGCACAGCCCATCTGTGTAGAGTTGCTTTCCACATTAAGGCCAGGGGTTGCTTTAACTTTTGAAAACACAGCATAATTCCCAAATCTTGTTAGTAGTATAAGCAAAATGTCAGATTTATGCAGACCACATGTTGTGCTTGTTAGCGGCATTATTTACACTAGGTTGTGCAACTGTCACTGTCTTGCATTTAATACCATTCAAGTCATCCAACTTCATTTCTCTCCTCAGCTTTTTGTTTCCATAGCATGCAGAAGTTAAATGCTCTAAAGTGGCTTAAATGCTTCAGTTAATTTTTCCAAGATTTCTAGAGCAGGGGTTCTCAAATTGGGGGGTCGGGACCCTTCAGGGGTTGTGAGGTCATTACATGTAGGGTTGCGAGCTGTCAACCTCCACCCCAAAGCCCGCTTGCCTCCAGCATTTATAATGGTGTTAAATATATTAAACAGTGTGTTTAATGTATTGGGGGGTCACACTCAGAGAGTTGCGATGTGAAAGGAGTTACCAGTAAAAAAGTTTGAGACCCACTGTTCTAGAGAATATTTTTTGAATCAGTGTCTCTTTCTTCCTCCCTTCCCCGCCCCATTTGTGTAGGTGAAATTAACAAACCCAAGCACTCCATTTTGTGATAGGAAATTAGAGTACCACAAATTGTAGCACTCACAAATCTTTCCTTAGCAGTAGTGTTAGCTTCCTAATATAATAATTTCATCTATCTGAGCATATAGAAAAATTAACTTGTTTCAGAGGAATCTGAGAAAAAAAAAAGAATAAATATTAATTTTTGTTACCATCATAGCACCTAGGAGCCATAATTATGGACAAGAATTGCATTGTGCTAGGCATTGTACAAATGCAGAATAAAAAAAGTGTGCCCTGGCCCCAAAGAATTTACAAACTAAGCATAAGAAAAAAGACCACGGATGGATACAGACAGGAGTACAATTAAACAGGATCGGTCAGCATAATAGGCAGTGGTTTCAGCACTCTATTTCCATAGCAACTACTCTACCATGTTAAGTAAAAAGGTGCAAATTAAATATTCTATGTAAGGAGCTCAGGAACATTACCATTCATTTACCATCAAGCTTAAATCACTACTGTTCAGTATGCCTCGCTCTTATGCTAGATGAGGATCAACTGGTTAGGCAGATATTTTCCTCCTATTGCCTTTCTGCAATGCTTGGGATATACAGACGCTCCCTGGGTTACACAAACCTGACTTAAAGAACTTTTTCCTTACGTGCGGATTTGCATAAGTTCTATAAGCTTCTTTTTTTTTCTTTTGTAATTGTTGGATATATGTTCCTGACTTACGCAAAATTCGACTTACGCAAGGCTTTCCAGAACGGAACGCTTGCGTAAGTCGGGGAGCGTCTGTAGAAGTACAACCTGTATTCAATCAGGTGCAATGTTTGAATCCCTCAATGAAAAAGAGCCATAACAAGAAAAGATGGATACAAAATATTAATGTTAGTTTTACGTACCTACTGATTTGCTCAGGACAATTTTGTCGCTTGAATGAAATTGGTAAGTGATTGGTAAATAGCATGTCCATTTGTTTCTCCAAAGCCATTTCTGTGTTGCATAGTTTGGATTAAGATAATTCACAAAAAACATATAAATAAGTCTTTGGAGCAGTGTTCATTAGCATTAAGACTTAGGCTGCTCTTGTAGTTTACTTGCATATCTGTGGATGTTATGCCAGTACACACACACAGTAGTAGTACAGGTGCATAAAAATCAAAGTAACAAAACACTTTCTAATATGAATTTCCTTCCTGAACCTTCATCCATAGAGTGAAGTATTGCTCATTCCCTACATCTTAACTCCTGAATTTAAAAAGTTTTCAAATACCCCCTATGAATGGGAAAGACATTCCCCCACCCGCGCCCAGTGGACAGAGTCCACAGCAGCAGGCCCACTCAGCAGTCGAGTACGGATCTCAGGCCTGCCCACTCCACCAAGTTCCAACATAGGGGCCCTCTTAAGCACAGTAAGGATGGAGCCCACTACCTGAGATCTAGCTGACACCCTACCCTGGGTCTCTTCCTACTGTTTTGTCGCTCCTCAGGGTTCATTATGGCTTATGGTTGACCCTTGCTACCCAGTCTATGGACCTCTGCCAGCTAGAGAGTCCCAGCTTCAGGCAGCAGCCCTCCCCCTGGAGATGTACCCTCCTGGTATAGTCCCTCGATAGCTGTGAGTACAAGTCTGCCACCCTCCCCCAACCATCTGGCTATTCTGAAGAGCTTCTCTTTTCAGCCCCTCGCACAGGAACATGACCAGCAGGCCCAAGGGGATAATGCTTCCCAGAGCCAGAGTTCTTGCTCCATCTCCATATTGTAGGGTTTAGCCACTTCATCACACTCCCAAAGGACGTTGTTACAGTTAGTATGTGACACATTTGTGACTTCAGAAGCTGATGACACTCTCTTCAGTGAGAGGTGTGTGGACACCACACAGCGTAGCAGGGAAAGAGCTATTAGGATGTTCTCTATGTAGAGAGAAGAAACCACAGTCACTTGTCCTCATTACAAGGCTTATCAGGAATTGCAGCTTTGAAAAGCAGGTGGTAGGTATTGCACTATAAGGAACCTATGGGGCAAGATCCTGGCCAGCTGTAGGTGCGTTGACTAGACTGGACTGGCCAAGGGGACTCTTTTGGGAAAGAAGAACAGTTGGCTACAAAAAGCTCATTAGAGTTCCTTGGTAATGCCTGGCTGTAAGAAGAACTTAAATATATTTATGCTGATCATATGTTTTTCCCTTTTCAGTTGTACTTAGCAATATTATTTGTGCAAATATCAAGAAAATGTTACTTACCTAGCAGAAGCACCGATATTGAGAGTTCCCACCCCCACTCCAACCCTTCCTCTTAGTTCCCACCCCACCCTGCCTCTTCCTGCCACCGCTTCTCTACCTGTAACACTGTTTAATGAATGCAACTCTAAATACTGTAAAGTGTTTGGAAATACTTGCCAGCCCAAACTTCTATGCCAGGGATCAGCAATCTCTGGAACGCAGCTCGCCAGGGTAAGCCCCCTGGCAGGCTGGGCTGGTTTGTTTACCTGCCGCGTCCACAGGTTCAGCTGATTGAAGCTCCTACTGGCCGCAGTTCACAGCTCCAGGCCAATAGGAGTGTCAGGAAGTGGCGGCCAGCACATCCCTCGCCCATGCCACTTTCCGCCGCCCCCATTGGTTGGCCTGGGATGGCGAACCACGGCCAGTGGGAGCCGCTATTGGCTGAACCTGCAGATGCGGCAGGTCAACAAACCGGCCCGGCTTACCCTGGTGGGCTGCATGACAAAGGTTGTTCTATAATAATCTTTAATGGACAGAAGAATCTTAGGTCCAATCTTGCAAACACTTATTATGCATGTTCTTAACTTTAGATAAAAGTGCTCCAACTGAAATCAAATTAAGCACATGTTTAAGCATCCCCAGAATCAGGGCCTTAGTTTGACATTTTTGAGAAACTCTTACAAGATATGTATTACTGTCATGCACTTTTAAAATCTTATATTAGGACCTTAGAACTAATTTATTAGATAATGTTTGTAAATTACTACTAATGAATTATTTCATTATTATTGTATAGTCATGGATCTAAGCCCATATTTCATAAGCAACTTGACTTTAAAGTCCCTTTGTTAGTGAGTGGGATGTGAGCAGTCATGCCTAGTGGCTGGAACAGACATCAATCAATAGCATAGGTGCCAGAAGTCAAGAAGCAAGAGGATTAGAACCATGTTACTGGGGTGAGACAAGGCAGGAACAGGCCTGGAGCCAGACTGGGAACAAAGCAGGAGCTATCACAACCATGAGCAAACACTTTGAGCAGCCACTAAACTTTTGCTGCTGCTGGGCTTAAAAGCCAGTCTGCTCCCTCTTCCAGGCAGTCAGGCAGTAGCCAATCAGGCAGCCTACTACGGGCTAGCTGTAATTGTTAGGTGGCCCAGAGTCTAGCTCTACTGCAGGTCCTGATACTCCTCCATTTTTATGGTTTTATTCTCTCTTGGCTGTTTTATTATAAATCTGATATGATTAAAGTTCAAATGGATGGAAAATGAGAGAAGGATTTTTTTAATTAAGTTTGGTAGTACCCACAAAATGTATTTAAAATTCCTTTAGTGAAATGAAATAGAGACTCATGAACATCTCACATGTCCTGCAATTTAGTACCAGAATTCATGTCTTTCGCCTATTTCAGGGAAATGAGAGGCTGAAAACTCTGAGCTGAAAATATTATTAGAATGTTAGAGTATTAGATTGTTACACAATATGTAAGAGGATTAAAATGTGAATTATTTCCAGAAGTTTTTTGATAAAGGCCCAATTCTGCTTCAGCTGAAATCAATGGGAGTGTTGCCATTCACTTAAACGAAAGCATGATTGAGTCTAATATTTGGATTACTATAGAAGCAAGAATTTATCTATCAGAAGTAGTCCTGTTGTCTCATCCAATCTTGCCAGACATCATCAGCTTCCAACATTGCTATATATTTGCTGAATAATTTACAGATGCCCATGTCGTTTCCCAAGCATAGTTGGTCTGCTTCCATCCTCAAATAGTGTTCCAAAAATTAGAAAACAAGTAGGGGAAAAAAGGAAAGGTGAAATTTTCATTAATAAAAAAAATTAAAAATAATGATTTATCAAAAGTCAAAACTCAAGTGTTCATACAATGTTACATAGAATGTAATGAATGCTTTGTAAATAACAGTGTCTGAATGAAGAAAAAAATGCCCGATGAACACCAAATTTATTTACTTTAAATAAGTATTTGACTTCACTAGAAGTTTTTGGCACACCTCTGAAAAGGTCTTTCATTTCAACAAAGCCACTCATATAGTCCCAAGTTACTTGTGCTCCACATGAATTTGGTGTCACCTTGCTTTTACCATTGAAAATTATTTCAGGCAGAAATAAAGAATAATGAATGAGATGATCAAACAGTTATTTACACCCAGAAATTAATTTTACACCATTTAATTTTCCAGGATGAATATTTTTGGTGTTCTTGCAAAAGAGAAACACATAGGAAATATGTCACAACTACTGTCAGATTCCTGGCAATAGGATCCTTTCAGAGATCCATACGGGACCTTACATTACAGAGATAAGCCAGTCTGCTCCCTCTGATAGAGCTATTTCTGGGGGATAATTATTTCCTCCAATATGGACAGCAATAGCAGCAAGTCATATCTGTCTTTTGACACTGCCCATTTCCAATCCATGCTGGTTACTGTAAATTGTATCTTCCATTCAGGACATCTCTGGGTAATGAGATGGCCTTCAGGAACAGGTGTGTGTGATGCAAGACATCTCATCACGGATATAGATATCAATGCATATATGACCATAGGTCTTTAGCTCAGCAGAAGAACTAATGGGATGGTATTTGACCTGTCATTATTTCTGGAGTAAGTTTCTCATTGTCTTCTGACTTCTCCTATCGTGGCTGAGTTTTTGGGAAATCTGTTGCTGGATTCAAAGATATATGCCAGGTCTAGGCAGATGTACAGTCCCGGGTGCATTTGCTTTTTAATGAATCCTTGGTGCCTGGAGCTGCATTTTCTGGTGGATATGATTTTCAAACATTTTTTTAAACCACTGGTTTCCTTTTGAAAATTAGTGAATTAGCATATTGTTAACATGTAGGTTCTGGCCTTTGCTCATATGAGTGTAGATGCACTTTTCATTTTTTCCTTTAAAGCTCTTTTCAGCCACTGGGAAAGTATAGGCTTCCTTCACTTTCAGAGAAAATAGAAAGAGAATACATTGTTATTTATAAGGTTTTGTAAAATTCTCCTGGTAAACCATCCTCCCTGGTGATCTTCAGGGAATCACAAATTTGATGACCTGTACTGTATCAGGGTAGATTATAAGATCTGCCAACCTTAGGCTATTCACCACAGACATAAACTGAAATCCTAAAGTTTTTTGAGAAAAAAATCCATTATTATCCCGTGATCATACTTCTCAGATGCAAGAAATTTCTTCCTTCACAATATATGACCACATCAGCACGACCAAGATATACCAGTGCTTAGATAAAATCAGCTCATTAATGAAGAATATCTGGCTGAAGCTGGATCAAGGCAAGACAGAAATGATGCTTGTGGGCAAAGGAAAACATCTAGAAGAGTTTGCGTCCATGGTGCAGTCCCCTAGAGTTGAAAGTATACAACCACAATTGGTCAAGTCAGTTTGTAGCTTACCGGTACTTTTTATATTCCGTGCTGACATAAGCTTTAACATAGCAGTGTCCATGTGTAATGGTTTCTATCATCTCTGGTTGGCTAGGAGACTTCATCTTATCCTGGAGGAGAATGAGCTGGCCTTATTCAAGTCTTCATTGCATCTCACCTGAACTATAACAATGTACAGTAACATACCTGGATATGGAGCCTTCAGCACTTAGGAATGACAAACTAGTACAGAAAGCTTCAGTAAATCTCCTCAGCAACACAGGCACATCAAATCTGTCCCCCATTCTCTGTTTGGAATTCTGTGGGAAGCCAGTATAAAGTTCAAGGTTTCACTCTTTGTTATTATTTATTTGTATTATCTTCAAGGGGCTCCGTGGCCTGTGCTTCCTGAAAATTCTGGGATGAAGACCATGCTTTACAACTTTGCTCCTCTAACACAATGGAACTCTCTACAATAAGCATTTTTGTTTTTTTCTGTATGGGAGACAGAACTTTCTCTGAGGTCAGTCTTAAATTGTGCAATAAACTCCCCCAGGCACTAAGGACTATTGCAAACCTCACCCCTTTCCATTCCAAGTGCTGGTGTCTTCTCTAACATATATTATATGTTGATATGTATTCACTAAAATAAGTAAGTAAATCAATAAATGCAAAAACCCATCAAAACAAGTTTCAGAGTAGCAGCCGTGTTAGTCTGTATCCGCAAAAAAAACAGGAGTACTTGTGGCACCTTAAAGACTAACAAATTTATTTAAGCATGAGCTTTCGTGAGCTACAGCTCACTTCTTCGGATCCGAAGAAGTGAGCTGTAGCTCACGAAAGCTCATGCTTAAATAAATTTGTTAGTCTTTAAGGTGCCACAAGTACTCCTGTTTTTTTTATCAAAACAAGATCACTCACTACACACTCCTCCTGGGGAGACAATGAATGAACAGATAGGTGCCAGATGTTAGCCAAGTCATTTAATGCATAATTGGAAAGAATTCAGATACCATTCTCATCACTGTACTATAAGAACTTACTTAGAATAGAATAGACCATAACATCTGTAATAAACTGCTTTAGAGTTCTGGGATCACTTTTGTTCTGTAATTATAATGATTAAAATTGACATAAGCTACTGATATGATTTGAGCTGGGCTGTCAGTAATTAACTTAACTTTCCTTCATGTTCATTTTATTTCTGCCTTATTCTGAAGAAGGCAGATTCAGTCTTTCAGTTAAGCCACAGAATGATATTACACTTATATTTGGTCAGGTCTAACCAAGTTGGTCTGCACTGAACACTGTTGGATTATTCCCATTAATAGATGTAATCTTGCTTCAAACACATTATCAGTTATTTAACCTACTTTTTCTTTATCAACATTTTGGCAATCAATATTCTCCTCCGGTAAGTCTTAGAGGTTTCTCAGATTGCTGAAGAAACTGAAACCCTATTGGACATGAAATCCTCAATTTTGTTTTAAACTGGTTTTTGAGCCCTGCATTCCCAAACATCTACATTTATCTTAATCTTACAGTTTTGAAGCCTTAGGTAATATTGACAAAGTTAATAATGCTTAGTACTGAGACATGCGTTTGATGTATTAATAGAGCTTGCCTGTGAGAAGCTATTGTGTCCACTTCTGACTCTCAGAAGCTTTTTGCCTTAATTTAGTCAACTACGGCTGCAAAGTCCTTCATCTTTCATTTATTTTGAATCCCAAACCTAGGGTATTTGACCATTCATTTGTTTTCCTGTAATGTTTAATTCTATGTGAGATTATTACAAATTAAGAGTTGCTTGGCAAAAAAAAATAAAAAAATACACATGATTCAGTAGTAAGAACAACAATATTGCATTAGGCTTGGCTAGTAACTTTATAGACTCCTTTTGTAAGCTTTTTGAGAGAAAAGAGTATTTTTTTTATCTGTTTCTACAGTAGCTAGGATATTGGGGTTTTCATCTGGCCGGGGCCTGTATGAACTACTGTAATACAAATAATTAATAACAGTAACATATACATAAAATGGTAAAGGATTAAGTCAGTTGATTGGATGTATTATTGTTTGTTGTAGAATGAGGTGAAAAAATCATCTTTCAAAATCAAGCTCCTTTGAAGAGTTTATAAATGTTGAACCTTTAGTAGCTGCACCAATAATTTTATTTCTATGCATCTAAGACATTAATAGATTTTAGACCAGACAGGACTATTACAATCATCTAGTGTAACATACATTATAAAGGCCATAATACTTCACTCAGAAACTCCTGCATCAAGTCCATAACTTCTGGCTGACTTAAAGCTTTTTTTTATTTTTATTTTTTTTCCAGAAAGACACTATTTAAAGACTTCACATGATGAAGAATCTACCCCATTTCTTGGTAATTCTTTCCAAAGTTAAAAGTGTGTCCTCCTTTTTATTTTGATTTTATGTTGCTTCAGCTTCCAGCCACAAGATCATGTTATGCCCTTATTTACTAAATTAAAGAACCTTCTGCTAACTGAAATCCTCCTCATGTAGGTAGTTAGACCCAGATCCATAAAGATATTCAGGGTCCTAACTTCTATTGATTTCAATATCATTATTCTTGAAGCTATTTTCTGAATCCTTTCCAGTTTTTTTTCTGCATTCTTTTTGACGTGTGGACACAAGAACTCCGTTCTATGATATAGTGCCCCATTCTGTTAATGTGACCAGTATTCATTGTTCTTTGATGTTTGACCCTTACATTTGGCTGCATTAATTAGCATATTGATTAAATGAGCTCAGTTTACCAATTAATTCTGGGATAGATTTTCAAGTGTGCTGAGCACCCAGCAGTTCCCACTAACCCTAATTAAGAATTTTAGAAGTGGTTGGGTGCTGAGCCCTTGAGAAAACTGGGCCCCTTTTCTCTTAAAAATTAAGCACTTGAAGGATATTAATAGTCCTATAGTTACCTGACATGCATGAGCTACTCTATGAACTGTTTCTGTCTGCATGTACTCCTACAAACCTTGTAGGAATTTAAGAGATTTTCCTGACTTATGCTGTATTAAGTCCCTGGATAAAATATCTAATAAAATAGGAAGATACAGTTTATGAAAGATTGAGAAGGGTTATAAAATTTGATTTACTGTAAATAATTCATGATACTCCTTTGCAGCACTGAGAAATCCTTTTCCACAGTTCCAATCTTTGGATATAAATAGACATGCAGTGAATATAGAACAGGCCTTTTTTACACAGATTGTGAGTTTCTGATTGTGTGTGTGTGCGCGCACATAATACATGTGTATTGGGAATGTGTAAAACACTCCGGTTAGCTGTGCATGATCCTTTGGGGTAGAACTAAAAGCTGTAACTCAGGGAATTTTTGTAGTGTACAATTTCTCACAGTTTTAAAAATTCACAATAATTTCGATAATGTCAGAATGTGTATGATATTTCACAGACACTTCCATTTTGCAAATCCATCTTTTGCTTCTGGAAAATTAAGTTATTCTATGCATACTTATTGTTTTTTTGTTTGTTTGTTTGCAATACATATAGAAATTCAGCAACAAACATCACTTTAAGTGCATTTGATTTTCAAGACAGTCAAGGTGGGTGAAGTAATATTTTTTTGGACCAACTTCTGTTGGTGAGAGAGACAAGTTTGTCAGAGCTCTTCTTGAGGTCTGGGAAACATATCCCCAGTGTCACAGCAAAATGCAAGGTTGAACAGATTGTTTAGCATGAGTAGTTAACACATATTGTATGGGACCATTTAAGGTAGAGTGGCCTGTTAACATCTCAGCAGTCATGGGACAAAAAGAAAGAGGGGGGGGTAGTGGGTTACAGATGGTTGTAATAAGCAATAAATCCAGTGTCTCTGTTCAGTTCATTGTTAGTGTCTAGCAGAGTAATGAATTTAAGCTTCTAGGCTCATCTTTTGCAAGTGTTGTGCAGGTTTTCTTTGAGACTGAGGACTGATAAGTGAGATACAGAATTATTGCTTTGTGAAAAGTGTTCACCCATAAGTGACAGGCTATTTTTTTTCCTTTTTATTATTTTCCTGTGTGAGTTCATTTGAAAGCGTAATGATTGTCTAGCATTTAGTGCACTGGATGACGTACACCACATTTAATAGGCATGTGTAGGATCCATGGATCTTCAGAGGAGTGTTATGGGGGATGTTGATCATTGTATCAGGGGAGAGATGTGTGTAGGTTTTGCGTCTGTTGTTCTGGCAGGGTCTGATGCTCCTTTGAGTTGGTGTGTCTTGGTCTGTGAGGAGCTTAGGCAGTGTGAAGTCTGGAAGAGGGGGTTCAAGAAAGATTTCTTTCAGGATTTGGTCCCCATCAGTATGGTTGTAGTTGTCTGATGATACCCAGTTTGAGGTCCAATATGTGGTGATAGGTGACAACTAGGAATATGAGGTCAGAGAGGGTTTTATTTCTCTGTTGAAGCAGATTGTCTCAGGGTATTTGGATGCATGGTTCCGTGATGCCATATACTTCTCCGGTGGACTGTCCTTATTGGGTGAAAGCGATTTTAAGTGTGTTAAGGTATATATCAAGGACTTTCTCCTCAGAGCATATTCTGTGGTATTTTAGTGCTTTGTTGTAGATAACAGATTTCTTAGTGTGTTTGGGGTGGTTACTTGGTTTCTGAAGGTTGGTTTGGTGATGCATGGATTTCTTGTATACAGTTGTTTGTAGTATTCCATTGTCGAAGCTGATTGTGGTGTCCAGGAAGTTGATGCTAGTGTGGACTCGGAGAGAGTTTAATGGATGGGTAGTGGCTGGTGAAGTTGTGGTGGAATACTATAAGGGAATTTAAATCCCCTGTTACCTGTGGGTGAATACTTTTCAAAAAGTGGTCACTCGATAGCTGAACCATCAAAGGAACCTGCACACTGTCGCAATCCGATACGAAGTTATGGCTTTGAATGGCCAATTGCCGGTCCATGGACATCTTGTCCTGTTAAAAGGACAGGACTGCCTCCATCTTGGACTAGGTTCTTGTATATAGGAGAGGGCAGAGACTCAATCCTGCCCAGCAACACTGGCTGTGTATGTTCTCCTGTTTCTTTTTTTTTTCTCTTTCCTGCTGGGCCATCTAAAGGTCAGGCTAGTTCTGTGTGTGAAGGCCTGGTTCTGCCCGGCAACCTGTTTTTTGGGCCGGTCGTCTGGAGGTCAGGTTAATCCTGCCCAGCGACTCACTTTCCCGCTCTTTTTGGACCCAGTCATCTAAGGGTCAAGCTTGTTTATTTGTCAACTCCAGTGCGCCGTGTGCAAATCCTGCTGATGTGGGGTGGCAACTGCTCGGAACCTGGAGGGAGGAGGGACCAGGGAGCCAATCAGATACCGATACGAGGGAGTGAGACCTCTCAATAAAACTAGGTTTCCACCATTTGTGTGGAGTATCCGTGTGTTAGCTGAAGGACCTGATCAACCTTTCGGCCAGGGTCTCCTCCCGGTAAAGCGCGCTCGTGTTGTATCGTTTGGATTCGTTGTCGTTTGGACCCGATCCCTGTCAGCTCGTCATGCTTCCGGTGTCTGTTCTGCTGGTCAGCTGCGCCTGGAGTGCGGTATTTGCTTTTTGATGTCTGACAGTTAGCTTATCTAGCCTCTTATTTTTCCCCTCCCTAACTCAGTACCAAGTATCTACTCAGGATATTAGGATTGTATTAATGAGCTCAGAATTGCACAATTGCTTAGCTAGCTTGTATAATTGTTCTAGTTGTTAGTGAATTGTTAATTGCAAACTGTTTTATGTGTGGTTTCAGAGTAGCAGCCGTGTTAGTCTGTATCCGCAAAAAGAACAGGAGTACTTGTGGCACCTTAAAGACTAACAAATTTATTTTAGCATGAGCTTTCGTGAGCTGCAGCTCACTTCTTCGGATGCATAGAATGGAACACACAGACAGGGGATATTTATACATACAGAGAACATGAAAAGGTGGAAGTATGCATACCAACAGGCAGAGTCTAATCAATTGAGATGAGCTATCGTCAGCAGGAGGAAAAAAAACTTTTTGAAGTGATAATTAAGATGGCCCATAGAAGGTGTGAGGAGAACTTAACATAGGGAAATAGATTCAATTGGTGTAATGACCCAACCATTCCCAGTCTTTGTTTAGGCCACAGTTAATAGTATCTAGTTTGCATATTAATTCAAGTTCAGCAGTTTCTCTTTGGAGTCTGTTTTTGAAGTTTTTTTGTTGCAAAATTGCCACCTTCAAGTCTGTCACTGAGTGGTTAGAGAGGTTGAAGTGTTCTCCCACTGGTTTTTGAATGTTGTGATTCCTGATGTCAGATTTGTGTCCATTTATTCTTTTGCGTAGAATGGTGTTTTCTGGAAGATCACTGATGGATATATGTTCCTGACTGATGGATTGTAGTTTCCTCAGGAAGTCAGTGGTGTCTTGAAGATAGCTGGGAGTGCTGGTAGCATAGGGCCTGAGGAGAGAGTCCACATAGCCCTATGCTACCAGCACTCCCAGCTATCTTCGAGACACCACTGACTTCCTGAGGAAACTACAATCCATCAGTGATCTTCCAGAAAACACCATTCTGGCCACTATGGATGTGGAAGCCCTCTACACTAACATTCCACACAAAGATGGACTACAAGCCATCAGGAACAGTATCCCCGATAATATCACAGCTAACCTGGTGGCTGAACTTTGTGATTTTGTCCTCACCCACAACTATTTCACATTTGGGGACAATATATATCTTCAAGTCAGTGGCACTGCTATGGGTACCCGCATGGCCCCTCAGTATTCCAACATCTTTATGGCTGACTTAGAACAACGCTTCCTTAACTCTCGTTCCCTAACGCCCCTACTCTACTTGCGCTACATTGATGACATCTTCATCATCTGGACTCATGGAAAAGAAGCCCTCGAGGAATTCCACCGTGATTTTAACAATTTCCATCCCACCATCAACCTCAGCCTAGACCAATCCACCCAAGCGGTCCATTTCCTAGACACTACTGTGCTAATAAACGATGGTCACATAAATACCACCCTATACCGGAAACCCACTGACTGCTATACTTACTTACATGCCTCCAGCTTCCATCCCGGACACACCACACGATCCATTGTCTACAGCCAAGCTCTAAGATACAACCGTATTTGCTTCAATCCCTCAGACAGAGATAAACACCTACAAGATCTCTATCAAGCATTCTTAAACCTACAATACCCACCTGCTGAAGTGAAAAAACAGATTGACAGAGCCAGAAGAGTACCCAGAAGCCACCTACTACAGGACAGGCCTAAAAAAGAAAATAACAGAACACCACTAGCCATCACCTACAGCCCCCAACTAAAACCTCTCCAGCGCATCATCAAAGATTTACAACCTATCCTTAAAGATGATCCCTCACTCTCACAGATCTTGGGAGACAGGCCAGTCCTCACTTATAGACAGCCTCCCAACCTGAAGCAAATACTCACCAGCAACCGCACACCATACAACATAAACACTAACCCAGGAACCTATCCTTGCAACAAAGCCCGATGCCAGCTCTGTCCACATATCCATTCAAGTGACACCATCATAGGACCTAATCACATCAGACACGCCATCAGGGGCTCGTACACCTGCACATCTACCAACGTGATATATGCCATCATGTGCCAGCAATGCCTCTCTGCCATGTACATTGGCCAAACCGGACAGTCTCTACGCAAAAGAATAAATGGACACAAATCTGACATCAGGAATCATAACATTCAAAAACCAATGGGAGAACACTTCAACCTCTCTAACCACTCAGTGACAGACTTGAAGGTGGCAATTTTGCAACAAAAAAACTTCAAAAACAGACTCCAAAGAGAAACTGCTGAACTTGAATTAATATGCAAACTAGATACTATTAACTGTGGCCTAAACGAAGACTGGGAATGGTTGGGTCATTACACCAATTGAATCTATTTCCCTATGTTAAGTTCTCCTCACACCTTCTATGGGCCATCTTAATTATCACTTCAAAAAGTTTTTTTTCCTCCTGCTGACGATAGCTCATCTCAATTGATTAGACTCTGCCTGTTGGTATGCATACTTCCACCTTTTCATGTTCTCTGTATGTATAAATATCCCCTGTCTGTGTGTTCCATTCTATGCATCCGAAGAAGTGAGCTGCAGCTCACGAAAGCTCATGCTAAAATAAATTTGTTAGTCTTTAAGGTGCCACAAGTACTCCTGTTTTATGTGTGTGAATCACTGCTCTGTCTTTGTCCAGAGTGAATGAATCTGGGAGCTGTCTCCACCTGGAGATTAGAAGACCAAGGGGTTCCCGTCCCCGCGGTCTGAGTGAGTGGAATCTGCCCAGCTGCAGCCGCAGCACACTCTGGGTTACCCTTAGTGTGAAAGCAAGGGTGGCTGAGGCAGTGGCCCGTGGGTCTCTGTTCTGTGTTGCACCGGGTACCGCCCTGACGAACCCGATTCCTATCTTGTAATATTGGCGTGTCTGCCTATTTGGTGTGGTGTGGTGAGCAGTATAAAGTGTATTATTACTGTGTTTTGGGATGTGTTTGTAATTTTGATACCATCCCAGCCAAAGTTGCCTACTCCCCCGGCCCAAGTTGTAATTATTCCCCAAATAAACGCAGCCACTTGGCTTTTCACTGTTATTCTGGTCCTGCCTGTTTTTCCTCACTCAATACCAAGCTTAACGGACCGCAATCTATTTCGGACACACACCACTTTCAAAAGATGATCCTGGGAGTTTAAAGTAATTAATTAATGGATTGAACAGTGATACTGGATTTAGGGTTTATTAAGACTATCTGTAAACCACCAATCCCCTCTTTTTGTCCTATGACTGCAGGGGTGTTAATGGGCCACACTCTCTTGAATGGTCCCTTACAATATGTGCTAACTACTTATGCTCAACAATCTGTTCCATCTGGCATTTTGCTGTGACTCTGGGGCTTTGTCTAGAGACCTTACAGTGGCATATCTGTACTAATGCAGCTGTGCTGCTGTAAGATCTCCAGCGCAGCCGTTCTATGTTGAAGGGAGAGAGCGCTCCTGTCCACATAATTAAACCATACACCAACAAGCAGCAGTAGCTATGTCAGTGGGAGATGCTCTCCCGCTGCTCTACCACTGTCCACACTGGTGCCTCTCTCTAAGTGATGTCACCCGGGGTGTGTTTTTTCACAGCCCTGAGTGACATAAGTTTTACCACCAAACGTTCTAGCGTAGACATAGCCTGGGAGTACTTTTACCAGACCCGAAGAAGAGTTCTGTGTGTCTCAAAAGCTTGTCTCTCTCATCATCAAAAGTTGGTCTAAAAAAAAGATACTACCTCACCCACGTTGTCTCTCTAATATCTTGGGACTGACATGGCTACAACTACACTGCATTTCAAGACAGTGTGTAGTTGGTAAAACAAAACAAAATAGTTAAAAAAAAATTAATACCTTCTTACTTTTGAAATTTTGCTCAACTATTTTCATATTTCAGATTTTCCCCTTGTGGAATTATGTAATTTAAAACTCTAATGGCATATGAGTCTACAGTGAATTAGGTAGATTATATATACACATGTTCTACTGGATGGAGTGTGAACTGCTAAACTACTGCCACAGGCTATGTACAAGTAGCAAAGTACACAGCTAGCAGGGGGCTAAGCTTTTAGAACAAGAGGCTCTGAGTTGTCAGCTCAGAGAGAAGAGTTAAGTTCTAGGTCACCGTGAATTTCTCCCTATGATATCTTTCTTGCCCTATGAATGTTCACAATGTGCTTTATTTACATATGTTTGTAACACTTCTATCAGGTGGAGCTGGCAGCAACAAGAGCTGGGTTCAACATCTAGAACAGGGGTTGGCAACCTCTGGAATGCGGCTCGCCAGGGTAAGTACCCTGGCGGGCAGGGCCAGTTTGTTTACCTGCCATGTTGGCAGGTTCGGCGGACCGTGGCTTCCACTGGCTGCGGTTCACCGTCTCAGGCCAATGGGGGTGGCAGGAAGCACCACGGGCAAGGGATGTGCTGGCCGTGGCTTCCCGCCACCCCCACTGACCTGAGACAGCAAACCGTGGCCAGTGGAAGCCAGAATAGGCCGAACCTGCCAACGCGGCAGGTAAACAAACTGGCTCGGCCCGCCAGGGTGCTTACCCTGGCGAGCCGCATGCCAGAGGTTGCCGACCCCTGATCTAGGGTTTCCTCTTAACACTACTAAAGAGAACCAGCTCAAGCCCACACCCAGTAATCTGGTAAATCTAAACACCATTCCTAAGCACCTCTCAGAGGCAATACTTCCCCATTCACAAGCACTAAGTCTGTGTATAATTAAAAAAAAAAAGGCTTTTCTTAAAAGTGAAAGGGAACTCAGCATTAATTTGGGAAAACACGACAACCTAAATTCAAAAACAAGTAACCATAAGCAAACACCCACCCTGCAATGTCCACCTTGCATTCTGAAAGTCCTGTGAACAAATGTCCCTTTACTACACCAGTACCCTTTCCCTTCACTGCACCCCACTCATAGTTGGTTATCCTTAGTCAGAAAAGACCCAGAGTTCAGATGTGCATTCACATGGGTCCACCTTGACCCCTGAAAAAGGTGGGGGAGGGCAGGCAAGTAATGCTTCTGCTGCTGCTGCTGCCGCCATCTCTGGCTCACTGATGCTACCACTGTTACCTCTGCCATCACTCATCTCTGTTGCTGCTTATCACTCACTGCCACTTCAACAATGCTGAGTTCTGAGGTTCCCCCACTTAGCTCAGCTCTTAGTGATTTTACTGGGTATCGGAGAACCTCTATGCTGAGGTTTCTTTGCTGTCTTTCACTGCAATGCTGTCTCTCTCCCATGTCCAAAGCTTAGTCTGTAGGCTGGCTCCTCAGTGACTTCAGCTCTAGTAATCATTGAACAGAAACAAGGACTCTCAATTGAGTTCAATCAGTTGTCTTTGAATAGTAGAAAGGGGAAGGTCAAATGTTGTCTAGGACTCTTTAGGCAGAGTCCACACCATCAGATAGAAACACCTATCCCCTGTACACCCCTTTCACTGATCCCTTTTTTAGCAAGTGAGGTTCAGTTTAAGGTGACACCATCAATCAGGGCATGCTAAGCACTGTTCTGCTGCCCTCCAACCATACAATAAGGATTACATTTCTTTACCCCTGCATTCAATCCTGAAGTGAATTGTAATCTAAAATCAGTCAAAACTGATCACTTTCAGCAGGCTGCTCTGTTTGCTGAACACCTAAGCAGAGTAGGTATGTCTATGCAAATATGGACAGCTCCTGAAGTCTTTTCTCCTAGTGAATCACTAGATGTCAGGGGAGAGACTCTGCTCCCATACGGCTGAGGTCATAGTTAAGGAGCTGACAGATGTCTTTGAATTTAGCTAAGAATATTCAGACATGCTGCTGCCATCTTGAAAAAAAAAAGGAGTTTTCAAGTGTGGTGTTTCTTCCTTCTTTTTATTGGAAGGGTCAATAAAAAAGCAGAGAATGAGTCACAAGCAACACTAAGCCACATTATAACGTTAAAGGACATTTAAGAAGTATATTAATGCTGCCTACAACTAGAATAGTTTGACCTCTATCTTCCACAGCTCACAGGGCTCCACAGGGGTCTCTTTGCAACATTTCTGCCTGACATGAGAGTTTGGAAATGAAGAGTTCACAGAGCATCCAAACTCCCAGCACACCGTGAAAGGGTCTTCCATGTTGCCTTAAATAGGATGGTGCAGATAAGATGGGAGTGAGGTAGATCTGTGGAATTGTGATTAGTCCCTTAGCAACCCTCCATAGGGGGCAGCAACAGATTGCAGGTGTCCTAACACATAGATAAGAAGGGCCTCTACTGAAGCAGTGTGATCAGCCATGATTTAGGATATATCTAAGTTCCCTACCCAGCTTCACCACCATCACCATTTATTTCACAAAACAGGCTGTGTGTTGGGAAGGATGATTTTTATCTTTAGGCCTTGCATACAATAGAGAGGGTTTTCTTAGAACCATATGTACCATACTCGAGGCAACTCTTGTAAATGCAGTGTTTAAACCCCTATGGCAGCCAGCATCCATCTATACTAGGGTTTCCTGCTAGCACTGGAAGCACTTAAACAATGTTCACAATGGTGACAATTTTTTTAGCAAATGTCCTTATTGCAGCCTTAGGGAGATATCTGGTTACCTGTTATTTTATATTTGTCAGCTAAAATAGAGATCCACTTATACAAATAGATCACTGAGGAACACCTGGATTTTCAATGCTCACTAAAGGACCATAAAGCAAGAAATGAGACCAAAGTCAATACAGTATATTATTCCATTTATGAGAGACATTTGCTGCTTCTATACTGTTCATGCTATTGAAATGAAAACTATATCTATATCCCATGGAGCAGCACTCTGCATTTGTAAAAGAAAAGTATCTCCAAAAGTATCTCTATGAAGCTGAGACAATCTACAATTAATTTGGTATCATCTTTCAAAACACCCCATTTTTCTGGGATAAGCAAAATGGGGATGGTTTTCTCTTAACTACTGTGAGCAAATACAACATAATAGAAATTGTTTACCCAGACTGTAAGAAAGACTATGAAGTGACAGGCAGCTATGCACATCCTTTTCAGCTCTGCTATGCCTCATGCTAGTGTTTTTGTATTAAACAATTGACTTACCATAGATAAAGAGCATATGTGTAACACATCACTCACCCCCTCCCTCGATTTCGGAGCCAGAGCATCAGCCCAAGCCACAAGTTCAAAGTGCTATCTATACAGCTATTGTGAGAGTGCTAGCGTGAGCTCTGCTAGCCTGTCAATGCAGGCTGGAGGATTCGCTTCCATGGGCTCTACAATGCTGTTTAGGCATCACCTTTGAGGCACAGATCAGAGAAAGTTAGGTACCTAAGTACCTTTGTGAATCTGGTCCTAAGCCCCATCACTTTCCTTTGCATTTCCCTCCTGGATAGCTTAGGCAGCTCCCCACTCAGCTTATTGGCTTCTGAGAATCCCTTTCTTAGACATCTAACTCACCTAGTGCATTGTCTGGGGAGCCCGAGTGCCTAACTCAGAGCTTAGGATTCTACTAGGCAGCAGGGTGCACAGCAGTTAGGCGTTGCAACACCTATGGCATTCCCTTGAGGCTCTAGCCTGTAACTTATTAAAAAATCTTGTTGCAATAGAGCTTTGTATATCCTGATCCTAGCCTTACATTTGCAAAACACCACCACTGATTTTTTACACGTTTTCTTTTCAGTGCTGCTCATATGCATTTCTGGACCCCAGACCAGACCCAATGTTATATTTTATCAATGTTGTTCTTTTCTCTCTATTTTTTTATAAGAAGGAAGTCTGCATAAAGGTGGGGTCTTTTCCCTGATTTGAGGTTTTCAAATATGTTGTGTTTTTGTGGAAAAATGTCACGCATTGCCCAGTGAAAGAAACATGAAATTACGCAATGTCAACTTCAACTAGACAGTCAAATGTGGTGTACTTCTCAAAAGGGTTATATGAAATATGTTTAATATCAAATGCACTTTCTGGGGGAAACTATTTTTTTTATCATCAAATTCAGTCTCTCTCTTCTGTATTTATTAAATGTCACTCTTTCAAAAGTAAAGGCTTAGCCAGTGTAAACAATAGAACCTCACTTTCTTTGAAACATAAAATAAGCTTCCAGAAAAGCCTGAGATAAGTATTCCAGATATCTTAGTCACAAGATCTTGTCTGTTTGCTTTCTTTCTACATTTATTTTAAATGGGTCTGAACTGAAAACATGGATCTGAACATAACCAAACACATAAACTATTCAGATCCAGATTTTTAAAGCCTGAAGCAATTTCTATTTGCTAGAAGAACAGATTACATCCTTTAGGTAAAAGGATTTGTTTTCCCTTGACATTTTAGTCCGCCTTTTTAAATTATGCGTCTTGTTTATTGTAATAATTAGCAGGCAATGGACAATTAGGGATTTTAAGCCTCAATACCAGGAGTCAGGTTTTTCTTTTCCTTCAGCTTCCAAACCATATTAGGTCATTTTGACTACTTTTTAAAGCATGATTAAACAATGGATGTTTCCATATTTTTAAAATGTAGATCACTGTAGTAAAGCTTGATATTTGTTTAATATCTAGAAGGTAATCAGGATTTATCTTCTCTGTACTGAAAGGCTAACAAGAATTGATTAGGCTATTAACATTTTTGCTTTAGCTTAATTACTGTAATTAAGAGAATACCTGCACTGAGGCACTGATCTGAAACTGATGTATCCTAGAGGTGAGAATCAAAGAAAAGAGTGGTGGTAGTGAGGGAAATTCACTCACTCATAGTTCAAGTGGACACCAAGAGGCCTCAGACACTCCCTAACCTCCCCCTCCCACCCTTTTTTACACCATTCTTATAGCTAGCAGAGCTGCTTGGACTAGGAAGATCCCATCAAGGATTCTACAGGGCTATCTACCAATCTATTTACCACCCTCTAGCTCTCCTCTAGTGTCATGGACGAGATGTGGCTTGGGAGATGATAATCCACCATTCTTTCATACATTCTTCAGGCATTTTGTTCCAAATGTTGCTTCTTTGAGCATCTTGATTACATGGAGGGTTGAGGTTAGTGCACAGAATTCCAGTAATGGTGCAGCCACCATTTTCCATTATAGGCCACACAATTCTTGCTTTACTTAAAAGGCTGATGTTGACCTTTCAGGGATGAATGCCCCCAGCTGGCCCTCAGCTAACTACCTAATCGTGATTGCTGCACTGGAATTAGGGTGCCAACAATCTACTGCCAATTCTCTGTCTCATAAGGTTCTCCCACATCAAATCTCTATCTGGCAAAGGTTCCAAGTACTGAAAGCCACCATTGGTCCCCTGAGTATCCTTGTCATAACCTTCTTTCTAAATGATCTCTGTGTTTATACTACAATGAAATATCTAAGAGATTTCCAAAATAAGTAAGAAATTATCTGCAGAGGAGCCCATTGTAGAGTTTATGACTAGCCCCTTCCTGAATCAATATATTAGCGAGTCTTGATTCAAGATTACCTTTCTGGCAAATTCTCTCTACCCTATATACACAACACAATAGTGTCTTTAGTAGGAGAGAAGGACCTTCCCAGACTCTAGATATTTTTCGCCACTTCCCCCAATTTTCTTTGGTGAATATTCATTCATCCCATATTCTAAGAGTGATGCCTGTTTTTCTGTCTATGACTCATAGATATGCAGTCATTCAGAGCAGCAGGTCAGAAACATCTGATTATACAGCTAGTAAGTGTACCCCAATTCAGATTGTGCACAGAAGTAACAGTTGGTGCACATAACTTCCGTGCATCAAGACTTTTAGCAGAAATGGCCTGGTATACAGGTGTCTCATAGGCCACCAATAAAAAAAAACCAGGACTATTCCTGCTCTGTAATCAAAGGGACAGATTCTGCCTGGTCCAATGACAGTGTTGGAGAGAGTACAGGGAACATTCGTCACTCTTATGCAGCCCATGTAAGGCCTGGCACAATTGCAGGCCCTGTAATCGTGATACAGTTTCATCTCTACTCCCACAGAGCAATTGGCACCCCAAAAAGGCCTGAGATAAGAGAGAGAATGAAGAGAGGGTTGCAATGGTTTGTGGAATAGCCAGGAGACTGGGGGAGCAGATGCCACCTATACAACATGGAGGGACTGATCCTCCCTCCAGACCTGTTAGTGAGGAGAATGCTGCTTCTGTTGAAGTCTTCACAGCTAGCATCACATCACTGTAATTAAACCTCTGTGGGATCCCAGGATTCAGGCTTACATGGAACACAGGGAAGATGTCTTTGAACCTAGCCTCTGGGAAAGCAGTGGGGCAATGAAGCCTCTACAGGGCTATGGGTCATTACATAGCTTGCAAACAAGTCAGGCTAACTCAGCAAAGTCTTTGTAACTTCACAGACATTGTGATGAAAAAAAGTTGATGTTGCTTTAGGCAAATGGGCACCCATCCATCTTACAGTGTGCTCCCTCTAGATTTAACCTAACAGCTTGACATTAGGTCATTGGTGCATCAACTGGTTTTGCTATATGGAGGAAATAACTCTTTCTGTCATATACTGGTATGTTCAGGGTGGTGTCTATGAAGTGCATAATTGGCCAAATCAGACAGTCTCTATGCAAAAAAATAAATGGACACAAATCTGACATCAGGAATCGTAACATTCAAAAACCAGTAGGAGAACACTTCAACCTCTCTAGCCATTCAGTAACAGATTTAAAGGTGGCAATTTTGCAACAGAAAAGCTTCAAAAACAGACTCCAATGAGAAACTGTTGAAACTGAATTAATATACAAACTTGATACAATCAATTTAGGCTTAAACAGAGACTGGGAATGGCTGAGCCATTACACACATTGAATCTATTTCCCCATGTTAAGTATCCTCACACCTTCTTGTCAAATGGTCTTAAATGGGCTATCTTGATTATCACTACAAAGTTTGTTTTCTCCTGCTGACAATAGCACATCTTAATTAATTAGCCTCTTAGGGTTGGTTGGGCAACTCCCACCTTTTCATGTTCTCTGTATGTATATATATCTCCTCATTATATGTTCCATTCTATGCATCCGATGAAGTGGGCTGTAGCCCACGAAAGCTTATGCTCAAATAAATTTGTTAGTCTCTAAGGTGCCACAAGTACTCCTGTTCATTTTGTGGATACAGACTAACATGGCTGCTACTCTGAAACCTATAATTGACACAGTATATAATGTACACATACTTTCTCCTCTCAGATTGTGGGGTCAAAGCTATATCACTGCCAAAAAACATACTCAAATATGTCTTCATTTTGCTTTCCCTAACCTGTTATATTGAAATGGGTTTTATGACAATTGATATAAAATCAGATAGATGATAGATTCCACTGGCCAGCAGCTCCACTTCCTGCATTATGGGAATCCAGAATCATCAGCCTCTGGATGTCAGATGATGGGAAAAATGGTTCCTGAATTCTTCAGGATTCTATAATGATGTCCCCAATGTACTGCAGAAAAGATAAAATTTAAGAAAATAAATGAGTTAAGACCATCTGAGTGGATGACCTTTTTGGTCACAAGCTTTGTATTTGCTCAGGATCAATATGAGATGGTTTAAAAATCCACAGTAATCACTGTATTCATGAAACTAGTTTATGACTCCTTATTGCAGGTTTTCAAAGCAGGTCAAGAGTGTAAGGTCAGAAGCATATTTTTAATGTATGTCTTTATCTCATACTTGGCTAATCAATTATACATTTGAGTTAATTTAGATCTCAGAGGAGAGAATTTTTTTTCTTGGTAACTTATTTTGGCTTTCTCTTCTTCTCTAATCTACATAGAAGGATTTAAGTTCAATTTAAAGCGATTAAGTTGGCAATTATAGGATTAGCATAACAGGTCATGGAAAACTGATTCTATCACAATAGATACTGAATGGATACAGGAGAATTACAAGTGATGCATTATTAATTGTTTTTGTGAAACAGATTTTTCTGCTTCTTTTGTAGAGGAAATTTAAGTTACTGCATATTATTTAACTGAATGTGTTTGTGTATATTAAGTTGTACCTAAGCACAGCATGAAGGACCACAGCCTGCTCCCATTGAAGCCAGTGGCAAAATTCCCATTGCAGTAAGGTCAATTGCAGCAGGATAGCGAATCCAGCCATCAAGACATCAGTGGCAACAAAGTTAGCACCGAGGTTTAAAAAAAGAAAACACAAACAACCCCCCCCACCCAAGATGTTTTATCTTTTCTATTAGAGGGCTATAATTATTATTAAACATTTATACTGCAAAAACATATAGGTTACAACCAGGTTGAAGTCTTATTTTTCTAAATGGTTTTACAAACATACAGTAAATGTCCCAAAGAGCTTACAGACTTTTAGATTTGAAAGTTATTCAAGAATTTTCAATATTAAAAGTTGTAATGGCAGATGCTGTTTGTGTCACTACATGGTGCAAAGGGAACAAAGGCTAACCTTCACCACTTGGATTCTCTCTGGCTGGAGGAACCCATAGTAGGTGTAGAGCCTACATAGCTGCCCCTCACATCTTTCTTTCTGTAGTTTCCAATGCAAAGGACATGTCAGCACTGGCAAAGAGTGCTCAGGGGGAATGGCTACATTGGAATCTATTCAGAGAATCCTTAAGTTGGAGAAGGTCTGTGCGGGATGTGTATATATGCATTCTTACCTCTAGGGCACCTCCTCCGGTCTGGATGCAGCATTCTACGGTACTTGGTCTCTTATGCTCCCTCTGTTGGCCACTTTCTCAGCCATGATGACCAGTCCTGGGCAGTCTCTTTGCCGGACTCCCTTCCTGGATCTTATGTGGCTCAGCCCTGTGGCCAAGTCACACAACAGTTCAGTCCCCTTCTGGGATTCAGCTCCAAACCAAACGTCCTTTGCACTTCTTGGGTTCAACTTAATTTTTTCTGCTTATCAGGGTACTAATGAGCCAGGCTTTTTCCCTGCTGGAAGTTTAAGTACCACATATACTGGCCTTCTGCCTGTCATGAGCTTCTTCTTTTTCCTACATCCTCACAGTCCCTAGCTTAAGGCTCTTCTCTGCCCTATGGCTCACTACAGGACTTAACCTTACTCCTCCAGCTCTGCTTCCTGGCCACAGCCACTCTCAAACTACTGGATCTTCCTCCAGGCCCATCCCAGGAAGATGCAATGCTGCCTAGCTCCTCTCTACTAGCCTTCACCTTCTCAAATGACCTCCCTCAGCTCTTTATAAAGCCTGCCTATGCCTCCTCAGGCTAGTAGGGAATTAGTTAATCATCTCCTAGGTGCAGAGCATAGCTAATCAAGTTAATTTCCCTGCCTTACAGCTGATGGGGATTAAGCCCAATCACAGGACCACGTCCAGCCCAAGGCTGATGTCAGACAAACAATTGGGGAGCTGTAATTGGCTCCTTGAGAGTTCTCTGGCTCTGCTGTACCCTCCATAATATGAAGCAAGGTTACGACATCTAGATAAATTTAGACATTACAGAAAGTAACTAACAGCACTTCTGTAAAATCTTTTCTTATGTAAAATTAATTCATCTATTTTGGGAGCTTCTCCTGAAAACTTTTACTCCTAAAATGCATCCAGAATATTTACACTGACTTCAGGGTGACTACATGCATGAATGAGGATAGCTGTATGAATGTGGTAAGTGTTTGCAGGATAGGGCCTGTAGAGACCATGGCTCAAATACTACAATGCTAGTCATGCTATAAGAGCTCAACTAGAATAGAATGTAAATAGGATGTGTTATAGATCCAGAACCCCCATTATGAGGGCTTAGAGGGTTCTGGTTTAGCTACAGGCAATAACCTAGTTCAACTCACAGACAATTAAAAAAAATTAGAGGACTTTTTATTATAATGGTACTAACTTCTAAAGAGTCTCACTCTTGGGTATAAAATAAAAAGGAAGTCAGAAGGGGACAATTTTAGAGTATATCCATGTTTGTTTGTTTTTTGTTGTTATTCTTCATTTGTTTATTCTCAGTGTATCAAATACCACATTGTTATGGGAGTAATGCTGCAAATAATAATGTAAAATCTCATTCAATTTTAAAGGCTTTCACTTGGGAAATATGCTAAAAATCATATTTAGAATGAATGTAACAGCAATAAATGAATGTGTTTAGCATCAATATCATCAACAACTATAGGCCAGATCCTCAGCTGGTGTAAATCAATGTTGTTTTATTGAAGTCAGTGGAATTATTTTGATTTACGTAAGCTGAGGATCTGGGCCTCTGTCAGGCCTGTTTGAAATACATTACACAGTAGTACCATGTTGTGCAATTTAGTATTAATGTGTGTGGTTTCCTGAGAATTTTGATGCTTGAGAATAATAAAGTTATCCCACATGAAATGTAAACATGAACTCATAAAACAAAGGAAGTACCATTGGGACACCATGTAAATATATTTTAAAGCAGTGAATTGTGAAATATAATAGAAGACCACAACAATAGCTATTATTGGGACTCCTTAATAATAACCTTACTTTGGCTGTTGCAGAAGGTTGCTGCCTAATATAGTTTGATCATCTAAATATAAGATGATCACAAAAATATCTAAAACAAGTTACTTACACACTACTTTAAATGCACTCTGATTTTACGTTCACACTTTATGCTGCCAATACAATTTATCATATGCACTTCTGTTCATTTTATAACACAAAATAAAATGAGCAAATAAACAACTGCTATTACACTTTTAGACACAGGCTTTTACTTATGCCGATGCACTTTTTGTGATCTGACTTTGAGCCTGGAAAAGAGCTATATTTTACCCCTCATCAAGACGCAAAACAGGCAGACTGTCTGCAGCTGTTGCATGTGTCACAGTATGCCATCTGGGTTGTGGAGTGCCAGCAGTGTGCTCATTGCTGTACAATATGTAAGGGGAACCAATGTACCTGTCCCATGTGGCTTACAAACAAAGTGAATACATCATAGAATTCTGACTTCCCAATTTTTTTTTCACAAAAAGAAGAATTTTAGAGCACAGTTCAATGAACAAAGATTTTGTTTCGTTTTTAATAATTAAAATGTAACACTTTTTCTTGCCTTGGTGGATGGAACTTGACAGGTTTCACAGAAAGACTGTATTTTAGGGATAGAAGAGTTCCAGCCAAAGAGGCGATTATCTGGGGAATCTGTCTGGGTACAGCTTATGAATACTTGTTGATGTTATGAAATTGTTGTCTCATTGAGTATTCCAGTGTACGTGGAGTCAGCCACATGCTATCAGGACTGTGTCATGTATCCCCCAGACCACAGAGACAGGAAGGATGTTAAATCTCCCATTCAAATGCAATCACCACAGGACAATGCATTGGTCTCATCCTATGAGAAACCAGATTTCTCCAACTTCTCTGCTGGGGTTTGTAGTGCCACAGCCCCAAACAGAAGAAGAAAAATCAGTTGTTAACACTGGGTCTTAAAAAAACACAGAGTCTGAGACACTCTGCGGGGAGGACTTAGAGATACTCACAGAAACAATGGAAGCTTGGGTGGGATGGAGGAAGAGAGGTGCATGCATTTGTAGCATGACTAGCTGGAGGAAAATGGAGCTGGCTGAAGTGGAATGAGAGACTCCGTGATTTTGAGGAGAAGTCATTTGCAGGAGGAGAATCCAGTATTTCAGGGGTCGGCAACCTCTGGCACGCAGCTCACCAGGGTAAGTACCCTGGATGGCCGGGCCAGTTTGTTTACCTGCCGTGTCGGCTGGTTTGGCCAATCGCAGCTACAACTGGCCGCGGTTCACCGCTCCAAGCCAATGGGGCCTGCAGGAAGCAGCGCGGGCCGAGGGATGTGCTCTACTTCTACCCTTGCTGGGGATTGCAGCTACAGTGTTGATGTACCCATAGCCTGTATGTCTGTTTACTTCCACTATTATGTGTTCCTGATGATGTGATCTGTAAACCCAGAATTCACACCAGGTTGGAGATTTGGGAAAGGGTATGTTTTAGCTAGTGGGGAGCCAGCTATGGTATTGGAGATCCAGTGCAGCTGGGCCTGAGAACGCCATTTCCATGAAGGGGAAACAGACAGAAAGACTGTGCCTAGGAGGTGTGCCAGAGTGTCCAAGAAAAGGGGCTTGCAGCCTACTCAGGGCAATGGAAACTTAAGAATAATGGGTCTAGCTTTTTGGGACCCAAACACAGAATCTTGATGAGTATTCATCTGGGGGAGCTCTACCAGGACTGTGATGGGGGCACTAAGGAAGTAGACAAAGGATATTGTGGGAGAAGGATTCAAAGGGAACTCTAAGGCCAAAGGAAGTGAGGAGAGAAGAAAGTGATAAAAGCAGAGATGAAGGCCAGAAGAAAGCTGTTCATAGTCTTGAAGAGTATGAGAATTACAGTGGGCCACAGCTCCATCAGCTCCTCAGCTACTAAAATTCTCTTGGTTTCATTCTATTATCCTAAAAGGCCGGCCAGTGCATCTGCCAGAATGACCTACGGTGCCTGGGTAACTTCTAGTTGGTCTTCTCCCTACTAATTTCTAAAGTCACTTGACAACTGTGTTAAAGAATCATGATTAAAATCTGCAATGTTCAGCTTAATAAGATTTAGTTTTAAATGGTTTAATTGTAGTGTGGTATGACCATCTTGTATCTGAAATTCACAGCATGTTGCAAACAAGTCACAGGTATTCTGAGCAGCTACCTCCAAGGTAAGAAGCAAACATGAAAGATTGATACGAAGAGCACAAAAGCAATTTAATTTTATTTTTTAAGTGCACTGAAAGTGTTGGATGTTCAGTCATCTGGTCAAAGGAGAAAACAGTGTAATGAATTACCTATGCCATGACTCTAAGAATTAAAAGGAAAATCTGGATTTAATCGAAGAAGGATATGGATGTGCTAAGCCAGTAGTTAGAGTGGTCTAAATTAACTTGGCCATGCTGGTGAAATTACGTTGTTCTTTTAAAAAAATATTCCAAATTATGCTTAGCACAGAAAGTGTTTAATACAAGATTCAAATGCAGATCAACTGATGGGAAAGGCTATTATGGTAACCATTAATATAGTCTATCTAAAGCAGTAATCTGTCGTCATAAAGGGGATGGATATTTTTTTTTAAATCTTAATTATGCTTTTTTATTTAAATACATAGTGAAACTAGTAATTCTATATATTCATTTCTTTTCAGCAACAAAAGAAATGTTTGCTTTCTTCTTTAGACATGCAAAGATGTAAATATCCCCTCCAATGAAATAAAAGGGGTTTTAAAAGCCTGTTCTAACTACTCTAATCAGACTTTTAAATGGCTAAATATCAGATATGTTGAAGAGTGAGTATCTTGGTTTGCCTCTATCCACTGACAAACAAATCAATATGGACTTTTAGTTTGAGTTATTGCAGTTTCTGAAAATATAAAGGATATGCTCCCCCGTCAATGACTTTGAAAATACACTCAGTTTTGATATATTTTAACTAGACTAACTTCTGGCAGTTGTAGTTACTAACAACAAAGGCAGTCTTCCACCAAGTGGTAATTACTTTGTCTTAGATACCCTTCCATGAACTTGGACATTTTCAGTTGTGGACAATTTCAAGGCTTTTTGGTGAAGACATTATTGGTATGCATCCGTAGGAATTAGTCTATGAAGAGAAATTGCAAGGTTTTCTAGTCCCATCTAGTGGTAAAGAGAGGTATATGTTTTTGTGTAACTAAATTGACAACAATGATTATGATAGAAAGGAAATTTATGAAAACTCAGTTAAACATAAAGCTTTAGAAGTAATGAGAATGAGCAACAACAATTATGAAGTGGTCAGCCCCAAAGTGGGTTGTTTTGTTTGTTTGACTGGTTGGTTTTTTTTTTGCTTTGTTTCCGCCCCCGCCCCCCAATTACATTTGAGGAACAATACGTTTTCACTGCTAAGCACCGGTATCTTAGAGGTATGCATTAATGGATGTTGTAACTCACGGTAGTAGACTACTTTATATCACTGTAATTAGACATTATATTTGTTTGAAGTTCATTTTCTAGAAAATGAAAACATACTCTCTGATCTCCATGTTCACTGCTCTTTAATCATCAAACAAGCCTACTTCTGGACTGCAAATTGAACATATTTTACACAGATGTGCTAAAATGTAGTGTTTCTCAGTTTGCTTTGCAAATGGCTGCATGATATCACTTGCAGTAAATTTTCCAACTGTCCTTTAACAACCTCTACCTCCCCTCTGTGTAATGGCTAAACTCATTTATGTTGTTTGTTTTTTATCTGCTGAAATTAAAAGTACACACTAATAAGAATGTCCCTGGCTTAGTCATGTCAGAGCAAGAGGTGTGAAGCTTTTCTGGCCTTTCCACTAACCACATTGCTCAAAGGAAAAGAATAGCCACAGGGAGCTGAATATCATTAACTAAACAATCACATTTGTAGAGAAGGAAATCAAGATTTGAATATCATTAGTGAGCATTTCCACAACTAAAACAAAATGTGAGCTACACTCTACTGGTTACAGGATTAAAAAACCTCTAAGAGCCCAATCACACCCCCAGCTTACACAGCTATGCAGGGCAATACGGAGATACATGATACCTCTAATGCCCCAACATGGGTAACCCATACCATAGCTACCAGTGCCGCGAGACATGTAGAGTTGTTACATCACCTCCACACATGTAGCAAGGATAAGATAGGGAGTGCACCAACACATGGGTCTGCCCTCACCCACAGCTTGCCATAGCTATATTGCAGCACTTGGAGGATGTACACTGCACCAAGAAGAGACCTGGCACAGAGTATATCCTTGCTGGAGAAAGGGGAAAGCTGGGAGGCAGATTTTGACTCTCAATGTGCTCCAGGGCAGCAAAACAATACATTGTTTATTGCTCGGGCCATATGGTAAAGCCACTGTCTCGAAAAAAATGGGTCAGTTTTCTATTTCATGTGCTTTATTGACTTCATAAATAAAATAATATGAGTTATGAACTGAATCATGAGAGTTTTACAGATGTGGCCTTTGTAACTGCCTAAGGAATCATCTGCTTATATACATGTCTGTGCAGTGGTGCAAGCTGAGAAAAAACACAAGTTGAATATGTTATATAAACTCACTGTCATTACCCAATAATATCATAACTAAGTCAATACACATTTAAAAAGCTCTTATTCTGTCACCTTTAGGAAAAGGGTAGGATCTATACGAGGGATCGGCAACCTTTGGCACGCAGCCAGTCAGGGAAATCTGCTGGTGGGCCGGGACAGTTTGTTTACCTGCAGCATCTGCAGGTTTGGGTGATCACAGCTCCGTTTGCTGCCGCTTGCCATTCCAGGCCAATGGGGGCTGTTGGAAGCGGCGGCCAACAAGTCCCTGCCGCCCATGCCACTTCCCGCAGCTCCCATTGGCCGGGAATGACAAACTGTGGCCACTGGGAGCTGCAGAGGGGCATGCCGGGGGATGGTCAACGTAAACAAAATGTCTTGCAGCCCACCAGCGGATTACCCTGATGGGCCGTGTGCCAAAGGTTATAGACCCCTGCCCTAGGAGAACATATCCATTGCATTATATGGTACAAAACCACTAGTCAGATCTAGATGTAATTATTAAAGAGTTCCTCCACATTTCTCACAGTCACCTAGTCCACCTGTTTGTCAGAGCAGGAATGTTCCTTGTCTTATATTATATTAATTATTTAACAAGTGTCCACTTTGGTATTCTACCAAAGCTTATTTGAAAGCTTATTCCATAAGTTGATGGACTCTACTGTAAGGAAGAATTTTCTGATATTCATCCTAATTTTTCCCCTTGTATATTTTATTCTATTCTATTTATTCTATTTCTTGAAGGCATATTCCCTTTTATTATGCTAAATAATTCTCCTCTCTTTCCTTAGTGTTCACATTCTACAAATATCTGAAGGGTGTAATTATGCCCCCCTCAGTCATCGCTTAGCCAAGCAACAGTATACATATTTAGTTCTTTTTATCTCCTCTCATGAATCAGTCCTACAGTCCTCTGATCATGTTTGTTGCTATTCTCTGAACTCCTTCCAATTTACCAGTATCTTGCTGGTAAAGAGATACTCAGAAATTAGCATAATAGGCCAATGTCTGTGCTACCCATTGTTTTCAATATATTGCTTACAGCACATTTCAGGCAGAAATTAGTCCAACATTCCAGGTACAAGCTTACCTAAGCTATATGAGTCACTGAGATAAACTAACACCCTCTCTTGCTGACTTGATAATGTTTTTATTCTAAATTTTCGATTATGGTTTATTCACCCTGATTTCAGCCAATAGTGTTTACATCAAAGCTAAGATTAAATAATTTTGGGCCTAGCCCTGTCACTCTTACTCATGTTGCTGAGATCCATAGTAAGGTATTTCACAATGGGTAAGATTTTCAGTAGTGCTTAAGTGGTTTAGGACTAAAAAGTTTCATTGACTTTTGTTCTGTCTTCTGTCCTTTACAAAATAAACACAGTATAAATGAGCTACATGTTCAAGGCAAGATCCAAATGACCATATTTAATGAATAGGCAGAAAATGCCAGATTAGAAAAATTCACTGCTCTGGTTGGATTCTGGCAGCTTCTAAAACAAGCATGGTGAGTGCTACTAGAGGGCTTGCTAACTATTTAAGGGAAGCTACCCTATTCCTTGCAATACACCAGGGATCATCAACCTTTGGCACGTGGCCCATTAGGAAAATCTGCTGGAGGGCTGGGACAGTTTGTTTACCTGAAGCATCTGCAAGTTTGGCTGATCGCAGCTCCCACTGGCCACGGTTTGCCATTCCACGCGAATGGGGGCTGCAGGAAGCGGCGTGGGCCAAGGGATGTGCTGTCCACCACTTCCCACAGCCCCTATTGGCCTGGAACGGGGAAACACATCCAGTGGGAGCTGCAATTGGCCAAACCTGCGGACACTACAGGTAAACAAACTGTCCCGGCCCACCAGCGGATTTCCCTGATGGGCTGCATGCCACAGGTCGCTGATCCCCGCAATACACCCTTCAATGGGAATTGTGTTAGGTGCTTTTGAAAAATTTACTCATTGGGACTGCTAGAGTTAGGCTCACTGAGAAACAGATTCTGTGGTACACTTCAGAATATAGCAAAGCTTTTGATAAATATACTTCACTTTCTCTATGTCTACTATTTTTTTAAATCAGATGTTTGACAAGATCTGCTCTGTATGAATACATGATGCTTATCATTCATGGCTTCTTTATTCTCCCAGGGCTAGATTTTCAAAAGTTCTCATCACTCACAATTAGAGCCAGATTTTCAAAAGGACTCATCCCCCATTCAGTGCTCATCTCTACAGCACTCATTGAGACAAATGGGTGCTGAGAACCTTGCAATTTGGCCACTTCATTTAGGTGTCTTAATGGGAGCTAAGCCATTTTGAATATCCAGCTATCTATTTAAGTGACTAAATAGGAGCTGTGGATTGTGGGCTCTTCTGAAAATCTAAGCCTTAATATTTAGTGATTGTTTTTTATAAATTCCTCTCTCAGTATCTGCACTGGTGTTTTACTCAGGATAGGGTAGGATGGTAACTGTCAGGACCACTATACTTTGCTTTCTGAAAAAGTTACTACATTTGCTTTTCTCCAAACCTTTGTCATCTCTGCAACTTTTCCATGACTTTTCAAAAATAATTGTCAGGGGAAGAATAAGTTTGCTTGTTAATTCCCTTTGTACCTTTATGAGGAATATTGTCCAGACCAGTTGACGTGCATATGTTCACAATTTCAAAGTATTCCTTATCTGCTGACCCTCAGTAGCCATTACTATAAGGCCTTCCTCATTTGCTAATCATATATATTTTTCCTTTAATTTTCCTGAAGACAAATTGTAAAAAGTGGTACAGCATCTAGGCCACTTTTAATGCAGTATTAATTTCATTCCATTCTTCATTTATTAATCGACCTACTTTTATCCTCCATTACTTCTTTTTGCTGATATTTCTTCTTTCTCCTTACCATTTTATTGAACATAAAGGGTTTTTTTTCTTTTTTTTCTTGCAAATTGAAAAAAGTATGTGTATTCTTTTTTGGTTGCTTTTCCCTTTTCCATCTACATTACAGCTTAATCTCAGTTGTCTCTCATGAAGCAGTAGATGCCACTTGTTGTTCACTGTGTACTTATTCTTGTGGGGATGGTGAATATTTTAGGATCCCCCAGTCTCCATCTTGGTTCCACACCCTCTGTTAGTCACATCGTCATTCACTTTCTCGAAATTGGTAAGGAGTTGGTCCATGATGGCTTCTCCTTTTGTTGGAGTGACTATGGAATAATGAGTTGTAGAATCTGAGCTTAAAGAAAATGTGACACCAATGACTAATGCTCCAAATCAGAGCTAGCATACTCTGAGAACTGTAGCTTCAGCAGTGAAAACAATGGGAGAGGCTAGCTGTTCTGAGTATAACCCTGTCTGTACTTGGGGAAGTGAGCCTATCCCTCACTCATGCGGCTGTTGCTATACTTCTGTTTTTCATGTGCTAGCTCAATCAGAGCTACCACGGGTATATCTACGGCAGCTAGAAATGCAAATGACTATTCATTAAGTATCATGAGATAAGGCCTTTAAACAGTATCAGTCAGATGGATGACAAATGTTGATTTATGCCTGATAAATTCCCTTTGTATTACTTATTCTTCCCATATCTGTATCAGCTGGGACCTGAGAGTCCCCTCCCCCACATATATGGACCATGTCCACTCCATAATTTGACCCTCGTCTTTATTCCTCCCCAGGGATCAGTAGTGCTGATCCAACCCCTCAGCCACCATTGGTAGTGGGTCATTGAAGAGACACAGATGATGAAGCAAAGAAACTAAGTAGAAGCCACAAAAGAAGACCACAGCCTCCTATATCCTCTCTCCAATCAAAAGGTAGCAGCCACAGTTGCAGTCCCTCTACCCTCTGCATGCAGGAAAAGACGGTTACTCACCGTTGTAACTGTTGTTCTTCGAGATGTGTTGCTCCTATCCATTCCAGTTAGGTGTGCGCGCCGCGTGTGCACGGCTCTTCGGAAGATTTTTACCCTAGCAACTCCGGCGGGTCGGCCGGGCGCCCCCTGGAGTGGCGCCGCTATAGCACTAGATATATACCCCAGCCGACCCGTCCGCTCCTCAGTTCCTTCTTGCTGGCTATTCCGACAGTGGGGAAGGAGGGCAGGTCTGGAATGGATAGGAGCAACACATCTCGAAGAACAACAGTTACAACGGTGAGTAACCGTCTTTTCTTCTTTGAGTGATTGCTCCTATGCATTCCAGTTAGGTGATTCCCAAGCCTTACCTAGGCGGTGGGGTCGGAGTGAGACATGGCAGAGTGTAAGACTGCTGAGCCGAAGGCTGCATCGTCTCTAGATTGTTGCACCAACGCATACTGAGAAGCGAAGGTGTGGACAGAAGACCAGGTGGCCGCTCTACAGATGTCTTGGATGGGGACATGAGCTAGGAAGGCGGCAGACGAGGCTTGTGCTCTCGTAGAATGAGCGGTGAGGCGGCTAGCTGGCACACGAGCAAGCTTGTAACATGTCCGGATACATGATGTTACCCAGGAGGAAATCCTCTGAGAGGAAACCGGCTTGCCTTTCATGCGATCAGCAACCGCTACGAATAGCTGGGGCGACCGCCGGAAGGGTTTCGTTCGCTCTATGTAAAATGCGAGGGCCCTGCGTACGTCAAGGGTGTGAAGCTCTTGTTCACGACTTGAGGCGTGCGGCTTTGGGAAAAAGACCAGGAGGAAAATGTCCTGGTTCAAATGGAAGGCCGACACCACTTTAGGGAGGAAGGCTGGGTGTGGCCGAAGCTGTACCTTGTCCGCATGGAAGATGGTATACGGCGGACCAGCCGTTAGGGCGTGCAGCTCGGAAACTCGTCTTGCTGATGTTATAGCAACGAGAAATGCCATTTTCCATGATAAATAAAGAAGGGAACAGGTGGCCAAGGGCTCAAATGGGGCTCCCATAAGCTTAGCGAGAACTAAGTTCAAATCCCAAGAGGGTGTAGGGCGCCGTATCGGCGGGTACAAGCGAACTAGTCCCTTAAGGAAGCGGGAAACCATCTGGTTGGAAAAGATGGGCCGTTCTCCTACGCCAGGTCGAAAGGCAGAAATTGCCGCCAGGTGCACCTTCAAGGAGGAGACCGCGAGGCCTTGCTCCTTGAGAGACCAGAGGTAGTCCAGGATTGTAGGAATAGGGACTGTGAAAGGATTGAGACCCTTCTGGTCGCACCAGAGTGCGAAACGCTTCCACTTCGCGAGGTAGGTCGCTCGAGTGGAAGGCTTCCTGCTTTCCATCAGGACTTGTTGCACCGCCACAGAGCAGTCACGTTCCGCTCAGGTCAGCCACGTAGGAACCAAGCTGTAAGATGTAGGGACTGCAGGTCCGGGTGGCGAAGCCTGCCGAAGTCCTGTGTTATCAGGTCCGGCCATAATGGAAGAGGGATGGGATCTCGTACCGAGAGCTCGAGCAGCAGGGTGTACCAGTGCTGTCTCGGCCAGGCCGGAGCGACGAGTATGAGGTGGGCCCTGTCCCTCCGAAGCTTGAGTAGCACCCGGTGTACGAGGGGGAACGGAGGGAAGGCATACAGCAGGTGATCCGTCCAGGAGCGGAGAAATGCGTCCGATAGGGAGCCCTGGGAGCGACCCTGGTAAGAGCAGAACTGGTGGCATTTCCTGTTCTCTTTGGAGGCAAACAGGTCTTTTGGGGAAACCCCCAACTTTGGAAAATTGTGTGCACCACATCAGGACAAAGGGACCACTCGTGGGAGAGGAATGACCTGCTGAGATGGTCGGCCAGTGTGTTCTGCACTCCTGGAAGAAACGACGCTACCAGGTGAATAGAGTGGGTTAAGCAGAAGTCCCAAAGGAGCATTGCTTCCTTGCAAAGCAGGGAGGAGCGAGCCCCGCCCTGTCTGTTGACGTAAAACATCGCCGTCGTGTTGTCCGTGAAAACAGCCACACATCGCCCTTGGAGATGGGCGTGGAAGGTTTGACACGCCAAGCGGATCGCCCGCAGCTCCCTGACGTTGATATGGAGGGAGAGCTCTCGGGGCGACCAGAGACCCTGGGTGTGTAGGTCGCCGAGGTGTGCCCCCCACCCCAATGCCGAGGCATCCGTGGTCAGGGTGATCGACGGGCAAGGAGGGCGGAATGGGACTCCGGCACACACGGCCTCTGGGTCCAGCCACCAGTTGAGCGAATCGAGGGTCGGTTTTGTGACTATGACCACCATGTCTATGGAGTCGCGGTGCGGGCGGTACACCGATGCAAGCGGTAAGAAGGAACTGAGGAGCGGACGGGTCGGCTGGGGTATATATCTAGCGCTATAGCGGCGCCACTCCAGGGGGCGCCTGGCCGAACCGCCGGAGTTGCTAGGGTAAAAATCTTCCGAAGAGCCGTGCACGCGCGGCGCGCACACCTAACTGGAATGCATAGGAGCAATCACTCGAAGAAGAACCACTGTTTGCTTGTATCTGCTGGCTATTAGCCAGCCTAGAAGTGGGTGGCAAGGTGGCAGGGCATGATTAGCCATGAAGAGATCATATGCTTCATCCTCCTTCAGGGTGACACAGCAAGGCACATCTCTCCTGAAAGCCAGAATCCTCTTGGAGGCAGTGTACCTCACAGAAGCATATTAGTTCCTGGAGCACCTCCTGGGATTGTCTCTGCATGACCCTGGCTACTATGATTATGCAGTGTGATCCCCACATGGACATTGCTTTAAATCACTTAGAAGCTCTTGCACATGATGCAGTTAGTACTTGAGGCAGTACTCTTTAGGAGTAGTTTCCATTAAAATTGATGATGATACTGCTTTACTAGATATATTCTTATTATCTAGGATTTTTAAAATTGTTTTGGCTGAACTTAATATAACTTTATATGTACACACACAAGAAAAAAAGCAACAACACAATAGCACTAACACACTATGGACAGAAATCTAATCAATGATATTCTGCATTATCCTTTAGCCCTCTCATGATGATAATGAGAATGAAGTAATAGAAGGAAAGAAGAAATATATAAATGAGAGAATGATAATGAAAGTAGAACAGACATCTAAGAATTTGTCCTAATGTAATTCGTGTGTTAATTTTCTCCTGCATTCGGAATTGTTTTACTTTCCAAGAAATCTTCACAGAAACTGTATTTCCAATTATTTTGTTGATATATTTTCCACATTACAAAAGGTGTAGAAAAGGAAAGTGATATTGCTTTGAGAGAATGATTTTTACACTCCATCCTTTGCCTGGACCAATGAAGTTACTTAAAATATTAATGTTTTCTTTTCTAATATCATCTGTGCACTGGAAGTTTGATTATTTAGAAGCATCTCTTTTTAGTAATATACTGATATTTGGGGATCTAAAGAACTGTGAGCCCATATAATTTCATCTACATTTCTATACAGTGATTGTATCCTTTGTGTTGTTTACAGAAACTAATTTCAGAATATTATGAAATTGTTATTATCCTCCAAATTACAAATTTATTGTAAAGCAGAACTGACAGATCTGCAATAGAAAGTCTTATACATACACAGCAAGGTTTGAGGAAAAAGTCACATAGTGACCTTGAGATACTTATTTCAAAGCAGGCAATATTGACCCTATGACAGTGTTATATTGTAATAACTTTACTACCTTCATAGCAAATAATATAGGTAAAATCCATTTTTGTGGAAAGAAAGGTGTAAGGGAGAGAGAGTCATTCACTCATCTGTTGTTGCTATGGTGTGTTCAAAGCCATTTTAGAGGACAGTTCTTCAATCTATCAAAGGCTACAGTAGTTTAACTAGAATATGTTACTTGAGGAATCACTCAAGTGTTTTAGACCTTTATTTATGGATAATGGTTAGCTGTGCAGCAGCTTGTTTCACTGGTGCATATTCCTTTCTAAACACTGTCAAATTCATGTAAGTAGACTTTAAATATCTGTTCTTATGTCAAAGTGCTAGCCATAAAAATCTTAAATCATTCTGAAGAAATTAAAGTATAAATGCATCTTCACCCCACTTCTATGTCCCATTCCCCATGGTTATTAAAAGGGTCTTTAAAAGTTGTAATTTATTATTTGTTTTGTGGTAGCACTTAAGGGCCCAAATAAAGAATCAGGCATTATTTGGGCCAGGCACTGTACACACATTCAGTGGTAATAAAGTCCCTACCCCTAAGATGTTTACAGTCTGAAGGATCTGTGCATGGGCTGCTGCTTTACTGTCCCTTAATGTATGGTACATATTCCAAAAGAGAAGTGGGAAGGATTTAATCAACAGTATGGGAGCCACCAGGGAAGAAAGAGAGATATTTTCAAAAGTGCCTTTTGCTTTTGCAGAAAAGCTAAAGTTAGCTTCAGTTTCTTCAGTGCAATTCTCAGGATTTATACTCTTTAAAATGGAATTTGACAATGCCATTTATGCAGTCACTTTTCGGTCAAAAACTACAATTTCAGGCAACTCCCTTTCATGGTTAAGTTTGTTTCAATGAGATATTTTAAATCTCACTCATCTGGGAAATTTCTAGACTCATTGGCTTTATGCTATGTTAAGTGGAATGACTTTCCACGGAATTTGTGTGATACCCATTGACAAACACTTTGAAAATCTGACCCCAAGAAAATCATAACACATTATTTTGTTAAGTTTCCTAAAGCAAGGAGCTGCAAGATCTACTGTATGGAATATGAGAGAAAACTATGTTCCTTTCTGTAACCATCTCTTATGAACTGGTGGCACTAATAATTAAAGCCTTGTGAATAATGGGTTTTTATTATATTATTATTATTATTATTAGTGGATAACTAAAAATAAAAAAAATGGTTTAGACAAACAAAAAACTTTTTAAAAACGTTTTGCAAATCAAAAATAAAAAAATGTTTTGATTTTTACTTATTAAATGTATGATTGTTTTTTTAAATAAAATTAAAGGGAATTTTGAAATGCAGTTATTCTGAAACAAGAAAATAAAAATGTTTCAAATTGACAGTTTCAAAAAAGTAACATTTTGATTCGTTCAGAATTCTTTTTGTTTCAGCCAAAAATTTTTGATTAAAGACATGAATTTGCAGAATGTTTTGGTGTTGTCAAGTCTGCTTTTTTAGCTGAAAAAAGTTTCAGATGAAAAATTTTGCCCAGCTCTACTAATAGCAACGGGCATCTTCTGCCGGCAATATGATCTGTGCATAGTGGATTTGGAAGATAAAACAGAGAGATATGGAGGAAAATAACAAAAAGAACAGAAACTGTGTCAGAGAAAGAGAGGGGAAAATCAAGGTCAAAGAAGAGAGACCTAGAAGTAAATAAAGTACTCAACAATTCAGGGCTAGGGAACTAGTATTATAGAGAAAAGGATCAATAATGTAGCAGGAGTGTAACCAGTACTTTTGTGTGGGTATGTCTACACTATGAAATTAGGTCAATTTTATAGAAGTTGATCTTTAGAAAGTGATTTTATACAGTCGATTGTGTGTGTCCCCACTAAGCACATTAAGTTGGCAGAGTGTGTCCTCAATACCATGGCTAGCATCGACTCACGGAGCGGAGCACCCTGGGTAGCTATCCCACAGTCCCTGCAGTTTCCGCTGCCCATTGGAATTCTGGGTTAAACTCCCAATGCCGGATGGGGCAAAAACATTGTCACAGGGGCTTTTAGGTACCGTATTGTTCCGAGTATAGGCCGCTCCTGATTATAAGCCGCACCCTTAAAGTTTGGTGCTATTTTTAAAAAAATAAATTTTTAACTTTTTTAACAAAGAAAATATACACATTAGTAGAACGACTGCTTTTTTTTTTTGGTTTTGTTTGCTGCTCTGGCTGCCCTATAGGGTGCGGAGGAGGGGAGCGCCCTGCAGCAAATTCCACAAGGCAGCCCGTGTCCTTCCCTCCCTGACGACCGGCGCAGCGCGGAGCCCTCCCGGAAGACAGCACGGCAATTGGGGCCGTGGGGTGAGCTCCCCACTGAAGTGCTGGCCGCCCCCCTTCTCTCTCTCCCCCCCTGCTCCCCCTGGCCGCCTCCCTCTCCCTCCCCCCAACTAGACCAGGCGTCCACTCTGTAGCACAGGGAGTCCCCCTGCACCCTGGGTCTGGCCGCCCTGTAGGGTTTTTTGTTTTGTTTTTTCCCCTGCTTTGCCAGCCGTGCTGTTTTCCCTCTCTTCTCCTCCTTTGCCGCTCCAGCCATGGTTTTTTTTCTTTTCTCCCCACCGCTTTACCGGTTTTTTTTTTTACACCTGCTTTCCCGCTTCAGCTGCACCGTTTTTATTCCCCGCCACCGCCTTACTGCTCCCGCTGCACCAAGTTTTTTTGTTGTTGTTTCTCCCCCCCCTTTGCAGTTTCAGCCGCGCAGTTTTTCGTGCCCCCCCACCCCCCTGCTCTAGCCGCACTGTTTTTTTTTCCCTGCTTTGCCGCTCTGGGATTTAAAAGGCTCTGGGCTCCCCGCCGCGGCGGGCAGCCCAGAGCCCTCTCAGTCCCCGCCGCGGCTGGGATTTGAAAGGCTCTGGGCTCCCCGCCGCGGCGGGCAGCCCAGAGCCCTCTGAGTCCCCGCCGCGGCTGGGATTGAAAGCGCTCTGGGCTCCCCGCCGCGGCGGGCAGCCCCGAGCCCTCTGAGTCCCTGCCGCGGCTGGGATTTGAAAGGCTCTGGGCTCCCCGCCGCGGCGGGCAGCCCAGAGCCCTCTGAGTCCCCGCCGCGGCTGGGATTTAAAGGGCTCTGGGCTCCCCGCCGCGGCGGGCAGCCCAGAGCCCTCTGAGTCCCGGCCGCGGCTGGGATTTGAAGTTTTTTTTTTTCCCTCAAGTTCCTGATTATAGGCCGCACCCCTAATTTAAAGACTTAAATTAGGGGAAAAAAGTGCGGCCTATACTCGGGACAATACGGTACATGTCATCAGTCTCCCCTCCCTCCCTCCCTATGTGAAAGCAATGGCAGACAATCATTTTGTGCCTTTTTTCCTGGGATACCTGTTCAGATGCCATAGCACAGCAAGCATGGAGCCTGCTCAGCTCACTGCTGCTGTTGTGAGCATAGTAAACACCTTGTGCATTATCCTGCAGTATGCGCAGAACCTAGCTAGGAGCTGTCAGCACGAGGATGATTGTGATGAAGACATGGACACAGATGTTCCTGAAAGTACGGGCTGTGGCAATTGGGACATCATGGCGGCAGTGGGGCTGGTTGATACAGTGGAACGCCGATTCTGGACCCAGCAACCAAGCACAGACTGGTGGGACTGCATAATGTTGCAGGTATGGGATGATTCCCAGTGGCTGCGAAACTTTTGCATGCGTAAGGCCACTTTCCTGGAACTTTGTCAGTTGCTTTCCCCCTGCCCTGAAGCACAGGAATACCAAGATGAGAGCTGCCCTGACAGTTGAGAAGCGAGTGGTGATAGCCCTGTGGAAGCTTGCAATGCCTGAATGCTCAGTCGGGAATCAATTTGGAGTGGGCAAGTCTACTGTGGGGTCTGCAGTGACCCAAGTAGCCAAGGCAATCACTAACCTTGCTAGCAAGGGTAGTGACTCTGGGAAATGTGCAGGTCATACTGGATGGTTTTGCTCCAATGGTGTTCCTTAACTGTGGTGGGGCAATAGACAGAACACATGTCCCTATCTTGACACCGGACCACCTTGACAACCAGTATGTAAACTGCAAGGGGTATTTCTCAATGGTGCTGCAAGCACTGGTGAATCACAAGGGACGTTTCACCGACTTCCACATGGGATGTCCGGGAAAGGTGCATGACGCTCGCATCTTTAGGAACTCTGGGCTGTTTGTGTGTTTCCCCTTGATGCAAACCAGCCACTATGTTGATTTTAATTCCTTGTAAGCCAACTATCCTCCCCGCTTCGATCACAGCAGGCAAAGGAAATACAGTCATTATTGTTTTGAAACCATGCATTCTTTCTTTATTAATTAAAAAAAAAGTGAGATAACTGACAAGGTAGCCTGGGTAGGGTGTGGGAGAATGGGAGGAGGGAAGGACATGGCCACATTGCTTATTGTAGCCACACTGCAAATCGAAACTCTTTGAGTGACAGCTTTCTGTTGCTTGGGCCATTCTCTGGAGTGGAGTGGCTGGGTGCCTGGTGCCTCCCCCCACATTCTTGGGCATCTGGGTGAGGAGGACATGGAACTTGGGGAGGAGGGCAGGCAATTATACAGTGGATGCAGTGGCAGTTTGTGTTCTTGTTGCCTTTCCTGCAGCTCCATCAGATGCCTGAGCATGTCCGTTTGCTCCCCCATTAGCCTCAGCATCGCCTCCTGCCTCTTCTCATCATGCTCACTGTATGCTTTCCTGGCCTCTGTCACTGTATGCCTCCATGCATTCAGCTGTACCCTGTCAGTGGGGGAGGACTGCATGAGCTCGGAAAACATGTCATCATGAGTGGGTTTTTTTTGCCTTCTAATCTGTGATAACCTTTGGGATGAAGATGATAGGGGACCGTAGAAACATTTGCACCTGTGGGGGGATAAAAAGGGAGAGTAGAATTTAAGAAGATATATTTTTGAGAACAAAAGGGAGACTCTTTCAGAGTGAATCAAGAAATTCACAGCAGACAGCACATATGCTTTAGGTACAAGGTCACATTTTGCCTTTTATACTGAGCGCCTGCTGGTATGGTGACACATCACACACGGCTGGGCAACAGAATTCGGTTTCCAGGCAGCCATGGTAAGGCAAAAAGTATGCAGGGTTGGCTTCTTCCGCCTTCATAACATATGGGAATGGTTTCAAACTGCAGCACCCTCCTTTCCCATAGCAAGCAATGCCGGTTGGGTTTGCCTGTTAGCCCAAAACAGGTTAACTGTGGTCTACACAGATCAGAAGATGGGCTGTCTGCAGATCCCACCCACTCCCACATCTATCATTGGGTGATTTATTAAGACAGAGGCAGAATAAGATGTAACACACACACACACACTTATTATGCCACTAGTCATTAAACTAGACAAGGACCCCCTTCAGACAATAAACAACATGAGCAAGACACACTCGGTTCTGTGAGTGTTACCAGAGTGTGAAGCTCAGAGCCCTTAAACCCCCTTAACATATGGATGTAAAACCACAATGTGTATTACAATACCATATCCTGAAGACAAGGACACAATGACAAAAACTCAGGATACCAACAGGGATAGTGGTGAAAATCAGGGGCACTGGACACCAAACAGGAACTCAGGAACTGGGTATTCTTCTCCCTCTGGACAGATCCTCTGGGCAGGTCTTCTCCCTCTTGGGCAGATCTTCTCCCTTAGGTAGGTCTTCAGTGCTTGCCCACGCAGTCTCTGCTTGACCTTGTAGTCCAGTGCAAGTATGTGCTCACTAATGGTGTGTAGCAGTTGAGTGCAAGTATGTTAATAGAGACCAAGAATTTAAAGTCCTATGAGTCCTGGTCCCTCTGGGGCTCCTTGCAACTAGCAGAACTGTGTGGGACACTGGCTGCCACTCAGATGGACAGCCCTGAGGGACAGGCGTGCCACACACTAAATAACCTGCTGTTGCTAGGCAGATTATGGCTGTCACATGACTAACTGCCCTGACCTTTCCCCTCCTTGATTTAAAAAAGGCTGAAAGGGCACTAAATCATCGGAGGAGAAGGGTATCCAAGATGGAGGCTTAGCTGTCCTTTTACACATCCAAGATGGACATTACATAAAACAGGTCAGAAACAGATTTTACCCAACATGCCATTTAAAAGGAGGGGCTGCGGTTTTCAGGTGGATTTGCAGCACACCCCTCCCCCCCACCCCGCTGTGTGGCTATTCTCTGGGATGATCATTTCACCCCTAACCCTACTGCATGGCTATTCTCTGGGATGATCCCTTTTAGCCAAGTGCAAACAGCCCAGCATGAACAGGGTCCTTTTACTGTTCCCTTACAAAAATCCCCCTATTTCAACCACTCTCCTGAGGCTAACAGAAAGATATAGACCAAGGTTTCTTGAATGAGACCAAACCCCAGGACCATTGGCTGCCATGGTTTGTGCTGCAATGATTTCAGAATACTTGCTACTGGCTTGGTGTGGTAAAGTGTCCTACTGTGGAGAACAAAATAAGGCAGGCTCCCCAGAAACCTTCTGCAAAGGCTTTTAGAGTACCTCCAGGAGAGTTTCATGGAGATGTCCCTGGAGGATTCCTGCTCCATCCCCCAGATACATTAACAAACTTTTCCAATAGCCGCGAATGAATCCCAAGTCTTCAGTGAAAATCAAACATTAAACACAATTGCTTTTAAACCCTGTAGTGTAGTTACAAATATGCACTCACCAGAGGTACCTTCTCCGACTTCAGGGTCTGGGATCCCACCTTGGGAGGGTATTGGCTCCAGGTTGATGAAAAGTTCCTGGGAGAATGGATTCTCTGCTTGCCTGCTGTGCATTCTCCTCCTCCTCTTCCTTATCCACAAAATCTTTCTCCCTTTTGTGTGAGACCCCCTTTGCAAGTGTCCACGGACAGTGGTGGGGTGGTGGTAGGGTCCCCCCCTAGAATGCCATGCAGCTGATCATAGAAGTGGCATATATGGGGCTCTGACCTGGAGCAACTTTTTGCCTCCTTTGTCTTTTGGTAGGCTTGCCGGAGCTCCTTAACTTTCACGTGGCACTGCTGTGTGTCCCTGTTGTAGTCTCTCTCCACCATGCCTCCCCAAAGACTGTTGCAGTTCCACAATTCATCCACAAGTCTTTGTGAATATTACACAACTAGTCTATAATGAGCCTGGCAAGGGAGAATGGGAGCTAAGCAAGGCAGCAATTTGAGAGAGGGAGGGAAATGCGGAATTGCCTACGAGAAGGCAAATAGAACCCACCTACCTGACCAAATTAAGGAATATCACAGTGAGGTAACCTCCAGCCAAATAGGGTATTAGGAAAATGTTTATTTTAATGTAAGAGTTTTTATTTCATCATTAAACTGTCATGAGAAATACCATTTCTAAACACTGCTTCCCAAAATACACAATCTTTTGTGAATGTCTTAAGGTTATTTCAAACTCCTTCTTGTCCTGCCCTCTCATTTCTGTTGGAAGGATATACACTCAAGGCTGCATAGTTTTCTGTCTTTTCTTCTTTTCTCCCTACATCAAATTCTAATAAGAAGTGTGTATTTATCTAACATAGAAAGCAAACACATAACATACTTGTGCTTATATATACATAATTATGTTCTTATGGCAGATCTTCAGAGTGGGACCATGTCACCGTGCATAAGGTATTTATTTTAGTCAGAGAAACAAGTCATGAGGCTGTATTGTGATTGTGTGAACTTTTAACTTCTCTTTGGTGATGTCTGTTTCTTTAGTTTCTTCTGTTTTCTTTTGAAGCCTGCACTCTCTCTGACATTACCTGCTTTGTCACTCAAGAAAGTTATGTTGAGTTCAAGACCCAGTGATGCAAGTAGCTCTATTTCAATTCTTCCTTTTAGCTACACCTTTATTGTGACATGCACAGGTTAGAATTTCAAGAAGCCAGAAAAGGTTAAAATTCCAAGAAGGCAGGGTTTTTTTGTTTGTTTGTTTTAAAAGCAGTGAAGATTGCTTTTGTGCTTATGGTGAAATGGTGCCAGAAAAAAAAAAGAAAAAAAAGACTATCCTCAATTTCTAAACCAGAAAACAATGCTGACATTGATGAGAGTTTGGCTCAAGGTCCAAGGTGTTAAATTTCTTTTGTGTAGAAGAGCAAATTTCATTTTCAATCTAGGGACTGGTGTATAAATTTATGACTACATAGTACCAAAGGGACCCCCGCTGATATCAACAGGAAGCTTGCAGAAAGATCAGGGTAAATTATGTCATTAATATAATAACCAATTGTTATTGTTATTTAGCCATTGCCTCACCGTTGCATTCGTTATCACACATTGGAAAAATATTCTCATTTTTGGACCACTGCTATTTCTGTCCTTTGTTTGTCTTATCCACCCCCCTTTCTGTTTCTCTTCCCTCTCTATGGCATGGTCTACACCAGGGGTTGGCAACCTCTGGCACGCAGCTTGCCAGGGTAAGCACCCTGGCGGGCCGGGCCAGTTTGTTTACCTGCCGCATTGGCAGGTTCAGCCGATTGTGGCTCCCACTGGCCACGGTTTGCCGTCCCAGGCCAATGGGGGCGGTGGGAAGCCACAGCCAGCAAATCCCTCAGCCCGCAGCACTTCCCACCACCCCCATTGGCCTGAGACGGCAAAGTGAGAGCCGCGATCGGCCAAACCAGCCGACACAGCTGGTAAACAAACTGGCCCGGCCCACCAGGGTGCTTACCCTGGCAGGCCGCGTGCCAGAGGTTGCCGACCCCTGGTCTACACAGAGTTGTACTGATTTAATTAACTATGTGATTTTATAGCTATTTAGTTAAACATATGCTACTTTATGTAAGGACACTATCCGATTAAGCTTGGTTTCTAGCAGTTCAGCATGTGTCAGTTAATATACAGGTACAAGCTAAAACAATATAACCAGTTTTAATCAATAAAAGAGTGTCCACACATGAGATTGCACTGAGTTAATTAATTCAATATAAATTTAATTTGTGCCACTTTTATGTGTAGACAAGACCTGTGTCTTTCCTCAATCTGCATTCCTTCTATGCAGCAACATCTGTTTCCTCTCATGCCCCATGGGCTTTTCTCTAACTCTGTTCCTGCTACTTTTTTTCCCCTTTTTAAGTAGGTGGGGAATGGACTGACAGGACCAGGGAAAGACCTTCCCTCACTACCACAAACACCAGCAAGAAGAGCTAAAATAGCATCCAATGATTAGTATTGTACACCTGGTAAAGGGCTGGTACAAAGTATTTCTGCCTGGAGCAAGATGGGAACCAGGGAGGGAATCATGATTGTCTGAGACCCCTGATCATTAGCTTTTAGGACACTGTACTAATTCCACCTGTTTAATGAGGATGGTGGGTAAGGTAGATGGTTAGGAAGCATGTTCTTTTCTTTAAGAATTGTCTAGGCAAAAGTTTGGGGATGCTATCTGGAAGTTTATATTTTGCTTTCCAGCACAATGAGGGTCATAAATGCAGTGATCCTCCTTAGATGGCACCAATTGTCAGCAGCATAGGTTAATTTATTCATTGTATTTTAACTGTATTTCATTGTGAACATGTCCAGAAGCTACGTGCTGGAGGTAAGTTTCTATGATTTAAAAATTAAATAGAAAACAAATAAAATAAATTTATATATATTCTTACATTTAGAATAAGATGCTCTGCTGTATTACAGCCTTAGTAAGTTATAAGTGACACCTCTTTCAACACTGGAAGCAAATGCAGTGGAGTAAGGTGATTTCATTGGTGTTACACCAAGAATTAATTTAGCTCACAGAAAGGATTTTGTCCTTATTCTGAGCACAATAAAAATGTTTGCACAACAGAAAAAGAAATAGATGGAAAAAGATAACATACATACTTGATATTGATGGAATGAATGTTTGTGCTTAATACACTGGAGAAATTATCCAATAACAGTTTACCCAAGTGAAAATATTACTCCATTTTGCTTCCAAGGTCAATATCAGCTTAGGTTATTGACTGTGTAAATGCTGAATACAAAGAGTTAGGACCATGCAAGGCTACTCTGACTTGTGAATTCAACTTCTCAAGGCTTTTCAGATATACTTAAGCATTTGCATTCTCTCTCATTTATGCCACTGCCAACCTTTTGTCCTTGTTCTCCACAACCTTTTCAGCTTGTACCTCCTAAATGTTAAAGAATGAGTGTCCCTGCTACATAGAGGAAATATATATTCAAGAATAAATTATGCTATGTAGGCAAGAAACCTGTTTGACAACTGAATTAACAAATCTCTTAAATCCAGAGACAGCCTTAGCATTTTTCTATGGGTATATGAAGCAATTTTTCAAGCTACCCAATGAAATGTCACCAGTTCCTTCCTACTGCCATTCTCCTACTATGAGAGATTTTTCTAAGCATAATTTAACTGGTTTATTTAATATTTTAAAAGGTCATTTTTAAGCCATCCCCAAACTCCCATTGCAAGAGAAGTGGAGCCCAGCCTACTTTTCCTGCAGCTGTTTGAGTTAAATGGGACTACTCACCAAGTAAGAGTCTACTCAGTGTAAGCAAGGTTGGCAAAAATCAGACCTTAAGTGATTTAATCATAAAGGGAGTCAATATCAGAACCAGGATCAGAAGGAAGAATCCCAGGTTCTCAGTTCCATGTGTAATTCACCAGACGAGGTTCTCTCTCAGATTAAGTAAAATTTGCTCATTTTACTGTTTCCTCCTCTATTTTTTCACTTCCATTTCATGGTTTATTTTCGTTCCTCTGTTAAATAGGATTGTAAGCTACTATGAATGGTGCCTACCACAATGGGACTGATCCATGCCTGGGGCCGAAAGATAACACTGTACACTTAAGAAAATATTAAGCAATATTCCTTGTGGACAAAAACTACAGTAACTGCTCAGCAGAGGTGCCAATTCAGCGGGCAGGAAGCTTGCAGCAACCCAATACCATCAGCAGAAACCTAGGCTGCACCTGCTGTTACCCGGGGTTCTTGCAACCCAAAGCTCTTGGTAACTTTTACTCTGTGCGAGGTGGTGTCAGGAAATAAATCAGGGGAGACACGTCCGTCCGACCGATAGATGGCTGGAACAAACAGGATGACACAAGAGTGCTTTCACTTAAAGCTAAATTTTACTTTGTCTCAAGCATTCACACACATCTGCAACAGGTTAGTAACACACCCCCAACCCTTGATAATTACCGAAGCTGAGTGTTGGTCTTGAGTGGCACAGTGGTAGCCCATCTGCCGGTGGGGAACACAAGATGCATCCAGAGAGACAGAGAGAGACTAGTCCTGAAGAGTCCCCCCATCTCAAGCTTTTTCCCCTTATTTATACATTAGTAATAGAATGACATCCCTTAAAGAAACCTTGTTAAGTAAGCAGTTTCAATGATCAAGCAAGAGGTTCCTCCTGATTGATTAACCAGGTCTGGGTTTTTCCAGAGTTTGCAGCCTTGAGACCCCAATAGACACTCCTGGGGGATATCCTACTCTTTTAAAATGCATGTATCAGCAATTTCAACACAACTCTTATCAGGAAGGATGCTGGGTCAAGCTGCCCTTTCTGTGGCACCCAAAACCCCCTCCCCTCCTACCTTGGTCAAGCTGAGATTGCTGAATAGCCAATTTACATCTTGCTGACTAGGCCGCCTTTAACAATAAGCCATAGTGGTTTCAAGCACTTTACTGGTTTTCCAAAGTCTCCCCGTACACTGCATATTATTATGGGGGTTCCATGACCGTGGGTTGCTATAACAATGCTGGTTAATAGCCGGTAAGAGTAAGCTTTAGGACAAATAAAAGTGAGAAAAATTCAATATGAGTATTCATTTGCATTCTCAAGGTTTTAGAAAAGAATAGAAAAATTGTTTTTGTTTGCTTTAAATGAGAGCTGAGGTAATATCTTACATGTATAGATCCTCCAGATCATGGATGACCATATTCAGCAATGACTTAAATGTTCAATCAAATTATACACTAATAAGTATGTGTAAATCCCCACGGTTGTGGCACTGTTTGGTTGTAGCATGAAAAGCAACCAATAGACGGATGCAAAACAAGGCTGGGGGGCCCTTGAAGGAATAGATTCTCCACTGTGCCTCAGCCAGTCACAGCACCCTGATTCTCAGCTGCCCGTTTCTGGAGCAACATAAAGCTGCAGGGGACATCTTAAATTATGCCACTGGGTGTTAGGTCTGTCAGAAACTTTACACCAGTGGAGAATAGGTACGATGGAGTTGCACTCTGCCACACTTCCTCCCCTCACCTCCCCTTCCATGTCCTGTCCCTTTATACTGGGGGCCTGGGTTTATAGAACTGGAGGTTTATGGCATCTAAAACTCCATCCTGGTGGAGATTCCCACTAAACAGGGGGAACATTCCCATAGCCATCTCTGGCCACTTAAGATTCACTTTGTGAAGTTGGAAGACTGGAGAAATTGGCCCTAATTATTATAGTCGCACCCCATGCACAAACTATCTTTCAGCTTCTTACCATCACCTATTGGTTAATTTTCCACGTATAGTCCCTCCTCTGCCACACCAGGTGAATTAGCCTACTGTAGAAGGGTGGACTCACCATTGGCATACCCCATGGCATAGCTGGCTCTCCTTTTCTAGTGCCCCTTGCCAACAGTCACTCCAGTCCCAAGGTGGTCTGCCTCTTCTCATGACTTGGCTGTCCAACTGAGTCACATTTTAGTCCCACTCCTTCTGGGGTAACAGAAAGCTCAACAAAACAAATGTCTGATCCCTCTGGCCAGTCTACTGCCCTTAGTTCTGGGCCCCTGGTTCATACACCCTTCTCTCAGGCTCTTAATAATCCTTTTCCTCTTCTCAGGGGCTTTATGCCACCTTACCAGTAGCTGGCAGGGCAACCCAAGGTCACCCTCTACACTGGGCTCCAGTTCAGGGAATCCTAGGACAGGCAGTCAAAGTTAACTCTGCCAGATTCCTTGCTGCCACCTCCCTGGTCTTCTTGTTACCAAACCTGTCAAAGTTTCTACCACAGCCTCACTACATTTATGCTTCTTTAAGGGCTGGAAATCACACTCCCCTCCCCCCCCACGCCGAAATCTCTCATGAATCCCAAAACAAAAATATAAATTTAACCCTCCTGTAAGCCTCCTCAGTTTGGCCTTTCATCCCTCTCTCTGTCTCTCAGTTGAACACCTCCCAGAACTGTCTCCTGGGCAGTCCAGATCATCTCCTTATCAGGGCTCACCACAGGAGCTTACTCCAGTCCTATGGCTGCTTTATGCTTCTCCTGGCCTCTCACCAGGCTTTATTACTCAGGAGAGGACACAAAGGCCAACTCTCCCGCTAAGTTTCCTCCTTGACCCTTCTAGTCTCTGTAGACCCAGAGAGGGACCTCAGCATTTTCTCTTCCTTCTTCTGTTTTATGGCAAACTAGACCCACTTGCTGAGTCAATAACCATACAGCACTGGACACCATTGATAATTCCACGTTTTTCATCTTTCCTAGCATTTTTAAAGGCGTGCATTATTACTTTTTGTATGGAAACCTATTTTCCTGATACTTTTACTAGGTTTTTCAGTGAAAATGGGTATATTTTAAGGCCTTTATGTTCTTCACATAAATACCCCTTTTTGATGGTAAGTTCTTTGCACTCACAAATGAGATGATCAGCTGTTTCCTGGACCTTGCACATTCTGCATAATGCACCTTTATGTTTGTTTATTAAAAGCAAATGACTATTTAAGCCACAATGGGCAGTTTAAATTCTAAATAGAGCCACTTCACTCTCTATCTCAGTGCCTTAGAATATATCATGTCCATATGCCTTGGAATAAATATATTTTCATCTCCTGGGCAAATTTCATAGAGATTTTCCCTACTTTTCTTCTCTCCATATTTCCTGCCATTCCTCTCACAACTCATTTTTAATTAGATTTTTAAACTTAAGTTTACCCAAAGGAATGTCTAAATTGATATGCTCATGCTTGAAAACAGTATTCACTATTTTTTCTGCCAGCTCATTGCCCACTATTCTTATATGTGCGGGGATCAATGCTGTTACTATGATTACACCCAACAGCGTCAATGCAGTTGTTATCAGTAATATTTCATTAAGTATATCATTTCTGCTTCCTGAAGCGCAATTTCTAATAGCCAATAGTCCTGATAAGGAATCAGACAGGATGACCACTGGGCGTATATCTATGACCCAATTTAATGCCAGCATTATTCCTGCCAGTTCAATTGTCAAAACAGCTACAATTTTTTTTATGGCCTTACAGGTTTCTTAATTCCAAGCAAAGGAACAGAGACACAGTTCCCATTCTCCCTCTTTTCATCTGCCAGGAAGTTCCAGAAATAATTTTCTAAGTTGGTTCTGCTTTTATACTTATCTTTATTATTTTCAATATGATCCTTCCAAGAGAGCTTGCTATAAATATAACACCTAAAATATGAAGCTGTTAACTATGCTTATTTGCTGTCCATATAGATCCAACTTAATTTCCTTGTAGTGAATATAATTCCGTTAGTTTTGTCTATTGAGAATTTCAAACCCTGCATGTGTCCCCTTTGTGCAGCCTTCCTTAATGCTTCATTTATTCATTTAACAGCTATTGCAGGGTTTCTGGTTTTGGCCCATATGGCACAGTCATCAGCAAACAGAGTGATGCCTATTCTTACATTCATCTCTTTTGGAAGATCATTTATCATAATGTTGAATAAGGTAGGACTGATGACACTCCCCTGTAGAGTGCCATTTGTAAGTGTACATATACTGAGGTAGGCTTTCCTTACTCTGACCTGCATAGTTCTTTTACTTAAGAAATCTCTTATCCATCTATCCATTCTCACTTTTATATCCATGGTAGTCACTTTATGACATAACATATCATAACCTTTTTAAATATCCAGAAAAGTTACTATAATACATTCTTTAGTTCTTATACTATTATGTGCTTCTATTTCTATTCTAACAATACGGTCAATCACACTCCTTCCCCTCCTAAACTGACTCTGTGCACTAAGTATGAAAACAATCTTTCAGTTACCATTTTTTTCCATGGTGTCATGAGGTCTGCTCCACTCATTGTTAAGGCGCCTCTTTGTGACTGCTCTGGGGATTTGCTCACAACTGATTTGATGTTTCCTTTTGTGGCTTCTCCTCCCTCTTAATCCAGTTGATTATTTGGCAGCCTCTCTCACCCTGCACGAACTGCAGCACTTCCTCTTTGTGGCTTGGCCCTCAAACCAGTTCATTATAGTTTCCCCCCTTTGGGGTATCAAAGTCTCTGTAAATAAACCACCTCAGACAGTTTCCAAAGTCCACTTTCCTGTCCTTTGCACACCCCCAGTGGCTGTTAGTGGAACCCAGGCCCGCTCTCTACACTCTAAAGACCCTACAATCAGCAGCTAAGATAGGTCCATGTGGCATCACCTTTGCTGCCATTCCCCCTAGGCTTCTATTTACTCCTTTCTCTCAACCCCAACTCTCTCTCTCTCTCCCTGAAGCGCCTTTTCGCTTTTCACTCTGTGCTTTTATACAAGCCCCTCCTCTTCCTGCCCAAATAGGCTGGATATACTGGCTTAACTGAACCTGAAGCCTACACCTCACCTCAGCCCATCCTGAAAAGTAGCCCTTTTATAGCCATTTTAACCCCTTCAGTGGCGGTGTGGGGTAAACACTCCATCACACATGGAGTAACCCAAATGAGCTGTAAGGGCAATTGGCCTGTATGCGTCTGGTCCTGATTGCAGTTTGCCTGGTTTTCTTACTGGAACAATAACTGTATGCTTCCAGTCTGTTGGCAAACTCATCTTTTCCACACATGCTATTGTACAATTTTAGTATCATCCTCAGTATTCTTTCAGCTAGGTGTTAAAGCATTTCAAAGCTTTTACGATCTTTGCCTGGATCAGAATTTTTGCTGTTTATAGTAGCTTTGAGAAGTCCCCTCATACAAAAGTTTTTATTTAAAATAGATATTGAAGAAGGGGAAGGATGATGAGGAAACTCAATTTTATTCAATGAATTGACTTTTCCTCTCATGAATCTCTGCACTTGATTGGAATATTTCTGCCAGGGTTTTCACTTTGGAGCATCTTACTCCATGGCTTTCGACAATGAAGCCTGGGATTTTATTGTTTTTACTTCATATACCATTTGTTTTCCTAACATTACCTTTTCTCTGATATATTGGTATCTTTATTAATTTTTCCACAGTATTTTCTCCAGCTTTTCCTTTTTGTCCTTTTTAATAGTCTTTTATAGTTCTTGTGTCTTACTTCTTTTATGATTCATTAAGTTTTCATTATTCATTGTATATTTTGCTTTCTTATATGCATTATTTCTGTCTTAAATTGCCATTTCACAATCCTTATTCTACTATATTATTCTATATTTTCTATCTTTAGGATGAGTCAGAATCCTAGATATAGCTATGTTTGCTGCCTTTAACATTTCCTTATACATTGTTCATTTATATATTCAACACATTTGTTTCTAAAGAGATCCCAATTAGATGTTTTCAGGTTCCAAGTAGGGAGACAATCATTTTCTTCAATATTATCCTTTCCTTGACATATAATGAGAGTTGGGAAGTAGTCAATACCCAATCCCTCCTCTTTATAGATTCCCCAGCTACATGTCCTTGCTATGTGGCTTGTTGCAATTCCCAGGTCTAAACAAGAGAAACTTCCATCAGCTGCATTAAACATAGGTAGGTGCTTCCCCAGTCAAATTTCTAAGATATTTTCATCAATGAATTGCTCCAGACATCTTCCATTATCATTTTTCCTACTTCCTCACAACCTGTGGTGGCTGTTTAGATCGCCACATATAATATACAGAGTTGTGGCCTCTGCATTTATCTGTTTCAGTTATTTGGCTTTTAATTTTCTGCATGGATTGCACAGGTTATATATTCTTAGTGATGTGGAATTATTTTGCATTAAAATCTCAATAGCATGATACACACTTTTAGGCCTTTTCACCTCTACTTCAAAATAATTTAGCTTCTCCTTAATGAAGGTACATACATCCTACCCCTTTCTAGGTCACTATACTAGATATACATCATATCCAACAATTCTATAGTGTAGGTTCCTGTAGATGAGCGGACTCACACCGTGGTAACTTCTGGGAATTAGCTCGGTTCCAGCTCCAGGGTGCCCTCTGCAGGCCGGTGATCTGCCTGTCCTCTGGCCCACATGTCCCTCCCTGGACACTGGTGACCTTTTAACTGGAGTGCTGCCCCCTGGAAGTCTCCCACCAATCTGGGTCTCCCCTCCCTGGGGAACCCCCAACCCACTATCCCCACTTTGCCTCAGTTTTGGCTACTGCCCGGTCTCCATCTAGCTCCCACGCCCTGGGGCAGACTGCAGTATCAGCCACTCATCATAGACAAAGGAGTTTGGACCTCCTGCCTTTGTCTACCCCTGGACTGCCCCCTGCAACTACCAGTACCTCTTGGCCTTATGCTAGGCCACAGCCTGGGGCTTTCCAGGGAGGAGCTCCCCAGCCCTGCTCCACTCAGGTATTCTGTGTCTAACTCACTGCAGCCAGGCCCATCTCTTTCTGTAAACAGAGAGAAACTCCAGAGCTCCTGGCTCCCAGCCTCTTTATACAGGCCAGCTGTGGCCTGATTGGGGTGTGGTCCAGGTGCAGCCACTTCCCCCAATCAGCCCAGCCTTTTAGAGCTGCTTTCTCCAGCCACAGCCTTCCCCCTGGGCTGTTCCAAGCCCGGAAGGACAGGAGCAGGGGACCACCCTGCTACTGTTCCCTATTAGCCATGTGGAACAGGGCCTTCTCAATCCTGCTTCTGTCTCTGTCTACAAACCACACAGAGACACTTGGGCTGGTTTAAAACCCTGTGCATTTATTTATAATTGAGTCCCACCACCTTCACAGAATATCTAGTGCCTTTACAAGCAGGGGGAGAGCAATCTCTCTCTCCCTCTCTGATTTCCCCCTTTTCACTTCCTTCCTGAGCCTATTTGTGGGCTCTGGGTAATAGCTTAATTAGCCTTTCTGCCCTGCCCCACCCACAAATTAGGCATAGGTCTGCCTCATCACCTCCAATCTGCTATGCCTGATTGGCTTTGCTGTGAACAGAGAGCTGACTCTGGATTTCCTACCTAGCACTCTCTCACACCAGGTCTTTTGAATGCATATAACATCAGGTTTAGTTTTCATATGAACAATATTTTCCTTTAAATCCTCACCACCAGCAACATACCCTTTGCTTAGGAAAGCCTGGCGTCATTCTATAGATAGGCTGCTAACACGGAAATACTTTTCAGCTGCTTTAACTATAATTCTCAATTTCTGTTTTTTTCCCCCATCTGAAATGAGCAATGTATTGCTTCAGTCATAAACCCTTTGAACCTTTCTGTCTCTGTAGACATTATGTTATTTGTTATCCCCATCATAACATACCTTTCCACTATTTTGTTGCTTTGTTATTTCTTTCCCCTTACTGAGCTTCCTTTCTTCCTCCCCGTTTTTCTTTGATGTCTCCTAACAGCTTCCACATATAGTATGTTATTAGTGATCTTAGTTTTTTTTGTATTTCCCTAGCTTACTTTGCCACAGTATGTTCCCTGAATGCTGAACTATGGTTTTGTCCATAGCGGCTACACTTTCATTTTGTCCCTTGCACACAATTTTCATATGAATGTTCTTCTCCACACTTACTGAACCTCATTTTCCCTTTACAATTTTTTTCCCACATGTCCAAACCTTCGGCACCCTTAGCATCTCCAATGGGGAGAGATGTATGGATTAATCCAGAAAATCTACCACCCTACTATCAGTTTTCCTAGAAGAGACCCTCTTTTACGTGTGACTAGGATGGCTGTTGAGCAGCCTCCTTCTAATCTATGCTTCCTTTTTTTCTAGTCACCACCCAGCTCCTTCCACAGATGGCTTTGTATTTAATTAGCCCTGGCTGTAGCTAATACTTTTAGGATCATTGTGTGATATCACACCTACTTACATTACATTCATACTGACTTGCCAATAGGTGACTTGTCAGCATTTACATCACCTCTGTATTTGGCTCAATCCCTCTGTATTTTTGAATAGTGCTAATAGGTGTCAGTAATTAAAATGATCATAATAATGTATATGTGTTATCCAGGTAAATACCTCTCTGTAACAGAACAAGTGAAGTATTTCTGCAGTATGTAACTAGATGTTGTACAAGTGAATTATAATGCCACAATGCCATTGGTGGCAGTAAGGAAAGGTTGACTCGGAGTATGTCTATGCTGCAATTAGAAACTAGCTGACTCGGGATCATGGGGCTCAGGCTAAGGGGCTGTTAAATTGCAGTGTACATTTGGACTCAGACTGGAGCCCAGGGTCTAGGACCTTGCGAGGCAAGAGGGTTCCAGAGTTTGGGCTGCAGCCTGACCAGAATGTCTACACCACAATTAAACAGCTCCTTAGCCCAATCCCAAGTTAGCTATCATGGTCCAGCTTTAGGTGTCTAACTGTAGTGTAGACACTCAAAGGCCACAAGAAAGAGGAAATAAACATTTTTCTTCCAGACTAAACAGAACTGGAAAGACCAAACACCTTAAGCTGTGTTTCTATGGGCCAGATGCTTGGGCCTGTTGCCATTTCTCTGTGCTGTTTCAGCAATACCAGGGGCAGAAAGCCAGCACAGGTTGTAATGTCTATAATGTAAACATGGCCAGGAGGAAATGGGAATAGCCAGATGCCACTGTTATTCAGTGACATCCAGTTGCTGTACCAGACCCAGAGCTAGCTGATAGCTATTGTAAATTACAGAAGGGTTTGGCAGGGTGTAGAACCTGCCGCAAAGACAGGGAGCTGCAAAAGGCTTCCTGTAGCTTTGCCCTGCTGAGGACTGAGTCCTGTGTCTCCTTCATTCTAGTCTCTTGCAGATTGATAAGGTACAACAGAATCTGACAATAGTGCAACCATTTTTGAAGCAGGAATTGTTGACTTGTGGTCATTTTAATGACCATGTCTTTACATTGCATTAGTTAAAAGCAGAGAGCATGAGAGGAGAAGCAGATCTTTTGTCACAACGTGCCCTGTTGTCTCAGAGCACTGCAGCGGGAATTCATTTGGAAAAGTCCACTATCATAGAAATACCCCTTGCTATTCAGATACTATGGCAATGGGCTACAAAACTGCTTCTGCATTAACTAGTATATAGTTGATGGGGGTTTCACCATTTCACTGAATGGAAGAAGTGGGTGGTGGGCAACCTGCGGCTCTCAGGCCACATGAGGCCCATCAGGGTAATCTGATTCCAGGCTGTGACACATTTTGCTGACATTGACCATCTTCAGCAGGGATCGGCTGGCATGTGGACCTTTGGCATGTGGCCCACCAGGGTAAGCAGGTTCGGCTGATCGCAGCTCCCACTGGCTGCCGTCCGCCGCTCCAGGCCAATGGGGGCTGCGGGAAGCGGCCTGGGCCGAGGAATGTGCTAGCTGCCACTTCCCACAGCCCCCATTGGCCAGGAGTGGCAAACTGCAGCCAGTGGGAGCTGCGATCGGCCGAACCTGTGGATGTGGCACGAAAACAATCTGGCCCAGCCTGCCATGGTACTTACCTTGGTGGGCCGTGTGCCAAAGGTTGCCGATCCCTGGTCTACAGGCATGACCCCCCGCAGCTCCCAGGGGCCGCTGTTTGCTGTTCCCGGCTAATGGGAGCTGTGGGAAGTGGCAGCCAGCACATTCCTGCAGCCCGTGGCTTCCCACAGCTCCCATTGGCCAGGAACAGCAAACCGCGGCCACTGGGAACTGCAGGGGGCCATGCCTGCGGATGGTCAATGTCAGCAAAATGTCTCACAGCCCACAATCAGATTACTCTGATGGGCCACATGTACCCTGCGGGCAGCAGGTTGCCCAACACTGCCCTAAGCCCTCCAGATCCCTCCTTCTTTCCCTCCGAAGGGATCACCTGGAAGCAATATCAACCTGCAGGAGCAATAGCAACCTGTGCCTACACTGCCTCTCTGCCCCTGCAATTCTTTGTATTATTTGGCACTCATTTAAATTAGGGGAAAGTTTGTGTCACTCAAGTGATGGAGCAATGGAATATGAACAGCTTCATTTTGATTTTTTAAAATATATATGTAATAATTAGTGAGTGTATTTTCTTCTTATGCTTATCAATCTTCATACCTTTCCAGACAACTCTGAATCCTGACAGTAACTTTCCCATTGCATCAGTCCCTAGACTTTCTCAGGAAGAAGCTGTCAGTCACAGAGAACTGTATGATACCATGTAGTGGATTTTTTGTTTGAAGTGCACAAATGGATTATGTTGATGTTTATACACAGTGCAGCATTCTCAGAACAAGAGATTTCTTATGCACATTTTAACATGTCTTGTTAAAGTGCATAATGTTGCAGAAGGTTGTAGTTGCACTAGGAGATTTCCCATTGCAAAGATTAATTGAACTGGCTAATACTATCCAGTCTATATAATACTTCATCCTGCCATGAGGCAGGGGACTGGACTAGATGGCCTTTCAAGGTCCCTTCCAGTTCTATGATTCCATGATACTACTAATAGCATTTATATTTTAGCAGTTTGCTAGAAAATCCTTTAATGATCAGAAAAACAGAATATGGGGACATGAAAGAACTAGGGATACATTTTCAGTTATGTTCTTGAAGAAGTGGGGCAAGTGGCTCTCAGGTAATTCAGATATTTTACCTTATTCTTTGTAATCCTGGACCATGTTGCAATTTGAAAGAATAAACCAATTAATGGGATTTATTAAAAAAGGACAAGCAAGCAAATATTACAAGTTAATGAATATGTCCCTAAGATTAAAACTACTATAACTTCACTACACTAATTAACATTGAAAAGATATAATGATCAAGGTGAGGTCATAGTTGAAACTGAATCAAGAGATCAATGACTTAAAATGATGTTGGTTTAGATCACCAATTCATTAAATCATCAAATGAATACAGCAAGTAATCAAATCATGAGATTGATAGGACACATAATGTCTTCTTATTAATCTTGCATCAGGAGATTGTTTTATGTTAGTCTATCTTGCCCTATCTAAGAGATCCTGTCTTAACAGTGAAATCAATTTGGCAGGTGTAGGGTGTGACTGTCCATTTTGATTTATGATCCTAATGAAGGAAGATCACCCAGACTGGTAAACTTCACTTACCTAGTCTTAAGGAAGCATAGAAGCCAAACTGGTTTCTTTATCCCATGACCTCAATGCTACTCAATGCTTCCCCCTTAAATCTCACAGTTGTTATTATAGGTAATATGTGAGTTTTAACAACTGACTTCATAACAGAGGCAGTTACTGAATAATTTATACAGCTTCACAATAGAAGCTACAAATAAAACTTATTTAAGCAAAGAGACACTATATTGATGAGATTGCAGCTTGGGGTTTAATTTTGAGGAACTATTAATGGAGCCATTTCCCCCCAAAGATATGCACACACCCCCATGCTTAATCCACACATTCCTTCCCTAGAGGAACAATCTCTTTTGGGATAAAAAGAGACAACCGAGAAAAAGGGGAGAATAACATACTTATGGTAAAAAAGGAGTTTGAACATCTACTTCGTGGTCTTCTAAATCGGCTTCGGTACCCAATGACTGGAAGTTAGCTAATGTAACGCCAATATTTAAAAAGGGCTCTAGAGGTGATCCCGGCAATTACAGACCGGTAAGTCTAACATCGGTACCGGGCAAATTAGTCAAAACAATAGTTAAGAATAAAATTGTCAAACACATAGAAAAACAGAAACTGTTGAGCAATAGTCAACATGGTTTCTGTAAAGGGAAATTGTGTCTTACTAATTTATTAGAGTTCTTTGAAGGGGTCAACAAACATGTGGACAGGGGGGATCCAGTGGACATAGTATACTTAGATTTCCAGAAAGCCTTTGACAAGGTCCCTCACCAAAGGCTGTTACGTAAATTAAGCTGTCATGGGATAAAAGGGAAGATCCTTTCATGGATTGAGAACTGGTTAAAAGACAGGGAACAAAGGGTAGGAATTAACGGTAAATTCTCAGAATGGAGAGGGGTAACTAGTGGTGTTCCCCAAGGGTCAGTCCTAGGACCAATCCTATTCAATTTATTCATAAATGATCTGGAGAAAGGGGTAAACAGTGAGGTGGCAAAGTTTTCAGATGATACTAAACTGCACAAGATAGTTAAGACCAAAGCAGATTGTGAAGAACTTCAAAAAGATCTCAGAAAACTAAGTGATTGGGCAACAAAATGGCAAATGAAATTTAATGTGGATAAATGTAAAGTAAAGCACATTGGAAAAAATAACCCCAACTATACATACAACATGATGGGGGCTAATTTAGCTACAACGAGTCAGGAAAAAGATCTTGGAGTCATCGTGGATAGTTCTCTGAAGATGTCCACGCGGGGTGCAGAGTCAGTCAAAAAAGCAAACAGGATGTTAAGAATCATTAAAAAGGGGATAGAGAATAAGACTGAGAATATATTATTGCCCTTATATAAATCCATGGTACGCCCACTTCTCGAATACTGTGTACAGATGTGGTATCCTCACCTCAAAAAAGATATACTGGCACTAGAAAAGGTTCAGAAAAGGGTAACTAAAATGATTAGGGGTTTGGAGAGGGTCCCATATGAGCAAAGATTAAAGAGGCTAGGACTCTTCAGCTTGGAAAAGAGGAGACTAAGGGGGGATATGATAGAGGTATATAAAATCATGAGTGATGTGGAGAAAGTGGATAAGGAAAAGTTATTTACTTATTCCCATAATACAAGAACTAGGTGTCACCAAATGAAATTAATAGGCAGCAGGTTTAAAACAAATAAAAGGAAGTTCTTCTTCACGCAGCGCACAGTCAACTTGTGGAACTCCTTACCTGAGGAGGTTGTGAAGGCTAAGACTATAACAGCGTTTAAAAGAGAACTGGATAAATTCATGGCAGTTAAGTCCATAAATGGCTATTAGCCAGGATGGGTAAGGAATGGTGTCCCTAGCCTCTGTTCGTCAGAGGATGGAGATGGATGGCAGGGGAGAGATCACTTGATTATTGCCTGTTAGGTTCACTCCTTCTGGGGCACCTGGTGTTGGCCACTGTCGGTAGACAGATACTGGGCTAGATGGACCTTTGGTCTGACCCGGTATGGCCGTTCTTATGTTCTCTTGTGATCTTTGGTTCCCACTACCACAGTTATTGGAACCAGGTGATGAAGTAGCTTTTTCAGAGTGTTAGATGCTGGCGAAGGTCTCTCGGTAATAGCAGACCGGTCAGGCTGGCGTAGCCATTGACTGAAGTATTTTCCTGCTCATCTTGTGGATGGTCTGCTCAAGGGAATTAAGAGAGTTACATCTCTCATATCTTGCTGGGGGACAAAGAAAGCACAACACACTTTTGCCTTGTCTTTATTTTCTAAGGGACAGCTCCCACGTACTCTCCTTTAGGCACCATTTTCATAGCTTTGGCACTAAATAAGTGGTCTGCTTTATCTGATTACAGTCACTATAAAACAAAGTTTATACTAGGCCCATTTCACATTTGGGTTATTCACACAAGCAACCCCACTGAAGTCAATGGAACTGTTTGTGTGAGTAAGGATTGCTTATGTGCATAAGAATTGTAGGAGTGACATTGAACAGTAGCAAGTTTACTTTGCCATGACTAATCATTCCTTGTACATCCAAAACTCTTGAAGAATTACTGAACTGTTGAAGTTATTGAGAGATTGGATGCACAAGGGATCTAGCATCAGGACTAAAGAAATATACCCTGCCATGTTCCAAATCAGATTGAACTCTGTGGAAATTTTGGTACATGGCCATTATGGTTATACTGCCAACTTGGGCCCAAATCCAGCAAAGTACATATGTAGCTCCATGGAACTTCAGTGAGCCACTTCATTTTGATGTCAATGCTTATGTGCTTAAGCATGTGTGTCAGTGTTTGCAGCATTCAGGTCTTGATGAGAAAAGCTTTAAGCAGTTCCCATCAGGATAAATTCCATAGGAGTGGCTAAATAACTATTATACACTGCATTTACTTGCCAGGTGCTCATAACTATATCAGTTAAAAATTTCAGCAAAAGAGAGACTTGTTCAACCTTTTAAAGGAGAATAATTACATTTAAAAAGCAAAGATGGCTTTATGAGTGAGTATATTTTGCCCCAAATCGATTTGCTGAAAATATGATGAAAATGGAAAATGAAGTAGACGTTTGTCAAACAAGCACTTTATCTGTTTAATTTTTCATGTATTTTATCTGTCCTTTTCCTCTTTTCAGTATACATTTTACTTGCATTTTATTTTGTCCCTTATCGTGCTGTGTTTCATTCTCATTCTTCCTCTTTCTCTGATATTAATACTGTATATATATCCTCTGGGCCCTTTTTTAATATCTGCCAAATGTCATTATTTCGCTGCATCCTCAGAATGAGATTAAACAATTATCTTTCTTTTTTTAAATGATTTGAAAATTCAGCTTCCTTAATTAATAACACTTTTAAAGAGAAAGTAAAAATTACACACAGTATTCTCCTGTTCTGCTTTTGCTTTTGTAGTTTAATGTTCAATTCTGCATTGATACAAACTTGTATTGCCACAAATGGAGCATTCCTCTTACAGGTACATCCACTATTAGAAATACATCCAGTCTTTGGCAGCTCCTTGGAAGAGTTCATTCCCCAAGATCCACAAATGGATCTTCCCCTTCACACCCAGGAGGAAAAGGGGAATAGGAAGGGAAGGGACTGCCAATTCCATAAGCACATTTACTCATCCCTGGACCTTAAACTCAGCCACCTGTCTGTGGGTATGGGGAGGGGGCTGACTAGGACCATGGCTGAGGGGTTGCACATCATTCCCTCCGTGCCCCATGAGGAATCTACAAGAAAGCCAATGCTGGAGAATTAGAAAGTTTAAAACCGTGCCACCATCCTGGCAAAGGAAATGAAATAACGCCAAGGAGTGAAACAAGAGTTGAATACAGTAGTAGTCCTTAGAACAAACATTGCATTTTGATATTGCTTTGAACGCAATTTCTATTCAGGAGGATCTGAGACAAGCATAAAGACTGTCTTTTTCCATCTGCAGACTGAGTGTAAGAGGCAGGGTATCATCCTTTGTATCTAATAAGATTTACTTTTGTTACAAAATGCAATAATGGGCTCTATCTGATCTTCCAGAACAACCAGTGATATTTGGTACATAACAAAGTCAGGCTGAAACCCTGCACACTATCCAGCCAAAAATATCCATGGCCCTCGGGCTGAAGATGTTATCTGTACACGGGCCAGTTTCTCTAGGAAAAGTTAGCTTAGAGTGGGGAAAAGAAAACTGCCAATCCCTACAGCACCATGCAGGGCCGGATTAAGACTTTCAGAGGCCCTAAACACTGAAAAGATTATGGTGCCCCCCCATATGTAATTCAAAATAAAAACAATACTATACCGTAAAATAAAATTTTATTTTTCAAAATGACACAAAATGTACATGTATGCTGAAATTAAAAAACCTTCTTTCTAGATTTTCTGATTACAAAATTCTGGATAAGTATCAGAGAGGTAGCCGTGTTAATCTGGTTCTGTAAAAGCAGCAAAGAATCCTGTGGCATCTTATAGACTAACAGACGTTTTGCAGCATGAGCTTTCGTGGGTGAATGCCCACTTCGTCGGATACAAGAGTGGAAATTTCCAGGGGCAGGTAAATATAAGCAAGCAAAAAGCAAGCTAGAGATAACGAGGTTAGATCAATCAGGGAGGATGAGGCCCTGTTCTAGCAGTTGAGGTGTGAAAACCAAGGGAGGAGAAACTGGTCCTGTAGTTGGCAAGCCATTCACATTCTTTGTTTAATCCTAAACTGATGGTATCAAATTTGCAAATGAACTGAAGCTCAGCAGTTTCTCTTAGAAGTCTGGTCCTAAAGTTTTTTTGCTGGAGGATGGCCACCTTAAGATCTGCTATTGTGTGGCCAGGGAGGTTGAAATGTTCTCCTACAGGTTTTTGTATATTGCCATTCCTAATATCTGATTTGTGTCCATTTATCCTTTTCCTTAGAGACTGTCCAGTTTGGCCGATGTACATAGCAGAAGGGCATTGCTTGCATATGATGGCACATATTACATTGGTGGATGTGCAGGTGAATGAACCGGTGATGGTGTGGCTGATCTGGTTAGGTCCTGTGATGGTGTTGCTGGTGTAGATATGTGGGCAGAGTTGGCATTGAGGTTTGTTGCATGGATTGGTTCCTGAGCTAGAGTTACTATGGTGCGGTGTGCAGTTACTAGTGAGAATATGCTTCAGGTTCGCAGGTTGTCTGTGGGCGAGGACTGGCCTGCCACCCAAGGCCTGTGAAAGGGAGGGATCATTGTCCAGGATGGTTTGTAGATCCCTGATGATGCGTTGGAGGGGCTTTAGCTGGGGACTGTATGTGATGGCCAGTGGAGTCCTGTTGGTTTCTTTCTTGGGTTTGTCTTGCAGTAGGAGGCTTCTGGGGACAAGTCTGGCTCTGTTGATCTGTTTCCTTATTTCCTCGTGCAGGTACTGTAGTTTTGAGAATGCTTGGTGGAGATTTTCTAGGTGTTGGTCTCTGTCTGCGGGGTTAGAGCAGATACGGTTGTACCTCAGTGCTTGGCTGTAGACAATGGATCTTGTGGTGTGTCCGGGATGGAAGCTGGAGGCATGAAGATAGGCATAGCGGTCAGTAGGTTTTCGGTATAGGGTGGTGTTAATGTGACCATCACTTATTAGCACCGTGGTGTCTAGGAAGTGGACCTCCCATGTAGATTGGTCCAGGCTGAGGTTGATGGAGGGGTGGAAGCTGTTGAAATCGTGGTGGAATTTTTCCAGAGTCTCCTTCCCATGGGTCCAGATGATGAAGATGTCATCAATGTAGTGTAGGTAGAGAAGGGGTGTGAATGGACGGGAGCTGAGGAAGCGTTGTTCCAGGTCAGCCATAAAAATATTGGCATATTGTGGGGCCATGCAGGTGCCCATAGCGGTGCCACTGATCTAGAGATATATATTGTCATCAAATTTGAAATAGTTGTGTGTGAGGATCAACCTCACACCAACCTCAACCTCCATCAAGTCTCTAAGGAAAAGGATAAATGGACACAAATCAGATATTAGGAATGGCAATATACAAAAAACCTGTAGGAGAACACTTCAACCTCCCTGGCCACACAATAGCAGATCTTAAGATGGCTATCCTCCCGCAAAAAAACTTTAGGACCAGACTTCTAAGAGAAACTGCTGAACTTCAGTTCATTTGCAAATTTGACACCATCAGTTTAGGATTAAACAAAGACTGTGAATGGCTTGCCAACTACAGAACCAGTTTCTCCTCCCTTGGTTTTCACACCACAACTGCTAGAACAGGGCCTCATCCTCCCTGATTGATCTAACCTCGTTATCTCTAGCTTGCTTCTTGCTTGTTTATATTTACCTGCCCCTGGAAATTTCCACTCTTGCATCCGACGAAGTGGGCATTCACCCACGAAAGTTCATGCTGCAAAACGTCTGTTAGTCTATAAGGTGCCACAGGATTCTTTGCTGCTTTTACAAAATTCTGGATAAGTTCATCAAAGCTGACTCGATGAAGCATGTCCGCTTCCATACACAATAAGGAAAGTGAATCAAGTCTGTCCTGACACATTGTTGTTCTCTAAGAGTTTTTTATTCTTTTCAGCTGAGAAAAAGAGCATTCTGCAGAGCAGTTAGTAATCATCAATGTTAGAAAAATACGTAGTGTGATCTCTGCATTTGGAAATACACATTGTATTCTGTCTGTCAATATTGTGTCATGAAGATCAATGTGACTGAATTTCATTTTTCCTGTTTCATTAAACTTTGTGCGCATATAACAGTGGAACTGCCATAATTCTCCACTGAGATTCATGTTCAAGTTAACAGGATATGAGTCAAGTAGCTTTTGGGAACCTTGTGAATATTCTTCATCAGATAAATCCATATCATTTAGAAAAGAAAATCCATGGTCAACATGAATACAAACTCTAGTTCTTGCATCCTGTTTGCAATGTTTTCTGCCTCTCGTATAGTTTCTCCCTTTTGTGGTTGGTCTTCAGCTATACTTTCTAATGCATCCACAATCTTTGAGTAGGACTCCAGAACTGCACTTGTTGCCACTGCATGTGCCTCCCAGCGAGTATTAGAAAGAGATTTCAACACATGATCATTGCCCAAATAGGTTTTAAGAACTGCCCATCGGTGTGTTGAGGCATAAGCAGGTTCAATCTCTGACACATTCACACAGCAGCGGGGATACTGAGTCCTTACAATTATCTGACAATCATGTTGTGGAGGACAGGAGAAATTTAACAGTACTGCTAGAGTGCTCCCTATTTTAGCCTATGTTTTCCTCTCTGTTTACTTTAATCCTACTATACATTTTGGCAGGTCTTTACTTTTTTCAAAAAAATCAAATGGTTTGTTCACAAGATGAATTTTGTGAAGTCCTGATCTACCCTGGGACTAGTCCTGACTTTCTGATAATAATGTCTACGGAATGCTATGCAAAACATGTCTTGAGATCAAGGGTCCTTTGTGCTAGTGCTCATAAAACAGATGTGAAAGAAAAGAAAAGAAAAGAAAAGAAAAGAGTTTCAAAACCCTCTTCAGATGAAGGCAGCTAATTATTCCTAACATAAATATATAGGCAACTATGAAATTGCCTGAGTAGAAGATCCCTACTGAAGGTAGTATTCAGACAATTATACTGGTAAAAAAATAGGTAAAAACTGATGAAGTCATTAAATTTTAAAAAGTTACAAATTATCCTGTAAAGCTTCACTGGCTACAAATTAGCCTTTGCTATAGCCCTCTGCTAACAATCTATAGATCATTTTATTATTCATGAATTTTAGTAATTTCAGGACACCACAGGTCATCTTATGCTCATTTATTTGCTAAACACCTTGTGCTGGTATGCCTTTGCTGAAAAATTGCTACTATTTACTTCCTGTGAGACAAGCAAGCAACAAAGTGGTGAATTTGGCCCCAGACATCCAGTATGCCAGGCAGCATATACATCTTGCTGTCAGTGAAATAAATGAGCCCTTAAATTGGCTGTAAAGCTTTAAGAACTGAAATTTATATGTCTAGCTACCAAACAGAAAGTTCAGAAAACCTGCCAATATGAAACGTAATTGTGACAAACAGTTACATTTTACCTTTAACTTTTCAGCTTTAACACCACAGCTTCATTATGAAAATCTCATTTCCATTTCCAACCCCCTGCAAAATAAAGTAAAATAAAATAACTTTATTTTATTTCTATTTGGTGGTATTTCTTTATATATTCTAAATGCTGAGTTACCATTTATACATTGGGTCATATATCAGGTGACGAGAAACATGTCTAATATGGTGAGCAGTCCAAATTTAAAGTGTGAAGAAAGACAAACATCCACAAATTACCAGCAAATGCTTGCTGCATTTAGACATCTGACCTCCTTTATAACTTGTTTAGAAGGCTCTAATGAGAATGCCAACAATGGTGAAAATGAGTATTTGCTACTTTTGAAAAATTTTCATCTCAGTGACTCTTACTTACTCCCATTGAACAACAATTATATTTGTTTCTGCATCCCCAAACCCCTAATAAAAGGATGATTTAGTTTTGCCACCACAAATTCAATGCACGAAAAATTATTTACTTTATTTTTGGACAATTTATATACAGAAAATAACAAAAACAATAAACAAACAAAACATCCTACAGTACTCTGCCCTTAACGCCCTTCACTGTCAAATTTATGAAATCACTTCTCTTTCCTATATGAACACATGGTTAGTTATTAACCAATGATAAGCAAAACCAATATTTACTGCCTGGATTACATTTCCTGCGATGAACTCAGAGTTAGTTGAGTCTCATGATGCACCCTGGAGAGTTTGGTCAGAGTGAAATCTACATTGCATTGTGGGAGATGTAGTCCTCTGGAGAGTTTGGCCTAAAGGAGAGAATGGGACCCAAAGGACAACTCCCATAAGGATATGTTCAACTAAGCAAATGCAATGTTATGTTTTATTGAACTGATTCAAATTGAAACATTCGGGTCATATCAACAAAATGAAATATTTTGTTTCAGGTCAAATGAATCGAAAATGAAATGTTTTATTTATATTTTCTCAACAGACTTTTTTTTTTTAAATCACTAACATTGAGACTTTCCTGCAGAAAATTTTGATTTTGCAGAAACTGTATTTTTTTATCAGAATGATTTTCCAATGGAAAATCCCTGACCAGGTCTCTTAGTTTCTGTTATCCTGAAAAAAACCTTAATAAATACCTTCAAGAGGAAAACAGGAGGAAAAAAGTCTTTACAATATTTTTTTAAGTCAGGGCATGCTATCTAAATGGTTCTCCATCTGAAATTGGATTTAAAAAAATAATAAAACTTAGTCATCTTTAAAAAAAATCAAATTGACAATGTCTCTGTAAAATGTGCAAATGTAAATATTTAAAAATTGTTACACAATTCCACTGAAAGACAAAGACATGATGTAGGGCTGCCCATTAGATTGTTTCTGAAATAATTACTTAGAGCTCAACAAAAGATAGTAATTACTGTTAAACTCCCATCTTCTTAATAATATATAAAAATATAGAGTATTTGCTGACTCCCCAAGTCACATTATGTCACAAGTGTTACATAATGATAATGCAGAAAGAAGTGCAAGGAATACCTATATTTCTTTTTGTAATTTGCATATTTATTTTGATATAAAATATGTCTGTGGAAACCGGGATATAAAAATTGCATGTATGCAGCTGAAGAAGTATGCCTGTTAATGGCCCAGTGCACCCATAACTCCCAATGACCTCTTGGGAGTTTGTCCAAGTAAGAAATGCAGAAAACAAAGTGCCACTCTGGAGTACCTCTTTAAATATTGTCCACAATATTGGTTCAGATGATAGTCCCTAGATATACATGCAAAGGCAACTCTTCACACATGGATCTAACTCTTACATCTCTGGTATTATATCCCTCTTTTTGACCCTCATGGATGTGCCTCTGCTGAAGCTCCACAGACTATAGCAGATGGGGCTGGGGAGGGCCATATCAACCACCTACTGACTCTGCAAACAGTCTGACAGAAAGATAACTTTCCTACAGAGCCCTCTCTGCACTGTGGAGCTTACCAAGTAGAGCCATCTGCATGGAGCCATGAGTCATGCCCACTAGAATTATGCTGATAAGGGGATGAAGAAAGCCAGACAAGGCTGGGTGGGTTATGGGAATGGGAGAGCAGAAGTGAGTCTCTTTGTGCAGGGCTCTGACCTGCAATAGTTTCCCCCAAGGTCTATGCAGTTCTCTGGGATTCTGCAACTAAATTTTTGCCTATATTGGAATGGGTAAACTCTGTCTTACTCTTCCCCCTATAGAATGACCTGAAGGAATCTCTGAAGTGAATCTGAACTGTAGCTTTCGTCCCATGGGCTTCTTCTTTGTGACTGCCACAGTAGGGGGAAATGGGCTATGGTGCAGAATATTTACTCACACCAGTATTTGTTTGTGTGTACAGGAAAGCATGTGCAAAATCTGAGAGAAGAATACGGCCTTACATTTGCAGAGTGTGCTTGGCAGAGATTTTTAAAATTGCAGGCTTGATCAAGAAATGCCAGAGTCATATGCACAGCCAGATTCTGCCCTCTATCACCGCAGAATAAATCCAGACTAAAGTTTTTGCAGGACCCAGCCAAACTAGATCAGGGACCAGCACTGAGGGGCTGAGTCTGGAATCATCTGTGGCAGTATGAGGAAGTAACTGGCCTCATCTTCATCTTCATCCTCCTCGCGAGGTTGACAAACAGTTCCTAAAGTTGGGAAAAGGGGAATGTGGGTATAATACACTTGTTACAAGTGAGTTGACAATGTTAGATGTTATCTATAAGCATAAAGTTTGATTAAAGTTACTGGAGATTTCCTTTAATCCTTTACCATTTGCTTCTTCTTTCTTCCTCCTCTTACCACCAATCAGAAACTGGAAGTTATTTAATTTATCTATACACTCCATTGCCTTGAAAGAATGGATACATTTGTCCTATTGTAAAATTCACACAACTTTAGTGGCCATTAGCATGTTTTAACAATAGCATTACAATAATCAATGCATCCATACTTATCTTCTTTCAGTTTTGCAGCCTGTGAGCAATGGCTACAGTAGTGTTATGTTTTCCTAGTACCTTATTGTCTGCAACAGTGACATTTCAATTCTGAGAAATAAATAGACAGAAACATATATTTAATAGAGGGAAACATTGCCACTTCCATGTTTTTGCTGTGAAAGTAATTTTTTAGAGGTTTAAAAATGCTTGGGAAAAAAGGACAGAAAGAAACATCGAAGATAAATAATGCATACTGAAGGCACCTCATTCTTCTTCCTGCCATTTGTGTAACACTGCGATTGCCTGATTTAATGGATTGATGACACCTCTTCTCATCTGTATATAAGTGCCTTTAATCTTGCAGTAATATGTATTACATAAACTACAATCAAACACACACACGTATACATTTATAACCTAATGGACTGAAAGAACTCCCTGCACACATTTTATGTAGTCTCACACACACAATCTTTCTGAAACAGGGGCCATAACAGACACAAATATCCAATACCATTAATTGACAGGTACATGTAAAATGTTGGAGGACGTTTGGATAAGCATACCATTGTTGAGATAAATGAAGAACAAGGTCAATGAGAGCAAGCTGCCCAATCCATGCCACTGTTAGACTGTTCCCTGAAGAATATTTGAGTGTTTTGTCCAGTTTTAAATGGGTGAGCTGCTTATCCAAACTTCTTTCACCTTAAAATACTGCGAGAACAATTTTTCTAGTATATTCTGGTTTGGGCCATGTGAAAGCAGCTTTTTTCATAGTATTCCCACTTCCAGACACAGGCAAAACTAGAAAGTGCAGATGAGCGCAGAATTGATTAAAACACCAAGAGTGTTCATACAACTTCTTCAAGCCTCAAAAAAAAAAGTTTTGGGGATCTCCAGGTATTAAATCTGTTGTTGTTGGGTTTTTTTCGTTCTTGTTGTTTATTTGTTTGTTTTTGTGCATATGATAAACAATCAAAAATGTACTTATGGGAATATTTGTCAATGTGGCTGTTCTATCAGAAGCAAAATAATTTAATTAGGGAGAGAAGAGGGTCTGCCAACCACTCCTAAGTAAAAAGAAAAACAAAACAAAAAAAACTAGAGAACAAGTTGACAGTGAGGTGACTTTGATATTGGACCCTTTCTACCAAATACCTGGAAATCCTAGTCACAAAGACCAACTTAAAACATTGAGATGTCAGAATCTCATAGCACCTAACAGTAATGCCAAGGAAAGGGATCCATACTATTCCTGACAATTGTAATGTTTGTTGAGTCACACTCCTTTGTTTGTATAGGGTATTCTAAAGCAACATTTTTTTTAATGACACCAAAGAAAAATCAAAATCTCTTGATGGTTTTGTATGAACAATTTGATTTTCAGACATCAGCATTTTAAAATGAGTGCTTCAAATGTGAGCAAATATCCCCCAAAGCAGCAAAGCTACTGCTCTAATTTCTTTGTTTCAGTTAGTGAGTGTTTTGAAAACTATAGAGCAAATTCAGCATATAGGAAAGTGAACACAACATCATTGATTTCAGTTGAGTTGTGCCCACAAGTATACCCTAAGAACCAATATCTACAACAACAGAAGATAGTGATGAACCTCTTCCTTTAGGCTGCAGCTTTTATTTATTAGACCGTTTTGTGTTTCCACAAGAAAAATCATCAGTCCTCACTGATTTCCCTTTGATTGCTGTTTAAACTGTAGTATAAACTATTCATTTTTCTGTGCATACACTTTGCTATCATATCAATAACCAAGAAGGCAAGAAACAAGGTGGTTAATTCAGTCTTTTCCCACATTTTTTACTTAAGATCTCTCGAGGTTTTCTGTCTTTGCTGCTGCTGTTTTTTATTATTATTATTATTTGTCATTGTTGTGTATTGTGTATGTGTGTGTGTGCGTGCGCGCTAGTGGGGAGGGTCTCAAAAAAGGAGGTGGTAGTGGAAATCCAGCTACATAGCTCTTAAGAAGCAGATTCATTAATCACGGTCAGAGTTTGCAGACACAGCAATAAAAATCTAATTTAAACTTCAAAAAGGAATTGAATCTTTCTAAATATTTTATTCATATAAACAATTTGAAAATGTTTTATTTTTAAATCAGAGGAAAGTTTTGTAGGGGAGTGGAAACAAAGAACTGCTTCTTAAAGGTCTGCATCGAGGAAAATGGAGGATTTTGCCGTTTTCTTTTATGGCATTCCTATGTCTTGTTGCCCAATTTTGATATCAAACCCAAATCTGCTAGATGTTGTACATACAAATACCAACAGACTCAGTCTAAAGGAAAAATAATGATGCTATCATTGTTTAACTTTGCTACTAACAATATGGAGATAAAATGTCATATGTAATAATCACAATGTGTTGCATTTGGGGAATGGAGGCAGAGGTGCATTAGCACACTCATCCTGGGGCTTTTACCTCTTGGATATGAGGATATTTTGTTAGAGTTCATGCTCCATCATGACAATTTAATGTAATTTATGTTATTACTGCCATTATTATTATCTTTATTTAAAACAGTTTCTTCAGTGACGCCTCATAGGTACTTGCCCATTGCTCTCCAGATCTATTCTGCTGCACCCAAAGGAGAATTCCTTGCTGAGTGCTTCTGGCAGCATTACTTTTTTCTTTTAGTATGACGATCTTATTCTCTTTTGATAAACTGCTTTCCTTCTTCTTGTCTATAGGGAATTTTCCAAACAGAAAAATTCTCTCACACTCTAAGGTCTGTTAAATAAATTGGGGTCATCTACCCAAGTCTTGACATCTAGAAATCTGGGTCTTTATATCATGGTTTATTTTCTGTCTGCATAAGCCACCTGCTCTTCCTCTGTTTTGTGCCTTAAAGTAAGATAAGAGTTATAATTCTCACTGATAACTTTGGATCTTAAACAGGATCATAACTATGACACAGCAGCTGCATTTTAGCAAGAGAGCTTTCTGTTTCTTCTACAGTGACAGACTTTAAATGAGTACTGCCATCAAAATGTTGTAGGGTGGTCTGTTAAGGTGAAGTGTGTCAAGCCACAGAGTAGTAGTGCATAAGTTCTGAGAAACTAACATGCTTTCATTTGGAATCCATGTGTAATGGATACGAAAACCTACTTTCACATGTACAAATAGATAGGTTACAATATGTTTTGTCATAGAGTCATAGAATATCAGGGTTGGAAAGGACCTCAGGAGATCATCTAGTCCAACCCCCTGCTCAAAGCAGGACCAATCCCCAGACAGATTTTTGGCCCCGATCCCTAAATGGCCCCCTCAAGGACTGAACTCACAACCCACACTGTGTCATAACCCCGGTTGTGAATCTTTCTTGCCTGGGGAACAAGTTTTGCTGAGATCTGGATCTGAGTCTGTCAGTACCCTCCATTCAGAGTTTTACAACTTTTAATTCATGTAATGTATACCATGTTAATTTTACATTGTTCTAATTTTTAATAAAAATGCCACATACTGCCAAGTTAAATGCCTTACAGAAGTCTAAGTATATTACATCAACCAAATTTATAATCTCATTGTCAGAAGGTGAACCACACTCTTCTGGTCACTCTGGGGATTAGCTCTTGCAGCTGATGCCCCCTTGCATGGTTTACATGCCATCACTCCAATCCTCTCCTTCTTTACGGTTTGCAGCTCCTCTCTTGCTCCAGGACCTGCAGCATCCTCTTTGTGACTCAGCCCTCCAGCTAGGACACTCAGCAATCCGCCTTAAGGGGTACAGTCCATCAGCAGTCCTAGAGAGTATTCCCATTCACTGCCTCAGGTCTGTGCCACACCTTCAGTGGCTGGTAGGAAAACCAGGCCCATCCTCTACTCTGTGTTCTGTTCCAGGGACCTCCAACCCAGTAGTTCTGGGCTTTATTCTCTGAGCCCTTACTGCTCCTTCCCTGGACTGCTTCTACAACTCTGGTTCCCCTTCTCTCTCTGAGTGCACCATGGAGTGACTGCAGCTGCACATCTCTGAAGCCTCCAAACACTCCTCCCTCTTCCCAGAGAGTGATAACTGTCCTTGCTAGCAGCCCCCATTTGTTGCCAGGTTCCTGGCTTATACAGGCCCTGTTTGTTCCTGCATAGCTGAACCTGCTTCCAATTAGTTGCCTGCTCCCTAGTTCTTCCTCCAGATACAGTCTGTGCATTAATTGGCCTACTTGGCCACCTTAAGCCCTTTCAGTCCTGTGTGGAGTGGACACCCCATCACACTCATCAAAAGAAATATCAAGTTAGTTTGTCAGATCTTTGTTCCATAAACCTATGTTGATTGGCTTTAATTAAGTTACCCTCCTTTAATCCTTTATTAATTGAGTCTCATATCAGCCACTCCATTATCTTATCTGGGATCAATGTCAAACCGAAAGCCCTATAATCAACTTGGTCATCCCTTTTACCGATTTTGAATATTGGCATACTATTAACTTTCTTCCTGTCTTCTGGAGAGTCCCTGGTGTTCCAAGATTTATTGAAAAATCATCATTATCAGTCCAATGAACTCTTCAGCCAGCTCTTTTAAAATGCATGGATGCAAGTTACCTGGGCCTGCTGATTTTAATAAGTCTATATTTATTACTTGGTGTTTAATGTCCTCCTGAGATACTAATGGAATGGAAATAATGTTACTTTATTATATGACTACATCATATGTATTTTCTCCAAATACAGAACAGAAATATGTATTGAGCATTTATGTCTGTTCTGAAACATTGTTGATAATTCTACCATTTCCACCTACTAAAGGGTCAATATCATTGTTAGGATTTTTTGCCTCCCTAATATATTTTAAAAAATAATCTTGCTTCTTGTCCTTAACTCTGCTGGCCACCGATTTCTCTTTGTGTCCCTTTGCTTCCCTTATCAATCCTCTTATAATTCCCAGATTCTGATTCATATTCATTATTAATAACCTCCCCTTTCTTCTATTTGTTATTGTGAAAGGGTCAGCGCACCATGTGGTGCCTTCTTATGGCTGGACACAGCATGGTAGCTCTCTCTTCCCTGGGGACTATGGCTGCTGTTTGCTGGGCTATGCGGTAGCCTGCTTCTTTAAGTGACTTGGCCCTCTGGCCAGGTCATTTCCAAGTGTCTACCCTTCTGGGGTAGCCCATAAACAAAAAGGGCAAGGGAAATTAACAGAAACAAACTGAGTTAGTATGAGATAAAGAAGGGAATGCCTCCCTCTCAGTATATATCAAGATCATGCCCTCTCTTTCCCCGGCGATGGGCCTTCAGGCAGTTGTTGTCAGGGAAGATCCTGCCTTCCTGCAGATCCTCCCTCAGGAATCAAGGGTTGATGGTCTTTTCTCTTCCCTGATCTGCTCAAAAGTGAGCTGTTCTGCTTCCCTTTTAACTCCTCCTTGTCCTCATTTTTTTTTTAAATCAGTGTGGCCTTCTTCCTTGATTGTGGTTTAATGGACATCTAGTAAAGTAAATCTTAATCAATTCCTAATTCTCATTCACATTTATCTGATTAAATTCTTCATTCCAGATGTTTTGGCTCCTAATTGTTTTCAGCTTTGTGAAACTGGCCATTTTAAAGTGCCGACTATATATATATCACAGGTCTGGACTTTATTTTGTTTGTGCATTATAAATGTAAAGAAATCATTATAATTTACCTAAGTGTTGGTTCTATGTGGTTTTGGCGACATGTGATATACCGAAGGTTAGACTGGATGATCTGGTGGCACCTTCTGGCCTTAAATACTATGACTTTATTTTCTGACTATAAGCTACCATTACTGTTTTAATTCTGTAATCAGTTCCTCTTTATCTGTCAAGACAACATCTAATATAGAATTCCCCCATGTTGGAGACAACAATTTTTAAGGTAGAAAATTGGCATCTATAGTATTTGGAAATTCCAACAATGTATTAATAGTGGCAGCATGAGGCCTCCAGAATATGTCACACAGCTTTTTTTCTACCACAATGTTGATAGGTACATAAGGAGCTGGTCATCTTGTTCTGTACTGTGATTTGGTGGTCTGTAGCAGACACCAACTAGTACCCCATATTGTGTTTTATCAGTTAGGGCATTTATCTCTAACCATTTAAGATTGTTTTCTTTGAAGTTATCAATGACTAGTTATCATGAAGATACTCCATCAGGACTCAGGCACTCTCTGTTTCAATACCAACAATGGATTATAACTTCCCTAGTTTTGGAGAATATTTTAAATTATTCCATGGACAGGATCAAAAGGAACTGCTGAAGTCATCCTCCAGTAACATTCAGACTGACATCAAAAAAATTGAGAAAGGAAATAAATGGAAGTGTGTATTAATTAAAAAAAAATTAAGTGCTTTTCCCCCCTTAAGCAGTGGATAGGCACAGAGGAAGAGAGTGAAAAAGAGCTATAAAGTGAGCTTAAAAGGGTATCTTTAAGGGCCTTTTTTTTTCTGTTTGAATTGCTGAGGATATAACTGATCTCATTCTGATCTTCTAAATCTGGGATGCTTCCCCCCAGCCCTCCATGCGAGCTTGCTTACAAGGTGAGTTTTGATAAGGAAACATGTTTTTAAGGAAATGCACAATTAAATATAAGATTAATACTTTCCAAGGCTAGAGGGGAGCATTGTTATCATCTAGTCTCGCTTCCTATATAACAGAAGCCATAGAACTTCCCCAAAATTATTCCTAGAGAAAATCTTCTAGAAAAATGTAGAATATTCATTTAAAATTGTCAGTGATGGAGAATCCACCATGATGTTTGATAAATTGTTTCAATGGTTAATTAACCTCATCATTAAAAATGTACACCTTTTTTCCAGTCTGAATTTGTCTGCCACCAATTTTCAGCCATTGGGTTGTCTTATACTGTTCTCCGCTAGATTGAAGAGACCTTTCTTAAATATTTGTTTTCTATGTAGGTTTGTTGGCATCCTTTTGTTTACAAGAGATGGTGGGAATTGCAACCTATGATGTAGATGGTTTGCAGTGTCTCATGTGACTGAATACTCCAATCCAATCTTACCTATGTAGGTACTTAGAGACTAATTAAACTCACCCCTTAACCTTCTCTTCGTTAAGTTAAAGAGATTCACCTCCTTGAGTCTATCACTAAAAGGCATGTTTTCTGATCCTTTAATCATTCTCATGGTTCATCTCTGAACTAGCTCCAATTTATTAACGTCCTTCTTGAATTGTGGGCACCAGAACTGATCGTAGTATTCCAGAAGTGATCACACCAATGCCAAATACAAACGTAAAATAACCTCTCTATTCCTATTCGAGGTTCCCCTGTTTGTGTACCCAAGGATCACATTCTCATTTTTGGCCACAATGTCATATAGGGAGCTTATGTTCAGCTGATTTACTACCATGACCCTTTTCTTGAGTCATTGCTTCCCAGGATAAAGTCCCTCATCCTGTAAATATGGCCTACATTTTTTGTTGCTAGATGTATAAATTTACATTTAGCCATATTAAAATGCACACTGTTTGCTTCTGGCTAGCTTACCAAGCAATTCAAACCAGTCTGTATCAGTGATCTATCCTGTTCATTATTTGCCACTTCCCCAATTTTTGTGACATCTGCAAATTTCATCAGTGATGATTTTATGTTTTCTGCCAGGGTATTAATAAAAATGATAAACAGTGTAGGTCCATGAACCAATCCCTGTGGGACCATACTAAAAAAAACTCATTCAATGACAATTCTCTGTTCAAAATTACACTTTGAGACCTATCAGTTATCAAGCTTTTAATCCATGTTATATGTTCCAAATTGATTTTATATTTCTAGTTTTTCAACCAAAATGTTAAGTCCCTTACTAAATATAATACGTTAAGACTATTACCTTTATCAACCACATTTGTAATCTCATTAAGGAAATATCAAGTCAATGTGACAGAATTTATTTTCCATAAGCCCATGTTGATTGGCATTAATTATATTATCTTCCTTTAATTTTGTATAAGTTGAGTCCTGTACCAGCTGCTCCATTATCTTGCTGGGATTGATGTCAAACTGACAGGCCTATCATTAGTTGGTTCATCCCGTTTACTTTTTTAAAATATTGGCACAACAATACCTTTCTTCCCATCTGCTGGAGATTTCCAGGTGTTCTAAGACTTATTGAAAGTCAACATTAGTGGTCGAGCAAGCTTCTCAGACAGCTCTTTTAAAACTCCTGGATGCAAGTTATTCAGATCTGATGATTTAAAAATGTCTACCTTCAGCAGCTGCTGTTTAACAGCTTCCTGATGTACTAGTACAGGGGTCGGCAACCTTTCAGCAGTGGTGTGCTGAGTCTTCATTTATTCACTCTAATTTAAGGTTTCACATGCCAGTAATACATTTTAACGTTTTTAGAAGGTCTCTTTCTATAAGTCTATAATATATAACTAAACGAGTGTTGTATGTAAAGTAAATAAGGTTTTTAAAATGTTTAAGAAGCTTCATTTAAAATTAAATTAAAATGCAGAGCCCCCCAGACCGGTGGCCAGAACCCAGGCAGTGTGAGTACCACTGAAATCAGCTTGCTTCCTGCCTTTGGCACGCGTGCCATAGGTTGCCTACCCATGTACTAGTAGAATGGTAAGTGTGTAATCATTTGATATGACTGCATCATTCATAAGCACCATGGGCCAAATTTTCCTGATTCACTGATGTAAATCTGGACTAACAGAGTAGAATTTGGTCTTCTGATTTCAGTCCTAGTCATGAATTTCTCTTTAGAAAGTTCTTCAGTATTTCTTTTACAAGTTGTGTACTTTGTAGGGTAGTTGCAGTATGAATGACATTTACTTTATTTATCTATTTACTTTAAAGAAACCCTGAGTGAAAATACTTTTAATGGGATTATTTGATACCCGCGGAGTTAGCCCAAATGACATAAGGCCTATTCTACATGAAACAGTGTGACTCAGATGAGACAGCACTTGCAAGCTAATGTCACTGATGATAACCTCTGATTTTTATGATTCTCTGCACTTGCTATCTGAAGCAGTTTTAAATCAGCTTCTTGGTACTTATTGTTCAGAGCAAGTTTGGTGTTTAAATGTTGGTGAGTGTCCAACTGAAAAATCTTTAGGGTTTTAGAAAAGCAGAAAGCAGATTTATAGTAACTGTATAAAAGTTAAAGAACTAAGTCTGAAAAATTGTAAATATAGTCTAATTATATCTGTTCACTTTTGTCATGTACTAGCCTCTCAATTGTCTGTATCTTTTATATGAGAAGATGTATCTTTCAGCTGTAGCTTCCTCACCTTGTGCTGTTGGTTGGAGACAGGATTTATAATGAAATCCAATATATCTTTATCAGACTGATGTCTTGCTGCAGTACAGCGGTTATCCTAACAAGGTAGAAGACATGCAAAACAGATACCTAACTAAAATTCTTCCTTCTGACTCTGTTACTCTTTTAAGATGTACTTTTTAAAGTGTCAAGATACCGTTATATTACTTTGAAGTCTAAACAGTTCTTAAAATGGGCATACGTTGTTACACTGATGCTCACTTTAAGGTCCTGTTAAATTCCCAGAGCAGTGTAAAGGAATCTTAATGCAAATGCAAATTGGACCTTTATTCAATCCTTTTCTGCAGTAATATTTGAAACAGGGACATTACTCATCTACAATTCGTGTTCTGTCAATATATGTCCTGTATAGCTCCATACTCTTAGGATATAACTCTACAATGTATCAAAGCCCAGACTATCTTAAAATAAGATGCTTTCAGAGCTTTCAGGGACCAACTGGACTTCAATCCAGGCTGTGGAACATGCTTCGTGAGGTTATATAATGAGACATACCCCTCATGATCCTCTAGTTCCCTCAACATCCATAGAATCCAACATTGTCTCTGAAAGAGTGGGGACTGCGGATGTAGAACAGGGAACTGTATTGACAATCTATTAAGAGAGGCGAGTAGCCTATCTTTCTCCTTTGAGTGTTGTTTGTACAGATCTCAACTCCTGGGAAACTGACTAGCAGGTTTAAGGAGGCAGGTTTAAAGAGATGCCTAATTGTTTAATGAACCCAAGCTGGCCATCAGCTCTTATGGCCCGGTCAATAAATAATGCCACATAAAGGTATGGACTAAGTCCCAGGTAACACCCTTACATATTTCTGCAATGGGACTATTACATGGCTGGTGTACAATGCAGGCATTCATTCCCCAGTTCCCTGATAAACTGGAGTTGGAAGTGGACTTAGGGGAAGGCATCCTCAAAAGAAGCTGGGGAATAGGGTTGTGGGTCTTAATGTCTAGTACAGTATGAAGACAAACCACTTTGAGGGGAGGGTAGTGGGATCCCAGCAAGGGGCTGGGTTGAGATGTAGAAGGGTGAGGGTGGGAGTGGGGGTGGTAATGGTAACCCTCCACCAGGTGGATATAATTAAGGTAGGAATCATGACCTGCACTGTATGAGTTATGGCCATAGTTCCCACCTTTTAAGTTAATAAAGTTATGTCTTAATTAAACCATATCCCTGGTATCTTGTCTTCCTGCATGCCTGTGTAAGGATCAGGTCCTGCAGCACAGCCAGTCTCTGGGCAACATAACAAGCACACCTCGCATGTGTTCAGGCTGCCTGTCATAGGTTTCGCCCCTACTCTGAACTTTAGGGTACAGATGTGGGGACCTGCATTAGAACCCCTAAGCTTAATTATCAGCTTAGATCAGTATGCTGCCACCACCCAAATCATTTAAAACAGCTGTTTATGAGTCATTTGGGAAACTCTGTCTTCCCCGCCAAAATCTCTCCTTCCCAAGTACTGTAACCCTTCCCTGGGTAACCTTGAGAGACTTCTCCACCAATTTCCGGTGAACACCAATCCAAACCCCTTGGATCTTAAAACAAGGGAAAAAATCAATCAGGTTCTTAAAAAGAAGGCTTTTAATTAAAGAAAAGGGGTAAAAGAAATACCTCTGTGAGATTAGCATACAAGCTACTCTCACAGACAACAGATTCAAACACAGAGGATGTTCCCCTGGGCAAAACCTTAGTTACACAAAAGAAGACCCAATTTGATAATCCCTCTAATGCACAAGACAAGTCACAAAAGAAAATAAACATAAACTAATTTATTCCTTCTTTAATACTCACTACCCTGTTTGATTCTTGGGTCTTTTCACTCTGGCACAAAATTGAAACGAACATTGAGACGAAGGAAAACTTCCCTCCTTCCTCTTGAAACATCTTGTTCCCCCATTGGGTCCTCTGGTCAGGTATCAGCTAGGCTAGTTGAAATTCTTAACCCTTTACAGGTAAAAGAGGCGTTAACCCTTAACCGTCTGTTTATGACACTGCCTGATTAGCTACACCACCTGCTGGGGGAAGCATCAGTAGACCAACTCTTAGGCCCAGCAGCATTTTGGCAGATGTTCAAACATTAGCCTATGGCCATGTTAGCACTTGCTTGTTCCTAGCCCTGCTCCTGCCCTGGGTAACCCAGTCCCTTAGTTCTAATTCCTGACTAAAGCCCCCGTGGCAGAATGTCTTCCAGGAGAAATGTTGGACACAAGCTGGCCACAACTACTATTGGCTTAAAGAGCCTATAATTAGCCAGTGAAGGCCCAGCACTAGGCAGTTCTAGCTGGGGAGGGAACATGGTCAGAGTGTCCATGGAAGTGCTGAGTTCATTGCTATAAAAGCCTCCACAGTTTTTAAAATCTGACCATGTAGTATTTTTCAAATACAATATAATCTAGTACACTGTTTTTTCTACAACCTTACAGATTGTTGACCTTCAGTTTACATTTGTCTACCTGACTGACTAGATATTTCCAATCTCTCTCTCTCTCTCTCTCTCTGGTATCTGAGCAGCAACTGCAAAGTCTGTTTGTGAACATTAATATCTATGTATTTAAAAATCTATTTTACACAGGACAAAACTTACTTGTGCTTGATTGAACAATATTAAACTACTTTTCAACCTTTCTTGGAGTTTGATATCAAATCTCAGTCTGTAAAATTTATTTACATGGATGTGTATTTAAATGAAATGCATAATATCTATACATAGTAATACATTCTTGGTACATTTAGAATGAAAACTGCTTACAGCACATTCATTTTCATGAAGGGAAAATAAAGCTTTATGTATTATTTAGAGAGACACGTTTGGTGAGTTAATATATTTTATTTTACCAACTTTGGTGAAAGAGACAAGCTTTTGAGCTTACACCAAAATCGTCTTCAGTATTGTATCGCAGACTGGATATTTCTGAATAATTTTCCCTTTATAAACAATCTATCACACTTATTCAGAGGCAATATCAACAGATAGAGCATTGTCACAGGATAATAGTCTCTGGTTGCTGACTAAAGGTTGTAGTGAATATCAAAAATAAATGTTGATAATTCAACAATTTTTGTTTTCAGAAATTCAGTAGCTATTGATGTCTGTGACCATGTTCTGTTCTGTTCTGTAGGTATATTTTGTCCATAATCAAATATAACATACTTATTATTGCATGACCCATCAGTGAAGGGTTTAGAGTATCTATTTATATTCTTTGAGGGTTAAATGCCCCTCTCCTCTTAGAAAACATTTCCTTTTTTAGGTACTCAATATTAGTGAATGGAATTACTCTGAAGGACTCCAAATCCCCCACTGGACTGAAAGAAGAGAATTTTTTTCTAAATCTTCACACTCATCATTATGATTTGTAGAATATGAATATTTGCAGGGAATGGACTTTCTGATTGTGATGAAACACTCCTGTATCCACACTACATACACTACTGTAATTATCTTTGTACAAAATATGCCTTGTGCAGTATCATTTCAAAACTAATAACTATCTGGTCAATAATATCCGATGAAATATATGTAGCAACATTATATATAATGCTATGAAATCCCATTTTATGGTGTTATTAGGATAAGTTCAAAAGTCCTGCCTAGGCAAAGGCTGTTAAGCAGGTCTATCCTAACCAGGGGAACGTGTGTTTAACTCAATTTACATATTTAAAAATGTTAACGCTAATGTTAAAAAAATTAGATAATACATAGGTTGGGAAAAGAGTGTCTGTACATCTGGGTATAGTGCTTAGATTTTCCACAAATACAAAGTTTGTTTTTAAAGTCATATGATACATAGAGTACATAACCCAAATGTAGGTGAATGGATTTAAAAATACAGTTTAGACATTAGAATCTGAATACTTGGATACATCACTCAGGAAAAGTTGTACAGAGATTTGGTTGTGGAAAATAAAATAAGTAGAGATTGTCCTTCAGTAACTGAGAATTAGGATAGGTTGTCCATTTAAAGAAAAAAACAGTCCATCAGGAAAGTATTTGAGTTACTTTCCAGACTGCTATTAATAGTAAATAGGATCCTCCAGAAGCAGGAGGAGGAAATGTCAGGAGACAAAGCAAATTTGCATTTCAGCAAACACAGGTGGGAAAGAAAGAGCATGGAGCCATCTTCCCCAACAGACTCCATGTTGTCTCCTTTACTGTTTGAATAAACTCTGCTTTGGGGGTTAGTCTTTAGAAAAGTCAATTTCAAGGTTGCACTGGACTATAAAAGAAAGGGGCAAATAACCTCAAGTTATCTCTGTCTCTTTCTTTTTCACCTAAGAAGTCAAAGACACCAGCATCTTTGGGCCTCTTGGAAAGATCCGGACTAAGGGAAAGGTCAGTCATGATCTTGCTCGAAGACTGTGGGTATGAAAGTCAATCTTGAACAAAAACCTTGAATCAAAACTTGCTAGATTAAATTTTAGATTTTTAGATGCATGTTTTCATTTTTATTTGCTTGTAATCATTTTTAACTTTATCTCATACTTGAATTCACTTAAATTCCTATCTTCTTTTATTAATTAACTTTTAATCTAATCAATCCAGACTGTGTTTAAACTGAACCATTTGGTAACTCCAGTTAAAGTAGTAAAAGCAATGAACCTTTAATATCTGAACTGTCCAACAGAGGGAGGGGAAGTGCAGAACATGTATTTTGGGGGAAATGTGGGACTTGGAATGAGTGTGAATAGTGTGCTGCTGGTAGGCTGCTAGGGTCAGAACTGCTGGACCAGAGCTGCAGCTAAACACAGAAACTCAGGGTATAACCTACACGCTGGTAGGCTGTTTGTGAGTGGCCCAAAGCACTGTGAGGCACCAAAGGTTGTGAAGCAGGTGATGACACAACCCCTCACTGGTCTAGATTGCACACACACACACACACACATACCCCGGATGTAACAGTGGCATAGCTGAAGTAGGATTTATACAACCCTTGTTATTTTAACTGAGATTTACATTTTAAGCACTGGTGTAACAGATTTAAGCTATTCTCAAGTGTGAAGGCTGGGAACAGTCAAAGAAAAGTTAGGGTTTTTTTTGTTTCTGTTTGCTTATTTTGGGTGTGACATAGAACAGAAACAAGAACAAGATGAGCAAAGAAACATATGCCAAATGCACCAAAACCAGAAGAATTGTATTCAGATTTCTGCATATTCTACACTGGAAAAAAGCCAGCTGAGTTAAGAAATCTCCTCATTGATTATGACAATGAAAGGCAGGCAACTTATCAGGATCCATCTGAGGTCCCAGAGTCTACGCACTGGCAGGAAACTGACCCTCCAACTTACAAGCAGCAAAGAGTCTTGTGGCACCTTATAGACTAACAGACGTTTTGGAGCATGAGCTTTCGTGGGTCAATACCCACTTTCACCCATGAAAGCTCATGCTCCAAAACGTCTGTTAGTCTATAAGGTGCCTCAAGACTCTTTGCTGCTTTTACAGATCCAGACTAACACGGCTACCCCTCTGATACTTGACATCCAGCTTACAAGTTAACCCAGAATGGATGCAGCTGGAGAGAGAGAGAAACTTCAACTGGAAACTCTTCAAATCCAAAATGAATTGGAAGAAAATGAAAAGAAATATCAACATGAAATCAAGATGTGGGAACTAAGGGTGGACACTCCTCAAGCAATAATCAATTCTACCCAAGGAACCCTCCTGTCATAGGTTTATTCCCCACTTTGAACTTTAGCGTTCACAAGATGGGGACCTGCATGGACTCCTCTAAACTAAAATCCTAGTTTAGATCTGGTAAAGCTGCCACCAACCAAAAATAGTGTTTTGGTACACTTTCCATTCCTCCCAAACCTTCCCTGGGAACACAGATCCAAGCTCCTTGAATCTTAACACAAAGGGAAATAATCCATTCCCCCCTCCCCTCTCCAAGTCCTTAGGAGAGATACCTGGATTCAAATTCCTTGAATCAAACAAAGAAGGATTCACTTTTCCCCCTCCCCTTCCCTTGAAAATCCAAACAAGGGAGGAAATCAATCAAGTTCTAAAAAGAAAAGATTTTATTAAAAGAAAGACAGAAAGTACATTATCTCTGTAATACCAGGATGGAAAAAAATACAGGGTCTAACTTATAAAAACTGGAGAGACTTCCCCTCCCTCCTCCTCAGAATAATCAAAGTAACAGCAACAGAAATAAAGATATTTCTCCAGCAAACACACAATTGCAAATGCAGAAATTAAATTATAAGACTAATTCGCCTTTCTAATACTCACTATACTGAATAGAAGAAAATACTTCAGGAAACTTTGGAGAACTTGAAGAATATGTCTGGCCTCCCTTAAATCCAAGAGAGAACGAATTCAAACAAAGAACACAGACAAAGGCTTCCCTCCACAGAGATTTGAAATTATCTTGTCCCTTGATTGGTCCTCTGGTCAGGTGTTCATCAGGTTACTGAGCTTGTTAACCCTTTACAGGTAAAAGAGACTTTAACCCTTAACTATCTGTTTATGACACCTCCTGTGGGACAAGTTGTTCCCTGAACACAAAGAAACAGAGTGTATTGAAAAATATCTTGCTGACTTTGACAGGCTCTGTGAAGTATATAAAATTCCAGAGGATAAGAAAGTTCCCACAGTGACTGCAAAACTCTCTGGTGAAGCTTTAAATGTATTGAATTAAATGCCAATTGGATAATCAATATAATAGGTCTCTTACGCCTTTATGTTCTCTGATTCCATATGATTTATCTGTATTTTATGCTTCTGTCAGTTGAGTATTGGCACAATATAGCAAATGTTTTTCAGTACAGTTTTGGAAAGTTTTGGTGATCATTTACATGCATATTACATTAGCCATATGTATTAGAATGACTTTTTTCCATAATGTTTAGTGAATATTTTGTTTCTTTCCTAAGCAGTGGTACCATTTATTCATGAAGGCTAGAAGATTAAATTCTTTTTTTGGTGTACAGTGTTTGAGTACCACAACTCCCATTGCCCTTAAAGTGTGAAGATTTTGCCATCCCTTGTAGGATTAAAATACTTACATTTCAGTCTTGCTTTCTCAGACTTGGGAGAAATGTTCATTTCAGATGTCTTTGATTCATGTTAACAGAGCATGAAATAAACAAAAATTTATCATGAGGGTTTCATAGCACTAATTAACTAGATGTGCTGACATGCCATGGATTTCATTTACATCAACCTCACAACAGGACAAAAATGCTTTTTTTTTTTTTTGCAAGTGCCTCTCTTGTCTCTTCCTCCCAAAATAATGGGAATTAATTAATGCCTTCAAAATAATTAGTAACCAGTGAACCAAATAAACGTGATGTTTGCTTCTGCACCATATAAACTATCCCCTAGAAAACATTGTGAGACATGATGATATGAATGATTCTTGTGGATCATATCAAGACACATGGAAAATAACCTGTGCTGCATGGTTAGTCATTTAGTCCAACACAGATTGTTTTTGCTACCTGAAAGTGGGGAAAGGTTGATGACTCAACAGTCTTAATTTCCTCTCAAATTAGGAATTGTGAATTGTTCTGACCTACTTGCTTCTGATTTAAACAAAACAAAACTAGTCCCGATAGATGGAGTAAAGTTTTATTGGGATTTTCTTAATTGGAGTGCAAGAAGATTTCAGGTCCAGGCATGTTTCGGTTTTCACCAAGAAGGTTTTCAGTGATTGGACATCTAACATAGTGAATTCCAGTGAAAATGAGGTAGGACCAGAGTCTAAAATAGGGGGAGAACAAGTTATAAATTACTTAGACAAGTTAGTTGTCTTCAAATCACTAGGGCCTGATTAAATGCATCCTAGAATACACAAGAAGCTGACTGAGGAGATATCTGAGCCATTAGCAATTATCTTTGAAAAGTCAGGGAAGACAGGAGAGATTTCAGAAGCCTGGAAAAAGGCAAATAAAGTGCCCGTCTCTAAACAGGAAAATAAGGACAACCTGGGAAATTACAAACCAGTAACTTCTTAACTTCTGTACCCAGAAAGATAATTAGCAAATAATTAAGAAATCAATTTGCCTAGAAGATAATGAGGTGATAAGTAACAGTTAGCATGGATTTGTCAAGAACAAATCATGTCAAACCAACCTGATAGCTTTCTTTGACAGGGTAACAAGCCTTGTGGATAGGGGGTAAGTGGTAGATGTGGTATATCTTGAATTTAGTAAGGCTTTTGATACTGTCTCACATAACTGTCTCATAAACAAACTAGGGAAATACAACTTAGATGGAGCTACTATAAGGTGGGTGCATAACTGGATGGAAAATCATTCCCAGAGAGTAGTTTTCAGTGGTTCACAGTCATTCTGGAAGGGCATAACAAGCGGGGTCTCACAGGGATCAGTTCCACGTCCGTTTCTGTTCAATATCTTCATCAATGATTTAGATAATGGCATAGAGAGTACACTTATAAAGTTTTTGGATGATACCAAGCTGGGAGGGGTTGCAAGTGCTTTGGAGGATAGGATTAAAATTCAAAATGATCTGGACAAACTGGAGAAATGGACTGAAGTAAATAGGATGAAATTCAATAAGGACAACTGTAAAATACTCCACTTAGGAAGGAACAATCAGGTGCATATATACAAAATGGGAAACGACTGCCTAGGGCCTGGTCTACACTAAAAAGGGGGTTCGAATTAGGGTACGCAAATTCAGCTACGTGAATAGTGTAGCTGAATTCGAAGTACCCTATTCGAACTACTCACCCGTCCAGATGCGGTGGGGTCGAACTCCGCGGCTCCCCCGTCGACTCCACCACCGCCGTTTGCAGTGGTGGAGTACCGGAGTCGACCGCGGCGCTTCCGGAGTTCGAACTATCGCGTCTAGATCAGACGCGATAGTTCGAACTCCGAGAAGTCGAACTCACCGCGTCGACCCGGACGGTAAGTGTAGACTAGCCCTAGGAAGGAGTACTGTGGAAAGGGATCTGGGGGTCATAGTGGATCACAAGCTAAATATGAGTCAACAGTGTAACACTGTTGCAAAAAAAGTGAACATCATTCTGAGATGTATTAGCGGGAGTATTATAAGCAAGACATGAGAAGTAATTCTTACACTCTACTCTGCGCTGATTAGGCCTTAACTGGAATATTGTGTGTAGTTCTGCATGCCACATTTCAGGAAAGATGTGAACAAATTGGAGAAAGTCCAAAGAGCAACAAAAATGATTAATGGTCTAGAAAACATGACCTATGAGGGAAGATTGAAAAAAATAGGTTTGTTTAGTTTGGAGAAGAGAAGACTGAGAGGGGGCATAACAGTTTTCAAGTACATAAAAGGTTGTTACAAGGAGGAGGGAGAAAAATTGTTCTTCTTAACCTCTGAGGATAAGACAAGAAGCAATGGGATTAAATTGCAGCAAGGGCGATTTAGGTTGGACATTAGGAAAAACTTTCTAACTGTCAGGGTGGTTAAGTACTGGAATAAATTGCTTAAGGAGGTTGTTGAATCTCCATCATTGGGGATTTTTAAAAGCAGGTTGGACAAACACCTTTCAGAAATGGTCTAGATCAGGGGCTGGCAACCTCTGGCATGCGGCTCGCCAGGGTAAGCACCTTGGTGGGCCGGGCCAGTTTGTTTATCTGCCACTTCGGCAGGTTCAGTGTACTATGGCTCCCACTGTCCGTGGTTCACCGTCCCAGGCCAATGGGGGTGGCGGGAAGCGCCGCAGGCCAAGGGACATACTGGCTGCGGCTTCCCGCTGCCCCCATTGGCCTGGGACAGTGAACAGCGGCCAGTGGGAGCTGCACTCCGCCGAACCTGCTGATGCAGCAGATAAACAAACTGGCCCGGCCCGCCAGGGTGCTTACCCTGGTGAGCCATGTGCCAGAGGTTACCGACCCCTGGTCTAGATAATACTTAGTCCTGCCTTGAGTTCAGGGGACTGGACTAGATGACCTCTTGTGGTCTAGTTCTGTGATTCTATGATTACTCTGAGGCCAGAGCTTCAGTTAGTGAAGCTACACTGATTTGCCCCATTTGCTACACTTTCCCGTGTTTTTAGTGTGACTTTGCTATAAGATATTTTAAGCTACTTGTAAAACTACTAAATGCATTGAGCCAGATTTGATCCCTGAGAGAGATTTCTTGGAATCCTTCTTCCTTAGTGTATATCTGGCCTTTGTTTCTTGTACTAGAGTAAGGCTACAGGCTATGAGTATCTCATGGTTTTGCATCTGACTTGTTCATATTGGCTCTCAAGAGTGTTTATTTTTTCAGATTTTTTAAATCTAGAAATTATGAAAAGTTTTCATATTCAGAGCAATTTCACTGCAAGAGGTTTTAAAAACAATTATCTTCATGAATATAATATCTCCTATGTATATCAGTCTGTGGTGCTGTTTCCTATGCAGAGATAATTCACCAACCACTGAAATACATGTACCTCTGAGATGAAACATAGCAAAAAAAGGAACCACAATGCTAAACAACAGATTAGGATAGGAAGTGAAGAACACCACCTTATCGAGTTGAAATCATCTCCAGTGACACATTGGCCCCTAGCACCTTGCTAAATAACTGGTTGGTAATTGAATAAGAGAATATTTATACTGTAAATTCTCTAGGGAAATAATTTTTTTTTGTTCTGCGTTTGTACAGCACCTAACAGAATGGGGTCCTGGTCCATGATTTGGGGCTTCTAGGTGCTACTTCAATACTAATATCAAATAATAATAATAATAACTGAGTTACCACAAACTAAATCACCAGTACTGCTACCTACATCAGAAAACTGACAAAACACACAAGTAAATTAATCTAGTGTGTAGTGGGTTAGGAGTCGTCCCGGCCCCTCTGGCTTGGAGGGTGGACACTTTGACTCACTGCGTCACTGTGCGGTCAGCCCAGTCTCAGGAGGAATTAGCAAATCAAGGGCAGCATTCTATGGGGCCCTGGCACTCAAGTATGGCAGAACAACAAACAGTTAAGGGGCCCTGGCCTTCGGAGAGGATGGAGCCATAATGAGTCTAGGGAGCTCTGGCTCTCAGGCAGAGCAAAGCAGCAAACATTCTATGGGGCTCTGGTTCTCAGGCAAGGCTGTTTGGCCTACGGTAGGGAGGCTGTCACCTCAGGGGTGAGATTGACAGCTGGGTATAGGGAGACCAGGGCCCACCCAACTTCACCGGATCCCAGCCCAGGGCCCTGACAGTGGCAGAGCCCTCTGCCACTGGGTCAGTGGGGATACCACTGAAACATGCCAACCTGAGTACTGACACCAAAACTAGAGTCTGGTTTCCCTGGGCTATTTCTTACCACAACCTGGGGTGAGGGGCCCGGCTTCCAAGCTTTCTCCATCTCCTTGGGGTATTTGGCCACCAGCAATCTGAGCAGCTCCTCTCTAGACTCGGTTTTCTCTAGGGGCAGGGCGCTACTGAGTTTGGTAGCAGGGCCAGAGGCCTGCAGAAAGCAAGAGATGCCTGTCTCCCTCAAGGGGAGGCTTTGCCTCTTATATTTCCTGTCCCACCTCTCAACTTTAGGGGTGAAGGGTGGGCCTGGCCTGGCTCCACCCATCTGGGCCCCGCCCGGCTCCACCCATCAGGGCCCAGAGAGAGTTGCCTCCCGCTCTGGCTCAGAGGGAGGCCACCCTGTATCACAGAAAAGAGGGATGCTAATGGCGACAGGCAGCAACCTCCTTTTTAGAAGACTATATAGACATTGTAAATAGTTGTGTTTAACAAAATCTATTGTGATATCTGTAAATAGTTTTAATCCAATTCGGGGTGTGGCTTTTAATTCACAGAGAGTCTTTTGGTTGTAAACCATTGTGATTTATTCAAAAATCTTTTTTTCTGTATCTAGAGATAACAACACAATAGCAGTCTATTTCAATGAAGACAAATAGACCTCTAAGATTATTCTCATAGGCCAAGATTAGCAGAAGTCCCTTTTGGTTGCCTCAGTTTTTGGTTCCCAACTGGAAATAACTAAATATGGCCTGATTTTCAGAAAGTGCCAATCACCTTCTTGATAACAGATCTTTTTAGGGTATCAAGTTGGGCACCCAAAAATCACCCAAATTCCTATCAATTTGTAATCTTTTCTATGGGACCTAACACTTTTATTGCTGAAGTCAATGGAAGATTTACTAATATTCCAGTGGCAGAGGAAACAGGCCCTTATCTTGGGTCAGAGTAAGGCTGGCTGGTATAAAAAGGCACTTTTCTGTCCTAAGAAATATCTATTTATATAGTTGAGGGGGAGGGATAGCTCAGTGGTTTGAGCATTAGCCTACTAAACCCACAATTGTGAATTCAATCCTTGAGGGGGCCATTTGGGGATTGGTCCTGCTTTGAGAAGGGGTTGGACTACATGATCTCCTGAGGTCCTTTCCAACCCTATGAATCTATATTTCTCACATAGCAGTTGAAAGCCTCTGACTTATAGGAGTTAAATATGAATCTTCTTTAGGGTTTTATAATATATTGCTTTTAAGATACCAAGATGTAGAGTTTTTTCTTCTTTATGTTTTTTTGTTGTTTATTTTTGTTTGTTTGCTTTTGCCTAACTGTATGCCTTTCCTGCAGCTGAAAGCATGCTTCCAGCTCAGACAGACAGTTAGTGGGATAGCATGGGCATTGGCTTGGGGTAGCTACCCAACTACATACCAAGGACAAGTTTGTACACAGATGGTTAGTTCAAGCCCTTCCCTGTGCTACATCTGGCAACGCTACTCTTAGTATGCTTGCTAGAGTAGAGTAGACATGTCTGTCTACCTGAGCTGGGAATTATGCTCCCAGGTGCAATATAGACATACTCTATATGGTTTCTGGTTAGCCAATGCACGAGTTAAACTCTCTGAGGATCTTCGGTTTGTTTGAATAGCTTTGTATGCTGGCTCTGCCTATGGTGAGAATCATTCAATGCAAATTCTGTAGGAAAGGGGAAAGAATCCATTTATCTTTTGTTGTAAATTCATTAATTGCTTTTGTTGCTTCATTTTCATTCCATAGCTGAAGAGTCTGTTACTTTTGTTTCTCTTTTCTTAATAATTTTGCAGAACAAATTTCAGGGATCTCTGTATGGTTACAGACAGCAAGACACTGAGTTCTCCCCAGACAGTAATTATTTTCTCCAATATATTTGGGTCATGACTGGCTTTGTGTTATGCGTCTAAATTTGCTGTTAGATTTTCTGGTCTTCTTACAAGATATTTAACTCACTGAATGTGGGAAAAAATCTTAGAAATGGGGGCTGAGCTGGTCCCCACAAAGCTGAGTGAAGAAAAAAATCAAACTAGAACTATTCTACTTAAACTGGCCAGCTGGAGTATTGCCATTCATAGCAAGAATACTGCTGCCTAGGATACTGTTCACCTGGAATTTACTTTTTGTCCCTGAGAAATGGCCACATGGAAGCAACTAGGCATTCACACCTGCTGACCAATGAGATGTTTATTTTAATATGCTGTCATATAACATTTTAAGGCCCAAGTCTGACAAAAATTAACTCATATGGCCATATTGTGCCTTGAAAATGTACAACCCTGATCTGAGGAAGGATGTGCAGAATGTCTTCTTGGGCTGTGCAGAGAGCACACAGTGCAGTAGGACTTCTGCTGACTAATACAAAAGGGGAGTCAGGTGATCACCATGCCCTGCCCCATCCTGCCCTCTCTGGAGAGGCTAGCCCTCCACTCCCTCATGTGCAAGTCTGATGCTGTCCCTATGTTCTCAAGGCACATTGTAGCTGGTTTCTGTGCAGGGGAAAGGATCTTTTCCCCTTCCGTTCTTCCTTACCTGTGCAAGACCAGTCAAGCTGACCACTTCTGGTTGTTGAGAAAACTCTATCATGGCTTTTTGGGGGATTTTGATATCTACTTGAACTATTGATGCAGCCCTAAAGCTAAGGGCTCATTAGATTCACCCTAGTGTTTTTCTTCAAGGCTTTGTTCATTTTTAAGTACAAAGTTATTTTTTCCTTTATTACCTGATAATGTAGGCATGACATCGTGTCTGTGCTCATCAGCTGGTGAGAATTCACAATGCAGTTGTACTTTGAAACAATAATGAAGAGTGAAAAATATAACTCCTGTGCATGTGTAAACGAACACATTTAAACAGGTACCACTGTAACATTTCTTCAGTTGCTTAATGAAAGCAAATGTAATATTGACCTCCTGGCTCTCAGAAATGAGATTTGAACCTAGAAACTAAAAGCATGGGTTGCTACTGCTTGGGGTAAAAGAATTAGCTCTGTTAACTAAGACTCTAGCGGGTTCATTAACTTCTACTTCCATACACCAGTAGATGATGGCAGAACACCACATTGTATTTGTTACACTATCACCACTATTACACTGCCTTGTATGACTATAGTGTGCAAATGAGAGTGAATAAAAACATCATATGACAGAAAACTACACACAACACAGAATATATTCAGCGAACAAATTGTTTTCATCACCTTAAAGAAAAGAAGCTTTCAGCTCTTCCCAGAGAAAAGACCTGATCTAACTCCCATAGCCTGTAATGGAAAGACTTCAATAGGAGTTGGACTGAGTAATAACCCAGACTTATCCTTGGATGAGAGTGATGCTGTAGCAGTCCAAAGGAGGAAGATAAAAAAGGGAGAAGAAAGGGGTGGGAGGAAGAATTATATTGGAATTAGAAGATTTGTGATGCTATGAGATGGCTAAACCATGAGGAATGTTCAGACTACTAGATGCTGTCCATTATAAGAAAAAGAAGTCACAGGGAGTAAACACATTCAGTTTTTGAATTAACTTTCACCTTTGTCTTCAATGTGTATTTTTATGAATCTATCTTAGGAATACACAACAGAAAATGAAAACAGAAAATCCATATCTTTGAGTCTTGGTATTTCATTATCCTTCTTTAACTCAGACTACATAACCCAGTATATCTAAGTTCAGAGAAAATGATAAAGGTTTTATACTTGTGTAGTGTATATGTTATGTATCAGATATTTTAGGCCAAGATCACCAATAATGGAGGTCTCTAGTAATCATTCAAAGGGAGAACTTTACTCCAGAATGTCAGCAGGTGCTGTGATTTTAAAAAAAGTCATTGTGATCTACAGAATTTTAAATAAGTGCAGTAAACATGAATGATGTGTGTAGAATTAATAACATCTGCATAGTTAAAGTCACATAAATCAGATCAAATCCTTTAGCAAAATCATACTACCTGTGATTTATGTAGTCCATCAATAATGAAATGTTGCCGAATTAACATTTTAATTAGTTTAAATGCATGTTCTTATTATGTTCCCCCAATAAAATATTTTATTTTAATTGCTTCATACTTATAGGAAAATGGCTAAACAACATCTTAAGTAAGAAATAACTTAGGGCAAAGACGTGTTATTCAGAGATAATTTCATCCCCTGGGAAAATATTCTAGATGTGTTTGTAATGAAAAACACTACAACTAAATGCAGTGCAACAACGGGGTGGGAGGGTGGGGTGGGAGGAAGAAAGAGAGAGAGAGAGAGAAAAAGAGAGAGACAGTCACATAGACAGTGCTAGTCAGGGGAAGGAAGAGGAGAGAGTTAGATTACAAAAATAAAGTTAAACACTACAGTCAGAGAAAAAACTAAAGGACCACTGCTACCCCTCCACACCACTCTTCATTTACTCAAATTAAAGTAACTAATGCTTAAACATGAACCATTTTAAAGAGGAAATATATATGGCTGCAGATCAGAAAAAACAAAAACATCCTCCACAGTATTTATCCTGCATAATTATCCTGCATAATGCCAAAGCTAGATAAAGAATGTGCTGAATTTGGCCCTAACTAAGTACAGCTTTATATTTCCCCACCATATGAAAATCCATCACTGGCTCAAAACAGGAGATAATCCATAGATGTTCTTGTTTGAAAATAAAACTGATTCTCCATGTAGTCCCAGAATTCTTTGTATATAAAACCCTCATAATCCTTTGTGCATGAACCAAAGTGTTTTGTATCTATAATTCCAGGCGCACTGAACTTCATTGTTATTGAATGGTGGAATGTGTATAATATTTTTACCCTGACCCTGTTGACCTGTGGAGAATGTGTCCTGATGTCCAGGAAAGGACCACTTGTGGTTGTTGAGGGATACTTGCTATTGAAAATGTCATAGGTGATCAATGAGAAAATGACCCTTTCAGAGATGGTTTTAGCTCATTAGGAATTACTTATTGCCACAGGAGTTTTCTATAATAAGGACTTGGTTACAGATATCTTTAGTATATTAATTTGATATGCTGAGATGTAATAAAAGGGCAGTTATCTTTAGCTTATTGATTAGGTAAACTAGGATATATTAAAAAGAATCCCGGGTGTAGATCATTTACGGGAAAGGAATTTCCTTTGTCCTAGACACAGTATGAAGAGCAGAGTTCCAGGGAGCTAGTTAGGACTGAGTCAAGCTACAATCACTTTTCTAGTCTTCAGATTGGCTGGTAATGTGTAACCTTTCTTTCTGTAGTCTGTATTGTACTTTATACATCTTGACTAATCTTTGATTAATACATTCCAGTTGAGCCTGATTACATGACCTCTTAGTAATGACAGAAGAGAACTTAGACTCAACTCTCTCTTGAGGATAATCTGAGGCCTGGTCTACACTAAGAAGGGGGTTCGAATTAGGGTACGCAAATTCAGCTACGTGAATAGCGTAGCTGAATTCGAAGTACCCTAATTCGAACAACTCACCCATCCAGACGCGGCGGGGTCGAACTCCGCGGCTCCCCCGTCGACTCCGCCAACTCCTTCTGCCGAGGTGGAGTACCGGAGTCGACCGCAGCGCTTCCGGAGTTCGAACTATCGCGTCTAGACCAGACGCGATAGTTCGAACTCCAAAAAGTCGAATTCTCCGCGTCGAACCAGCAGGTAAGTGTAGACATACCCTCAGACAGGTACATGAATTCTAATAAGTAAAGAGGAACTATTTTCTAAATGGAGGAACTATTGTATGATGCTGACCAGTAGTAAAGCTTTGTCTTCTCCACCACCAAACCAAATAGGAGGGGTTGATTTTCCATTAGATATTCGCAGACACTGAATGTGGCCACAGGACCTCTTGCGATCACATTGATCCATTCCAATCAGGACAGCAATCTGAAACTGCAGCTGTTTTCCACCATCCAAGTTGCCAGTCACAGATAATGCTGATGTTCCCTCTTGGTCACCCAAAAATGGGAGCCATCAAAGGGAATGAGGAGCTACAGCTGGGTACTGCTATAAGAGCCAATCAGGCATGGCACAGAATCTGCATTACCAGTGCCCCATGAATTTCTACCCAGCAACATTTCATTCCCTGAAGACCACCTACCTCATTAGACATGAGGGAACAATACGTTTCAGTTCACTCCCCAACTCATCCCTCTCCAATATGTCCAAAGAAATTATTTTCTACATATCCAATCCTCATAAAAAACAAATATATTAACTGAATACCTAGCATCCCTAGGTAAATCAAAAGCTGCTGTGAAGTCTTCAGTGGGCTTCCTCTGAGTGCCTTTCCACCTGAAATGATATGGAAAGTTAGAAGAAAATGTAGTGATGGTTGTGAGGGATATAGCACAGGATGGAAATGAAGTGCTGGTGAAGTCCTTGTTTTCTCTGAGGTGAGACAAAGTTGGAGACTCAGGTGAGGACTTGGCTTTTCAAACACACATCCCTCAAAATGATAGCTGTAGCAAAGTTAAATAGAGGTTATAAGGAGTGTGCTAAACACAGACCAGCCATTTGAAACATGATGTTCTAATCATAAAACTACAAGCTTCAGTCTAATTTTTTTCTTATAGGATTAAAACTCTAGGAAGGTTAACATAGCTGTTAGAAAAAGTGTCTCTTTTGAAGTTATGGGATACAATGCCCAGGGAGGAGTGCAAGATCAAAATCTTCAGTTGATAATGAAAATAGATTCCTCTCCTTCAATTTCCAGTTCTCATCTTTTTTCATTAGAATGAGGGATCAAAATTACAATGTCCCAAGTGTTCTACTTACTGTAATACTTTGACCTTTTCAGTGTTTTGTTTTGATTGCTGATCATGCTGCTCTTTTCCCACAGGTCACTGGAGCTGTAAACAGAGCAAGGAAATGACAATGAGATAAATAGAAGACTAGTACAAGTATCAAAGGAGCACAACACATGACTGCAATTTATAGAATATTTGAAAGTATTGTATTCCAATACTTCATTCTTCTGACAAAGATAAGAAAAAAAGAATAATTATGAACCATGCTTATGACAATGTGAATGGGAAATGGTAAAAACCTAACTTGTTCTTACTATATTTTTAAGATTCAATTTCATAGTGCTCCTTTGATGATGTTTCTGAACTTAATACAATGTAATTATAGAATATTCTTGAGATCAAATGTCTTAGTCAGCCAATCAGAACATTGGAGTCCTAAAAGGCATATAATACTGTGCTTTAATATTCAAGGCTGAATGGCTAGTAACAACTTTCGGTTAAATAATCCTGCTGAACTAGAGAAGAAATATTTAGAATATAGCTTTAAAAAAACTCTCTGGACCATGCAAATGTGAAGTTCAACTATTTCACTGTACAGATACACAGACACTCATGTGCAGCTTTATTTTTTTCATGGTCTTCCCTGAACTCTTCCCACATATGTGTGCAAGGCATTTAAGACTTCATATGTAATGTATTGTGTGTTGTGTGCATATGTTATATGCACTGTTCGCTGCTTGTACAGTTTGTAACCCCTGCTGGTTTTTTCAAATGGAGAAAACTACTGAAGACACTAAGCTTTGTGTTTACTGAGGTTTCACCAAGGAAAAAGCAATAGTTTATGAGTCTGCCCCAGATTTTTGGGTCTGGCTGAGCTGAGCATGGTTCAGGACCAAGAAATGGGCAGTAAGGTAGTTCTAATAAAGAAATAGCCCCTAGCATAATTTACAGCATCTCTAAATTATACAGGTCTAATGGTTGCCTAAGAACCACTCTGCCAACCAAAGATCACAGGAGTGCATTACGCTGAGGTTCTGCCCCATCTGACTCTCTTCCTATCCTTCATCCCAAACATTCTCCCTGAACTCAGGAGAGTAGAGTAAACAAGTTCATAACAACATGGAGAAATATTACATTAGGGGAATCCCCAGCTGGCCTTATAGGGCGGGTCTCTGTCCCCTTTGTATTGCCAGAGGGACAAGGTGAATGGAGGCAGGGACCAGAATGTAGCCCTATATTTTCAGAAGGACACAAGTTGAGATCAAGATAATTATATCTCCAATTTGTGGGCAACCTAGGCAAGACACTCCTTATAGCCTTCTCAGTTTTTCTTCTTTTTTATGTCTCTGATTTTGATCCTACTAAAGGGTATGCATCATGACAGTAGTTGACTTTGTTTACAATTGGAAGAAACAGTCTTGAACATTTAAAAGTAATTCAGCTCCAAGGTTTAGCATTATTAGAAGCATCATTAAAGTAGCAAAGTAATTGTACACATTCTGCTTAGCGTGCCTTACTTTGTCAGTCATCAGATACTATCATGTGTATAAAACTTATCCCTTCTAGGGATTTCTAAAAGCTTTTATTTTTAATTGGAGTAATCAGCTCCACATAACTGTCCTGAAAATTTACCAACCCAGTGATAAAATTTACTTTTCTGCCTTCTACCATGATTGATGATAAAGAAAATTAATTAGGTTTTATTTGCTCATCAAATTCTCTCATCCAAAGTAAGTGACCAAGTAGAATTTTTTTAGGTTGGTTTATACAGATAGTTAGTAAAACTAAACTGCATGCTTTCCACAATGCTTATTTTTCACAGTAGTTTACATTCCTGTGAGACATTTGTTTCTTTCTAGGCACTGTGAAAAATCCAACAATAATAAAATGTATACCTTGCTAAAGCTGTTATTATCCCTAGCTTAGAACTTGCTGACTTTAAACTTTGGAAAACCCTTGTGAACCTTCCTATCCTTAATGTATGGGCCAACTAGCTTGTACAATTTTGTAGTTGGTCTATTATCCATTTTGGAAATAGCTTTATAGCTCTTGCATAGAACACTTCCTAGTGATGGTACAGCATTCAACACCAGCATCACTTTAAAGGCAAATCACCATGGATAATTTTAAAATCATCAGTTTTCAGATTGTTGGATAGCAGAAACCTAATGTGTTGTTTTTTCTTGTGTTCGGTGCTGTCCTACAGATGAGAAAAATTCAATGTGAAAATGGTGTACAAACCAACTAATATACATTTATGTGGTGTGCACACTAACTTAAGACAATATTAGCATGATTAATTACAACATCAAGAAAGAGAACTCAAATTAAGCACATTGCAAAAACTGGATTTAAATTATTTTAAATAACTTTCAATCATATACCAGGAAATACTCAAATTAAGTTGCTATTCTCTTCCTGATATACTGCATTGAAACTATAAAATGTTTGATAAGAAGATAAGATCTTTGATTTACTTAATATTAGCCATTGAACAAAATATGAAAGACTAAGAAGGTACAAATATAATTGCAAAGGACATTATAAGTATCCTACACACACTAAAATATATCCATTTTGGAAAGGAAAATATTAGGTTGTATGCATATTTCTATACCCCTTCTTTAAAATGAGAGATGCGTGGCAGAGTGAAAGGCTTCTCTGCTGGTCAGAGCAAAGGATCGAATGGTCAGGAACTCATGCAGAGAGCTCTATGAAATACTGGATACCATAATTTAAAAAAAAATGAAAACAGACTTCATTTTTGTGTTTTCAGAAAAAGATGGCAATGATGTATTAACTTAGGTTCATTAAATTGCAAGAAAAAAACAATACCAATAGGATCAAAAACTACAGCTTTATATATTCTTTTCAGCTACTTCATCCACTTCATACATTAGAAGTCTTTTTACACTACATTCCATGATTATGCAGGTATTAAATTAGTTATAATTAAGGCTCACAAAATAACCCATAAAGATGGAGAAGAGACCATCAGGTTACGCTAGAAAGAAGTTGTTAGAAAACATAGGTTTGATGGACGGAAAGGAGAGGATGAAAGTGACATCAGGGGAGATCCAGGATTGTCAAAGAGGATCTTGAGGCATAAAGCTATAGTTATAGTTATTTCATGTAAAGGGGAGATGGAACAGAAGCTGGAGAAGTAGAAGTGGGTAAAAGAGGACCTGGGGAATTATAGTTTAGCCAGTCTAGCTTTGATACCTGGAAAGATCCTGTAACAAATTATTAAACAATTAATTTGTTAAAACCTAGAGGAAAATAAGGCAGTAAGTAATGGCCAAGATGAATTTGTCAAGAAAAAAATATGCTAAACCAACCTAATTTCCTTCTTTGACAGGGTAACCAGCCTAGTGGATGGGAGGTGAGGGAAACAGTAGATGTGATATATTGTCACATTAGTGAGGTTTTTGACAAAGTCATACATGACATTCTCATAAGCAAACTAGGGAAATGTGTTCTAGAGGAAATTACTATATGGTGGGCATACAAATGGTTGAAAAAACATACTCAAAGATTAGCTACCAAGATATGCTGACAAAGTGGAAGGACAATATCAAGTGGGGTTTCTCCGGTATTTGTCCTGCATTCAATATTCAGTAGTATTCAATATTTTCATTAATTACTTGGATAATGGACTGGAGAATATGCTTACAAAATTTGCAGAAGATATGAAAATTGGGGGGAGGAGGTTTGCAAGCACTTTGAAGGACAGGATCAGACTTTAAAATAACCTTTCAAAATTAGAGAACTAGCCTGAAATCAACAAACTAAAAATCAATAAATAAAAATGCAAAGCACTACACTTAGGAAGGAAAACTCAAATGCACAAATACAGAATGGGGAATAACTCTCTAGGCAGAAGTATTGCCTAAAAGATCTGGGGGTTATTGTGGATCACAAATTGAATATGAGCCAACATAGGAGGTAATTGTTCTGCTCTACTTGGTGCTGGTGAGGCCTCAGCTGGATATACTGGTGATACATCCCTGAACTATATTAGACTTTTTTGCAACAACATTACGTTATTAAATAATGTCTTCTCTCTCTCTTCCTCTTATTCACTCCCAGTGGAGCATAAGGCGTCAACCATTCTCCTCCATTCATTTCGTTCTTGAGCGAGGCAGCAAATTTCATCCCACTTCATTCCCATGCCTTTCATTTCCTCTTCAATGGTCCTTCGCCAAATCTCCAGAAATTAATTAATGTAACATACATTAATGTAACATACATTAATAATGTAATGTTGTTGCAAAAAAGTCTAATATAGTTCAGGGATGTATCACCAGTATATCCAGCTGAGGCCTCACCAGCACCAAGTAGAGCAGAACAATTACCTCCTATGTTGGCACTGGAGGGGCCTCAGTGGGATCATTGTGTACAGTTTTTTGGCATCACACTTTATCAAAGAGGTGAATAAATTGGACAGTCCTGACAACATCAACAAAAATAAGAGGTGTAAAAAACATAACCAATGAGGAAAGGCTGAAAGAATTGGGCATGTTTAGTCTAGAGAAAAGGCAGCTCAGGAGGAAATGGTTGTCAAAGAGGATAGTGATCAATTGTTCTCCATGTCCACCAAGGGTAGGACAAGAAATAATAATCTTAGTTTGCAGAAAGTGAGATTTAGGTTAGATGTTAGGAAAAAAATCTGGAACAGTTTACCTAGGAGGTTTTGGAATACCCTTCACTGGAGGTTTTTTTCCCCAACAGGTTTCATAAACACCTGTCAGGGATGATCTAGGTATGCTTAATCCTGTTTCAGTGGAGGGGAATGGACCAGATGACCTCTTGGGGTCCCTTCCAGCCCACATTTCTATGATTCTAAATGCTTCTATAGGAAACATGTATCTAGACCTCTGAAATTTACTGCTACAGGATAAGACAAACAAGGATTATCCATAAAGGAATATAAATAGAATCAGCTGCTACATCAAATAGGGAGAAAGTGCAAGGGGCATGAAAAGTATTCATCATTAAAGGACACTTGTCATTGTCAAACTGCACAGCGAATAAGTTTTTGCTTCATAACTCAGGAAAAAAAAAGATTTCAGCAGTACTACAGGAACGTTGGGTGTTTCCCAGGCCATAATGTCATGTGCATTAAAACTCCGGCCCTCACAGTAAGTGGTAGTAGTAGTTTGTATTTTGCTTTTTATCTGAAACTTCTGCCCCTTATGCTACACTACCTATAAAAGGAAGGCAGTTGAAATCTTTCTTTGTGTTAGCTTTCTTTCTGTTCTCTTTTATTTTGTCACAATTGGCCCATCATATTTGATCCGATGTCAGACTATGAAAGTATAATATCTTTATATAATCATACAAAACCATAGCTATTCATACCTTTGTTACATTTGCACTTCAATCATATCTTCTGATGTTTAGAATGGTTTCTAGAAAAAGGAACTTATCTCCAAGCAGTTTAGACACTAGGAGGCACCTTGACCAAGAGATGAAGACTAACATTTCTCAAATTTCATTTTTCCTTATTTCATTCAGGCTGAAGTAGATAAGATAGATATCCCCTACCATTCAAAAACCATAGCTAATTGCTTCACATATGTTTTAATAATTGGCTTTCCTCTCCCAAGTGCATTAGTACAGAGAGTATTGTACAATACAGTCAGTAAACTACAATCATATTCACTGCAGTGAAGACAAAAATGAAGACATCTGTAAGCTGGTGAACAGATGCAACAGCTGGGAGAGTTAAAATAAAACAAAACAATTCTAAATAGGATCAAAGTAGCAGAACACTTGGTAATAGCCAATTAAGACCTTTCCAGATTTCAGCAAGCTAGGATGGTAGTCCTTCCCCCATAAATAGCCTACATTGCAACATATTTTCCTTTTTTTTTAATCCACTCCCTAGATGAACCATGTAATGGGCCAGGAAGCTGGGTTCTGTTTGTAACCCCTTACATGCTAAAACTTAAAGGTCACCTTTTTACCCTATGACAATAGTTCACAATGAATATTAGTGAGCCAGTGATATTAAGTCAGCTAAGAATCACAGGCATCAGTAATAAAGCAGTCTATCCTATGCATCAATATGCATTCATAACTCCCAATAAGATAAAGTCAGATGGAGAAGTGTCGCATAAAATCTGAAATTTGCTCATTGGCTCTACCAAAACGTATGCATGTGTATTGACTTGACAACAGACTTTTAAACACAACAGCTATGTAGACAATATTTAACCAGAAAATAAGTAAATACAAACTTCAGAAATTCTGGTACTGTAACACTTTGTTTCACAATTCACATTCTAATATAATCTAACTACTTGTTATTGACAATTTCTAAGATTTTTGTTTGTTTACTTCATTTTGAAAAAGAAGAATTTTCTAGCCTTCTGAGCTCACAAATTAAAACAGGAAACAGAAATAGTTCTACATCATATTTAACTCTCATGGAATTTTTTACTTTTATGTGATAGAAAAAGACAGCCTAACTAAAATTAATCAAATCTTTTAGAATGTAAGGTACGCTGAACATGTAAAACACTAAGTAATTTTCAGAGTGATTGTGAAGGCCATTTACATGCTGAAAATCCTGTGGTATACGTGCACGACAGGTACATATGCAACAGCCACATGGGAGACCTAACATCCCCTGTGTACCAATTTGGTATCAGCGTGGAACAAGTTGAAGAGAGCATTACAGCAGGCCAGGGAAGAAGGCCCTTGATTCATACTTATTCAAATTTGCTTGTGACTTTGCCCATCGAGAAATGTAGATTCAGGGCCGCATTCTGCCACTGGTTGTGTACATGTGGCCCAGTGTAGTCTGATGAAGCTGCATATACATGATTGAGGGCAGATTTTTGCCTTCTTCCAAATAAGCCTTTTGAACAAAATTCTAACATCTCAAACATTGGAATAGATTAGCTGGCAATTTCGCAGCACCTGCATTTAAAGTGTCACTTTGGTAAATAAAGTGTCCAAAGAATAGAGATGTTATAGCTTTAAAATGTTAACAACCAAACATTTTTTTAAGGGCAAACAGAACAGTGGAGTCATATGTTTGATATTGGATTAAGAATAAAAAAGCAAAGTCTGTAGCAACTTCAGTACAATATCTAATTGGCTATGTAATTAATGTCCTTAATGAATCTAGTTAGTCTTTAATTTTCAATAATGAATAACAAAATTTCAAACCTTTTGCCCATAATGAAAGATAGTCCCCTGAGCTTGCAGCTTCATTCCAGATGAATAAATCAGTATCTGTTTAAATCATACTCAGAGGATAGCAAGTAATAATTCTCATGGGAACATCACTTTCTGCTGTGAACTGCTGTGTAATGACAAAATTTCATTTCCAATACAAAAATCAGTTTGCACAGTTCCCTCTGAATTGTTTAGACACAAACAGGGCTATATAATCATAAGACAAAAGGATTCAAAGGGTTTAGCTACAATAATTCTCAATATGAATAGCACAGTCAGTTAAAAGACTAAGTACCCCGAACTCAGATCCACGCAGGAGAATGCAGATTTGACTTCAATAGGATTCATGCATGCACAAGGTTCCCCACTTGTAGATCTAGTTGTAGGATCTAGGCCTAAATTTACGTTAGCTGACTGACCTGACTATTTTTCTTTTTGTGTACACAAGATGCTTTAACTTTGATTTACAGTAAAAGCTTTGTTATGCGGCACATTGGGGGAATGGGGGGGTGCCGGTTAATCAAAAATTAAGAGTTATACTTACCAAGGGAAGAATTAGAACACAATAAAATGAATAAAGTATAAAATAGTATACAGGTACTCACCAATCCATTAGTAGTACTGCACTGCAGAGTGGTTGGTTTCTTCAAGCACTTAGGTGTATACACGTAACATTTTCTATACAGTAGGTTATCTTATAATGCTACACATCATTATGTACAGCTCCTGGCGTACACCCAGATCACTAAAAATACACTTAACACTAAAATTATACTGAACACAATTTAATCTTTCTTTGATGATTCAGAAGACATTTCCAGATCTTGCAGTGCCTCAGGATCATCATTATCAAAATCAATTATCATTGTAAATGTAGAAGGTGTAGGAGATCGGACTGAATCTGTAATGACCCTATGACACCCCCTTGAAGCTGCTTTTCAGAAAAAATCCCTGATATCAGCTTGCTTACTATGCCTCTTTTGCATAAAAATAGAGTGCAGAATGTGCAATTGTATAACCTCCTGGGCAGTATACTAGTCCCGGTTACTAGGTTGAAGATTTGTATTGAGAGATATCAGAAATGCTGGTTAATAGAGCTTTCCAGTTGATGAAGTGCCAGATAACACAGATTTTACTGGGTATATTTTGTCTAAATCTGAACAATATAACATTGTGATACCAGCAGTCATGGAGAAACCTCCAAAGATTCTGAGTTTGAATACAAATAAGCAATCAGATATTCAGGGGTGAAATCTTAGCGTCCATGGCACTCAGTGATGAAACTTCCCTGGACTTCAGTAGACCAGGATTTCATCCAAGGTGTTTATTCTAAGATTTTGCAAAACACTGTTCTGGTGTCTGAGCTTCTATTTCCATTTGTCATCTATAAAATGGGGATAAAAACTCACAGGATTGTAGTGAGGATAAATTAAAGATTTGTAAAGTGCTTTGAAAGATTTGTAAAGAACTATGAATATTTGTGAATAGCCCACCCACTTCTAGGGAGTGCATTGCTGGAGATCATGGCAACTATGATAAATTAATTATTAAGTCCCTATCCCCAGCTCCTACCACAGAAGTAGCTTATCTATTTCTCTCTTGTTTTACTGGATGCAACTTTTTACCAATATAAGAATGATATAGTTACATCTAATACTTGCATAACATAATATTTAACATATACATCATATTCCTCTAAATGGCATTATTGCTATGCTTATCATACCTGTAGAATGCACCAAAATTCTCAAACTGCGTACTATCCTTAAATCTCCAATTTCTTGTTTAAGTTCAACAAGTTGCAGCAAATCAGTCCTCGTGTACGTCTGACAACTGCTTTGAAGAATTTCAGACTTGATTTTAATTGAAGCATAGCACCATGAAATCATTAGTTAAAATTGTCAGTAACCTCTCAAAATGCTAAAATTGTGGAGCTAAACTTGCAAAGCAATGAAATCCAGAATCCCAACATTGATTTATTTGAAACCTATCCATAGATTACATTAGGGCCAAGTAAATTGCAGCTTGAAGGGCTAATGATTTTTGGAGGTGTGCAAATCATATTGGGGCTATTTTTTATTGTGGGTCTCATCAGGTATTCAGAAATAGAGTCAGCAAAAGGAATTGAAATGCTAGTAAGTAATCCTTCTTTTTCTTGATGACACCAGAGATTTGCAAAGTTTATCCAGGGAAAATAATACAATGGATTAAATGTCTTATAATATTTCTGAAACACCACTGATATTTAAATAGATATAGAAGCCATTCTTAGATTACATTGTATCAGACAGTTATAGGATTAGTTGAAGACTAAATGCAGGAAAACAACATGTTTAATATGACACTGTGTACAAATCTCTCAAATATCTTCTCTCTTCCATCTCTTTTTCTTTAATGTTCTTTCTTAGTAATATGTCATTTTATTATATGGCTAGTATATAAAAATATGTGTATATTATTTATGCAATATAAAGCAATTCATTTTCTTGATTTCAATAGATTTACAATAACTAAGCAATATATATAATTTGAAAATATCAACAGCTTTCTGAACTTGTCCTTTGTGGAGGTTGAGGTTGAGGTTGGTGTGAGGTTGAGCCTCACACACAACTATTTCAAATTTGATGACAATATACATCTCCAGATCAGTGGCACCGCTATGGGCACCTGCATGGCCCCACAATATGCCAATATTTTTATGGCCGACCTGGAACAACGCTTCCTCAGCTCCCGTCCACTCACACCCCTTCTCTACCTACGCTACATTGATGACATCTTCATCATCTGGACCCATGGGAAGGAGACTCTGGAAAAATTCCACCACGATTTCAACAGCTTCCACCCCTCCATCAACCTCAGCCTGGGCCAATCTACATGGGAGGTCTACTTCCTAGACACCACGGTGCTAATAAGTGATGGTCACATTAACACCACCCTATACCGAAAACCTACCGACCGCTATGCCTACCTTCATGCCTCCAGCTTCCATCCCGGACACACCACAAGATCCATTGTCTACAGCCAAGCACTGAGGTACAACCGTATCTGCTCTAACCCCGCAGACAGAGACCAACACCTAGAAAAACTCCACCAAGCATTCTCAAAACTACAGTACTCGCACGAGGAAATAAGGAAACAGATCAACAGAGCCAGACGTGTACCCAGAAGCCTCCTACTGCAAGACAAACCCAAGAAAGAAACCAACAGGACTCCACTGGCCATCACATACAGTCCCCAGCTAAAGCCCCTCCAATGCATCATCAGGGATCTACAACCCATCCTGGATAATGATCCCACACTTTCACAGGGGGCAGGCCAGTCCTCGCCCACAGACAACCTGCCAACCTGAAGCATATTCTCACTAGTAACTGCACACTGCACCATAGTAACTCTAGCTCAGGAACCAATCCATGCAACAAACCTCGATCCCAACTCTGCCCACATATCTACACCAGCAACACCATCACAGGACCTAACCAGATCAGCCACAACATCACCAGTTCATTCACCTGCACATCCACCAATGTAATATATGCCATCATATGCCAGCAATGCCCTTCTGCTATGTACATCGGCCAAACTGGACAGTCTCTAAGGAAAAGGATAAATGGACACAAATCAGATATTAGGAATGGCAATATACAAAAACCTGTAGGAGAACACTTCAACCTCCCTGGCCACACAATAGCAGATCTTAAGGTGGCCATCCTCCAGCAAAAAAACTTTAGGACCAGACTTCTAAGAGAAACTGCTGAGCTTCAGTTCATTTGCAAATTTGACACCATCAGTTTAGGATTAAACAAAGACTGTGAATGGCTTGCCAACTACAGAACCAGTTTCTCCTCCCTTGGTTTTCACACCTCAACTGCTAGAACAGGGCCTCATCCTCCCTGATTGATCTAACCTCGTTATCTCTAGCTTGCTTCTTGCTTGCTTATATTTACCTGCCCCTGGAAATTTCCACTCTTGCATCCGACGAAGTGGGCATTCACCCACGAAAGCTCATGCTGCAAAACGTCTGTTAGTCTATAAGGTGCCACAGGATTCTTTGCTGCTTGTGTAGAGAAGGTTCTGGGAGCCGGACCTATTTAAATAACTGGTTTAGTTATTTACATCCAGGGTCTGAGACCCTGGGAAGCCTGAGTCTATAGAAAGGAAGCTCATTCTTCCTAACTTCAGTAATATCTGTCTACCAGCTTTCCAGTGAGTTAGACTCAAGCACTGGCACAGTCAGACAACAACAGTTCTACACCATTTCTACTGTCAACATTTTTCTCTCACTTTCGGACTGGTAGGTCAGCCTATCATCAGAGCTATTCTATTGCTTGAATATGAGAACAGTTCCCTTCCCTAATGGTAGAGGAATGTTGTTTAGTCCTGTATTCTTTTCTCTTCATTCTCTTCTTCGGGCTCTGGGACTCAGTTCTAATGCCATATTGTCTTGTTCTAAGCATAGGTGCTGGAAGTAGGAGTGCTGGGGGTGTTGCCGCACCCTCGGGCTTGAAGTGATTTCCATCATATACAGGGTTTACAGTTTGGTTCAGAGGCTCTCAGCACCTCCACTCATCAAATTGTCCCAGCACCAGTGGTTCTAAGCATTATTTAATTTCAGTATTATAGTTGGGCAGGTTATGGCAAAGCACAGGAGGAACAGTTTACAACAAGGTAAGTTCCTCACTGGTAATAACCCATGAGTGACAAAAGTCAGCATTGTTTCTGGGTGTAGAGAGGCTTTTCAGTATTTAATCTGTATGGTTTTCATCCTGCAATTCATAGCACGTGGGTAAACTGCTGCATTTGCATGGAATCTAGTTGAAGTCAATAGATCTCTACACAGGTTCAGGGATTAGCCTGTCTCTAAATGCAGGATCAGTGACCTAGTTCATTCCAGCACAAGGGACTTCTGCAGACCCTTGTGGATTCATATTTTTGAACCTTTTGTGTACAGTGACTAAAACATATACAAATTATTATAGTTCAGCAATCATTTTTAACAGTTCAAATATTTTGTTATATTTTTTTTTATTAAACTAGTATTTATTTTGTATTCATGGCTCACTAAAAGTAGAGTAAATGTACTTGTGTAAACAATTATAGTTTGTAGTTACAAATTAAATTTAGATAGGATTATTTACACAGCAGTTCATTTGCATAATGAAGCTATTTTTAACCAGTCCAGATTCTTCCAGTATAAAACAAAACAATCTTATTTTTATTGCAGTATTTTGATCTGTTAATCAAAACAACGTTCCAGTTACCAGGGAGCAAATAGATTGTCCAGGGAAATCTAATTTTACAGTGTAACTCAGGGGTCGGTAACCTCTGGCACGCGGCTCACCAGGGTAAGCACCCTGGCGGGCTGGGCCAGTTTGTTTACCTGCCGCATCGGCAGGTTCGGCCGATCGCGGCTCCCACTGGCCGTGGTTCGCCATCCCAGGCCAATGGGGGCGGCAGGAAGCCGCGGCCAGCACATCCCTCAGCTCAATAGTTAGGTGTGGTATGGTGAGGAAAAGAAAAACAATAAATTTTAACTCCAGTTTCACTACTTTTTATCATATTATGTGTAGCCCTTTCTTTGATCAGGACATGCAGGCAGATGGATCATTGCCACAGGGATGGCTTTTAAAGGAGAAAAAATCTAATTTAAGTTTAACAAATATCAAATGAGGTACTCTCTGCCCACCTCCAACACAAATACTAGGCATTTTAATAGGTTGAAAGCAGGATTGAATGGCCTTACACCTTATAATGAAAAAATCAGTGCTGTCCTCTGCTATGTCCTGGCCCAGTTCTTCTCTCTGGATGGAGAAAAGTTTGTTATAAAAAGACTCCACACTTGTGCTCCAAGTGCTCATAAATCCCCTGGATCTGCTCCTAGCTCTGGGTCTCTCAGGCACACAGACCTCATGTCTGATATCCTTCTTGGGTAGTGACACCATGCAGTCCAACTACTTAATCCACAGCCCTCCTAAGCCCGCAGTTGCTTAGACCTTTTCTCCAAAGTACACCTGTCTGTGGAAGCTCTGGTTTTGAATTAAACATTTCAGGGACAATATAACAGGAAAGTGTCGCAACCTGATACGCAGTTATGGCTCTGTATGGCCAATTGTCTGTCCACGGCCATCTTGTCCTGTTAAAAGGACAAGGCAGCCTCCATCTTGGACCAGGTTCTTGTTGCATAGGAAAGGGCAGAGACCTAATCCTGCCCAGCAACACTAAAGTGCTGTATGTACTTTCCTGCTTTTTTTTTCTGTTGGGCCCTCTAAAGGTCAGGCTAGTGCAGTGTGCTGAGACCTGATTCTGCCCAGCAACTCCATAGTATGCATTTTCCCGCTCTTTTTGGGCCCGGTCGTCTGGAGGTCAGGCTAGTTCTGCCCAGCAACTCCAGAGTACTGTATACAGAGACCTAATTCTGCCCAGATACCCCAGTGTGCCGTGTGCAAATCCTGCTGGCATGGGGGGCAACAACTCGGAGCCTGGAGGGAGGGGGAACCAGGGACCAATCAGATGTTGACACGAGTGAGTGAGACCCTTTCTATAAAACTAGGTTTCCCCCCAAAATCTGTGTGGAGTATCCGCGTGTCAGCTGAAGGACCTGATCAACCTTTCGGCCAGGGTCTCCTCCCGGTATAGCTAGCTCGTGTCATGTCGTCTTCGTTGTCGCCTTGGACCTGTTCCTGGCACCTCATCATGCTTCTGGTGTCTGCTCTGCTGGTCAGCTGCGCCTGGAGTGCGGTATTTGTTTTCTAATTTCTGGCAGTTTGCTTATCTAGCCTCCTATTTTTCCCCTCCCTAACCCAGTACCAAGTGTGTACACAGTGTTAAGGATTAAAGTATTGAGATCATAATTGCACAATTGCCTAGGTGTATAGTTGTTCTAAGGTTTTAATAAATTGTTTATTGTAAACTGTTTTAAGTGTATGAGTCACTGCTCTGTCTTTGCCCGGAGTGTTTGTGTCTGGGAGCTGTCTCCACCTGGGGATTAGCTGACCAAGGGGTTCCTGTCCCCGTGGTCTGTGTGAGTGGAATCTGCCCAACTGCAGCCGCACCACACTCTGGATTTACCCTTAGTGTGAAAGCAAGGGCGGTTGAGGCAGTGGCCTGTGGGTCTCTTTCCTGTGTTGCACCGGGCACCGCCCTGACGAACCCGATTCCCATCTTGTGTGATTGGTGTGTCTGCCTATCCAGTGTGGTGCAGTGAGCAGTATAGAATTGTACTGTTAATGATTTTTGGGTTGTTTATATTGCCTAACAACATCCCAGCTAAAAATTGCCTCTCTCCCTTGGCCCAAGTTGTAACTTTCCCCCAAATAAACGCAGCCACTTGGCTTTGCACCTTATTCTGGTCCCGCCTGATTTTCCTCTCCCAATATAAAGCTGATCGAACCGCAATCTATTTCGGACAGAAAGAAAGGAACATAGGCTTAGCAAGGAAATTTCTTAACCACAGATACTTTACTCTTAAATAGGACTAGAGTTACATATCTTTGAAAAAAAATTCCGAGTGAAACCCTCATGAGTCTGATGTTACCACTCTGTGTGTCTGGTCAGCATATTTAGGCCAGGCAGACCTTCTTGCCGTCTTGGTCTGGTCTCCTTTCAGTTTGCATTGGTCTGATCTCCTACTCAGAGAAGCAAACACCTTTTACAATTGTCTTTCTCCACTTCTTGGCTATGTACTCCAGATTGAGGAACTGCAGCTCCTTACCCTAGCCAGCACTCTGCGTAGAGAGTTAATTGTTTTTGTGGATGGGGTGGTAGTTGAGAGACAATCAGAGTGGATGGCTCTCTCTGTGGTGTTTTATAAGTGCCCCATGTCTAGAATAGACTGACCTTGTCAGGATTAGACTGGTTTGCCACAACACAATGGAGATCACAATATAAAGTGAAGGTTTCAATGAAGGTTACAATCCCAAAATGATTCACAAAACATGGAGTTCACAATTTGACCCAAATTTACCCTGCTCCATTCTGTCACAAACTAGCTCTTTAGCCTAATCCCTAGGATTCAGTAATCCTCTGAATCCTCTGAACCTCTGCCTGTGAGGAGGAATGAGGATGTGAAGATTTAAGATCTCCCCTTCTTCTTACAGGCTAATAAGGTCCACCAGCCATGTCCTAAGTCTAATTTATGTTTACATTTGGGACCTGGCACTTTCAGTCTCTTATCACCACTGGATACCAGCTGCAAGATGCAACAAAGTAGACATATATATATAATACTACTTAACATTGTTTTCCAGTCTATTTCTTTTAATTTAAAAACTGGGATCTCCAGGATGCTATGAAGAAGGTGATGTTGAAAACCAGTCTAATCTGATAAAGCCAGTCCCACTCTCACTGTGGTGGTTTTGAAAACTAGTGTAATAAGGCCAGCCCCAGTCAGGCCAAGGTGGTCCTGAAAACCAGTTTAATCTGACAAGATCAGTGCTATCTGCATCCTGTACACTTTGCCCATTTAATCCAGAGGGTAAAAAGGCCTTTCCTGTCCTCCAAACAAGTGTTGTGGTCAGATCCACATCATCATGAAAAGGCAGCATGGTGTCTGAACTATAGAAAGGGAGGATGGGGCAGCAATAGGAGCAATATGGCTGCTGGACACCAAGAAGAGCTTTACATGCGTGGGGTCACTATGAGATCCAATCAGCTCCCTTGTCCCCTCCTCGATTAGGCCATGGGAGCACAGAAAGCTCTCTCCTCATCTGATGCACATTCCCTATCTATATTTTCAGAAAGGCTCTGGCATGACTGAGTTCAACCGCTCACCCCTCCCTCAACCCTCCAGATGACAAAGGTTGGCCATCTCCCTGCTAGGACAACCAAACTTTCTCCTCATCCCTACTCCGCTAAGATAGGGGGCAGGAAGCAATTAATTTGACTTATGGCAGGGTTTTTAATTATGTTTGTTAATCTAATGCTAGTATATAAATAAAATCTAGAATAGAAGGTGGAAAATATTCACAGTGACATTCGTATAATGAAACATTATGTAGAAAGTGATATAACTACTTCCATTCCACTTGTCTACATTAAAATTTGTGAACATTTAACAACATTTTCAGCATTTGCCCTCAGTAAATTTTTGCTGTGATATTAATTTCTCCTGTTGCATGAGGCAATCTTTTTATGACTATCTCTACAGAATAATTGATGTATTTTAAGTACTGTGGATTAAGAGTGCCCACTAGTGTCAGTTTCTATTTATCAGAGCTTTTTGATGCATTTGCAATAATTGATCCCAAGAAAAATAACCCATTGGCAGAGAAAACACTGGAAGGAACAAAAGCTGAAAGTTTGTCTTCATTAGAGCTTGTGCAAAATATAATTTTAAATGAAAGCCAGACTGGACTTCTCTTATGCTGTGAATACCAACATATCCAAGAAGAGTGAATTAATGATTATGTTTATAAGTCTGCACTGTCTAATAATTTCATGACTGCTTTTTGGGACCTGAAGGTGAATTAAGTTGTAAGTTATAGATGATTCTTTGTCTATATTGATATCCAAACTATCAAATTCAATTTAGATGCACAAGAAAGAAAATCTCTGAACAATTAAAGTAGGATAATTTTGTACATACAATGGCCAGTGTAATGAGCATCAGAAACAAGAGAAATTGATCCAACAATTCTTTTTATTCTCACCTCAGGTCCTTTTTTCTATTTTGTTAATAAGAAATAAAACACATTGGTGGATGTAGTCTTGTACTATAATTTGAAAATCATAATTTAGAACTTGTGCTACAAAAATGCAATATCTATATAATTTGCGAGCTATGAAAATATCCCCCAAATTAGTGAGGAATAAAATAAACTACAAAGGAATCAGGTTAATAATTATGTAATAATTAAAAAGCTATCGTCCTTTTTAATGAAAAATCACTGTGATTTTCTACTAAACTTGGTTGTCTGAACCAGGTCATTGAACATTACAAATTCTGCTAATGTTACTGGAGACAGAACAATCTAAGAGGTCCCGTCCCATCCTAAAAGTACATAACATGCATATGCAGTTCCCAATTACCTTAATTGGAGCTATGCAAATGTATTTGAGAGTGGGATTTGGCACTGCATTGCAATATTTACATGATATGGTTCTGCAGTGTACAAAAGAGAGGACCACACACCTCTCACGCTATAAATTTGTAGAAGTGCTTCCCTTACAGGCTCACCCAGTCCCAAATCCAAGTCTCATTCCCCCACTGTGTATTAGATTATTAAAAGCTGTTTGCTGTTATTCACTGTTTCGGTCACGTCTTTCGTGTCAGAGGATTTTTTTGTGTATGGGGGGGGAGGGGATTTATAATTGCACGGTATAGCCTACATTACCAGGGTACAGACTTGGGGGCATGATCAACTGCAGGGCACACACACACTGCAGTCAGTAGGCACCAGGGTCACTCTGTGTGGTGTATGCTGCCCTGGGTCATTCTGTGATGTGTATGCTTGTCCAGGGTCCTAGCGCCTGCCACCCCCTTAATGTTAAGGCACGCTGCCCTTACCATGCACTTCCACCGTAGCAACGAGCCTCTCCGCTGCACTGAGCCCCAACAAGAGCCCTCATCCACGGACAGATACTCACCCTTCCCCCACACCCCTCACCCCTTCCTACGCCCAAACCCGCAGCCCACTGCCGTCATCCAAACCCCTATCCAAAGAAGGCACCACTCGCCCCTTCCTGCAAACCCACCCCTTCCTGCAAACCCTCCCCTTCATGCACAACCACTTGCAACCGTCCCCCACCCCAGAGACCTATGTAGGAGCAGGAGGATGTCATTCCTCTATGGAACAAGCGGTCTGTACATCAGTGCACACCGTGCCCAGCACAGTATGCGTCCATGTTTCAACACCTGAACAGAAATGCAAAGTAAAACAAAGATTTATTAATAATGAGTGTTACAATTAATTTGCTTTAAAACGTGCTTTGGAAGTGGGGGAAACTTGGAGAACGGGGTATGTAACCGCAGATCGAAATCGACACATACAGACACAGGCCCAGGATCAGTTTCTCTTGAAAGCAAGTGGAGAGTCATAGGTTACCCTGCTCTCCGAGGAAACTTGCTTTCAAAGCCTCCTGGATACACAGCACTTCCCGCTGGGATATTCTCTCGGCACGGGTGTCTGGCTGAGCGTAAACTGCAGCCAGGCGATTTGCCTCAACCTCCCATCCGGACAAAAAGGTCTCGCCCTTGCTCTCACAGAGATTGTGTAGCACACAGCAAGCAGCAATAACTACGGGGATATTCTTTTCGCTGATGTCCGAGCGAGTCAGTAAGCTCCGCCATCTCCCCTTGAGACATCCGAAAGCACACTCCACCACCATTCTGCACTTGCTCAGCCGGTAGTTGAAGAGTTCCTTCTCTCTGTCCAAGGCGCCTGTATAGGGCTTCATGAGCCAGGGGATTAGCGGGTAGGCTGGGTCCTCGAGGATCACTGTAGGCATCTGCACATCCCCAACCGTTATTTTGTGGTCCGGGAAGAAAGTACCTGCCTGGAGGCGTTTAAACAGACCAGAGTTCCTGAACACACGCGCGTCATGAACCTTGCCCGCCCACCCAACGAAGATGTTGGTAAAACGTCCCCTATGGTCTACCAGTGCTTGCAGCACCATTGAAAAGTAGTCCTTTCGGTTAATGTACTCGCTGGCCTGGTGGGCTGGTGCCAGGATAGGGATGTGAGTCCCATCTATAGCCCCACCGCAGTTTGGGAATCCCATCGCGGCGAAGCCATCTATGATGTCCTGGATGTTTCCGAGAGTCACTACCTTTGAGAGAAGTTGCTCAACGATTGCGTGGGGTACTTCAATCACAGCAACCCCCACGGTAGATTTGCCCACGCCAAAGTGGTTCGCTACTGACCGGTAGCTGTCTGGCGTTGCAAGTTTCCAGAGGGCTATGGCCACTCGCTTCTGCACACTCAGGGCTGCTCGCATTCGGGTGTCCTGGCGCTTCAGGGCAGGGGACAGCAAGTCACAGAGTTCAAGGAAAGTGCCCTTACGCATCCTGAAGTTTCGCAGCCACTGTGATTCATCCCAGACCTGCAGCACTATGCGGTCCCACCAGTCCGTGCTTGTTTCCCGGGCCCAGAATCGCCGTTCCACACCATGAACTTGACCCAAAAGCACCCTCGACACATTTTTCCCCCAGGAGGCATTGGGAGCTCTACCCAGCATTCCAATGGGCAGCGGGGACTGCGGGAACTGTGGGATAGCTTCCCACAGTGCACTGCTTCCAAAGTCGACGCCAGCCCCGTTACTGTGGACTCAGAAATTCGAATTAGTGTATTTACTGTGGATACACAAATTCGACTTCATAAGGTCGATTCCACAAATTCGAGTTAAGTAGATTCGAAATAGTCTTGTAGTGTAGACAAGGCCTAAGTGGACAGAATCTTACCTAGGTAGAGAGAAACGTACAGACATAAAATGTGGGTGCATAAATCATGAATCAATGCACTGACCAACAGTGACAATACTGGTTCATAGAGTCCAGAGTTTAAGGCCAGAAGGGACCACTAGTTCATATCACAGGCCACCAACACCACCCAGCACCCACACAATAAACCCAACAATGCAAATGAAACCAAAGCAAATGAGATCCACAGGAGACTAGACTGTTATGTGCCACAGGCAAAGAATTGGTGGGGCTGAGGTGCACCAATGTCTGCGGCCTCTGCAATGTCAGGGAAATTATTAAATTAGATGTTCCCAGATAATCCTGGCAAGTAGCCCACAACCACATGCTGCAGAGAAAGGCAAAAAAAACCAACCAACCCCCTCACCCCCTCAAAAAAAAACCCCACAAGATCACTGTCCATCTGACTTGGGGGAAAATTCCTTCTGAATCCCACATATGATGATCAGTTTGATCCAGAGCATAAGAGCAAGATCCAGGCAGCCAAGCACCTGAGAATATAGTCTATTCTGAATATTGTACTCACTGCCAACTTTATTTGTTCAGCAAAATCCTTTTGGAAGATAAATCAAGTTACTCAACCTGAATTATAGTCAGTGGTCACAGCAACTGACACACCACACAAAGCTAAATCTTTCTGAGATTTAGTAGATTATTTTGTTAAAACTGTGTAAACTGATGGAATACAAGTCGCTTTGGGCAGCAAGTTTTTTTCCCCCTCAAAGGCTAGTGTTTATAATAAGAAAGTAAAATAGTTTAACAATACCAGAAAGTAAATGAACTGTAGACTGGGAATTCTTCTCAGTCCAATCCCATGACCCCTGTGTTTGGAGCCATACATGTCTAAAAGTACTTGTCCTCCCTTTACTTCCCAAACATCTTCTTCTATAGCCTTTCCTATGAGCATCTTTGCATGGAACTGGGGAAGCAGAGCTCCAGTTAAACTCTTGTTAACCTTGGACAGGTAGTTCTCCTGTTCTTTAAAATGGAGCAATGTGGACAATAATAGCTGTATTTGGTACGTGCCAAAATGTAAGTATAAAATACCTTAATGTTACAACCAAATTAATATCACTGCAGTCAACTTCAATTTTATATTTCTGGGCATATTTTAATTATGTAGTCCAAAAGATTGCATTAAAATAAGGTATTATAACACATTTGCTTGCAAATAACTATTTCCTTTATTTTATAGGTTTGTGGGTGTGTTTTGCTCATAGGCAACTTTAACTGCTTTTATTGGTGTTTTTGTTCAAAATTCAAGAAAACCAGTTAAGAGGTTGCTTACCAGCAACCACCTCCCCACAAAAAAGCAAGTTAAGAGAAACTAATTTACCATACCCAAACATTATCTAAAACTCTTTCACTGTCAGACACTAGGTAGACACAGGGAACACCCTTCTTCCTACAACAGATCCAGAAGCACACTGAACACCACAGATTTATTTAACTCACAAAATCATAGCACCAATCTCTATAAACATTAACATATATTTATTCTAGACATATGCACACTGGATAAACATATAATGTGATCTTCATTTGTGGGGAAAATATGTAGATTTTTCCTGTGCCGAGGGTGATTTTCTTTATACTCCTAGAACAAAAGTGCCCACTGCAGCTTGTGGTAAACTAAAAACAACACAGCAAAAAATGTACATCCATTCTACTAACATAAAAAACTTATGACGTTTGAAGTTTGGTTCAGATAATTATCAAAACATTGCTTATCTGAAATATTCCCACTCATCTTTGTGGGAATTGGGAGTGCTTTGTTCCAGGTAGGCCTTGAGTGGGCCTGACTTTTATAAAAATGCAGCCAGCTGCGAACCAGCCGAGTGGCAAACAGCGGAGAGGCTAACAGAGGGAGTTTGACTGGGAGTTCACCTGGGGAGAGCCCACTGAGGCTTTCATCTTGCAGGCTTCTCTGAGTAGTTACTGCAACAGCTGAGGAAGATCTTAGAAGGAAGGTAATATGGATGGTGAGTGATCAGTTGTTGTGACCTGCACAGGATGTGCCATGTTTGTCTTTCTTCCACAGGACAGAAGCAACTTTGTCTGTGCAAAGTGCAAGCTGGTCTGGAGAAACAAGTATCAATCCTGTGTTGCATAAGAGAAAAAGAAGATTACCTGGACAAATGTCATTATATGCTTGTATGGGTTGTGATAGACCCAGGCCAGTTGGAACAGCAGAGTAGTGGAAGGGAGATATACTGGCCACTGGATAAGCATTTTTCTGTTCCCTGAGTGACCAGAGCAGGTGCTGCTTCAGGCTAATGAGAACACCTGACTCCAATTAACCTGCTAAGAGTCAGGAGAGGCAGTTAAGCACCTGACTCTAATTAAGGTCCCTCTGATGCTATCAAAGAGCTCACTCCAGTCAGGCCAAGTAGCTCAGGGAGTTGTAGCTGTCGTACAACTTTACCAGGAGGCATTCTAGACAGCTGCAGTCCACAGGGCCCTGGGCTGGAACCCGGAATAGAGGGCGGGCCCGGGTTCCCCCCAAACCTCCTAACTCCCGATCAAACACAGGAGGAATTGACCTGGACCATGGCTTCTACCAGAGGGGAAGGTCTCTGGGCTGTTTCCCGACCCACAGGGTGAATCTGTGAGATGAGCAAATCTGCCAATAAGTGCAGGACCCACCAAGGTAGAAGAGGAACTTTGTCACAGGGTACAACATTCTGAAGAATCAGATCAGGCTACAAAATGGGGACAGAAGTACAGTGAAGAAAATTGTCAGCACATGACCTCCAGAAGAAGAAAGAAATGTTCTCTCCACAGGTATTAATGCAGAGAGTGGACTAGATGATACATCTGAGGGAAGAAAGCAGAAGGAAACTCCACCGATTGGAAGGCATGAGAGGCACTGTCCTAGGGATGAGGGTTCCACGATCACTGCTCCCAAGAGAAGGAGGCAGATGATGGTGGTTGGTGACCCCCTCCTAAGAGGGACTGAGTCATCTATCTGCCATCCTGACAGGGAAAACCAAGAAGTGTGCTGCTTACCAGGAGCTAGGATTCATGATGTGACGGAGAGACTGCTGAGACCCATCAAGCCCTCGGATCGCTACCCTTTCCTGCTTCTCCACATGGGCACCAATGATACTGCCAAGAATAACCTTGAGTGGATCACTACAGATTACATGGCTCTGGGAAGAAGGAAAGAGGAGTTTGAGGCACAAGTGGTGTTCTCGTCCATCCTCCTTATGGAAGGAAAAGGCCCAGGTAGAGACCATCAAATCATGGAAGTCAACGAATGGCTACGCAGGTGGTGTCGGAGAGAAGGCTTTGGATTCTTTGACTATGGGATGGTGTTCCAAGAAGCAGGATTGCTAGGCAGAGGCGGGCTCCACCTAACAAAGAGAGGGAACAGCATCTTCGCAAGCAGGCTGGTTAACCTAGTGAGAAGGCCTTTAAACTAAGTTCACTGGGGGAAGGAGACCAAAGCTCTGAGGTAAGTGTGGAAGTGGGGATGGAAGAGGATGCATGAGCTGGAGAGTGCAAGAGGGGAGGACTCCTGCCTCATACTGAGAAAGCAGGAAAATCAGCAAGTTATCTTAACTGCCTATACACAAATGCAAGAAGCCTGGGAAACAAGCAGGGAGAACTGGAAGTCCAGGCACAGTCAAGGAATTATGATGTGCTAGGAATAACAGAGTCTTGGTGGGATAACTCACATGACTGGACTACTGTCGTGGATGGATATAAACTGTTCAGGAAAGACAGGCAGGGCAGAAAAGGTGGAGAAGTTGCATTGTATGTAAGAGAGTAGTATGACTGCTCAGAGCTCCAGTATGAAACTGCAGAAAAACCTGAGAGTCTCTGGATTAAGTTTAGAAGTGTGAGCAACAAGGGCGATGTTGTGGTGGAGTCTGCTATATACCACTGGACCAGGGGGATGAGGTAGACGAGGCTTTCTTCCGGCAACTAACAGAAGTTACTAGATCACAGATCCTGGCTCTCATGGGAGACTTCAGTCACACCGATATCTGCTGGGAGAGCTATACAGCAGTGCACAGACAATCCAGTAAGTTTTTGGAAAGTGTAAGGGTCAACTTTCTGGTGCAAGTGCTGGAGGAACCAACTAGGGGCAGAGCTCTTCTTGACCTGCTGCTCACAAACAGGGAAGCAAAAGTGGATGGGAACCTGGAAGGCAGTGATCATGAAATGGTTGAGTTCAGGATCCTGACACAAGGAAGAAAGGAGAGCAGCAGAATACAGACCCTGGACTTCAAAAAAGCAGACTTTGACTCTCTCAGGGAACTGATAGGCAGGATCCTCTGGGAGAATAACATGAGAGGCAAAGGAGTCCAGGAGAACTGGCTTTATTTTAAAGAATGCTTATTGAGGTTGCAGGAAAAAAGCATCCTGATGTGTAGAAAGAATAGTAAATATGGCAGGTGACCAGCTTGACTTAACAGTGAAAGCCTTGCTGATCTTACACAAAAAAGAAGCTTACAAGAAGTGGAAGATTAGACAAATGACCAGGGAGGAGAATAAAAATATTGCTCAGACATGCAGGAGTGAAATCAGGAAGGTCAAATTGCACTTGGAGTTGCAGCTAGCAAGGGATGATAAGGGTAACAAGAAGGGTTTCCTCAGGTATGTTAGCAACAAGAAGAAGGTCAAGTAAAGTGTGAGCCCCTTACTGAATGAGGGAGGCAACCTAGTGACAGAGGATGTGGAAAAAGTTAATGTACTCAATTATTTTTTTGCCTCTCTCTTCACGAACAAGGTCAACTTCCAGACTACTGCACTGAGCAACACAGTATGGGGAGGAGATGACCAGCCTTCTGTGGAGAAAGAAAGAAGTGGTTCAGGACTATTTAGAAAAGCTGGATGAGCACAAATCCATGGGGCCATATGCACTGCATCCAAGAGTGCTAAAGGAGTTGGCGGATGTGATTGCAGAGCCATTGGCCATTATCTTTGAAAACTCATGGCGATCGGGGGAGGTCCCGGATGACTGGAAAAAGGCTAATGTAGTGCCCATCTTTAAAAATGGAAGAAGGAGGATCCGGGGAACTACAGGCCAGTCAGTCTCACTTCAATCCCTGGAAAAATCATGGAGCAGGTCCTCAAGGAATCAATTCAGAAGCACTTAGAGGAAAGAAAAGTGATCAGGAACAGTCAGCATGGATTCACCAAGGGCAAGTCATGCCTGACTAACCTAATTGACGAGATAACTGTTTTTGTGGATGAGGAGAAATCAATGGATGTGTTATTCTGTGACTTTAGCAAAGCTTTTGATATGGTCTCCACAGTATTCTTGCCGGCAAGTTAAAGAAGTATGGGCTGGAACAATGGACTATAAGGTGGATAGAAAGCTGGCTAGATTGTTGGGCTCAACGGATAGTGATCAATGGCTCCAAGTCTAGTTGGCAACTGGTATCAAGCGGAGTGCCCCAGTGGTCGGTCCTGGGGCCGGTTTTGTTCAGTATCTTCATTAATGATCTGGAGGATGGCATGGATTGCACCCTCAGCAAGTTTGCAGATGACACTAAACTGAGGAGAGTGGTAGATACACTGGAGGGTAGAGATAGGATAGAGGGGGACCTAGACAAATTAGAGGGTTGAGCCAAAAGAAATCTAATAAGATTAAACAAGGAAGAATTCCATGCACTGCTACAGACTAAGGACTGAGTGGCTAGGCAGAAAAGGACCTGGGGTTACAGTGGAAGAGAAGCTGGATATGTGTCAACAGTGTGTCCTTGTTGCCAAGACGGCTAACAACATTTGTATAAGTAGAAGCATTGCCAGCAGATCGAGAGACATTATCATTCCCCTCTATTTGGCATTGTTGAGTACAAGTACTGTGTCCAGTTTTGGGCCCCACACTACAAGAAGGATGTGGAAAAATTGGAAAGAGTCCAGTGGAGGGCAATAAAAATGATTAGGGGGCTGCAGCACATGATTTATGAGGAGAGGCTGAGGGAACTGGGATTATCTCATCTGCAGAAGATAAGGGGGGATTTGATAGCTGCTTTCAACTACTGGAAAGGGAGTTCCAAATAGGATGGATCTAGACTGTTCTCAGTGGTAGCAGATGACAGAATAAGCAGTAATGGTCTCAAGTTGCAGTGGGGGAGGTTTAGGTTGGATATTAGGAAAAACGTTTTCACTAGGAGGGTGGTGAAGCACTGGAATGGATTACCTAGGGAGGGGTGGGATATCCTTCCTTAGAGGTTTTTCAGGTCAGGTTTGACAAAGCCCTGGCTGGGATGATTTAGTTGGGAATTGGTCCTGCTTTTAGCAGGAGATTGGACTAGATGGCCTCCTGAGGTCCCTTCCAACCCTGATATTCGATGATTCTATGATTCCAGACTTCTGTTTCACTCAGTCCAACCCCCCCACCATCAACCTTGTACCCGACATCATTGCTGATATCTTTCTACTATACACCTCAGATGTGTGTTGGAGTCTGGTAGCAGGCCCAAACATGTTATACCCCATTCCATCAATCCAGGTCTCCCACACACTGGACCCTAGTCTTGCACTCTTCTCCATGGACCATTCAGTACCTTCACATTCCGGGGTCAGATGTTGCCATGCAGCCTCTTTTAGACCTTCTAGATAGACCTTCACTATATGTCTACACTGCCTGCAGAAGTGAGCCTCCCAGTCCAGGTTGACAGACTTGAGCTAGTGGGGCTCACACAAGCGCTATAAAAATAGCTGTGTAGACAGTGCTTTGAAGTTGTAACCTGGGCTGGAGCTCGAGCTCTGTAAACCAGTCCCCACCCCACATCCTCGGCTTTACAACCTGAGCTTCAGCCTAAGCCACGACTTCAAAGTGCTGTCTACACAGCTATTTTTAGAGTGCTAGAACAATCCCCACTAGCCTGAGTCTATTGACCTGGGCTGGGAAGCCTGTTGCCACAACTGTGTAGACATACCCTGTGGGGCCTATGAGGTCACTGCCCTAAATCCATAGAATGTTCTGCTCAGTAGTAGATAGCATCCTACTTGGGCAGGGGGTTTCTTACTAACCATGCAAAATCTTGTTATCTCTGTAATGCAGTAGTGACTGCAGCAGTGAGTGGGGAGGCAATGAGTATCATAACTAACCTCAGAGTATTCTATAGAAGTTGAGTGATGGCACTTACTTCACGGCTCCATAACATCTAGATGAAAGAAATGGTTTTCTAATATTTCCTGTCTCTCAGATCACCAAAAAATCACTTGGCTAGTAAAGCCTGATAAAGCAGGAGTTTGACCATATTTGTTCCCTACAAAAACTGAATCTGTTTAATGGACCCAGTTGCAGTTCTGAATTAAGTTTAGATTAAAAAACTACTACATGGAGTAGTTGTATCCACTGCAACTCAATCTGTAACAGTAGCCAAAGAGTTATACAGATGACATAATGCGTGTACATCTCTGCTTCAGTGCTGGTCTTCTTCTTGTGTCCTTCTACCACAATCATAGGTTTTTGCAGTGTTGGGCACATGATATGGCCTGGTATGTGACTCTGGTAAGGTCTTCTGTTAGAGCGCTTTCCCATCACCCCCGCCCCTGGTTTGTCATGCAGACATAAAGCAGAAGACCAGAAGTCCGAATTGCAGGCAATGCGATGTTTAGTGGGGATAGTTTCAAGCAAGCATATCCATAGCTCTACACACCAGCAGAGTCTGTTTCCCATGTTCTGTTCTCAGCTCTGAACCTGCAGAGTGTTTACCCGGTGTCCCACTTCCCAGCTGTGACACTGCAGAGCCTTGCCCGTTTCCCATTCCCACTTCCTCCTTCTTAGCAGGCCTAAATATACCTGCAATGCACACCCCCATGGTCCCACCCCTTACAATTTATGGTCATGTTCTGTTTTTGGGGGATTCTGAGTCTGGGGACTTTGTCCCACCTATTTTGTATCCCATGGGAGGGGTAGGGAGTGAGGTTGTGTTCTGGCCACGGCCAGGACTCTCTTTAGCTTTTAGTGTTTCTTATGCCTCCCCCATCCCTCGTTTGTCCCTCCTAACTGGTTGCTTGACCTTGGCTTGACAGAGGAGCCAAGTAGTCTTCCGGTGTATGCTCGTATATTACATTCCCACCATACCCTGTAATACTTTTACCTTATCTCTTTTCACCCCATCTGATTGTGAGCAGATGTAACACACAGTGTCTTTGTTCTTCACACATATTAGTAAGGATATAAGAATACCAAAAGTCAAACCCAAAATTCTATCTCAGGCTAACAAACAAGCCTATATACACCTTCCATGGTGCACGGTTCCTCCAGGAGCCGGCAGACCAACAGATGTTCTGTATTCTATATTTCATCATAGTCACCTGTTTCTGGGTCATTGAGGTAGCTCCACTTCCACATAATGACTTTTGATCTGCCAACTCTTGTTGTCATAGACATATTCTTTATTTATATTACAGTGGTTGGTGTTCAGCAGGATTCAGAGATACAAAGAATCTGACAGAGGCCATAACATGAACACTGCTGCTTTGGCCCTCTTTATAGCTAGTGCAATATTTGGATTCAGAAGGCAAATGCAAAAATGCATATGTAGTGCATATGCTAGAGGCCAGATTGTGGCATCCTGTCTCAGGCCCATGACAAATATAGTGTTGAACCCCAGTACCCCAGTGTGAATACCATGGCTCATGGGTATAAAAAAAAATGGTCATGAATAAAATTAGTCTGGACATTAGAATAAGGTGCCTAGCCATCTGAGAACAACCTCCCACTAGGAGTAGTGGGGACAAATAATCTAAGTAGGTTAAAGATGGAGTTTGATAAATTTATGAATTGGACTGTATGATGGAATTGCATCTGAAAGCTTGGAAATGGACTTAATGACCCTGGAGGTCCCTTTCAGTCTTATATCCCTCCAAGACCCTGCAGACTGTACCATCATGTAGAATGGTTCTTTCCCAGTCACCATGACCATGGCCTGCTTCATGAATGATCATCTTCTCACTTCCTTCCTGAAACCCTTGGGAGTAAAGGGGGAAAACAGGGGACCACTCCTTCATAACACTGATAGGGGATGCACTGAAGGAGAGATCCCTGATCTCACCCAAGTGCAAGGGCTGCAATTGCGAATGCCATTTATACAGGGTATAGGAGGAGGGAGTGGCTCCTTGTTTGTCTGCCATTCCTGTGAACTAAATAAGGACTTTTTACAGTCAGGATCCTAGGTTCTAGACATGTATCTGAATAATACTCCAGAGTTAAGACTTATAGTTCCCTGTTAGTTGCATAGTATGAAACACAGTACTCTATCAAAAAGTAAATTAAAATATGTTATCACCATCCAAGACAAATTATAACCAGTTTTTACTGGGAAGTTGATTGTAATTTACTTTTTCTGTCCTAAAGCAAATTAGTTATCCCTAAAATGTTTATGCTCTAATTTTTAACATAATTAATCTATTAAACACCATTTGAATTAGTAGATTATTGCAGGAATATTTGATGCCATGCATACCGACAGCAATATATTTTAGGAACGTGGCTGCTCATTACCACCTCCCCACCTCCCCCCCTCCCCCGGGGTAATGGACTAATGCTGCAAATTACATTGACTACAAATAGTTTTAATGATCATATCTCAAGTTCAGTGAATCTATTTCTTAATGAGACATTGTCATTAGTCATGACAATCTGATACACAATGCCGTAACATCACATAAGAGCAACTGAATTCTTAAACTTTCCTCTTTCTGAACTATATAATGGAGACACTAATTATTTGTTTAAATACATGCAAAGCAACAGCCATCCATAGCACTGATGTGGCAAGGTAGGTAAAATAGGGATGATAACTTTATTGAAATAAAATATCTGCTATGAGGTGTGAAGGGAGTTGGCTACTATAGCTATTTCTAATCAAGCATGATTAACGGTTCTTGGGTGGAGTGCTTCCATATTCATGGCTACATTTGCAAAGCTATGTTTATAAAGTGGGCCTTTAGATATATGGAGGATGGGTAGGAACACTCTTTTTGAATATTAGTAGACTTCAGCTTAACATTGATTCTGATTAGGCAACTAGTAGAAGTATGATAGAGTGGTACCTTCAAAGCAAAGTGACTTCAGGCTATACTTAAAGGAGCAGATAGGCACCTAGATGCTTTTGAAAATCCCATATTGGTGTGTTTAGGGCTGGATTGAGACACAGAATTGCAGACAACAGTAAGAGAGTATATTCATAGAACAATAGAATAATAGGACTGGAAGGGACCTCGAGAGGTCATCTAGTCCAGTCCATTCATGCAGGACTAAGTATTATTTAGACCATCCCTGACAGGTGTTTGTCTAACCTGCTCTTAGAAATCTCCAATGATGGAGAGTCCACAATCTCCCTAAGCAATTTATTCCAGTTCTTAACCACCGTGACACTTAGGGATTTTTTCCTAATGTCCAGCCTAAATCTCCCTTGCTGCAATTTAAACCCATTGCTTCTTGTGCTATCCTCAGTGATTAAGAAGAACAATTTTTCTCCTTCTTCCTTGTAACAACCTTTTATGTACTTGAAAACTGCTATTATGTCCCCTCTGAGTCTTCTCTTTTCAAGACTAAACAAACCCAATTTTTTTCAATCTTCCCTCATAGGTCATGTTTTTTAGACCTTTACTCATTTTTGTTGATCTTCTCTGGACTTTCTCCAATTTGTCCACATCTTTCTTGAAATGTGGCACCCAGAACTGGAGACAATACTCCAGCTGAGGCCTAATCAGCCTGGAGTAGAGAGGAAGAATTACTTCTCGTGTCTTGCTTACAACAATTGCTAATACATCCCAGAATGATGTTCACCTTTTTCGCAACAGTGTTACACTGTTGACTCATATTTAGCATATGGTCCACTATGACCCCCAGATCCCTTTCTGCAGTACTCCTTCTTAGGCAGTCATTTCCCATTTTGTATATATGTACCTGATTGTTCCTTCCTAAGTAGAATACTTTGCGTTATTGAATTTCATTCTATTTACTTCAGACCATTTCTTCAGTTTGTCCAGATCATTTTGAATTTTAATCCTATCCTCCAAAGCACTTGCAACCCCTCCCAGCTTGGTATCATCCACAAACTTTATAAGTGTACTCTCTATGCCATTATCTAAATCCTTGATGAAAATATTGAACAGAACTGGACCCAGAACCGATCATTGCTGGATCCCACTCATTATGCCTTTCCAGCATGACTGTGAATCACTGATAATTATTCTCTGGGAATAGTTTTACTACCAGTTTTGCACCCACCTTATAGTAGCTCCATCTAGGTGGTATTTTCCTGTATTGTACACAGACATTTTATTTTGAGAATGTGTAGCTTGATCTGCGTGTTTTGCTAGAACCCTTTAAGGGAGCTATTTCTCTAGATCTCTGGGGTACTTATTTGGCCCCCTTTACCACAATATCTGAGCACATCAAAATCTGTAATGTATTTATCCTTGCAACATCCCTATTTAACCATTGACTTCCTTACTTCAGTCTCTCCCCTTTCTCTGTCCTGTCATAAGCAGACAGTTAAGGGTTAATTCCTCTTTTACCTGTAAAGGGTTAAGAAGTTCACATAGCCTAGCTGACACCTGACCAGAGGACAAGATGTTTTCAAAAAGGGAGGAGAGAAATCAGTCTTTTGTCTGTGGAGAAAAGTTTGTGACGGAGCGAAGGATCCAGGAATCAGCCATCTAACATTTCTTAAAAGTAGTACATGTTTAGAGAAGAAATATATTTGATTATGTTTATTTTCTTTTGTGACTTCATTTTGCATAAGAGGGAGAATCAAATTGGGTGTCTTTGTGTAACTAAGATTTTTGCCCAGAGGGACCTCCTCTGTGTTTTGAATCTGTTGTCTGTGAGAGTAGCTTGCATGCGAATCTATTCCTTTCACCCTTTTCCTTTAATTAAAAGTCTTCTTTTAAAGAACCTGATTGATTTTTCCTTGTTTTAAGATCCAAGGGGTTTGGGATCTGGGCTCACCAAAAATTGGTGGAAGATGAATCAGTCTCAATCCTGCCAGGAAAAGGGGGATAAAGACTGGGGAAATAATTTGGGGGAAGGCAAAGTTCCAAGTGGCTCTCCCCTTAAATTTGGAACAGGCTTGGTGGTGGCAGCTTACTGTTAACCTAAGCTGGTAAATAAGCTTAGGGGTTATCTCATGCAGGTCCCCACATCTGTACCCTAAAGTTCAGAGTGGAGGTGACACCTTGTGGGTCCCTTACTATCCAATTGTCAATAACTGACACTTAGGATACACCGTCACCATATTCTAGATCTGTTTCATTGCAGGCTTCAGCTAGGAGCCTTCATCATCTATTCTTGTTTACAACCTCACTGCTGGTCCCAGCTTTCTCTCTTTTCAACACGTCTGTAATTATCACACTGCTATCTCTTGCGCACAGGGCAGCAGCCATTTGTTGGCTGGTCAGCTGACAGGAAAATAAGGCAGTCCTGAGTCCTTCCTCAAGAAAGAAAGAAATTAAGACAAGATTTTCAAAAAAAATAGTTGCCTAAACTTAGGCATGAAGATTCATATTTAGGCACCTGATAAGATGGATGATCTTCAGACGTTCCAAGTATTCAGCAGCTTCCAGTGACTTCAGATGAAAAATGACAATTGTTGTCTGTTTATCTCATGATTCCAGTCCCCAAGTGTAAGTAGATACTTCTGCAGAAATCTCATAGTAAAGAAGCTTGAAACAAAAGAGAAATGAAGTTAGAGTGAAGGTTGCTGATTATATACCTGGTTCTTTAGAATCCTGAAGGGATAAAAAGCTTTCATGCTGCTGGGAGCTCAGCACCTTTGTTTATTGATAGCACTTTACTGTATTTTACTAGCACAGCTTACAAAGGCCTAAATATGAACCTAGAAGTCCAACTTGTCCTTAACATTTATTTTCCCTTTCTTACAAATATAAAAGTTTTAAGTAACAAAAGAATCAAATCTCCTCCCTACTTCCGTGGAGAACTCTGTGTATTTATATCGTTAAGTAAACTTTTCCAAAGAGAGAACCTGTCAAATTGTAGATGATATTCCATCTTCCTAAAGACTATTACAATATTTAATAAAGCTCTATAATATGTCTTCCTTGTTAGCATAATTCCTACAATGTACTTTGCGGTTTCCATTTAGTTGTTTTGATCTGTGCCAGACTGGTTTCAGTGAGATCAAAAGATTATAAATTGCTAACTACAGACTTGATTGAAACATAGCAGGCTACAAATCCATGTGATGGCTTTTCTTACATTGAATATAGGTCAGTTTCATTATTTACTTTGTTGTTGTGTCTCTTTGTGTGAAGTGGTATTGAGAGAAAACAAGCTAGTTTACCTAGTCCAATACAATCTTTACTCATGTCATTAAATCATGTGCTAGCAGTGTTCATGTTATGTATAGCAGAATTTACTAGTTATGCATGACATGTCTTTTCCAAAAAGCTAGCATGTAGGCAAAAATATTAATACTAGTTCAAATTATACCACAGAGATAATATGTGTCAAAATTAGAGCTGTGCAAATAATTGATTTTCAGTTCATTGGCTGCTCAAAAAAATTTGAAAAAATATTTTTGGTCAAAAATGTACCTGACATTCTTCTGAATTTTCTTACCTTTTTGCTTCAGTTTCCACTCTATATTTAAACTTCAGTTCCCTTTCTAAGCTCCATTTCTCTATTTTTGGTAGGTAATTGATGACCCAGTTTCCCGTATTGTAGAGTAGTTTGGCTGTCCAGCAAAACTAATGAATCCAGAATAAAGCCGTACAAAATAGTTCTTCTCAATAGTCTCTATGCTTAGTAGTATATCAGCCTTCTTCCTTCCTCCTTCTCTTCTCTGAGGTTCAATATATTATCCTGGTGATATAGGCCCAGACAATTTCATTGCCCCTATTGTGTATGCAGTCCCTGACCCTGTTGACACAGGGCTTTTCAGCCATTTCCATCTTTGAACTAAACAGGTTCTATAGAGGCCAAATCAATAATCCATTCCCCACCAAGGTCTTCCCTGGTGTTTCACAGTGATGCAGAAGTCCCCACACATTCTCACTGGAAGCTGCAACCTGGAGTCTCCATACAAGCCTCACACCCTAGACATCTGCTTACTTTATCTTTTTCAGACTTCATTTCTTTCTGTGTGCCTTTGTCTTTCATGCTCCCTTTAACTTTCTACCCCTCTCTGTTCAGCAATTTATCCTTCTTTTTCTTTTCATGAAGTTTCTAATGGGTTCTGTATATTGTTGTTTCTGTCAGTTTCTATGCTGAAAATCATGTGAGAAATTCAGGCTTGGTGCAAAGGAAAACAAGTTGCTCAACAGTAAGGATAGGAGGCCTCTAAAATAAGAAATATTTGAGTGGTATAATAAATGTGCTTTAGGTAACTCATCATTTACTGGAGCAGTGGGCTTCAGTTTGGGAATGATAACACCCCTTGTTAATATGGTTTCATTTATTTTTAAGAATATTTCATTTAGTTTAACTTCACTGAGAGTTCTGTTCTCCAAAGGAGATATCCAGACATCTCTTTTTTATGTAAGGGGACATTAATTGAATTTATATTCTACAATGTCTCTGCATTTCTGAACATGCTCAGGATTTATGTGAGGTGCTTATTTCTGTGATGTTCTTGCCACTTAAAACAACAAGCAAGAGAGGTGATGTTCAACCCGGAATGTGTGAAAGGCTTTCAAATTCTGTACATGCATAGGTTGAGTTAATAAGCACACTGCGATTATCTGTTTTCTGTGTGATCTTCATTAAGAGTTGATATTCTTTCACTATAATGACAAAGCCTCAAAATCAGATTCTGCCCTCAGTTGTACCTATACAACCCCATTGATATCTGTGGGGTTTTACAGGTGCAACTGAGGTCAGTATTTGGCCGTTAGTTATGACTTATGATAGAAGATACAACATTAAGCATTTGCCTTACCAGAAGGGAGGAAATAGGGTTTCAGGATATGCTGTCTCTCTTGTGTGCAGCTTAGTCTGTGTGTGTGTTTTCCTCCCCAAAGCATAATTAACCTTTTATAAATCACCAGTGCTTGTAAATCTTGTTTTTTTGAGATGGTATGTTCATATTCCCACTTGTAGGAAGAATCTTCACCATAGTTGAGCTTCAAGACTTTCCTAGAAGTGGGCACTATAAGAAAAAAAACAAAAAAACAAAAACCAAGATCATTCCTAGCAGTGCCACCTGCCAGAGGCAACTTCACAGATCAATTCAGACTGTAGCCAGTGCTATTTATCAGGTAATCTGGTGGGTATTACTAGACACTGCTTTTCAGTAAGGTTCCTGAAGCTTAGGGGTGTTGGGAATTGGGGGCAAAGGAAAGGGAAGGCATACAGCAACACATCTAAGAAGGGTGAATATGGAGAGGCAACACTCTTTAAGAACTACAGTTAAGGCAATAAACCTCTTTTTTTTTCTAATACTAGGAGAAAATGGATTACTGAAAACTATATTGCTATTTCAGAGTTTAGCTCCATTGCATTTCTCTATTTTGTAGAGCTCTCTGCTTCTATATACTCTACTACAGATCTAAGTTTAAAAGGACAGAAATGCATGTAGCATTAGACAACTGTTTAATTTATTATTCTTGTTATTATTATTATTATTTTATTATTATTATTTTATTATTATTATTTCGGTTAAGGCAGGTCCTGCAATATCTTGAAAAGGGGAGGAAATTTCTGGAGGAATGCTTCTTTTATATCCTTCACTCTTTCACGCTTTCTCGGAATTTTGCATGCAATAAATAGGGGCACATTTTCTGCAAATTATGCAGTTTTAGTTCATTTTTTAAAAAAGGAGTCTGCCTAAACTAATCTGCCCATGGCAAAAAGAAAAAGGTGCAGCCATTCTTTGTTCCTACAGCAAGATGTAATTTAGTCCTAATTCATACAGATCAGGATCACAACAACTCCTGGAAGGGGCAGTTTTCCCGCAACTCTTGCTGCTGTGGTCAACATTCTCTTAGCCCACTCCCAAAATTTCTGGTAATGCAGGATATAAAGCAGTGCATAAATGATTAGTTCAAAGACATAGAACGTAAGCAGGTGTTAGTGTATGGAAAATCAGGTCCATAATATCTATCAGTACAGATATATTACGAAAGCTCAGCGGACTTCACAATTCTTGGAAAAGCTGTTTAGCATGATTATAAATACTTGTGTCTAGCCTCTGTCACCTGGATATTCTAGTGTTCCTGTATGCCAAGAATCTAAGCTTCAAGCAGACATCCTAATGAGTGTGCACACTGTGACAATCTGCTAGGTAAGCTACTAGATGCACAGCAATTTCATAATTTTTATATGTGTGCCCTGCCTATGAATAGTAGAGGTCTCTTTTACTCCTATCTCATCAAATTCAGGAAAAGACCCATGTAAAGCATCTAAGACAAACTCTGAATGATATAAACTTCTTCTTAGCTTTTCTTGTACAAGCCATTTTTGTTAGTGTAAATGAATTTCATGATAAGCACCTGGAACATCCTTTTTTTATTCTGAGATTAAAACGTCTCTTAACTTAATGCACAATAGATTTTTTTTGTCCATTCTCCATTCCTTAGATAGCAATATCATTTACTAGATAACTTATTTTTCTGCAAAATCTTTATTACAATAGTAGCACCTTAGCATGAACAGGGACGTAGGAAATATTCAGCCTCATCTACTTGTTATAAATTAGTAACAGTAAAATACCACAGCCTTAGGTTAACAGCAGAAGCTGACACAGGAAGGTGACCCAGTGATTAAGGAGCCTAGTTTACGGTTTGGAAGACACAGATTCAATTAATTGCTCTCCCATGGACTTCCTGTTTTACCTTATGTAAATCACTTAACATCTTTGTGTCTGAGTTCCCTATCCGTAAAATGGGAATAATCACAATTCCCCACCTCACCCAGTTGCTGGGGGGGATAAATACAGTAAAGGCTATGAAGTGTGCTAGAAGAAAAAAGAACAGGTTGACCCAGAGGCAGATATGAGTACAGGCTTCTTTATTGTGATACTTGTTCCCCTGGACCCAATTGTCCAGTAAGCACTGGCTTAGTTACATCACACTCTTTTTATTTAAATTAGTATGTAAACGCCTACATCTGCTACAACCCCCCAAACCCTTATTAAGTAACAGAAACTCTATACTATGATTATACCCACCCCTATTGACTGATTACAGCATTATGCATATTATACACACATTTTTACCTTAAAATACATTTCTTTGCAGTAATTTGTTGCTACAAATTCCCTTAATCTGCAGTTCTCAGGGGAGGGAGGAAGGGGCCGTGACCCCGGGCTCGCTTACGTAGCTGGGAGAGAAAGAGAGGATGCGATAACACTTCTTTACCCAAAATATATCCTTTAGACCCCCACGTTTCTTATACAGCTGCAACACTTATTAATTCTTAGCAAGGGGAAGGGAGGGGAAAAGGGTAACACTTTATCTATTAATCGAAGAAATAGTGAGTGCCTGTGCCTACTCCCTGATACCATGGCAGCACAGCAGTGGTTTTCCATGTCTTTACTTAACCCTTACATATCCCAACGAAGTGCTCAGATACTACGATGGTGAGACTATACAAGTACTTAAAATATAAACTGGGGAGCTGTTTCTTATGCCCCCCACAACAGACACAGTAAATGTGGGAGACGAATGGCAGGGGAAGATTCTTTACAATAGAACAGCTGATTGTATCATGTTATTGCAGTCATATAGTGTAGAGCTTTTGCTTTCATGCTACCACTCAATAACTGCTCAGGACAAATACATTCTATTGTCAAAATATATATGGAGTAATCCTGCTTGCATCCAAAGCAATGGCATAGTTCCTAATGCTTTTGATGACAAGAGGATTGTTCCTATAATTAAAAGAGTTGGTTGAGGATAATATATAATATAGAGTTTTGTTGAATATTTAAATTATTCACCTATAGTAGGTTATTTGACATATGTTCTTCATTCGGTTATAAAGATGTACAAGTATCTACAAGGAGCCTTTGTCAAAAAAGGTAAAATATGATTCATCCTGCATTTGATTAATCCTATTTAAATATAATAATTATTAGCAATACATTGAGTTTTTTAAATACATATTAATTTAATTGGTAATTAATATGTGAAGACCACAAAGCATTAAAAAACTTTTTACTTGCACAAAACTAGCTTTGAGGCAGAGGTAGCCAAATATAGCCTGGTGTATTCAGCTATTTAAACTTCATGAAAACTAGTGGAGTGATACTTGCATTGTTTTCATTTCTCTGTTCCTGTCATAATGCAATACCAAACATTAACATGGTAAATTCCATTGTAACTAAAAAACACATCAAAGAAATCTTGTGAAATGCTAAGGAAGGACTTAAGGATTTTAACAGAAAATGATAATTTGAAAGCAACTAGCCATTATGTATATGGTTGGCATTAACAGTCTAAGTGCATTCCTCACTCACCATTATCAAAGGAAAACCCCACATTGGTAGAGACATAGTCACCTTGCTTTCTGTGTTAAGATACTACAAATATGGATTAAAAAAAAGGTCCTGTACCTCTGGACAATTTCAATTCTAACAGGGCAGAATAACTGAATGAGAAAACAGAGATCCCCAGAGTTATTCTGGGTAGCCCTGAACAACTTTTGGGAAACAGGCAGTCTATTACATGACTGCCACCATTTGAAGTTACAAACTGTGATTTACCTAGTATATTTTGCCTGCTTTAACCTCTCAGTAACTCCCATTCTTCTTCTTAGCTAATAAATCTTTAGTAGATTTACTTTAGAATTGACCACCAGAGTTGTCTCTGGTGTAAAATCTGGAGTAACAATTGATCTGAGGTAAGTGGCCTGTCCTTTAGGTCTGGGAGCAGCCTAATGTGGTGAGATTTTTGGTTTATGTGACCATTTTGTCATAAAGTTAAGTTTATCTGGATGGCAAGATAGACTGGAGAGGCTAAGGGGGACTGTCTGTGACTCCAAGGTAAGACTGGTATACTGATATACTGATCCAGAAATTCACATTTGTTGCTGGTTTGGTGAAAACTAATTATAGAACATACCACCAGTTTGGGCTGTCTGCCCTTGTTTCCTGATAGTCTACCCTGAGATAGGCACTCATGGCTGTGAGCCACGGCAGACAGTGTGACAATGACTAGCTAAGAAAAGGAGAATGTGTTGGATGCAAATAGTGCTTTGGATAAAATACCAACATCATGCCCCCTTCCTCTGAATGCAGATACTGACCAAGATTCAGACCTAGGATACAAATAATGCACTGCTGCTCTCGTTGGGCATGTTTAACTTCTTTTTCTCCCTCTCTCTCAGATTTTGTGGGAATGTATAGCATCAGCAAAATTCTACACACAGCTCTGCCAGTATGCCACAGTTCTTTTCATTCAGCAACATTCCTATTATTCCAGATACGGACATCTTGTGAGCAGTTATTGCTGATCAGGTAGAATTGTGTGGTGGTTCTGTGATATGGATAAATACCCACTGTGAAGGATAAATAATAACTGCACTGCTCTGTTATGGTACTGGTGGAGGAGGGCAAGAGTTGACATTTTGACTGCATTATACCTATGGAAGAGAATAACATCTAGCGGTTAGAACAGAGAACTGGGGGCAGGGATGACTGGATTTCATTGCCAATTCTTACTCTTACCACTGGATAACTCACACAGGTCATTATTTTGAAAAATGGCTACTGATTTTAGTTGTCCCACTTGAGACTCCTGAGACATCTCAAGTTGGGCACCCAAAAGTTGAAATGAAGTTCCCCATATGTCCTTCCTTCTTTCTCATTCCCTTCCTCACATACCCTGGTACACACACTCACACAAACCTTTGTATAATCTGTCATAATATAGCCCTTTATTTTGTAGTTTATCAGCAAATGAAATCCATTGTATTTCAGAGGCATGTAGGGATTTCATTACATATTTTCTGGAACTACAGCAGTCCCATCTCAAATCACCATTATTCTTCATTTACAAGGACAAATTCAGATCTGGTGTGACTGAATGCAATTCCAGTAACTTTACTGTAAGTCATATGAATTTCACCAACAGTCATTTTGCCAGAAGGATGTCCCATAACAAATGACATTTTTAGGCTTGTTAGATAGCTAGCAAATACACAACCCGCACTATTCTCAGATACAGCCCAGTTTGGTGTCAGTATTTCTCATTTCCCAGAATGATAGTAAAGGATATGGCATTGTTCTTTGGGTGAGAAGGTCCACAGGTAACAAATAACTTGTGAGTCAGTGGGTATCAAACATTTTACAGAGGTCAGTTACTTCTCCAGTGATACAAATTTTAACACACTATGGTCATAAATAATGGCCTAGGATGGGAAGAACATATTTGCCACTCTTGCTTTCCCCTGAACTGAATCTTGTTTGTACAGTTGCACCCTTGGGGTTGAATAAAAAGCCACTAATATCATAGATATGTCCATGATCCAGTCATTGGTCCCTGGATTCAATTTTAGCTCAAGGCTGCAGCTACCATGACAGCAAGTGTATCTTTATGTGAAATCAAAGATTTGAGTGAGGATGTATGGTAAAATAAATAAAGCTTACTTAAAATGCTGCCAAGCTAGTCTCTTGTCTCATATCTTATTACAATTCCCTTTGCATTCAGAACACATGATATTTTTAAGCTAGTTTGCTGTTGAATGTGCTAAGATGGTTTCACCTCAGACATAAATCTGCTGGTAGTTTCTTGAGGCTCCTGAGTACTGAGCACAGATAGTGAGTGTTCCAATGACAAAATGTAAACTTAGTGTCTTCTGGAAAATCTGTTACACTAAAGCAGATTTACACAACTTTGGGATGGCTCAAGTGAAAGTGTAGTTGCAGAAAAGGTGCAATAAAATCCATCTTAGTTCTTCTATTTCTTCTCTGCTTTCTCAGAGCACTATCAGCATCCAGAAAGCAGCTGTTACTTAAGAGCTTTCAGTTGCTTGTGCTTTCCTTTAATCATTTTACAAAAGTATGCCCAATCTTTACTGAAATATATTCTTGAAATGCATACGTAGTTAGTTACACAGTGTACCTGACTTTCTCTGAGTCATAGTGTCTCAAATCAAATCAGGCATATCTGGAACTAGTATCCACAAAATGCACATATTGAAATGTATGGAGTCATCATGAGTAAGTCTCAACAGATATTTTAATATTTTATTTGTATTCTGGTAGTCTCATTACGGTATGTGTTATACAGACACATAGTCCCTGTTCAGAAGACCTTCCAGTTGGAATAGAAAAGATGAACAAAGGATGGGAGGGACAATAGAGGCATAGAAAGTCACACAGCAGAGCTAGGAAGGGAACTCAGCACTTCTGAGTTTCACTCTAGTGCTCTAGATATTAGATCATGCTGCCTGTCAGAATACAAGGATGTATTGAGCTCTTTAGAAATTGGGAAAGATGCCCTCTGCTCACATGGAACTATGTTCATATTACATTTGTCAAGTTAAACTATCAAACTCTAAACAACAAGTGTCAATCATCACATCTTCTCTTGTAAGTCATTCCCTAAGCTCAGACATTTATGAAACTCTATTTAGTTCATTTTGAGCTTGGAGGCTATACTTCCAAAGGTCCTTTTTTATGTGTGCATGAACTGCTCACCCTACAATTCCCAAAGTGCATACATGTGCAAAATGCATATATATACAAGATGGCACTTTCACTAATTTCCTTCCGAATCTTGAAGCATTTCTTGTTCTAAGCAAAATGATGATATAGTGCAGTAAACATGATTTACCTGATTTAAACAGACAAAGAAACATGTTTTGTTTTATTATAAAGCACTCTATTTGTACTGGCACAAACCTATAAGCCCCAATGTCAATAAGATTTTTTCTGTGCTCAGGGTGAAATTAGACGTTGTTACTGAACTAGCTAATTTTCCAATTAGCATAACTAAATGAAGCTCAATATCTTCAGGAATGGCTCTCTCTCCCACAGTACTCATATGGCCTCCATTATTATAGCATTTGATCATCTCACCTCACCCTGTGAGGTAGGGAATAATTATTATTATACCTATTTCACAACCACTGAGCTGAAGCACAAAGACACTAAGAGTGGGATTCACAAAGGTGATTTTGGCACCTAACTGCAACTTTAGATGTCTAAAACCAACATTTAGACACTACTGGCATTCGCAGAGCTACTTCTCAGCCGCTGACTAACCTCTTGGCAGCTAAAGACGCTGTCTGCCTAAGCTTCCACCATTAAAATTTCCACTGTGCCTACATTTAGGAGTTCAAGAGCAGCCCCAGTCACTGAAGTCATGACACTGTGCTGCTGCTTGGCACCTAACCCCGATGGTGTTCATAAACAAGGTGTTCCCCTTGCCGATTTTTTCGTCAGGGCCAGGGTACAGTACATGTATTCTGAGCAAACAAACCCCCACAAAAGACAACAAGCAGGAAGTGTTTCCCTCCACCACCCTCATAACTTTCATCCAAGTAGTTCATGCCCTCACCTAGAATGTGGGAGACTCTAGTTCAATTTTCTCCTTTGCCTGACGTAGAACATGAATTTCAACTTGGCTCTTTCTTTCCCCAGGACGCAGGAGAGTGTCCACCTCATTGGCAAAAAGGTGATAAGGGGAGCTGCCACTTCCCCTTCCTTATTTTTTTTCTTGAAAAAAGGCTGATCTGGCTTAGCAGAGGGTTCACATCTGAGAATCCACAGTGGAGACGGATGCCTTCCTTCAGCCTGGACTTAGGCAACTAAATGAGAGGCTAGTTTTGGCAGCTCCCCATTCGACAGCTGGATTTTGTGAATCCCATTCTTAGATGCCTAACTCTCTCCATTCATTGCATATGTAGCCTAGGCACCTAACTTTGTGCAGTGAATTCCAGTAGGCAGCAGGGTGCCTTAACATTCAGTATAACAACACTGAGGCTATGTCTGCACTACAAATTACTTTGATAGCACTTGCGTCGCTCAGGGATGTGAATAATCCACTCCATTAAGCGACATAAATTACAGGTACCTAATCGCCGGTGTGGATAGTGCTGTGTCAACAGGAGAGCTTCTTCCGCTGACATAGCTACCGCCTCTCATGGAGGCAGGTGTTATTAAGAGAGGCTTAAGAGTGACTTAGAGCATCTTCACCAGAAGCACTACCGTGGTGCAGCAGCATTGGTGCAACTCCGCTGCTGTAGCAGCTGTGGTGTAGACATAGCCTGAGTGGTGCAGCAGCTAAATCACTCCCAAAGTCAAACAGGAAGCTTGCAGTAGAGCAGGGACACAAAGCCACATCTGCGAGGCATTAGGCTAGAGCAATAACTACCGGACCATCCTTCTCAAAATAGTTCTTTTGTCCCACGTCTCTCAAATACTCCTTTCCTCACATGCATTGTTGCCCAGCCTACAATTTCCAGGTTCCCTTTGGGATATACATGTCCCAAAATTTTCTTGGGCCTGAAGCTTTGAATAGGCTGTGGTGGACCTGTAACTTCCCTTAAAGGGCTAGCACACCTTGTTACAAAGCAATACCATGAATCTAACTACTTTTAATTTTTGAAAGAAGATAGTTCTGATGCATTGAGAGCAGAAGTGAATGAGTTAACCCGATAAAACAGACACATTTCTTTGAAACTGTAAGTAAAATTTTCCCTTGATGTACATCTCTTTAACATCTTCAATAAAATAAGTAAAAGTTAAAATACAATAGTCCTGTTTTCAAAGCATTCAGCTTTACATTACTAAACATTTAAAGGTGTCGTTACAGACTTGTAAATAGATAGTTTGTCAGGTTTTATTTCTTAAACCATCTATACTAAACTCTATTTCATTCAGCAGGAACATGAAAGTTTTAGCAGGGACATTTGACAGTATACTAAACTTTGAAATGTCAGTTCATTGCTGCTGTGCTTTGTATTAACTTTGGTGACTTAACACTCACCAAATGAATGATAGTGATTGCTTTATGTCTAAATCTTTGCTAATAAGTGAGAACATTTAGATGGATCAGAAGACTGCAGTAATTATTTGGTTTGCCTGTACCAAGATTTATATTAATTCCAAGCATGATCCTGTCACATAATACTAGAATTTAATTTCAAGAAGGATTATATATAGATTAGCTGTCCTATTAAGAAAACACAATCCCAAATTTATGTGTGATATATCACAGTGTGAAACCATCTTTCTTTATTAGCTTTGCACATGATGTCCTATAAGATATAGGAATTAGATACATTGTATTTAAATATAATTCAAATATGTCTAAAATTTGTTAAAGAGATTTCTGCTTTCATGGATTACAACAAACTAATAATGTTGGAGCTGGATGTAAATGGTGAGAATAATGCAAGAAGACGTATAATTTATAATATGTTGTTCAAGCAACTGTGATGCATGCCTTAGGTTCATAAATGTTGGATTACTGAAATATCATTTACTATGAACCGGTAAAATGTTGATCCATTGCAATCAGCTAGAACAGAATATGACAAGATGAATTCTGGAATGGTTGGAAGTACTGCCTATCTGCCACATTGCTGTTCTTACCAACTATCACTTCACACAAGGATTGAGTCAGAAGGGTTGGTTTTGACCTCTCACACCCTTAACATTTCATCTCATCTTAAGGGATAGGCTTTCTGCCATGGTTTTGGACAGGAAATCTTGGAGACCAATTGTACAAGAAACTGACTGCTCCTCAGGTGCACTGAGACCTCTCAACTCCTGTTGATTTCTTGGAAAGTGAAAGGGCTCATCAACACTGATCAACAAGATTCAGCCCTCAGGGTAGGATTTCCAGAAGTGACCAGAGTGGCCCTAACTCTCATTTATTGACTTCAGTGCGTATTTTTTATCATTTACTTCTATGAGGGTGGTATTAGACCAGTGCTGAGCACTTCTGAAAAGCATGGGCAATGACAAGAAGTGTCCTGGACTAGTCTTGCTGAAGATATACCCCGGGTATAGAGGCGAGCTTGTATTTGGCATGGCTAACTCATACTGCCATTCACTGCTGCCCTTGCTACTGGGGCTGCACTACTACTTTTAGTGTGTTAACTCAAGAAGACTTGGTGTGTGTATGTCTAAAGAACTGGGACGCACACGCCTACCGCCTAGTGTGTATGTGTCTTTACTCCAGCAGTCCCCAGACTTCTATTATATTCTTCACCCTGAATTTAGAATGACTGCAGTGTTACTTCCTTTTAACACCTGTTTGTCATTTCTGAAAGCCTTCATCCTGGAAAATCAATCTCATTTTATGTCTTTTATGTGATTTTTCTTGTTTTATCTGTTTCATTTTGTTTTATGACAAGTGCCTAGAAAACCATTGATGGATAGGAACCTAAATAATAAGATTAGTAGTAGGATAGTAGGAGTATTTATTAAAGTATATGAAGAAAACAGCTGTGATGAACACAAAGATGATGTACAGAAATATAATGATTTAATACAAACCTATCTTTGCAGTTTTTACTTAAGCAAAACCCTCAATAATTTTGTAATCCATTGTTTATAATGCCTCTTTGCAGTAAAAAAGTAGATGTGTGTCCTGCCACAAAGTTTATAATTTTGGTAGATAATACATAGATGAAGGGTGGTATCAATGGAATGGTTGCAACACCAAGAATATGATTTAGGGGTGAAATTAGTACATCTTAATAATTCCACAATATTTGTCTTGAGGTTTTGAAATTAATTTGCTGTTGTTTTAGTCAAAATGTTGGATTGGGGAAGAGATGAAGCTTCAGTCCTAATCCTGTACTTGAAAGTCAATTGGAGTCTTGCGACTGACTTCCATTGGTACAGGATGTGCATGGAGTAGGAATCAGAAAGTGAGTAGAAGAAGACAGTTAGTTGTGAAGCTGGGATGCAGTGAAAGGAGATTTCTACAAGAATTTTACTTAAATAAGGACTGCAGAACTGGACTCTATATTCATTATGTTGGCATAGGCACAATATAAGGTATGAAATGGCAGTACTTGCATAACTTATGGCATAAGTTACAAAGTATTATTTTTAATTACACATTCTTCTAATTTTCAGAATTATTTTCCTTTCACTTTTAGGGAGTGCAGACCTTAGAGATGTTTGTGATTTTTGGTATTTGTTTCCAGTCAGCTCTGTGATGCTTCTGTGCAGTATGAAAACTTTGTGTGGTTGTGGTCAAAAGAAAATGAATGTATAATTTCAATACTGGTGGGAAAAGTAATTGTTTACTAGTCTCGAACAGACCACAAACATTATTTTAAGCCCAAGTTCAGATATGTGCCTCTCCATGGGCACTAATAGTTTCCCTACTTTTAATGAAAGGAAAGAAAGATGAGCTAGTGGCTAAGGCACTTCTCCAGGACTGAAGAGCAACTGTTCTATTCCCAGCTAAGCTATAGACTTTCTGTGTGACCTTGGACAAGTCATTCAGCTGACTGAATTACCTCACCTAGAAAAGTGGGTACCTCTACTTCCCTCTGTAACAGGCAGGGCTGGCTCCAGGGGAGGGCAAGCAAGGCCATGAGCCTGTGCACCATCTTCCAGGAAGCACTGAACTACTGTGACGCTCAGGTTTCACCCTCTCCCCCAACTGACTGTTTTTTTTTCTCTCTTGTGCTCTGGGGTGGAGTGTCAAAAACATTTTATGCCTGGGCTCACAAAAGGGTGCTGGCTGCTCATGCTCACAGGAACATTGTCAGTATTAAATCCAGTAATTAGTGTGAGGTGCTCAGATACTCCAGAGATAAGCGCGATAAAGATACAGAAACCAAGAATGAACTCTAAGAAGGACTGGCAAATCTTATGGCAATAGTTGCCGTCTTCAAATCTCAGAAATTATAGGTCTTCTTGGGCATTAGATTGAGTAAGTACAATGAATTCTATGATATTTCTCTCAACTAGATGTAAAGTGAACTCCCATTCAGAGCACAGCAGAGGAAGTGTTAGACTTCTACTGGGGTGAACTGTTTCTAGAGGTAGTTGGAATTTTTTTTCTCCATAGAAAATTTCAGTGAAAATGATTGTTCATGTTTTGTCAAAATTTTCAACAGATATTTTGTTGAAAAACTTAACCCTTCCCTCCCGCATCTGAACTAATTTTCTCATGGTTCTCAGCAAAGTTTAAAATATTCAACCCAAACATTTTCATTCATTTTCAAACATTTTCCTTCCTGAAAACCAAATCCTGAAAATATTTCAGTTTTCTAAAGAAAATAAACACACACATTTTCAAGGACACTTTTGGAAGGGAAAAAAACAGTACTTTGGTGGAACACCAAATGTTCTGACAAAGTGTCAATGGAAAAAAAATTGACAATCAATCCCTGCAGCACCTAGGATGAAGGAAGCAGAGGATACAGAAGAAGTGCCAGACTTTAGAGGCAGAGCATGATCCTGTTACATGCGCACCCTATTACTTGCAATTACAGACTAAAGAGACAGGGTAGACTGGATGAACTTCAGCCCCAAAAGGTTTTGATAACTTGTACAACCACATCCTTCTTCAGGCCCTGAAAAGCAATAAAGTGAATTCTGATTGCGCATGCCCAGTCTCTAAAGGTGGCTCCTAGCTAGGAGGGCTTTGGAATAAGGGGTGGCTCTGAAAAAAAGACAATTTGTGAAGGGGTGTTTAAAGGTTTTCCAAGGAGTATTTGATCAGTTGGCTAGTTGGGGTTGTGTAATAGTATTGGCTTGCATGCAGTGGAAGGGAAAGCTGGGCTAGGAAGTTTCCCCATCAAATTATGGGGAGTTATAATTGGTGTTTGGTGGCCTATGTGAAATGAGTTCTTGATCCCAGTGATTCTTAGAAAGAGGTTCACATTATCTGCATCCCACTCCAATTGACACTAATTGTTATCTTTGCTTGGAGTATCAGCAGAGACACCCAGAACTGACTGAAAATAAAAAGTAAACTATTATTTTTTCCCTTAATGGCGATCCCTGAAGAATAAAGCACACTGGCAGAGTCTTGTGGTGAATCTTGTACTGCCACTGCTCAGGCTGTACTTGTTCTGTGGAGAGAATGCCCGAGCCCTCCAGTATTATGAAAAATGGCACCTTTTACAAGCATTACAGTCACATTTAACACCAGTAAAACACTCATATTTCCTGACTGTCCCTGAAACTTAGGATTGTGATCTTAGGAAAAGTTGTCAAGTGGCTTCAAAGTATGTTTCACTTTGTAAGTGCAAATTGCATTGGAATTAATCCATTTAATGTTTAGAACTGAATGTAAATAAAGCACATACATGAAAGAATATTCAGGATCACTGATACATGCATGATGCTATTTTATCAGAGATACTTTACTCGGTTTGTGACTCTATATAATATACATCTGAATCATTCTGTCATTTTTCATTTCTGCCAGGACAGAAGTGTAGATTTTTTTTTTTTTACAAAAAGACAAAATAAATGAAAACTGTTTAACCTTAATTTCAAGAACTCAGGATTTTATTTTTAAATCCCCACTCAATCGCATTATGACTGCATACCAATCATGCTTGTGTTGCCTACTGTTCCAGAGAGATGTCTGAATGTGAGACACACAGACTTTATTTATGTTTCCCCTCAGCATAATTGGTCTCAACAATGCATCTTCATCTTCAAGCCTAGATCGTTGTGTATAGGTTCCTCAGGAAAAAAAAATCTTCCTTAGAGATAGTGTTGTTTTTTATGCAGATTTGTATCGACAATAAATGAAAAGTCTTATTTCTAATGTTTCTAATGTCTGTTGCTGAAAGTCCATTGTATAGAAAATCTCTTTTCGCTTCTTTAGTTAGTATTATTTGGTATTTGCATTTAAGAGTTTGGGAAATTTTTAAAATATTTATCTCTTCCTCTAAAAGTCACTTAAAATGAATTGCATTTACAGCTTTGTTTGCTTTTCTGAGGTTCACCACAAAATTCCAAAGGCTCTTAAGCAAAGTAAGCTGTCACAGGATAAGAGGGAAGGTCCTCCAATGGATCAGTAACTGGTTAAAAGATAGGAAATAGCGGGCTGGAATAAGTGGTCAGTTCTCAGAAGGGAGAGGGGTAAATAGTGGTGTCCCCAGGGAGCTGTACTGGGACCAGTACTATTTAACATATTCATAAATCATCTGGAAAAAGGGGTAAACAATGAGGTGGGAAAATTTGAAGATGATACAGAACTTCTCAAGATAGTTAAGTCCAAAGCAGACTCCAACGAGCTACAAAGGATTCTCACAAAACTGGGTGACTGGACAACAAAATCACAGATGAAATTCAATGTTGATAAATGCACATTGGAAAATATAATCCCAACTGTACATATAGGATGATGGGGTCTAAATTAGCTGTTACCACTCAAGAAAGAGATCTTGAAGTCATTGTGGATAGTTCTCTAAAAAAATCCATTCAATGTTCAGCGGCAATCAAAAAAGGAAACAGAATGTTGGGAATCATTAAGAAAGGGACAGATAATAAGAAAGAAAATATCATTTTGCCTCTATAAAAATCCATGATACATCCACGTCTTGAATACTGCATGCAGATGTGGTCACCAGTATAAAAATATATATATTGAAATTGGAAAAGGTTCAGAAAAGAGCAACAAAAATTATTAGAGGTATGGAACAGCTTCCATCTGAGGAGAGATTAATAAGATTGGGACTTTTCATCTTGGAAAAGAGACGACTAAGGAGGGATACGATAGAGGTCTATGAAATAATGACTGGTGAGGGGAAAGTAAATAAGGAATTGTTATTTATTCCTTCTCATAACACAAGAACTAGGGGTCACCAAATGAAATTAATAGGCAATAGGTTTAAAACAAATAAAAGTATCTTCATGCAATGCACAGTCACCCTGTGGAACTCTTTGACAGAGGATGTTGTGAAGGCCAAGTCTATAACGGGGTTCTAAAAAGAACTAGATAAATTCATGAAGGATAGTCATCAATGACTTTTAGCCAGGATGGGCAGGGATGGTGTCCCGAACCACTGTTTGCCAGAAGCTGGGAATAGGCGACAGGGGTGAATCACTTGATGATTATCTTTTCTGTTCATTCCTTCTTGGGTACCTGGCATTGGCCATGGTAGGAAGAGAGGATACTGGGCTAGATGGACCTTTGGTCTGACCCAGTATGGCTATTCTTATGTAATTGTTTCTGGTTACATTATTCCCAGCAATCTCTGGAACAGAATAGCATTCTCAGAGGTTTAGGATGTTCCCCTTTTTTTTTCTTTTGTATGAAATTTACATTTTTGCCAAACTGGCAAATGTCTAGGATGTTTGGGTTTTTTTGGTTGTTTTACGTTTCTTCCTTCTACATTTGTGGAAAATGGAATGTAAGATATACTGACATTTTGATTAATAGTAACCTATGCTGGTAACTTCCTACATATGGAGGCAAGAATACAACTTGTGGGAAAAAAAGGAATAGATGCAACACAAATTGTCTCTAAACTCAAATGGGAAGAATCATACAATCTTTATTGTCAAGAGGAAATTGCTGACTTTGCAAAAATCTTTGAAATTCTTTTTAAAAAGTCAGTTACCTCTAAGAGGTCCCATTAAATCTTGCCTGTAAAATGTATGGTAGTAAACATACTAATGACTATAAGTGGCAATATTTTTACATGGCCACATAAAAGAGATTTATTATTAGGAATGACTTCTGCATGTAACAGGAGTAAAGGAACTGATGTTCTATAGCAGTGTCTTCTGCTGGCTATTTTAGGAATACCATCTGATCTTACTGAAAATTCATAATTTTCTGTCTAGTCTAGATAGGGTCAAAAGTGCAAAAGAATTTAGGTTCTTTTGAAATGGAAGAATAAAAGTAGGACAAAATGAGGGGGCTTGATCAGAACACAGGAAGATTTATTAAAAATAGTCCAACTTAATAACACAGCATTGTTTTGATAAGAGTCTAACAGTAGAGGGAAGGGTTAAACTAGAAGAAAAAAAAGTGTTGAAAGCTTTCAGTAACTGGTTGTTCTTTATTTTTCAAGGAATAGCTGCCAAAATATTTTTTTAAAATAATATTTTGTGGGTTCTTTTATTTGCCTTCTGGTTTTTGAAGCTTTAGAATACACTCAAGTCATGTTTTCAATCTTTTCGCTGCAACCAGGAGGGCTAAAATCTTACTTTTTCTTAAATGACAGCTCAGATTATCACAGAATAACACAAATTCCAGGATCTGGGCTTTAGGAAAAAACTCTAAGAGCTAGATTTACAAAAAAATATTTTAGCACCGAACTTACAATTTAGGTACATTCAAGAATCAGGCCACAGTGGTATTCACATAACCCCAGCTCAACTATATCCACCGAAGCAACCTTGTCCACATGATTGTTTACCCTATCAACAAATTCTAATAGATTGGTGAGGCATGATTTCCATTTATAAAAGCAATGTTGTCTCTTCCCCAACAAATTGTGTTCATCTATGTGTCTGATAATTCTGTTCTTTACTATAGTTTCAACCAATGTACCTGATATTTAGGTTAGGCTTACCAGCATGTAATTGCCAAGATCACCTCTGGAGCATTTGTAAAAAAAAATGGTGGCACTTTAGCTATCCTCAAGTCACCTGGTACAGTTCTGCAATTTTATATATGAGTTCCTTCAGAACTCTCGGGTGAATATCATTGGATCCTAATGACTTGTTACTGTTTATTTTATCAATTTGTTCCAAAACCTCTTCTACTTACATCTGAGTCTGGGACAGTCCCTCTGATTTGTTACCTAAAAAGAATGGCTTAGGTGTGGGAATCTCCCTTACATTCTCTTTAACTCATTTACCTTCTCCAAAATGGCCCTGTCTTTTTGAGTGGTCCTTTAGCACCTCAGTTGCCCAGTGGACCTACTGATTTCTTGGTAGTCTTCCTGATTCTGATGCCTTTTTTTTCTGTGTGTGTGTGTGTGCGCTGTTAGTTTGAGTCTTTTGCTAGTTGCTCTTCAAATTCATTTTGGCTTGCCTAATTATACTTTTGCACTTGACAGAGTTTATGCTCTTTTATAGTAGAATTTTCTTTCATTTTTTAAAGGATGTCTTTTTGCTTCTAACTGCATCTTTTATTCTGTTGTTTTGCCATGGTGGCATTTTTTTTTGGTTCTCTTAATATTCTTTTAAATTTGAGGTACACTTTTAATTTGAGCCCTTATTATGATGTTTTTAAAAAATTTCAACTTCCAAGTATTTGACTCTTGTAAGTGTTCCTTTTAATTTTAATTTAACAAGCATCCTTATTTTTGTGTTGCTCCTATTTCTGAAGCTAAATGCTACTGTGGTGGGCTTCTTTGGTATTTCCTTCCCTCCACAAGGATGTTAAATTTAATTATATCATGGTAGCTATTACAGAGCAGTTCAGCTATATTCAGCTCATGGACAAGATCCTTTGCTCCACTTAGGACTAAATCAAGAATTTCCTCTCCCCTCGTGGGTCCCAAGACTTGCTGCTCTAAGAAGCAGTCACTAATGATGTCTAGAAACTTTATTTCTGCATCCCGTCCAGTCAGTATGGGGATAATTGAAATCCCCCATTATTATTGAGTTTTCTAATTTTATAGCCTCTCTAATCTCCCTGAGCATTTCACAATCACCATCATCATCCTGGTCAGGTGGTTGGTAGTATATTCCTACTGCGACACTCTTATTTTTACAGCATGGATTTTCTGTTCATAGAGGTTCTATTGTACTGTTTGATTCATTTAAGATTTTTACTATATTTCACTCTTTGCTCTATTAGACTCAATAACTCTGTAGCCTGGTGGTTAAAGCACTCACTCAGGCAATGGGAGACCTAGAATCCAGTCCCCTTACTCCAATGTAGAAGGGTAGCTCAGCTGCCTCTCAGTTGAGGGCCCTAACTAATAGTCTATGGGATATTCTGATGTGTGAAGCTGTTGCATCATTATCTGAATTAATAATTAAAATTATTATTAATTCAGATAATGATGCAACAGCTTCACACATCAGAATATCCCATAGACTATTAGTTAGGGCCCTCAACTGAGAAGCAGCTGAGCTACCCTTCTACACCTAAGCTGGAGGGAGGATTTGAACCAAGGATCTCCTACATCCCAGGTAAGTATACTAACCAATGGACTATAAGTTGCAAGGGAGTGCCTTCTCCCCTCCCTCTGGCTTCTTGCTAAAATGTCATAAGTGCCTAATACTAAGCGGGGCTTGTAATTGAGAATCCCAAGCAGAGGGTTGAAGCCTAGACTTACGCACCTATCTCTGTGAGAGTGCCGGGCTTAGGACACACTCCTCAACTTGGCATCTCCCATTGGCTAGTTTAGGTAAAGAGCTGACTCACATACTGGCTTTTGTGATTCTCATTCTGAGGCACCTCTCTCTCCCCATTCATTGTATAGAAAGCTTAGGCACTGTAGTGAGGCGGAGTGGCTCCCCTCCGCTCCGGAGGAGGAAGACCCCAGCTGGAGGCCAGAGTAGGTGGAGCTAGGGAGCTCTTAGCCCGCCCCTCAAAGGGTCAGGCAGCAACCTGGAACTATAAAGGCCGGACCTCAGAGCTCAGTAGGAGCCCAGCCGCCGGAGAGAGCAGACATCCCTAGGGGAGCTCCGGACTGGGAAGCTCCTGTGGCCCAAGGCGGCCGCCCAAACTGGCCGGAGCTACCCCACGCCCGCTACCCGGAGGAGCTGCTGGAGCTACCCCGCGCCTGCTACCCGGAGGAGCTGCCAGAGCTACCCTGTGCCAGCTACCCGGAGGAGTTGCCGGACCTGCCAACCAACCCCTGCCGAGACGAACCCATGCTCCAGGACCCTGCGGAGGCCGATGCCAGGACCCAGGTAGGGCCCGAGGGGGAGTGTGGAAGTTGCCTGGGGGCAGCCGACCCCAGTCTGGCTGCAGCATTACCAGAGCCTATGTCAGTGTGTTGCGGCCAGGATCCCCACTGACTAAGCAGCGGATCCTCAGCCGCTGCTAGGGCCCTGGGCTGGGATGCAGTGGAGTGGGAGGGCCTGCGTCCCCCCTGTCACCCCATTCCTGGGTGGCAGACTCCCCCTCTCCCTGGTGTGAGGAGGCCAAAGCCTATCATTACTGCTCAGCCCTGCCTGAGGGCCTGAGCACCCCTGACTCAGCGTTTGTTGCCCCGCCCTGACCTAGGGCCAGGCTCATAACTGCTGTTACGGCTCAGCCCTGCCTGAGTGCCTGAGCCTTCTGACTTAGTGGTTGTTGCCCCACCGGAGCCAGGGCCAGATGCAACCACATTGCAACCGACTCGTGTACACGCACCTAACTCAGGCTTTGTGAACTGCAGTGAATTTCTGGGTGTCTTAAAATAAGGTGTGGCAATTCTTGGTGTCACCATGCTTAACATTTTTTTTTGTTTTGGTGAATCTAGCTCTAAATATCATGAGACATGATAAATTTGCAAGACACTGCAAAAAAAATGTTTTACTGTTACTTTGTGTGACATTTACATCAGTAAGAATACACTATGGCAATGTATATAACATATAATAATCACCAATAGGAGATATTGAAATAATGTGATTCTGCATCTTGAATCTATAGAAAATCTAACTTTCTTATAGTGTCACAGTTCAAGATGGGCAAAAATTTTCAGACTGGATTATTTGATGAAAAAGGAAGTTTTGGTAGACCCAAAACTATTTGCAGATTTGACACACAGTTCTGGCCAGTCACAAAATGGCTGGGAGGAGAAGGAGGTGCTGCTGCTGCTGGTACCAACACCTTCCTCACTTCCCTGAACCGTATCCTTTAGTCCTCCCAGGGTTAGGGCACTAAGCTGTGCTGCAGCAGATCTAATGCTCAAATTCTTGCAGGCTTTTTAAATTAATCCAAAATCTGAAAAAAATAAAATTTGGTTTGGCCCAACTAATTTTTTTTAACTGCCACCAAACCAAATGTATAATATATATATATTAGTCGCAGTTAAAAAAAAAAGATTCATCGTTTATTTACCCAGCTCTTGCATCACTTGAGCAAGCATAGCATAGACAACAAGCTCCTCTCTTCCAGAACAAATGCCTATCACTCCACCTAATCTCATCATGCCGTCTGCACTCTAACTATCCTCATTAAGTGCTAGACATCCACAGAAGAGTAAGAGGTACCTAATAAAAAAAGAAGAAAAACACTTAGCTATGTTAAACAATCTAACACTTGAAAGCAGGGAGCAACACTGTAATATAACCAGTTTTTTGTCAAAAACAAAGCAATAAAATACAAATATTTCCTAGATAACTGTCCAGGCAGATATTATAAACTTACTAATGTTTCCTTCATTAATTCACAATGCCATGATTAGTTTGCTTGGTTTCCATGTCAGCAGCTGACATACTGCATTCCACAGACTGCATGGCATCTTTGGGGGTTGTAAAAATGTAAGTGTCTCCTCCAACAACAATCCTTAGTGTGCTGGGAACAATAAGACAGAATTAAAGTACAAAGACTTTTTTTTTAACTCTGATAAAAGCTCTGCACCTTTTCACTAAGAGTGCAGAATAATCAGGGAAAAACCTCCCAGATGCATCTTCAGACTTTATTTTTTCAGCTCATTTTACTGCTCTTAAAATCAGATTTCTGTCATATTTTCAAGTGCAGGTTCATATGGCTATAAATAGAAATTTCCAACTCCAAGTTAGAAGAGGGATAATGGCATTAAATTGAAGAAGGCATGGTAGAACCAGTGGATCTATAACTTACAATAAGTATTTCCATACAAATTCATCCTACATGGTTCCCTCAGGGCATACCAGAAGTCTTGCAATACAAATTTTACCTTTCATTTTATTGCCCAATGGATCAATCTAGGCTTTGAAGACTTTTATTTTCCTTTTATAACTTTGCTACTGTATGTGAGAGAAATGGTGTACTATTTTTATTGTAAAGGGGTTCTATCCTGATAAGCTTTAAAGTTACTTTTTTGTGCCAATATGAAACATTTCAAAGAGAAGTTATTTCCCCATCACACAATTCCTAAACATAAAGCATACTGTGGAAAAAAAAAGACTTGGTCACAGGTTCTCCAACTTATTTTTAATTTTGCTGATGGATGAATGTTGAGTAGCTATTGGTTGTGAGAGTTTTCTAAACCATTTTGTTTTATAGAACTTTGTGCCAAACTTACTGTAAACTGCTGATATAATGTAATCTCAAGAACTTTTCACTCAGACAAGGCCAAGTTAGCTTCCTCAAAGCTGGTCTCTGTTCTGTATTTTTGAAATTTTGGGGGATCATGGATATACAGCCTCTGTGACAAGCAAACATGGAATTTTTTTCCTATAAATTGCTGGCTTAAGCATGATTTTTCCTAGCACTGAAGTTTTCTATGGATGACCCAACTCAACCATTATTTGGGTAAAGTTGCATAGCTCCAAGGAAAAGCCTCACACCTGGAAGTAGGTGTTTCAAGGCAGAGTAAGCACAGATAGCAAGTCGCAAGAATCCAGGTTAAGGCCAAGAAGCCTCATCTTTTGGGTTTACAAGCCACTTGAGGGAAGTCTGATATTCTAGAACTCTGATGCCCGATCACCTTTGGGAGAGGATGTCACACAACATCAATGAACAGGCTACGCCAGCCTTTGACTCATCTCCCTGCATGTGAAAACAGCCTGCTAGCAAGCTCCAGCTTCTGTGCCAGAAGAGTCCAGAAGAATAAGAGATGAAGAGGTCATGAACCCCGTTATTATAAGTATCTGATTTTTTTTTCCTTTTGTTTTTATTAGGAAACGTCTCAGCCTTTTTCTTTAATTTTAGGGTGTGAAAATAATGTTGTGCTCATGCAAGTGTGTCCATGTGGGGAAAGCACCAGAAAGAAACTTTCCCATGTTTAAATAATCTTAAAATATAGTCTCATACAGATACTCATTGAAGTGTGTTCTATTTTCTGTGAGTCCTAAGAAAATTAAAGGTATCAGCTGTAAACTGCCAAACAAGAGTTAAACATCCAGTCACCAAATGGTTTTGTTAAAAACTGTATTGTAAATCTCTGTTAGGTAGTCAGAAAAGGGAGAAAAGGGTTAGCCACCACACAAGAATTGCAGTCTAAGTAGGAAACTTCAGTATCAAAAGATTTAACCAGATCCAAGTTCTGATTTGATTGACTTGGGTGAAATTCTTTAGTGGAACTTTGTAACCAAAAGGACAGTCATCTCTTCAGGTCCTTTTTTAGGATTTATAAGGATTGATAATTTGGAGTATTAATCTGGTGATTTAATTAATTTGATTATTTAATTCCAATTCAGTACTGAATTAATTTTGTTGATTTGACCTTGATTTGGTATTTATATTGTTTTATTCTTAGTTTAGTAGTGTTAATAGTAGTTTAGCTTTAGTTATATGTTATAATTATATGTTTTCTTGATTTTACTTTTAATATAATTAATAAAATGTATAAAATAGATACTAAGTCACATATCTTTCAATAAGTAAAGCAGCTCCAGGATCACTGAGGGTATGAGTGAATATTAACTAGTCATCCTAAAATCCTGGCCCCCTCCCAACCAATTAGTTCTCACACATATAGAACAATAGTCACTTATTGTGGATACCAAATCAGATATATTTTCCTGTGTAGACGTAAATTATGAACCCAGGAGTTGAAATTGTATTATCTATTGTAATTACTGTTTTGTACAAGTCAAACCTCACTAGTTTGTTGTTTTTCATTGTCATCCTGAAAAGTTTTAAACTCAAATGCACTAGATTTTAGAGCTCAGATGGTTGTAGTAGCTGCTGTAGCATCTTGTCACAGGTGTAAAATGAAAAGTTTGCTCTTTTTAGAAAAAATGGCTTGTTCTATCCTTTAGGCATTATTTCCTAATCAAAAAGTGAAGGGAAATATTTCTCTCTGCATCTAAAAATCACCTATGTAGGATCATTAAGAATTCCCCCATAGTCTAAGCCAGTCTTTGAACTGCAGGGAAAATATTAAATGCCCGGTTGAGCTATGAACAAAACTTTCAATGGCATTTTTTCACTCATATAACATTAATAAAATCAAAATACCACTGGTAGGTATTACTTCAAGGAAGAAAAAGGAGAAATATATCTAAATAGTATTTCATAGTCACTCTCCCATATAATAAAATAAAGACAACTGAAGGCCTCAGGGAATTAGCTAAATGGGAAAAAATATGTTTTCTGATACTTTGTTTGGATTTGTGGTGGAAACACAAGCATTTTCTAAGGGATTTCTGGCTCCAGTGCCAGTTCAGAACCTTCTACTGGGGAGATCTCAGAGTATTTGAGTTAGTTTGTATTTGTTAACTGCATGAAGTTTTATTCATCTCCAGATCTTAAGGACTGAGAATTTGAAGACTCCTTTTGCTCTATGCCACTGAAAAAGATTTCCCCAGATTCCTATACTCTTTATAAAGTGCTTTTCCTGCTTCAGGAGAATCTATTCCCAAGTATTACTTTTTTGAGTAGTGTATCCTGTGATCTTACCATCCAAGTACATAGATGAAAGAGCTCTTTTATGTGAACAGAAAAAGTTAGTGTCTGGAGAATCTGCTAGCTGATTAATGTTCTGATGCCTGAATGTACCTCAAAAATACTACCTATCTTTTCCACATTTTTCTGCCTAAACTATTTACCATTTTCAAAGAAAGTTATTCAACAGAAACATCAGGTAGATTTTCCCCCCAAATCTTCCCACCATTAATGTTTCAGTCTGTCATTTGATCTAAAATATTTGGAAGTTCACACACTTTTTTTTTCTTTTTGAGAAAGTGCATCCTGACAGCAGAAGTAGCAGGCATGTGAAAGGATCGAGATAATTTAGTCTACACACTTTCAGCATGCATGAAAGCTGTGAAGCTGCTGACATGACAAGGACAAAAGATTAATCTTACTTTATCATAGCCAGCAGCAGGGAAGGTAAATAACAAAGCATGTGTCAAAGCAGCATAAAACAGCAATTAGCAAAAAATTGGGTACTTTTCACTACAATGAATTTGCCAATCACATAAAAGGGTTACAGTAAGGAGAATTATTTTGTGAAGATTTTCTGTGGAATGATGATATGCAAGATAATTTGTTCCTCTAATCAAAACTTTACTTATTTAGAGTCAATCAGGCACTTGTGCTAGCTGAATAGCAAATATCTTCCATTAGAAAGGAATTGACGTAATAAATCGGAATATTGAGACATCCAGTCAAGTATCCTATCTTTGTCAGTGACCAATACTGATACTTCAGAGGAAGCTAAATGGAAAAACAACTGTAAATGTTCCCAGACAAATTGTGCAGTAACTCACACTGTAGTGGAAGAGATTGACCTCTAGTAAGTGATGAAAACTAGGTTCTCAAACATGAAACATAAGAAACAATTCAATTTAGCTTGATTATAAATGCAATTATCTGACATGCTTTGAGGTGCTGTGCATTGAACCTGCCAATCCCCTTACCTGATTTTTTTAGTGGATAACAGGTGCTGGAAGTGGTAGGATGGGGAGGGTTATGTTTTATTTGAACTATGCAGCACAAATCATGTTATTGTGAATTCCCCAAGTGATTTTATTGGCAGACCACAACTAACTGGGTTTTGTAGCACATCCGTCATTGTAGTATCTGAGCACAGAGATTTTTTAGACAGGCTGCAAATTCTGTAGTTTCAGGGTGCAGGGTCTAGATGTGTGTGAGGGGGGTCCTAAGTAGGGAGAGCCCTAGAGAGGGCCAAGTGTAAGGAATCTTGCATGTTCCTTATTCATGAGATTGAACCTTGCAGAGCACAAGCAAAATGGAAGAGGAGCTACATGTGCTTTGCAAGCAGTAGAAAGACATGATTGATGAGACAAAGCTGCTGAGGCAATTTAGGCTGGCCACTTGACCACAGAAGACAGAACATCTGGAATTAGTTCAAATCCAAATCTTGAGATACAGCTTCGTAGGGCAAGCAAATAAAATTCCTGTATTCAATTTTAACTCTCAGTGTAAGAAGGTCCCCTTTGCAAATACTTCTCCATTGCTGCAATGGAAGATACTCTTCCTGAACTGAAACCCTGGACCCTACCTCATTGATGTTTGCTGGAAGAGGTTTAGCCCACCCTTGGCAGCCCATGAAAAAAATTGCATGTAAACTGAAGGAAGGGTTGTAATGATTTCCCTGTCTCTGATGGAATTGCACCTTCTCTATGTCCCTGACAAATCATTTGTTCCAGGGAGCCAAAATTAATTTGGTAAATGTAGGAGGTTGTATTTTTAAATGAATCTGTTTGCATCAAATGGCGCAGACATACAGGATATCCCACGGCTCTGCTTAGATGTCTCACACTGAACAATTTTACACTACCAATATTGTAGTATCTGAATTTGCTTGTTAAGTTGTGTTGCTTCCTGCATTGGTAATGAGAAAGGGTTTTGTTTAAACAGGAAAACAAATTAATATAGTCCCCCATCCTTCATCCTTTCTGACTGCAAACACATGCACCCGTAGTGCCCAAACTGAATCATGAGTAAAGGAGAACATTTTGTGGGACCTGTAGCAGGTTTCAACCCTTGCTCAGATTATTTCTGCTGGCTCTTTAAATGACTTCCTCCCAATTCCACTCAGACTGGCTGCAAATCCTCTCAAATAAATAACGTTTGAAACAAAAATCTTCATGACAAATGGTTCATTTCTCCCTGGGTATCTCTGTTGAGTGCATGTGTTTCCCAGTGCTTCTCCACAGTTTGGAAGCTGAGTGAAACAATTCAGTCTCCTTGACCTAGGTGTGGTTATCAGGCAGTCTCCTTTTTTTTGGTGTCTGTCCTGTTATGAGGTAAGAAGTAAATTATAAACTGTCCTCCTTCCCAGAACTTGTTCTAATTGATGTGACAAGGATGGAGCTGATAGCAATATTAACTACATTATTATCTATGTAATAATTTACTGAACACTGTATGTGTCCTGGTCAGTCAGGAAGTTATGTTGGGGTTATTAAAAGATCCTGTACCATAATTTATACTGGAGGTAGTGCAATGTTTATTATGCATCTATAATGGTCAGATCAGTGGGGTCTGTACAGGAAGGCAACACAATGGCTTCCCAGATAAGAACACCTTAGCACACACTTGAATGATAATGACATCCTTACATACTTCAAGAGCAAAGTGACACAGCTGTTTTACCAGGCAGGGAGGCTAGAGATCAAAAGGGCTACAAATAAATTAAAAAGTGTTTTGATCCCTGCAAAAGGGGATGACTTGTCAGGGTGCTGGCAGTGAGCTCTGCCAGGGAGACAAGCTGATGGAGAGAGAGACAGAGAGACTATGGAGGGAGTCAAAAGAAACTAGGCCTTCCCAGATCCAGGGAATGAAAAGTCTTTGGGAAAAGCAAGATATGTGTACAGTGTGGTTTACTGATTTTAAGATGTATTTTCTCTTAACTACTTCCCCCCCCCAAATAAATGATACTTTGTTTTAAGGAGTCTGTCTGGTCACCAGTTTCAGAGTAGCAGCTGTGTTAGTATGTATCAGCAAAAAGAACAGGAGTATTTGTGGCACCTTAGAGACTAACACATTTATTTGAGCATAAGCTTTCGTGGGCTACAGCCCACTTCATCGAATGCATAGAATGGAACATACAGTAAGAAGATATTTATACAGAGAACATGAAAAGGTGGAAGTACCCATACCAACTGTAAGAGACTAATTAATTAAGAGAAGCTATTATCAGCAGGGGAGAAAAACTGTTTGGTTACCGCTTATCACTGTCATTGCCTTGGAAGGAACAAAAAAGTCTCTGAGCCTAACACAGGTCTGGTGAGGTAAATCACAGTTAATACCAGGGAACTGTAACCCAGGGCTGGGTTTGAGTGTGGGAGAATCATGTGATTCCACCCCACACAGGTGACAGCTGAAGGCCTGAGTTCTGGTAGAGAGGGTGCTCTTGATAAGCTCAAAAGGAGTCAGAGGTGCAATTCACCTAGTAACTGTGAAAATTGGCTCAAGAGAGGGGAGCCCTCCCTTCTCCTACGTTAAAAGGAACAGTAGATTAGAAGGAGTCCAGATAGTGAGAATTATCCCAAACTGAGGTCATTTGCTTTCTCTCTGTGTCTGCCTCTGTCTTTCCCAAGGTTTCTGTCTGCCCCAGAACTCCTGGATTTGGATAGCCTGGGCCCACAACAGCCCGGTCCGGTTTTAAAGGACCAGTATATCCCATTACAGACTGCTTGTTAAAATGCTGGTGGCACATCACTGACCTAGCTGGCTTTTCTACAAGTAGATTCCTTTTGAAATGTAGCCACCGTCTCAATTTCTGCTGCAGCTCCTTTCTGCCGTCAAGTTTCCTTACAGTGATCTTTTTCTTTGCAGTGCTTTATCTGACATGAAGTGGTCTAAAGTACTTCCAAATACTGGTGAAACTCAGCAGAGCAGAGGATTGCTCCATTTGGGCTCAACGAGGAGTGACAGGAGCAGCGCTGTAAACTGAAACTGCCTGGGAAGGATCCAAGTATACACAGCAGAATGGGAAACTGGTTATTTAGAGATGCCATGACATAGACTAGAACTGGCAGAAGTCTGGGAAGGGAAGGGCATCTGGTGGGGAGAAGGAGATCATGAGGAGTAAATGGACTGATGTATCACATGCAAATGATGCCACCCAGCCAAGTGCTGTGTATTTTTATTTACTTCCGATTTAACAACTGCTTTAGTAAATTATTATTAATTATTATTATTTGTAATTGAATTCAATGGGACTCCAAGCAGGCACAAAGTCCTGCCTTTGTGTAGCAACTGCATAGGCAGCCTTTGTTTGTTCTAACTGTCAATAACAGCCTAATGCAAGTCTAGAGTATTTAATTTCCTGTTGCTGTTGGTTTTTGGATTTCACTGATGAGCCAAAAAAAAATCATCAACATTTGACTGCATTGCCAATGAAACAGCTGATTGAATGGGAAGAAAGGGGCTTGAACTGTGGAATGTTCTGTCTGCATACAGAAAAAGTGGTGCCAATATAAGTAAAAAGGTGCAAGCAGAACTTTGCATCTACTCTCCAAAACTTTGAGCACTCTAGAGATTTTTCCCTCACTCATTTTTAATGACTAGACACAAGTAACTTGACAATGGTTAGGTTGCTGGTGTGTTGAGAGCACTGCCTGTCATGCTGATGGATAATGTCTCATTGTTTCCTTGTGATCCCCTGTCCATCTGTGTCCACTGTTGTGTCTTATATTACATTTAGATAAATTGTACATTCTTTGGAGTAGGAGGACATCTTTTTAGTTCTGTGTTTGTACAGAGCATAGCACAATGGAATGCTAGTCCATGACTGGAGCTTCTAGTGCTACTGCAGAATAAATAAATAAGTAGCCTACAATATTGTGTTATACTAATCCTCTGAAGCCTACACTTTATTCAGAAACACCATTCATTTGATAATGACATCCCCTTCTCTAAAGCTTCTAATTATTTCTCAAGTTCTTTTATGAAAAATGTTCTCTTTCAGTGTCCAAATAAATAAATCAGAGTTAATCGCTACAAAGTGGTTTATGAAAGTATGAAAACATTAATATTGATATGATGGGTAAAAGGTCTGAACCTAACTATTTTTAAAATAAATTGTGATTATATTAATGGAAACCTTTGAGAAAATTAATTTGAAGCCATACTTACAGAGTTCAAAGTAGTAATCAATTATTTAGACTTAATCACATCAAAGTGAATACTAAAGTTTGAAACTGAGATGTCATGTATTCTTGCAAGCTTTCCCTCAGTTGCATACCAAAAACCTACAGCTACCAAGAGAAAAATAATTATCTTCATATGTGATATAGCAATGGATGTTTAAAGCCTTTGTGTAACAAACAATGCAAATCTAGAGCTTTGTACATAAATTAAACACAAAAATATTACATATATAATCATAGGGCTGGAAGAAAACCAGAGAGGTCATCAAGTCCAGCCCCCTGTGCAAAGGCAGGACCAAGTAAACTGAGACCTTCCCTGAAAGGTAATTGCCCAAACTTCCCTGAAAGGTAATTGCCCAAACTTATTTGAAGACTTCATCAGCCCCTCTGCTCCAGTCTTCTTTTCTCAGGACTAAATATGTCCAGTTTTTTTTTTAAATCTTTCCTCATAGGTCAGGCTTCCTAAACCTTTTATCATTTTTTGTGACTCTCCTCTGGATTTTCTCCAATTTATTCCATCTTTCCTAAAGTGTGGCACCCAGAACTGGACACAGTACTCCAGCTTAGGCCTCACCAGATCTGAATAGAGCAGGACAATTATCATCTATGTCTTGCATACAACACTTCTCTTGATACTGCCAGAATGATATTAGCCTTTTTTTGCAATTGAAAAGTTTAGATTAAGTGACTTCCCTAGCTTCATATAGGCACTCTGTGGCAGGGGGAGGGATAGAATTGATTTTTCCAGTGCAGCATTCAACTGCCTTACCTGTGACACCGTCCCTTCTCTTCATGCATGACCTACTTCATTCAGTCGCGACAAATGTTCCAACCTCTGGAAAAATGAGGCAGGAGTCCTACAGACAACACCTTTGTTTACTACACAACTCTGATTCATCTCCAGAGCAGGTTCCTCCCGTACACTGAAAGAGGCTGCGGTTCTGTGTTAAAAATCGCTTATGATCATATAATTAAAGACTATGTCATAATGCATATGCACAAGCAGAATAATGTACAGACCACTTTAATTCTGCCATTTCCTAACTTCTGAGTGATTGATTTTGCACACTTATTAGTTCTTTTTACTTAGGAAATTGTGCAAAAAATGTTTTTAATAAAGCAAACTGAACCCCCCGCCCCCTGAAATATCATCATGTGGCATTATTTACATCAACATAGGTCATCCACAGGGTGGCAATCTTTAGATCCACCACACAGACCTGTGCCACTTGAATCAATGGAATAACGGAAGTTGAAAACCAGTAAGTTTCATAGATATTTGCTTACAGCAGAGAAATGATGAGAATCAGGGATTTTGGGTTGCATTCCAGGCTCTGGAGGACAGTGTGTTGTAAAGGCTGCTCTTATGATTAAATTTTATGCTTTGACACTTTTCAGTTTTCCAAAAGCTAGTGATTGTAAGGAATATCACTTCTTATTACATCTTAAATGAAAGCCAGTAAAGGCTAAATATTCCAATGTTTGTATGTTAGTGAGATTCTTTGAGCCAAAGTGGATAATGAAATATGTTACTTAAGGGACTTATCACTAAAAGTGAGAAGTCTGATGGTTTTGTGTTGCATGTCTAGGTTTCCAGAATTACATATAATTAAAGTTTTGGAGCCATGACTGGTGATGAATCCTGTGGATTATGAATTCCTTGTTAGAGAACAAATATAGAGTTAATAGACACTCTTTCCCCCTTTCTTTTCTATTAGAGATAAAACTGATTTTCTTTTTCTGCTCCTACATGTCTCAAAATGCATATGAAGTAAACTTACTAAGAAGAGATATAGATAATCTGTTCATGTTGTAGTGCATGTCCATTTAGACAAGCAGAAATTATTACTATTAGGTCATGGCGGAAGAGCATGATAAAGTCCTTATGGTTAGATGTTGATATTTATGATGCTTATTCTTCAAGAGGTGTTGGTTTCAAGAGACATCTTTAAGCAAATTAATAGGAATACTCCACTGAAGGACTAGCATGACTTTTGGAGTGAACTTGATAAGGCGCTATGGAAAGATTAGCCAACTGGTTTGAATAAAAGTTGGGAGCCAACTTTATATAGAAAGGTCAGGCTCCTGAAAAGGACAGCAGGAGTAGCAATGCTATTGTAAGGAGAAAAAAATTAGATCATATTGAACTTGCAGCGAAATATAGATTTTTTAAAAGCTCAATTGTGTGTTGTACATAAGAGCAGGGCAGCATTTGTGGGACCCAGAGATGGGGTTAATTGGACTGAGGGGAGCTTAGAAAATTTAAAAGGAAAGATTATGCTCTAGGGAAGACACATGCATATTCGCCTTTTGCCCTTCCCCCCTTTGCTCTGCATGCTTTGTACCTTTGTGTACAAAGGGATAAATAATGCTTTGTTTTGAAGAAGCTCTTTGTGAGTGATTTTAATCCGCCACTGTCACAGGGTCCCAGAGAGAAAGATCTTCCGGGTGTCACATGTTAATATGATTGGTGATTGGAGGGCTGCAGACTCAGAATCCAGGCCCATGGTGGTAGGGCCATGGGTTCCACTCCCAGTAAGGAGCAGAAATCCAGGCCTGTTACCTGAGGGGTGCACTCAAGAGACTGAAAATGATGCAAAGCACAGCTTGCCCTTGCCAACATTATTAGTACATAATGATAATTGTGGAAAAAGAGATATAGTGTCTCCAACGAAAAGTGGAGGATACAGAGAACAGAAAGGTTAGGGAAGAAAAATCGTCAACTAATCTGCCATTTTGATGGTGCTGTTGCAATCCAAGAGAAAATTTTATTGGAATGTATTTGTCAGGATTTTTCACCTGAGTTACAGAAAAAAACCAAAAAAACGGCAGCAAGAGAGTAAAAATGTTTATCTCTGAGCATTTCTCTAAGGCCTGGTCTACACTCAGGGGGGGTCGAACTAAGGTACGCAACTTCAGCTACGTGAATAGCGTAGCTGAAGTCGAACTACCTTAGTTCGAACTACTTACTCGTCCTCACGGCGCGGGATCGAAGTCCACGGCTCCCCCATCGACTCTGCCACCGCCGTTCACAGTGGTGGAGTTCCGGAGTCGACGGGAGTGTGTTCAGAGTTCGATATATCGCGTCTAGATGAGACGTGATATATCGAACTCCGAGAAGTCGATTGCTACCCGCCGATCCGGCGGGTAGTATGGACGTACCCTAATATTTACTTCAACAGACAGCAGCCTATAGCCTATTACTCGCTTTGAGTAATACAGGGATGGAAAGTGTGTAAAATCTCAGACTGAAATTATCTCTTGTTTATGATGTACTGTTCTACGCAATAATGAGTAACAGGGTTCTGAGTGCTCTGCAACAAACTCTATCTAAATTCTTCTTCATCAAAACTCTCTGATGTCAGTGGTGCTAAACACCGTCTTGCATTGAAATTTATGGCAACGTATACCACTTTAAAAATGTTCATGAATAGTGCAATCAGTACATTTACTGTACATTTTAATAAGTGCTATATAAACCTCAGTTCTGAAAGTATTTCTGATTTTTAAAGTGACCCAATAGCCTGTGAGACACAAAACTTTATATTGACAAATATAATAGTGCTGCAGAAGGTGTAGGGGAGGAAGAAAAGTGGAGAAGCTGGATGTTATGGAAGTCACACAGCATTTATTTTTCTTCTTGTTTTATCCAGGCCACAAGTAATTGAAGATTTGAATCTTTTCTGCCCATCCCATTGCCAGGGAGTGAGGGGAAAAGGTGATCTGAGAGTTTATGGGGTTTGAACTCCTCTTTCCCTGTTCCAGGAACACGTGAGAGCAACCAGATGCCTATAATCATAAAACCTATTAAAACTTTTACAAAAGCCTAGATCATTCTGCAATAAGGCCAGTTTTTGCAGCCTTCCAGAACTGTAAATATCACAGGGACCTTAGTGAGCAGTAGTGCCCCTGTGAGAACATATAAACTGTCAGAGGTGTGCAATCCACCATTAATGGGAAGAAATGGAGGCTTGGGGTAGCATTATTCAAAGTATCTAAATCTCATTTTCAAATGTAAACTAAGCATTTATGCATTTAAGTCATATGGACTTGGCATGAAACTTAGGCACCTGAATGCTCAATTCATTTTCAAAATGGATTTAGGTAACTAAGTCACTTAGACATTTTTGAAAATGTCATCATTGGGCTTTTTAAATAAAGCATGTTTTCCAGAACCTGGAAGATGAAGCTTGACAGAGAGTTAAAAAAAAAAAAAGACTTGGACCAGAATCAAATTCATGTCTCTCTTGTGCACTCTCAGCATTGGAGGGTGGTGGTGGTGTGGGGAAACAACACCTTGTTACTTCATTTTGGAAAAGCAGAGAAATTTCTCTTAAGAATTATTAATTCATATTGGCTATAATAAATAACCATAGGCATGAAAAGTGGAAGGTGCAAAGTTACCTCTCATTGGATTCAAGTATCAGAGGGGTAGCCGTGTTAGTCTGGTTCTGTAGAAGCAGCAAAGAGTCCTGTGGCACCTTATAGACTAACAGACGTTTTGCAGCATGAGCTTTCGTGGGTGAATACCCACTTCTTCAGATGCAAGTCATTGGATTGCAATCTCATTGGATTGTCAATCACAGTTCAAGTGACTGTGACAGTCATGAAGTGATGGCCAGCCAAGAGCTAACAAACCAGTACTTTGAGCCTATTGATAGACTGGGAAATTGTGGCAAACTGCTTTAGGTAAGATTTGTTTAAACAAATTGAAACCTAATTAACAGTCTAAAAATATATTGATACAATGTTGCTAAAGGGACAATTTGGACTTTTACAAATAGAAAAGCAATTGTCAGATTCACAGAATTTCAACACAAACCTGGCACAGTCTCTGCTTACTCCTGGCAGAGTTGAATGTGTTCCACTTCATATTTTTCGTATGTGTACCTGGCTTGAAGCCAACACATATACCCACATATGGGAAATGTTGGCATAACCAGATGTTAAGAGATGCATTCTTCTAGCATTGACATCTGGACCTGGGTCTGCTCCCCTGGCACATTCGCTTTATGACTTTTTGGTTGGCTCCACTGCTGGCTGTTGTGACAGCTGTTCAGTGGTCTGTAGGCTTGGTAAAATGTTGCTGGGATTCTTTATCTTTCTGGATGTCAGATTCTTTGACTAACACAAGAGCATGTATAATTTAAATGTTATTCCATTGTGTTGGCTAATGAGGCAAAATATGGATTTACAAAATGAGCCATACCAAGATGCAAGACCCTAATATCAGGAGTGAAAGGATTTGCTCCCCATGTCTCTGTTTACACTGGTCTACGATTTTTGAGAAGTCGTCTGCTTCAGAGATAAAATGTGCTATTTATTATGTATTTTGATGTGCTGAATTGAAATATGACAATTAAAACAACTGATTGGCTACTGTTTCTAAGGTATTTAAGTTTTTACATTTTATGTCTATGTATATTGTGTAGATAGTAGAGTTTTAATCATAAATTGTAAACCTAGGTCTTTTCATGTGTTTATGGTTGCTTTACATGATAATATTTCACCTGTCCTGTTTATGTAACACTTTAAAAATCAGCAAAAGGGTTATAGAAATAAAATTTATTATGAAACAAAAGGCAAAAAACTATTATCTACATAGTTTAGTCCTATTCAGTGTCTACTCGGCGCTTCTTGGCTTGTCTCTTGTATTCATTAAATGGAGCATCTCTTGTCACTGTCCAGCAATAGTCTGCAAGCATTGATGGGCTCCATTTGCCCTGATAGCATTTCTCCATTGTTGCAATATCCTGGTGAAATCACTTGCCGTGCTCGTCACTCACTGCTCCGCAGTTCGGTGGAAAAAAATCTAGATGAGAGTGCAAAAAATGTATCTTTAGTGACATGTTGCAACCAAGGCTTCTGTATGCCTTGAGGAGGTTTTCCACCAACAACCTGTAGTTGTCTGCCTTGTTGTTTCCAAGAAAATTTATTGCCACTAACTGGAAGGCTTTCCATGCCGTCTTTTCCTTGCCACGCAGTGCATGATCAAATGCATCATCTCGAAGAAGTTCATGAATGTGAGGACCAACAAAGACACCTTCCTTTATCTTAGCTTCACTTAACCTTGGAAATTTTCCACGGAGGTACTTGAAAGCTGCTTGTGTTTTGTCAATGGCCTTGACAAAGTTCTTCATCAGACCCAGCTTGATGTGTAAGGGTGGTAACAAAATCTTCCTTGATTCAACAAGTGGTGGATGCTGAACACTTTTCCTCCCAGGCTCCAATGACTATCGAGTGGCCAATCTTTCTTGATGTAGTGGGAATCTCTTGCACGACAATCCCATTCGCAGAGAAAACAGCAGTACTTTGTGTATCCAGTCTGCAGACCAAGCAAGAGAGCAACAACCTTCAAATCACCACAAAGCTGCCACTGATGTTGGTCATAGTTTATGCACCTCAAAAGTTGTTTCATGTTGTCATAGGTTTCCTTCATATGGACTGCATGACCAACTGGAATTGATGGCAAAACATTGCCATTATGCAGTAGAACAGCTTTAAGACTCGTCTTCGATGAATCAATGAACAGTCTCCACTCATCTGGATCGTGAACGATGTTGAGGGCTGCCATCACACCATCGATGTTGTTGCAGGCTAGAAGATCACCTTCCATGAAGAAGAATGGGACAAGATCCTTTTGACGGTCACGGAACATGGAAACCCTAACATCACCTGCCAGGAGATTCCACTGCTGTAGTCTGGAGCCCAACAGCTCTGCCTTACTCTTGGGTAGTTCCAAATCCCTGACAAGGTCATTCAGTTCACCTTGTGTTATGAGGTGTGGTTCAGAGGAGGAGGATGGGAGAAAATGTGGGTCCTGTGACATTGAAGGTTCAGGACCAGAAGTTTCATCCTCTTAATCTTCCTTGTCTGACTCAAGTGAGAATGATTCTGGTGCATCAGGAACTGGCAGTCCTTCTCCGTGGGGTACTGCGCGTATAGCTGATGGAATGTTTGGATAATGCACAGTCCACTTTTTCTTCTTTGACACACCTTTCCCAACTGGAGGCACCATGCAGAAGTAACAATTGCTGGTATGATCTGTTGGCTCTCTCCAAATCATTGGCACTGCAAAAGGCATAGATTTCCTTTTCCTGTTCAACCACTGGTGAAGATTTGTTGCACAAGTGTTGCAGCATATGTGTGGGGCCCACCTCTTGTCCTGATCTCCAATTTTGCAGCCAAAATAAAGGTGATAGGCTTTCTTAACCATAGTGGTTATACTGTGCTTTTGTGATGCAAAAGTCACTTCACCACAAACATAGCAGAAGTTATCTGCACTGTTCACACAGGTACGAGGCATCTCTGCTCACTTTGGCTAAACAGAAATGTGTCCCTTTGCAAAATCAAACACTGACAAATAAGAGAGCACGACACTGTATGATTTCTAGAGCTGATATAGGGCAATTTGTTCAGCAGAGTGATGTAAGCTTTGTTATGATTGCATCATCCACGACTTCTAGGAATAACATGATGCAATTCATATCATGTATGACGCAATATCAGCTTCAGATTGCATCATTCATTGTTTTGCCTAAAAAGCAAGTACTGTCCAAACCCAGTCATAGATTTATTCATAGCTCCAGTCAAAGATGTATTTTAGTCATTTCTGGTTTAAATTGAAATTTAAACCTTCCCTTCCCTTTATAACTCACTTATCCTCCACCATTCCCAAGTCAAGGGTCGTATATACTGACCCAAATAGCATACCTTGAAAACTAGAGCCAATCAACAATTTTAAGCATCATTTTCATTCTCAGTGACCCAGAATTAGTAACGTTTGACTACATTTATTTCAGAAGCATTTTGGCTGTAGAGCAGTGTTATTCATTATGACACTGGAAACTTGTTTACGCTTCTATATTTTCTTACAAAAATTATATGCAAAATTTTAGTAAATAAAGAGCAACAGCCACTGCATCTACTTTAAAGGAAAATATTCATTATTTAAAAAAGCAGCTATAAAATCCAACCCTTTTAAACAGGAACCCCAGTGATCATTAGTTTAGTAGTTAAATCAGCTCTTTATAAACAAATCTGATTTGAGTTTAATGCTGTATTATTTAGTAGCATACCACATTAATTAAACTTAAAAAACAGAAACGAAAGGAGTCCTTACTGCAAAAATGTTACAATTTATAGTATTCCATTGTTAAATTGTACTTAAATTGCAGCTGATATTTATAATATGCAATCACTTTCTGGGACCATCAAACAATTTGCAACAGAAATTTCACTTGTTTTTAGGCTTGAGAAAATTTAAAATACTGTATTCCATACAAAAAAGTAACATTAAGGGTTGTGTCACAGTTCCAGGGCAAGCTGTACCTTTGACCCCCTCCTTCCTTCAGACCCAGTGCCCAAACTTCTCTCTGAGTGGAATCCCGTGATTCACTGCACTTTTATATAGTCTCCTGGTTACAACAGCCTTGTTTACCAAGATTTCCTCAGGAGATACAGGTGGGTTTGGCCCTTGCTATGGTCTTCCCTTCAGTGCCTGTGATCAGTATGAACATGCAGTGACTCAGAACAGCCTCTTCAAAGCAAAGTATTATTTATTTATGTATAGAAACAAAGAAATCAGAACTAAAATGGTTAAAACAACAAATGGGTTCCATGCATATTGTCTTATCTGAAGTTTAGCATTTCCCTCAAGACTTTAATAGGCCCAATTTATCGCAGGTAGCCATGTTCTTCTAGGAACTGGGTACGGTGTGTCTCTCTGCAGACCCTCCCTCTTCCTCTCAGATTCAGGACTGAGGCTCTTTTATTCTTGTTCAGGTATCTCCCTTGCTAGAGGATGCGTTTAAAAGCAGTTTCTAACACTTTATCCATTTGTGGGCTTTCTGTGGATTTTTCCATTCCCCAACAGTTTGTGAGACACAGCCTCCCACCTTCTGTATGATGGTCATTCTATCATTAAAAGCAATGCCACCATCAGGGAAAGGCCTAATCAATTTTGATGGTCTTCCCATTCAGGGATAGATAACTAGGTGACCGTCCCCACAAGCAGGATGATGTAGTGTAACATTACAGTATATAGTGAAAGGCATCTGTGACAAGGGTCCTGGGGCGGGAGAGTGGGGGGTGGCATTCTGAGATTGCTCAATTAGGGCAAACTGCAAGGAATGGGACAGACAATACACAAAACTGGTGGTTATTCCAATACTTAGATTCACCAAGCCAGCAACAAAACTGCTTCTACAATACCTTACTGGTAACCCAAAAGCCAGAGGGAACCTTAAAGGAACCAAGCTTTGGGCTTCCACCCAGACAGTCAAGTCAAATATGATGAGGATTACTGAACATTTTGTTCATCATATAAAAAGTTCTACCATTCCCAAAGTAGCGGACACATTACCCTCAGGTCAATAAACACTTCATAACTTACCAAAATATATGCTTAAATCCAATTCTTATGAACTAAACTAAAATTTATTTTAAAAGAAAAGAGAGAGAGAGTATTGATTAAAAGATCATTATACATACAGGTGTGAATAAAGTTCTTAGATCAGTTTCATAGTAGAGATGATGAGCTTTAGAGTTGCAAAGAGTCTTTTTCAGAATCAGTTCATCGAGTTATAGTCCAATGTCCAAATATTCAATATTGTGCTGGGTCCAGAGTGTAACTGGAGACCTCAGTCTTATGACTCAAACTTCCCCTGATGAAGCTTAAGCAGATCTGAGATGAGAAGGATCAGGGCCCAAGAGTTTTATACAGTTACCAGGCAGCATCTTGACAGAATGCAGTCCTTGAGTGAACAATAGGCAATCGTTCCAGCTTTGAAGTAGACCGCCTATGTATACACAGGTTACGAGTGGCATTCATCAGCATAAGTTAATTATCCATTAAGCAAGTTCCTAGAGAGTTTACTACAAACATCAAAAAAGAAATATAGACAATGCAATTATCACAGCCAAGTTTCATCTAAATGTTAATATTTCCTTTTGATCTTTGAATTAACAGATATAGTAACAGACAGTGACCATCTGTTTACATGGTTAACATCTAATAAGATTGAAGTAAGTACATACAATTAGTATTACCTCTAATTCTCTAACAATACAGGTTTGCATTTCAATGCTCTAGTCCATTTAACATGAAATAGCCCTAATTATCATTTACATACTTTTCTAACATGTTTCTAAAGGTTGAACTTGGGTCATATTGCCTGCTAGTTGCTTAGCTTTTTCAGGCCCTGTATCACAACATTATTAGGATATAGTCATATAGATAGTCCATAAAATCAAATTGGAATTTTAGACAGTCCCAAATCTGTCACAGTTTGCAAAATGAATCACTCCAATGTCAGGAAATATCCAAGTCAAGGCCACATGTGCAACCTTAACTATGAGCCCTCATATGTATGCGTATTGATAACAGATTTCACCTCCTGCATGATCATGTAATATAATTTCCCCAGGAATCTTTCAGAGTGAAAATATCCCTATGCAGAAGGCCAACATAAGGTCTAATGAACCACTTAAGTTCCACTTAAGCCATAATTTGAGGAATAAACTGAGATTTAAATACTATATAGAATTTGTGTGGGTCTCTGGACAGGGTTGAATTTCACATGCACTGTGCAGGGAATGAGGCAGCAAAGCTATTTACTTTTATTATACTTATTCTATTATTACTTTACATTACATTAACTGCATACTATCCACCCTGCACTCTTAAACAGGTATGAGTCCTCTGAAGCCCTGCATCCTTAACTATCTACTGAAAAGTCATTACTATCTAATTATGGCTTAGCAGCCTTTGTGAATTAAGTTGGAGGTCTCAGGCAGATGTCCATAACATAAAAAGTTAGCACCATACCTGGCAGACATGACACAATTATAGGAAAATGTCAGAAATCAGGCATAAATTGATACATCAGACGCTGAATTATTTTTTGACTCTTAAGGAGGTCCCTACAGCTCAGGATTGAGATGCACTGCTGAGGTAGTATGGTTAAGCTTGTAGTACTATACCTTTTCTGTACATAAAGAGAGAAATTCAGTCTCCAGTTAGTCACTTGCCATGAGCTATACAGTCACACACAGACATGGATTAAAGAACAGCTAAATCAGGTGAAGAAGATGGAGTGAGAGTGCTATATTTGAAAAGCTCTTACAGGGTATAGAGTGAAGACTGAATCCTGGAATGTGTAGAGTAAAACTTTTTTGACAAGGCTTCTGTGAAAAAAAAATAAAGAAAAGGCCTGAAAGGTCACTAATGGAATGAGATGACACCTGGAGGTCCTGTGATAGGTAATAAAAACTAAAACAATAATTCCCATGATGAATGTGCTTCTACTGCATGTTCAGGAGCACAGGAGCAGTATCTAGGAGAGAGCTTCTTCTTAGCGTATGTGCAATGTGCCTCATGTGGCAGGTGACCAGGATTCATCACCAAATTTGATCCGCTGGTTGGATCACTAGCTTCCCTTGCCTGGGCTGGGTACTGACAGGGAGTGTGACATGAACGCTGATCGGATGAGTTACTCACAGATAGTTTCTGTTGATCCCAATTACAGATTATTTTGAAAAGAACTTAATTGCCTATAAGCCAATAAAATTAAAAAAAAAATGGTTCCAGATTGAATTTCACAATTTATTGTCTGGAAGAAAAATCAGGGGTGAAAAAATATCCTGGCCTGCAGATAGTATACATAGGGTATATCTACATCCCAGACCAGGGTATGTCAAACACAATAGCTGGAAGGGCATTTCCCAGTGTGGGTAGAGATGTGCTAGTCATGCTTGAGCTAGCATACTAAAGCTGCAGTATGGGCAGCAGCTTGGGCTAACCACTCAAGTACAATGCTGACTGATCCCCTGGGCATGTACTCACCTTCCACAGCCACATTGCTATTTTTACCATTGTAGTTTGAGCAGAGTAATCATGTGTGTCTACCTGCGTTGGGAAGCACACTCTCATCTCTGTAGACATACCCATAATGACCAGCTTTTTATAACATGGGCTCAGCATTTAGAAAGTGTACTTTACAAATTGCAATCATGAAAATATTTCAGTGAATTTAGGACTTTATGCTTCAAGAAATGAAATTTACAGCTCTGTGTAAAATACGTTTTTTTTAAATAAAGTCTGTCAGTACTAAAATTGGGCTAGATTGGGTAAGCCTTGTTCATGTCAATGAACAGTTATTCTTATGTATCCCCGGAAAGTCAATGCAACTAATTGTGTAAATAAGTGCTCAACAATATGAATGAAGATTATACAACTGAGCCCCCATGGAGAGAAAATTAAGTTTTAAAAAAGTAGGGTTGAACTGAGGTCAATTTCATCTCTAGTAGGATTTATTTTTCTTGTACTTTTAACATATTCTATTTTTCCCCCCATGTTAAGTATCTTGTTAAACTGTCTTAAATGGGCTATCTTGATTATCACTACACATTTTTTTTCTCCTGCTGACAACAGTTCATCTTAATTAATTAGCCTTTTAGAGCTGGTTGGGCAACTCCCACCTTTTCATGTTCTCTTTATGTATATATATCTCCTCACTATATGTTCTATTCTATGCGTCCGATGAAGTGGGCTGTAGCCCACGACAGCTTATGCTCAAATAAATTTGTTAGTCTCTAAAGTGCCACAAGTACTCCTGTTCTTTTTGCGGATACAGACTAACACGGCTGCTACTCTGAAACCTACTTTTTAATGGACTGTAATTGTTATAAATAATGTATATACCTATTAGAGATAGCTACCAATTGGGGTCCAAATTTGAACCCATTTCAATTAATATGAGTTTTGCCCTTGACATGAACAGTGGAAGAAGGAAGCCCTAAGAATTTAACATGCTTTTCAGGTAATTTTTTCATACCTTTAGGTTATGAATGGTCTCTTTTGTTGCAAGAATTCCAAATTTCCATATTCAGTAGAAAGGCTAGTCCTTAGGGATTCATACTGTTAAGAGATACATTAAAATAAAACATTGTAAATGGCTCATGGTTTTTGAAGTGTGATATGCAGAAATCCAACACAAAACAGAATAAAGAAAATGTACAAAAGAATCAGAGGATAGGCTAGATTCAAAAGAGATGATTTTTTTTTCTTAAAGAAATTCCTGCTAGTAAAAATGTGCATAATAATCTGATAAGGGGCTAACAAAACTCTGGGAGGCTAGAACATAAAGGGTAAACGCTCCCATGAACAGTTGGTACTTATCTAATGGTTATGCTAGTTAAGCATCACGTAGGCATTCACATTACAGTATAATCAGAGGTAATGTTGTACCATTATATATTGTTGTCCTGTCGGTACATAATGGTATTTTCATTTGAGATTAAGCTAGCAGCAGAGAAATAAACATCAATTTAAAAAAAGAAAAAAAACATTCCTAGTTCACTTCTGTTAAGCTATATTATATTAAGGATTGCATTTATTGTTAGTACATGATTCACATTCTGTCATCTTAAGCCAAAATATTTTAAGAGATAATTTTTTCGACCCAAAGTCAATTCCACATTCAGGTAAAATGGAGTGGCAGTATGGAAGACGAACCAAATGAATTCAGGCTGTGCAAAATGGGTGACATATTGTTTGGCTCTGTATTTTAGTGCATGCTTTGGAGTTATGTAATCTGTAATGTAATGTGTGAGATATTTCAAATTTGATACATATGTGCAAGTGAAAGAATGTGAAGAAGCTATTCCAGGAGTATTTAGTGGTAACATTTAAGTATCTAAGAAGGTGCATTGTCCTCACATTTAAACCCAGTATGGATATTCTTTAAGGTAAGGGGTTGTGAATGAGAGATAGACAGTCTGTTTGTTGTTTGAGTGATGTAAATACTGAGAGCAAATTTCGATTGTGTTGTGGTCACACTTTTCTGAATACATATTTTTTACCACACGACTTCCACAATTCAATCAACAATAACATTTGAAATTAATATGACTTAGAGGCCTTGCAAAAATATAGTGCTAATGCTCTGTGATGTATAAGAGACAAAGGCTTTGAGATCAGTGAGACACTGGGTAGGCACAGAGGCCTGAAATATCCTGCCTATGTAGGATCAGAGCCTAAAATATTAAATTCCAAGCTAAAGTACAAGCACATTATGCTGTCTATACAGTTATGTACAATTGTCATTGTACATTTTACCTTGTGACGGAAGCTCCAACTTCCAGCTCATACTATCCTTATGCAGCTTCAAGACAGCAGCTTTTACAGAACCGGTAGGTGCGATACCATAGATTTCCTAGTTCTCTGAGGGTACGTCTTCACTACCCGCCGGATCGGCGGGTAGCAATCGATTTCTCGGAGTTCGATATATCGCGTCTCATCTAGACGCGATATATTGAACCCCAAACACGCTCCCGTCGACTCCGGAACTCCACCGGAGCGAGTGGCGGTAACGGAGTCGACGGGGGAGCCGCGGACGTCGATCCCGCGCTGTGAGGACGGGTAAGTACTTCGAGCTAAGGTACTTCGACTTCAGCTACGCTATTCACGTAGCTGAAGTTGTGTACCTTAGATCGACCCCCCCCAGTGTAGACTGTCTGTTACAGCTCCATTTTGTTTCTTAAAACTGTCCCCTTACTCCATTTTGTTCTTGTTCTCCTCTGTGGCCGCCCCTCCCTGGCTGTTAAGTTGTTTACCAGGGCCTCTGCCCTTCTCAAAGGGAGGGCCCCTTAAGTTGTTTAACAAGAGCCATTGCCCTTCTCAAAGGGATGGCCACTTGTGCTAAGTGGGACCACTGCCCTGTTCAAAGGGTTAGTCCTGTTATCACCTTGTTAAAACCTGGGCTTGGTGTAGGGTAGGCAATGTCCAGAGCTGCAAGACCTATTGTGTTTTTAAGATCCTGGGCATGAGTCATAGACCTCATGTGCTTTTGAGTCGCCTATTGCACAGGACTTGCCCAGACATGCCTGTGGCTGCCTGCAGTCTTCTCCCTGCCTTCTCTCCTCCCTGTAAGAGGGGGAGCCAATCAGAGTTACTGGTGGGAAGCTGCCCAGGTTTGCCTTTATAAACAGACATTTTCTAAACAGACTTCAGAAAGGTTCTTGCATTGCTGCCTGGTCTGATCAGCCAGGGGGTTCTGGGGATCCTTTCTCTGCTCTCGTTTTATTTTTGAGCGTACCCTCATTTTTAAACTCCCCTCCCACGAACAACGAATTTTGCCTGGAGATCTCCTGATTATTGTGAACGAATTGAGTCCTCTCTGCATCCTCTGCTGCTGCCTTGGGGGCTGGTAAGAATCCCTCTGTGAAACTTTCTATACTTTTATTTTAGCTGCTGGCTCTGTCTCCCCAGCACACAGACTCAAGCTAAACCTTGGTCTGTATTTTAAAACCTCTCTCCTAAAGTCCGTGGCACTCTGCCACTAAAAGTAAGTTTGTGCTGCTGCTAAGCTCTGCTCCTGTGGGCTTTGCCTTGGACTCACTGTTTTCAGCTGTATCCACTGCTGCAGCCACCTCCCTTGGCTTCCTTGGGGGCTGCCTTGGGAGCTGTATTCTGGGCACATACCACTCTGCCCTCTGTAACTTCCCCATAGCATAAGGTGCACCATAGGTTTTGTTTCTTTAGTTTAATAAGACATAGTTTGTTAAGATTATAAAGCTTGTAAGTCTCACCTGCCTTGCTATAGTTCGTTGTTTTGTTGCTCCATATAGCTGCTTGTTATAGTTTGCTTAGAATTGTGATATTTGTTGTTTTGCCTAGTCGTTGGTTAAGATAGATTTAAAAAGTCATTGCCTGATTGTATTCTGTACCTGTTTTGTTACGTTGTAGAAGCTGCTTGTCATTTTATATAAGTTTGATTAAGTTAAAGGATAGATAAGGTTCTTGCTAATCCAATCTCCCCCTCTGGACTTCCCAAACCCCTTGCTGCTTTTTTTCCCCTGTCTCTGCATCAACCTCTGAACTTCCCAAACCCCTTGCTGCTTTTTTACCCTGTGTTTGCATCATCCTCTGCATCACCCTCTGAACATCCCAAACCCCTTGCTGCTTTTTTTCCCCTGTGTCTGCATCATCCTCTGCATCAACCTCTGAACTTCCCAAACCTCTTGCTGCTTCTTTTCCCCTGTGTCTGCATCACCCTCTGCATCACCCTCTGAACTTCCCAAACCCCTTGCTGCTTTTTTTTCCTTTCCCTGCGTCTGTATCAACCTCTGAACTTCCCAAACCCCTTGCTGCTTTTTTTCCCCCTGTGTCTGTATCCCCCTCTGAACTTCCCAAACCCCTTGCTGCTTTTTCCCCCTGCATCTGCATCACCCTCTGAACTATTCTCATTGCCAATTGTGTTACATTGTGTATAAGGCCACCAACCACTTAATACATTCTATCTAAGATTGTTGACCATTCTATATAGAAGCTACCATTTTATTTTGCATCTCTTTTTGGTATGTTTTACATTCCACACTGTATCTAGAGTTGTTAACTGTACTGTATCCCATTGTGCTAAACACCACTTACTGTACCTCACTGTTAGAACTCCCTACACTGTTCCATAAGAACCCCCCCCACCATCATTGTCTATTGTAAACACCCTATACACCACATCCCATCGTATTTCATTGTTAAATTCCCACCACTTCCTTTTTCCTTTAATAAAGAAATTAATTGGCACCCCACCTGTGTGGTAATTGCTCCCCAAGATCCCATATACCTGCTGGAAGGGACATAGACCAGGCCTGAGGCTGCATGGGGTGTTGGGGGAGGGGAGAGGAGGGAACCAGCTGAGAATCTTGGGGTATGAGAGATGTGGTAAAAAAAATTTCCAGCTCGCCCCCTGCCCTGCTTCTTCCACTCGAGGCCCTTCCCCACTCTTTCTACCCAAAACCCTGCCCTCACTCCACCCTTCCGCCCCCCCGCTCTTGCCAGCCAGCCTACCAGTGTTACCCCAAACCCAATCCAGTGCCCAGAGTAGCCCCGAACTCCGTCCGGCCCACAGGCACCCCGAGCAGCCCCGAGCCCAGGCTGGACTGCCAGCACCTGGAGGAGCCCTGAGTCCCAGCTGGCCAGCAGGGGCCAAGCCCTGAGCCCAGGCTGCCCAGAGGAGCTCTGAGTCCTGGGGCTGCAGCAGGGAGCATTAGCAATGGTTTGGGGAGGCTTAGCCTCCTCCAGCCTCCATTACCTGCCTCACATGTCTATTTGCCAACTACAAACACCTAACCTCCAAAAAGACTAAAATATAAAGTACTACAAATAAGACATTAACTGCAACATCAGAGAATAATATTGTTTCTACTTGAAAAGAAGTTTATATGATAAATGTGGCAATTACTGTGAACAGACAGGGCAACAAATGAAATGCTAAGAGAATGAGGTAGATAGACATTCATGACAGATGTTATGAGGATGCCGATGGACAGATTGCCAGACAACTAAGTCAGAGAAGACACTGATAAATGTACTGCAAGGTAGAAACATTCAGAGAAGGTCAGAAAAGAAGAAGAATGATCTTATTTAATGCAAATCTATAGCAATTCTATGCTCAGCATCTTAAAGAAATATGATGCAGTACTTGACTACAGAGGGGCAGGGGAATGTTGCATTATCAAATACAAATCTTTTTATTGTAAGGGCAGCTACTTTACCTGGATCGTTCTCATTTCTATTAAACTATATTGTAATTAGTTAGCAGGTGTAATTTTGACCAGCAAAATTAAGGGAATAAGAGACGGTATTTACTTAGCCTCCCCAAATCTACCAGAAAATGCCAAAGAGACAGTAGACTCAATTGGGAAATGACACATGCACTTAAATATAGAAGATATCCAATGTGCAGTTTAGGATTATGCAGAGTGCAAGAGTAGTCACATACATGTAAATGAACTATAATTCAATGAAATGTAAACCTTTAAATGAACTGGGCTGTTTATGTTAGAAAGGAGACAAATAAGAAGGGACATGACAGGAGTACACTGTCCGAAATAGATTGCGGTCCGTTAAGCTTGGTATTGAGTGAGGAAAAACAGGCAGGACCAGAATAACAGTGAAAAGCCAAGTGGCTACGTTTATTTGGGGGATAATTACAACTTGGGCCGGGGGAGTAGGCAACTTTGGCTGGGATGGTATCAAAAGTACAAACACACCCCAAAACACAGTAATAATACTCTTTATACTGCTCACCACACCACACCAAATAGGCAGACACACCAATCTCACAAGATGGGAATCGGGTTCATCAGGGCGGAACACAGAAAAGAGACCCACGGGCCACTGCCTCAGCCACCCTTGCTTTCACACTAAGGGTAACCCAGAGTGTGGTGCGGCTGCAGCTGGGCAGATTCCACTCACTCAGACCGTGGGGACGGGAACCCCTTGGTCTGCTAATCTCCAGGTGGAGACAGCTCCCTGATTCATTCACTCCGGACAAAGACAGAGCAGTGATTCACACACATAAAACAGTTTGCAATTAACAATTCACTAACAACTAGAACAATTATACAAGCTACTAAGCAATTGTGCAATTCTGAGCTCACTAATACAATCCTGATATCCTGAGTAGATATTTGGTACCAAGTTAGGGAGGGGAAAAAATAAGAGGCTAGATAAGCTAACTGTCAGATATTAAAAAGCAAATACCGCACTCCAGGCGCAGCTGACCAGCAGAACAGACACCAGAAGCATGACGAGCTGACAGGGATCGGGTCCAAACGACAACGAATCCAAACGATATGACACGAGCGCGCTTTACCGGGAGGAGACCCTGGCCGAAAGGTTGATCAGGTCCTTCAGCTAACACACGGATGCTCCACACAAATTTTGGGGGGAACCTAGTTTTATTGAGAGGTCTCACTCCCTCGTGTTGGTATCTGATTGGCTCCCTGGTCTCTCCTCCCTCCAGGCTTCGAGCAGTTGCCACCCCACGTCGGCAGGATTTGCACACGGCACACTGGAGTTGACAAGTAAACAAGCTTGACCCTTAGATGACTGGGTCCAAAAAGAGCGGGAAAGTGAGTCGCTGGGCAGGATTAACCTGACCTCCAGACGACCGGCCCAAAAAAACAGGTTGCCGGGCAGAATCAGGCCTTCACACACAGAACTAGCCTGACCTTTAGATGGCCCAGCAGGAGAGAAAAAACAACAGGAGAACATACACAGCCAGTGTTGCTGGGCAGGATTGAGTCTCTGCCCTCTCCTATATACAAGAACCTAGTCCAAGATGGAGGCAGTCCTGTCCTTTTAACAGGACAAGATGGCCGTGGACCGACAATTGGCCATCCAAAGCCATAACTTCGTATCGGATTGCAACATACACAAAATAAACACTGTAGAAAAATAAATTGGACAGTTCTATATCTTTTTTCACAATACAACAACAAGGGGACATAAACTTCCTGTCTTTCCACTTCATTGTAAAACTGGTAAACAGATTTAAAAAACCCACAATTTATCTCTGGAACCCACTGTGTAAGGGATAATCCCTCATGCTTCAGGGGATCAGCCTATTGCTAACTGACTGGTTTAGTATGAAACCATTCCTTGATGAGCAGGCAAATTATTCCATATTTTTTCTTTTTTGGGGTTTCTTGCACTTCTCTCTGAACCATCTGGTAGTGAATACAGTCAGAGACAAGATTCCGCACTAGATAGACCAGTGGTCTGATCTGAATAGCATTTTCCAAGGTCTGCCAAAGGAGATCGAGTTCAATAGGCCAGATTCATGAAAGATATCATGTATATTTAATTATTTGATTTCATGTTAACAAATAAAGGATTTGCTATTAAAATTTGAAAGGGATAGAAGTGCTCTTGGTAATAATATGTTTTCTATATTAAGAACATTAGAATTGCCATACCGAGTCAGACCAATGATTCATTTAGCCTAGTGTCCTGATTTCCCAATGGTGTCCAGTGCCAGATACTTCTGAGGGAGTGAACAGAGCAGGGCAATGTATCAAGTGACCCATCCCCTATCATCCAGTTCCAGCTTCCAGTAGTCAGAGGTTTAGGGACGCCCAGAGCATGGGGTTATAACAGAAAGTTAGTATACATATTATAGTATAATTCAGTCTCTAAATATTGTCAGGGTAGATCATATTTACTTATTGCTTCTAGGGACTAAGGCATACAAAAGAATATTTTTTTACTAATAAATATTATATTTGTTAACACTTTGACTGTGTAATATAGAATCCCTGCCTTTCAAAATAAGGGGCAGTTTTAGTCTTTGTTTTTAAATTTTGCCTTTTCTACACTCCTTTGTATTAACCACAGAGAAACACAAACTGGAGGGGGAAGGAAACATACTTTATAAAGTAGACCCCTGTTAGAGATAAACAAATAAGTCATAGTTAATAATTTAATCAGTGAATGTAGCCTCCTTATCTGATTGAAGAATGTGAGAAAAAATCACTTTCCATTAATATTTATTATTTGAATTTATATAAGTCTCAGTTCTCCTACAATTATTTATATTGAGAGCAGTACCTTAGTCTGCAGTGGTTTCAAAAGGACTCATTGCAGAGTACAGTACTCTCCACTTTAGTAAGAGTGTCAAAATCAGCGAATGTCTTTTTAAATAACTATTGATTGATCATAACTATCTGAGCAGTTTTGCTGCATTGTGATTTGATCAGATAACACATGTGACTGGATCTGTATACCAACAGGATAAATACCTGCACAAGCAAATCTTAAATGTAGTTTTTGTGGCTATTCCAAAATGTCTTTTTTAATTGTCACTGAAATGTTTATGGCATGAAAATTCAAAAGGGGCATAAACATTCCCACAGTGAATTTCTTGAAAAATCCAGGGAATATACACAGAACTTTCCCTGCCATTCATTGACCGGCTCTTCTTTCAGGTCACACAACATGTTGCTGCTAGTTAGAAAGATGAAAAAAGAGAGAAGTGTACAAGCAGTCTTGTTGCCATTGCAACCATTCCCAGTACAGTTAGAAGATGTGATAATGTAATTGAACATGCTGCAAACAGTGTTTCTATGCACGATACAAAGCATCATTCCACCTTCTCCATTATGCAAACTACTCAGCCTAACATTCTGCAAAATATCTACAAATGTCATTTATTGCACAATATGGCCAAGCATGAGTGCAGGCAAGGTCTTCATCTATGATAAGGCAACCTCTGGTACGCGGCTTGCCAGGGTAAGCACTCTGTCGTGCCGATACAGTTTGTTTACCTGCGCCTTGCCGATGTGCCACTGGCCATAGTTTGCTGCTCCAGGCCAATGGGGGCAGTGGGAAGCTGTGGCCAGCACATCCCTCGGCCATGGCCGGTTCAAGGATGTTTTGCGCCCTAGGAGAAACTTCCACCTTGCGCCCTCCCCCGTCCCCAAGCCCCCGCCCTGAGCGCCCCCCTGCCCCAGCTCACCCCTGCTCTGCCTCCACACCGAGCATGCCGTCGCTGCTTCACTTCTCCTGCCTCCCAGGCTTGCAGCATCAATGCCGGTGACAAATGGGGTGGCCGAAGATCCGGCCGCCACGGTCGCTGCCGAAGAAAATGCTGCCCCCCAAATCCTAGCACCCTAAACAACCACCTAGGCCACCTAAATGGTTGCACCGGCCCTGCCCTTGGCCCACACTACTTCACGCAGCCCCCATTGGCCTGGGACAGCGAACCGCCGCCAGTGGGAGCCGCGATTGGCCAAACCTGCTGGCATGGCAGGTAAACAGACTGGCCCATCCCACCAGGGTGCTTACCCTGGCGAGCCGCGTGCCAGAGGTTGCTGACCACTGATCCATGAGGTTGAAGGGTTAGCAGTCTCAAGTTTTAATGAGCTTTCACCCTCAGCAAAGTGGATTCAGGAACTGAAAAAGTGTTTTCAAGAACACAATTTTTCTATTGCATACAATTCTGCTAAAATGTTTGTCGCTTATTCCAGTATTTGACTCTTCAGGCTCTTGAGTCCTGTTTTCTGTCACAAAATAAAGTACAAATTCACTCTTTCATCTCTAAAGTAATCTCTCACCAAAATTTGGACTTGTTTATGACAACTGCCTCTTCCTTTGTGACTGCCCCATTACATGAGCCTAGGAACTGTAGCAAATGCCTGAAAGTGAAATATTGAATGAGAATAGAATATTCCTGAGGGGGTGGAAGAAGGTGTAAAACACACCAATTTAGACCTCCTTAGACTCATATTTTATTCTGTACCAATGCATATTGTATTGTATTCTATTCTATTCAGTTCATTTTCTTATACTGTGACTTTCATCCATCCATCCTGTGCGCTGAATGAGGCAAAGTCCATGTGGGATCATGTCACTAAAGTCTATATCATAATACATATATATATGGACAACCTTAATTCTGGCAACTTTGGAGTGCATGACTTTGCAACTTAACTAATATGATTTTAACAAAATATGTTAAGGTTATAAAGTCAACCACTCATACATTAGGAAATGCCAGCATTGTTGCCTCTGCAACCTACTGAGATCTCCTGGCGTGTATGAATTATGATCTAATCTTTAATTACATGATCTCACAGTGTCATTTCCACAGGACTCCTCCCTCATTCAGTGTACACAATAGACCCGGCTGTGGAGCTGAATTAGAATTGAACAGTAAATGAGGTTGTTGTCTGTAAGACCTCGTCTTAATTTATTAACAGAAGTTAGGTGGTATGAATGATTCAGGGAAAAGTAACACATTTAATTTCTCTATGCCTGTTTCAGGAGTGTTGTGGAAGTAAGTTCATTAATGTCAGTGAAATATGCAGATATTATAGTGATGATTAAAGATTTAATAGATCATAATGAATATGCACAATTAGAGTTGCACAGGGTTTTAACCACATCTTTTTCTAAATGATAGCATGAGGATCTCAGGCAGAACTACCAACCAGAGAGAGGCAGAAAAGTGTTCCTTTTTGGGATATTAAAAACAAATATTTAGTTTGTAGATAAAATATCATTCTGAACAGAGAGGAAGACAGGGAATTTATATGTATCCACTAATATAAGCATGAAGGAAACAATTAGAAAATGTCACTGTTGTCCTGTGCCTATGTGAGTCAAACATGGGAAGATTTTTAATAATAATCTCGATGAGGCAGTGGAGAGAGTTTAATTAAAAGGAAACCAAGCTTTTTAGTGTGTTGTAAAAAGTGGTCTCTGATTCCTTTCAACTGAGAATCTCAAAGCAAATATCAAAGTGTGTCAAATAATCAAGGAACAGTGCCTTCACTCTTAAAAAAGGAATGTTTATGCCCCCGTCTTTCTTTGCCCACCATTAATCCTGTTGTGTGGTCTACGGGTTGCATTTTTCCAAGCTAGGATCTGCAGTTTGACAATCTGCTCTTGAGTTTCAGCATTTGCAAGGATTCCCTTACAGTAGCCATACAAAAATCAGATAATGTTTAAAGATGCCTGTCTCCCCTTACATCCAGGACACATCTCTCCAAAGTGTATGGAAAATCTAGCCATAACCGTAGTATATATTGTTTAACCATGGTCTATGTGGATATTATGATCAATAGTCAATTCATTTGGTCATAGAACAGAAATAATATCACATGACCCATATAATGAACAAACAGTTTGCAAACCTTTGATTGTTCACAATAAAATTTTAGTAAAGTAGTTGTAGATCAAGAATTATTTGTTGATGAAATTCATGAACAATTTGAAATAGTAAATACCTGTGAAAATGTATTCTTATGGACATTGGAAATGGGAAAAATGGTGAAAATATGACTATACATTATTCATTGTAATTGATTCACCCATACACACACAAATACACACACAGTCCCATTTTAATAAATATTAAGGTAGCTATGTATCATGATCAGTGGAACTGGAGTCAGGGGGTCAATGTTCCCTGGAGGCTATTGACAAGACAACAGAGGAACAAGGAAATGGGGAATTAGGCTGGAATAACTCATCCAGGGCCGGCCCAAGACCACATGTCTCCCAGACGAGGAGTGGTTTTGGTCTTTAGGCCACAGCGAAATCAAGACAGCTTCTCATCAAAGTAGTAAAGGTTGTGATGTTCATTGACTGAGTTTGTAATTCCTTGCTTACAATGTTTACTTGATACAGGATATCATGCTAAACCACAATTGAGACCAGAAATTTGAAATCAATGATCTGATGTCAGATTCTGGCTTCGGCTTTACTCGGTTGCACCAGTTCCATCAGTGCGTCATAAGCCTCAGTCACGTAGTACCTCACTGACCTTACATGGTCAACACAGTTCTTCCAATGAGTGTCACATAGCAGCTTCATGGTCATATTTGTAACATTGTCCATGAGGCTCTTCCATCTGATAGTTAATGTTGAAAACAGGATGTATATCCTTTGTAGTACTCCGAAGAGAGATAACTGAATCTAAAGAAGATGATGCATCTGATAAAATCAGGCTGAGGGAATGGAAGCCGCATGGCATGAAGAAAGCGCCTGGATTCAGCATAGGGATCCTTGCTGAATGTCATTGTTTTCCCTTCATGTTCATGCGTTATCATACCCTTGGCTGCGGCAGTCCTGAAGCTTTATTTTATTCTAATTCAAAACTTTCATAAACAGCCCTGTTAGGCCTTTTCCAGTAGAGTCATCCACAGACCGAAAACAGATAAAGTGTTCCCTTACTTGGATACGGCCATCCTTGTCATCAACAAATCTTACTGTAAATGACATCTTTTCACTGTGACTAATGTTGGGAATGCAGTCCATTATTGCAGTGTAGTACTTTGCTTTGCTCAGCTACATCAATATGTTATCAAGCACCTTCCTTGCCATAAGGTCAATCAATTAATTTTGAATTTTTTTGCCACAGTAATGGCCCATCACTTCTTTATGAACTATTTGACATAAGTGCTCCACATGCCATCATTGTATTTCCCAAAGAGCTCTACCAAACTGAGGAAATTCCTGTTATGTTCAGTGAACAACTTATCCGAAGAGCCCTGAAAAGCCAAATTTTTCTTTGCAAGGAAGAGGACAATTGAGATCAGACGCTCAAGCACATTCCTCCAATGCTGGATTTCTACATTAAAAATGCACCGGTTTTCTGTGTCTGTGAATTTATTCAGCTTGAACCTGGACTCAATCTCCATCCATTTGGAGTAGGCTGTAAAATGGCCAGGGGGCTTTTCATGCTGTTTCAGCGCATCAGCTAAATTATGCGAGTAATTGTACCCAGAAAGTGCAAGCAACAATTTGGCATTCTTGTCAAATAAGAACATAAGAACGGCTATACTGGGTCAGACCAAAGGTCCATCTGACAAAACCTTGTCTTCTGTCTTCTGGCAGTGGCCAATGCCAGGTGCTTCAAAGGGAATGAATGAACAGAACAGGTAATTATCAAGTGATCCATCCCCTATTGCCCATTCCCAGCCCCTAGCAACAGAGGCTAGGGACACCATCCCTGCCCATCCTGGCTAATAGCCATTGATGAACTTATCCTCCATGAACTTATCTAGTTTGTTTTTGAACCCTGATATAGTCTTGGCCTTCACAATATCCTCTGACAAGGAGTTCCATGGGTTGACTGTGTGTTGTGTGAAGAAAAATATTTTGCAACAAAACCAGAACACTTTGTCAGTTGATTTAGAGTAAACTAGCTTATGCCAATTCAGTTTCTCACCATTCTCACGTACTCTTTCACAGTGTGACTTTGAGAAGTGTTGCTTCTGCTCATTTACTGGAAACATCATATCCTCGATTTTGCCCCGCCCATTCAAAATTGTAGAATAAATATTGGCAGAGATTAGGATAGCCAGCCATAAAGCAGATCTGATTTGTGGTGTGCAATTTTTCTCACTGCTGCATCTATCATCATGTAAGGCTGAATCTCTGTTATCATTTCTCTCCTTTTTCATGTAAACCAGGTTTTTCTTTGTCATTACTCCCCTTTTAACATGAGCCACATTCTTTATCATCATTCTCCTTTATGCTGCCAGGAAAACTGGATGATTCTTCATCACTTTCCTCACATTTCCATTCGTTATCTTTCGGTAAATCTGCTAATTCCTTAGTAATAGGACTTCCATCATTTATGCTTTGCGCCTCAATTTCTTCTGCACTGGGATAACCACTGATGCCTAAAGCCTGGTCTATGTTGTTCTGTTTCAATGGACACTATTTTAACAGCTTATGGGGATTTCTTAAAGATGATCAGTGTCTCAAAGGAAAGCTACGACTGGAAGTAGACCCCACAATGGAACCTGTGTATTTACCACAAAGGAAACTCCAGTGGCACAACGTAATCCAGTAAGCAAGTTGCTCAAAAGTGTTCAGAGCAGGAGTATCATAGCACCTGAAGAAACAATACAGCCTGGGTAAGCCTGGGTAAGCAGAAAGTGGTGATAAATAACAGTATAGACTGGGTAAGCAGAAAGTGGTGATAAAGAACCCAATATGCACATTATGTATCTACATGGACCCAAAACCATTCAGCTGAGCACTGAAAACATGCCACTGTCTACTGCCCACAATTGATAACATCTTGCCAGAAATTTCCAAAGCCTGAATCTTTAATGTGAGAAATAGGTTTTGACACACAACGCTAGATACAAATTCTAGCTTACTGACAACCTTTGGAACACCATTTGGTGACTACAAATAGCTTCACGTGCTGATGGTATCAAGTCCAGGCCCAGAGATGTTCCAAAAAAAAGACTCACCCAAGTGCTGGAAGGACTGCCTGGGGTGAAAATAATTGCAGCTGATAACCTCATTGTAGGTGAAGGGAGCAACAATACAGAAGATGAACAATAACATGACAGAAAACTACAAGCTTTTCTATAGCAATGCGGGGACAATACATAAAACCAAACACAGAAAAAATATGATTCAAAGAGCATAAGGTGACATATACTGGACATCTGCTCACAGCAGAGAGACTGAATACAGATCCCAGGAAGATCAAGGCAGTCAGAGACAAGCCAGCTCCAGAGTATGTGAAACGGGTACAGAGCTTCATAGAAATTATAAATTTTCTGTCCAAATTCATCCACACCTGGCTGCAGTAGTAGAACCTGTATGTCAACTCACAAACAGGATGTTTAGTGGGATTGGACAGGTCCCCAACAGCAAGTATTTGACACACTGAAACAAATGCCCATGTCCTGAAGTACTGCTAGCCAGGAGAGCAACTGGCACACCAGTGTGATACATCAGAGGTCAGACTAGGTGACCATGTTGGTCCCTTCTGGTCTTAGAGTCTATGAGTCTAGGAGACTGGGTTTTTGCAGGAGCAACCAGTTGCTTATTGCAGCCAAGCCCTGTCACAGACTGAACAGGGGTACATCCAAATAGGAAAAAAAACAGTTTTTGGCTGTGGTATTCACCTACGGCCTCACAGTAATAGCACAATCAGATCACAAGGCTCTAGAGACAATAATGGCAAAGTCCCTTCTTAGTTCTCAAAAGAGATTACAGTGCATGCACCTCCAGTGCTACCAGGTAGAGGATCAGATATTGTCCAGGATGGTTACTGGTGTTAGCCTAACACGCTGAGCAGATCATATATACCCCAGCATCAACGAGTTGAGGGAATAAAATCAAGACATTGAATCCATTAACATGTTGCACTATCTCCTGGTTTCTATGGCAAAGCAGATGGAAATCAAAGAGTCTATGGAAAAGGACATCCAATTAAAGATAGCCAAGAGGCCAATACTAGCAGGGAAACCAGAAGATAAAAGCCAAATACTGGTAGAAGCAGAACCATATTTTCAAATTAAGGAGGAGCTGAATGTCTGGGATGAAATTATATTTTAAGGTCAGGGAGCTCTTGACCCTGCCTTATTACTTAAGGATGTCATGCAAAAAGTATTCCTCACACCTGAGTATTAACAGTTGTCTTCGATTGTACAGGGAGATTTTTGTCAAACCAATAAAGTGTCTGAAACCATTATTGCTTATCAGTAAAAGCAGCCAAGTCAGCAGGCCATAAAATGGTCATGCAGCAGCCTTAGCTTAACCAAGGCAGGAGAGGAGGGGTTTTTGGGTGCCACAGAAAGGGCAGCTTGACCCAGCATCCTTCCTGATAAGAATTATGTTGAAATTGCTGATACATATATTTTAGGGGCCTCAAGGCGTGCAAACTCTAAGACAACCATACCTGGTTAATCGATGACCAGAAGGAGACCTCTTGCTTGATATTTGAGACTGCTTCCTTAACAAGTTTTCTTTAAGTGACATGTCATTGTATTACTAATGTATAAATTAGGGGGGAAAGTTTGAATTAGTTGGACTCTTCGGGAGGGTTTCATCAGGAACTCTCCCTCTGGACGCATCTTGTGGTCTCCACCGGCAGACAGAAGATTTGGCCACTGGAAGGCTGCCTCTGTGCCACTTGAGAGTTGGGGGTGTTAATTATCGAGGATTGGGTTTGTTTTACTAACCTGTTGCAGACATGTGTAAGTGCTTGAGACTAAGTAAAGTTTAGCTTTAAGTGAAAGCACTCTTGTGTTGCCCTGTTTGTGCCAGCCATCTATGGGTCGGACGTCCGTGTCTCCCTTGATTTATTTCCTGGCACCACCTCACACAGAGTAAAAGTTACCAAGAGCTTTGGATTGGAAGAACCCTGGGTAACAAGACGGCTTCAAGAATGTGTTTATTGGCTGTCAGTGAACATACAACTGGACTCTTTGACAGAAGAGTTTGACACTTGCTAGTTGTGTGATAACCTTCAGATGAAAGAAACTCTGTTACCATATTAGCTCCCCACCCAATTATGGGCAAAGTGGGAATTGACTTATTAAACTTCAAGATATACAGTACTTTACTTCAGTGGACGGCTATCAAATTTTTGGGAGGTTGATGCTCCGCTTGATACAATAAGCAAGTCAGCAAGCTGAAGGCCCAATTCCTATCCACAGAGTAATGGTAAAGTGGAATCAGCTGAGAAAACAGCTAAAACTGTTACACAAGGCTTTTTATTTCGGTTCTGATGCCTCGTTAGCATCTTTGGCTATACCCAACACAGGGTAGTTTCAAAACAGTCTAGCACAGGCACTGATGGGGCAAAGGACCAAAACTCTGTTACTAATGAGGAGATACATGTTGCAGCCAGAAGAATGACGTTATTGTCGAGAGGAGATGGACAACAGAGAAAGCAGACACTAGAAGACAACAGGTCAACCAAGGACCTTCCAGACCTGGAGACAGACAGTCCTGCGAGTATCCGGCCATAAGAGAGACACCAGAAGGAGTGATGAAAGGTGCAGTGGCACCCAGGTCATACAACATGACTACACAAGAGGGACAAGTGACTGAAGGGACAGGAGACACTTATGAGATAGCAGACATAACACCCAGAAAGAGCCTTCAAAGATACAGAGATCATCACAGAACAGAGAACTATCCAGAGGCCAATTTCATAGGGATGGAGAAGATTCCACAGTGAAATATTTTAGTAGAATTACAGACAAGTGACAGGGAAACAGAGATGGGTCAGAGATGGGTCACCTCCTGATACCTTTCCTGTTGAGAAGACCAACTATCGCAAATAATATGTAACCAGGTGATTTGGTGGTAAAGATATGGTCTTCTTTGCTAGCAACCTCCAGCTGAAGGGACACAGGATGGAGGTGTGTGTGTCAATTATTTTTTTCTAATTATTATATTTAAAAAGTTGTAAAATTAGGGACGATGCATCATGATTAGTGGAATTGGTGTCAGAAGACCCATGTGCTCAACTTAAACTGAATTTTGCTTCACACTTGTGAATGAAATAAGAACCTGATGTTGCAGTCCTTTTTCAGGGATAACTCCCATTGATGTCACTACGTCAATGGGAGTTTTTAAGACTGAAAGGGCTTTAGGCATTATCACAGTGTAACTAATAATAATAATAGTAATAATAATAATAAATATCAGACCTTTAAGTATAAAAATCACTGTAAATTTCCTTTAGTAGTCTGGTAACTCAAAGAGATGAAGTTAAAACATTCAAATGTGAAAGCTTGACTTTGAAATTGTGGTTTATATATATTTTTTTATATAGGAGATATACCAATCTCCTAGAACTGGAAGGGACCTTGAAAGGTCATCAAGTCCACCCCCTTGACTTCACTAGCAGGACCAATTTTTGCCCCAGATCCCTAAGTGGCCTCTCAAGGATTGAACTCACAACTCAAGCTTTAGCACGCCAATGCTCAAACCACTGAGCTATCCCTCCCACCTATAGCATACTAATCCTGTTAAAAATAGTCTCCTTAACTGGCCTTGGAAATTCTATCAAGCTTTTCTCTTCCGTTAACTTCAAAATTTCCAAAAATGTTTTTTTTTAAATCCATCTGTTACTTTACTTCCTGCATACACCAAGAATGCTAGAAGTCAAGAATTTTCAATGATCTACAATCTTAGTCTATATGCCATTTGTATATATTGAACTCTATATGCTTTTGGAGCAAAACAATCTGTTTACATTTAATAAGCTGGTGACTTAAGGGTTGGGGTAGGGTGCTGGGGTATATGATCTGGCTAAAGGTATGGGCTTTGACGTGGGGAAGGGGATGAGGGGTTTGGAGTGCAGGAGGGGGCTCAGGGCTGGAGCAGGGGGTTGGGGTGTGGAGGGCCTGGGCTCTAGGAGGGAGTAAGGGTGCAGGAGGGGGCTCAGGGCTAGGATTGGAGTGTGGTGGGGGTGTAGGCTTCAGAAGGGATTTTGGATGGGAAGGTGCTGAGGCATGGGGTTGAGGTGCAGGACAGGATGCAGGGTGCAGGCTCCGGGAGGGAGCTCAGGGCTGGGCCGGGGGGTTGGGATGTGGGCTCTGGGAGGAAGTTAGGGTGAGGAAGGGGATTCTGACCTGGGGACAGTGGGTTGAGGTGTAGGAGGGGATTTGGGGTACGGGTTCCAACCAGGCAGCACCTACCTCAGGTGGCTCTCAGTCAGCGGCACAGCAGGGCTAAGGCAGGTGGCTCCACACCCGCACGCCTGACAAACCTAGTTTGTGGTGGAAATGGTAGCAAGTTGTAGATTTAAAATCAGATGGAACAGCAATTTGTTTTTTTTTTTACACATTAATTAAGTAAAAGTGTCATGGTATCTAAAGGTAAATATGAGATAGCATTAGCCTAAGCTATTAGTCAAGTTCAGTCTGTTTGAGTTCTTGTGTTTTACTTGCATATCTACAAGTTTTCATTTTGGACAATATGTGTCTTTTTGTCTCAGTAATAAAAGTTTATAAAGTGAATCACATCAGAATGTGTTTGATTCATTTCATGAAACATTTATAGGTTTTGTATTTGTTTGCTTTGGTGCCTGGATTTCTTTACCCAGTCCCACATATTTCAGAAAAGTTAAAATTAGCCAAGAGACAACTCCAGGGCAGCCAGTTATGGAGTGCCTTCAAGTTCCATTGAGGACAATGGAATATGAGCACCTTCCAGGAGGCTCTCAACATCTGAGCTCTTACAAGCAGAGAAAACTGTGTAATACTTGAGGGATAGGTGCAGTATTGTAGGAACCATTGGATGTGTTTAGATTCAGATACTTTCTTCACAGACTACCTGGTACTGTATGACTTATGGTATGATTTCAGAAACCCTTTCAATTTACCACAGACTCCAAGACTAGTAACATCATATCTGTGGTATTAGGTAAAAAAATAACAAAAAAGGCCAGTACAAATTAATGTTGACTACCAATCTAAGACAAGCAGCCACAGCAACAAATATAGTGTTTTCTGCTCCTCCAGATCTTCATTGTTAGAACTGCTTGATTTGTGGTCTAAGAAAGAGAGAGAGAGAGAGATCCAGGAGGTAGAAAAGGAAGACACAGAACAACTGTATTTTTAGTCATTTTGTCACAACAGTCTTTGAAATGTTTTCCCCTCCATGTCATAGCCCTGAGAGAATGTAATGCAATAGCTGTAAATCATTCTCTGGTAAATTGTTTCAGTTACAAATCATTTTATGTTATTGTTATTGTTTTTATTGGGGTGAGAGGAGGAAATGAGAGGAAAACTCAAATATGGGTTGGTATTTTGGAAAGAGGTTAAAGACATTATGTGGCATGGAACTTTCAAACCAATACCCACACACTTCTGTTTGTATATCAATAAGACTAAAACTGGGATTCAATTAATATGAAGCATATTTTCTTCTCTTTAGTCTACTCCCCAGATTTATGAAACAATATTTTAAATTAAATATTTTAATGAGAGAAATTGTGATCCCCTCTGTTGGTTTCAATTCAAGAGTCAGCAACAATCCAACAGTAATAAGTAGGCATGCTCTCTTTTACTCTTCAAGCAAGACAAATCTGGTAACTCAACAGGGATCAGACTTTCATAAGGTATGTCTGAAAATTGAACAGACTGAAAGGAACAGCACAGCAAATAAGTCTGTAAAATATAAATTGACAAAATTAATTTACTACATTTTCAGGTGCCTGCACATCATTTAAGATAAGTCCTTGTGTGTATTTATTTTAGGATGGGGGTACTTTGAGCAATCAGGAGAATTAACACCAAAATGTCCTAAGGAACTAGGTTTTGTTAAATAATTCAGAAAAATAAAACACATCTTTTTACAGATTAGAAAGAGAAACCATGCTGGGGGTATTCAGTTCAGCTGGTCTCAGCATAACAAGGCCTCTGAGGATGTAGCTTTTTGCGATCCCTATTTTATTAAATATCAGAAAGTGTGATGTTGAAGGCTCATGTTGAAGGCTCATGTAATGTAGCTTACCTTACACACATAACCTTCACAAAAAACATCTTCCAAAGCCGCTTGCTAAAAGATTTATGGCATCAAGCATGTTTTACGCCAGTGAGTGCACTAATGGCTTCCCCTGATGAATCCCTCAGGAGTCATTCTGACTGGAAAATGCCAAAGTATAGAGTAGCACTTAAGCCCCATAACAGTATGTTACAGTTTGCGTAAAAAGTTTTAGGGCACAGAAGATAAAATATTAATATATATGAAAATCTCAAATTTAAAAGTTTAAAAACCTTATATACTTTGGGGTACCTAAAAAGCTTTATATTTCACATATTAGGTCTTGGGGATGACATATATCTTATTTTCAGTGAAGGTCTGTGCATTTCCACAGTTATAGAAGATTCTCTAGGTTCGATAGTAACAACATAAATCAGACAGCTAAAGGAATACAACTTAAACAATTACTGCAAACCAATATAAGAGAGATTTTTAAAGACACCTAGAGAATTAGATGCCCAACTGCAATGACTCTCAGTGGCAGCTGGGTGCCCTCCATTAAGCACTTTTAAAAATCCCATCCATTATTATCAGATTCATGGCTATAATCATCATGAACTATTTGTGTTTTTTTAAATGGAAAGGGGTTTCATGGACTCACCATAATAAATAAGATGCTGAAGAAAACACCATAGTGACAAAATTATTTGAAGAGTAATAATTATTTGAAGATTTTCCTTTCAGTGGTTTCAAGATATATTCTGGTCAAATTTTACCCTCAGGAGGATAAGGTAGCCTTCTCAAGAGAATGACAAACAACAACAACAAAAACATTTGACTTGCTCCACACATTATACTAGTTTAGATAGAAACTATTGTCTAGAACACTTCCTGAGAAGAAAAATGTTCCTCTAAGTTGTCAAAAGGAGTATTGGTGTCATAAGTTGAATACAGTCTTGGGTTGGTCTGAGAACCACCTTAACTGAAGAGTTGAAAATAAAAGATTGTTTATAATAGAAAGAATCCCTCTTCATCTAACCTGCCCCCTGAAATGAATGTCATCTATAGTAGTCTATGGAGCTCATTGTCTTCATTCAAGTCAAGAGCTTAGTACAATTTGATAGATGATTAAGTGTTAAATCCTGGCTCCATTGACGTCAATGGCAAAAATGTCATTAACTTTATCCTACCCAGGATTTCATCATAACATTTCATATAGATAATGAAAGCATCTGATGTTACCATTTTATTTATTTGAAAATACAATATTTATAATGGAGATAAAACCTCATGCCTCAGGGCATAATCCAACTACTAACTGGGATTAGAAAGAAACTTCTGTTATGAGCAGGTTATCCCATTACTGAGTTTCTTGTACCTTCTGAATGTTCTGGTATTGGCCACTGTCATAGATAGGATACTAGACTAGACTGACCACCTCTGATCTGTGAGAGTATTCGTCATTCCATGAGTCTAGTTGCACTCTAACAGAGCTATATAAGTAAACACCTGTATCACATACCGAATTAATCAGAAATACTGATACTGGGGTGAATCATGCAGTCCTTAGTCAAGTAAAACTCCTACTCTGGTTAATTCAAGTCAATGGGACTGAAATCTACATAAAGTAAAAATTGAACAATTAGGCCCATTAATATGAATCTGGCAGAAACCCTGATTTCTTAAGATAACACTTTCTGATTTGTCTGACCATTAGCTAGTGTTCAACAGTAGCAACTACAACAATGTCTGGAACTTTAAATTAAGCCACAAAGAATTAGCTGAAATAAAGCATAAGCCTGCCTGTGGGGTAAGGTGAGCTCATGTTTATATTATTTTTTGTTTTCTGTGACACTCTCTATAATTTCACAGGTTTGGGCGAACCAACTGGTTTAGACCGAAAATTAGAGATGTAGACCTAGTGTAACCCCTTTGGGGTTTAGAGAGCATGGCCCCTTTACATCTTTTTCCTAGGGAGGAGGGGGAGAGTGAGGAAAAAAGGAGGGAAACCCCAGGGGGTCTAGAGCTCAGAGGGCGAGAGAGGCAGCAGCTGGCAGGCCCTTGCAAAGGAAGGAGAGAGAACCTGCCTCCTGGGAAGGACAGGGCAGCTGATCGGGGATACCCAGGACAGGAGCCAGGAGGAGCACTGTGCCAGGGAGGAATCGCCCGAGAAGGACAGGCCAGAGCTGGACCCAGTATCATGGCTGCTCAGAGCTGCATGGGGCTGTGAGTACTGGTGCTTGTGACTCTGCATTGGGAACAAGGAGGGAGGCTGCTAGATAGTTAAGTGGGGAGGTGGTTGCACTGTGTGGCTTTGCAGAGAGAGGCAGAAGAGGGCACCGGAGGGGTTTGTTGGGGGAAAGTTCACTGGTGCCAAAGACGACCAGGAGCATCCAAGACTCACCACTGGACTGGAACTTTGCTCAGGCCTCCTGAACTCTGTGTGCAGACACATTGCTCGGTGTCTGCCCTTCCAGACTGTGCTACTACTGGGCCCGTGGGGCCTTGGATGCAGCTCTTTGTCTTGGATGCAGCTCTGTTTTACTGCTCCCCCTATATTTCCCCTTGTTCTTTTTCTCCTCTCATCCCTCTGTAAATAAATACCTCCCTTTGTTATATCCATTGTACTTTTCCTGTGGGCAGAGGTGAAAGTAAGCAGGTACGGGCCGGTATGGAGGACCGGTAAGAAAAGGTGCAGTAGCTAACGGCAAGAAAATGGAGCATTCTCTCCCTTTCTGACTCCGCCTCCTGGCTCCAGCAAAATTGAGGGTCCGGGAGCCCAGCTCCAGGAATGTTCGGGGCCGGGTCTCCCCCCTGGCCCCACCTGCTGCCCCCCCGCGCCTCCCCTGAGTGTGCCCCAGCCCCCCTTTGCTGCTCCCATGCACCTCCCTGGGTCCCGGAGTAGAGCGTTTGTCTCTCCCTGTCCCCTGCAGTTCCATGCTGCCTGCCTGCATTAACTGCTGCCACAGGGTCCTAATGCCCCCATCCAATACTGCCAGGGCAGGCTGCCCTTCCCTCTCGGACCCTTTCATTTTCCAGTGGGACCCTCCACCAGTACAGCCACCCCCTGCCCTCAGTCACTGCTCTTGCCCCACGCTGAGCAAGGGGCTGCCCCAGTGAGGCTACAGTGAGGGGCAGCAGCAGGGAGGAGGTGCACATGTGATGGCAACCCCCTCCCCCGACATGGCACCCACCACAGGGGAGGCGAGGGGGATTCCTGGACCTGAGAGGGGCCCTAGGAGCATGTGCAGTAACAGTGGGGGGGGTGAGTGTGCTGCCGGGGGGGGGGGGAGAAGGGGGTCCCTACCCCAGAGCTCGCTGCTGCAAGCAGGGAGAGGGCTGGGGGGAGTCCTTCTCTCTGGCTTCAGTCCCAGGACTGCCTGCCTGCATCCCAAACTCATCCCCACCCCAGAGCCCACACCCCCAGCCAGAGCCCTCATCCCCCCCACACCCCAACCCTCTGTCCTAGCCCTGAGCCTCTCCAACACCTCCAGCCCCAGCCAGAGCCCTCATCCCCCTGCACCCTAACCCTCTGCCTCAGCCCTGAGTTCCCACACCCCAAACCCCTCATCCCGAGCCACATCCCAAGTCCACCCCAGCCTCACTCCACAGCCCTCACTCCTGCACCCGCTCCTTCCACACCCCCTCTTATCCACAAACTCCCTCCCAGAACCTGCACCCTGCACCCCTCCTGCACTCCAGTCTCCTGCCCCAGCCCAGGGCCTGCACCCTAGACCTCCTCCCCCACCCAAACTCCCTCCCAGAGTCTTGGGCGGGGGGGGGGTGGAGTTTGAGGGGGAAGAGTTTAGGCAGGGGCAGGTTCTGGGCACCACCAAAATTTCTACAAACCTGCCACCTTTGCCAGCAAGAGCTCATGCGCCATACTGGGGTGGACCGGCTTCCTGAGGCAGCAATTTAAATGGCTGGAGCCCAGGGCCCTTTAAATTGCTGCCAGAGTCCCACTGCCAGAGCCCTGGGATAGCAGCTGTGGGGCTCGGGTGACGATTTAAAGGGCCCAGGGCTCCTGCCACCGCTACTGCCCCAGGCCCTTTAAATCGCCACTGGAGCCCCACTGCTGCTACCCCAGGGCTCCGGGGACAATTTAAAGGGCCCAGGCCCTTTAAATAGCCCCTGGAGCCTGCCGGAGCTGGGAGCTCAGGGGGTGATTTAAAGGGCTTGGGGCTCCCAGCTGCTGCTACCACAGCCCCAGCCCTGGGCCCTTTAAATCCTGATTTAAAGGGCCTAGGGATTTAAAGGCTCTGCCTCTTCCAGTGGAGGCCACGCCCTCCTCAGGATTCCGGAGTACAGGCAAGTCCTTTAATTTACTTTCACCCCTGCCTGTGGGTGTGTGTGTTCACTCTGGGTGGTTTGGAACAGGCGTCCCTGGCGTGGAAGGGATTTTTCCTGCTGCCTTCCTGCGTGCACTTTCTCTTGGCCAGAGCTGCCTGCAGAGCAGACTCCATTTTGGCTAAATGGAGGGTTCATGATTTTAAAGCACGAGGGTGCTAAAGTTGCACTAGGAAAGAAGCAGAGCAGATTTCCTAAAAGTAGTGGCCTTTTCAAGTTAAATTAAACTCTGGAACCTGGAAGGGAAGGGAGAAACCATATACAGAAGGAAAAAAAATGACAGACACATGTCCAGAGTTGCTCTCTGATAATTAATTTAACAACAATGAAAAAAGAATTCTCTACAACCTGTTTTTTTTTTGCCAGTTTAAAGACGTTACTTTAAATTTTATTTCTTTACTTCATGTACTGAACAGCTTTTTCAGCAAAGAAAGAACTTGAAAGACATTATTAAAATGACAAAGGCCTTAATGAGCAACAGTCTTGAAATAATATTTTATGATAGTGAAAAAACCTTTTTAACTTGCCTTTTCCCTCATAGAAGGCACAATAGAAAGAGAGAGAAAGAAATGTGCTTCTAATGGCAGAGTCTTGGAGAGTACAAGATATGAATAATCCTTTTTGAAATATTTTTTTCACTTTGGTTTCCCTTGTGGAAGCATGAAAGAGATAAAGAAAAATGCCCTAAATGAGAGCACGGGGTCTTAAAAAAACAATTTTGATGTATTTTTATTTTGCCATCTCTTTCTCTCCAGAGAAAGTAACAGTAAAGACTAAAGATGGGACAGAAGAGTGCTGTTTTCAGTAAATTCCTTATCTGACCTTGAATTTAGAGGGCTTAAAACTTAAGAGATATCAAGTCAAAGAGTTGAATTTTCTGGAGGAAATATTTGCATCTCAAAGTAGCTGCAATATTTTTCAGTCTGGAAACATTTTTTAAAAGGCACTGTCTAAGCCAGGGGTCGGCAACCTCTGGCCGGGCCAGTTTGTTTACCTGCCGCATTGGCAGGTTCGGCTGATTGCGGCTCCCACTGGCCACGATTCGCCGTCCCAGGCCAATGGGTGCGGCTGGAAACTCTGCGAGCTGAGGGATGTGCTAGCCACGGCTTCCCGCCACCCTCATTGGCCTGGGACGGCGAACTGAGGCCAGTGGAGCCGTGATCGGCCGAACCGGCCAACGCGGCAGATAAACAAACTGGCCCGGCCCAGCAGGGTGCTTACCCTGGCGAGCCGTGTGCCAGAGGTTGCCGACCCCTGATCTAAGCTGATAGTCCAGAACTGTGACTTATTTATTTTAAGTCTATAGTCTATATCATATGATGTTGTGAAGGCCAAGACTATAACAGGGTTCAAAAAAGAACTATATAAATTCATGGAGTGTAGGTCCATCAATGGCTATTAGCCAGGATGGGCAGGGATAGTGTCCCTAGCCTCTGTTTGCTAGAAGCTAGAAATGGGCTACAGGGGATGGATCACTTGATAATTATCTGTTCTGTTCATTCCCTCTAGGGAACCTGGCATTGGCTATTGTCGGAAGACACGATACTGGACTAGATGGACTTTTGGTTCTTACCCACTATGGTTGCCCTTATGTGCTTATGGATAATTTAAATTAGCCTTGCAAAATCCCACTTTCCCACTGTCCCAGTATTAGTAGAAAATCTCTCCAGGTATGTATGACCAATGACCTTAATTTCTGCGGAATCTAAGCTTTTATTTTTAATAAAGGAAGTTTCTAACAGCATGGTTGTGAAGAAAACTTTAAAATCATGAACCAAGTATATAATTGATGCTGAAGAAGCTAAGTGGTGTGAGAACAACTTCTGCTCTTATATAGATAAGCCTGCAGGGAGCGTACCATTCACTGTGCCTCTGCTCAGCAGCCGACCAAGTGGAGGAACAGCTGTAATACCTTCTCTCCACCAACCCCAGTGACCCAACTGAAATCCTGACTCTCCTACCTGGGATTCATGGGGTGAGAGAGTGAAGATCAACAGCTCTTCTCGCTCACCTTCCAGCTGGCTGAGGCAATGCCCAGAATGCTCCTCCTCTGATGACGTTACTTTTCATTTTCTTGTGCCTCTGTATTTCTGGGTTAAAGGAGACAGCAGAGGCAGAAGTGCCAAGACATTCCAAGAAAGATTATTTTTGTGATATTTCTAAACTCACTGGAAGCAAGAAGTAACAGAAATGTTTTGTAGAAAGCCTGTGGCTATGAGAATTCTAGTGTAGTTTTCCATATACAAGATCTTTAGATAATGTTCAGATAACATTGGGGCACTTGTCTGAGCCCAATGGGAGGTTTAATATTTAATCATGATTAATCTCTGGGTGAGAGTGCTCTGGAAATTAGACATAGGATGCTGATTTAAGTATTATCAGGTTGGAGTATTTTGGGTATGTGCCATTATAGAACATGTGCCGAGGTTGTCACTGTGCCAGAGCCCATCAGTTATGTCCACTAGTTCAAAAAATATAAATACAAAAACTGTGACTGTTCTCTGACTCCAAATCAAACTTTATCTTGTCAAAGACAAACCAATTCTTGACAAAGTAAAAAATTCCTTTTCACGCTATGAGACAATTACATGTAAGAAAAATTTAACAAATGGACAAAAGATAACTTTTTTTTAGGTCAGCTTAGAAATGTTTATCTGCAATTTTGTTTTAATGAGAAAAGATAACTCCTAGAGCTTTGCTCATGCATGGAGGCAGGACAATGAACTGACAACACATACAAGAGAACATAATTCCAAAACCATGACTGCCCTTAAACTTTAATTGTTCAGTATTTTAAGGGTTGGTTTTTTTGGTCTTGCTTTAACAATGTGGCTTTTATCTTGCAATTGTTAGTAGACTGCTGTGTCCATTTCAGCTCCTCACCTGAGTCAGCCAGCAATTCACAACATCAAGCCTCTCAAATAGAATGAATGGCAAATAATAAGTTGCGTAAACATTATTTAAACCACACACCTGGGTGTGGTGTTCTGTCCCATTTAGTGGTACTGAGACAACTTAGAGAAAGATAGATTAATGAGTCTGCTCTACAGCCTTAGCTAACAGGCTTTTAGCTCATGCAGTAGAGCAGTGGTGGGCAACCTGCCGTGCGTGGACCATATCCAACCCATCAGGGTAATTTGATTGCGGGCTATGAAACATTTTGCTGATGTTGACCGTCTGTAGGCACAGCCCCCTGCACCTCCCAGTGGCTGCAGTTCACTGTTCCAAGCCAATGGGAGCTGCGGGAAGTGACGGGCTGCAGGGGACTGTCAAGGTCAGCAAAATGTCTCACGGCCTGCAATCAGATTACCCTGAAGGTCTGCATGTGGCCCTCGTGCTGCAGGTTGCCCACCACTACAGTAAAACATCATACACTAAGCTCCAGAGGTCCCAGGTTTGAACCGGGGTCTGTCAGTGTTACAAGTAGGGGTTCATGCACAATTTCAACAAGGAAGTCTCTAAAGCTCAGGATGTGCTTCCTCAGCTAGGGGAAGTATGTGGCCCACACTTCCTGGGTGTGGTGTTGTGTCCCATGTAGTGGCAGGGAGAGAGATGAATGAGTCTGCTTTTCTGGCTTTTACCTCATGCAGTAGAAATTCATTAACTCTAACCTCCAGAGGCCCGAGATTCGATCCTGCCCGCTGATGACTGGGGTCTGCTGATATTAAAATTACAAAAGTTTTTTTGAAGCAGCAAAGAATCCTGTGGCACCTTATAGACTAACAGACGTTTTGTAGCATGAGCTTTCGTGGGTGAATACCCACTTCTTCGGATGCAAGTGGTGGAAATTTCCTGGGGCAGGTATATATAAGCAAGCAAGAAGCAAGCTAGAGATAACGAGGTTAGATCAATCAGGGTGGATGAGGCCCTGTTCTAGCAGTTGAAGTGTGAAAACCAAGGGAGGAGAAACTGGTTCTGTAATTGGCAAGCCATTCACAGTCTTTGTTTAGTCCTGAGCTGATGGTGTCAAATTTGCAGATGAACTGGAGCTCAGCAGTTTCTCTTTGAAGTCTGGTCCTAAAGTTTTTTTGCTGTAGGATGGCCACCTTAAGATCTGCTATTGTGTGGCCAGGGAGGTTGAAGTGTTCTCCTACAAGTTTTTGTATATTGCCATTCCTAATGTCTGATTTGTGTCCATTTATCCTTTTCCTTAGAGACTGTCCAGTTTGGCCGATGTACATAGCAGAGGGGCATTGCTGGCATATGATGGCATATATTACATTGGTGGAAGTGCAGGTGAATGAACCGGTGATGTTGTGGCTGATCTGGTTTGGTCCTGTGATGGTGTTGCTGGTGTAGATATGTGGGCAGAGTTGGCATCGAGGTTTGTTGCATGGATTGGTTCCTGAGCTAGAGTTACTATGGTGCGGTGTGCAGTTGCTGGTGAGAATATGCTTCAGGTTGGCAGGTTGTCTGTGGGCGAGAACTGGTCTGCCACCCAAGGCCTGTGAAAGTGTGGGATCATTGTCCAGGATGGGTTGTAGATCCCTGATGATGCGTTGTAGGGGTTTTAGCTGGGGACTGTATGTGATGGCCAGTGGAGTCCTGTTGGTTTCTTTCTTGGGTTTGTCTTCCAGTAGGAGGCTTCTGGGTACACGTCTGGCTCTGTTGATCGGTTTCCTTATTTCCTCGTGTGGGTACTGTAGTCTTGAGAATGCTTGGTGGAGATTTGCTAGGTGTTGGTCTCTGTCTGCGGGGTTAGAGCAGATACGGTTGTACCTCAGTGCTTGGCTGTAGACAATGGATCTTGTGGTGTGTCCGGGATGGAAGCTGGAGGCATGAAGGTAGGCATAGCGGTCGAAAGCTCATGCTACAAAACGTCTGTTAGTCTATAAGGTGCCACAGGATTCTTTGCTGCTTCTACAGAACCAGACTAACACGGCTACCCCTCTGATAAAAGTTTTTTTGGAGATTCTAAATCAGTGGTGGGCAACCTACAGCCCACAGGCCGCACGCAGCCCATCAGAGTAATCTGCTGGCTGGCTGCAAGATAGTGTTTACATTGACCATCCACAAGCATGGTCTTCCGCAGCTCCCAGTGGCCGCGGTTCACTGTTCCTGGCCAATGGGAGCTGCAGGAAGTGGCAGCCAGCATGTCCCTGTGGCCCATGCTGCTTCCTGCAGCTCCCATTGGCCAGGAATGGTGAACAGCGGCCACTGGGAGCTGCAGGAGGCTGTGCCTGCGGACAGTCAATTGTCTTGTGGCCCGCCAGCGGATTACCCTGACGGGCCACGTCTGGCCCATGGGCCACAGGTTACCCACAACTGTTCTAAATGCATTACGTTGATAAGCTTTCTACCTGATTTGGGGCCAGATTTTTAAAGGTATTTAAATACCGGTATTTCTTTTTAGTTTTGGCCCTTTGTCTACAGCATTGCCTGAGTAAAATATTCTCATTTCTACCTTTTTTGTTACTTTTTCCCCAAGTTATTAAACTCTGGTTTCACATCAACCATCAGCTTTTACATTTTGAAGATATTTTGGGAGATTAAAAGTTTACTTTGAACTCAGTGAAACATACAAATAGTTATGAAGAATTCATGTTATAGCAGCTGCAAGGTATTCTACTGGAAACTTTCATCACAAATATAAGGTCCTTTTGCATGACCTCCTCCTGAAAGATGCTGTTTTTATATAGCACTATACTCAAGCCTGGTTCTACCTGAATGAAACTGTTGATTGACACCTGAACAGATAAGCATGGCTTGGTGCTGCAAACTAATTGGTATATCACATACTGGCAGCTCATTATTTACAGACCTGTGCTGAACACTTTATGTGGAAGTGGATTATTAGCCACTAATGGTCTAAACTAGTCTGTAGGCAATAGGCACATAATTAACAAGCATTTAATATTAGATATCACTGTAATATCTTTTTTTAATTTAATTACTGTTCTAAGCAGTTTGGTTTCAAGTACTGGGGCAAATCCTTGTCACGCTGAACCTTGTGCTGTCATTTACACCAGAGAGAAGGTTATGATTTGGTAGCATTTCACATCTACTTTGCACACAGGGTATGTCTACACTGCACATGTGGCAGGTCTATGTCAGCTGACTCAGGTTCATGGGGCTCGGGTTAATTGTAGATGTTTCTTTAATTGCAGGGCAGCCTGAGCTCTGGTACCTTATCACCTCTCAGGGTCCTAGAGCTTGGGCTCCAGGCCATGCGTGAGCATCTATACCTCAGTGAAACAGCCCCTTAGCCCAGTCAGCTGGCATGGGCCAGCTGTGGGCTTTTAATTGTAGCATAGACATATCCAAAGTGTGTTTAGCCTTCAGCTCCTCAATTGGCACAGATGGGGAGGCAGCACTAAGCACATTTCTGCTCTCCCTATACTAGGCCAGTGTAGTTTACATCAGCATCAGGGTCTCAGAGCTACTTTAGGTTACTCGGCCTACAGCCAATCAGGCCGGCACTGTGCCACTGAGGCAGGGGTGAAAGTAACTTACAGGACTTACCGGTACTGCCGGAGTCCTGAGGGGGCGTGGCCTCTCCCGGAAGAGGCGTGGCCTCTCAAGATTTAAAAGCCCTGGGGAACCAGCTATGGCTGGGAGACCCAGAGCCTTTAAATCAACCAGGGGCTCCCAGCTGCAGAGGTGGCTGGGAGCCCCCCAGGGCTCAGGGGCAAATTAAAGGGCCCAGGGCTCTGGCCACCAGGGGGAACCCCGAGCTTTGCGGGGCTGGGGCAGGTATTTAAAGGGCCCAGAGCTCCTGCCACTGAGGGAAGCCCAGAGCCCTTTAAATCCTGGCCCCAGCCCGGCCGCCAGAGACATGGCCGGGATTCAAAGGGCTCTGGGCTGCCCACAGCCACGGGGAGCTTTGAGCCCTTTAAATCCGCACCCCAGCCCAGCCGCTGGAGCCGCGGCTGGAATTTAAAGGGCTCTGGGCTGCCCGCAGCGGCGGGGAGCTCTGAGCCCTTTAAATCCCAGCTGCGGCAGGGATTCAAAGGGCTCTGGGCTGCCCGCAGCGGCGGGGAGCTCTGAGCCATTTCAATCCCCGCCGTGGAAGTCGATGCGGTCCAGCACGGGGTACTGGCTCTTGCCGGTACACCGGACCGGACCGGACCAGCTTACTTTCACCTCTGACTGTATGTATGTGTATGTGTATGAATGTGTCACAAACAATGCAGCTGCAGCCTGCCACCGACCAGCAGCGACCCCAGCAACCAGCCCCTGTGGGCTGCTGCCTGCAGAGAGCCAGCAGGTGCCGCTGGGCTGGGTCTGCCAAGGAGTAAGTAACCAAGGCAAAAACCACAGCGAGCCAGCCAGGGAGGGAGCCGGAGGAGGGAGGGGAAGTCAGGGGTGAATGAAGGACAACTGGAATAGCCTTCATGAAATATACAAGATATTTAGAGAAAGTTTTGTCAATTTCAACCTCTGCACTCTGCAGGCGGGACAAAACAAAAAGAGATCTGAGATTGCACCCGATGCCCTAAGGACATTTCAGGTGTTTAAATCAATATATAAAGAGGGTGGATTGGAATGAAAACTACTATTTCTTTCAAAGGAGGCACAATAATTTCCCTGAATATTCAGTTTTCCCCTCCAATCCCTTTGCGGTTTTGTCTATGGAGGCTATTTGCTTTCCCTGTAAAGAGTCCCGTGGCACCTTATAACAGATGTTTTGGAGCATGAGCTTTCGTGGGTGAATACCCACTTCGTCGGATGCACGTACACGTATTCACCCATGAAAGCTCATGCTCCAAAACGTCTATTAGTCTATAAGGTGCCACAGGACTCTTTGCTGCTTTTACAGATCAAGACTAACACGGCTACCCCTCTGATGCTTTCCCTGTGAATCTTTAGTTGCTTTAGCAAAATTGCTTTGACCAAAATAAACCCTAATTATCATGACACATCTTTCCACCATGTTCTCCATGTTTTTTGTGTTTTTTTTAAAACAGTAACATTTCAAAGAGGATCTGCAAGCAGTTTGGACATCACAACCATGATCCTCTGCTGGGGAGGGAATGGGATAGATCTGAACTTGGAAATGGTTCCTGATTTTGATTGTGTTTAGGAGATCCCCTCATCCCGGGGGCAGAAAAGAACTGCTCCTGCCATGGTCACACACACCCAACAACAACTGGGAGTGAAATTAACAAGGATGCCAGAAACGGCTCCTAACTCTGGGCACTGAACTGGACGGGGAACAGCTGAGTTTAAACTTTTCTTTTGCAGGCAGCAGTAGCAGGCATCTCAGCCAGTGTCCCCACTGCAAGCTAGAGCCTAGAGGAGAACCCCTGCTCGGGGTATGGGGGGAGGAATGCAGAGCCTTGTCTGCAGCCTGGCTGGAGGAGGGGGAGGAAGGAGCTGAGAAACCAATGTGACAGTGAGTTTTCCCCTTCCACCTGCTTTTATTAGCTCTGGATTTAAGCTGTGCAGCCAAATGCTTGTATTTGTTGTGTATGTTAGTATTGGAGAGATCCCCTCATCCCGGGGGCATAAAAGGACTGCCACTGCCATGGTCAAATACACCCTCCCCTCGACCCCCTCCCCACAGCTACTGTGAGTGAAATTAACAAGGATGCCAGAAACCTAGCCCTGGGGGCTGAACCATCAGGGAACAGCTGAGTTTAAACTATTCTTATGCAGGGAGCAGGCTTCTGTCTCCCTCCTTCAGTCAGCCTCCTTTTCTTACCGGTTCTCTGTACCGGCCTGTACCAGCTTACTTTCACCTCTGACCTGAGGATTCCTTAGTGCTAGAGGGAATCCTCAGCTGCCCCTTTAGGGCAGCATTCTGTTTCTTTGCTATTCCTCAGGGCAGCGAGAACTGACATGAAGGATTGAACCATCTGAATGAGTTGTGCCTGCAGCTATCTGTGGACATGAAATCGTGAATCAACACAGAAGGCTTATCATATGTGTTAGAGTCATTGAGCATTGACAGACTACTCTCAGGTTTTTCCAATGACACTGCAACAAGGAACTTCATCAGCTCAAATGGGGAAATGTATGGTGCCATGAGACTTCATGCAGACCAGAACCAGTCTCAATATAACTTTATCCTGGGTTTATATACTAATAACAGCATCAATGTTTTATTTACTAGTGACCCTTTGTTCTTTCCTTTCCACCACGTGCTCACCTTAGTAGGAATGTAATAACAAGCATACCAAATCAGACAAGTGGTATATCTAGTTCAGTCTATTCTACACCAATGTTGCTCTTTGTCATACCAGTTATCTGGATGAAAATGTAAAGATTTCCAGATCACATTAGGTAATGGAACAATTCTTTTTTTGTAATGGGAATGGAGGGCAAATGCTTGACTGAAGGGCAAGAAAGGAAGGCTATAAGACCATCCACTGCCTTATCCACCATCTCCTTACTAAAGTTATATTCTTCTTCAAACTTTTGCTCTTCCACAAAAGACAGTGTTTCCCTTCTATTCCATGTAGATCTGGGCTGAGTATGAAGTCATTTGGGGTAATTGTATCTCTCATGCATCGTCCACTTTCTCTACATTACTGTGAGATGCCTACAGGCAATACAGAACCTTCCTCTGCAGTTTCCATTGGGTGCGTCACACATTATTTCTCACTATTATGCCTAAGTAAAGCAATCTGAATGTGTTGTACTAGTGATGCTTGAGTGCACAGGCAGTATTCCTATTAGTAGTTCTATGCATACAATCTGCTGAATATGAACATAATTTTCCTAAATCTTGACCCATGTCTAAGAATACTTGTCCTTAATGGTTTAAAGTGCATTTCAGAATTAATATGTATAAACAAGGTACTGCCAAGGTTGCAAATTAAGGAATTTACATATATAAACTAAATACCATACACTCATTATTTACTTCTGTGCGTGCATTTTAGTGCTTCTTAACAACCTTCCCACAGATACATTGTGGGTATTAAACAATCCTGGATGCAAGATATCTATATGCAGAGTGAAGCATTCCTAGCCTGAAGAAAAAGCACAAAAATTACAGTGGAAGCACTTTATTTATGAATCACTTTATAAATACTGGTTTGATTATAATGAACTTTTATGGAAGTTTTGATTATATCTATTTACATACGGTAGCTAATTATAAACTGTTAAATCGAGGGATATTGGAAATGTTACCATTTCAAATAGTGTTTCTGTTTTAAGTCCATAATTTTAATATAACAAAAATTCATAGTTAGTACTATAGTAACAACATAAGAGATTCCTCCTATTTACAGTATATTGGGAGACAATCCAACATAATCATTGCCATTTCATTGCCTGTCAGCTGTAGGCTGAGAGACAACATCCTTTTCCAAATTCCACCTAAAAACTCTGTTGTCAGAACAGCACATGGGCTTTTCTTGGCTCTGGAAATAGAATGCAGTCCCAGCCCTATTGAAGTCAATGGGAGTTTTACCATTGACTTCAATGCATCCAGGCCCTTACCCATAGAATTTGATCCAAGCTGATCCAAAGCCCACTGATGTCAATACAAAAATGTCCATTGATCTCTGTGGGCTTTGGATTAGGCTCAAGCAGCAAGGAGGGCTGGCAGCAATCTGCATACCCTGTGTAGAAAGTACTTGTACCTCTTCAAACAATGCGCACAATGAAAAGAAAATATTAAGGAGCTTCAAACTGGGATCCAAGTTGTGGTTTATTCACTAGTAGTTCTGATGTCCATAGTTTTTAATGGTTTAGGTACCGCATAGTTGGAGCTGAAGAAAAAAATTAGTTCTGGAGTTTGTTGAACTGTTTTGGGGTTTAGAACAATGCAGTTAAAGGTTCATTCTCCTGGTTTCTTTTTTTGTTAATGCAATAGTGAAAGTGTTAGCATTTATTGGACTCAGCCATAGACCTTAAAGGAGGACACCTGATGTCTATCCTCCAATAGCATCACTCAATTTGCATGAGAAAGTAAAAAGAGAAACTTTTCATAAAAAGGAAATGCTCTTAGACTGAGGGTAAGACATAGTACCCTGGGGAGACAAACTGGGTGTTCACTCCACAGTGAGACCATTAAAAATACATGAAGATAAAATGAAATTCATTTTGTGCCACTGTTTTTTAAAGTAAGTTTTTAAGTTTTAGAAATAGATGCAAAGTAGCACAAACAAATATAAAAATTCACACCCACGGAAACTACTACTGCACATAACAGTGTAATGGAACAAATATACACAGGATAATATAAAAGAAACTGATTTAATTATACAGTGTAGCCACAATGGTTTATAATTCATTTCAAGACACATATGTCCAGTCTTCTGCCATTGGCTCCAGTACCATCAATGTAAGAAACACACTTTCCACAATCACTGTAGTTAAATAAACCCATCTAATTCAATCCATGGACAGACCTATGAACGACTGTTTGCTGAAACACAGTCATTGTAGCCATCTTCTGCTATCATGAAATCCCATTCTATTATAATAGAAAATCAGTAGTGAACTGAAGTGATACCTGGATTAATTTGACTTGAGACCTAATATTTGTTCCTTGAGTAAAACAGTTGCCTAAGACGCTACCATGCTTGTTGAGCTTTTCTCCTTACTAAAATTATTTTGTTGATAATATGGTCATGTTTTTTCTATAACTGTATGTTCAAAAGCTTTCTTAATGGCTACCATTATCTTTATCTTTTATCTTCACTTATTAGTCTATCTTTGACCTGTTTGACTTTTAGTTGCCTTGAAGCTGACTTCTTATACAGCTGAACAGGATTAAACTGTACTAATGTATGTGACCTCAATAAATAAATAAGAAAATGTATTACTATTACTGAAAACAAAGCAACAGTCGAAGTCTTAACAAAACCCAGTTGGGAAGAAGTGTTACATTAAGACTTGCTGCATACTCATAGCATTAGTTTTATAAGTAAGAAAGGGTCTGGTGCACTATCAGCATATCTTTTGAGAAGTTAGCATTAACACCATGTTTGCATCTATTTCTTTGTAGCTGGTTACCATTTGTGTTTTGTTTATGGGGTTAAGACTGTAGATTTATTTAGCCCAGATGGGATAATACAGATAATTAAGTATTCAAAGAGAGTTCCCTACATGTACCTCTTTCTCCTTTATACTGTAGTTTAGTGATCAGCTCTAAGAATGATGTACCCTATTGCACTATTAATGTAGTTCATATGGCATTACAGGGGGAATCTTCTGTGTGTGTTTTCTGAACTTGGAGCTGTATTAATTGTATGTTAATTTGTTCAATGTATTTATGGGACACTTTCCATGTGTGAAACTCCCATTCACTTTGCCTGAAGTTTTGTGCTGAGGTGGGTCTTATGAGCTATATCTCATAGACTGGTGATACCTTCCCCAAGACATTGAGTGCATTCCACATGATGTATAAGTCAGTGAGAGTTATGTGTATTCATCACGTCAAAGGAGGTGATCAGCAGCCTGTCATGACCCATAGGCCTCGAACCCAATTCCACAGGAGCAGTCATGCTTCAGCCTTCCGCTTGGCAGCCTGCTAACAACTGCTTACACAAAACCATGAAGCCCAGCCCCAGTTCAAGGCTCAGGCCTAATGTCCTATTGGCAGAGTCCTTGCGCATCTGATCATCCTGCTGGCCTATTTAAGCTAGCAGCAGGAACAGGAAGCTGTCTGAACAGTTCGGATCCACGGTGCTTTGTGCTCTTGCTCCCTTGTCTTGATATCCTGGCATCCAGATTCAGCTTGACTTTTGGCATATGATTCATAGTTCTGAACTCAAGTTTGTCTCCTGCCTCTGACCCCCTGGTATGCCAATACAGCCTGACTCTGGTTACTGACTCATGGTTCTGATCTCAAGTTTCTCTCCTGCTTGTGGTCTCCCAATATCATGCCCAGCTGACTCTTGCCTCCTGTCTCATGGCTGTGGACTCAGGCTCTGACCACTAAGTCTGGCTGCCCATGACCCGGCTATGGCACAGCCTTACTTGTAAATTTTTTTTTCTCGCACTTCAGAGCTCGCACAGAAGTCCATGTTATCCTTGTGACAGCTGTTCATTTCACAAGACATCATTGCTGTTAGTCTCATCCTTTCCCCACACACAAACTGTTCTAGTTTAACCCCACTCAACAGTTCACATACCTGCCCACTATGTACCTTAGGAAACCTTTTAGACCCTCTAAGAAATGTATAGTTCTCACAACAATTTTTCTTTTTCTTTTATAAAAGAACATGATAGATATAGGAAGCGTTTTGTTTGAAGAACATTTGTGAACCTGAATTGCAGAGTTTTGTGGGGAACATGAGAGAAAAATTACTTGCCCTTTAAATCCAGTTCATGAATATAGAATATAAAAGTTCTGAGTCAATCCTGCTCCCATTGATTTCAATGAAAATAGGATCAATCTCCCTATCTGTAATAGGGAATATGGAATCACTCTAATATTTAAATCAAGCTATATAACTGATATATACAGTGCTTGCGACCAAAATCCATCACTTGGAAAAGTATATAATAGTTATTTCCCATTATAAGTATAGGAGGAAACTGTTGTATTTCTTCAACTACATTGTGTAGTAAGTACTAGGGAAATATTGACTTTTAAGTGATGACCAGATTAGCATATACAACATCTTTAAAACTTGAATACTGATAGTGAAGAAACATAATCAAAGACTAACACTAAGAAATCTAAGTATGTGTCTTTATTTTCAAAGGTTTTGACCCAATTGACTTGAAAACCAGGCCACTTAGATACATAAGTAGATTTAGATGGCTAAATTTAGTCATACACATTTGACCTTTTGGGCCTCTTTATATAAAGTGCCCTTTGAATCTGTTGAAGACTGTAAAGTTGGTCTTGTTGATATATTATCAGGAAAATTGCTTCATGTTGGAATTGAACCTGAATGTTCTGCATCAACAGAATGATATTGAAAGAAACTGAAATTAATTCACTTCTCATTCATATAATGGATGAGGTATGAACCAAGTTCATGTATTGTTGCCAATTTGGAGAAGTTCATTTTCTGGTAATGTGTCAGAATATTTGATACAATACTTCATAAAACAAGCTTCCTTTTTCTTCCTTTGCTGGTGCAGAATAGTTGAAATAGGTTGTCAAAACAAACATGTTTAAATAAGGTATTAGTGTGCAAAACTTTTAAGACTGGCAAATTGTATTTTTCTCCCATCCCAGTGACACATTAACTTTATGAAGACTTCCGTATAGGAGAAAGAGGGGCTGAGAAAATAGTGGAGTGCCTATGGAGGACAGCATTGTAAAGTCTTACTAGTGTGAGAATCATTTAATATACTTCCATGGGCCTTGGATCAGGCTCCCATTTAGAAAATCCTCTGTCACCAAAGCATTACCTGTACATGTATGTATGTATCTAAATTATGTGTTATTTCAAACTTTAAAAAACTATCATCTCCAGTAATCTCCAAATTCTCTCTTTCAATTTCATCAGATGGGACATTGTCCAGTCTACATTATAGTAAATTGTACAATGGAAATTAAAGCACAGCTTCCAATCACAGTATTTAAAAATATTTTCAAAACTATATTTGATTTATGATATTAGAGAGAAAAAACATGTTGTAGATTCCATACATTTAATCTAGCTGGCTTCATTAGAAAATATATATAGTGTTTTCTGCAGAATTTCAAATCTGATTCTGCCAGGAGTTTTTATGAAAACAGCATTATCTGTTTTGTTTTGTTTTTCTCATTCTGAAGAATCCTATTCACTAGATAGGATCAGCTAATTCTTTTTGTTCCCGAGCTTAGACTTAAAACATAGGCTTGTCTGCTCTCAACAGATAGGAATTGTTCAAGAAGTTATTTTACAGAACACCAAAAGAGATAAATTAGAAATACACATCTACAATACACGATAAAAACAATAAGGGAATACAAACTTGAGTTTAAAGACATGTTAGTAATGCATCCAATTTATTTGCAAAAAAAATAAACAAAAGATGAGTTTTCCCCTAGGAGTTATTGAGAAACATATTGTGTTATCTCACTTTAAATCTGGCATGATTTTGCTTTACTTTCATCCAATGTAAACATTAATTCATTGGCAATGTTTTATAATTAAACAATACAGAAAAGTGCTTTACAAGTGTAAGATTGAGCACAGGGAAAGGATAGAATAAATATCGATATTAGAACTTTCTCTATTAATAGCAAAACATGCAGTGGAGTACAACTGATTACATGAGCCTATTGTGCGATCACTTAAGTCAGCCCATAGACAGAGATCAACGCTCTTGTCAACATGCGAATGAAAAGGGTTGACCACTTACTACTAGCCTGGGTCTTTGGGGAGATACATTTTAATATAATTAAGATACATATAATTTAGATGCATATATACAGATAATTCTTTGATGACACAAGATTTTCCAAAGTGGGGCCTGATCCAAGGCCCATGGAAGTAAATGAAATTCCTTCTGCATGGGAGAGCACAGAAATGCTCCCTCCATTACAGGGATGGGTAGTAAAGAAATGGGGCAGTACAAAGCAGGGAGAAGAGGGCACAGACCATCCCTCTTCTGCTTTGTCCACTGGAGAGGGCTGAGGCACTAGTGGAATAAGCTTCAACCTGTCAAGCCTTGTTGCAGCAGGTGTGCTTGTCCTGCATATTGGGCAGCTCTAGTTGCTCCTCATGCTTCCCCTAGGGGAGGTTCAGCCCCATACTGCTCCAACACTAGCTGTGCACACAGGGAATGATCTTTTTGGCACCGAGCCACTTCAACTCTCCTTGGACTCAGTATTCTAAATAGAGAAAAGTTTAGATAATACTGCAAGCACTCAGGCAATATTATCTATTTATCTAAAGTAAAGCTAGCATATGTTTTTTAAGTGACTTGTATCTTTGAGTTTTTACTATCCTATATCTGGTTGGAAAACTTTTATTAAGATTTTTTTCAGTAAAAATATGAAAAAAATAATGAGAGATACAATGTTATAATAATAATAATTAATAATATTATTATTAATAGTATTAGTAGTAATAGTACAAAAATATTTACTTCTACATCTGGTCATGAAATTTTCACTGAAAAATATTGTCAGAGAAAAATGTATGTGTGTGTGTGTATGTGTGTGTGTAGGAGGAATGTAATATATATATATATATTTTTTTTTTAAAAACACACCACCACCTTTTCCCCCATCTCTATTCATTATCATGGTACTTAAGTGCTATCACCTTGATTCAGCAAGTTATTGAAATTAATGGTGCTACTCACATTAACATCAGGCATATCATTAAATTGGAGCCTATATAAATATGCATATATTCAAACCAAAGATTTCAGTGCTCTCTTCTAATAAAGGTGGAGGGGTGGGAGGGAGACAAAAAACAAAGAAACAGAAACAAAACTACCACAACAATGTCATCTCCCCAACTTCCACGAGGAAACCAATAATTATAACCTAAACTAGTGAAAAAGGTAACTTAAAGGGAGTGAAGGGGATTAATTTCAAAATTAAAAAGACTTAAAAAAGGAAATGCTCATGGAATGAAAATTATTTTAAAATATATTTAAAATAATCCAGAGTTTTCAGTACATGTGGCAATTATATGGCAATATGTGAATTCTGATTTGCAAAAGATATTTTTGTTCAGTTTTATTCTCCTCTGTTATGGAAGACCCATAAGAAACAGTGCCCGGATTTTATAAGTAATATTGAAATCCAGAGCTGAACAAGTTCTCAGTTTTTATTATCTCATCACCTGCAGAGTGGGGAGGGGAGGAAAGAGTCATGGGGTATATTATCCTTGCTTTGTTGTTGGGGAGACTAACAGTAGAATGCTCTGGTGGTTAAAAGTTCTGATTTCCTAAGGATAATGAATACAATACTTTGAAATGTAGCTGACAGAATAACAAAGACTGAAAAACAACCCCCCGCCCCATTTTACAGAACATCTCAATACATCATACATTAAAATATGCTAATTAACCACGTGTTTGCACGAAAGAAAATCTATTTTTAATGGAAAAGCCCTTCAACATGAAGACAAATTCATCACCAAGAAAAAAATGAACATTTAAGGTTAGTTGAATCAGTGAGTTATGGCCTCTGGAAACTTGGATTCAAATTTGGCCTTGGGCTAGGAAGGAAATGGGTTTGGTGGCTTTAGTTTAGTCCTCAATAGATACTGGACCTTAACACAAGACAAACTTTACTAAACTTGGCAGAAATCAGCTATGATTAACAAATGGGACAGGTGAATTGGTTCAATTTTCAGAAGCATGATTTAACAATATATGTTTATCATTTTGTTATACCCAGAAAAGACTATGAAGTCCCATAATCCAAAAATGAAATAGATTTTCATAATTAAGAGATGTGAAAGGCAATGCATTGTTTCCTTTTTTTTCAAAATCCATTACCTTATGATTTATACTAACTGAAGTATGGCCTATGTTGGAAAAATGACCACAAGAGTAAGAGTAAATATAATATCATACCACTATATTTCTCTGAGATCATGTGCATTCAATTAATTCATATAGACATAGTAGAAAATGAATGTAAAACAATGGTTTTCATTTCTAACATATAGTTCTGTCTCACTGTTCTCTTAAGATTATTGGTTTCTGTATGAACTCTGCTGCTGATTAACTGATAAATCTACATGTTTGTTTGTTTGTTTGTTTTTGTGACTGACTGGTGCCTTGGTTTTTATAATACAACACACAATGTGTTATTTCTTGCAAAACTACATTCTGAATGATATGTTCTTCGCTTCAGCTAATCAGAAAACTAACTGATTCTCTATATCAGGGAATGGCAACCTCTGGCACGTGGCTCGCCAGGGTAAGCACCCTGGTGGGCCGGGCCAGTTTGTTTACCTGCCGTGTCGGCAGGTTCGGCCGATCACGGCTCCCACTGGATGTGGTTCGCCATCTCAGGCCAATGAGGGCAGCGGGAAGCAGTGCGGGCCGAGGAATTTGCAGGCAAACAAGCACATACTGGTGGGACCGCATAGGTATGGGATGATTCCCAGTGGCTTCGAAACTTTCGCATGTGGAAGGCCACTTTCCTGGAACTTTCTGAGTTGCTTTCCCCCGCCCTGAAGCACACGAATACCAAGATGAGAGCTGCCCTGACGTTTGAGAAGCAAGTGGCGATAGCCCTGTGGAAGCTTGCAATGCCTGACTGCTACCGGTCAGTGGGGAATCAATTTGGAGTGGGCAAATTTACTGTAGAGGCTGCTGTGATCCAGGTAGCAATCACTAGCCTTCTGCTAGCAAGGGTAGTGACTCTGGGAAATGTGCAGGTCATAGTGGATGGCTTTGCTGCAATGTGATTCCCTAACTGTGGTGGGGCAATAGACGGAGCACGTATCCCTATCTTGGTACCGGACCACCTTGCCAACCAGTACGTGAACCACAAGTGGTACTTCTGAAAGGTGCTGCAATCAGTGGTGGATCACAAGGGACGTTTCACCATCATCAACATGGGATGGTGGGGAAAGGTGCATGACGCTGGCATCATTAGGAACTCTGGGATGTTTGAACAGCTGCAAAGAAGGGACTTACTTCCCAGACCAGAAAATTCCTGTTCGGGATTTTGAAATGCCAATAGTTATCATTGGAGACCCAGCCTACCCCTTGCTCTCATGCCTCATGAATCCAGAACAAACAAAACAAGGAGTAATGGTCTCAAGTTACGGTGGGGGAGGTTTAGGTTGGATATTAGGAAAAAACCTTTTCACTAGGAGAGTGGTAAAGCACTGGAATGGGTTACCTAGGGAGGTGGTGGAATCTCCTTCCTTAGAGGTTTTTAAGGTCAGGCTTGACAAAGCCCTGGCTGAGATGATTTAGTTGGGGATTGGTCCTGCTTTGAGCAGGGGGTTGGACTAGATGACCTCCTGAGGTCCCTTTCAGCCATGATATTCTATGATTCTATGATTCAAACACAGGCAGCCTTGACAGTAGTAAGGAGCAGTTCAACTATAGGCTGAGCAAGTGCAGAACGGTGGTAGAATGTGCCTTTGGACGTTTAAAAATGGACTGGTGCTGTTTGCTAACTAGGTTAGAACTCAGTGCAACTAATATTCCCATTGTTATTGCTGCTTGCTGTGTGCTCCATAATATCTGTGAGAGTAAGGGGGGGATGTTTATGACGGGGTGGGAGGTTGAGGCAAATTGCCTGGTGGCTGATTTTGAGCAGCCAGACACCAGGGCAATTAGAAGAGCACAGGTTGCCATGCTGCACATAAGAGAGCCTTTGAAAAACATTTTAATAACTGGCCAGCCTATGGCATGACAGTTATGTGTGTTTCTCCTTGATGCAAACCCGCCCTCTATGTTGATTTTAATTCCCTGTGAGCCAACCACCCTCCCACCTTTGATCACAGCAGGCAAAGGAAATAAAGTCACTATTGTTTTGAAACCATGCATTCTTTCTGTATTTATTAATTTTAAAAAAGTGAGATAACTGACAAGGTAGCCCGGGTGAGGTAGGGAAGGAGGGGAGGAGGAAATCACAAGGCCACATTGCTTATTGTAGCCACACTACAAATCAAAACTGTTTGAATGACACCCTTCTGTTGCTCGGGCCACCCTCTGGAGTGGAGTGGCTGAGTGCCCAGAGTCTCCCCTACTGCATTCCTGGGCAAGGAGGATATGGAACTTGGGGAGGAGGGAATGTGGTTAAATAGTGGACGCAGTGGCGGTCTGTGCTCTTGTTGCCTTTCCTGAAGCTCCACCAGATGTCTGGCATGTCCGTTTGCTCCCCCATTAACCTGGGCATCGCCTCCTGCCTCTTCTCATCGTGCTCACTGTATGCTTTCCTGGCCTCTGTCACTGTATGCCTCCATGAATTCAGCTGTACCCTATCAGTGCGGGAAGACTGCATGAGCTTGGAAAACATGTCATAGCAAGTGTGGGGTTTTTTGCCTTCTAATCTACGATAACCTCTGGGATGGAGATGATAGGGGGAGCACAGAAATATTTTCATCTGTGGGACAATAAAAAGGGAAAGTGGAATTTAAGAAGATATATTTCTGAGACCAAAAGGGAACAAGCAATTCACAGCAGACAGCACAAGTGCTTTAGGTACAAGATCGCATTTTGCCTTTTATATTTAGTGCCTGCCGGTATGGTGACACATCACATGTGACTGGGCAACAGAATTTGGTTTCCAGGCAGCCATGGTAAGCCAAACGGTAAGTGGGGTTGGTTTCTTCCGCCTTCATAACATGTGGGAATGGTTTCAAACTGCAATGACCTCCTTTCCCATAGCAAGCAATATCAGTTGGGTTTGCCATTTAAAAGGAGGGGTTGCAGTTTTCGGGTGGATGTGCAGCACATCCCTTCCTCTACCCCACCACATGGCTATTATCTGGGATGATAACTTCAACCCTCCCCCCACCGCATGACTATTCTCAGGAATGATCCCTTTTAGCCAAGAGCAAACAGCCCAGCATGAACAGGGTCCTTTTACTGTTCCCTTACAAAAATCCCCCTGTTTCAACCAGGTGACCATGAATGATATCACTCTCCTGAGACTAATACAGAAAGATATAGACTGAATGTTGCTTGAATGCAACCAAAACCCAGGACCATTCTCTGCCATGCTTTGTGCTGCAATGATTCCAGACTACTTGCTACTGGCTTCGCGTGGTAAAGTGTCCTACCAAAGAGGATGAAATAAGGCAGCCCTCCCCAGAAACCTTCTGCAAAGGCTTTCAGAGTACCTTCAGGAGAGCTTCATGGAGATGTTCCTGGAGGATTCCCACTCCATACCCAGACACATTAACAGACTTTTCCAGTAGCTGTACTGGCCATGAATGCATCCCAAGTTTCAGGGCAAATCAAACATTAAACACAATTGCTTTAAAACCCTGTAATGTAGTTACCAATGTGCATGCACCAGAGGTGCCTTCTCCAGCTTCAGGATCCAGGAACCCGCATTAGGAGGGTATTGGCTCCAGGTTGATGAAAAGGTCCTGGCTGCCAGGGAGAACGGATTCTCCACTTGCCTGCTGTACATTCTCTTCCTCTTCCTCTTCCTCATCCACAAAAATCCTTCTCCCTGTTGCATGAGACTCCACACACTTTACTCCACTCCCTTCAATGGTGGGGTAGTGGTAGGGTCCCTCCCTAGAATGCCATGCAGCTGATCATACAAGGGGCATGTATGGTGCTCTGACCCAGAGTGACCATTTTCCTCCTTTGTCTTTTGGTAGGCTTGCCTGAGCTCCTTAACTTTCACATGGCACTGCTGTGTGTCCCTGTTGTGGCCTCTCTCCACTATGCCTTGTGCGATTTTGGCATATATATTAGCATTTCTTCTTTTTGATCAGAGTTCCATCTGCACAGATTCTTCTCCCCATACAGTAGTCAGATCCCCATACAGTAGTCAGATCCAGTGTCTCCCGTTCGGTCCATGCTGGAGCTCATTTGCGATTCTGGGACTGCATGGTCATTTGTGCTGCTGAGCTTGCCACGCTGACCAAACAGGAAATGAAATTCAAAATTTCCCGGGGCTTTTCCTGTGTACCTGGCATCGGAGTTGAAAGTGCTGTCTAGAGTGGTCACATTGGAGCACTTTGGGATAGCTTCTGCACTATCCCAAATTCGACCCAGCAAGGTCGATCTCAATGCTACTCCCCTCACCGGGGAGGAGTACAGAAGTCAATTTTAAGAGCCCTTTATGTAGACAGAATGGGATTGGTTGTGTAGACGAATTGCTTATAAAATCAACCTAATGTGGCTAAATTTGACCTAACCACATAGTGTAGCCCAGGGCTGTGTCTTTTTTTACTGGTTGCTGCAGGAGCAGCTACCAAGATCAGTGTATTATGAGATACAGGACATGTATGTGGGAGATTAGGTAACATGGATTAGTCCATGTATATAATGACTCATCATTGATTCATCCTCTGACTGGGCACAGGTGACCATGGCTGTCATCTCATGGACACAGATGACAACACAGAGAAATTGGAGGGTCGTTGGCTTTTTCACCTTGTGGCTCACTTGTATGCCCCTGCTACTATAAACTAACTGGAGTGAAACTTCATACTTCTACAAGTGAGTGCATTTCCCTAGCTGGAAAAGTGCTGGTCCAGGTAATTTATAGGGTGCAATGGCAGAAAATTCAATATTTGTTGCTATGAGATGAGTGTCTTTCACCATGTGGGGTGAAATTGGCTGCAAGAATAAAAACAGGACTGACAGAGAAAGTTTGCCTTGAAATTTAATCCCTACAGTCCTGTTCACAATCTTTAACTCAAACTATAGAGCTAAATCTGCCCAGCACAATCTATCTTGATTTGTCACTTGATCAATAGCAGCAAGTCACTGCTATGGTACAATGCAGTTCAGGCTGGTAGACAGGTACCAATTGAAGCAATGCAATTATTATAAATTAATTACCTTTATTGCAACATCTGCTTTGCAAAACATGAATGAGTATGTTTTATAAGTTATCTGCATTAGACATAATTGATTTAATTATGAATATTTTTACATTTTTATTAATATAATTGTAAAACATGACACACAACTGAATAATGCCCTGCCAACATTGAAGATGTTAAGCAATTTACTTAGAGTCTTTTTTTGTTCTCTCCTGGACTAAAGTGAAACAAAACTGCTTAACATGATCTATATGCAGCCCAGATACCATAGCATAAATCTCCTGTGGTAGAATAAAGCATAACCACACCATACTAAATCTGATTCTATTGAAATTTTGCTCACTCCTTAACTCCAAAAATGGAATAACCATTTATTTATGTCACTTGTTGTTTGAAGAGGAATATTTTATGCTTTCCTTACTGGAGAATAGCAATTCTATCTTCGCTGTTTAATTAGTTTATTTCACTATGTTTTTTTCCAAATCCAAAAAGCCATAAAAAACATTTTCAAAACCCAACAACATATTAGGAGAAGAAGTTATGTATCCTTTATCTTTATAGTTATCACTTAAAAATAAATGCTGCTACACTATTTCATATTTACTGTAAAGACAGTTTTATGAATTAGGGTGGGGTGAGGAACAAAACGCCCACCTCCCAAATCTATCTTTCTCTCTGGTGAATGCTCTTTTACTCCTACAGGATTTCTAGATATCTATATGAAGTTAGAAAAGAAATATATCTACAGTGCAAAACTCTTTATCCAAAATGTTTCTAGGAACCAGAATCTTTTAAATCAATAGAGCTGCAGATGTACAGGGCTCAGTGAAGCACTGTATGAATTACCAACTGGAGACATAAGCATGCTGCATTTGACTGTTTCATTTCTTTGGGCCATGACTATAGTAAGTAGTATCATACTCTGTATGTGTGTGTGTGTTTGTGTGTGTGTGTGTGAAGTACTCAACAGTTTGGAAATGTCAACGTTACCTTAATTCAGCCTTTTGGTGTATATTATGATACAGTTGTTAATTATATTACCACATGCTAATTTTTCCACAGGAAACCTGCCTCCAATGCATGAGGGCACTAGAGCGTTTCAAAGAAAAGGTCACACCGAATTTTTTAACATGGGACAAAACAACATATTTTCCCCTAATCTTTTTCTCCGAAGAGGCTGAACCTGTTTGGCTGAAAAAAAAAATCTGCTTGAAGCACACACCTGACCTGGAAAAGTTCTGCCCAGGCAGTTAAAACGTTTGGCAACATTATAAGCAACTACAAACAGGATCTTATCATGGGAAGTAGGGGGGAAGCTGAACAAAAATGGCACTACCTGCCCCACCTATAAAGTCTGTATTTATAAATGTGTGTGTGTGTGAGAGAGAGAAAGAGCGAGAGAAAGAGAGAGAGTGTAATCCTGGCCCTAATGAAGTCAGTCATTTGCCCAACTTAAGTAGAACCCAGATTTCATCCTAAATCTATAAATATTATCAACAAGACATCTTAATTGTTTAATAACGTGTTTCCCCATTTAGGGTCTGGTGAATAGCCCACTGAAGTCAATGTAAACTCTCCCTTTGAGATCAGGCCATTAGCAAATAAATAAGTAAGAGCTGGTGACCCCATAGCACCAACTGTATTAAACAAAATCTGTTCTATTTTACATATGGATCTTAATTGTTTAAGTGAATTTACAACTTATTCTTTTCTCTGAACTAATCCATAAAGTTAGAAGTTTCAAACTTGATTTCATTCAAAGTTGGCCTTGGAATACCAAATTTTCACTGAAGTTTCAGTCTACCATCTACTTGTGTGTACACTTTTCCCAAAGAACCCATGAATTTTAAGCACATGCTTAATTTTAAGTACATGCTTAAATGTTTTCCTGAAAAGGGATGGACATAAGCATGTGTTTAAATGCTTTCCTGGGTTAGGCTATAGGGAAAATGGTTATTGGGATGGCAGCACATGGCAGACAGAGCTAAGAACACTGTATGGAACAATTCCATTCATTTTTAGTTTTGTTTCATGTTCATAGTAGGCTATCAAGGCTGGAGGTTTTTCAAAAAGATCTGCTCTAGGAATTATTTTGGGGAAGTTCTATGGCCTGTGTTATAAAGGAGGTCAGACTAGATGATCACAATGGTACCATCTGACTTTTGAATCAGTCACAGTAAACACTGTTTTGGGAAACAAGCTATTGTAGTGAACCTAGGGTGGAAGAATTTGTAAAAAAAAAATCTATAAAGTATGTAATTTTGGCCTGAAAATGACTGCACACATCCTACAGTAGCTCACTCACAGATTGGTTGCACCTCAAGGATGTTAAATGAACAAACTAAATGGATTTGCTGTCTCTTACATGATCTACAGTTTCAATGACCTCTTTTTTTCTTTTTGTATGTGAAATATTTTTATTATATATCTTAGCCTCTTGTGCAAACTCCCTGTCTTTCTTTGTATATCCTTTTCTGTTCTTTCTTGTACTTTGTTCTATAATCATTCTAGTCCTCCATTGTCCCTGACATTTAATACATTGCATCTGCCTCTTTCTTACTCTTGATTACTTTTGGCACTTCCTTCCATATTCACATTTTTGTTGCTGTTTTTTTACCTATGATATATTCATAACAAAATGACACACATAACCCTTGGCATAATATTCATTTTCTTTTGAACACGTTACATTTCCCTGTGTCCTTCCTCTCTATCCCATTCAATTTCAATCAATACTGTGCTCTGCATCCTGTTCTTCCAAAAATATACTTTCTGCTGATGTTTGCAAAGTTATTTTGCTGAACTTTATTGGCAAAGTTTTCAAAATCATGTAGCAAAATGTGCATGGAAAAGAATGTGAACGTAAACAGGTAACACCAAGCACAAAATATGTATCTAATTCATAATAGATAATTGTATGTAAAAATCACCTGTTTGTATATATGTACTTTATTTGTGTGAACAGCTGCATATTTTGCATGTGCAATTACTTTTTTTCTAGCTCTGGGCATATACCTTGTGAGGCCAGTCCAGGTGCAGAATTTTGAAAATTTGTATGCTCAGGCAGCTGAGCATACAATATTATAATATTACAATATTATAAATATTACAATATTATAATATTACAATATTATAAAAAGGAACAAGCAAACAAAAAGAAATGCAGTTGATGTTATGATTTCCAACAAGATTTGAAATGCTTATTTTACTTAAAAAATTATTATTCTTCACATAGTATAGAGAATATCTAGAATTATGCAAATATTGATTTAACTTTAATTCATTATTTAAGGCAACTGACAGGTTTTTAAGGATTGCCACTGTATCCTGTTAAGGAGAAATTTAAGGAGAAATACTGAGGGGTCCTAACTTGTGTTCTTTCCACTCTTGTTTGGTCTAAAAGGCTGGGGTTGCTATATGGTTCTATGAAAGGCAACAGAGTGATGATCTCTGATTTGACAGGAATATGAAAGACTCATCAGATAATCATCCCTCAGTACTGCATTAAAAATCTTCTATATTAACCTGTTCTGCTTTGGGAGGAGATATTATTGTAAAAGGAGATGCAATGAGACTGGAGTGTCAATCATGGGTATACGTGAATTCAGACTGGGTTTGGTCATCCTTGTCTAGAAATATGTCTTAAAAGGATAATCATATACGCTGTCTAAACTAGTTTGTTAAAAACTGACTTTAAAAAAAAATTGGTCCAAGTGAGAAAAAAGGTAAAGTAAATAAAAACGTCATTTCTGGCTTAATTATACGTATTTAAAAATCAGATTTCTTATCAGCTGAAAGATGCAACTCTTTAGATAATTTTGGTCCCAATTTTTATCAGCAACTTACAGCGCAGGCCCTATTTGATGTTCTTTTACTTTGCAAACTGCTCTGTGGCCATATACACTGGATGACATTGTCTTTAACCAATTAGAGTTTTGTAATCTCCCCTTACCCCCCAAATCTCTGCACATATAGCCAGGATCACTGCAACTCTGTCATCCATGGTCTCAAAACTGAAGACTCAGTTATTATAATTTTTTTTGAGGTGGTGTGTATAATTTGCAGTGCAGACTGTATAGTGAAATTAGCATCTAGCTTCAGTTGTTTCAGGAGGTGCTCCATAAAAGATGACATTTTTAATAAAACGTGCCTTTTATGTCTGTGTCCTTATTTTCCACACTTACCAACCTATATAATTGGCAAGGTTAGCACTGTGGATGTGTTTACTTAACCTGATTTCCCCCTTTGTTGTACTGAGGAGTTTTGAGGTCAGCAAGACGATTACCATTTCTAAAATTAAAACTCAAATACAGTATTCCCTCAGACCAATAGAATAACAACTTAAAATGGGTTTTGGCAGCAGAATCAATCATTCTAATTTGGCTGTAAAAGAAAAGTCTTCATAGCTTAAAGTTATCTCAGTTAGAGCATGACCCTTTCAGTTCATATGTTCACAGTGGGTTTGCCCAACATCTTTCAGAAAGTTTAAGCTATTGAGTCTGATCCTAGATATGAAAAGGCAATAACACGACAAATATAAAAATAGATATTAGAGGCATTTCATCATAGTGCACTGCTGAAGATCATGATTTTTTAATACAAATCATTATTCATTCAATGGCACTATTTAGGTGAGTATGTGCTACTCAACCTAATAAGGGGTGTAGAATTTTTCAAGTCACATATTGAAAAGGTTTTATTCAGCATTGGCCTGACAGTCAACATTACTTGGTGATCACACTTATCAAGCCCTGGTTCTTGAAATCCTACTTATCACAGAAAGACAAACTGGCCTTAGGTGTTGTGACGCTGAATATTTCAATACCTAACTCGGAAGCACCTAGCATCACAGGAAGAACACAGAGATCCACAAAGTCTGAGTCAGGTATCTAGGGTCCCTGTACAATGAGCAGGGAGAAAGAGGTGCCTTAGGATGTGATCCACAAAACACATCACACTAATGTGGATCTGACTAAGATAGCCAATAGGAGATACTGCTGACAGGAGTGGCACATGCTAAGCATGCTGCTTTCATGCATAGGTGCCTACATCTGGAGCAGGGAGATGCCTCCCTCTACCTAAAATCCAGAAGGCAGGGGAAGCTAAGCTTTCCTCCACCTAACTCACGTGCGAGGCCCAATTGGGTAGGCACGCTCATAGGCCACTTAATGTCACTCAAATCGGGTGCAGGAGTGGAAGAAAGGAGGCCAACCACCTTCTCTTTAGCCCAGTGCCCATGATACTCAGATGGAATGTGAGAGACACCTGGTTCAAGTTCTCCCTCTGTGTGGGGCAGAGGAGGAATCTGCCATCACTCAACTGAGTGCTCTAACCACTGGACTAAAGATCAATTCCCACTCACTTAAAATTTCATTATTCAATTATTTAACCACAGTGCAATAGCTTCAAAAGGAGAGACTGACAAAACTCCACATTAGAATATCTCAGGCATCGGCAATCTTTGGCACGCGGCTCATCAGGGAAATCTGCTGGCGGGCCTGGATGGTTTCTTTACCTGCAGTGTCCACAGGTTCAGCCAATCACAGGTCCCTCTGGCCATGGTTTTTAGTTCCACACCAATGGGGGCTGCAGGAAGTGGCGCAGGCTGAGGGATGTGCTGGCCACCGCTTCCCACAGCCCCCATTGGCCGGCAACCAGGGCCGGCTTCAGTCACCAGCGCAGCAAGCAGGTGCCTGGAGCGGCCAGTGAAGAGGGGCGGCATGTTCGGCTTTTCGGCAATGGGGTCCCTCACTCCCTCTTGGAGGGAAGGACCTGCCGCCGAATTGCTGCCGAATGATGAAGCGGCCCAGTGGAGCTGCCGCCGATCGCAATCACGGCTTCTTTTTTTTTTTTTCCTTCCTGCCGCTTGGGGTGGCAAAAAACCTGGAGCCGGCCCTGCCGGGAACAGTGAACCACAGCCATTTGTAGATTCATTGGTCTTATCAGTGCAACGTAACAATGCTAAAGGTAATGTCCAATGGCTCTTCACTGCTCATAAAATGACCTAGATATCTCTACATTCCTACTCCAGCAATTTAAGTCCAATGTCTTTACAGAACACATAGTAGTTACTTTTACATAGGGAATGATTTTTCAATAGAAGAGTTAATGCAATGCCTGAGAAGAAAAGATGTTCTTACAAAAACAAAGGGGATCAGGACATTATAATCCTAAATGGAACCACTGTCACGACAGAACTAGAATACAATCAACCAGGCACTTTACAGTGAATATATATGGTCCTTGAACAACCTCCTAGCCTCACAAGTACATGAATAGAGTTTAGCATCCAAAACAGATGGCTGGAACAAAGCTGTTATACATTATAAATGGCAAACAGAACAAAGGAAACTCAGGTCAAACTGTCAGCCCCCATTGCAGCCTGGTTATTCAAGGTCTCAAGACACAATAATTTCCAGGGTAATAAAATAAGGTATTTGATATGCTTATGCTCCAAAATATGTCAGTCTATTCAGATGCTACATAGGTCAACTCTTACTCATTGACAGATCTTTTACAGTATGGTGATAAAAGTGCAATCTCACTGGAGCAACACTGATGTTTATTGATACACCATTCCTAGCCTGATAACTGAAAATACTTGTTAAACACTTTGGGAAAGATCACTAATATGTAAGCTGTAGAGAATGATGCTCCAATGACCTATAACTGATATGTTTTGATAGCCAAAGCAATCATGGCTAAAAATAACACTTTATATTATTTATTAGTTTTATCATTTATATCATAACCCTAAAAAACTTGCCTTTGATAAAGTTATCAAAGGGCAAGTCCACACTACAGCACTATATTGGTGGAACTGCACTAATGCAACTGTGCCACTGTGGCATGTCTGGTGAAGACACACTATGCTGATGGGGGAGAGTGCTCTCCCATTGGCATAATTACTCCACCTTGGAGAGAAGTGGAAGCTATGTTGGTGGGAGAGCATCTCCTGCCAATATAGCACCAGTGTGACGGTACAAAACATGTGTCATTCGGGTGGTGGGCTATTTCACACCCCTGAGCAATGTATAGTGTAGACCTACCCTAAGTGTTTGCAATATACCCTTACTATTGAGACTATTGCAAATACTGAAACCAGAGGCAGGTTTTTTAAAGTGCCTAGTCAATTTAGGGGCACAAAACCAATTATATTCCACCACTGTGCTCTGGAGGCTTTTAATGGTCTTGTACTCCTAAATTTTTTCGTTGCTTTTGAAAATTTCCCCCAATTTTTTGCTCCCACTCAAATACCTGGGAAACTATACATACCATTCTGGGCACCCTGGATTGGCAATACTTCTCCATTCACAAGCCCCAAGTCCAGGAGTTTAAAACAAAGAGACCTTTATTAGAGGGGAAGAAGAAGAGAAGAATTAACTTGGGAAAGTCAGAAATTAATAGTATATTAGGCGAGACTCCCCCGCCCCCACCGGGTTGTCTTAACAATGGTACCGACCTCCACCCTCCTCTGGCAGTTGTGAGTGGCTGATACATTCCAGCCACTTGCCTCCTCCCCACTCTGTTTGGTGTCCTTGGTTGGTGGAGTCCAAGAATTCTAATAGATCAGTCTTCAGTCCCTAGGGAAATGCTACCAGAGCTGCTCTGTGGGCTCTACCACCTGACCCAGTTGAGGTGATTTCAAATTTGTTTCTGGGTAGGGAAGTCCACTCCCAAGTCCCTCAGGTAGGCTGCTATGTTCCACAGCTTCAGCCCAAGCCACCTCAGTGCTCGCACCCAAATCACTCTTGCCTCAGTACCAAGGGCACTCAGTACAAGCTGCTGGCTGCTCCCTGACTAAGCTAGGCAACCAATGAGCCCAACTGCACTGCCTTGGAACTGATGAAGTAATCACAGCCCCTGACTGGTTGCTGGTTTAGCAGCCCTGCTTACATGCCTAGGCCATATCACAGCTTAGTGGCTTCCCAATGTGTGACACACCTGTAGCTGACTG